>NC_040079.1:74056404-76456404 GCF_003369695.1 Bos indicus x Bos taurus
CCTCAGTGGGTATGCCAGCAGTGGGATTGCTGGGTCATAAGGCAGTTCTATTTCCAGTTTTTTAAGGAATCTCCACACTGTTCTCCATAGTGGCTGTACTAGTTTGCATTCCCACCAACAGTGTAAGAGGTTTCCCTTTTCTCCACACCCTCTCCAGCATTTATTTTTGTAGACTTTGGATCGCAGCCATTCTGACTGGTGTGAAATGGTACCCTCATAGTGGTTTTGATTTGCATTTCTCTGATAATGAGTGATGTTGAGCATCTTTTCATGTGTTTGTTAGCCATCTGTATGTCTTTTTTGGAGAAATGTCTATTTAGTTCTTGGCCCATTTTTTTGATTGGGTCGTTTATTTTTCTGGAGTTGAGCTGTAGGAGTTGCTTGTATATTTTTGAGATTAGTTGTTTGTCGGTTGCTTCATTTGCTATTATTTTCTCTCCATTCTGAAGGCTGTCTTTTCACCTTGCTAATAGTTTCCTTTGATGTGCAGAAGCTTTTAAGGTTAATTAGGTCCCATTTGTTTATTTTTGCTTTTATTTCCAATATTCTGGGAGGTGGGTCATAGAGGATCCTGCTGTGATGTATGTCGGAGAGTGTTTTGCCTATGTTCTCCTCTAGGAAAACTCTCTTTTTAAAAGACATATAAAAAAATGAAATCAACTGTTTCCATGTCTGATATCATCAACTCTGTCTACATACAAATTTGATTGTTATAGATGAAAAAGTTATCTGTATAGAAAGGAGGCACTAGACTAGAAGCCTGATTGTTTTGTGTCTCTTCCTTAAAAGAAATGCAATAACCAGAAAAGGGAGAATTAACTCTAGGGACAGGTACCATTTCTCAAGCTTTGAGAATGTTAATAGATGAAATGATAAAAGTTTGACTTCCCTGGTGGCTCAGACGGTAAAGCGTCTGTCTACAATGCGGGAGACCTGGGTTAGATCCCTGGGTCGGGAAGATTCCCTGGAGAAGGAAACAGCAACACACTCCAGTACTCTTGCCTAGAAAATCCCATGGACGGAGGAGCTTGGTGCAGGCTACTGTCCATGGGGTCACAAAGAGTCGGGCACGACTGAGTGAGTGACTTCCCTTCACACATACAAATTTGATTGTTATAGATGAAATAGTTATCTATATAGAAAGGAGGCACTAGTCTAGAAGTCTGATTGTTTTGTGTCACTTCCTTAAAAGAAATGCAGTAACCAGAAAGGGAGAATTAACTCTAGGGACAGGTACCATCTCTCAAGCTTTGAGAATGTTAATAGATGAAACGATAAAAGTTTACTGGACATTTACTGTATTCTGGGTCCTTGTATTAAGTGTATTACTTATTTTAATCTTCACAACAACCCTATAAGGTAGATGCTTTTTGATATCCCCATTTAACAATGAAGAAACCAAAGATTAGAAAGATTAACTAGCTTGCCCAAGGACATACCTAGTAAGAAGGGAAGCTGCGGTTGGACTCAAGAAGGCTGACTCCAGAATCAACGCTCTTATCCATCATGTTATACCATTACCATACACTAATGTTTGTGAAATTGATATTTCAGTTCCATAAAACGCCTACCTGTGTTTTAATGATATAAGGCACTTAAGTGTCCTAGGAACAAATAAATACACAAGACTACCACATATTGGCCAGATGACCGATATAGTATTAAAAACAAAAACAATAACTGCTATAAACCAAAAACAAACAAATCAAAAGCTACCTAGGCAACACAAAACTTTAGAGCACTACTAGAGACCATTATTAACAAATATCTGAAAGGTCCCCACATTTAAAAAATATCTTTAAAAAGAACCATCACCTACCTAAATCAGGTTCCTTGTTGTTAGGTTCTGCCAGTCTATATTTACGATTCAGAATTATTGGAAAAGAATAACTTTGGGTTGACAGAAGGTATTCTATAAACCCATACAGTGGAGGTACCCCAAACCTTCAATGAAAAGTTCTAAAATTTCTTTAAATATAATCCATAAACAACAAATCTCTTAAAAGAATGGCTTCTAAAACATTCACGAAGTGGGTCAATTAAAATAACACTTAATACAAGGGATTTCACAGCAAACATAACCTAGCACTCACTTCATTGACACACATATTAATTGTCCTGAAAATGCAAAAAAAAAAAAAATGCTATTGTTTCTTTCTATAGGGACGTGCACCTGGCTAGAATACACACATGGATCTCCCTTAATGAGTGGTGAAGTCACTCTGCAGGCATGTCACAGATACTCTGCTGGTTACAAATGCCCCTGGCTGGTATCTCTCTCTCTACTTCTGTTCTGAATCATGCCTGAGAAAGGAAGTGCACTGAAGGAATCCAGTTTCTGAGTTAGTTGTTAACTGCAGGTGGAATGACGGTTTCTCTATCCTCTCTAAAATGCCCAAAGGTTGTGTTAATATGCCAACAAACTTTTTTTATGGTAATCATCAGTCAACTTTAGTGGGGATGAATACTGCATTAATCTACATTTCAGTTCAATAAGTCCATCAAGATGCTTGATTTTGATACATCATCTTCCTATTATTATAATTTTTCTTTTTAAAATTTTATTCTTTCTTTCATGCTCCTCTGTATCTTTTTTTAAAACATAATTTTATTTATTTATTTTTGGCTGTACTGGTTCTTCGTTGCTGTGCAGGCTTTTCTCTAGTTGCAGCAAGTGGAGTGAGCAGGGGCTACTCTTCCTTACCGTGCGTGGGCTTTTCCTTGCTGTGGCTTCTCTTGCAGAGCAACAAGAGAAGTGGGCTTCTATGGTGTGTGGGCTTCAGTAATTGCAGCACATGGACTCAGTGGTTGCAGCTGCAGCTCCTGGGTTCTAGAGTTCAATAGTTATGGCACATGGGCTTAGCAGGTCCATGGCATGTGGAATCTTCCTGGATCAGGAATCAAACCCACATTGGCAGGTAGATTTTCTACTATTGAGTCACCAGGGAAGCACCCTATAATTTCTCCTATCCACTCTGTATGCTCCTCTACTACTCTCTTCCAGTTTCCAAAGATAATATACCCATACCTCTTTTTCTGACCACTGAAGAATATCTCTGAAATTGCTCTTGCAAAAAACCTGCAAAAGTATAGACCACTAGTATCTTCAGAATATCATGGAGTAGCCTTAGAGTGAAATGGGGTGGAGTTCCAGACTCCTCACCGAACCCCTTACCAGGAGTCAAGAGTCACAGTGGCTTTGGGATTAAGGAATTTTACAATTACACATCCTTGGTGGTTAAACAGAAGCATGTGGGGCCAGCCTCCATAACTTTTATCTTGAATGCTTCTGAATTTTCTCGTGACATTTATGGAGGGTCTTTTAAGATGTTTTACCAGCTGAGCCACCAGGAAGCCCAAGAATACTAGAATGGGTAGCCTATCCCTTCTCCATCACATCTTCCCAATCCAGGAATCAAACCAGGGTCTCCTGCATTGTGAGCAGATTCTTTACCAGATGAGGTGCTAGGAAAGCCTTAAAAATTCTAGACATTTCTGAACCATTTGCTGATCTATGAGTGGTGGACCAGCTCGGTCAAGGGACTCATGCAAAGATGACTAATGGTGTTTGTATCCTTCAGTGCTAATGGTCAGTCACAAAATAATCAGAGCTCACAGAACACAGACCCTGGAGGTCAAGCATCCGCATGTTGGAAATAATGGTCATGGACTCCTCCTGACTCCTCTTGCCAATTTACACTCAACTGTGCCATCCAGGGTGGGTACTATCCTGATAAATGGGTATTATTGGGGGACATGAGTATTGTGTAACACTGTGTTGTTTGCTTTGGGGACAGACTTAGGACTACATCTTGCCTGTCTCTCACCCTCTTCACTAGCTAAAAGAGACCAAAAATTCTCCCAAGTTTCTACTAGCCATAGTGATCTTTGTCTTTTAATTTCCTAACCACACTTTCTGAAAATGGGGTCCTGACATAGTTCCAACTGTTAGGTATAAACTTTCTTACTCTACTCTCCAAGATAACCCAAGTCAACAAGGGCGATTCAAGATTTAATTACTAGTCATTAGATCACCTATGACAATCACTCCAAAGGACAACTCCAAATATCACAAAAATGAAAGACTGGCTTAAAAATAAAAAGCATCTCTGCAGAAGTACAGTGAGGTCTAAAGATAAGGAAGTTATTTTCTTTGGCATTGTAGAGCAGAGGAGAGTAAGTAGTGACCTCTGGCAGCCTCAGTGATATACTTAAAAAAATAATCACCACCCAAACTCAGCAGTTTGCCAAGGAGACTCTAAAAAAAAGTACAATATGCTGCCAGAAAGAGCAAGGTTTAATAAACACACAATTAAATAATCTAACAAACATTGCCCGGTCAGATGGCACCCAGCCTGCAGAACCATCTGGCCGAAGAAATATTCAGAGAACCATCAACCTAAAAACCTACATTCTACCCAGTAGGCTACAAATCTAGGTTCCTAGATATAAACTGCTGCTCATGAAAAAAAAAAAAAAAAGATTCACAAAACCTCAGCAATCTACTCTTTTAGATACTTTTCCCTTAGCTTCTATATATTTATCATTCAGTTCATTCAACATACAACGTGCCATTTCTTTTATCTTTTAAAAAGCAAGAATCCTTGTACCAAAGCTTCATGTCAATGTCCCTTATACATAGGCTGAAATGGAGAAGAATTACAGTAAGGCTAAAATTTCTTTTTAAAAAGAAGTGCAACAGATAAGGGGTTAATAGCTAAAACATACAAGGAATTCCTACAATAGCAAACATTATATATAACTCAAACCTTGGCTAATGACTTGAATAGATGTTTCTCCAAAGAAGACAAATAAATGGCCAATAGCTATATGAAAAGGTGTTCAAATCACTAATCATCAGGAAAATGCAAATCAAAACCACAATGACATATTATCTCACGTCCATTAGTTGGAGGAGAAGAGGTGTGAGAGAAAAAGAAGAGAAGTTGTATAAACTGTGATTGCATGTTGAATGAATTAGAATACTAAGTAGAGAGTTCAGGAAAGATCGTGGGATTTTCAAAGGATTGCCATTTCCTCCTCCAGGGGATCCTCTTGACCCAGGGATGTCAAGCCCATGTCTCCTGCGTCTCCTGCACTAGCAGGTACATTTTTTACTACTGAGACCCTGGGAAGCCCACACAACTTCATGTTATACTTAACAACACTGTTTGCACAATTAAAAAAATTTATTAAGAAGGTAGATCTCAGGTTAAAGATTCTTACCACATACACAAAACAAAGAAAGAAGATGCATAAGGCAACTATTAGAGGTAACTGATATGTCTTGATTGTGGTGATGTTTTTATGGATGTATTTATCTCTCTCAACTCATCAAATGATAGTTATTAAATTTGTGCAGTTTTTTGTATATGAATTACATCTCAATAAAGCTGTTTTTAAAAATGTAAAAAAAAAAAAAAGGAATTCAAATGAACCACTCACATGTCTAAGTCGTAAATCAGATATTAGTGTATGTAAATATTCAGTAAGTAGATACTCAGTCTTTCTTAGGATTCATGGTTAATCTGTTCAGTCCACACAATTCTTTAGAAATAGAGTCCCGTAGTTCATATGTCATGAATCAATCAGAAAGTCTCAGTGGTCATGATCTTTCTGAACTCTCTACTTAGCATTCTAATTCAATCAACATGCAATAATAGTTTATATATGCACTTCTCTTCCTTTTTCCTCATACCTCTTCCCTCCAACTAGTTTTCTGCTAAAGAGAGGATATTTAACTGTAGGTTGAATGTCATTTGCTTATGTGTCTATGAATATACACACACAGGCTCCCCTGGTGCCTCAGTGGTATAGAATTTGGCTGACAATGCAGGAGACATGGGTTCGATCCCTGGCCAGGAAGACACCTGAGAGAAGGAAATGGCAAACCCACTCTAGTATTCTTGGCTGAGAAATATCATGGACTGGGAGCCTGGCAGGCTACAGTCCATGGGGTGGCAAAAGAGTTGGACATAACTTGGTGACCAAACAACAATAATATGTTAGCTACGTGCAAATTTTCAATTTCTCAAATTTCCCTTCCCCTCATTATTAGGCTGTTCCATATAATTGCTGTTCAGGTAGCTCAAAATTTCATATGCCCAAACTTATACTTTGGTTCATTTAAAACCATACTCTATGGGTGATGAGGTTATGGGTTATGATGAGGGTGAAAGAGGAGAGTAAAAGGCTGGCTTAAAACTCAACATGCAAAAACCTAAGATCATGGCATCTGGTCCCTTAATTTCATGGCAAATATAAGGGGAAAAAATAGAAGCAGCAACAGATTTTATTTTCTTGGGCTCCATAATCATTGCAGATGGTGACCATGGCCATGAAATTAAAAGATGCTTGCTCCTTGGAAGGAAAGCTATGACAAACCTAGACAGTGTATTAAAAAGCAGAGACGTCACTCTACCGACAAAGGTTGGTATACTCAAAGTTATGGTTTTTCTAGTAGTCATGTACAGATGTGAGAGTTGGACCATAAAGAAGGCTTAGCACTGAAGAACTGATGCTTTCAAATTGTGGTGCTGGAAAGGACTCTTGAGAGTCCCTTGGACAGCAAGCAGATCAAACCACTCATCCTAAAAGAAATCAACCCTGAATATTCATTGGAAGGACTGATGCCAAAGCTGAAGTTCCAATACACTGGCCACCTGATGATGCAAAGAGCTGACTCACTGGGGAAAGATTGAAGGCAGAAGGAGAAGAGTGGCAGAGGATGAGATGGTTAGACAGCATCACTGGTTCAGTGGCAATGAATTTGTGCAAACTCCAGGAGACAGTGAAGGAAAGGGAAGCCTGCTGTGCTTTAGTCCATGGGGTCACAGAAAGTCAGACATGACTTAGTGACAGAACAACAACAATAATTGTATACTGACTTGAACTGTGAAACATATAGTAGTTTTACTATGATCTGTCATGGTGGCTGAGATTGTGGTTGCTTCCTTAGAATTCTCTGTAAATCATGTTGTTTATATACAGGGATAGTTTTATTTCTTTATTACCAATTTTGTTTTACTTCTTTTTTTTTTTTTTTAACCTTATTCATTGGCTAGGATTTCTACTACTATGTAGAATAAAAATGGTGACAGTAAACATCCTTGGTTTGTTCCTGATCTGAAGGGGGGAAACATTCAACTTTCATCTTTTATTATTTTAGCTATATGTGTGCTGCATGCCAAGTCACTTTACACTTTTTGAGACCCTATGGACTGTAGCCTGTCAGGCCCCTCTGTCCATAGAATTTTCCAGGCAAGAATACAGGAGGGGGCTGTCATGCCCTCCTCCAGGGGATCTTCCTGACCCCCTGGATAAAACTCGCGTCTAATATCTCCTGCGTTGGCAGGTGGGTTTCTCTACCACTAGCGCCACCAGAGGCTTTTTGGAAATGCACTTTATCAGATGGGGAAGTTTACTCTATTCTGTGTTTACTGACTGTTAATTTTTTTACATCATGAAATGAACATTGAATTTTGTCAGACGGTCTTTCTCTATCATTTGAGATAATTGCATGATATTTAACTTTTAGTCTGTTGATACAGTAAGTAAAATTTTTGATTTTGAATCATTCCTGGGATAAAGCCCAGATGGTTATATATATATATATATAATATATATATGTATACTGTGTCATACATATACATTTGATATTCATCATCTATCTATACATATACATACACACATATATATTAGTATATTATATATATTATATCATAAATTCATCAGGAAGTATTTATTTTTCTTCTGTTTTTCAAAGCTTTATATATATATATATATATATATATATATATATAGCGTGTGTGTGTGTGTGTGTGTGCATGCGCGCATATGCTCAGTCACTCAGACATGTTTGACTCTTTGCAAACCCCTGGACTACAGCCCAGCAGACTCCTCTTTCCATGTAATTTTCCAGGCAAGAATACTGGGGCAGTTTGCCATTTCCTTCTCCATGGGATCTTCCCAACCCAGGGATTGAGCCTGCGTCTTTTGTGTCTCTTGCATTGACAGGCAGATTATTCAACACTGTGGCACCTGGGAAGCCCATATATATCTCATATATATTCTATATCTCATACATAGTATTTTATATGTATTGTTGGATTTGATTTGCTAATTTTAAATTGATTTTATGTCTACATTTATGAGGGATTTCATTTGTAGTATTCTGTAATATCTTTGCCTGACTTTGGTATCCAAGATTTCTCTGGCTTCATAAATTAGTCAGGAAGTATTTCTTTATCTTCTTCTGTTTTTCAAAGCTTATTATATCTTCCTAATTCTTTGATAAAATTCATCAGTGCTATTACAAAGATCTGAAATTTGCTTTATGAGATTTTTGTTAATAAATTTAACATTGTTTATTGATATAAGCCTGTTCATATCTTCTACTTCATCTTGTGTTAATTTTGATAAATTATAATTTTCAAAAAATGTTCATTTCATTGAACTTGTTGAGTTGATTGACATAAAAATGTCCATTTCTTTGAACTTGTTGAGTTGATTGACATAGACTTGTTCATATTATTTATTTCTTATTCTTTTTAGTTTGCAAAATCTGTAGTGAAATCCCCTCTCCTTCCTGATATTGGTAATTTGCATTTTCTCTCTATTTTCTTGAACAGCTTTGCTAGAAATTTACTAATTAACATAATTATTAAATTATAATAATTAACATAATTAAATGTAATAATTTTGTTGATGTTTTTGAAAAACAGCTTTTGGCTTTGTCAATCCTCTCTGTTGTTTGCATTCTACTTAAGTTTTATTATTTCCTTTCTTCTATTGATACTTATTTTTGGGTTAATTTGCTCACCTTTTTCTGCCTTCTTAATAAGGAAATGTAAATCATTGATTTTTAAGCTTTTCCTTTCTTTTTTAAAAAAATTATTGAAGTATAGTTGATTTACAGTTTGTGTTAATTTCTGTTATCCATCAAAATGATTCAGTTCTGTATTCATTTACATACTTTTCTATTATGGTTTGTCATAGGATGTTGAATATAGTTCCATGTGCAATATAATGCCTTTCTAATATAAGCATTGAAAACTACAAACTCCTCTTAAGCACTGCTTTAACTGTATCCCCAAACTGTTATGCTGTGTTTTCATTATCATTCAGTTTTAAATATTTTCTAATTCCCTTCATGCACAAATTACACCTCAATGACAAAATCATGAAGAGTTATTTTCATAAGCCTCTAAAGACAAGCTATACAAGAAAATCTATACACTCACAGTATGTGAATTATTTGCAAATCTATGCAAGTATAACCAGCGGTGGAGTAACTTTTTAAATTAGAATTTTTAAAGAAAATATTTCCAAGGTCAAGTTTCAGAGAAAGCACCAGACAGGAAAATCATTCACTGCAGTCAAACTAATGCCACTAACAAGAGCAGCCCAGGTGCACAATGTATCAGTGTCATCAAATGCAGTTCATTCTGAATAAACATTTTTTCTTTTTTTTTTTTAAATTTTATTTTATTTTTAAACTTTATAATATTGTATTAGTTTTGCCAAATATCGAAATGAATCTGCCACAGGTATACCCGCGTTCCCCATCCTGAACCCTCCTCCCTCCTCCCTCCCCTACCCTCCCTCTGGGTCCTCCCAGTGTACCAGGCCCAAGCATCCAGTACCGTGTATCGAACCTGGACTGGCGACTCGTTTCATACATGATAATATACACATGTTTCAATGCTATTCTCCCAAATCTCCCCACCCTCTCCCTCTCCCACAGAGTCCATAAGACTGATTTATGAATAAACATTTTTTAAAATGTAGAACCTGGTAGAATCTTCACAATACTTTGGTAAAATCTTCCTAATACTCTAAAATAAGATTGCTGCTAACCATAAAACTTGTTTCATCTCTGGTATCCTGTGGAAAAATGCAGAACTGAAGAAAATCGTCAAACATAAAGATGTTGCACATTTTTTGACAAAGGACAAATGTTACAAATCTTCCAAGTTTCTCTGTAATGACAAGTAGTATGTGACATAGCAGATACTTTGAAAAAAATATAATTACACTTAATCTGTCTCTTCAAAGCAAAGGTGTCATTTTTAGCAATGAGAGCAGAAACATTTGAAAGACAAACATATGGAAATGTTTAAACATATGGATTTTAAGAAATAACATATGGAAATATTTTCATTTTTTTCTTCATTAAAATTATGTGTCACCTTTAAAAAGTCTCACATCATTTTAAACCTGTTTTAAAATCTTTTAAAGAATTTTAGTAGGAACCATTTGAAATATAAAACTGCAACATCATCCAATTAGTGTGCCAGAACAACTTAATGACATGAGAAGAGATAGAAATCTACTAGCTGAATTTCAATAAAAGCCTTTGCATAATTAATGAGTAGATGAAAAAGCTGAGCACCATGCTTTAGTAAGTGCACTCAGTCAGTGATGCCCCTCCTCACATGATGCACATGTTGTTGTAGATCTGTATTTCAGCCATCAGGTCCATTAAATGCACACATCTTTAAAATGAGACTTTCAAGCTGCTCCATCACAAAGTAAGAAACCAAGATTTAAAAAAATAAAGAAGCCTATTCAATCACATTGCTGTCGCTGGTAGCAAAAAAGAACTCACAGGTGATGCTATCAAAAAGCTTAGAGACTACTGGTTAATAACATAAATTGGGTTTGTGTACTGGTTCTATCATAAATAATCCTAGGATAGTTATTTAACCTCTCTAATAATCAGTTTCCTTCTATGAATGCTAAGAATATTAAAAATATATATCTCTTAGGATTGTTGTAAGGATTAAATGAGACTAAAATGCATTTAAACTACCTAGATCACTCATAGTCAGTTATGTAATTTTATTTTAAAAATATTATTACATATCATTATATTAACAATTATGTTATATTGTTATTATAATTAACATTATATAACTTCATATAATGTAAGTCACTTATATAACTTTGAAATACTCTAGTAGCCTCATTAAGACAGTGAAAAGAAACAGGTGAAATAGCTTTAATAGTATAATTTATTTAACCTTATAACTCCAAAATATTGCATGCATGCAAAATTGCTTTGGTCATGTCCAACTCTTTGCAACCCTATGGACTGTAACACACCACGCTCCTCTGTCCATGGGATTCTCCAGGCAAGACTACTGGAGAGAATTGCCATGCCCTTCTCCAGGGATCTTCCTGACCCAGGGATGGAACCCACATTTCTTATGTCTCCTGCAATGGCAGGCAGGTTCTTTACCACTAGCACCACCTGGGAAACCCTCCAAAATATTATTTTTTGACATGTGGCATGGGGTCATATTTCAAGTGATCAGTAGCTACATGTGGTTAGGAGCTATCATATTTGGTCAGTACAGGTCTAGAAGATAATAAACATACAATAGGTATAATTTGAAAATTTTTATTGTCATTACTACTATAGTTTTCAAAGCACCAGTCATCCTCACATTCAAATTCAAATCCAAAACATATTCCCAGATCAACTATTATAGTATTATCTTTGCCACTTCTCCTTTTGGATCTTGGCGATGGCCTTATTTTGTTGTTTGAAAATCATAAGCAACCCAGTTGACCTTATGAGGTTGAATCACAGGCCATGGGGCTAGTTTGTAAATAATCAGTCAGAAGGAAAAGTATATTTAGACAGGAATTCAATAAGAAACAGACTTTCTTGAGGTGAACTTTCAAAATAGGTAAAAAAATAAAAGATATTAAACAATCCAAGCAAGGAGCCATGATTAAGGACACTTTTGTTCTAAAAAATCCAGAATATATTCCAATCATAAAAACTAGTGTGTAAACCTTAGGTGGGAAGGGGTGATAAAAAATAAGTAAAGAAATCTAATCTGGGAGAGAAAAAGCAAAGTATAAAGGCTTTTAATAAATAAATACTGAAAAGAATATTACAGAAAGCATTCAATCCCATTTTTTTTCCATTCATTTTTATTTTTAGATGCTTACTCTTCTTTCATTTAATGTTGTTGTGCTATCAAATGAGAAAATTATATCTTTAGCAAAAAAGATATATCCAAGATGCAAATAAAATATTTAATAAACACTGAATATACTCAATAAATAATATGTTAATAAATTAATTGTTAAATAAATATCTAATAAAGTGAATCAAATTGTTAATGAAAAACATTATTTTTAAAAAATACTGTTTTTTTGAAATAATCTGTCTAAAGAATTGATCAATAACTGAACTCTGTTCTTACAAAATAACTTTCTGAGCATAAGGCTATTTTGAATGTGACTTAATAGCATTAACCTGAAAATTTAGGTCTTCATTTTCCTCTAATCATTTTTAAATGTAAATGTCTAATTTAGAAATACTCACATCCTCAGTTTACATTACATACAGTACAGAATTCTACAAATACAATACAGAATCCTCACAGAATCATAGTAGGTATGAATATGCAATTGTAAAATGGACCTGGGATACTGATAGATCTTGCACTAAGTTCACTCTTTTTTACTGAAAATAAAATAGCCCATTACACACTGAAAAGCAAGTCATTAATTGTAAAGTGTCTCTCAGGATCCTTGAGCCTTTTCTGAATCCTTAAGCCCTTTCAAAAGGGAAAGCTATTCATGCCCTTCCCAGAAAAATTGACATATGCAAAAAAGCTATTGTATGCAATTTTCATTGTGCCTCCTCGCTCCTCCAACCCTAGATTAATCTACTGGTGGCACAGAAAGATCACCCATAAGCAAACATTCCATAGTTCTACCAGCCAAGAAAGTAGTTACACACAGGAAACTGCTTCTCCTTATGCGATAGCCCCAACATACCAATTACCTTGTTTAGGGGGAAGGTAGACTCAGTCAGGGACAGTTAGTTCTCTGTAACCATCAAATAAGTTGGTCCATAGTATATACCCAGTAGCATCACAACTAACATCTTATTGGTGTTTTTATTTTTTTAAGTTTTATTTTAAATTGGAGGATAATTACTTTACAATATTGTATTGGTTTCTGCCATACATCAACATGAATCAGCCATAGGTATAATATGTCCCCTCCCTCTTGAATCTCCCCCATCCCCTCCCACCCCTCTAGGTTGTCACAGATTTGGGTTCCCTGCGTCAGACAGCAATTCCCGCTAGCTATCTATTTTACATATTGTAATGTATATTTTTCAATGCTGCCCACTCAAATCATCCCACTCTCCTTCTCCCCCACTGTGTCCACAAGTCTGTTCTTCATGTCTATGTCTCCTTTGCTGCCCTGCAAACCAGATCATCAGTATCATCTTTCTAGATTCCACATACATGTGTTAATATACGAAATTTGTTTTTCTCTTTCTTTCACTCTGTTTAGTAGGCTCTAGGTTAATCTACCTCATTAGAACTAACTCAAATGCATTTCTTTTTTTCTGATTAATAGTCCATCGTATATATGGACCACGTCTTCTGTATCCATTCATCTGTCAATGGACATCTAGGTTGCTTCCATGTCCTAGCTAATGTAATGTTGCAGTGTACATTGGGGTACATGCCTTCTTTTCAATTATGATTTCCTTGGGGTATATGCCTTACTGGTATTTTTAAATTGGAATGTTTTTAAACAAAAGGGGTGAATTAATATATATTATAGAAAACCATAATGTCAGTTTACTAAGCATCTAAAGGAAAAATACATACGTCAGTTATACAAGCCTTATATTACGATACATCTGTTTTTTCATCCAATGATGCAGCAGTGCTTTTGAACTCATACTGTCTGGCACTAGAAAGCTACAGCAAAGACCCAAGGAGCTTATAGTCCAATGAAGGAGACATAGTAAACAACAGTTATAAAAGAAGGAAACCAGAGGAGGGGCCTGGTTTTCAGGGAAGGTTTTAGGCAAAACTGAAGACGAAGCTGAGCCCAGAAGAATGAGTAGGGACACAAGGCATCCCAGGTCATGAGAAGAGCAGGAGTGACAGCCTGCAAAGAGAGGAAGTGCTGAGGCTGGCAAGCTCGTCAACCTGGCTGACACAGAGGTCAAAATGGGGACATCATAAGAGCTGGGTCTGGAAAGATGGGTAGAGGCCAGATCATAAAGGATTATACATATCTTGCTGGAGCTTTTGGACTCCATCCTGAAAGACTGTGGCAAGGTAATAAAGTGATTGAAACTGGGAAGCAAAGGGATGAATAGTTTAAGAAGTGGTTCCCACAATGAGGTCTACAAAGCCCTAGGACATTGCTAAAACCTTCAGAGGTTTGTGTGGTCAAAAAATTTTCATAGTAATAGCAATACATTGTTTACTTTTCTCACTCTCATTCTCTCATGTACCATGGAGTTTTCCAGAGGCTACAAATTGAGTGATGATATCATTGATCTGATGCTCCTGGGTTATTCTTATGTTTTTATTCACTTTTGTTTCTAATGAAGTAAATATCTGTAACTGTATCTATATCTGTCCATTGCACATAAACAAAGCCCTCAACAAATTTTAAGAATGTAAAGGTTTCCTGAAACAAGAATTTTTCAGAATTGCTGAATTAAAGGTTTCACTCCAACTATATAGGATGGAACAGGTGTGGAAGGAGAGGAACAGTTAGGAGGGTCATTTGCATCACTGGTGATTGATGATGATGCCTGGATTAAGGCTTAAAGTAGGAACAGAGAAAAGGAGATAAGTCTAAGATATGTTGAAAAGGCATAATCAACAGAATTTAGTAATTAATTAAATGTAGGCTATAAGGGAGAGATCAAGAAGGACACTCAGATTCTGGCTTTGAAAGTTAAGTGGAAGCCTCACAGAGCGAGCAACCAGGAGGAGCTCTCAGGAGCAGGATGATTTTTTTGGATGTGTTTTACATCTATTTGGTCATGTGCACTAGAGAGCTGGCTATACGAGTCTGGAGAACAGTAGTGTCTAGAGCTAGAACTAGATTGTTAGGTAGCCTCAGCGTGTAAATGGTAACTGAAGTCTTTAAAGGAGATGGGATCATCTCTAGAGAATGTGGAACATGACAAGAAAGCAGGACTTAGGAGAAACAGGAGTGGGCAGAAAAGGACTCTTAGAAAAAAAAGCAACTCATAAATGTACTATCAGGAAGGTAAGGCGAGGATGTTTTAGGAAGAAGATATGAGTCAGTTATACAAAACACTGGTGAAAGGAGTCTTCCAGTTCTGACAAGATGACAAACCAGACCTGGTCGGTGAACTCCTTCCCCTAAATCAACCCTGGAGAAACTACATAGGTATCAGGAACATTAAAACTGAGAAACTCCTGGGAATGCCAAAGGCTATCATGAATCAGCAAGGTCAAGTGCAGTCTGGTGCAATGGGAGGACAGGATGAGGCGAAGCTTTTAAATTCTGCTCTAGTCTCCATCTGGCAATGTTGTGGAAGATCACAAAAACCAGCACAAGTAGCCTGTTTCTGGGGTACAACATCATGCACTCAGAATCCTAGTGGGGCAGGGAGCTGGAGTACAACAGTGAAGCTGATTGACCCTGGGACATTTATTCCTCCACTTCTCCCCTTTAAACCTCCAGGACTAAATGATGACAAATGAAGGAGACTGAGATGATGGTGAAATTAAACATAGGAGAAAACTCTAAAGCCTTGAAGAAAGAGCTTATCATTTCCAAAGGGATAATGAAATCATATCTCCAAATAGGAAAAAAAAGGATGTAGAAAGAGAATAAAGTAATATTTAAAAGTATTGAAAGGAAAAACTTTTAGCCTACAATTTTATGTCCTACAAATTATTATATACCTGTGATGGTAAAATAAATATGCTCTCAGGCTGATAAGGTCTCAGAAACTGCACCTCAAAGGCCCACTTTGGAAATATTCTTAGAGGAAGTACTTAAAAAAGACAAGAAATAAATTCATGAGAATCTTCCAAGAGATACAGGAAATAAGAATGATCAAAAAATTAGAAAAATGTATTACCCTCTAAAAAAAGATGGACCAAGGAAAAGAAACAGAAGAACAAACTATAGCCCCAAAGAATCCAGTTCTAAATATCAGAAGATATCAACATGGTGTGGGGATGGAGCAGGGGGCACTAAAAGGATGAGTGTCTCATTGGAGAAACCTGTAGGTGATGCTAGGTTAAGAATTCAACAACTCTGAATACAATAAGAATGGCACAATTATGGCAGAGAGGCCAGGAGAAAGTCTGAGAGGTGTCTGCTGACAGAGTCATTCTTGACTATATATATGGATAATCAATTTAAGACTACTTGGATGATCAATTTAAGAAAAGCCAGACAGCAGTGGATTTAGGAAAGACCAAGAGATGAACAAACAGACAAGTGCAGAAAACTCTTGTGAAATTGCCTTTATGGAACAGACAGAGGAAACCACACATAGGCGAAAACCCTGAGTTGAGGCAAGGCTTCCGAGATGGGAAGGAAGTGAGCATTTTTTATTTTATTTATCATCACAAAATAGATTTAAGGTGTTTCTGAAAGACGTACAAATCAGATGAGCAAATTAGGATAAAGGGGAAGGGAAAGGGGGAAATTAAGCCATCAGATGTACACCATGCATACCTTATACACATGTAAAGTGGAGGAGTGTGCTGAGCTTGCTTGCAGACAATCAAAGAGAACAATGTGCTTAAAAACAAACCCACATAAACATGAATTTCAATTAGAACCTCTATCTGCATTCACACAGATGCTACCATAGGCCCTAGAGGAGCTGGCCAAGTCCTTGCCTTGGACCATCACTCTTCCACTCTCATGTTTTCATCATCTTCCACAGAGAATAAGATGTTGCCTCGATAAGGCATCAGTTACTCCAACTTGAAAGCAGACAAGACAAAGATTGAAAGGGCATTTTTTGCAAACCAGATTTTTAAAAGAATATCTTAAATTTAGTGTTTTTTTTCCTATCTTGTTTCCACTGTTTTTTATTTTTTCATGTTTTCTAAATGCTGTCACCATCACATTCAGTTGATACTGAAGCCCTGCTAGGAGTAATGACCAGAGCAGTCTGAGGAGCCATTGAGCCATTTCTCCTTGATTTTGTCCTTCTGTATCTCAAGTAGAGATACACAAGCTGGATGAAGCACAAGCTGGAATCAAGCTTTCTGGGAGAAATATCAATAACCTCAGATATGCAGATAACACCACCCTTATGGCAGAAAGCGAAGAACTAAAGAGTCTCTTGATGAAAGTGAAAGAGGAGAGTGAAAAAGTTGGCTTAAAACTCAACATTCAGAAAACTTAAGATCATGGTATCAGGTCCCATCACTTCATGGCAAATAGATGGAGAAACAGTGGAAAGAGTGACAGACTTTATTTTGGGGGGGCTCCAAAATCACTGCAGATGGTGACTGAAACCATGAAATTAAAAGACACTTGCTCCTTGGAAGAAAAGCTATGACCAACCTAGACAGCATATTCAAAAGCAGAGACATTACTTTGCCAACAAAGGTCTGTCCAGTCAAAGGTATGGTTTTTCCAGTAGTCACATATGGATGTGAGAGCTGGACTATAAAGAAAGCTGAACACCAAAGAATTGATGCTTTTGAACTGTGGTGTTGGGGAAGACTCTTTGAGAGTTCCTTGGACTGCAAGGAAATCAAACCAGTCAATCCTAAAGGAAATCAGTCCTGAATATTCATTGGAAGGACTGATGCTGAAGCTGAAACTCCAATACTTTGGCCACCTGATGTGAAAAACTGACTCATTGGAAAAGACCCTGATGCTGGGAGGGATTGGGGGCAGGAGGAGAAGGGGATGACAGAGGATGAGATGGTTGGATAGCATTACTGACTCAATGGACATGAGTTTGAGTAAGTTCCAGGAGTTAGTGATGGACAGGGTAGCCTGGCGTGCTGCAGTCCATGGGGTCACAAAGAGTCAGACACAACTGAGTGACTGAACTGAACTGAACCAGTCTGAAGTAGAACAAGAGCCTTGTCTTCAAAGAATAGTTCAAATATCAATAGGCATGTTCCTTTTCATAAACCATGCATCCACCTTAGCTACCTGTTTTCTTTCTTTCCTGGATTAAAGTTCTAAGTCTACCTTCATTTTGCTTTGTTGATTTGCCTCATTTCATGTCTCAAATTCATATACATATATAACTTCATTTATGTTACCAAACATAAATGAGGGCTTCCCTCAGAGTCCAGTTGGTAAAGAATCCACCTGCAATGCAGAAGACCCTTGTTCGATTCCTGGGTCAGGAAGATCCACTGGAGAAGGGACAGGCTACCCACTCCAGTATTCTTGGTCTTCCCTTGTGGCTCAGCTGGTAAAGAATCTGCCTGCAATGCGGGAGACCTGTGTTCGATCCCTGGGTCGGGAAGATTCCTTGGAGAAGGGAAAGTCTACCCACTCCAATATTCTGGCCTGGAGAATTCGGACTCGACTGAGCGACCTTCACTTTCACTTTCATGTGTCCAAACAACTCTGTTATGTACTATTACTCTACCTTTATAGATAAGGAAAAATAAAAGCAGAGTAACTTGCCTGAGTTGTACTGATTATAGCCCAAATAGCAGTGCTGAGATTCCAATCTTTTTGTAAGAAACAATTAAGGAATAACACATATAGACCTCTGAGTGTACATCCCTGGATCTTTTCCTGGATCTTTAAATGGTTGTTGCTCTGCTCTGGTATTTTCTATGTTAGTCTGTTTGTTTGTTGTTGGTGATGGTGGTTGAAATAACATCAGGGATGGTTAACATAAATTTCTAGCTGGAAGAGCAAGTCTATTTCACAGTACCTAGTGAGAATGTGAAGGGAAAATGTCCATCCCACAGTTGTTTCAGAAGGCACTTTTTGTTCGCTTCAGAAAGTTGAAGGAAGACTAGGGACACATTGATAGATGCTGACAACTTTTTCTGTAGGAAAGAGTGAAAACTTGCCCCACTCTTGGGGAAGATGGAACATGAAATATTGTGTTATATTATCTTTCTATATTAAAAAAAAAAAGCTAGGCTGCTGTTTTAAAATAGGGCAGATGTGACCCCAATTGCCTTTTGGGAGGTTAATTTTTAAATGTTTGCACACCAACAATTTCATCAATAAAAGCATATATCTGTGATTAAAATGAGAAATACTCATACTAAGAAGAAAAATAGATAACATCACTAGTAGCTATTGATTTTTTAATGATTTTCAGTTTATCACAGGGATTTTTCTTTTGGTGCAAGCATTTTGCTTGCTTATTTTGGGTCAAATTCTAAACCTAGCTCTGACACCAGTAATTAATTCCCAGAGGCAAGTATATATGCACAAAGAAATCTTCCAAAAATATCTTCCTATTAAGTGAGTTATTTAAAATAATAATCTGTGCCTTCTTTGGTGGCTCAGTGTTAAGAATCTTCCCAACAGTGCAAGAGTCATGGGTTCAATCCCTGTTCTGGGAAGATCCCACATGCCGAGAAGCAACTAATCCCATGCACCCACAACTGCTGAGCCTGTGCTTTAGAGCCCAGAAACCTAACTACCGAGCCCGTGAGTCGCAAATACTGAAGCCAGCATGCCCTATAGTGTGCGCTCTGCAACAAGAGATGCCACTGCAATGAGAAGCCTGCACACCACACCTAGAGAGTAGCCCCCTCTCTCCACAACTAGAGAAAAGCCCACAAAGAAATGAAGACTCAGCACACCAAAATAAATAAATAAATAAATAATTATAATCTATTTTCCTGCCAGAAAAAAAAAACATACTGATGTCACATTTCAGCTAGACTTTTGGATATGGAAAGTTATTTTCTTATTCATTTCTAAACAATTAAAAAATAGAAATATGAAAATAATTACAAAATAAAATTTTCTAGAGTCATAAAATTATTTTATAATCTTGTGGTTAATTATTTTTAATTAATTAATTAATGCAAAATATTTGATTTACAATATTGTGTTAGTTTCAAGTGTACAGTTAAATGATTTAGTCATATATATATATATATATTCTTTTTCAGATTCTTTTTCCACCTAGGTTATTACAGAGTACTGAGTAGGGTTCCCTGTGCTATACAGTAGGTCCTTGTTGATTATCTATTTTATATATAGTAGTATGTATATGTTAATTCCAACCTCCTAATTTATTCCTCCTCTCTATCTTTCCTCTTTGGTAACCATGAATGTTTTCTGAATCTGGGAGTCAGTTTCTATTTTGTAAATATATTCATTTGTATATTTTTTTTAGATTCCACATATAAATGATATCATATGGTATTTGCCTTTTTCTGTCTGACTTCACTGATTATATGAAGTCTAGGTGCATATGAATCTGTAGGTTCATCCTTGTTGCAAATGGCATTATTTCATTCTTTTTTTTGGCTGAAAAATATTCCATTGTATATATGTACCACATCTTCTTGATCAATTCATCTGTTGATGGACATTTAGGATGCTTCCATGTCGTAGCTATTATAAATAGTGCTGCAATGAACATTGGAGTGCATGTGTCTTTTTGAATTAAGTATTTTTCTGGATATAGCCCAGGAGTGGGATTGCTGGATCGTATGGTAGTTGTATTTTTAGTTTTTTAAAGAACCTCCATACTGTTCTTCATAGTGGCTATATCAATTTACATTCCCCTAACAGTATAGGAGGGTTTCCTTTTATCCATACCCTTTCCAGCATTTATTATCTGCAGATTTTTTGATGATGGCCATTCTGACCAGTGTGAGGGGATATCTCATGGTTTGATTTGCATTTCTCCAATAATTAGCAATGTTGAGCATCTTTTCATGATTTTTGACCATCGGTATGTCTTCTTTGGAGAAATGTTTATTTGGATCTACCGATTTTTTTATTGGGTTGTTCGTTTTCTGGGTATGGAGCTTTATCAGTTGTTTGTATGTTTTGGAGATTAATCCCTTGTTGGTCACTTCACTCACAAATATTTTCCCCTGCTCTGTGGGTTGTCTTTTCATTTTGTTCATGGATTCCTTTGCTGTACAAAAGCTTTTAAGTTTAATTAGGTCCCATTTTTTAAATTTTATCATCACTCTAAGAGGTGGATCCAAAAAGATACTGCTGACATTTATGTCAGAGTATTTTGCCTATGCTTTCTTCTAAGAGTATTATAGGGTCCAGCTTTACATTTAGGTCTTTAATTCATTTTGAGTTTGTTTTTGTACATAGTGTCAGAGGATGTTCTAATTTCATTCTTTACATGTAGCTGTCCAATTTTCCCTGTACTTCAAGTGGTTAATTCTAATAGTTCCACAAGGACAGGTTATAAGCAAGAAACCAGAAGCCATGACTTGGACTTGAGGTAGATGTTTTAGTACTATATGAAGCTCTGTGAACATCTGACTAAGTAAACATTTTAGATTCCACATTAATCAGACAACATAATCAGGACAGCAATTGTTAATGTGTCAACTACACATACACAAATACTGGTGACAGAATTGGCTAAATTATCAAACCTGAAAAGAAAATGCCTACTTTGGTTATTTCTTTAGTTTTCAAGAAGATCCAGTTGTTCTCGTCTTTGAAAAAAGAATATTGTCTCTGTACAAAAAAATGTACAGAGACAATAGTGTGGATTCTCAGATATGATGAAACAATTTAATTAATGATTATGTTAGGATCCCATTTTCATACATGCATTGTTCTATTGTCTTTTCCTAAGTGAGGAAAAGTTGGTACTATGGGATCACACTAGTGGGTTATATATCCAGATTTTAACATAATTGTGGGCAGACATCTACAAGAGGCCATCATTTAGGATGATGTTAGGCAAAGGCAGCATAATATGATTGCAACGCCAAGGGGCTAAATGACCATTTAAAAATGAGCAGGGTGAAATGTTATCATTACCTACATGATGCATTATGACACAATGTATTATCTGCTGCTTTACTGGGATAACACTTTCCATCGATTGTCATTAGACAAGTTGTATCCTGGCATATGCTGCATAACCTCAGCTTTTATACTGTGAAAGAGCAGTTGGGACTGCTGGGCAATAGTCCTCATCCCTGGTACTCATCATAGCCAAAACTGATGCATGAGGTGTTTCAAGTTGTGATTGCTTGAAGTGAACAATCGAAGCTACTTTGTTCATGACCCTGCATATAAAAATGTCAAGTACTTGAAAAACTAGATGACTTAAATTTGAAACAGGGTTTAAAACTGATTCCACACAACCCTCTGGTCTGCTTATAACCCCAGATAGAGAGAGTGCAAATGATTTCAACTCACAGGAAAGAAGAGCCTTAACGCAGAGCAAATCAATCAGGATACAAGTCAGGCAAAGTCAGTACAAAATCTGATCATAGAATGTTTTGTAAGTTATGTAGTTTGCTTCTTTTAAATTTACATAGGAATTCAAATTACATGTTGACAAAAATGACCCTGCCAGGCCTGCTTTAAAGGATGATCTGACATTAGCACGATTCATTTTATATAAGCAACTAACAGATTTAAAAGAATAATTTCCTTCCTTTAGGAATTAGGAGGGAAGCTCTCTGATGGTGAAGTTCTTAGCAAACTCTTCCACTTAGATAGTTTAGTGTAGGCTGTAAGAGGTATAGGAATAATGATATTTCACTAATCTATAAAGCCAGCTTTTCAAGTTCAAGAGGTTTCATGGGAGAACTGGACTGGTCACCGTGAAGATATTCAAGGACACTGTTTTTCTCCGCCCCCCCTTCTTCTACCTTGCCTTCCATCTCTCCATAAACATTACTCAATGTTGACAATGGACAAGTCTCTCCTGGATTTGACTAGACAGACTATGAACACCTTGAGATAAAATGTTTGTGAATCCCTAGCACAGTACCTAGAACATAGTAGGTACTTTACAAAGGTTTGCTAATTATTCATCACTTTAATTTTATTCAATAAAAATTTGTGAAAGTTTATTATGTGTCACATATTGGGCTGGGGGGTGGCTGGGGTGACAGTGAGAGCAGTGAATAATACATAGTTCCTCCTCTCTCATCTAGTAAAGAAGAAAGATCACAGAAGTTAATTATAAAGTAATGTGGAGTTCAATGCTAACCCATTCATCAAAAAGTATTTTTTAACACAATAATGTAAATAAAAGCATGAAGTTTGTCCAAAGAACAAAGGATGTCTTGTAGAAAGAGAATTCTTAGGAAAATGTATATAAGATAGAGAACTAACAAAATTACCCCTGGCACGCCTATTTTTAAATTCTCTGATCTGCTCTTATTTGGGTCCCTTTCATAAACACTGGGCTTCCCTGGTGGCTCAGCTGGTAAAGTGTCTGCCCACAATGCGGGAGACCTGGGTTTGATCCCTGGGTCGGGAAGATCCCCTGGAGAAGGAAATGGCAACCCACTCCAGTACTCTTGCCTGGAAAATTCCGTGGACGGAGGGGCTTGGTGAGCTACAGTCCACAGAGTTGCAAAAGAGTCAGACACGAGTAAAGTGACTTCACTTTCTTTCTTTCTTTCCTTCATAAACACTGACATCATTTTCTTAAGAGCTTCACTATGTTTTGGAACATAGTGTAGAACACAGGAATAAAAATTAAAATGTAACATATAAGTTAGCTGATGAAATTCCAATCTTTAACAAGCAAGACAAGTTAAAATTGAAATCCCTCCATATATTAGAATAAAATGCTAAAATGGACAGTGGAGAAAATGCCATGCCAATAAACTGGGAGACATCCTAGTGTGACACTGCGCCAGCATCAATAGGGCAATGGAAATATTTTACACTATTTTATGGGTGTTAAGTTATAATTTTACCATTGTGAACAGAAGTAATGGGTACTGTTGGTGAAAAGGTAGTTAAAATGACACAGAAGCTTCCCTGAAATGTATCTTCTAAGTATAATGATTTATTTTAAGAATATCCAGCCCAGTAGAAGGGAGAGCTGGGAAAGGATAAGAATGTGTCTATTTTCTAAGTAAAAGGTTAAAAAGAAGATGGAAGAAATACTTCATTTAGTCCTCTGTATGAAAAATCTCCAGAAAAACTTTCTAGGAAATAATTTCACCAAATCATCTCCCAGAGTTAAGATAATCCCTCAGGCATTCCCAACTGTGAAAATACAAAAACAACTTCATTACTAAAAATAGAAATTAGTAACATAATTAATCACCTACAGATGTGACATTAGAGCTAAGAAGAAAGCTGAATTTTTAAGAAAAGCATTTCATCTAAACTCTTTTTCTTTCATTACCTGTCCTTTTCCCCTCAGGTAACAGATAGCAAAAAACCATAGTTGTCTTTCTAATCATCATCATAATAGTGATAATAAGAACTTATATTTATTGAGCACCTAATATGTGCCAGGTAGTACCATATTAAGAGCATGCATACATTATTTCATTCACTATTCCTAACAAGCAAATGAGGCAATTTTTTTTTTCAGATAAAATCTTATTCTCAGTGCAGTTAACAAAGATCACAAACTACTACATGTTGGAATAAACACTCAAGTTGAGGTCTATGTGTATGTGGCACACAAACGTCCTTTGTCAATATCAACACCTGGACAATCCCTTTGAACATCCCCATTCCAAGCATCCCCGGTCTCCAACTTCACATCGGCTTTCCATCTCATCTCCTCCTCTACCATGATTACAACATGCCTTTCCTCTCACTGGACCCTACAATCTACTGACTGAACAACATTTTACTCCCCCACCTCACAAATTCCATGTATCTTAACTATAGACACGAAGCTCTATTATTAGATCCCCAGAACCTATTCATCTTATAACCAGAAGTTTTTATCTTTGACAACCTCTCCCTCTTCCAACAAATCTGTTCTGTTTCTATGAGATGGGTTTTCTTAAGATTCCATATATAAGTGAGATTACAGAGTATTTGCCTGATTTATATCCTTGTGGTTAATCCATAATGTAGCAAATGACACAGGATTTCCTTCTTTTTAATGACTGAGTAATTCTGTTGCATATATATATATATATATACACCACATTCTCTTTATCCATTCATCATGGACGTTTAGGTTTCCACGTCTTGGTTATTGTAAATTATGCTGCAATGAACATGGGGGTGCAAATACATCTTCAAGATAATAACTCCATTTCTTTTGGATTTATATCCACAATTGGAATTGCTTCTATTTGCAATTTTTTTGAAGAACCTCTGTACTGTTTTCCACAGTTCTGCCAGGCTTTCTAACCATCACTAACCCTTCCTAATAGTTCAGCCTTTCCTCCAAGGCTGGGCCAAGTTAGATAGTTCACCTCTTTGCTTCTATAAGCAGCAGCCTTCCTGATGACTTCAATATAAATGTCCCAGTGATAACCCCCAAACATCTTGCTCAATGAGGCCTACCTTACCCTTAATCTTTATTTTAACTGGCATCCCCACCACCTCTCCCACACTGGTCTCTATCACTATTACCTTATTCTCCTTTCCTCTCACAACACATAATCCATCCTTCCTAATGGACTAGAGTTATTTACTCTAATACTTATTTTTTTCTTTCTCTCAGTAGAATGCAAGTTCCATGAAGGCTGAGAATCTTGGTATGTTTCACTCACCAATGTATCCCCAACACCTGAAACACTGTAAGGAGCTTAATAACTATTTGTCCAGTAAATCAATTAATTTGATTATAACTGTTGATTCACTCAAAGGTATTAATATATTTCCCAATAGCCCTTGAGTCCTTGGGTTTAAGGATCCATCTTATTCATCTCTGAATTCCCAATGTATTTTTCATCACCATAATCATCATCAGGGTAATGGGGGATAATAATGAATCTGTACAAGTTGCCAGCTCTGAAACCTTTTTTTTTTTTTTTTTTTGGTACAATACCATATTTCATCTTCACCATGAGAGAGCTATTACATTATTATCCCCTTTGTACAGGTGAAGAAACTAAGGCTTACAGAGATGAAGTAACTTGTCCAAGTCATATAGACAGTTCATGACAGAGTTGGGATTCAAGTCCATACAGTTTCACTCTAGAATTCTTGTTCAACCATTGTGTAATAAAAGTTAGTTGAAGATAAGTAAATCTCTATAAGCCACATAGCTCTACTTTAATGTATTTGGGGAGAAGGAAACTAGAGAGACCAGCATTAGGAAGACTATGGCAATCTTTGCTTTCTGCACTTGAACAAATTCCAAATCCATTTCTCCCTCCTTTTCATCTTGGCAACTTAACTTATTAGTCCTCCTTTTTATTTTTCTGTAGCACTTTTTCTCTTCCAGTGCTTTGATCACCAGTGTTGACAGTCATCATCCTCTCTGGCTTCCCTGGCTGAGCCTCTCCAATACTCAGGGAAGACTTCATTTCCTCTAGTTTAAGATGCTGCAGAAAATTTTTCTTCATGGCCTCTTTCCAAGAAGATTTTTAAGTGACTTGCCCTCATCATTATGTAATGTTCGTTGACGTCATCTCACATTTGCAGTCCATTTTCTTCTCTCCAGTATACTCCTTTGGGTCTTTTCTTTCTGACTCCTGAGATTCTGATAACATTCCATAAAAATTAGCTGCTAACAGGTGGCCATCTGCAGCACATCCAGTTTTCCCCTTTCCCAGTGCCTCTCATCTGGTTAGGACTCACTTCCACTTTTTCTCTTCTCTACCCTCAACCAAATCTGCCTATATCTTATCTTTCTTCCTTTAATCTACTTTAGCAAAGCTATTCTTGCTCACCTACTACAATTATATCTCAAACTCACAGCATTTTCCTTTTTAAAAAAATTTCAATGACAAATCCTTTTCTAATGCTATCTTTTCTCACGTTGTCCAGCATCTTACTTCTTACAGTGTGTATTTCTCTTTTGCACAAACGTACTACATTTATTGTTTTCTCTCTCTGTCAGTCTTCCTGATCTTTCAAACAGTTAACAACTACAAATGTCTGTCATACTGTGCCCTTGAGTTCCTGGCCATCTCTCTCATTCTTCTTAACTCAAATTATCCCAAAGTGTAATCCACATTACTCTTCTCCATGCTTCCCACCTGATTATTCTCCAATCCTGTCAATATGTTTTAAATATACTATTCTACTAAATCCAACCCTTGGAAGGCTACCAGCAGCCATCTAAATTTTAATTTTAGATACCTTAAATGCAGCATGTCTTCAATTTTCATCTTCCTCCATCCTTATATGGAATTCAACACTTACCACTACCTCTGCCTCTCAGCTCTTCTTTTCTTCTTTGACAAGCCTCTTTGTTATCTACTTGTCTTGTTTCTTTATTAAATAAAAGGCAGAGGATTGTGATAACGGTTCTATCTGGTGCCTCTACTCCACCTGCAAGGGAGAGAGGCTGCCACAGACATTATGCTGATTACTGTGCCAGTGGGTTGGGGCCCGTTACTAGTGTGGCTCCCTCCAGTTCTCTCCTTCCTGTATAGGAGAAGCAGTAAGAAGGTCTGGCTGTAACCCCTGGAAGAAAGTGCAGAAAAGTTCTTTCCATTCTGCTTTGCTTCTTGGCTCTTATGGCTTATCAGCCAAGGCAGACACAGTCTTCTATATGACCAAGTCTGGGCCCCTGAAACTCTCACTGGGGTCAGAGCCAAAGCTCTCTACTAGTAAGTGTTCCTCTGCCTTTCTTTGCCTTCTCTGAACTTTTTTTCCACTTGGAATTTGAGGATGAGAGTAAACTTGTCAAGGATAGGATGGGGAAATTTCTAGTGCCCTACACCAGCTCAATCATATTTTCATGCCTTCATAATTCAGAGAAGATGATTACTTCTCTGTGTTCCTCCTTCCCCTTTTCTTCCTCCCTCCCCTCACTGTGATATTCCTGAACTTCTAACTTTGATATGATCCTATTCTGCCTTTCCTTCAGCAAACATATATGGCCACTGACCTCAACTAAAATCTCCACTCAGAGGACCCCTAAATCTGTAGCTTTAGTTTCATCCTTCTTCCCAGTTATAGTTTGGAATCTTGAACTTTTTGCTGAAGATATCCACTTCAAAATAAGCATGTCTAAAGTCAAGTTTATAATCTTCCCCCTAAAATCCACTCTCCTTTTTAATATCTAGATCTATGTTTTTAGTGGTACTATAATCCTCCAGTTACCCAGATCTGAAACACAAATCCATCTTTGACTTCTTCCTTTTCTTTCCCTTTCCCATTTTCCATGGGTCACTAAATTCTGCTCACTCATCTTAGGAGTGTCTTTCAAATTCACAACTGTTCTATATCAATCTGTCAACTGTATTTCAAGCTCTTGTTACCTTAACAATGACAATTTCTTTCTTTAACTGATCTCCTTAACTCTGGTTTCTCTTTCAAGTAATCCTATACAATGTCACCAGATTGCCCTTCCAAAGTAACACTGTGAACCTATCACTCTACTAGGCAGAACACTGACGGCACTCTAGTCTCTGCTGAATGAAGTTCAAACCTCTTCATCTGACACTTTGGCACCCTGCATGGTTTTTCACCAATATACCTCTTCTGTTTTCTCTTTCGTCACTATCCAACTTGCATTCTAGACTGCAACCAAATTGGATCTGCTAGTTTTACTATTTGAAGCAATTTCCTCACACAGAGTAAAGAGCTTGGGCTCTAGAGTTAGACAAATAAGAATTCAAGCTATGGACTTCATCATTTGTAGTCTGTATAACCTTCCTGAGCTATGGTTTTCTCATCAATAAAATGGAAACAATCATGGCATTTGTCTTATAGGCTTGCTGTAAGGATTTTTAAGTGCAGAATTAGCACAGTACCCAACACATTAGAAGGGATTCACTATCTTTTAGCTAGAATGAAAAGTGAGAGTAAGTCACTCAGTCGTGTCCAACTTTTTATGACCCCAAAGGACCAGGCTTCTTTATCCATGGAATTCTCCAGGCAAGAATACCAGAGTGGGTTACCATTTCCTTCTTCAGGGGATCTTCCTGATCCAGGGATTGAACCCAGGTCTCCCAGATTGCAGGCAGACTCTTTACAACTGAGCCACCAGGGAGTTTTTTAGCTAGACTACTACTAATTATTTCTCCTTCTTGGAGCATGATTTATGCTTTCCTATCTATGTCTTCTCTATGCTATCCCCACTGCATGGAATGCTTCCACTCCATCTCTGTTCATTGAAATCACACTCTCATTTAAAGGCTAGGTTGAAATCCTTCCCTTCTATGAAGTGTTCTGGACTCATTAAGCTCTGAAGTGACTTACCCCTTCTCCAAAATCCAAAGAAAATCTGCATAACTTTTAAGAGGCTTATCACATTGTTTCACAGGTCTTCATTTTTAGAAACTATCACAATGTAAACTTTGCAAGTTTTCTCATTTCTTATACTCAATTCAAAGCCATTTGATCCATGTTCATTGTTGAATCATCTATTGTGCTGCTGCAGTCTCTGCCTCATTTGTTTAAACAATGAATTAATAAAGTTTTGATTTCACTTTCCTTAAGAAAAATAGAAAATGCCCACAACATAAAAATAACATGAAAGTTAGGCTTTATTGATATTTTATTGAGCATGTCAATGTACTTCCCCTAGGTCAGGCACTGCTAAGCATTTTATGGCATATTAGGCATGACGTAAAAATAGGACTTCCTCATATATTTTAATTAATACAACTTTGGGGAAAAAGGATTATTTTCTTAGCTATTTCACATAGAACTTGGTTGATTCTCAGCGAAAACACTGGCAGCAACTTAAAGCCTCTTAGGACTAATACATAAAAAGTGTTTGTTTAAATACAGCCTTCAAGAAATAGTGAGGCACCAATAAAATCAGATCAGAAGAAATTCAAAGTGTAAACTATGTATTTGGGAAGATCCCCTGGAGAAGGGAAAGGCTACTCACTCCAGTATTCTGGACTGGAGAATTCCATGGACTATATGGTCCATGGGGTCACAAAGAGTCTGACACGACTGAGTGACTGGCACTAAACTATGTATGGAAAAACATTTATCTTTTCTAAAGGTCAAGTAAATGCAAGTCAACACAGCCTTGAGGAAATGATGATGATGATTATTATGCTCAGTTGTGTCCAACATTTTACAACCCCATAGACTGTAGCCCACCAGTCTCTTCTGCCAATGAATAGGATACTGGAATGGGTTGCCATTTCCTACTCCAAAGGATCTTTCTGACCCAGGGATCAAACCCATGTCTCTTCAATAATCTGCCTGCCAATGCAGGAGATGTAAGTTGAGACTCTGGGTCAGGAAGATCCCATAGAGAAGAAAATGGCAACCCATTCCAGTATTCTAGCCTGTCCAGAAATCCTGTGTACAGAGGAACCTGGCGAGCTACGTCCATGGGGTCGCAAAAGAGTCAGACACGACTTAGCAACTAAACCTCAGCAATATAACCTAAGATAATGATCAGACAGGCACACACATATACTATCCATTAAGTTATAAAATGAGAAGACATTTTTTGAAAAGAAATCTATGAATATGTAGCTGGGAGTCATGAAGGCTCTAATATTCCATTCAAGACATGGCCCAACAGAAGCAAAATCATACAGGCAAACATATGTTACCACATAAAATAATACCAATCTGGAAGTTACTTTGCCCAATAAAAATAGAAAAAGCTTTTTAGAAATGGCATCAACATGATAGAATATTATTATAGCCCTTAAAATTAATAACTATAAAGTCAATTATATCAGACTCCTGTCCTTCCTTTTGGGTGCCTGGCATCTGAGCCCCTCCCTAATGTTGGGAGAATTCCATATCTTATGAGTGTCAGTAAGAGGCTATAGAAATATAAAATGCCACATCCTCATTCTCCAGGCCTTCCCTAGAGCTGGGGCATGGACATGTGTCCTACAAGTTACTGTTCAGATGCTCCTGCTGTGCTTTAAAGAGGAGCTGGTGAGTCAGAAAGAGGAGCCAGGGAAGGTTTCTCTCTAGAGACAGTGGTGGTTGGTGGTGTATTAGTTTGCTAGGGCTGCTATGTCAAAGACCCATAAACTAGGCGGCTTAAAACAATAGAAATTTATTGTCTAATGCTTCTAGAGGCCAGAAATCCAAAATCAAAGTGTGGGCAGCACCATGCCGCCTCTGAAACCTGCAGGGGAAAATAATTCCTTGTCTATTCTAGCTTCCAGTGTTTGCTGATGATCCTTGGCCCACACTCTCTGCCTTCATCATCATGTGGCCATCTTTTCCTTGTGTGTCTCTCTCCTCTTACAGGGGTTCCACTCATATTGGATTAGGGCCCCCTACTCCAGTCTACGGAGAAGGCAATGGCACCCCACTCCAGTACTCTTGCCTGGAAAATCCCATGGATGGAGGAGCCTGGTAGGCTGTAGTCCATGGGGTCGCTGGGAGTCGGACACGACTGAGTGACTTCCCTTTCACTTTTCACTTTCATGCATTGGAGAAGGAAATGGCAACCCACTCCAGTGTTCTTGCCTGGAGAATCCCAGGGACGGAGGAGCCTGGTGGGCTTCCGTCTATGGGGTTGCACAGAGTCAGACACAACTGAAGCGACTTAGCAGCAGCAACTCCAATCTGACCTCATCTTAACTACCTACATCTGTAACTATTTTTAAATGGGGTCACTTTCTGAGGTACTGGAGATTAGGACTTCAACCTCTCTTTTTGCGGGGCCCAATGCAACCCCTACAGGGGCTTCCCTGTGGCTCAGCTGGTAAAGAATCCTCCTGCTACGCGGGAGACCTGGGTTCGACCCCTGGGTTGTGAAGATCCCCTGGAGAAGGGAAAGGTTGCCTGGTCCAGTATTATGGCCTGGAGAATTCCGTGGACTATATAGTCCATAGGATCGCAAAGAGTCAGACACAACTGAGCGACTTTCACTTCACTTCACTTCGCTTCAATGCAACCCATGACAGGTGGTATCTACCAATCAATGCCAGTCTATCTGCAGTGCAGGCTTTAATGTCTAGTGCTTGGTGGCTTCCTCCTCATGCTGGAGACCTGACTGGGACCTTGCTTGGGGCTCTCTAGCCAATTACATCCCTCCTGGCAATTTTAGAAGTTATCTAATATCCTTTAATAGTTATGTTCTACTTAAATTAGCTACATTTCTGTTGCTTTCAACCAGGAATGCTGTACACTATTTAGAAGTATAACAATTATGTGTCTATGGGTTTTGATACAGTTTAATGACATGTATCTACCCTTATGGTGTCATACAGAAAAGTTCCACTGTCTTAAAAATCCATGTGTGCACTCATTCATCTCTCCCTCCCCCCTTTCCTCTGGAACCACTGATACCTTTTTAAACTGTGTCCATATTTTTGCCTTTTCCAGAATGTCATAGAGTTGGAATCACACAGTGTTTAGCCTTTCCATATTGACATCTCTCCCTTAGCAATATGCATTCAAGATCTCTCCATGTCTTTTCTTGACTTCTTTTTACTACTGAATAATATTCTACATGTACCACTGTTTATCCATCAATCAAAGAATACACATACACAGAGTAAGCCCCAACATATCCTGTGGACTTTAGTTAACAATGTACCAATATTGGCTCACCAATTGTAACAAACGCACCTTACTAATGCAAGAAATCAATAGAGTAAACTGTAAGGGGCATGGAGTGAGGGTAATATATGAATTCCCTATACTTTTGCCCAATTCTCTGTAAACCTAAAACTGTTCCCCAAGAATCTATTAATTAAAATGTATAATTATGTATCACATCAAGTGAAAAAAAAAGGCAGGATAGAAAATAGAATATGTTATATGATTGAAAGCATATGGAAATATCTGTACTTAGGTAGCCAATAACTGGAAATTAGGGAAATACTATATTGGGGTTGGGGTGACAGATAGCTCTGCTTTATTAATTTTTCACAACTGTCTTCCATATTTTTATACAATTTTCTTAATTTTATATAATGTTCAAAATTTCTTAATTTTATATAATTTTCTTAATTTTCAAAAATTTCTTAATTTTACATAGTTTTCTTAATTTTCAAAAATTCTGGAAGAAGTGAGAAGGAAAGAAACAATGAGTCAAAATACCTCCAATCTAATACTATAATTTATTATTTTTTTAGTAGGAGTTTCAAAACAGTGTTTGGGGATAGAGAATCCATCTACCACTTTGGTATTAAGAAAAAAATATCAAGCATCATTATAGAATAGTTAAGAGTGACGGCCATTTAACCAAGCTCTCAAGACAGAAATTGAATCTTAACTATTTTGTTGTTAGTACCTAGCATACTTAAGCAGAACATGCTTAAGTATTTGCTGTTGAACAGTTAAATTACATAATTGTATGAGTGAGCAACTGTCCTTGATGTAGGAGTAAGAATTTATTCTCCCACTTTTCTACTTCAATTTCCAATTTCTTGGCTCTGCTCAAACTGACACTAGTTGATGAATAAAAATTTATGCTCTTAAATCAATTTCTGCACTCATTGTTTTTCATCATGATCTCAAATATATGCTAACCGGAGTTAACATTTACTAGTGATATCATGATATGGGGCAATCTGTTTTCTTTTCAGGCTGACTCATGAGTGAATGCTAACAACCATTAAATCCAAACACATCCTGGGCAATGCCATTATTAAACATTGGAAATACACTCATTTGAAATGGTGAATAAAAATTTTTAGACAGCAACATTATATGAACTTGTCAAAGTTCTTTTTAAATCAGTAAGAGAATTCAACCCTCAAAATTGAAATGTAAAGGCTGCTGGTTGGTAGCATGAAACTGTATGCAACAAGCCTGTTTTGGATCACTGCTTAGCTACTAAGGTCAATAAGACTGTTTGTGCCATTTACAGTTTGTGCATAAATCTAACAGCATAAACAGATACTCTGGCCAATTTACATTCTCAGCAGCAACTCTGCTTTTACAATTTGTTTGTCTTCTGAAAAGGGGAAAAGAACAATTTAATTGATTGCACATAGTGTCTCCCTTACAATTTTCTTAAAAATATCAGGCCAGCTGTGTTTCATTTCAGAGTTCCCTGTCCTCGGATTGAGGCACAATCATGTTTTGCTCAGAATATAGAGACTCCTAAGAAATTCTATGAAATGCTTAACAATGTTCCTTCTACAGAATCCTTTAAAAAAATCCACACAGAAATTCCTCTGCTAGAGATCCTGAAAAACTCATCAGCTGCAATTTCCTCTTCTTATTCCTGAAGCTGTATGTGTTTCTTAAAAAGCAAAAGAGAAATTCTAATTAAGAGCATTGTTTTTACATGGATAAAATATGAAAGCTACTATGTCTGATGGTTAACCATTTTTGGTATAACTATGATTCTCCACCTACTGTTCACACTAATGCCCTCAAACAGGTTTCAAAGAAAAAATAAACTTTTGTGTGATACACAGTTCACACACTGTGTATCACACAATTCTCTTTCACTGATGTAATGGAGAAATACAGTGCCACATTTAGAGGAGATAAAGGGATTCATTTAACTCTTCCATCTCTACTGTAAGTTGTACTTTTTAAAATGTCTCTATCTAATAAGCAAGAGAGATTTATATTTTAAATCACTTTTTCTACATAAAAGAAATGAATCAACCAGCAGGTCAAGTGGTAAAAAAAAAGAAAAAGATTCCTAGACGAAAAGAGGTGATGCCACGAATAGGACACTTTGCCTCGTGTTTGACTATGATGGGAATAGAAAAGAGTTGTAAAAAATGACCCTAAGATACTAAAACCAACATGAGATGGTGTTTTTATGAGTAAACACTGTTTGTAGTGCTTACAAACACTGCTGCCTGGAGCATCCCAGAAAGGTTTTATTGGAGGAGGGGCACACAGAGCTGTCCTCATAGAGAAAGCAAGAGCACAGTGCTCAAAAGCATGGACTCTAGAGCCAGACCACCTGGGTTCCAATTCTCACTCTACCTCTGATTGACTATGTGACCTTAATGCAAGCAAGTTATCTTACTGCTTTGTGCCTCAGTCTCCTTGGCTATAAAAGAGGTATAATAGCATCTTCCCCATAGGGTTGTTCTGAATACTAAATGAGCTATTGTAAAAAGAGCTTGGAGGAGTACCTGACAAATAAGCACTTTCTAAATCTTAGTATAATTACTTGTGGACATTGAGGATTCAGAAAAGAACCAAATGGCAGGGGTGATCACATCCCTTTATGCCAATGCCGGCTTAACAACATCAAATCCATTTGAGAAAAGAAGTTGGTCAGCACGACCTGGGATCTCACTCTGACTGGTCTGATGAGGAAGGAATCTGCAGGTGGCAATAAGCCAGAGCCTACCCTTTTCCTTTTCTTTGCCTGACGTATTCTAAGCCTGTAGTTGATTTTGAAATGAGAATAGTAGCTACCTTTTCTTCCTCTAAGCTTGCAGGTAGAAAAAGGATAAAGAGAAGGTTTGCAATCCATTCTCTTCTGTTATTGTGTATGAATTGTGGAGTGGACTAGAAGGGGATGAAGAAAAAAATCTCCTTGTCAACACGCTAATGACAGACCTCTGATGACAAAAGGTATTTACTTAGAAAAAAAAAGATACATACGTATGTACAAGTGAATCACTTTGCTGTACACCTGAAACTAACACAGTTTAAACAACCATACTTCAATTAAAAAAAAAAAAACAAATGGTATTTACTAACAGAAAAGTCCTTATCTATAGAATACTTATAGGAGGATGTACCTGGACTACCCAGGACTGCTTATAGTGAACAGACTTGGAATCTATAGATTTATGGGATAGAAAATGTCACATAAACTATGGAACTCTCTAGCACACAATGGAGATTTTTCTAAGTGATGCAAACTGCACACATCACTTACACACCTGTTTATCTTGGCCCAGGATATACATACTGGTGCAGCAAGAAAAGACCTGGGGTGCAAATTGGAGGTTCCAGACCACTTCCTGCTTTGTCTGTACCCTGCAACTACTTGAATCCTTACAATTATTAGTGCGTGCATGCTAAGTTGCTTCAGTCGTGTCTGACTCCTTGTGACCCTATGGACCATAGCCCGCCAGGTCCATGGGATTCTTCAGGCAAGAATACTGGAGTGGGTTACCATTTCCTTCTCCAATTATTAGTGTAACTGATACTAGATAAGATTTTACTACTTTTTCTACAATGTGTAACATTTCACTATTTGTTGTTTCGTGTTAATCTAGCTGTATTTTGAATGATTGATAAACAATTCTAGTTTCATTTGTTTCCTCTCTATGACAATCTTTACACAGCAACCACACACAGGGAAGTGGGGGAGCGGAGTGGATTGGAAAAGAGCAGGGGCGTTGGGTGTGACACCACCTTTCACAATTCTGCACCAGCTATTTAATCTGTCTTCATTTCAGCTTCCTCATCTGTCAAATGGAGAGAGTTACTCTAGGGACTGCTGTGAGTATGAAATTAACTATGTGTATGTGTGTGTGTATATATATATATGTATATATATATGGCTTAATATAGCACATAAAACTACAGTAAACACTTGCTAAATCACAGTTCTTGAAATTAGGGAGAGATCTTACTAAATTTTAAATCAGTGCCTCTTGTTGGCAGACAAAAGGGAGGAAAGAGATAGTAAAATGAGAAAGACCCTGTTCCTTTCACCTTAATTTTATGCTAATGTGCTTCCTGTTCTGATTTGAACAATCAGAAAAGAAATTTGCATGTAGAACTTCAGTCACATCTTTTGAAACAGATTTAAAATAAATATATATAAAATATTGCTACTTGCCTTGTATCTGTTTTCTGGAGTTAGCATATCTAGTTCAACAGATTGCCACCAATTTAAATAAATGCTTTTACTTTCTAACATCTGAATTGCAGTACTGCAGTATTACTTCTAAAAGGCAAAAAATTTCTTTGGTTTGTTTTTAATATTGCCCTTGTCTGAACTGCTTTTCATGTGTGTGCTATTTGTCCTGCTGATATTCTGATAGACTCAACAATGAAATTAGAACAAATCCACAATCATTAAAGGAGTAGAAAAGAGCAAATTTAATTTTCTGAGGACTTCTTCTGGGCAGCCTATTTCTATTGTTCTGAAACTTACTTCTAAGTTTCAATTAGGTCTATAATGGATGACTTTAGGAAAAGAGTGGTGAGGGTCCTTTATGAAGATCCATGTTACCTGCATATTTCAAAGAATTAAGACTATTAAATTTCAAAGAATTGACTATTAAATTTCAAAGCATACAAAAGCCGTATAAACTATCTTTCCATCCTATTACCTTCTGTCAAAAAGTTGTACTAATAAGCCTTTTTGGTTGTTCTCCTGTGAAGGATATACCTAGCCCAAATGCCATTCTGAACAACGACGTCAAGATATTCATAATACGGCCAATGGCTCCATAACTATCTATTATCTTGTTAATCCTTTCATAAACATAAGTAACCAACATTAAATTAAAATTAAATGTTAATTTTTAATTTAAAAAACTACTAGAACTGAGAACTGAAATTATAAGTCATAAATTGAGAGGTTAACACATTCTCTTGATGAAAGTGAAAGTGGAGAGTGAAAAAGTTGGCTTAAAGCTCAACATTCAGAAAACGAAGATCATGGCATCTGGTCCCTTCACTTCATGGGAAATAGATGGGGAAACAGTGGAAACAGTGTCAGTCTTAATTTTTTTGGGCTCCAAAATCATTGCAGATGGTGACTGCAGCCATGAAATTAAAAAGACACTTGCTCCTTGGAAGAAAAGTTATAACCAACCTAGACAGCATATTAAAAAGAAGAGACAAACTCTAATGTAAAGACATTACTTTACAACAAAGGTCCGTCTAGTCAAGGCTATGGTTTTTCCAGTGGTCATGTATGGATGTAAGAGTTGGACTGTGAAGAAAGCTGAGCGCTGAAGAATTGATGCTTTTAAACTGTGGTGTTAGAGAAGACTCTTGAGAGTCCCTTGGACTGCAAGGAGATCCAACCAGTCCATCCTGAAGGAGATCAGCCCTGGGTGTTCTTTGGAAGGACTGGTGCTAAAGCTGAAACTCCAGTACTTTGGACACCTCATGCGAAGAGCTGACTCATTGGAAAAAACTCTGATGCTGGGAGGGATTGGGGGCAGGAGGAGAAGGGGACGACAGAGGATGACATGGCTGGATGGCATCACCGACTCAATGGACATGAGTTTGGGTGAACTCCGGGAGTTGGTGATGGACAGGGAGGCCTGGCATGCTGCAATTCGTGGGGTCACAGAGTTGGACATGACTGAGCGACTGAACTGAGCTAACACATTCAAAACCAACTTATCACCAATAAGCATGGGAACAGAGTGAAGCACTTAAAAATTGATGCTTTCAAATAGTGGTGGTGGAGAATACTCTTGAAAAAAGAGTATTCTCCTTGGAAAGCAAGGAGACCAAACCAGTCAATCCTAAAGGAAATCAACCCTGAATATTCATTGGAAGTTCTTATGCTGAAGCTGAAGCTCTAATACTTTGGCCACCTGATGTGAACAGCCAACTCACTGGAAACAACCCTGATGCTGAGAAAGATTGAGAGCAGAAGAATAGGGCAAAAGAGGATAAGATAATTGGATGGCATCACCGACTCAATGGACATGAGTTTGAGCAAACTCTAGGAGACGGTGAAGGACCGGGAAGCCTGGTGTGCTGCAGTCCATGGGGCTGCAAAAAGTCAGACACAACTTAGCAACTGAACAAGCTCATATTGCCTTTTAATTAAAATAGCCTATCCCTTCTCCAGGGGATCTTCCCAACCCAGGGATCGAACACAGGTCTCCCACATTGCAGGCAGATTCTTTACTAAAAGAGCCACAAGGGAGGCCCAAGAATACTGGGGTGGGTAGCCTATCCTTTCTCCAGGGGATCTTCTCGAGGGAATTCAACCAGGGTCTCCTGCATTACAGGTGGATTCTTTACCAACTGAGCTATGAGGGAAGCCCTTAAATACCATCACTGAAAACAACCCATTTGGAAAGAGTCTATTTTTATGAGGGCATAGTCAATATGTCTTCTCTATTCTGCAGTGTTTAAAGCACAGAAGAAATTTTCCATTAAAATAATTTCTGGTTAGGTTCTATAATACTCTTACATGATTGAGGAAATGAGTCATTTCTGAAAATCACTCAAAATCACATTGAGATGCTCAATATACTTCACTATTAGACATTTTGTTTTGCCAATCCATCCTTCAAATGTTTTAATTTACATGTTTACTAATATCATTTTTAGCTGCTTCCTTGTAGAGTTAATATGGAGAAGGCGATGGCACCCCACTCCAGTACTCTTGCTTGGAAAATCCCATGGATGGAGGAGCCTGGTGGGCTGCAGTCCATGGGGTTGCGAAGAGTCGGACACGACTGAGCAACTTCACTTTCACTTTTCACTTTCATGCATTGGAGAAGGAAATGGCAACCCACTCCAGTGTTCTTGCCTGGAGAATCCCAGGGACGGGGGAGCCTGGTGGGCTGCTGTCTATGGGGTCGAACAGAGTCGGACATGACTGAATCATTTGGTGATTATCTTTGTATGATCCATATTAATCAGCAAAATATTATGTACATTGTTACACATACTTGTCTCTCTGCTGCAAAATAATACACTGTTTATGTCCTTTGCATGACCTTGTTTGAATCTTTAATAAGATGTGTTATAACCAAAAATGACTTAGTCAGCCAGTTTAATGGTGAATCATTTCAATTTATGGATTATTACTCTCCTCTGCCACTAAATTTGTTGACTTTTAGCTTGTTTACACATTCATTATTTTAGTTATCCGGTTGATTCTCAAACATACAGGCAAAGATCTATGTCCAAAGATACTTATCATGTTATTTATGACAGCAAATAATTGAAATCACCTAGACATCCAAAAATAAGGCAATAATTACATATTCTAATCATAAATACAATGAAATAGTATGCATTCATTTTATTTCCAAGACTATTGAACAAATGAGAAAATGTTTACAATTGGCTAACAAGAAAACACGTGCTCACAGTACTTAAACCTGGATAATAAGATGATGAGAGACGCTAAACTTTTCTTACCTTCTTCAGTTCAGTTCAGTCGTTCAGTTGTAACCCATTCTTTGTGACCCCACGGACTGCAGTATGCCAGGCTTCCTTGTCCATCACCAACTCCTGGAGTTTACTCATACACATGTCCATTGAGTCGGGGATGCCATCCAACCATCTCATCTTCTGTCATCCCCTTCTCTTCCTGCCTTCAATATTTCCCAGCATCAGGGTCTTTTCCAATGAGTCAGTTCTTTGCATCATGTGGCCAAAGTATTGGGAGTTTCAGCTTCAGCATCAGTCCTTCCAATGAATATTCAGGACTGATTTCCTTTAGGATTGACTGGTTGGATCTCCTCACTATCCAAGGGACTCTCAAGAGTCTTCTCCAACACCCCAGTTCAAAAGCATTGATTCTTCAGCGCTCAGCTTTCTTTATACTCCAACTCTCACATCCATACATGACTACTGGAAAAACCATAGCTTTGACTAGATGGACCTTGTTGGCAAAGTAATGTCTCTGATTTTTAATATGCTGTCTAGGTTGGTCATAACTTTTCTTCCAAGGAGAAAGTGTCTTTTAATTTCATGGCAGCAGTCACCATCTGCAGTGATTTTGGAGCCCCCCAAAATGAAGTCTCTCACTGTTTTCATTGTTTCCCCATCTATTTGCCATGAAGTGATGGTCCAGATGCCATGATCTTAGTTTTCTGAATGTTGAGTTTTAAGCCAAGTTTTTCACTCTCCTCTTTCACTTTCATCAAGAGGCTCTTTAGTTCTTCTTTGCTTTCTGCCATAAGGGTGGTGTCATCTGCATATCTGAGGTTATTGATATTTCTCCTGGCAATCTTGATTCCAGCTTGTGATTCATCCAGCCCATCATTTCTCATAATGTACTCTGCACATAAGTTAAATAAGCAGGGTGACAATGTACAGCCTTGACGTACTCCTTTTCCTATTTAGAACCTGTCTGTTGTTCCATGTCCAGTTCTAACTGTTGCTTCCTGACCTGTATACAGTTTTCTCAGGAGGCAGGTCAGGTGGTCTGGTATTCCAATCTCCTTCAGAATTTTCCACAGTTTGTTGTGATCCACACAGTCAAAGTCTTTGGCATAGTCAATGAAGCAGAAATAGATGTTTTTCTGGAATTCTCTTGCTTTTTTGATGATTCAGTGGACGTTGGCAATTTCATCTCCTGTTCCTCTGCCTTTTCTAAATCCATCTTGAACATCTGGAAGTTTTTGGTTCTCATATTGTTGAAGCCTGGCTTGGAGAACTTTGAGCATTACTTTACCAGTGTGTGAGATGAGTGCAATTGTGCAGTAGTTTGAGCATTCTTTGGCATTGCCTTTCTTTGGGATTGGAATGAAAACTGACCTTTTCCAGTACTGTGGCCACTGCTGATTTTTCCAAATTTGCTGGCATTTTGAGTGCAGCACTTTCACAGCATCATCTTTTAGGATTTGGAATAGCTCAACTGGAATTCCATCACCTCCACTAGCTTTGTTCATAGTGATGCTTCCTAAGGCCCAGTTGACTTCCCATTCCAGGATGTCTGGCTCTAGGTGAGTGATTACACCATCATGATTATCTGGGTCATGAAGATCTTTTTTGTATAGTTCTTCTGTGTATTCTTGCCACCACTTCTTAATATCTTCTGCTTCTTTTAGGTCCATACCATTTCTGTCCTTTATTGTGCCCATCTTTGCATGAAATGTTCCCTTCGTAGCTCTAATTTTCTTGAAGAGATCTCTAGTCTTTCCCATTCTGTTGTTTTCCACTATTTATTTGCATTGATCACTGAGGAAGGCTTTCTTATCTCTCCTTGATATTCTTTGGAACTTTGCATTCAAATAGGTATATCTTTCCTTTCCTCCTTTACCTTTTGCTTCTCTTCTTTTCACAGCTATTTGTAAGGCCTCCTCAGACAACCATTTTGCCTTTTTGTCCTTCTTTTTCTTGCAAGTGCAAATCAAAACCACAATGAGATATCACCTCATATCCAAGTTGTCCAATTTTTACTTAAAATTTCCAGATGATTGCCATGTAAGACAATGTGATAATTTAAATAAAATTATTTCACCCCAAATGGGAAATGGGGCACAAAGAACTTAGTTGATCTCTACTGATTATGTTCCCACCATCTCTCATGCTGAAATCTTAAACATCCTTCAAGACCCCATCCTCCATTTCTTTTGCTTCTTAAGATCCACATAGCAGTCTTTGTGCCCTTCTTATAGAATTTATCTTATCTGCCATTAGAGCTATTTTTGCTCTTGACTATCCCCTCAAAACTTTAATTACATAAGGGCAAGGACTTCTGTAGTGGTCCAGGATTGGTCACTGATCGGGAAACTAAGCTCCCATATGTAGTATGGTATGGCCAAAAAAAAAAAAAAAAGAAAGAAAACCCACTTAAGAACAGGAATTATGTATTATAATCTTCCATCAACCACAGAACCTAGCAGGGTGACCTGATCTTTTAGAATTAGCATCCAAGTGAGAGTAAGCTGAAGAAAGGAAAAGAACTTCTTGTATCCAGCAGAGGGTCAGACGTGGTTATTTATATGGGATGTCATTGAACCCTCACTTCAACCTCATGAAGTAAGTCTTTCTGATTTTACAGACTGTGGATCAGAAGGGTTCCTCAGGGTTCCCACAATCCAATAGCTATTAAATGACCAGGAGGAATCCAACCCACTTCTTGGACTCCAACGTGCAAGGCCTTTCTAACTCTAACCTCTACCAAGAGATAGAGGTTAATAAGCATAGGTTTCTAGAAAGACAAACAATATGGATACCCTTAAATATTCCTTAAATTATAAATCTCTTGAAAGCAGGGTGTGTTGCATGTCTTTTTGAATCCCTCTGGTTTTTGTACACTGCCTTTAACTCCAAGAAAAAATCAGTGAGTATCTATTGTCTCCATTTCATTTCACCTGGCATATCTGACATGAGTTGGCTTCCACGCAGCATCAATGACATCACATTTTCTTCCTGCACACCTGTCCATGTCTTTCTCCAAAAGAATACATTTAGTTCAGTAGAAAGATCATTGGCTTCGAGTCTGACGGCCTGAATTTGAATTCAACTACACAACTACAGGAATGTTATTCGCTCTCTGACTTTAATTCATGTATCAGTTAAATGAAACAATTTCAATTAGTGGACATAGTTATAACCACATCCTAGGGTGATTCTGAGGAATCAATAATAAATCTGATTGTAGAATTTGATACATGAATTCTCTGGTACCTGATAGACCGGCAATTGTCTTAGTCTGTTTGGGCTGCTGAAAGAGTACTATTAACTGGATGATGTATAAATGATAGAAACTTATTTCTCACAGTTCTGGAGACTTGGGAAGTCCCAAGATGAAAGCACTCACAGATTTGGCATCTGGTAAGGGCCTGATTCCTGTTCATAGAAGATCATCTTCTTGCTGTGTCCTCACATGATGGAGGGGATGAGGGAACTTTCCAGAGTCTCTTTTCTGACCTAATCATCCCCAAATGACCCAACCTCCTAATGCTATCACATTGGGGATCAGGTTTCAACATATAAATTTGGCCGGTGGCAGGGTGGAACACAAAAATTCAGTCTATAGCAGCAATACATATTGGTTATCTCTTTGACCTTTCCTTGGATAACCACTGCTAATGTCAGCTATGAAACTGTTCTCTTAACATGTCCAACTCAGCCTATATTCTGCAGGTAAAATGCTCCCTCTCTCTCCTGCCTACAAAGATGCTTTGCTTATCCAAGTCTATGATCTTTGGACTCAAAGTCTCCACATAAATAGGAATATATCTGCTGCACAATTACACCTCCATTCAGTTCGGTCCCAGCTCACTAGGAAGCTCCCAGCTGGCAAGGACCTGAGTGGAGTGGCTGGGTTATAAATGAAAAGCTTTAAATTTGTGAATGACTATGACTTGGCAGCATGCTTGTGAAAAGGGTTGAATCCTTATCTAGAGGACAATAAAGGAAAAAGAAATTCCTAGCCAGATTCATCCAGAAATGAGTCACTCTGTGCTAGAATTCTAGCTGTCACTTTACCTGTTTAATTCAGGGAAACTTGTTAACCTCCTAAAGGTTCCATTTCCTATTTCATAAACAGGAATTATGAATCTTACATTTCAATGCTCTTGTGAAAAATAAAGGGAATTATAAGAAGTGAATGCCACAGGCCTACAGTCTAACATCTAATAAACTCTCAATATATGTCAACTATATCTTCTCAAACATATTCATGCTTTAAATATTATGTTTTGTTCCAAAGATCTAAAACCAAAATTTATGATTAAAAAGTTGCCAGGAATGATTGGTAGGCAATATAGTATAGTAGTTAAAATCTTGGACTTTTGATTTAAAGAGTTTGAATTTGAAACATGAATCTACCATTACTGTGTGACTTTAGACAACTTACACTCTTTGCCCAGCTTATAAAATGAGGATAACAATAGTACTTGGTTCATTAGATTATTGCTAGGATAAAGTAAAATTTTATGTTAAGCACTTAGGAGAATGCCAGGTATGTAATAATGCCCTAGTTAGCTGTCATTATTTGGGAACACTTGTTTTTTTTTAATTGAGGTAACACTGGTTTATAACATTATATTAGTTTCATGTATACAACATTCTACTCATATTTCTATATATACTAAAGCATGATTACCACCAAAAAATTACTTTCCATCCATTACCATACAGCTGATCCCCTGAATTTTATTCTTTTTTTTTTTCTGCTAGAAATTTTATTTTTTTTAACTTTATAATGTTGTATTGGTTTTGCCATATATCAAAATGAATCCGCCACAGGTATTCATGTGTTCCCCATCCTGAACCCTCCTCCCTCCTCCCTCCCCATACCATCCCTCTGGGTCATCCCAGTGCATCAGCCCCAAGCATCCAGTATCGTGCATCGAACCTGGACTGGTGACTCGTTTCATATATGATATTATGCATGTTTCAATGCCATTCTCCCAAATCATCCCACCCTCTCCCTCTCCCACAGAGTCCAAAAGACTGTTCTATACATCAGTGTCTCTTTTGCTGTCTCGTATACAGGGTTATTGTTACCTAGATGTCCATCAGCAGATGAATGGATAAGAAAGCTGTGGTACATATACACAATGGAGTATTACTCAGCCATTAAAAAGAATACATTTGAATCAGTTCTAATGAGGTGGGTGAAACTGGAGCCTATTATACAGAGTGAAGTAAGCCAGAAAGAAAAACACCAATACAGTATACTAATACATATATATGGAATTTAGAAAGATGGATTTTATTCTTACTTTGCCACTCATTTGATAAATTAAGTGTTTAAATGTATTACTAAAGGCAGCAATGAAAAACACTTTATTTCCCATAAATCCTACATTATTACTAAAAGTGTAAGGGAGGAGAATAGTTTTTATACCATGAAATATAAACAGGAGAAAATAATATCTCAAGTGTCATTTTTTCTTCATTCTCTAATTCTATAGTACTGAAATCATTTTGCAAGGCTCAAAAATTTAATCACTAGAAGAGTAGATGGAGAAGGAAATGGCAACCTACTCCAGTATTCTTGCCTGGAGAATCCCATGGACAGAGGAGCCTGGTGGGCTACAGTCCATGGGGTTGTAAAGAGTCAGGCATGACTGAGCAACTGAACAGATTGACAAAGCCCATTATGATTTTACCTTAGATGAAAAATAAGATCTCACAAAAAGGATCAATACTATTTTGAAAAACTGTACATCTGAATTTAGAAACATATGTTTCTAAATCACACATATGTATACACATACACTCACCCACACACCCCTCCTTAAAAACTCAAGTAACTAAAGTAAGTGTAAAAACTTGTTGACTGGTTTTGATGGATCTGATCTGTTAATGCCAAATATCAATAAAAGACCAGGGTGAAACAACCAATTTGAGAACAACCTAGTTTTCATCTTCTTTGCATTGGTAATTCTAGAGAAGTTTATTTTTACTTAAACTATAGGAATACTAAGCTATGAAGTCAAGTAACTTTGAGTCCCTATAAGGTAACACAGGATGAAAATACAAAGTATTTCAATATAAATATTTAGCTAGTTAACAAGTAGCTGGTTTCTAGCAAAAAAAAAAAAAAAAGCCACCTACTCACTGAGTTTTTCAGGTTAGATTCATGGAGCTCAGCTCCTCTACCTTCTAAAAAAGTTCTTGTCTGACACAGAGGCAGAAAACCATGGAGACAAAGTACTTGTTTGAACTAGTGCAGTCTGTCTTATACTTTTACTGCTCTATTCTGATTCCTTTTATGACCAAAGAGGTGACTACAGTGATTTACTGCTACTAACCAGAATCAAAAGTCAGTAACCTTGATTTTCAAGCCAGACTTTACCTTTTAAAATACTCTCTCTGAAATATACTGTGCATTTCTCAAACAACTTTACTTTAGCAAAAATGGACCAGTAATCACATCATTATTTACCTCTAATGAAACACATAATCACTTTTTTTAAGAAATCTTTGCTTCATTTGGGCTGAGTCTAACTCCAAAGGCATTCAATTAAATGTAATTATATTTTGAAAAATTTTAAATGTTTAGTGTCAAATTTAAGCAGTTATTCACCCATATTACAGAAAGTAGGAAAACCAAAAAATAATTGTCTAAGTGATCTCATTAAAATAAATGTTTAAAGGTTTAATTTATCAACCATGATATAACATATTCTTTTCAAGAGTACGTGCTGTGCTTTGTCGCTCAGTCATGTCTGACTCTTTGCGACCCCATTGACTGTAGCCTGCCAGATTCCTTTGCCCATGGGGATTCTCCAGGCAAGAATACTGGAGTGGGTTGCCATGCCCTTCTCCAGGGGATCCTCCCAACCAGGGATCGAACCCAGGTCTCCAGCATTGCAGGCAGATTCTTTACCATCTGAGCCACCAGAGAAGCCCTTTTCAAGAGTATGTTAAAACTATTCTCTAGAACAAGCATCAGCCAAATTTTTCTTTAAAGGGCCAGAGAGATCTTTGAAGTTTTGGGCCATATGATCTCTCCCACAGCTCCTCAAATTATGCTGTTACAAAAGCACCTACAGATAATATGTAAACAAATGAGCAGGGTTGTGTTCCAGTAAAACTTTATGTCCACTGAAATAAGAATTTCATGTAATTTTCACATATCACAAACTATTCTTTTGATTTTTTTTTCAAATCTATAAAAATATAAAAATCATTCTTAGACATTAAGCCATGCAAAACCAGGTGGCAGACCAAATTTGGCCAGGTAGCTATAATAAGCCAACCCTGTTTCTAGCCATCACAAAGAAATGTGATGTTATAGATTTACTGTCTGGTAATAACAGAAATTGAGCACCCACGCTCACAAAGGACATGCTTTGATCCATAGTGCCATCAAAACCACAATCTATTCTGGAGAGATCCTGAGGTTCACTTCATATTCTTTCTCTTTTTCTTTCCCCTCCAAAGACATCTTTAAGCACACTTGTAAAAAATGTTATCAAAGTTATCCAAAGACCAAAGTAATGTACTCAAAAGGAGAAATTTAAATAGCTCCATCATTAATTATATATTTTTTCTCATTCATTCATCCAGGTGATAAAATTTCTCAGAGTGCCTACTCTGTGTTTAATGCCTTGAGAAATGTCAGGAGGGCAGAGAGGTATAAGAACACAGTCCTTGCCCTGAAGGAGACCAGGGTGCAGTGGGTGAGACAAGCAAGTAAACTCAGATGCCACACTCTGTGCTGTGTGCTAGGGAGCAGGGATCCTCCTCTGCCTTGGGAGGATCCAGGTCAAAGGCCCTCTCCTCGCCTGTGTGGCAAAGCCTTCTTGTAGGATATGTGAGCTGAGCGTCAAATAGTTGGCCAGATAAGGTGAACCAGAACAGAGTAAGCAAAGGCTAATGGCAAAAGCTCTTGGCTAAGCAAGCCAATTCCCTACTTTAAACTTTCATATAAATTTACTTTAATTAGATTGTGGAATCTCCCCCAAGTGAAGAGACTAATAAGTAATAACAAAGAGGAACTTTTCTGCTTTATTTGCTCAGAAAGTTCACTGTTTAAAACCTGAAGCACTTCTAATGGGAGTAAACATTGAGTCATCCACAAGTATTCACTGATTGGAAGCTTTTTTCAATAACCTTTTTGAGTTTATCCTGTTATTTTTTATTGTATCCATGTGGCATAATGCTAAATAATTCTTCTTTCTCTCAGTGTTTTACACCTTTTAAATGTTTGTATACTGCTATTATCATTCCCCTGAGTCACTTCTAAGCAAAGATAGGCATTCTTTGCTACTTTAATCTTTCCTCGTAATTTAATTCCATTGTTCCCTTAATAAAAGTAAAGTCGCTCAGTCGTGTCCGACTCTTTGCAATCCTATAGGATTTTCTACTAGGCTTCTCTGTCCATGGGATTTTCCAGGCAAGAGTTCTGGAGTGGGTTGCCATTTCCATCTCCAGGGGATCTTCCTGACCCAGGATCGAACCCAGGTCTCCTGCATTGCAGGCAGACACTTTACCCTCTGAGCCACCAGGGAAGCCCTGTTCCCTTAATAATTCTTATTATTTGTTTTCTCTTCATGGTGTTTTATCTTCAGTTTTCTGAATCTTTCTCTTAATGAAATGTCCACACCTGAGCCACTCAAATACCAGTAGCAGAAATAGAGAACATAGAAGTTTATTGATGGCTGCTTTTAGTATAAACCTAGTTTGTCTTGATTTATATTTTCTAAATATTCTCCTTTCCAAATTGAATTTGTGAAAAATATCTGGCACTGGGTAGCTTCTTTTTCCTCAAATAAAATATGAGTTTAGGATTTTTGCTTTCGTTTCTCAAATTCTAAATCATCCAAACAGCTATGCTCACTTTTTTTTTTTTTTCTTCCTCACTGGTCTCTGTCATTTTCTATTTGGTAAACACATGTTACTTTTTGGTCTTCTGAATACTGCTGAAAGTAATATGGCTATTTTTATTTAATGAAAATGTTAGCTTAAATATTATGCCAAATACATTTCTAAAAATTCCATCCTTTGAAAAATGTTCAAAAATAATATTTTCTCTAAGGTTTTCTTTTCCTTCAAGAATTTCAAGAATCTTTTTAAACACATTTGGGATAAATACTAGGAATGAGCCAATAGTAGCCATGCTATACTGTGTTTAGAGTTTGCAGCTGAGAATTTTGATATTCTCAACATGTAATTCACTACTTAGGCTACTTCCAAACACTACACAGGGGGTGAGAGTCCTTTCCAATGAGAGGGGAGAGGTGAAGTGGCCCAACAGCCACACCTAGGACTGGAGCCCAGCCCCAGACTACAAATGACCCTAGAACTTCCTCTGTACATAACAGACAAGAAAATACACATTTCGTTACTTCTACAGGACTTAAGTGAGAGGCTTCACAGGTGGTGAGGTGGTAAAGAACGCAGGAGACGCAAGAGATGTGGGTTTAATCCCTGGGTGAGAAGTGGCAAACCACTCTCCAGTATTCTTGCCTGAAAAATTCTATGGACAGAGAAGCCTGGCAGGCTACAGTCCATGGGGTCGCAGAGTCAGACACGACTGAGTGACTGAGCATGTGCATGCACACACACACACACACACTTCAGTGCAGATATCAATATACAACAATGTAATGAGACACATAGATAGTCCAGTAAACCTTTACAGATGGTGGCTGTCCTTCACCATCAGGGAGTATTTATGAGAATGATGTAAAATGGAAAATTCATAAATAGTTCTCAGGAATGGTTTGGAGAAGAAGAGGGTTAAAATTTTTGAGCTAAAAATATTGAGAAAAAATTTGAAATGTCTGTGTGTTTCACAGAAATTATAGAGGCTGGGCTGCTTTAGATAGTGTTAAAGCCTATTTGAATTTGTTAATTTGGTTCAGTGGAAAGGATATTGTCTTTGAGGTCAAATGTCTAGATTTTTTTTTAACATTTATGAAATCTGGTAAAAACCAGATGACAAGTAATTGAAATCTGGAATTTTTCAGGCATGACTCATAAACTAAGGAACCTTGGTATACTCTATGTAGAATATTTGATTTTCTTTAGCAAAATGGCAACGAAATGACTTGTCAATATGAATAACCTTAAGAATATGCCCCTAAGTAACTGAAAGAATTGACCTACCAGATAGGGCTAATCATATTCTCCCATTAAGTGATGAACAAAAATCTGCCAAAAACAACTTCTGTTACCGTATAATTTATGCCAAATTGTTCTTTTTAACAATAGTTAATTGGCAGGTTGAGACACTTCTTGTGTTCATCATCACCACTGAGAATACACATCTTCTTAGAGTGTCAGTAAAGAGCTTGACCCTGGATGACTGCTGAAAGACATCAATCTGTGAAAACACATGGCAGATCAAGTCCTAATTCTCTCAGAGAGTCCTTCTATAGCCCTCCAGATAACCCCTGGGCGGGGTAGCCACTTCAGGGTAACATAATTGCCTTAAGAATAGACAAACACAATGGAGTTCTCAACTGTGATCTCAGTGAACAAAGCAGATGTGGAAAAACATCATTAGAGCAATAATAAATGATAAGTGAAAGTCTTAAATTACCCAGCAAAATTAAAACTGTACAAAATACCAACATTCACTCTGGTTTCAAGCAACTTAGTACCTAGATGCTTACTCTAGCATCTTAGAGCTATACCACGGCCTTGCCCACCCAAGGACACAGGATGTCCAGGGATGTGAGAGACAATAGGCCTAGCAGCTTCTGGGCCCACTTACAGAAATTCTCCATCCCTCAGAAAACTCCACAGGAAGTGACTTCTTCCTCCCAGTACCTTGCCATCTTTCAGCAGTGCAAAGAAGCTTCCGGAAATTGGTGTTTTTACTTCCACTATGACCTATGACTAAAACTCCAGTCAATAGAAAGGGAATTTACCATTTGTAAAGTGAAAGTTACTCAGTTGTGTCCGACCCTTTGCAACCCTATGGACTATACAGTCCATGGAATTCTCCAGGCCAGAATACTGGAGTGGGTAGCCTTTCCTTTCTCCAGCAGATCTTCCCAACCCAGGGATCGAACCAGGATCTCTTGCATCGCAGGCGGATTCTTTACCAACTGAGCTATCAGGGAAGCCCCTTACTGTTTGTAAATATCTACTATATGTCAGACCCTATGGGAGGCACTGGGGACACTGAAACAAATAAGACCTAACACATGCTCTCAAGGCACTAAGGCCAGCAAGTGTCTTGGCCACTAAAGTCAACGAAAAAAAAAAAGGACAAACAAATCATAGTAAAACAGTGTGATAGGAGCTGTGAAACAAAGACATGTAGCTTCGATGAGTACCCGTGCATGTTAAGTCACTTCTGTCGTGTCCTACTCTTTGCAATCCATGGACTGCAGCCCTCCAGGCTCCTCTGTCCATGGAATTCTCCAGGCAGGAATACTGGAGTGGGTTGCCGTGCCCTCCTCCAGGAGATCTTCCTGACCCAGGGATCAGCCGTGCTGTTCTTAACGTCTCCTGCATTGGTGGGCAGGTTCCTTACCACTGGTGCCACCTGGGAAGCACCAGGAGAGTACCTAGGGGATGCTCTTTTTGTCAGGAAAGGTTTCCTGAAGGAGGGAAAAGAGAAGTTTGCCAGTGAAGAACAGAGAGTAAAGGAGAGGAATAGGATATGGCAGCTGTCGAGCAGGCTCACCCTGTCTATCATCATAAGAAACTATTGAAGTGTTTCTGGTTTTTGCCAGAACCCCTTTTCCATGGGGCTCAAGATAAAGTTTTAACTCACGGGAGCCTTTATTTGTGCTATTTGCTTAACATGGAACCCTTATTCCCTGTCTACTATCAAATTCCCACTCTCCCTTCAAGACTCAAGTCCCTTTGGAGCTAAATGCTCCTTGGTTTAGTTCAAAGCACCTTGGTCTAGGACACTGCTTCTTTTCTGCTTGCTCACACTCCTCCTTCTGCCTTTCAAATAACAGATGCTCTGTAGTGTTTGCTGAATAAGTGGGTTATTGGAGGGTAAGAAATGTGCCTTCTTTTCATACCATGAGGCGCGTATCGGGGAGAAAGACAGATTGTAGAGAAGAGGAAAACAAAGGTCAATGTGGTAACTTGGGGGAAGTAAGGGGATAATGTGATGAAGTGGCTGAAAACTCCCTGATCCACAGTTACGTTTTTCTTCCTATGTTTCCACTGTAAGCATTCCACTGTAAGCCATGGCATCCCAGGAATTCCCAGAATTTCTCAAGGGTCTCAGATTTTCTTAGGTGGTATGGGTGATGAGACAGCCAAAAATTAATCGAGATTTATACACAGGCATGCCTCCTTTTATTTCACTTTGCTTTACTGTGTTTTGCTTTGTTTTTTACAAACTGAAAGCTTGTGGCAACTCTGCATTGAGCAAATCTATTGGTGTCGTTTTTCTAATAGAATTTGCTCACTTTGCTTCTCTGTATCAGATTTGGATAATTCTCACAATTATCAAAACTTTTTCATTATTATTATACTTGTTATGGTGATCTCTGTTTGGTGATCTTTGAATTACAAAAGATTATGACTTACAGAAGCCTTAAATGATTGCTAGCATTTTTTAGCAATAAATTATATTTAAATTAAACTATTTACTTTTTTAGACATAATGCTATTTACTTTTCTAGACATAATGCATTTTTAGACATAGAGTACAGCATAATATAAAGATAACTTTTATATGCATGGGGAGATCAAAAAATTCATGTGATTTGCTTTATTGCAATACTCACTTTATTGCCATAGTCTGGAACCAAACTTGCGATATCTCTGAGGTAAGCCTATGAAAAATATTTTTTTTAATGAAATAACTATGGAAGTTAAAAGGAACATGGTGAAATGATTTATTGGGTAACAAAATCCAAAAAACAATAATAAGATTCTCTACTCTTAGTGTTACAGCTCTAGAGAAATGTTTTAGATGAGAATATTACATGATATAAAATTATAGTCTATAATTTTTACTTTAATGGAATCTGTACAATTTTACTAGAAAATTCACTCGTTACTAATTACTTTAAATGTGTTTCAAGTGCTATAAGAATGTTCTTTATGCTCTAATAAGTTTACTTTTGCATTTGATTTTATTCACTCTTCTTTGGTTTCCAGAGTTTTATTGGGACTCCTTGGATACATTAATCTAATGATTTTTAACTCAACCAAGCAAAACACTACAAAAAAAGACTAAGATCTCTGCATATTTTCCACCTTTCTTTTTCTTAACTCTTCAGTATTGTGCTTTTGTACCATATTTCACTGTAGAAACATAGAGGATCTAATAAAGAGCATGGGTTTAAGAAAAGAGGATGTCTTTGATTTTCCTAGATTGAGCTTTGACAAACCTTTAATGCAGTAGCTCTGTCATTCCTTCCCTTGAGAAACTCAGATTTATAGCATCATAACTCTACCCTTGCTAGCTAAACCCTCTGCTTTCAGTCAACATCAACTCTCTCCGGTACCTTACCATAATCACTGCCATGGAGCCTTTCATTTCCGGACTATTATTTCTCTTATGTCAATACCATTTTCTGTCATTTTGTACCATCTTTATTTCACTATATTTGACCTCCTTCATGTCTCCCTGTAGAAATGGTTTCTGAATGCCATTTCACACAATGTAACCAGAGTTCCAAAGAATAGCAAGGAGAGATAAGAAAGCCTTCCTCAGCAACCAATGCAAAGAAATAGAGGAAAACAATAGAATGGCAAAGACTAGAGATCAGTACTCTTGCCTGGAAAATCCCATGGATGGAGGAGCCTGCTAGGCTGCAGTCTATGGGGTCGTGAAGAGTCGGACATGACTGAGTGACTTCACTTTCACTTTTCACTTTCATGCATTGGAGAAGGAAATGACAACCCACTCCAGTGTTCTTGCCTGGAGAATCCCAGGGACAGGGGAGCCTGGTGGGCTGCTGTCTATGGGGTCGCACAGAGTTGGACATGACTGAAGCAACTTAGCAGCAGCAGCAGAGATCTATTAAAGAAAATTTGAGATATCAAGGGAACATTTCATGCAAAGATGGGCTCAATAAAGGACAGAAATGATAAGGACCTAAAAGAAGCAGAAGATATTAAGAAGAGGTGGCAAGAATACACAGAAGAACTGTACAAAAAAGATCTTCACAACCCAGACAATCACGATGGTGTGATCACTCACACTCATCTAGAGCCAGACATCCTGGAATGTGAAGTCAAGTGGGCCTTAGGAAGCATCACTACGAACAAAGCTAGTGGAGGTGATGGAATTCCAGTTGAGCTATTTCAAATCCTAAAAGATGATGCTGTGAAAGTGCTGCACTCGATATGTCAGCAAATTTGGAAAACTCAGCAGTGGCCACAGGACTGGAAAAGGTCCGTTTTCATTCCAATCCCAAAGAAAGGCAATGCCTAAGAATGCTCAAACTACTGCACAATTGCACTCATCTCACATGCTAGTAAAGTAATGCTCAAAATTCTCCAAGCCAGGCTTCAGCAATACATGAACCATGAACTTCCAGATGTACAAGCTGGTTTTAGAAAAGGCAGAGGAACCAGAGATCAAATTGCCAACATCTGCTGGATCATCAAAAAAAGCAAGAGAGTTCCAGAAAAACATCTATTTCTGCTTTATTAACTCTGCCAAAGCCTTTGACTGTGTGGATCACAATAAAATGTGGAAAATTCTGAAGGAGATGGGAATACCAGACCACCTAACCTGCCTCTTGAGAAATCCATATGCAGGTCAGGAAGCAACAGTTAGAACTGGACATGGAACAACAGACTGGTTCCAAATAGGAAAAGGAGTACGTCAAGGTTGTACATTGTTACCCTGCTTATTAAACTTATATGGAGAGTACATCATGAGAAATGCTGGGCTGGAGGAAGCACGAGCTGGAATCAAGATTGCTGGGAGAAATATCAATAACCTCAGATAAGCAGATGACACCACCCTTATGGCAGAAAGTGAAGAAGAACTCAAAAGCCTCTTGATGAAAGTAAAAGAGGAGAGTGAAAAAGTTGCCTTAAAGCTCAACATTCAGAAAACTAAGATCATGGCATCTGGTCCCATCACTTCATGGCACATAGATGAGGAAACAGTGGAAACAGTGGCTGACTTTATTTTTGGGGTATCCAAAATCACTGCAGCTGGTGACTGCAGCCATGAAATTAAAAGACGCTTACTCCTTGGAAGGAAAGTTATGACCAACCTAGACAGCATATTAAAAAACAGATACATTACTTTGTCAACAAAGGTTCATCTAGTCAAGACTATGGTTTTTCCAGTGGTCACGTATGGATGTGAGAGTTGGACTATAAAGAAAGCTGAGTGCAGAAGAATTGATGCTTTTGAACTGTGGTATTGGAAAAGACTCTTGAGAGTCCCTTGGACTGCAAGGAGATTCAACCAGTCCTTCCTAAAGGAGATTAGTCCTGGATGTTCATTGGTAGGACTGATTTTGAAGCTGAAACTCCAATACTTTGGCCACCTGATGTGAAGAGCTGACTCATTTGAAAAGACACTGATGCTGTGAAAGGTTGAGGACAGGAGGAGAAGGGGACGACAGAGGATAAGATAATTGAATGGCATCACCGACTCAATAGACATGGGTTTGGGTGGACTCCGGCAGTTGGTGATGGACAGGGAGTCCTGGCATGCTGCAGTTCATGGGGTCGCAAAGAGTCGGACACGACTGAATGGCTGAACTGAACATAAGGCGAGCAACTGAAAAAACTGAGTAAGCCCAAGAGAGAGAATTGGTTCCTATTTTAGTGTCGCTGAATATATAGGATTCAGTTCAGTTCAGTTCAGTTGTTCAGTTGTGTCCGACTCTTTGAGACCCCAGGGACTGCAGCACGCCAGGTTCCCTGTCCATCACCAGCTCCCAGAGCTTACCCAAACTCATGTCCATCAAGTTGGTGATGCCATCCCACCATCTCATCTTCTGTTGTCACTTTCTCCTCCTGCCTTCCATCTCTTCCAGAATCAGGGTATTTTCAAATGAGTTAGTTCTTCACATCAGGTGGACAAAGTATTGGAGTTTCAGCTTCAGCATTAGTCCTTCCAATGAATATTCAGGACTGATTTCCATTAGGATGGACTGGTTGGGCCTCCCTGCAGTCCAAGAGTCTTCTCTAACACCACAGTTCAAAAGCATCAATTGCGTTCTGTTTTCTTTATAGTCCAACTCTCACACCCATACATGACTACTGGAAAAACCATAGCTTTGACTAGACAGACCTTTGCTAGCAAACTAATGTCTCTGCTTTTTAATATGCTGTCTAGGTTGGTCATAGCTTTTCTTCCAAGGAGCAAGCATCTTTTAATTTCATGGCTGTAGTCACCATCTGCAGTGATTTTGGAGCCCCCCCAAAATAAAGTCAGCCATTTCCACTGTTTCCACATCTATTTGCCATGAAGACTCTTGAGAGTCCCTTGGACTACAAGGAGATCCAACCGGTCCATTCTGAAGGAGATCAGCCCTGGGATTTCTTTGGAAGGAATGATGCTAAAGCTGAAACTCCAGTACTTTGGCCACCTCATGCAAAGAGTTGACTCATTGGAAAAGACTCTGATGCTGGAAGGGACTGGGGGCAGGAGGAGGAGGGGACGACAAAGGATGAGGTGGGTGGATGGCATCACTGACTCGATGGATGTGAGTCTGAGTGAACTCCAGGAGTTGGTGATGGACAGGGAGGCCTGGCGTGCTGCGATTCATGGGGTTGCAAATAGTCGGACATGACTGAGTGACTGAACTGAACTGAACTTCCCTTGTAGCTCAACTAGTAAAGAATTCGCCTGCAATGTGGGAGACCTGGGTTGATCTTTGCTTTCTGCTGTAAGGGTGGTGTCATCTGCATATCTGAGGTTATTTGGCATTTCTCCCGGCAATCTTGATTCTAGCTTGTGTTTCATCCAGTCCAACATTTCGCATGCACTCTGCATATAAGTTAACTAAGCACATTAATTAATGAGCACATTAATTCAAAGGTGCAAAAAATTAATAAACAGAAACCTCAATTATTACAGAGTTCAGAAACCAGAAGGGGGAGCTCTCACACCCTGCAACTATAGCAGAGTCCAACTGGAAGAACTCTTCTTCCCTGGCAAGGACTCCACCAATGAAAAACCATGGGCTCTTTGTTTACTGAGCCCTCCCAACTTTCTTTTCCCCTCTAAAAGAGAGGCTCCTTCCCTTGCCCTTGGGAGACTTGCATGTGGCTCATCATAATTGCAGACCCTGACTGCACTTCTCTGCTGATCCCAAATAAACTCTGTTTTGTGGGAGAAATGTCGGCAGTTTATTATTATTTCAGGTCAACAGAGGTGATAGAGTTGCTATGCTTTCTATGTGGACTCAAGGGCAGGAAAGATGGCCTACAGAGAAAGAAAAGGAAGAATAGGAGCCTTGGTGTTCTTCCAATATGTCATTCTTTCAGGCCCATCTGCCTTCCTGTGTTGTGGCCAGTGAGACAGTGTGGATCCCCTTTGGGTTTTAGGTTTACTTGCCTATTTGTACCATGTTTAGCCAGAGATAGCTTTTATTAGTACATGTACATTTATAAAAAGCAAAGTTATTTTTGAGTGTTTGCAAAATCTAAAGCTTGATGAACACTATCCACATTAGGAAATAAAGAGCAAATCTCATTATGACTTAATCCAGTATATGAAATTACCTGGCACCCTAGAAAAACCCAAGCTGAGGAAATTTACTCTCATAAAGTATTGAAATTTATTCTCATAAAGTATATTTGAGACAGTGCCGAAATTGAGACAAAAAATGCAGAAGAATGTCAGTATCTCAGTGGCGGGCAATTTATTTCTTCCACCTGTTGTCCAATTCCTCCCACGTCTCCTAACTATTGCTTCTCTTGTCAATCAATGGGCCCTTCTGGTAACTAAGTAGATAAAACCTGTGGAGAGTGTCTCTGGGGTAGGAATGGAAGAGGAAGTCTGAGAGTGGGTGGCAAAGAAACTGGCTGCCAGTTTCAGAAAAAAAATTATTGCCTGTAATGATATGAGTGACATTAAGTGGCAGAGAGGCTGGAGCACACAAGAAAGTCACTGAATGTACTCAAAGAACGAGGGGCATGTCAGCAGATGGGAAAATACAGCTATGTCACAACAAAACAGCTCCAAAGTCAGCTTTGTTAATGGACTAGACACACATATTTAGGAAAAACTAGAGTTAATTTTCGGAGAAGCCAATGGCACCCCACTCCAGTACTCTTGCCTAGAAAATCCCATGGATGGAGGAGCCTGCTAGGCTGCAGTCCGTGGGGTCGCTAAAAGTCGGACACAACTGAGCAACTTCACTTTCACTTTTCACTTTCCTGCATTGGAGAAGGAAATGGCAACCCACTCCAGTGTTCTTGCCTGGAGAATCCCAGGGACAGGGGAGCCTGGTGGGCTGCTGTCTCTGGGGTTGCACAGAGTCAGACACGACTGAAGCAACTTAGCAGCAGCAGCAGCAGCAGCAGCAGAGTTAATTTTAAAATCTCCGTGTTTGTTGATCATGCTAAAATATCCATCCAGTACTTAATAAAATATCTACAAGCTCCGTGTAAACCAAACCTTTAGAATCTCTTCCTCTCTGATGTCTTTCATGGCAATGAGGCATAAAGTAGATGTGGGGTAATATTGTAACATAAAATTAGCTCTCTGGACAAAAACTAGGCATAGCATGTGGCAGTGTTGATCCTTAGACAATGATGGCTTCTAATTATAACTAATTAACCTCAACTGACTTATTAATGATAACCAGAATGTTTAAAAAGTAATATAAAAATAATAATATTAATTATATACTTAAATATTCATCCATAACTTCTTTACAAAATTAATTATCCTGACAGAAATGTAGGACAGAAGGAAAACTAATACTAGCCTAAAACAAGTATAACATGCTTGCAGAAGATTTTTCGTTTTTAGAAATAGCTATTTATATCTTTCTGATTATTTAAAAAAAACTTTCAAAGAATCAGAAAACTTAGAAGGGTATAAAAAAGAAAATTTAAATGACCTAAATTACATCACTAGGTTCATTAATTGATACTCCTGAAATTATCCTTCCCAGACTACACTAAAAAGTTGAGAACTACTATACTAGGTAGATTTTTCAGTCTGCTTTGCTAAAAGGTTGAACCAGAATTTTTAATAACAGTTTTATTGAGATACAATTTGCATGCTATATAAATCAACCTTTTAAAATATACAAATGGGCTTTTTGTATATGCATAGAGTTGTCAAGCCATTGCTAATATATGACTTTAGAATATTGTCATTACCATTAGCAGTCACTCCCCACTGCTCCTACCCTCAAGTCTCCAGCAAACATTAACCTATTTCTGCCCCTAAAGATTTCCCTATTTTGGAAATTTCACATAAATAAAATCATATAATAAGTGATCTTTGTGGCTAGCTTCTTTCACTTAGCATGCCTTCAATATTCATCATGTTGTAGCATGTATCACTACCTCATTTCCTTTTACTGATGAACTGCTGCTGCTGCTGCTAAGTCACTTCAGTCGTGTCCGACTCTATGTGACCCCATAGATGGCAGCCCACCAGGCTCCCCCGTCCCTGGATTCTCCAGGCAAGAACATATACCCCATTTTATGGACACATGCCATTTTGTTTATCTATTCATCAGTTGATAAACATATTTTTTCATTTTTTGGCAATTATGAACATTCATGTAAAAGCTTTTGTGTGAATGTATATTTTCATTTCTCTTTCGTAGAGTTGCTAGGTCATAGGGTAACTATGTTTAATTGTTTGAGGTCCGGCCAGACTGTTTTCCAAAGTGACTCCACCATCCTGCATTCCCACCAGCAGTATATGAGACTTTTGATTTCTTCACATCCTCAACAACACTTGTTATTATCTGAATTTTTTGATTCTAGGCATCACAGTAGGTGTGAAGTGGTATTTTGGGGTTTTGATTTGCATTTCAATGATGGCTAACGATGCTAAGTATCTTTTCACATGTTCACCGGACATTTGTATATCTTTCTCAGAGAAATGTCTGTTCAGACTCTGCCTGTTTTTAAATTAGGAATTCTTAAAGAAATGGGAATACCAGACCACCTGACCTGCCTCTTGAGAAATCTGTATGCAGGTCAGGAAGCAACAGTTAGAACTGGACATGGAACAACAGACTGGTTCCAAATTGGGAAAGGCGTATGTCAAGGCTGTATATTGTCATGCTGCTTATTTAACTTCTATGCAGAGTACATCATGAGAAATGCTGGGCTGGATGAAGCACAAGCTGGAATCAAGATTGCCAGGAGAAATATCAATAACCTCAGATATGCAGATGACACCACCCTTATGGCAGAAAGCAAAGAAGAACTAAAGAGCCTCTTGATGAAAGTGAAAGAGGAGAGTGGAAAAAGTTGGCTTCAAGCTAGCTCAACATTCAGAAAAGTAAGATCATGGCATCTGGTACCATCACTTCATGACAAATAGATGGGGAAACAGAGGAAATAGTGACAGACTATTTTTTGGTGGGGGGGGGGGGCTCCAAAATCACTGCAGATGGTGACTGCAGCCATGAAATTAAAAGATGCTTACTCCTTGGAAGGAAAGCTATGACCAACCTAGACAGCATATTAAAAAGCAGAGACATTATTTTGCCAATAAAGGTCCATCTCATCAAGGCTATGGTTTTTCCAGTAGTCACGTATGGATGTGAGAGTTGGACTATAAAGAAAGCTGAGTACCGAAGAATTTATGCCTTTGAACTGTGGTGTTAGACAAGACTCTTTAGAGTCCCTTGGACTGCAGGGAGATCCAACCAGTCCATCCTAAAGGAAATTAGTCCTGAATATTCATTGGAGGGACTGAGGCTGAAGCTGAAACTCCAATATTTTGACCATTTGATGCGAAGAACTAACTCATTTGAAAAGACCCTGCTTCTGGGAAAGATTGAAGGCACGAGGAGAAGGGGACAGAGGATGAGATGGTTGGATGGCATCACCGACTCAGTGGATATGAGTTTGAGTAAACTTTGGGAGTTTGGACAGGGAGGCCTGCGTGCTGCAGTCCATGGGGTCTCAAAGAGTTGGACATGACTGAGAGACTGAATTGAACTGAATTGAACTGATTTGTCTTTTTATTACTGAGTTCTTTAAAAAATAGACCCTTAACAAATAAATGATTATTTTCTCTCATTCTAGGAGTTGTAATTTCACTTTCTTTTTGATGTTCTTTGCAGCAAAAAAGGTTTAAACTGTGATGAAATTCAATTAATACATATATATTTTTCTCTTGTGTTTGTGCTGTTGGAAACATAGCAAAGAAACTGTTACCCGAGGACAGAAAGATTTACAACTATATTTTCTTCTAAAAATTTACAGTTTTAGGTCTAACATTTAGATCTACAATCTATTATGAGCTAATTGCTGTATATGGTGTCAGGGAGAAGTCCCGACTTCATTCTTTTCCATGAGGATATCCACTAGCCCCACTACCATTTCTTGAAAAGACTTATTTCCCCATGAAATACTGCTAACATCATTTTTTTTAAGTGGACCATAAATAGATGTATAGGAATATTTCTTGACTCTCAATCCTATTTCCTGATCTATATGTCAATTCTTATGCCAGTACCACATTGTGTTGAATAATAAAGCCTTGTAATATGTTTTGAAATTGGGAAGTGTGAGTCTTTCGACTCTGTTCAAGATACTTTTGCTTTTTTGAGTCTCTTATACTTACAGGACATTTAGCATCAACGTTCCAACTCTTGCAAAGAAGCAAATAGATGTTCATAGGAATGGCATTGTCTGCAGATTAATTTGGGGAGTACTGCCATATTAACAATATTATGTCTTTGGGTCCATGAATATGGGATGCCTTTCCATATTAGTCCTTTAATTTCTTTCAACAATGTTTTGTAGTTTTCAGTGTACAAGTCTTAAATTTCTTTTGCTAAATTTGTCCCTATGTATTTTTTGATGCTATTAAAATGGAATTGTTTTCTTGATTTCATTTTCATCATGTTGGTTGCTTGTGTACAGAAATAAAACTGACATATATTAATTTTTTATCCTACAACTTTGATAAACTTATTCATTAGCTCTATTTTTTCCAGATTCCTTATGTTTTTCAATATACAAGACCATGTTATTTGAAAATAGTTTTTCTTCTTCCATTCCAATCATGATGCCTTTTATTTCTTTTTCTTGCCCTATTTCCCAGATTAGAACCTCCAGCAGAATGTCAAAGAGCAGTTGTAAGAGTAGACATTCTTGTCTTGTTCCTGATCCTACAGGGAAAGCATTCAATCTTTTAGGGCTTTTAGTAGTCTCTGGTGGCTCAGATGGTAAAGCATCTGTCTGCAATGCAGGAGACCCGGGTTTGATCCCTGGGTTGGGAAGATCCCCTGGAGAAGGAAATGGCAGCCCACTCCAGTATTCTTGCCTGGAAAATCCCATGGACGGCGGAGCCTGGTAGGCTACTGCCATGGGGTCGCAAAGAGTCAGACACAACTGAGCGACTTCACTTCACTTTAAGTATGATGTTAGTTGAAGGCTTCTATTCCAAGGTTGTTGAATGTTTTTTCTTTTATCATGAAAGAATGCTACGTTTTATCAAATGCTTTTCTTGTGTCTATTGAAATGCTCATGTGGTTTTTGTCCTTTATTAATAAGATATATTACATCACTAGTATTTTGTTAGGGATTTTTGTGTCTGTATTTACAAAGGATATTGGTCTATAGTTTTCTTTTGAGTCATTGTCTGAGTTTGATATCAGGATAATATTGCTCTCATAGAGTGAGTTGGGAAGTATTCACTTCTTTTTTTAAAAAAATTTATGAAGGACTAATGTGACATTCATTGGGCACTCTGAATACATCATTTTTGGCCTTCCAGTTAACAGTTTCAGTGAAAAGTGAGCTGTATATCTTACTGAATGAAGATCCATTATATATAATAAATTGTTTTCCTCTTGCTACTTTCAAGATTCTGTTTGTCTTTGTCTTTCAATGATTTGACTAATTTGTCTAGGTGTAGATATCTGAATTCATCCCACTTGAATTGGCTGAGTTTCCTGTATGCTCACATTGATGTTTTTCATCAGTCTGGGGGCAAGTTTGCCAATATCTCTTGAAATATTCTGTCCCTTCCTCTTTCTCTCTCTTCTCTCATAGCTCTCCTGCTGGGACTCCTATTATGCATGTATTGATACATTTGATAACAGCCACAGGTCTCTGAGACTCTGATCATTTTCCTTCATTCTTTTTCTTTTTGTTTCTCAAGCTGGATAATCTCAGTTGGGCTTGCTTCAGTTCTGCTGGTTCTTTCTTCTGCTAGCTCATATCTGGTTTGGAACTCCCTACTGAATTTTTCATTTCAGTTATTGTACTTTTCAATTCCAAAGTTACTATTCAGATCTTTATAATCTAGCTCTTTATTTATAGCCCCTATCTGGCACAATATCATCCTTCTATTTTCCTTTAATTCTTTAGACATGGATTTCTTTTAGTTCTTTGAATATATTTATATAGCTAAAGTCTATTAAACATAATAGCTAAAGGAATTGTGCTCAATAATTCCAGCATTTTGGCCTCCTCAGGAATAGTTCCCGTTGACTGCTTTTCTTCTTTTGTAGGAACCATACTTACTCATTTCTTTGTGTGTCTTACAAGTTTTTGTTGAAAAGTAAACATTTTAAGTAATATAATGTGGCAACTCTGGAAATCAGATTCTCACCCCTATCCAGGGTTTGCTGTTGCTCTTTTTGTTTCTGCTGTTGTTGTTTGCTTACTGACTTTCCGGAACTAATTCTACAGAGTCTGTATTCTAGGTTATGTGTAGCTACAGAATTCTCTGCTCAGTTAGTCTAATGGTTGGTTAATAATTGGACAGGGATTTTCTTAATTGCCTTAAACTAAGTTTCCCAGCCTTTGTTGAGGGCTTCTATGTGTATACTGGGGCACAGCTGCAATGCACTGGAAGTTTATAACTCTGCCTTTAGTGCCTTCACTTCCTGCTTGTACAGAGCCTCAAAGTCAGTCAGACATGATAATCAGGACATTCTCTGGTCCTTCCTGGCATGATCACAGCCTTACACATGTATGTAGCCTTGTATGTCCCCAAGACTATGGAAAAGCTTTTCAAAAACTCCTATGGACATCTTGCTTCTCACATCTTCCTTTTAAGTTTGTAGTCAGGCTCTTGGTTGCCCCAATCAGCATTGCAGCCTTGGACAGCAGTATCATTAAACAATTGCCAATGATTATCTTTCACACGCTTCTAGAGGACAGTGATTTTCCTAGATAGTAAGCTCCAAATCTGGAGAAGGCAATGGCACCCCACTCTAGTACTCTTGCCTGGAAAATCCCATGGATGAAGGAGCCTGGTAGGCTGCAATCCATGGGGTTGCTAAGAGTCGGGCACAACTGAGTGACTTCACTTTCACTTTTCACTTTCATGCATTGGAGAAGGAAATGGCAACCCACTCCAGTGTTCTTGCCTGGAGAATCCCAGGGACAGGGGAGCCTGGTGGGCTGCCGTCTATGGGTTCGCAGAGTCGGACACAACTGAAGTGACTTAGCAGCAGCAGCAAGCTCCAAATCAGTCAATTACAAATGCCCTGTGAAGAGAGCTTTTCCAGGTAACTGTGGAAAAAGTCAAGTAATGACAATGCTCTGGAGAGAGGATGTTTTGGAGAGTTCCAAACCCATTAGCCCAGTGGCTACTAGGTTGTTAATTGTGAGACTCCTAGTAATCAAGGCTACCACAGCGAAGGGGAATGAGTACAGGATAAGTAAGAATGCCACAAAGGTTACTGTTACTACTGAGATTCAGCTGTTTTTCTTTAACAGATGCTTCTCAGATTTTTGTAAGCCTTTGGTTACCTTCTAGAGCTTTGAAAAATTTGATTTTGATAAACTTGCTAGCTATCTCACTGCTTTTATGGAGGTGTAATTTTTAAAGACTCATTCTCAAAGTTCTTCATCCCTTCAAACTTTTAAAAATAAGTATTGTAAAACTTTTTCCTGTACTAAAAATAACAAAAAATGAGAACATGACATTTGAAGCAATGATCTTCAATTTAGAACCACTTATAGTTCACAGTATTCTAATCCTGGTAAGAAAGTACAGTTGCCTTAGCTCATCCTAGCATTAAAGTAAAACTCATTCTACTATTTCTTGAAGGACAGAATAACAATTGGTGCCTGACTAAATAAATGAATGAATGAGTGAACACATGCATAATTGATGAATGTCCTTCCTCCCCAGAAGCTCAAGTGTGACCAAGCGAGGCAGGCTGGCAGCCTACCAAGATGCCTTCTAGGGAGGCAATTATTATCTTGGTGATTTTACCCTGATGCCAAGTCTGGCTTTTGGATTTGCAGACTCAGCTTAAAGCTAGTCTGTCAGCTTATAAGTGGGGCCACATCCCTCCGACAGCTTCTCATTAACCCAGCTGAGAAAGATCAGAAAGTCAACTTATTAATTTACTATATAAACTATAAATTCCATGAGGACTACTATTCAGCAGGTCTAGTGCATTTCCTCCCTGGAGGTAGATCTAGATGGAAAGACAAATCCTTTTGAGATGTTTGCCAGGTGAGCACAGAAACACAACAAGAATTATTATAAAACACAAATGTTTAATGACAGTGAGCTACTGAGGCCTGAGAATCTATTAAAACTTAGCTTCTGCCTTGTTCCTGTTGCTTAGGAGACTAGAAATAATGAAAAGGTAATCTCACCATATAAGATCTAAGATCTTTTTATCTGGAGGAGGGAGTTAGTAGAGAGGTAAATGAAAGAAAGGCAACAAATGCCTTCTTTTTTGGGGGGTGGGGTGGGGGAGGGGGCACCACCAGTCTTTGTTTGGAAAGTTGAGCCTAGCATGGAGTTAGGCTGGCATGGCCCCAGTTGTGATGGAAAGGGAGATAGATACTTACATGAGAAAAGGAAGTGGTCTGACCTGAGGAGAACAAGATTTCCCTGAGCCCGAGAAAGGTAAAGAGGGGACAGAGTTTGGGAAAGTGGTTCTACAAGTAGCCAAGGCCTACAACCCCCTTTCAGAAAGCTGTACATTTAGTACCTATCTGCTCAGAAACCCCAAGTTTTCAAATGGACCGTTCCAGCTATGAGAGTAAAGGCAGACTAAAAATGGGAGGCCCAACTTCTCTAGAAGCTGGAGAACTTCCCTGTAACCTGTAGCATTCCTTAGTGGAAAATATGATTAAGATTTAAATTCCCAACTGCTCCTTACTTTTCTGGTGTGAAAGACTTCCTTCTGGGCAAAGTTTAAATGGTTCTCATCAAGGTCCTTTTTGCCGATTCCCCTTTTAATATGTACCATTTCTGAACAATCCCTCATTTGATATGTTCATTCTTTAGTCTTACTTTGTTTTCATAACAGAGCTGCTCCAACCCAAGCTCTAGGAGGTGTCTCATTTTATCAGCACCTCTTGATTCTGCTTCCCAGTTTTGTACTACTGCATCTGCATCAAACAGCTTCCTGAGGCATTTAGTCTCAAAATAACTGTCTAAAAAGACTTCTAATCTTTCTCTTTCCCATTTGTGTGAGTGCTCAGTCTCTTCAGTAGTGTCCGACTCTTTGCGATCCCATGGACTGAAGCCCACCAGGCTTCTCTGTCCATGGGACTCTCCGGGCAAGAATACTGGAGTGGGTTGCCATTCCCTCCTCCAGGGGATCTTCCAAACCCAGGGATTCAACCTGTGTCTCTTATGTCTCCTGCATTGGCAGGTAGGTTCTTTACTACTAGCGCCACCTGGTACCCTCTGTTTAGTCTTCTATGTTCCTTTTATTGGGGTTCCTTGGTGGCTCAGTTGGTAAAGAATCTGCCTGCAATTCAGGAAACCCAGGTTCAATCCCGGGTTGGGAAGATCTCCTGGAGAAGGGAACCCACTCCAGAATCGGAGTGGCAGGCAGATTCTTTATCACTAGCGCCATCTTGTACCCTCTGTTTAGTCTTCTTTGCTTTTTTTATTCTTAAATCTTTTATTTAATCTCCCTCAGTTGCTGGTGTTGATAGCACGTCCTAATGTGCTTATTCACTAGGTCTTCTCCTTCTTCCTTCCTCAACATCCTCACAGTTGGCTTCACTTGGTTTCCTTTGCCATCATTATTGCCCACTTTTTAACTTATTCTCCCCACACACTCTGCTCTAATTATTTAAAATGTCCCTCACTTCCATTTTTCCCACTTGCATAGGTTGCAGATGGAAAAGAAAAAGTGAAGTGAATAGTACTCACATCCACCATGATTCCAGAATTCACAAGACACCCTCTTAAACTGCTGAAAGGGGCTATGGCTAGAAGTCAAACAACTGATGATTTGCCTCAAAAATAATTCTGCAAGACACACAGAAACAAGCCTTACTGACATTCAAGATTCAAAACTAACCTTTAATGAGGGCCCATGGACTTTTTCCATTTCCCTGATGAGAAAAGAATGAAAAGAGTGTCACTTTCTTGCATATTTACAGCAATTTTTTTTCAAAAATAAAAAAACAAGACAGCAATTCCTGCAATCTTACTTCTAGACTTTAAAGACTGTCAAAGAGAGCAGCAAACTTGCAACAAGGTCCAGGCTTACTGAAAGCAATCTTTTTCCATCTAGAAATCAAATGCATTTAAAATGTTGCTCTTTAGGAGAAAAGACCATTTCCTTCACAGAAACACTTTGAAAGAGAAGCCAGGTGCTGTGTATTTAATCAGCAAATGCTAATGAAATGCTAAGATCTCAGGGCATAAACTGTCAAACTGAAGACCTTCAAATGCTGATTCAACTACCTGAATATCTAGTTAAAGGAAATACACTCACAGGGGCCAATTTGCATGGACATTTTTAAACATTAACTTTAATGATGATTGACAAGGCCAGCCTATGTCTAAACAGATTAGGAAAGTGCTAATTTGTGAAGGATGATGGCAATCTTGTGTTTAAGACCCCAGCCACAGATTATCTTGGCACTTGAAACCTCCACACGTTGTCACTGTGTTGTGTTGTGCTTAGCCGCTCAGTCGTGCCTGACTCTGTGATCCTACGGATTGCAGTGCACCAGGCTCCTCTGTCCATGGGGATTCTCCAGGTAAGAATACTGGAGTGGGTTGCCATACCCTCCTGAAAGGGATCTTCCCAACTCAGGGATCAAACCCAGGTCTCCCACATTGCAGGCAGATTCTTTACCGACTGAGCCACCAGGGAAGTCACTGTGTTAGGAGCCACCATAAGAACTGACACTAAAATATGAACAATTGACAAGAGGAAAGAAAAGGCACAGGGAGGAAAAGCATAGATACTAAAGTCCTATGAGGGTTTTTTCACATTTGTGACTACAAGTGATCCTATCACTACATAAGATATTGACAAAAAATCTCCCGAGATGCAACTGTTACTATCATTAAGACAAGCCATTACAGCATGGTGGTCAGGAGCACAGGCTATACAAGGAGACTAGCTGGACTTGAACCCTGGATCTGGCATGTCCTAGTGCACAGAGTCAGACACAACTGAAGCGACTTAGCAGCAGCAGCAATGCCTTACTTGGCTCAGTTTTCTCAGCTGTAGTGGTAGTGAAAGTCACTCAGTTGTGTCCAACTCTTGTGACCCCCTGGACTGTAGCCTGCCAGGCTCCTCTGTCCATGGGATTCTCCAGCCAAGAATACTGGAGTGGGTTTCCATTTCCTTCTCCAGGGGATCTTTCCGACCCAGGAATCGAACCCAAGTCTCCTGCATTACAGGCAGATTCTTTACCGACTGAGCTATGAGGGAAGCCCTTCTCATCTGTGAAAGGGGGCAAATAATGTACTTTTAGCACTGCTGTGAGCAGTAGATTAATTATTACTGATAAGTTGCCTTTAAGAGTGGCTAGCACATGGTAAGAACATAACCAGTATTTCGGTTATTATTTTTCAGATGAGAAAACTGAGCCATAAGGAAGTAAGGTGCTTGCTGAAAATCACACAGCAGTTGTGCCAGATCCCTGAGCAGTAGTAATCAGGGCCATCTGTCTCCAAACCCGGGCATGCACTTTGCCTATCATCTCCCCATAGTAAGATCTTATGAAGCTGGCTGCTATGTTTTTCAGATTTCTTTGTGGAAATGGGACACAGGATATGTAAACTGTGGTCAGATGTAGGGTATAAAGAGAATGATAATCCAAAAAGATCTAGGTCAAGGATACTCAAATCTCGCTGCACAAGTTCAAAGCTCTTGATAATCAGGCTACATCCAAGAACAGTTAAACCCAGTATCTTTGGAGGTGGGACCCCATTCATCAGTAGTTAGTAAAGCTCCCACCCTTGTCAGGTCAGAATCACCGGGAGAACTTGTTAATTCAAACTTCTGCCATGCATACCCCTCCCTCCTGCCCACCGCCCCAGAGTTTCTAATTCAGTGGAGATGGGATAGGACCTGAGAATGTGCATTTCTAGAAATTTTCCTGGATAAGTCTGAGGAGCTGCACATAGTAGGAGGATGAGTGTATGCAGAGACAGGAGGAGCTGATTATTCCAGACTGGAGTCTAGAGACACAGGGGGAATAAAACACACTCCTGCCCACCTTCTTTCCTAAAGCTCATTCAAAAAGGTTGACATTTTTATGCCCATCTTTGGTACTTTTAATCAAATTAGTGTGTCTCATCATTCCAGTGCCTCTATTTTGGTGAAAGCAGTAATATTTCATTCAACATCAAACTTTCAGATTGGATATTTTTAAAGTCACAACCCACTTACTGCTATTCATTTACAAAAATGTTTTGTATTAATGGATGAGCAGAGATTCATCCAGCAAATAGTGAAAAGAGGAGTTACAGTCCTAACTTGTCCTTGAATTCTAAGTTCCATGACAGCAAAAACATATCTGTTTTACTTACACTTCATGTCCAGAATAAGTGCAGTGCCTGATACACAGCAAACATTCAAGAGCTGTACACTGAACAGAGGAAAGAGGAAGGGAGGACGGTAGGAGGAGAAAGAGAGGAAAGAAACATGATGCAAAGCAAACAACAACAAATGGAGCAAAGATCAAGTTAATATTGTTCACAGTAAAGAGAAAACAGTCATTGACCTTTATGTATTGACATGCATAACATGTAAATATGGAAAAGAAAAACTTTTAACATATAAGGCAGAAATACTAGAAGCTCAATAATAGTAGATCTTTTTGAATCACCCTATTGAAGTCTCCTCTTATTACGGTATTCCATTGAACTCTCCTGTTAATTGACTTGATCTGTAAATCTTGGTCAGCACACAGAGAAATGGCATCCACTTTAATTTATAGCCAAAAGTGAATACAGTCATATGTGAACACTGGATTTTAATCCTGTCATCAGGCTTTATGTCTTTTACTTTATATACTAGTTTAATATTTCCTTTATGGTCTGTTTTTGCAACATGGATTATGTTTCATTTTTCTACACTTAAAAAACAGCTTTATTGTAGTATAATTTATATTACTTAAAATTTACCTGTTATACATGCCTATCTGCAGTCTCTATGTTTTTTGGAAGGTATAGTTCTATTTCAAATTCTACTTGTGAGTAGCTTTCAGCTTTAGAAAACACACTGAGTCTATGATACTAATTATCAGTAGGAGAGTGAAACGGTATTAACTCCCTCTCTTCAAGTTAAAGTGTTAGTTGCTCAGTCATGCCCAACTTTTCGGGACCCCCTGGACTGTAGCCCACCAGGCTCCTCTGTCCGTGGGATTCTCCAGGCCAGCATACTGGAGTAGGTGGCCATTCCCTTCTCCAGGGTATCTTCTTGACCCAGGGATCGAACCCCTGTCTCCTGCATTGCAGGCAGATTCTTTACCATCTGAGCCACCAGGGAAGTCCAAGAATACTAGAGTGGGAAGCCAGTATAAAGGGAAGCCCTTTATTTACTAATTTTCTCCTTACTATTCCTCACACTTGCTATTTTAAAACTAATTTAGGATTTTCCACCAAGCTTATAAATAATAAACTAGTATTTGTTTTCTTTCAAGATTTATTACAATTACATTCTCAGTAAACACATTTTCAACAATTAAGAATTAAATCTGCACAAATCAATTTTCTTAATGATTCTTTTTATGACATGAATTCCCCTTTCTTGTTTTCTTTGTTTTCATTCATTTATTTCTTGGCTAGAGAATGCCTGTAAGAAAAATTTTCAGCATTATATATAAATGACATATTTTCTAAGCCCTAAATCTGAGAATGTCTTTCTGTTTCTTTCAGGCATATATGGCTTAGAATTCCTCTGTCACAAATGTGTCTCCTAAAATTCCGTTGACACATGGTTTTCATCTTATGGAGATTCTAAGACTTATTTGACTTTTTATTCCACTGTAGGAAACTTATTTTTTTCCTTATTGAATGCTTGTCCGAATTTTTCTTCACTCTTGGAATTCCAAACTATCACACAGATATGTTTAAACTACAGCTATTTTCATTAATTTTTCCTGAAACATAATAAACTCTTTCAGTAGATTCAGATCTTCTTGGACCTTGGAACACTTTCTTCTATTTATATCTATGAATTTTGTTGACATTCCATTTCTTCACGAACCTTCTGTTAGAAACATCAATTACTACAAGCTAGACTGTGGTTTCTCATTTCCACCTCTAACATCTCTTAATTCTCATTTCTCTATACACACACACACACACACATACCTACAAGGATATTATTTCAAATAATATAATGGTTAATATCTAGGAAGGATTCACCACATGCTGCTGCTGCTACTGCCGCTAAGTCGCTTCAGCTGTGTCCGACTCTGTGTGACGGCAACCCACCGGGCTCCCCGATCCCTGGGATTCTCCAGGCAAGAACACTGGAGTGGGTTGCCATTTCCTTCTCCAATGCATGAAAATGAAAAGTGAAAGTGAAGTCATTTAGTCATATCCAACTCTTAGTGACCCCATGGACTGCCGCCTACCAGGCTCCTCCGCCCATGAGATTTTCCAAGCAAGAGTACTGGAGTGGGGTGTCATTGCCTTCTCTATTACCACATGCTAGGCACATGAATTATCTGAATGAATCTTCATAAGATAATTCTATAAGATTGGTTCTGTGTATCCTCATTTTGCAGTTGGGAAACTTAAGGCTCAGAGAAGATATAGGCTACACAGCTGGCAAGGGATGGAGTTACGATGGGAAGGCAATTATTCTGGATTTTTGATGCTGTGCTCTTAACCACTATGTTTACTGATAAGAATATGATATATATCATAATGAAACAGATAAGACTTTACAATATAAGAAGAAAGTATTTTTCCCATTAGGTCTATGCCATCAGCAGAATTTAATATTTCTGCTCTAGTCAGAGAATTTCATATAATCAATCCAATAAATATAAATGTAAATATAAATATATGGCAATTCCCATCATGATTAACATGAGATTTGGTAAAACCTAGGATAGCACTATAGGAGAAGGAAATGGCAACCCACTCCAGTGTTCTTGCCTGGAGAATTCCAGGGATGGGGGAGCCTGGTGGGTTGCTGTCTATGGGGTCGCACAGAGTTGGACAAGACTGATGTGACTCAGATATGCAGATGACACCACCCTTATGGCAGAAAGTGAAGAGGAACTAAAAAGCCTCTTGATGAAGGTGAAAGAGGAGAGTGAAAAAGTTGGCTTAAAGCTCAACATTCAGAAAACAAAGATCATGGCATCTGGTCCCATCATGTCATGGGAAATAGATGGGGAAAACAGTGGAAACAGAGTCAAACTTTATTTTTTTAGGCTCCAAAATCACTGCAGATGGTGACTGCAGCCATGAAATTAAAAGACGCTTACTCCTTGGAAGGAAAGTTATGACCAACCTAGATAGCATATTCAAAAGCAGAGACATTACTTTGCCAACAAAGGTCCATCTAGTAAAGGCTATGGTTTTTCAAGTGGTCATGTATGGATGTGAGAGTTGGACTGTGAAGAAGGCTGAGCACCGAAGAATTGATGCTTTTAAACTGTGGTGTTGGAGAAGACTCTTGAGAGTCCCTTGGACTGCAAGGAGATCCAACCAGTCCATTCTAAAGGAGATCAGCCCTGGGCGTTCTTTAGAAGGAATGATGCTAAAGCTGAAACTCCAGTACTTTGGCCACCTCATGCGAAGAGTTGACTCATTGGAAAAGACTCTGATGCTGGGAGGGATTGGGGGCAGGAGGAGAAGGGGACGACAGAGGATGAGATGGCTGGATGGCATCACTGACTCGATGGACATGAGTCTGAGTGAACTCTGGGAGTTGGTGATGGACAGGGAGGCCTGGCTTGCTGCGATTCATGGGGTCACAAAGGGTTGGACACGACTCAGCAACTGAACTGAACTGAACTGAACTGAAGCAACTTAGCAGCAGCAGGATAGCACTATGACTAAGAGTCCCAGACTTTGGCTTCAACCACATCCACTGCGTCCTCTACAATGATGCGCAGCCCTGTTCCCCCATCTTTATTTCCCCTAAAGTTGAAAATGGATCTACACATACACATGAAGACTTTTGTGACTTCCTGTGATTGATAGTTCAGTGGCTTTCTTCTCTATTATATCTTGTCTTACAAGCATTAACTGATGCATCTCCAGCAAAGTCCATTAGCTAATGTGTCTGTCTATTAAACCACTCTCCTTCTCAGATGTCCTACTTCCTCACCACCAGCTTGGAAAATTAAAATAGTTGACTTGTTCAAGATTTTAGAAAAGAAGCACTTTTTTATTTCAGATATGCTGCTTCTCTCAGATACATCTTTCTTAAGAAACCTTTACTGGCCTCTTGAAATAAGGAAGGAATTCCATTTTCATGCTCAAGAAAACATCAAAATGGACAGGCACATTTACAAACTTACACAGGAAATACTCCCAACATCAGCAGGTAGTTTGTTCTGGTTCAGGCCAGTCTTCCATGAGCAATGCCAGGGAATTTTACAAAGTTTCCCCAAATTACCTCAAAGTCCCTGACAGATCAATTTGGCAACCTGTTCTTGTCCTGCAGCAGCATCAGGGACCTGTGAATCTATCTCAGTTTTCAAGTCTGCTCTAGAAGTCGAGTTGGTTGCACTGAAGTTGGCAAGAAGGAGCAAGGTCTATACTTCCAGGCCATCTGGCACTATTTTTTTCAAAACTTCTATGCTAAGTTTATAAAATGAAAGTCAGGATTCTTGCCAGACATAATTTGGTTCTTGGTTTCAGTATTCAGGAGCAATATATTGGATGAGAGACAAGAATAAATTGAACCCAAAGCATGAAAGAAAAACACTGATAAACTGAACTGAAAGACTCCATTAACAAAAATGAAAAAAGCAATTCACAGACTAGGAGAAAACATTCAAGATCTACATATATATCAAGGGAGTAGTACCAAGGGTACATGAAGAGCTCTCACACCAAACTCTTACAAAAGATTTGAAAAGATACTTCACTGAAGAAGATACACTAGTGGCCAAGAAGCACATAAAAAGATGCTTAACATCATCATTAGTCATCAGAGAAATGCAAATTAAAACAATGAGATATCATCATACATCCACTGAATGGCCATATACAAAGAACTATCAATGCCAAGTGTGAATGAAGATGTGAAAAAAGTGGAACTCTTGTACACTGCTGGTAGGAATGTAAAGTGACACAGCCATTTTGGAAAACAGCTTAGAAATTTCATAGAAGTTAAACATGCACTTACCCTTATGTCCAAGAAATTCCATCCACTAGGTATTTACCCAAGAAAAGTGAAAGCATGAGTCATTATACCTTGCACATGCATGCTCATAGTAGCTTTATTCTTAACAGTTAAAACTTGGAAACAACATAAGTGCTCATCAACAGAAAAACAAAAAGTAGTACATCCGTACAAAGGAACACTATTCAGCAATGAAAGGAAATGAACTACTGATTAACACAATCATTCTGATGAATTTGAAAAGGCTCTGCAAAAGAAGCACAAGACTACACACTGCATGTTCTAATTCTCTAAAATTCAAGAGAATATCAGCTCATTTACAATGACAGAAAGTAGCTCAGTGGTTACCTCAGTCAAGGATGAGGGGAATGACTGCAAAGAGGTGAAAGGAAAGATTTGAGGATGAAAAAAATTGTCTACCTCTTGATTGTGATAAGTATTTAGGCATACGGTTTGTCAAAACTCACAACCACACACTGGAAATAAGTGCATTTTGTTATATGAAAATTATACCCCCAAAGAGTTGAATTTTTTTTTAATTTTTATTTTATTTAACTTTACAATATTGTATTGGTTTTGCCATATATCAAAATGAATCTGCCACAGGTATAAATGTGTTCCCCATCCTGAACCCTCCTCCCTCCTCCCTCCCCATACCATCCCTCTGGGTTGTCCCAGTGTACCAGCCCCAAGCATCCAGTATCGTGCATCGAACCTGGACTGGCGACTCGTTTCATTTATGATATTATACATGTTTCAATGCCATTCTCCCAAATCATCCCACTCTCTCCCTCTCCCACAGAGTCCAAAAGACTGTTCTATACATTGAATTTTTTTTAAACTAAGCTGAAAGTAAATTTCATTCAGGAAAGCTCAGAATTCTATTGCAGTGCTCCACCCATTTCATTTTTTAGAATTTTTATAAGAATGAGTTTGCCCAAACTCCAGGAGATAGTGAAGGACAGGGAAACTTGGCATACTGCAGTTGATGGGGTTGCAAAGAGTCAGATATAACTTAGCGACTGAACAACCACAATAAGAATTGAAGAAGCCACCAGCAAGGAAACTCTACATTTCTAAGTTGAAGGCAAATAAAAACTTAGCTAACATTATTGAGAAAACACAGGAAAAGTCAGGAAGCATTACTGCTGCTGCTGCTGCTGCTAAGTCGCGTCAGTCGTGTCTGACTCTGTGCGACCCCATAGACGGCAGCCCAAACAGGCTCCCCCGTCCCTGGGATTCTCCGGGCAAGAATACTGGAGTGGATTGCCATTTCCTAGTTTTGTTTTTTTTTCAGTATGCAGATTTCTCCTTCCCAGGGGTCATGTATTGCTGAGAAGACACTGAGATGATTTGGGAAGGGGATAAATGTGAAAGGTGGAGCAGTCACTATTGTGCCAACTATCACAGAAAATGGTGAAAGAGACAACTTATGCTAATTGACCCAGTTCTCACAGGTGCAAGCTGATTCTTTAGAAAAGCCAATAGACAGTTTTAAGTATTCCAAGCAATGAGGCTTCTGTCATTTCTTTAAAAATTGATTCCAAAGAATAAAAAGATATTGTGATGAAGAGATGCTTTTCCAAAGCATTTGGTTTGAATTGCTTCACTCCTTAAACTCTTCTGTTCCTTTCCTCCTACCTATGTGTGCATTTGTGACACATCAAAATCTGATTTCTTTCCTTTTTCTATAAAGAACAGAGCGATGTCTCCCTTCAAGTAACAAAAAAGCAGGGAAACTAGGACATTTTAACAATCAAGTGTATTTCGCAAGAGGTATTCAGGATTATCAGCACTCCAGGATCCCTCTCTGGGTCACCTTTCATAGCAATGGTTTAAATCAGGCACCTGCGAGGTGAGTCAGCAAATTCTTCCCTTCTCTCCCGTGGAACTTTACAAGATGTCACGGTGAATTCATCCCCTGCCACCCACAACAACAGGGATATTTTCAACCTTCCCCCAGTCCTAACAGAGTTAGTCGGGAACTGGAAACTGTCCAGATATTTGGGGAAATGTAGCCAATCCGTGATATTTCCTTTTTGCCCTCACCAAGCAAAACTTCCTTCCTACATCATATATCAAAATTTTAAAGTCATAACCCAGGTATACTACATAACAATGACAATGCTATCTTGCTTTGTAGGATTCCTAGAACTTTTAAGGAAAAAACTGCATATTCTGAATTGTAGATGTATAAATATTACTGGGAAGATGACTAAAATAGCATAATTCACCAATATATTCTAGCAATGGGGAGGAGGAGCATAGCCACAACTTCCCTGCCAGCCTTGAGTAATAGAGAATGGCCTGCAGACACTTCACCAACTTTATTTTCTTCTTGATGTCCACCCAAGGAGCATATTTTGACAAAGCTTTTTTATAGGGCAAAAATTCCTTCTTACAATGTAACTTTTCACAACCCCCTGCCAGTTCAGCCTTATCACCATGACAACGTTATCCCAAGAAAAGCAGCAGGGATATCATCAGGAGAATGGAAAGGAGACAACTTCTAATGTTACCCTTGCCCTAACTGGGGAGATGACTGACTTCAGAGATCTCATCTAACATCACCCTTCCTGTAGGCTCTTGGTATTTGATGATACACTGAAAGGTTCTATATGAAAACTTCCTTATACTTCATTCATGGCAGCTAGCACTATCTGAAAATATATACTTTTTACTTGTGTATAGCTTAATACAGAAGATGAAGGCAGGCAGCTATGATAATGGTAAGACAGTGCAGGAGTACTAGAAAGCGGTAATAATGCACGCTCTGGAAAATAGAGTGAGAAAAAATACTAGTCCATGCAGGTTTGCCTCCAGAAACACATTACTGAAGTGGTGGACCCAGGATAGTGACTATGAGGTTTCCTTTGCACACACTGTTTCTACTAGATTCTGGGGTCAAATCTTACAAATCTAAACGTTGTCAAGCACTCTCCACCAATAAAAAATTGAAACGTGTAGTTTTCAGTCTCGTTAGTTTTATATTACTTTGATTACTTTTCATCAAGTCCAGTTTTTCCCAGGTCAGTTTTTACAAATTTCAATTTTACCAAACAGATTTGGTCCTACAACTTGCTTGCCAAACATACCAAATTTTACCATGTGCAGTGTTTATCACTTTCATTTTCACTTTGAATTTTTATTTCATTGTGAATTTTCAATAAACAAATTGTATGTATTTATTGCTCAAAGAAAGTAACATTAGTAAGGGAGACAAATATGATGACAAGTGGGGATCAAAACGTTCTGCTCCCAATTCTACTAATTTATTGAAGATTCAGAAAAATAATTTCATGTTTACCACATGCCTAGGACTGTGCTAGGATCTAAAAGACAAAAAATCCCACATAAAGTCAGTCCTAAGAAGCTCATAGTCTGGTGGAAGAATCCATATTTCTAGTGGGCTCTAAACTATTTGCAATAGCATTAGTCCCTCTGATACCATTCACCGGAATTTACTACAAAACCATCCCATTAGATCAAGGCAAGGCCCTGTGTGTTTTTCACATCTCAGAAAACCTCCAGATAGGACTTCTCATGCCATCTTATTTTCCATTTTTCATATGTGTCTCCCACCCACCCATCCTTATTCTACAAAGAAACTTTAATATTCATTCATAGATAACAGAATTATTCAAATAAACAAATATTCAAGACATGTTTGGGAGCTGATGGGATAGCAGGTTATAACACACCATCGATAAACAGAAAGTCAATTAAGTGAGCACACTGGATTAACAGAATTCACCAGCACTAGGTACTGTGGGACTTCTCAGAACCTTTAAGATATTAGTGTGCTTTATGAATTATTAGTAGAGCAAGAGAGCATGCAGCAATTCACAAACTCATTTGCCTATAGAAATATTTTTCTTAAAAAGTATCTCTTAAGAAAAAAAAATTGCATGTTTAAGCCATGGACATTTTCCTTTACTCAGAAGTATAGTCAATGTCAGGCAGAGTGTTTTATTTGTATTAATTCATTATCAACCATTCACTGGTAAATGTATAATAAAATCACAATGAGCTGACCCTAGGATGAATCAGATGTGAACAAGATCCTGGAAACATTGAAGCCAATGATGAATCAAGAACTATGCTAATACTCAGATTCAAGTACCAAATTTACTACTCCTGTTGGGCCCACATAGACATCATATATTCGGAACCTACAACCCTTGAATTTCCTTTCACAGGCTCCCTGGCCAGAAAAGGATGAAATCCTAAAAGTTAAAGTATATGTGAGAAAGTAGCTTCCTCACCATCTCCCAGACCATTAGCAATGTTTATGCTGTGGGTGGACATCTGAGTATTTCCAGCTATAAAACTAAAGTTATCTTTTAGGTCCTGACTGCTCTGGCTGAATTCATATTGTTTTTAATGGCTGTTTGAAACGGTAACAATTTATCACCAAAGGGGAAATTATTCTGAAAGAGCTAGATTATTCTTAAATGGACTGCAACTTTCATTGAAAGGAAAAAGGAATTAACTGACCATTAACAAGCCATTCACCAAATTAAATTTTTTTTATCCTTTCTGATGTTTTCAATGTGTTGTGAGATAATTCTGGTCCAGATTTTGGTCTGGATAAATCCTACAGGTAAATTCATAGAATTGGGGGATGCTCGTTTACTATGTGCATATTCCAGACACGTCACTTTATTTTGTTGCAACACTATTTTGTCTGTGCTAAAGTATGTACCTGTACTCTTATAAGTATTCTCTAATGTCACTTTCAAAATCTTAGCATAAAGCCACCAAACAACCTATGAACCAATTATGTATGTATAACATCTATATTGTGACTCATCTGGAAACAAAGAAAATTTGCCAAATCTCTTATTTGGGGAAATTGATGGTAATATTACTACTCTAGAACTTGCAAGTTAAGGAATGAAAACATCAAGTTCAAGTCCAAAGTAAAAACAGTGAACTATATTCTGAAACTCAGAGAACTAGAAAGCAACTAAAAAACAGGAAAGAAAGACATGATCAACTGGAAAACACAGAACCAAGTGAATTAGACTCTTACCCTCTGAGAAAATCATATCCAAATGATATGATATCCTCTAATGCTAAGTTCTCCCAACCCCCATGAGTCATTCTGTGAGAAAAACATTTGCTATTGTTAGTAAATCATTTTGATGTTGTAGGAAGCTGAGAGTTGAAAGTAAAAGACACAGGTTTTTTTTTTAAAAGGAATAAACCAGGTAGATTGGCTTGTTTTGAAGGCTGAAGCCAAAACTCACTGTCTGGGGTCTCTCTAATAAGGGTCTAGAATTTTATAATTCTCTTATGCATTCAAGAATTCCAGAAAACTATAGTAGCTTTTCTCAGCTAACAAGATCACAGGATCACAGAAGATCCAAGAGTACAAAACAGAAAGGAAAATTGTTTGCAAATGGCATGCCTCATTAAAACATGTGGTTGGATGAGAGAGGCAGAATAATTGCTGTTAAGAAAATGGACTAGTTGCAGTTAAGAAATCTGGAGCCAGATATGTGAGTTCAAATCCAGCTCTGTTCCTTATCAGCTTTAATATGTTGGGGAAATTATGTAATTTCTTTGCTCCATCTACACATGCTGGTTACTAAGCTACTTTCTATCAGCCCTCCCTAATACTCTAATCTTTAATGTTAGGGATAGAACTCTGCAAACCACGTTTCTGCTTTGTCATATTGCTCATTTTAGGCTCTGGCAATATGGAAGGGGGAGGAGCCTGGAAGATCAGAGGAGGAAAATGGGACTTCCTGTTGATCTTCTTGTCAGTTGCTCTAATCTTTTTCTTCTTCTCATCACTGGCAGTTAGTTTCAAAACCTGCAGTTGACTCCAGTTTGCAGTTTTCCAACATTCCAAGAGCCTTCATTGTATTTCCACATAGAGACTAGCACCAACAAGGAAGCATCCTTTCCCAAGAGGACTAAGCTCGTTCTCTGGGCTTCTAAGTCTTATGATTTTAACCTCTTCCCTTTGTTCTCCATCCTTAGAGGTGTTTGCTGTTTTTTGCAGTGGTTGCCTCCATGAAGCCTTTGCGCTCTTTTTTTGCCTTTCAGTACATGGTTAATGTGTAGGTTAAAACGGTTAATAATTCTTCATATTAAATTTTCTCAAAACAATTGATGTGTGAAAAGATCATCTAGAGCTTGGGAGAAAGCATTTGCAAATTATATATCTGATAAAGGATTTACATTCAGGATATATAAAGAAGTCTTTCAACTCAAAAATAAGACATTAAGGGCTTCCCTGGTAGCTCAGTGGTAAAGAATCTGTCTGCCAATCCAGGAGATACAGAGTCAATATCTGATCTGGAAAGATCCCACATACCATGGAGTAACTACGCCTACCTGCCACAACTACTGAGCCTGTGCTCTAGGGCCCAGGAGCTGCACCTACTGAGCCGATGGGCCACAACTACTGGAGCCCAAGCGCCCTAGACCTCGTGCTCAGCAACAAGAGCAGCCACGGCAAAGAAGCCAGTGCACCACAACTAAAGAGTAGTCCCTGCGCTCTGTAACTAGAGAAAAGCCTGCGCAGCAATGAAGACCCAACCCAGCCAAATAAATAAATTAATAACCAGCAAGAGACTTTAACAGACAATTTACCAAATAAGACATGCTGGAATCAAGACTGCCAGCAGAAATATCAATAACCTCAGATATGCAGATGACACCACCCTTATGGCAGAAAGTGAAGAGGAACTCAAAAGCCTCTTGATGAAAGTGAAAGAGGAGAGTGAAAAAGTTGGCTTAAAGCTCAACATTCAGAAAATGAAGATGATGGCCTCTGGTCCCATCACTTCAGGACAAATAGATGGGGAAACAGTGGAAACAGTGTCAGACTTTACTTTTGGGGGCTCCAAAATCCCTGCAGATGGTGATTGCTGCCATGAAATTAAAAGACGCTTACTCCTTGGAAGGAAAGTTATGACCAACCTAGACAGCATATTCAAAAGCAGAGACATTACTTTGCCAACAAAGGTCCGTCTAGTCAAGGCTATGGTTTTTCCAGTGGTCATGTATGGAATGTGAGAGTTGGACTGTGAAGAAAGCTGAGCGCCGAAGAATTGATGCTTTTGAACTGTGGTGTTGGAGAAAACTCTTGAGAGTCCCTTGGACTGCAAGGAGATCCAACCAGTCCATCCTAAAGGAGATCATCCCTGGGTGTTCACTGGACGACTGATGTTGAAGCTGAAACTCCAATACTTTGGCCACCTCATGTGAAGAGTTGACTCATTGGAAAAGACCCTGATGCTGGGAGGGATTGGGGGCAGGAGGAGAAGGGGATGACAGAGGATGAGATCGCTGGATGGCATCACTGACTCGATGGACGTGAGTTAGGGTAAACTCCGGGAGTTGGTGATGGACGGGGGGCCTGGTGTGCTGCGATTCATGGGGTCGCAAAGAGTCAGACACCACTGAGCAACTGAACTGAACTGAACCAAGAATGTACAAGAAACTGGAACTCTCACACATTGTTCATAGGAATGTGTAATGGGACATGCTGTGCAGTGCTTAGTTTGTGATCCCATGGACTATAGCCCACCAGGCTCCTCTGTTCATGGAATTTGCCAGGCAATAATACTGGAGGGGGTTGGCATTTCCTACTCCAGGGGATCTTCCCGACCCAGGGATTGAACCCATGTCTGTCTCTTGCATGTCCTGCATTAGCAGGTAGACTCTATCATTGTGCCACCTGGGAAGCAAAATGGTACATACACCGTTTTGGTGTATGGGAATAGCTTGGAAGTTTCTTTGAAAGTTGTTTATAAACTTATCATACAACCAAGTAATTCCAGGCCTAGGAATCTATCTGAAAGAAATGAAAACACATGCCCACTCATTATTCATAATAGTCAAAACTAGAAAAACATAAATGTCCATCATCTGGGGAGTTAATAAACAAAATGTAGTAAGTATATCCTTCTAACAAAATTCAATTCAGCAATAAAAAGGAATGAACCTATGATACATGCAACTACATGCATGATGTTTAAAAGTATTATGCCAGTGCAAGACAAGGGATTCCCAGGTGGCTCAGTGGTAGAGAATCTGCCTGTAATGCAGGAACACAGGTTCAATCCCTAGGTCTGGAAGATACCCTGGAGAAGGAAATGACAACCCACTCCAATATTCTTGCCTGGGAAATCCCATGGACAGAGGAACCTGGCAGACTATAGTCCATGGGGTCACAAAGAATCAGACATGAGTTAGGAACTAAACAACAACAATAGTGAAAGACAACAACACAAAATACCGCAGACTATAGGGTTTCACACTTATGAAATATCCAGAAAAATATATCTATACAGATACAGAGCATATGAGGCTGGAAATGGGAGCAAGTACAAACTGAAAACAGGCTCTAGGGAGTTCTGGGGGGTGATGGGAATGCTCTAGAGCTGGATTATAGTGATAATTATACACATCTATAAATTTACTAAAAATCACTTATATAAACTTTTATGATGGTGAGTTTTATGGTATATAAAACTGTACCCAACAAAGCTATTAAAAAGGTATGGTTTCTGTCTCCTGGACAGATCTGACAGATATAACTTTCATAGGATCTCTGTGAATATAAAACAAATTGATGAAGGTGAAAGAGGAGAGTGAAAAAGCTGGCTTAAAACTCAACAATCAAAAAACTAAGATCATGGCATCTGGTACCATCACTTCATGGAAAAGAGATGGGGAAACAATGGAAACAGTGACAGATTTCATTTTCTTGGGCTCCAAAATCACTGCAAATGGTGACTATAATCATGAAATTAAAAGATGCTTGCTCCTTGGAAGAAAAGCTATGACAAACCTAGACAGTGTATTAGAAAGTAGAGACATTACTTTGCCAACAAAGGTCCACATAGTCAAAGTTATGGTTTTTCCAGGAGTAGTGTATAGATGTGAGAGATGGACCATAAAGAAGGCTGAATGCTAAAGAATTTATGCTTTTGAACTGTGGTATTGGAGAAGACTCTTGAGAGTCCTTTGGACTACAAGGAGATCAAACCAGTCCATCCTAAAGGAAATCAGTCCTGAACATACATTGGAAGGACTGATGCTGAAGCTGAAACTCCAATACTTTGGCCACCAGATGTGAAGAACCGACTAATTGGAAAAGACCCTGATGATGGAAAAGATTGAAGGCAGAAGGAGAAGGGGGCAACAGAGGACAAGATGGTTGGATGGCATCACTGACTCAATGGACATGAGTTTGAGCAAGTTCCAGGAGTTGGTGAAGGACATGGAAGCCTGGTATGCTGCAGCCTATGGGGTCGCAAAGAGTTGGACATGATTGAGCAACTGAACAACAACAAGGAGGCGTGTAGAATAGCATCAGGCATTTAGTAAGTGCTATGTAAGTGTTAACTCTTAATTATATTACTTTGTCCTACCGCAAATTAAACACTATATGTATGCTGCTCTTGGCAAAATGTTTGGCACATAGTAGGTATCAGTGCAGAACAAGCTGACCATGCCCTTGTAAAAGGCCAGTATGGAGGTATCCATATTGAAATGACAGAATCACTAGTCTGTGGGAATGCTATGCAAAGAAAATCAAAACAGCACATGCATACACACACACCATATTTCAAAACAGGACAAATACACTGGGCTAGGAGTCAGAGACAGGAAAGGAGAGGAAAGATTTAGGCAGAGGCAGGAGCAAAGATGTAAATGAAAGGCAGGAAATACTGGTGAGCATAAAGGAACAGACTGCAAACCAGAAAAGTGGGTCCCCCACCTCCCTCCCCGCCGCTACTCAGGCAGGTACATGTCTACAAGCATCTTGTCTTGGCCAAGGGTCTTGCAGCTTCTTGCTAAGCTAAAATCAGAGCCTTGAAATTTCAAAACTAAACCATTAAGTTTCCTTTCTTCCTTCCTTTTTCCCCAACACTTTTTTTTCCCAAAAGAAGCTGGAGGAAGGTTTTGACCACAAGGAAAATGTTATTTAAACCCAAATTGTCCTGTTGGGGAAAATAAAGTGCAGCGCCCACAGCAAAGGCTGTCTGGTGAGGTCTCCTAATACAGCCCTCCTGAATTCCACAGCACACCTAAATCACATGTCTCACTGCTAATGAGCTGACTCTATACTACTCTCTATGGATAAACAACCTAGCAAGAGCACTGACTGCCCAATGAGAGGAAAGCTGGGTCCACAGGCAAGAAATGATAGCCAGAGAATTACAATGACAAATTCCTAAGTGCTCCTGGACTAAAGGCTTAAAGTTCAGAAGTACAAGGGGAAAGTAAGCACTGGGGATATAGCTACTTCTAGTAAATGGACAATTACAGAGATGCAATTTTTCCTTGTGTCTTTACATGAAATTCTAAAAAAAAAATTTACTGTGGGATACTCTCCCTCCTTAAGTTCCATCAATCTCTCAGCAATATCCACTTTCATCTGCAAGTCATAATAACTCAATTTTATTTGCCTGGGTACCCAATAGCAAACAAATAAGCCAAAACACATTTTTTTCTAACATGATGTGAATAGCTCTAGAATTTCCAATTTGGAAAACACACATCCACTGTGCTGATGTTTCCAATCCCACTATTTCTAACCGTGGCCCTGACTATGACAGCAGCTTCCCTCTTGCACCTGCTTAAAATTCAATAATCTATATCCCTAAGCTACAAACAGCCCATTTTATCTGGCCTAACATTAATACTAGATAGAAGTTAAAGTTGAATCCCATCTTAAGACAAAGCTTGAGTATAAAAATGCACCAATTCTCTAATAGAAATAGATTAAGAAATAGAATAAGAAAGATGTGGTGGATTCATTTTGATATTTGGCAAAACTAATACAATTATGTAAAGTTTAAAAATAAAATAAAATTAAAAAAAAAAAAAGAAAAGAAAGATGCTTGTTCAGGTTATGACTTAAACACAGGGTATTTAGTCCCCAAGCTGGAAATAAAAGTGCTATACTTACATTTATAGCTAATAAAGCCCTCAGAACTCAGCATCAAAATAGTTCTGCCTGATGATCAAACATGTTACTTGTATGCATTAAAAGTAGAGACTTCATAGATTCTCTCAAAAATTAAAAATGTCTCCCTGGTACTTTAGTTTGATTGTCAGAACCTAGCTAAACCTACTCCAATATAATTAACCCATAAGTGAAGTGAAAGTTGCTCAGTCATGTCTGACTCTGTGACCCCATGGACTATAGCCCATCAGGCCCCTCTGTCCATGGAATTCTCCAGGCCAGAATGCTAGAGTGGGTTGCCATTTCCTTCTCTAGGGGATCTTCCCAGCCCAGGGATTGAACCCAGGTCTCCTGCATTGCAGGCAGATGCTTTACCAGCTGAGCTACCAGCAAAGCCCCTAATTAACCCATAAATTCCATATCAAACCTAAAACACTTCTCAGATATATTTTAAGGGCAGAATAATGGAGCAAGAGGGCTCCATGCAGTCCAGATTTCATTACATATAGAAAAAATGCTTCACAACATTCACAACTAAGCTATGAAGTATTTTCATAAATATGTAATTAATAATCATCCACACTTAGCAAAATAAATGGAAAAAAAATCTTACATTTGGCAGTGCTGGCTGTTTGATTTGTCTTTTCTTTCCTGGCTATCTTTCAAAATTCAACAATCCACAAATGGATTCACCCATCTCTAATATAAGTTAGTTGGGTTCTCACTTCTGTTTCATTTTTTATATCTTATCTGAATCTCCTGAAATGACTATCAAAAATGTATTCAAATCCATAACCATAAAATGTATTCATACAGGCAAGTAGAAGAATATAATTTTCTATCAAGATGAGAGCAGAAACCCTTCCTATAGAAGTAGGGTTGCTATAGTTAGGGAAATTTCCCCTTATGTGTGGAGCCAGTCGTAGAGAGGAAAGGAAAGCCCATGATGGGGTACTTGCCAGGATAAACAGATCACCTCCTCTAAATGAGACAAGAACTTTGCGTGTCAACCTACATCCCAGTCACTGCAGAATTTTTTTTCCTGATTTCATCTTCTTACATCATCATAGATAACATTCAGCTTACTTTGCTTCCAAAATGATCAACTGAGCAACTACTCTGTGCTTGACAACATACTAAGGCCTGGGATATCAAAATAAAAGCGACTTTGGCCTTGGCTTTACTGGGCTCATAGTTGAGCCCTCTGCGTTATTGCTCAACCTTCTCAAAAGGAGAAAGTTATTTCCATTCTATTTCAGTCACTCACAGGTCTTAGAGCATCTTTGCTGAGTATTATTTTGCCTCTAGTATTTCCTGCATGTTCAAATTATCCTTTCCTTTCAATTGATCCTTCTCTACCCTCTTCTAGAGACCACAGGAAACTTCAAACTCTTCTGTTTCCCTTCCTAGCCAAGTTGCCAAGGGCTATCATTTCAAAGTGGCCCCGTCTTTCATTCATACCTCCTCAGCCCTTGTTCTTGTGTTTTGAAGTGTGAAAATACAGTAAATGATTATACTGCCATTCCTGTTGTTTAGTTTCAGGTGAGTCCTTGATGTCCTCCAAAATGTTGCTATTCCCTTCTTGGTAACTTTCTTGATCTCTCCACATAGTTGTCCTAAACTTTTTCTCTACTATGTCCATCTTCCCTCCCTACTCACATATCCTAGCAGATGACCAAGCTAGTGCAAGACCTTTTATCTTCTTGACGCTGCCTCATCCTCCTCACTACCTGTATCTCCACCCACTTGTCCCCACACCAGCCTGCCTCAACTTTCTGTACTGAGTCTTTCAGAGTGATTTCCTGATGTCATTTTCTCCCACCTCTTTCACAAGCTTGCTATGGCAGAAATTTTCTCCTACACCTTCAGTAACTCTCTCAACTAACTCAGAGTAAGTAAAAATACTCTAAAGTCTCTTCTAGCCTAAAAAGAAATTTCTCAGTTCTGCTGTACCTCTAAACTCACAATCCCTTCCTTTATTTTCATTGCCAATTTTAGAGCTTCAATCTTCTACAGTTTCACCTTACAAGTGAAGAAAGCAAAGTTAAATGTCCTGGTTACATAATCTGTGCATGTGAGAATGGACCCAAACACAAGGATACTGCTACAGGTCTTCACCCTGATAACTTCCTTCCTCCTAACACTACTCTCTCCTCCAATGCCTAAATTCTAATCATGATTGTGAACACCATTTTCCATGCCTAGAACTTGCCTCTGAGACAACAGTACAATTTTGGTAGAAGATCTGGGTTCTCTGGACTTCTGAATAGGGCTAAACAGACATAAAAGTCTAATATCTACTATCAGCTTTGCTGTTACTTGTTCAAAGCCATTTTTCTTCTTGCAAAACTTCTTCAAAATGTGTGTGTTGTGTGTATGGTTAATGTTCCTTTTACATTTATTCTGTTTGGTTGTGTTTCCGACTCACAGAAAAAACACAGCTCACAACAAAAGAAGTTACTAGACCACAGGCTGAAAAGGGCAACCACTCATAAACAAGCCCCCCACCACCACCATGCAGTAATATTATCAAACTGTGCCTATTGCCAAAGGCTATTATTACATGTTTAAGACAAAATCTTTGAGTAATAATTGCCTGTCTGTATCCTCTGTCTTCAGTCAATCTTGGAAATGGCTAAAACCTAAGATTAGCTGTGGGTTGCTGATCTGGGGGCAGGAATTTTTACAGAGCAACCTCTTTGTTACTCAACTTCTAAGACTGAAATATAGGAATTTCAGCTGTAGCACTTGGTTTCTCTGAATTTATATGATATCACATAGGAAAGTCAACATCTGAATTAAAAATATACCTAGCTGTAATGATTTCTCTAATAGCTTAAACTAGTTAACCTATTAACAAGAAAAGGAGGAAACTTGTGAAAATGAATTAAATCAAATCTACTCTGGGAGACTCTCATTATCATTCTCTAACATCTGGGTGTTTTTTTTTTTAATTTTTTTTCTGGTCTTCCCATTTTTTCAATGGGAAGAGAACAGAAGCAGCTCTGCCACCCTGGAGGAAAGCATTAAGTGGCTACATATACTTCACCAGACCCTCTTCCCTCTGCCACTTGGACTGGACTATGGTAAACAAAGTAAGAAGCCTATGGTGTAAAATCTAGGAGGCACTCACAGAGCCACGTAAATGTAGGGTTGGCACTTATATGATCTGAGAGTGAAAGACAGCACCAACAGAGAGGGCTGCCCCATCAGCCTGGATCCCTAAGGGAAGATGCTTCCCATGTAGCCACACTGCCACCCACATGGACATTAGCGAGAGGATAAGTTGTGGTTAAATCACTGAGATTTTGAGGGTTATTTGTTATTGTAGCATAAACTCCCAACATGCACCCATCCTCCCAACATTACAAATTTAAAACAACTTAAAGTTTTTGTAGGAAGACACTATATTCTAACACAGCATAGAGAAAAAGCATGAGCAGAGCTTTTAGGTAGATCTGGACTTGGATCCTTGGCCCAATGCTTACCAGTAAGTGACTGTGTAATTTATACTAACTCCTCAGTGTTTGGTTGTAAAATATTACTAAAGATACTTTTTCAGATTTTTTTTTCCCCAGAATTAAACAAAACTACTTAGTCAAATATCCAGCCACAAAGTACGACCTCAAAACTTGGTAATGGTCATATCTGTCATACATGATTAGTTTACTAATTTCAACATTGTTAGGAATCCAAGGCTTAAAGTAGAAGATGGAGTCCAGGTTGTCCACAGGTTAACCATCCCTGAATAGACTTGAATAGAACACCTGGATTTTATCCCAGGAAAACACCTTCTATTGGCTTTTCCTCTTCCTTCTCCTAATCTCCATTTTCCTTATTTTTATTTCCCAGGAGTACCTCCCCAAAACTCTCTTTTTACCACTCAAGACAGATTTATGTATCTTGAAATCACAGTAGTCTCTCTCATGCCTCCAAGATTTCCTTGCTAGTTTGGCCCCATTACAAACACGCATTTAATCAGGAAATCTGCACTGTTTTACTAGAAACCTATTATTTTGAGTCAGAGATGAAGATCATTACCTCAAGGCCCTCTGTGTGTCATTAATAATAACGTCTTATACTGATCATCACTTTTCCTCGAGAAGCAAAAACACTGCCTATACATTATCTCATTAATTCTCATGACAGCCTGTGAGGTAGTGTGGCGCGAGAGCTGCTAGTAACCATCCCTCCTTTTCTCCTCTGTGCCTACTTTCAGACGGAAAAGCTCAAAAGCAATTTAAAAATTAAAGTTATTTTACCAAAATCAATCATGAGAGATTTTCCAGATGCTATTAATATTTAGAATGTACCTTCACAATATGCAACAATTATTCCAGACTTTCATGCCAACACAGATTAAAGTTACACCATAAAATCAATAGCAATCTATAAATGAAATCATTCTACTCTGCTGGAAGATTCCTGCAACAATGGAAACAATGCGACTGTTTTCCCACCAGCCTTATAAGGGGATGACACTACTCTGGCTTCAAGCACCAGTTAGTAAACTTTTCTGCAAAAAACAGTAAATATTTGAGGCTTGTGGGCCATAACATCATTGTGGCAACTACTCACCTCTGCTCTTGTAGCAAAAAAGCAGCCATAAATGAGTGGACATGGCTGGGTTCCAATAAAACTATACTTATGGACCCTGACATTTAAATCTCATATAATTTTCAAGTCATGAAATATTTTTCTTTCTATTTTTTTCAACCACTAAACAATGTAAAAATCATTTTTACCTCAGTTTTTGTAGAACTGTAGAAAAACAGATAGCAAGAATAATTTGGCCCACAGGCTATACAGTTGCCCAACTATTAGCTTAGAGACCAAAATGGGGATTTTTGAATCTTCAGCACAGATGATCTCCACATCTTTACTCTCCCTGAAATCTTTCTCCATACTGTTTCACTGTTTTCATCTTGGGCAAAAATGTTTGTAAATGTTCAAACACACACGCACACAAAACAGAAAGCACTTATTTAAAATATATATATCCACTGTGGAAATCAACTTCCTTAAAGTTGAAAATACAATGAACAGAAAAGCTGGGTTTCGTCTTCCAGTCTGTCACTGCATTTATACTTCAGGTGCCAGCTGACCCATCCTCAAGCATAGAAACTGGTGGCTTGTCTTCAAGTCCGGTTAGAGGCGTCCGGTTAGAGGTGTCTGGTCGCCTACTTCCCCTGCCCAGTCTCCCTCTGGCCGTCCCTTCCACCAGAATGCACCTGGATGCTTTCACCTGATTAATTCAATAAGCACTCATTCAGGTTTTCTTCTATGATTGGCTCTGTGCCAGGCACCATATAGGATGACAGGTGTGTACTACAGACACATGGTCAGGTGTACAGCCAGTATAGAGGAGGGTGTGGTTAACTGTTGGACATGACACCTGGGGATGCAAAGCTCCAAAGAGGAGGTTATGCTTAAGCTGTGCTTTCTAAAGAACCGAAACCCTTCAAATATATCACTAGCCATTGCCCTGGTCTTCTATCAGGGAACATCTCCTGGACTGCCCTGTCTTCTTTAAAGCTGTAGGTGCCCTATGTCTTGTTTTCTGGTGAAAAACAAGCTGCTATGGAATGAATGTTTGTGTTCCCCTCAAAATTCATATGTTGAAATGGGCCTTTGGATGGTGCTTATGGGTGGAACCCTCATGAATGGGATTGCTGTTGCTAAGTCGCTTCAGTTGTGTCCGACTCTGTGCAGCCATAGACAGCAGCCCACCAGGCCCCACCGTCCCTGGGATTCTCCAGGCAAGAATACTGGAGTGGGTTGCCATTTCCTCCTCCAATGCATGAAAGTGAAAAGTGAAAGTGAAGTCGCCCAGTTGTGTCCGACTCTTAGCAACCCCATGGACTGCAGTCTACCAGGCTCCTCCATCCGTGGGATTTTCCAGGCAAGAGTACTGGAGTGGGTTGCCACTGCCTTCTCCGCATGAATGGGATTAGTGCCTTATAAAAGAGGCCTCAAGCTCTTGCTTGCACCTTCCACCAAGCAGGGATACACAAAGAAGTCTGTGATCCTGAAGGGAGTTACCACTTAACCATACTGGCACCCTAGTCTTAGATTTCCAGCTTAGAGAACTGTGAGCAATACATTTCTGTTGTTCATAAGCTATCCAGTCTGTGGCATTTTGTTACAGCAGCCCAAAGAGACTCAGACATTAGCTTCATAGCTAAAACTTGTTAGCATGATGCAAAGCAAAATGACAGGGTTTGAGAATCAGACTGTCCTGGGTTTGAGGCCAACTCTAACACTTAATATCTGTGTGGCTTGGCAAGTTATTCACTTTTCTGAGTGTCCAGTTTTGTGATATGACACATAGTGCATAAAATGTTAGAAAAAGTAAAATCAGAGGAATGTCAACTACTCAACATGGAGGCTGAGGTGGATAAACTGAAACTGATGCTGTTACCACTGCCTGAAGAAGAGAAAACTGTGGCAGAGCAATTAAGAGCTCACATGTTAGACTTATGAAGAAATGGACTTGCAAAAGGGAACTCTAATAAGGAAGAGATCAATTCCAGAGAGATTTATGAAGATGTCTTAATAGCACTTAATGACTACCTGAGTGGGGGGAGTGGATGACAAAGGAAATTTGGCTTGGGTGACTGGATACTGATGCCTTCCACAAGAGAGAGGAATATAAGAAGAAGGATAGATATTGTATTAATAAAATTTAGCCAAAAGGATGGAATGGAAATAAAGAGATTTTTAAAATATATGTACACATGGTTAGTCTTGTAATTTTAGACAAGGGAGTCTCAACATTATTTTGTATCTATTTTTGTATAATCAGGATAACATAGACGTCCTGGCCTACTGTAAAAGAATATCCACATCAGTTCAGTTCAGTTCAGTTCAGTCACTCAGTCGTGTCTGACTCTTTGCAATCCCATGAATTGCAGCACACCAGGCCTCCCTGTCCATCAACAACTCCCAGAGTTCACTCAAATTCACGTTCATCGAGTCAGTGATGCCATCCAACCATCTCATCCTCTGTCGTCCCCTTCTCCTCCTGCCCCCAATCCCTTCCAGCATCAGAATCTTTTCCAGTGAGTCAACTCTTCACATGAGGCGGCCAAAGTACTGGAGTTTCAGCTTTAGCATCATTCCTTCCAGAGAACACCCAGGACTGATCTTTAGAATGGACTGGTTGGATCTCCTTGCAGTCCAAGGGACTCTCAAGAGTCTTCTCCAATACCACAGTTCAAAAGCATCAATTCTATGTAGAGGATCATGTCATCTGCAAATAGTGAGAGTTTTACTTCTTCTTTTCCAATTTGGATTCCTTTTATTTCTTTTTCTGCTCTGATTGCTGTAGCCAAAACTTCCAAAACTATGTTGAATAGTAATGGTGAAAGTGGGCACCCTTGTCTTGTTCCTGACTTTAGAGGAAATGCTTTCAATTTTTCACCATTGAGGATAATGTTTGCTGTGGGTTTGTCATATATAGCTTTTATTATGTTGAGGTATGTTCCTTCTATTCCTGCTTTCTGGAGAGTTTTTATCATAAATGTGTGTTGAATTTTGTCAAAGGCTTTCTCTGCATCTATTGAGATAATCATATGGTTTTTGTTTTTCAATTTGTTAATGTGGTGTATTACATTGATTGATTTGCGGATATTGAAGAATCCTTGCATCCCTGGGATAAAGCCCACTTGGTCATGGTGTATGATCTTTTTAATGTGTTGTTGGATTCTGATTGCTAGAATTTTGTTTAGGATTTTTGCATCTATGTTCATCAGTGATATTGGCCTGTAGTTTTCTTTTTTTGTGGCATCTTTGTCAGGTTTTGGTATTAGGGTGATGGTGGCCTCATAGAATGAGTTTGGAAGTTTACCTTCCTCTGCAATTTTCTGGAAGAGTTTGAGCAGGATAGGTGTTAGCTCTTCTCTAAATTTTTGGTAGAATTCAGCTGTGAAGCCGTCTGGACCTGGGCTTTTGTTTGCTGGAAGATTTTTGATTACAGTTTCAATTTCCGTGCTTGTGATGGGTCTGTTAAGGTTTTCTATTTCTTCCTGGTCGAGTTTTGGAAAGTTGTACTTTTCTAAGAATTTGTCCATTTCTTCCTCGTTGTCCATTTTATTGGCATATAATTGTTGATAATAGTCTCTTATGATCCTTTGTATTTCTATGTTGTCTGTTGTGATCTCTCCACTGTCATTTCTAATTTTATTGATTTGATTTTTCTCTCTTTGTTTCTTGATGAGTCTGGCTAATGGTTTGTCAATTTTATTTATCCTTTCAAAGAACTAGCTTTTGGCTTTGTTGATTTTTGCTATGGTCTCTTTTGTTTCTTTTGCATTTATTTCTGCTCTAATTTTTAAGATTTCTTTCCTTCTACTAATCCTGGGGTTCTTCATTTCTTCCTTTTCTAGTTGCTTTAGGTGTAGAGTTAGGTTATTTATTTGACTTTTTTCTTGTTTCTTGAGGTGTGCCTGTATTGCTATGAACTTTCCCCTTAGGACTGCTTTTACTGTGTCCCACAGGTTTTGGGTTGTTGTGTTTTCATTTTCATTCGTTTCTATGCAAATTTCAACAGAAAGAGAAATTAAGGAAACAATTCCATTCACCATTGCAACGGAAAGAATAAAATACTTAGGAATATATCTACCTAAAGAAACTAAAGACCTATATATAGAAAACTATAAAACACTGGTGAAAGAAATCAAAGAGGACACTAATAGAGGGAGAAATATACCATGTTCATGGATTGGAAGAATCAATATAGTGAAAATGAGTATACTACCCAAAGCAATTTATAGATTCAATGCAATCCCTATCAAGCTACCAACAGTATTCTTCACAGAGCTAGAACAAATAATTTCACAATTTGTATGGAAATACAAAAAACCTCGAATAGCCAAAGCGATCTTGAGAAAGAAAAATGGAACTGGAGGAATCAACCTACCAGACTTCAGGCTCTACTACAAAGCCACAGTTATCAAGACAGTATGGTACTGGCACAAAGACAGAAATATAGATCAATGGAACAAAATAGAAAGCCCAGAGATAAATCCACGCACATATGGACACCTTATCTTTGACAAAGGAGGCAAGAATATACAGTGGATTAAAGACAATCTCTTTAACAAGTGGTGCTGGGAAATCTGGTCAACCACTTGTAAAAGAATGAAACTAGAACACTTTCTAACACCATATACAAAAATAAACTCAAAATGGATTAAAGATCTCAACGTAAGACCAGAAACTATAAAACTCCTAGAGGAGAACATAGGCAAAACACTCTCCGACATACATCACAGCAGGATCCTCTATGACCCACCTTCCAGAATATTGGAAATAAAAGCAAAAATAAACAAATGGGACCTAATTAAACTTAAAAGCTTCTGCACATCAAAGGAAACTATTAGCAAGGTGAAAAGACAGCCTTCAGAATGGGAGAAAATAATAGCAAATGAAGCAACCGACAAACAACTAATCTCAAAAATATACAAGCAACTCCTACAGCTCAACTCCAGAAAAATAAATGACCCAATCAAAAAATGGGCCAAAGATCTAAATAGACATTTCTCCAAAGAAGACATACAGATGGCTAACAAACACATGAAAAGATGCTCAACATCACTCATTATCAGAGAAATGCAAATCAAAACCACTATGAGGTACCATTTCACGCCAGTCAGAATGGCTGCGATCCAAAAGTCTACAAATAATAAATGCTGGAGAGGGTGTGGAGAAAAGGGAACCCTCTTACACTGTTGGTGGGAATGCAAACTAGTACAGCCACTATGGAGAACAGTGTGGAGATTCCTTAAAAAACTGGAAATAGAACTGCCTTATGATCCAGCAATCCCACTGCTGGGCATACACACTGAGGAAACCAGAAGGGAAAGAGACACGTGTACCCCAATGTTCATCGCAGCACTGTTTATAATAGCCAGGACATGGAAGCAACCTAGATGTCCATCAGCAGATGAATGGATAAGAAAGCAGTGGTACATATACACAATGGAGTATTACTCAGCCATTAAAAAGAATACATTTGAATCAGTTCTAATGAGGTGGATGAAACTGGAGCCTATTATACAGAGTGAAGTAAGCCAGAAGGAAAAACATAAATACAGTATACTAACGCATATATATGGAATTTAGAAAGATGGTAACGATAACCCTGTATACGAGACAGCAAAAGAGACACTGATGTATAGAACAGTCTTATGGACTCTGTGGGAGAGGGAGAGGGTGGGAAGATTTGGGAGAATGGCATTGAAACATGTGAAATGTCGTGTATGAAACGAGATGCCAGTCCAGGTTCAGTGGACGATGCTGGATGCTTGGGGCTGGTGCGCTGGGACGGCCCAGGGGGATGGTATGGGGAGGGGGGAGGGAGGAGGGTTCAGGATGGGGAGCACGTGTATACCTGAAATTTAAAAAAAAAAAAAGAAGATCTTCAGTGCTTGAAAAAAATAAAATAAAATAAAATAAAATAGCCAAAAAAAAAAAAAAAAAAAAACACAAAAGCATCAATTCTTCGGCTCTCAGCTTTCTTCACAGTCCAACTCTCACATCCATACATGACCCCACTGGAAAAACCATAGCCTTGACTAGACGGACCTTTGTTGGCAAAGCAATGTCTCTGCTTTTGAATATGCTGTCTAGGTTGGTCATAACTTTCCTTCCAAGGAGTAAGTGTCTTTTAATTTCATGGCTGCAATCACCATCTGCAGGGATTTTGGAGCCCCAAAAAATAAAGTCTGACACTGTTTCCACTGTTTCCCCATCTATTTCCCATGAAGTGATGGGACCAGATGCCATGATCTTCATTTTCTGAATGTTGAGCTTTAAGCCAACTTTTTCACTCTCCTCTTTCACCTTCATCAAGAGGCTCTTTAGTTCCTCTTCACTTTCTGCCATAAGGGTGGTGTCATCTGCATATCTGAGGTTATTGATATTTCTCCCAGCAATCTTGATCCCAGCTTGTGCTTCTTCCAGCCCAGCATCTCTCATGATGTACTCTGCATAGAAGTTAAATAAGCAGGGTGACAATATACAGCCTTGACATACTCCTTTTCCTATTTGGAACCAGTCTGTTGTTCCATGTCCAGTTCTAACTGTTGCTTCCTGACCTGCATACCTGCATACCTCAGGTAGTCTGGTATTCCCATCTCCTTCAGAATTCTCCACAGATTATTGTGATCCACACAGTCAAAGGCTTTGGCATAGTCAATAAAGCAGAAATAGATGTTTTTCTGGAACTCTCTTGCTTTTTCCATGATCCATCAGATGTTGGCAATTTGATCTCTGGTTCCTCTGCCTTTTCCAAAACCAGCTTGAACATCTGGAAGTTCACGGTTCACGTATTGCTGAAGCCTGGCTTGGAGAATTTTGAGCATTACTTTACGAGTGTGTGAGATGAGTGCAATGATGTGGTAGTTTGAGCATTCTTTGGCATTGCCTTTCTTTGGGATTGGAATGAAAACGGACCTTTTCCAGTCCTGTGGCCACTGCTGAGTTTTCCAAATTTGCTGGCATATTGAATGAAGCACTTTCACAGCATCATCTTTCAGAATGTAAAATAGCTCAACTGGAATTCCATCACCTCCACTAGCTTTGTTCGTACTGATGCTTTCTAAGGCCCACTTGACTTCACATTCCAGGAATATTCAGATACTGTCAGTCAAATGTGAATGAGCATGCTTTGGAAATTAAAGAATAGAAAAAATATTTGTTTTATATTTTAAAAAAGAAAAAGTAAAATCATGTGTAAAGAGTGTCTAGCACATTTTAGACATCCAACATACATCACACTCAAACACTCATCTTTTAACAGATGACTCCTAGAGTTAGGCCATTCTGAAGCATGGACCCTAATCGTGGCCACCAGTGATATAGCTGGGCAGAACTCTCCCTTTATAAAGCTGCTCCTTAGGTCCCCGTGTGCAGGACTCAGGGACCTGAATAAGTCAATGGAGGCCTAAGATGTGTAAGTTTGCTGATTCAGTTTTGTGGAAAATTGTACATCTAATTGTACTTATCTTTTTGATATATTTATAGAGTCATGAAGGATGGGAACATTCACATCTCAAAAAATTAGTTTTGTCTAAAATTTGCTTTTATAAGGCTGAAATCAGCTATTATGAAATCAGCAATATGATGGTTAATAGTATCTTTTACATTTCTTTTGTAACTTGTAAAAATGACGTAAAAAAGTCCAACATAAGACATCCCAAAGATTCTGTCAGTTGTCTGAAGTCCCACTTACACTAGTAAATAAATTCTTCCTTCAAGGCTTCAAATACTTAATGTTGTTTCTAAAAAAAAAGGCTGGAAACATTTCCAAGGAGAAATCTCTGTATTGAGAACATTAGGCATGCAATATGTTGTTTCCAGTTAAGAAGGAAGAAGCATGAACATGAACATAAGGACATCCCAGGCTGGCCCTCTCTGTGCAGCTCTGCACATCGGCTCTGAACATATGCCCCATGCAGCCTCTTCCAGGGAAGGCCTATTTCACTCCCTGGCCCCAGGGCACTGTCAGAGCCCATTTTCTTGGTGATCCATAACTCTGGTTGGGAATTCATCTATGTCTGTCAGTAGCAACAAATTTGAAAAACATTTCTCTGAACTGTCACCACTGCAAAAGGATCATTATGCTGACATCCACCATACACCAAGCAAAAGCTCATGCTATACACAGAGGAAAGGACACGCACATCACAGTTCCCAATGAAAAGCAAGTCTCAAAAGCATTTATTGAGAATAAAAGAGCTATGGCAGTAAAATATTCCCAGGAACCCAAGTATAACAGCCAAGCTAAATCTCAGTTTTCTTTCTGACAGCCCAGAGATTCATGACCATCTTCCCAGTTAACACACTCTAAACAGAAGCTCCTTGTATCTGAAGATCTCCATCACTGGCCCTGTGAAAGCCACCCAATCTTGTTTTATCTTTATTACTCAATACACTTATAAGTAGTCTAAGCAAAGCCTACCTGTGCCCTCACATTATAAGCTGGGAATTCAGAACAATAGACTTGAACAATGTCCATCTCAAGTGCGTCAGGAAGCTGAAACTGCCAATTGTCAAGAACCTGAATTCTTTGCTTAAACAAAGGTAAACACACTAAATTGGCACTTGTAAATTACATCCTACCAATCCACAATGACAGGTGTGTTCCAGTTTTCCAACCCTCTGCAATTGGCTGTGCAGAGCACTGTTTAATGACAGTTCCTTTTAATTATTTTTATTATGGTAAAAATACACATCACATAAAATTTATCATTTTAAAACATACAATTCAACGGCATTAAGTACACCCACGAGGTTGTGCAGCTATCACCATGCCTCAGTTCCAGAGCTTTTATATCGTCTCTAAGTGGAAACTTGTACTCATTAAGCACTCACTCCGCATTCCCCACTACCCCAGTCCTTGGCACCCAGAAATCTGTTTTCTATTTCTGTGGATTCATCTATTCCAGATATTCTTAGGAACAGATTCACATAATACTTGGTGTTTTGTTATCTCTGATTGAATCCTCTATGCCATTGCTGTAAGATGACTTATTCCACTGTTAATATTACCTGCTCTCCCCTTAACATTGGGGCTCATCTAAAGGAGGTGTGATAGTCCATTTCACATGTTGATTTGGCTAGGCTATAGCCCCAGTTATTCAGTCAAACATTAATCTAAGTGTTGCCATGTAGGCATTGTATAAATGTGATTAAAGTCCATAATCAGTTAGCAAAGGCCTTAAGAGCATAACTGAGACTTACCTGAAGATGACAGAGAAATTCCACCATAAATAGCAGCTTCGGCTCATGCCCAAGAGTTACTGCCTGTCCTTCCTGACAGCCTGCCCTATAGATTTCAGACTTGCCTAGTCTGTCCCCACCATGTAAGCCAATTCTCTGACTTATATACTTTCTTAACATGTATCTCCTACTGGTATTGATTCTCTGGTTGAACCCTGTTGTGTCTGACTCTGTGCGACCCCATAGACAGCAGCCCACCAAGCTCCCTCAACCCTGGGATTCTCCAGGCAAGAACACTGGAGTGGGTTGTCATTTCCTTCTCCAATGCATGAAAGTGAAAAGTGAAAGTGAAGTTGCTCAGTCGTGCCCGACCCTCAGCGACCCCATGGACTGCAGCCTTCCAGGCTCCTCTGTCCATGGGATTTTCCAGGCAAGAGTAATGGAGTGGGGTGCCATTGCCTTCTCCATTAAATAACATAGCATTCTGAATTTTCTAGTCTACTGAAGTTGGCTACCTAAAAGTTAGTGCTTACAGAGCTATAAAGATGCCCTATCTTAAATGGTTGTTTTACATAGTCTTTGTCCAGATGCCTCTGTCAGTAACTATTAATTGACATTAAGAGGAAGAAAAAGGTCTGAGTCTGTATTCCTGGTTTAGATTCATACTTGGGGCGCAGGTATCTGGCCAATACTACACACAACTTGTTTCAGAGCTCTGAGATTACTCTGGGTTATCGTCACGAAGCTATGAGACACACAGGGCACAGATATGAATGCCTTCACTCGTTAGCCCTTTACTCCACGTACAGTAAGCAAAGAATTCAGGCTTCATAATACCACTTGGAACAAGAAGCCTCACATGCTTTTTCCAGCTCATCTTTGTCTACGGAAATTTGACTCATTTAAAATTCACCTCAAAGACCAGTCTACTCAATAGTTCATTCCAAGTTTCCAAATTAAATTAAATGTGAAGGCTTCCCATTGAACTCCTACAATACACTATGCCTCTCTTAGACCACACAGCATAGTCTGCCCTTGATTTTCATTGTCCATGTGAAGGTGCCATCTCCTCCCCATCAGATTATGTGAGTGATGGATCACTCACCTCTGGGATCGCATGAAGACTAGCACAGTGTCTACTAGGAGCCTGTCTGCTGAAGTGAATTAAGTCCTAGGAGTCTGGGGAGAAATGAGAGCCCATCTTTAATCTCTCTGGGTCAGAACTGGGTTGTCTTTTCTTCATTGTTTCTCTCCTCTGTCACTCCTTTACCTGCTCTCCCTGTCACCTGTTTTTAGCAAAACTAAAGGATCAGAGATATTACTTTGCCAACAAAGGTCCATCTAGTCAAGGCTATGGTTTTTCCTGTGGTCATGTATGGATGTGAGAGGTGGACTGTGAAGAAGGCTGAGTGCCGAAGAATTGATGCTTTTGAACTGTGGTGTTGGAGAAGACTCTTGAGAGTTCCTTGGACTGCAAGGAGATCCAACCAGTCCATCCTAAAGGAGATCAGTCTTGGGTGTTCATTGGAGGGACTGATGCTGAGGCTGAAGCTCCAATACTTTGGCCACCTCATGCAAAGAGTTGACTCACTGGAAAAGACCCTGATGCTGGGAGGGATTTGGGGCTGGAGAAGAAGGGGACGGCAGAGGATGAGATGGCTGGATGGCATCACCGACTCGAAGAACATGAGTTTGAGTGAACTCCGGGAGTTGGTGATGGACAGGTAGGCCTGGTGTGCTGTGATTCATGGGGTCACAAAGAGTCGGACACGACTGAGTGACTGAACTGAAGTGAAAGGAAAATACTTGAATCCCACAGCTACCATGATCCAAATGAAACTCTTCCTGGAAATGACAAAAAGAAAAATGGGATATTTCAAAAGGGTCAAGGAAGGATGACTCGCACACATATCTTCCCATTTTCTTGATTATTCCTTTCCAGCACCTGTTTCTCAAACTGGTCCTCACCAAGTTTAACAGTTAAAGTTGTTACCCCTTTTTCTGAATATCTAGTCAGAGAAAGTCTGTGGTCAACATTAAGGATTAGAGAAAACAAGGAAGAATATTCTTTCATCTGTTATATTCTTGCCTTGAGTCTGGATTCTGAACCTTTCTCTTCACCCTCCACGGGCTAAGTAGTGACTGCAAGTTGCAAGCAACCACATTTTTCATCCTTTTTTTACAGCATATTTCCTTCGTTATAAAAGCTATATCTGGATACAATCATTTTACTGATATGGCATTTATCCAACAATTTTTCAACCTCTCTTTTTTATTAACGCTTGCCATATTGCATATCATTATTTCTTAATTTGGTACATCTGTGTAATGAACTGTATCAATAATATCAAGATGAAAATCTATCTCTCTATATCATATTTCTCTTAGTAAAATAAGATTGTGCACTGGCTTTGCCTGTGCAGTAAAATCCTCTAACTAATCCTTGTATCAGATTAAAATATTCAAAGATTGTTCTACTAATTCATTCTGGATAGATGCTGGTAGAGGAAGAGGTTTTCTACTAATTTAATCTCCAAGAAATTTCTCCAGTCACTTAAGACACACTATAGTTACTTCTGAGAAGAGGTCTTCAGAAGATTTGGGGGGGGGGTTGATAGTTAATTTAGGGGGTATTATTATTTTATTAAACAAAATTTATTTTTATAAGCTTAATTCCCTTCCCTTAGATATTGTGAGTAGGAGGTCACATACGATCTACACTTCTGTATTAAACATACAGTGGATGCTTGAAAAATATCAACAGAAGAATTATCAGAGAACAAGAAATTGTTAACCAAGGCCAAATGTGATTGGACTAAAAGCTAATTTAATTTTGGGTTACTCTGATGGTAGCAGAGTGTCTGGGTCAGAGGAGCTAGAAATCAGCTGGAGACTGCTCCATCCATCTAAAGAATCATTCTCCTTCCAGTGCCCCATCTTAGAAATAAAATGGACAATCTGGAATGTAATCAGCCGAAGGATCCAGTGTGATTAAATGAAAGAACTATGTCATGTGAGGCACAACTCAGGGAAATGGGGATGATGAGAACCAAGAAGAGAAGCTGTCATGAGGAAACTGAAACTCAAGATCCAAGGGTCATCAGAATGTCCACTCAAAGACAGATTACATATTTTATGTGTGGCTGGGAAAGCAGAATTAGACAAATGTATACAAATTAGACAGATGCCAATTTGGACTCAATATAAGAAGGACTTTCTAAAATCAGGACATCCTATATTTTCTTAAGAATGTAAAGTATTTTTCCATTATACAAAACTTTACTTATATAAAGTGACATTTAACTTCAGTCATTGAAAATTTAGCATCTGAACAGTGCTTTCACTGTTAAATACATATGAGATTCTGAAGATTTATTATGGAAAATTAATATTATATATCTCATGAATAATTTTTCTCAATTACATATGCAAACAATAATTTATACCTATTGAGTTAAATAAGATACATTACTGAAATTAATTTCATTCATTTCTTTTTTTTTTTTAGGTATTCAAACATCATTCACTTCTTTATTTTCTATCAAAGTTGTTGTTCAGTTGCTAAGCGGTGTCTGACTCATTGTGCCCCCATGCCAGGCTTCCCTGTCCTTCAGTATCTCCTGGAGTTTGCTCAAATTCATGTCCATGGAGTTGGAATTGCCATCCAAACATCTAGTCCTCTGTTGCCCTCCTCTCCTACTGCCATCAATCTTTCCCAGCATCAGAGTCTTTTCCAGTGAGTCAGCCTCTGCATCAGGTGGCCAAAGTGTTGGAGCTTCAGCTTCAGCACCAACACTTCCAACGAATATTCTGGGTCAATTTCTCAAAGATTGACTGGTTTGACCTCCTTGCTGTCTAAGGGACTCTCAAGAATCTTCTCTAGCACCACATTTCAAAAGCATCAGCAATCTTTATGGTCCATACTTGACCACTGGGAAGACCTTAGCTTTAACTGTATGGACTTTTGCTTTTTAATACACTCTAAGTTGTCATAGCTTTTCTTCCAAGGAGCAAGTATCATTTAATTTCATGGGTGCAGTCACTGTCTGCAGTGATTTTGGAGCCAAGAAAATAAATGATATCACTGTTTTCACTTTTTCCCCATCTATTTGTGATGAACTGATGGGATTGGATGCCATGATTCATTTTTTTGAATGATGAGTTTTAAGCCAGCTTTTTCACTCTCCACTTTCATCCGCATCATGAGGCTCTTTAGTTCCTCTTTACTTTCTGCCATTTGAGTGGTATCATCTGCATATCTGAGATTGTTGATACTTCTCCCGGAAAACTTGATTCCAGCTTCTGCTTCATCCAGCTGGGCATTTCACATGATGCACTCTGCATATAAGTTAAATAAACAGGGGTCTTTGCAACCCCATGAACCACAGCATGCCAGGCCTCTCTGTCCATCACCAACTCCTGGAGTTCACCCAAACCCATGTCCATTGAGTCGGTGATGCCATCCAACCATATCATCCTCTGTCATCTCCTTCTCTTTCTGCCCTCAATCTTTCCCAGCATCAGGGTTTTTCAAATAAGTCAGCTCTTTGCATCAGGTGACCAAAGTACTGGAGTTTCAGCTTCAACATCAGTACTTTCAATGAACACCCAGGACTGATCTCCTTTAGGATGGACTGGTTGGATCTCCTTGCAGTCCAAGGGACTCTCAAGAGTCTTTTCCAATACCACAGTTCAAAAGCATCAATTCTTCAGTGCTCAGCTTTTTTTATAGTCCAACTCTCACATCCATACATGACTACTGGAAAAACCATAGCCTTGACTAGACGGACCTTTGTTGACAAAGTAATGTCTCTGCTTTTGAATATGCTGTCTAGGTTGGTCATAACTTTCCTTCCAAGGAGTAAATGTCTTTTAATTTCATGGCTGCAGTCACCATCTGCAGTGATTTTGGAGCCAAGAAAAATAAAGTCAGCCACTGTTTCCCCAACTATTTGCCATGAAGTGATGCAACCAGATGCTATTATCTTAGTTTTCTGAATGTTGAGCTTTAAGCCAACTTTTTCACTCTCCTCTTTCACCTTCATCAAGAGGCTCTTTAGTTCCTCTTCACTTTCTGCCATAAGGGTGGTGTCATCTGCATATCTGAGGTTATTGATATTTCTCCCAGCAGTCTTGATTCCAGCTTGTGCTTCTTCCAACCCAGCATTTCTCATGATGTACTCTGCATAGAAGTTAAATAAGCAGGGTGACAATATACAGCCTTGACATACTCCTTTTCCTATTTGGAACCAGTCTGTTGTTCCACGTCCAGTTCTAACTGTTGTTTCCTGACCTGCATACAGGTTTCTCAGGAGGCAGGTCAGGTGGTCTGGTATGCCCATCTATTTCAGAATTTTCCACAGTTGATTGTGATCCACACAGTCAAAGGCTTTGGCATAGTCAACAAAGCAGAAATAGATGTTTTTCTGGAACTCTCTTGCTTTTTCCATGATCCAGTGGATGTTGGCAATTTGATCTCTGGTTCCTCTGCCTTTTCTAATACCGGCTTGAACATCTGGAAGTTCACGGTTCACATATTGCTGAAGCCTGGCTTAGAGAATTAAGAAAGTACTCAACAAGTAGTATTTTCTTTCTTTCTTTTTTATTTTAATTGGAGGGTATACTTTACAATATTGTGGTGGTTTTTGCCATACATTCACATGAATCAGCCATGGGTGAACACGTGTTCCCTATCCTGACCCTCCCTACCACCTCCCTCCGCATCCCATCTCTCAGGGTCATCCCAGTGCACCAGCCCTGAGCACCCTGACTCATGCACTGAAGCTGGACTGGCGATCTATTTCACATATGATAATATACATGTTTCAATGCTATTCGCTCAAATCATCCCACCCTCGCCTTCTCCCACAGAGTCCAACAGTCTGTTCTTTATATCTGTGTCTCTTTTGCTATCTCACATATAGGGTCATCTTTCTAAATTCCATATATATGCGTTAATATACTGTATTGGTGTTTTTCTTTCTGACTTACTTCACTCTATATAATAGGCTCTGGTTTCATCCACCTCATTAGAACTGATTCAAATGCATTTTTAATAGCTGAGTAATATTCCATTGTGTATATGTACCACAGCTTTCTTATCCATTCATCTGCTGATGGACATCTAGGTTGCTTCCATGTCCTGGCTATTGCAAACAGTGCTGTGATGAACATTGGGGTACACGTGTCTCTTTCAATTCTGGTTTCCTCGGTGTGTATGCCCAGCAGTTGGATTGCTGGGTCATATGGCAGTTCTATTTCCAGCTTTTTAAGTAATCTCCACACTGTTCTCCATAGTGGCTGTACTAGTTTGCATTCCCACCAACAGTGTAAGAGGGTTCCTTTTCCTCTGCACCCTCTCCAGCATTTATTGTTTGTAGACTTTTTGATAGCAGCCATTCTGACCGGCGTGAGATGGTACTTTATTGTGGTTTTGATTTGCATTTCTCTGATAATGAGTGATGTTGAACATCTTTTCATGTGTTTCTTAGCCATTTGTATGTCTTCTTTGGAGAAATGTTTGTTTAGTTCTTTGGCCCAGTTTTTGATTGGGTCGCTTATTTTTCTGGAATTGAGCTGCAGGAACTGCTTGTATAGTTTTGAGATTAATTCTTTGTCAGTTCCTTCATTTGCTATTATTTTCTCCCATTCCGAAGGCTGTCTTTTCACCTTGCTTATAGTTTCCTTTGTTGTGCAAAAGCTTTTAAGTTTAATTAGGTCCCATTCATTTATTTTTGCTTTTATTTCCATTACTCTGGGAGGTGGGTCATAAAGGATCATGCTGTGATTTATGTCAGAGCATGTTTTGCCTATGTTTTCCTCTAGGAGTTTTATGGTTTCTGGTCTTACATTTAGATTTTTAATCCATTTTGAGTTCATTTTTGTGTATGGTGTTAGAAAGTGTTCTAGTTTCATTCTTTTACAAGTGGTTGACCAGTTTTCCCAGCACCACTTGTTAAAGAGATTGTCTTTTCTCCATTGTATATTCTTGCCTCCTTTGTCAAAGATAAGGTGTTCATAGGTACATGGATTTATCTCTGGGCTTTCTATTTTGTTCCATTGATCTATGTTTCTGTCTTTGTGCCAGTACCATACTGTCTTGATGACTGTTGCTTTGTAATATAGCCTGAAGTCAGGCAGGTTGATTCCTCCAGTTCCATTCTTGTTCCTCAAGATTGCTTTGGCTATTCAGGACTTTTGTAATTCCATACAAATTGTGAAATTATTTGTTCTAATTCTCTGAAAAATACCATTGGTAGCTTGATAGGGATTGCATTGAATTTATAGATTGCTTTGGGTAGTATACTCATTTTCACCATATTGATTCTTCTGATCCATGAACATGGTATATTTCTCCATCTATTTGTGTCATCTTTGATTTCTTTCATCAATGTTTTATAGTTTTATATATATATATAAGTCTGTTGTTTCTTTAGGTAGATTTATTCCTAAGTATTTTATTCTTTTCATTGCAATGGTGAATGGAATTGTTTCCTTAATTTCTCTTTCTGGTTTCTCATTGTTAGTGTATTGGAAGGCAAGGGATTTCCCTGTGTTGATTTTATATCCTGCAACTTTACTGTATTCATTGATTAGCTCTAGTAATTTTCTGGTGGAGTCTTTAGGGTTTTTATGTAGAGGATCATGTCATCTGCAAACAGTGAGAGTTTTACTTCTTATTTTCCAATCTGGATTCCTTTAACTTCTTTTTCTGCTCTAATTGCTGTGGCCAAAACTTCCAAAACTATGTTGAATAGTAGTGGTGAGAGTGGGCATCCTTGTCTTGTTCCTGACTTTATGGGAAATCTTTCAATTCTCTCTTTTACCTTTTTATTTACTGTGGGTACTACAAAATTAGAAATTATATATATGGCTTACATTCTGAATGGGCAGTGTTTGTCTAGAGAGATGGGCAGGGCTCTGACCATGACCTTTATCTCATGAACTGGAACACAGTATAACAGTAGAAAAAGTTCAGCTAACAAACATATGAAAAGATGAGCTTTAAAAACCATTAAAAATCTGGAGAAAGGTAAAACATGAGATATCGGTTACATATACAGACTGACCAAAAGAAGAAAATTAGAAAAATGAGAAAACTGAAGGTACCAGTGGAGATGAGAGGGTAGAGGAGAGCTCTCTGAAGGTGGATGTGTGGACTGGAGCAGTCGGCCTAGACAGCAAATCAACCCAGTACAATCAAAGTTAGTATATGCATGCCCTATGGACCTCAGTTCCCAAACAGTCCCACACAGGGGCATCAAGGGATGTGGACAAGATGCTCAATGCAAGGTGGAGATCTAAAGGCAATCCAGGTGTCACCAGATAAAATGTGGCGAATACTGCTGTGAAGTATTGTGCAGGTGTCAGCAACAATGGACCACAAGTCCCTACAGCCAATGGATGGATCTTCAGAACCTGGTGTTCCACGAAAAAATGTTTCCCCTAGATAATGAGTAACAGAGAGAAATCTACAGCAGTATACCTTAGAAAGCATCACTACGAACAAAGCTAGTGGAGGTGATAGAATTCCAGTTGAGCTATTTCAAATCCTAAAAGATGATGCTGTGAAAGTGCTGCAGTCAATATGCAAGCAAATTTGGAAAACTCAGCAGTGGCCACAGGACTGGAAAAGGTCCGTTTTCATTCCAATCCCAAAGAAAGGCAATGCCAAAGAATGCTCAAACTACTGCACGATTGCACTCATCTTACATGCTAGTAAAGTAATGCTCAAAATTCTCCAAGCCAGGCTTCAGCAATACATGAACCGTGAACTTCCTGATGTTCAAGCTGGTTTTGGAAAAGGCAGAGGAACCAGAGATCAAATTGCCAACATCTGCTGGATCATAAAGCAAGAGAGTTCCAGAAAAACATCTATTTCTGCTTTGTTGACTATGCCAAAGCCTTTGACTGTGTGGATCACAATAAACTGTGGAAAATTCTGAAAGAGATGGAAATACCAGACCAACTGATCTGCCTCTTGAGAAATTTGTATGCAGGTCAGGAAGCAACAGTTAGAACTGGACATGGAACAAAAGACTGGTTCCAAATAGGAAAAGGAGTATGTCAAGGCTGTATATTGTCACCCTGCTTATTTAATTTCTATGCAGAGTACATCATGAGAAACGCTGGGTTGGAAGAAGCACAAGCTGGAATCAAGATTGCTGGGAGAAATATCAATAACCTCAGATATGCAGATGACACCACCCTTATGGCAGAAAGTGAAGAGGAACTCAAAAGCCTCTTGATGAAGGTGAAAGAGGAGAGTGAAAAAGTTGGCTTAACGCTCAACATTCAGAAAACTAAGATCATGGCATCTGGTCCCATCACTTCATGGGAAATAGATGGGGAAACAGTGTCAGACTTTATTTTTGGGGGCTCCAAAATCACTGCAGATGGTGACTGCAGCCATGAAATTAAAAGATGCTTACTCCTTGGAAGGAAAGTTATGACCAACCTAAATAGCACATTCAAAAGCAGAGACATTACTTTGCCAACAAAGGTTCGTCTAGTCAAGGCTATGGTTTTTCCTGTGGTCATGTATGGATGTGAGAGTTGGACTGTGAAGAAGGCTGAGCGCCGAAGAACTGATGCTTTTGAACTGTGATGTTGGAGAAGACTCTTGAGAGTCCCTTGGACTGCAAGGAGATCCAACCAGTCCATCCTAAAGGAGATCAGTCCTAGGTGTTCTTTGGAAGGACTGATGCTAAAGCTGAAACTCCAATACTTTGGCCACCTCATGCAAAGAGTTGACTCACTGGAAAAGACTCTGATGCTGGGAGGGATTGGGGGCAGGAGGAGAAGGGGACGACAGAGGATCAGATGGCTGGATGGCATCACCGACTTGATGGACGTGAATTTGAGTGAACTCTGGGAGTTGGTGATGGACAGGGAGTCCTGGTGTGCTGCAATTCATGGGGTCGCAAAGAGTTGGACACGACTGAGCGACTGAACTGAACTGATACCATGTACTGAAATTTAAAAAAATAAAGGAATACAAAAGAGAAATCTTTTTTTTTTTTTTTTTTTTAAGAAGAATCCATACATTCCAAAGGATATACAGATTTCTTACAATGGTTTGCCAGTGGGTGCGGAAGACAATGGGAGCTGGAAATGAGGGGAAAAGGAGTTAACAAAAAAAATATATCAAAGAAAAGAGACAATCAAGTCATGTTTCTGCACTTTCCATGGTGCCTTGGGCTTCCCAGGTGTCACTAATGGTAAAGAACGTGCTAGCCAGTGCAGGAGACATAAGAGACATGGGTTAAATCCCTGGGTTGGGACGATCCCCTGGAGGAGTGTATGGCAACCCACTTCAGTATCTTGCCTGGAGAATCCCATGGACAGAGGAGCCTGGAGGGCTACAGTCCATGGGGTCACAGAGTAGGACATGACTAAAGTGACTTAGCATACGCTTATATGGTGCCTATATAAGACAAGTGACATAAGCTCTCTGAATTTCAGTTACATCGTCAGCAAATAAAGTCTACTTTGAATGACTGCTAATAAAAGTAAAGGTGCCACAAATAAAGTGCCAAGCACAGTGTTGGTATATCCCGGGGCTCCTTAAACAGCAACAATGATTATCCCTTGGAGTTTATACAGGTTCTGCACACCCTCTGAAGCACATCCTCTTACTCTTTATTAGGCACTGATGGTCACAGATTGTTTAACTCCAGGCTAATCAGGCCTCGATGAAGAAAATAAGGTGCCATGATTCAGATTTTAGGTAGTTTGAAAGGATTATCCTTGGTCTTACCGGAATTACTCTCCCTTTGCAAATACTTCTTCCATCCAGAATTTGCTCTATTTATAACTATACAAATGAATAATTTATCACTGTATCTATCAGAAACACAGACCCAAACTAAGGCCTGAGGAAACATAAATAAAAAGAATTAATGTTATTCAATGACAGAATATTAAGAAGTTTTGAGAAAATGGTGATCCTTCCCATATATTATGTTCCTCATTTAGTCTCATTTAACATCCCCAGCAGGATGGCACACCCTGATTTACTCCTCTTCAGTGCCACTGCCTATACACTCAGGTAGCTTTAAAATGTGAATTCTTCCAACTTTGGCTCCTGTTGCATACCTTATGCTTCCTCACAGAGTGGTCCATAGTGTTATAGTGTAACATAATGCATATATATTACATATAAATGATACACATATGACATATAATAATATAAACTAGAAAAAATGCCTGGTTTCAGAGCTTTTATTGCTTCCTCACAAATACACTGCAAACAGAAATCAGTACATTTCAAGCCCTTCAGAGCCTTTGTCAGGCATCCAGAACTGCAGAGGAAAAACAGCCTTTCTGCATAGCCTTCACAGGCACCCCACTGAAATCAGGCACCTGTCCAGTGCAGTTGGAGATGCACCTCCTTTCAGCTGCCAACTTTCAAGCTTTTATAGACTGTTTTTAAATGGGGTTGGGGAGCCCCAACTGTTACTGGAAGATTAGCCAGGATCATGTGGCTGGTTCTACCTGGACCCCTCCTCACTTGCTAGACCCAGACTCACAGCTGGAGTCCTGGTTATGGGCCCACATGATCCTTCCCCTACATTGAGGGAAGGATGGAGAAAGCTCCACTCTGGAGAAACAGGCTTATTGTCTTCTGTCTTGAGGTCTTCCCTTTAGATTATAAACAGGTGAAATCTTAACAGTGCACGATACAGGATATCAGAGAGTTTTCAGGGTGCAGGAACTGCCATTAGCAGGACAGGTTAGGAGAATTAGGAGGAAAATCAGTGCTCACCGAAGGAGATTTGCTCTGTGTGTAAGCTATCAGGGACACAGGGCTGGGACGGAAGATATAGGTAGGCTACAGTAAAAAAGGATAGGATGCTAGGTTGTTTAAGGTCTTAAACAACCCAGAGGACGGGATTAGAGTACTGGGAGTAATGATGACAACTAACACTTAAGGAGCTCTTAGCATTATAATAATACCAATGTATTTGGTACTATGCAAATAATTTTGCATGTAAAAGTATCTTACATGTAAAATGCTTGGAATATAAATATAAAATTAATACTTTAAATTAATTCATTAATTTGTCTATTAATTTATTAATAGGAAGAGAAAGGAGTAATTTGTACTAGATCTTAACAGAGAAAAGGGAAGTATGTACTTGGACTTACAGGACGTAGAGACCAAGGGAGGAACAGTGCCATAGTCAAGAAGGGATGGTGCACGGAAATTTCTAGGAATTGCCTTAGGAATTCAAGCTTTCCAAATACTTGTCAAATGAGAGGCTGAATGTATCTTTATGGGGTGTCAAGGTAGCAGCTGTCTTAAAAAATTCAAATTTACTCAGAAGCTTGGGATTCATTTTTTATGTTTGATGAAACTATAAACAATTAAAATCATAAGACTGTTGATTCTAGAAGCAAAATTTTAGACTATGACTCAGTTTCTTTTCATCTTAATTTCCTTTTTGTAATTTTTATTTTATATTGGAGTGTTGTTTATTCACAATGTTGTGTTAGTATCAGGTGTACAGCAAAGTGACTCAGTTATTTATATATATATGTGTGGGTGTATATACATATTATTTTTCAGATTATTTCCCATATAGATTATTATAGAATAATGTGCTATACAGTAGGTTCTTGTTGATTATTTTATATAGAATAGCATGCATATGTTAATTCCAAACTCCTAATTTCTCTCTATCCCAGTCATTAATTTTCTTCTAAAAACAACTGTATCTGGCTTTATATATAGTAACTTGTAATCTGGTAGGCTTCTCTCTATTTATTGGGGAGAAGGGACCATGATAAGCAGAAACATTTTTCCAACAAATGTAATCCTTTAATCCCATTGAGACAAGGTTAATCATAGAAGGGTGTCAAGATTTGCTTTCTGTTGCAAAGTTTGCCAACAGCAAAATCAATACTATCTGACTCAAAGGAAAATGTACAGAAACTGGGGAAGAAAGGTGACATAGCACCAAGTATGAGATGGATCCAACAGGATCCAATAGGATCCCTGCCCCCATTGCCTGTCTTGTTCCTCTCTCATCTCTCTGTGTATCTTCTTTCTCCCAGGTCTCTTTTTAAATGGGGTCTTATCAGACAGACTTTTCATCAGCACTCCCCATCATCATCCTTACCATGCTTGGCTTTCTCCATAGTGCTTTTCGCCACCTAATACAGTATGTTATGTATTTAGTTGTGTGTCTGTCTGCTCCCAGTAGAATGTAAGCTCTGTGAGGTCAGAGAATCCATCTGTTTGATTCACTGCTGCATCATCAACAGCATCTGGAACAGTATCTATCACTCCGCAGGGGCTCTACTAATATTTGTAGAATGAATGGTGACCCATACCATCTTTAGTCATGAGCTTTCCTTTATCCTTCAGGTTAACATCAATTCATAGACTCTGGGTACCACTCCCTTTATTGTTGATGGAAAGGGGAAAAGAAGACAGTTCAGTGTAGTTCTGAGTGTGGACACCAGAACAAAACCACCTGGCTTCAAGCTTGGCTTCACGGCTTCCTTGACACACTGCCCAATAGAACTTTCTGCCATGATACAAGTCTTCTGTTCTACACTGTCCAGTACAGTAGACATTAGGCACGTGGCCCTACTGAGCACTTCAAGTGTGGCTAGTGTGACTGAGGAACTTAATTTTTATTTCATTTAACTTAAATGTAAATTTAAGTAGCTTCAGGTAACTAGCACTTACTGTACTGGATAGCACAGTTGTAGCTGTGTAACCCTAGAGAAGATTTCTTAATTTCTCTGTGCCTCCATTCCCTCATTAGTGAAATGGCAATAATAGCAATTGCAGTAACAATAACAGCAGCAGCACCCATAGGATTTTGTAAGAAGTAAATCAGACAATATGCAGTACCATAAAAAAAGTACCTGATACATACTGAGCTCTAAATAAGTGGTACTATTGTGGGCAGAAAGTGGTACTTATGGCAGAAAGCAAAGAGGAACTAAAAAGCCTATTGATGAAAGTGAAAGAGGAGAGTGAAAAAGTTGGCTTAAAGTTCAACATTCAGAAAACGAAGATTATGGCATCTGGTCCCATCACTTCATGGGAAATAGATGGGGAAACAGTGGAAACAGTGTCAGACTTTATTTTGGGGGGCTCCAAAATCACTGCAGATGGTGATTGTAGCCATGAAATCAAAAGACGCTTACTCCTTAGAAGGAAAGTTATGACCAACCTAGATAGCATATTCAAAAGCAGAGACATTACTTTGCCAACAAAGGTCCATCTAGTCAAGGCTATGGTTTTTCCAGTGGTCATGTATGGATGTGAGAGTTGGATTGTGAAGAAAGCTGAGCACAGGAGAATTGATGCTTTTGAACTGTGGTGTTGGAGAAGACTCTTGAGAGTCCCTTGGACTGCAAGGAGATCCAACCAATTCATCCTAAAGGAGATCAGCCCTGGGATTTCTTTGGAAGGAATGATGCTAAAGCTGAAACTCCAATACTTTGGCCACCTCATGCGAAGAGTTGACTCATTGGAAAAAACTGTGATGATGGGAGGGATTGGGGGCAGGAGGAGAAGGGGACGACAGAGGATGAGATGGCTGGATGGCACCACCGACTTGATGGACGTGAGTTTGAGTGAACTCCGGGAATTGGTGATGGACAGGGAGGCCTAGCGTGCTGCAATTCATGGGGTCGCAAAGAGTCGGACACGACTGAGTGACTGAACTGAACTGAACTGATTGTGGGCAAAAGGAGCTGGCTTTGTAATAACACTGAATCATTCAGACATAAAAACAATATTAATCTAACATATAAATAAGCAAATGGAAACATAGGCATTTCCAGAAAGTAAGATTATATCAACAATGTGATAATTCAGAAAATAAGGTAAATGTAAAAGAAATCTAGGATCACATGCCAACAAGTTGACAATTTTAGTTGACTGTAATGTTCAGTTCAGTTCAGTCACTCAGTCATGTCCAACTCTTTGCAACCCTATGGATTGCAGCATGGCAGGCTTCCCTGTCCATCACCAACTCTCAGAGCTCGCTCAGACTCATGTCCATCGAGTCGATGATGCCATCCAACCATCTCATTCTCTGTCATCCCCTTCTCCTCCTGCCTTCAATCATGTGCAACATCAGGGTCTTTTCTAATGAGTCAGTTCTTCGCATCAGGTGGCCAAAGTATTGTAGTTTCAGCTTCAGCATCAGTCCTTCCAATGAATGTATAGTTCCAATGACTGTAATGTTACTCTTTAATAAAAGAACAGTTACCATAGCAGCCAGACATTACAAAGTCATTTCAGAATCAAAGACAATGAATATCTTCTTAAAGAATCCTTGTGAACAATGTTAACTAAGCAATATCATAAAAGGGCTCCCTTCTATGTCTGGTGTTTATCACTGAGGATAGTTCACTTCCCAACACTTTTCTCCAGTTTCCCATCTCTACTGTATACCCAAGATTCTACACATTTTTCTTATTTCTGAGGGTCTATTTAGATGACTTTTAAAAACTCACAAAAGTGAAATGGTAAAATGATCATTTTATAAGAAAATAGGATTACGAAGGATAGCTTATCACATCACTTTATTATCGCCCAAGGAAGCAGCAAACTGACATTACTGTATTTTGAAGGAGGTTTGAATTAATTTTTTTAGTATTTTGTATTTTTGTGAGCCTCCAAATAAGATGACTTTCACTACCTCTGCAGGTTTTATTTTCTTTATACACTTCATACTTTTCTTCCTTCCCAGAGAATTTGAATGTCAAGTTAAAATTGCAAAGGAGAAGAGGATGGGGGAGAGGAGAACTAAAAAAGGTTATTTTGCTCCTTGATTAGACTTTACCTGATCAGCTCTTCTCTTGCTACCATTATATAAATGTCTGTAACCTGAGCAGGGATGGCAGTGACCACACATGATTACTGCTGCCTCTTTCACATGCCAGACCCATCTGTCTAGTTCCTTGAACTATATTGCTCTCTCTTATCTTTCTCCTTTGTCCTCTAGAATATCTCGCCTTGCTCTACTCTCAGATTTGATGGTCGTTACCTTAAAGGCTGAGAGCTGAAAGAATTTCTTTTGGAAAATTGTTTAAAAATAAGGTTTATACTCACATATGTTAACATTTACTTGGTTTGGTAATGTTTTCATCCTTAATGTTAAGGTCAAAAATCAAAATCATAGGGCCCACAGATCTGATTTTAATAAAACATCTGTTTATTCAGTGCCATATTTCTCTGGTCAAGGTGAGCTGTTTAGAATGTGTCTTTCTATATTTACACACATAAGATATAAAGGTTTGGTTCATGGTTCATTGTTTTGAAACTTGAAATAAAAATAGGACCTATTCTTCCAAATTATTAAATCATATAGAAGTGATAAGATCTCTAATTGCACTGACCCTGTGTGGAAATCACTATGTTGATCCCTCTCTAAAAAGAGCTAAGAAGCTGTCATTAGATCAGTTCCTAGGACAGAGCTTTGAGTTGTGGCATCAGTTTAAAGCAAATGTAAAGTGAACTTAAAACAACAAGTATTACTCAGCCATTAAAAAGAAAACATTTGAATCAGTTCTAATGAGGCGGATGAAACTGGAGCCTATTATACAGAACGAAGTAAGCCAGAAGGAAAAACACCAATACAGTATACTAACGCATATATATGGAATTTAGAAAGATGGTAACAATAACCCTGTGTACGAGACAGCAAAAGAGACACTGATGTATAGAACAGTCTTATGGACTCTATGGGAGAGGGAGAGGGTGGGAAGATTTGGGAGAATGGCATTGAAACATGTAAAATATCATGTATGAAATGAGATGCCAGTCCAGGTTCGATGCACGATACTGGATGCTTGGGGCTAGTGCACTGGGACGACCCAGAGGGATGGTATGGGGAGGGAGGAGGGAGGAGGGTTCAGGATGGGGAACACATGTATACCTGTGGCGGATTCATTTTGATATTTGGCAAAACTAATACAATTATGTAAAGTTTAAAAATAAAATAAAATTAAAAAAAACAAACAAACAACAACAACAACAAAAAAGAATAATCACCCCTGGAGAAAAAAAAAGAAAAAACAAAAAAACAAAAACAAGTATCCTAGGCACTGAATGCAATGGTGAATAAAACAGCCATGATCCCTGTCCTCAGGAGGCTTCCAGTAAGAAGAGCACAAGAAGCTAAATTGCTAATTGCTACATTTCTGTCTGAACCCCAAAGATGTGATTCTACAGATTTCAATCTTCAAACCCAAAAAAGAGGGCTAAAAGGGAATCCACTTCAGGCAGGTTCCACAACCTTCTCTGTTCTCCTTTTACTATCATAAAGCTCCCACAAAGGCCTAGAATGGAAAGGGTTAAACTTACTGAACAAAAAATGGACTAACAATGAATTGACAGCTTCAAAATGTACATGATTCCCTTTCTAGTTTAAAAGAGAAATAAAATTTTGAGGTCATATAAGAGTTTTATGAAACAGCAACCTACTATATACTTTCCACTTCTAGAGTGATGATGATAAGACAGAGATGATGATGGTGATACTATTATCTAACACTTGAGACTCTCACAAGTTCCACCAGGACTTCCCTGGTGGCTCAGATGGTAAAGCATCTGCCTACAATGCAGGAGACCTGGGTTCGATCCCTGGGTCAGGAAGATGCTCTGGAGAAGGAAATGGTAACCCACTCTAGTACTCTTGCCTGGAAAATCCCATGGATGGAGGAGCGTGGTAGGCTACAGTCCATGGGGTTGCAAAGAGTCGGACACAACTGAGCAATTTCACTTTCTTTCTTTACAAGTTCTAGATGCTGCTGCTGCTGCTAAGTCGCTTCAGTCGTGTCCAACTCTGTGTGACCCCCATAGACAGCAGCCCACCAGGCTCCACCATCCCTGGGATTCTCCAGGCAAGAACACTGGAGTGGGTTGCCATTTCCTTCTCCAATGCATGAAAGTGAAAAGTGAAAGTGAAGTTGTTCAGTCATGTCTGACTCTTTGTGACCCCATGGACTGCAGCCCACCAGGCTCCTCCGTCCTGGGATTTTCCAGGCAAGAATACTGGAATGGGTTGCCATTGCTTTCTCCAAAGTTCCAGATGAGAAAGGTACTATTTTTATCCTCATTTTACAGATACGGAAACTGAGGCATAATAGGCTCAGAAATTGGTCCAAGTTCTTCTAAGTAGTGCAAATTTCTTTCCAAACTTGAGAAGAAAATCAATCACAAAGAGATCCTTAATATTAGAGAGCATTTTAGTCTTCATATTTTTCTAATACATGTAACAGGCATGTAACAGGGAAGGATAAATGAATAAATGAAATGATAAAAGAAAAACTGAGAAAATCACAGTATTTCTATATTAAATTTGGTACTTTTATATTAAAACTAAGAAAATCTACATTACATGCATATGTCATTGGAAGTGGAGACCTTCACTTCCTTCCTCCTAATATAGAATTCATCTTAAAAAATATGATGTGAGTTCACATTCATGAGTTTAGAGTAGTTGGTTCAAAAATTAAAACTGGCGTACATGCATCCATTCACACTTCACCAATCATGGCCCCCTTCAGCAATGGCATAAATTGTTTGACTTGGCACTTTGAAATTTAGATTCTATATGGACAATGAAAGTGAAGTGAGGTGAAAGTCATTCAGTCATGTCCAACTCTTTGAGACTCTGTGCACTATACAGTCCATGGAATTCTCCAGGCCAGAATACTGGAGTGGGTAGCTGTTCCCTTCTCTAGGGGATCTTCCCAATCCAGGGATCGAACCCAGGTCTCCCACATTGCAGGCAGATTCTTTACCAGCTGAGCCACCAGGAAGGACATATGGCCACAGAACTGAGAAATGTTAACTGAATATTATCCACAACATTTACATTTTGGGCAACATGACAGATCAGATATCCCCCACAAAATGGCACAAATAGAATACCTAAAAATGTTGAATAAAATTTCAAAATATTTTTTAATGTTCATAACTTGCCAATAGTTAAGTAAGAGAAATACTTAGAAGTAAGAAAAAACTTCAGAGAAGCAACTGAATACTAACACTGATCTTGGTGGCATTCAGTTCAGTTCAGTCGCTCAGTTGTGTCCGACTCTTTGCGACTCCATGGACTGCAGTACACTAGGCTTCACTGTCCATCACCAACTCCTGGAGTTTACTCAAACTCATGTCCATTGAGTCGGTGATGCCATCCAACCATCTCATCCTCTGTCGTCCCCCTCTCCTCCCATCTTCAATCTTTCCCAGCATCAGGGTCTTTTCAAATGGGTTAGTTCTTCACATCAGGTGGCTAAAGTACTGGAGTTTCAGCTTCAACATCAGTCCTTCCAATGAAAATTCAGGACTGATTTCTTTTAGGATGGACTGGTTGGATCTCCTTGCAGTCCAAGGGATTCTCAAGAGTCTTCCTCAACACCACAGTTCAAAAGCATCAATTCTTCAGCACTCTGCTTGCTTTGTAGTCCGACTCTCACATCCATACATGACTACTGGAAAAACCATAGCCTTGACGAGACGGACTTTGTTGGCAAAATAATGTCTCTCCTTTTCAATATGCTGTCTGGGTTGGCCATAGTTTTCTTCCAAAGAGCAAGCATCTTTTAATTTCATAGCTACAGTTACCATCTCTAGTGATTTTGGAACCCCAAAAAATAGTCTGTCACTGTTTTCTTTGTTTCACCATCTATTTGTCATAAAGTGATGGGACCAGATGCCATGATCTTAGTTTTCCGAATGTTGAGTTTTAAGCCTACTTTTTCACTCTCTTCTTTCACTTTCATCAAGAAGCTCTTTTTAGTTCTTTGCTTTCTGCCATAATGCTGGTGTCACCTGCATATCTGAGGTTATTGATATTTCTCCCGGCAATCTTGATTCCAGCTTGTGCTTCATTCAACCCAGCATTTCTCATGATGTACTCTGCATAGAAGTTAAATAAGCAGGGTGACAATATACAGCCTTGATGTGCTCCTTTTCCTATTTGGAACCAGTCTGTTGTTCCATGTCCAGTTCTAACTGTTGCTTCCTGACCTGCATACAGATTTCTCAAGAAGCGTGTCAGGTGGTCTGGTATTCCCACCTCTTTAAGAATTTTCCACAGTCTGTTGTGATCCACACAGTCAAAGTCTTTGGCATAGTCAATAAAGCAGAAATAGATGTTTTTCTGGAACTCTTTTGCTTTTTGCATGATCCAGTGGATGTTGGCAATTTGGGGGCATTAACTGACCCTTAGTGACTGAGGTTTTTTCCCTCATATTTTTCATATCATGACACACATAGAAAATGAAATCATTATAATAGCAATTGCTAGAAAAAAAGGGAGAGTATTTGGGAGCATTGATATGTAACTGCAAAAACATTCATCATATTTACTTCACATAAGAAAAAAAAATATAAAATATTAAATATATTGAATAAATACTCAATGCTAAATATACTGGATTTGTATAAACTTGACATTAGAAAATTTGTAGATATTTTAAAATTTAATTTACTTTTTATTTTTCCCTGTACTATGTGGCTTGAGTGATCTTAGTTCCCTGACCAGAGACTGAACCTGTGCCCCCTGCAGTGGAAGCTCAGAGTTTTAATCACTAGACCACTAGGAAGGTCCCTGCAAATATTTTTAAAGTAACTTGAACTTTCTTTCATGAACGTATATATTTTTTCATTTTATGTCATGCTTGAGATAGTTGCATATAATTCTTAATCAAATCTTTTAAAGATGATCTTTTCAAAAGTCTCACTATGGATAAGCCATTTTTTCTACAACTTTGTAGCAGCTAAAAATCAGTGAGCTTGGTAATCAATTAAGAAGTTAGAGGAAGAATAAAAGAATATTCCCAAAGAAAATGGAAAAAAGAAATAAAACATAAAAGCAAAAGTTAACGCCACATAGGACAGAGGAATGTAATGGAGAAGAAGAGCAAAGATAAAGTTGATTCTTTTAAGAAGACTCATAAATTTGACAAACGTTTGGCAAAGTTGACTTAGAGAAAATAGAGAAGACATCAATGAAGAACTTTTCAATGATTTTGAAGTATAGTGTGAACAACTTTATGCCAATAAAGTTGACAAGGTAGATAAAATGGACGAATCCTTAGAAAAATATATCTTTAAAAACTGAAGATGAAAAACCTGAATAATTCTATAACAGTTAAAGAAATGCAATCAGTAGTTTAAAGTCTTCCTAAAGGAAATACCAGGCCCAGACAGTTTTACACAGTAATCCTATTAAACATTCAAAGAATAGATAATTCCAATGGTTTACAAAGTCTTTCAAAGAAAAGAAACAGATTTTCTCAACTACTTTTATGAATCTTACATAACCTTGATATCAAAACTAGATAATGACAGTATGACAAAGCAAAAAATCAAAAATCTTACTCATGAAAATACTCTAAAAATAATAAATAAAATGTTAGAGTCTGCTAAGTCTTATCATATATGTGAAAGTTGGCTGTGTTTTTAAAAATACATTATTTCAGCATCAGAAAATCCAGTATTATAATTCATCTCATCAATATATACTAATCAGAAAAGTCATTTGATCACCTCAATAGATGCAGAAAATTCATTTGATAAATTTCAATATATATTCACAATCTAAAAACTTATCAATGTAGGAATATAAGAGAATTTCCTTAACCCAATAAATAGCATTTGCAAAAAAAAATCTATGGCATATGTCATAGGGAATAGTGTCATAGTGAAAATTTAAAAACATTTCCTTTAAAAACAGAAAAAGATAAAAATTAAACATGTTACTTGGGAATATGTACTTTACTGATAAAACTAAGAAATATAGGGTAGCAACACAAAACTCAGAGAAATGGCTACGTCTGGGTGGTTATAATCAGGGAAATGGACAGTAGATACACAAAGGGTCATTATAGACAAACACACACAAGCACATATACACAATATAAAATATATTATTCATAACATGTTTGCAGATGAACTGAAACAATGATTCATTCTGCAAATGTTAAACAAATCCAGAATGATGGCTAGTCTAAATAACATTATAACTATAATAGAAATTTAAACCACTTTATCTTCCATTGTACAAGTTCAAGCTTGTCTTCATATAAGTCATATTTGTACACTAAGGTCACAGTTTAACATGTTTGGGAATAAATTTCAAATGAACTGCTCACATCTCCATGAAGACTTAGAAAGAATTAGATGTGCAGACTCATTCTATTTCCTGAGTAAATCCATCACAATTAAAACTTTATGTTTAGGGACCACTTTCCACATCATTACGTTGTTTTTTTTAGAAACGTTTTGCAAAAAAATCAATTCTTTAACAGTACACAAAGGAAAGGAACAGCCTTCATCAAATGAACTCACATTGATTGCAGAATTCTTCCCCTTTGTTCTAGGCACGTTATATTCAGCCCCCAAGTTCTAAGAGGCCAAATTCTAAGAGCAATGATAGTGTGATGTATCGAACCACAGTATTCGGACAGTTCAAGATTTTCTGCTTTGTCTCTTCAGGCACAGACACTTTAGTGGGAACTGGAGCCAGAGTGGAGCACTGGGGCTAATGAGGGGGAACTCTGAGGAGGATTAATAAGAATGTTTTCTGAGTATGAGATGGAAAAGGGGGCTTGATATTGAGCAGGGAAGTGTGCTTTTCAAAAGCTTTCCTCTAAAGAACTTTCTGAACTTCTGGTCCCCAAAGTAGAAATAGAAGACAAAATAGAAACCACACTGAGTTCAGGTTCCATTGTTTTTTTGTAAAAAAAAAAAAAAGAAAAAGGGGACAAAAAAACAGAATTTGTATGTTCTCTGAGTGGCTTCCAGCAGAGTAAGGTATATATGAATATAGTAGGCACTCATTCATTCTCTCTTTTTTGTTGTCATTGTGTTTAAGGACTAGAATATGTAGGTAGACAGTAGTAATGAAATTAGGTGCTCAAGTTTTCATTCTGATCATATGAAGCATGACTTGCTTATGGCTGGGGTCCATGTTCTAAGTTACTGTAAACATTATTTTTAAATTCTGCAAAGTCCCTAAAGCTTCCCAAGAAATGCTATTTCCAACTTTACTTTTTTTTTTTTAATTTTCAAAACATGATCAGGCTGCTACAGATGCAACAGAGCAGAACCTTAAAGGAGTCTCTTCCTGGGAAAGGCCCCTCCCCAATATTCTCTGCTGTAGTTCCTCTCTGAAGCACCTAATATCTGATACACATTTCCTGAATTATTTTATAGACACTAAAACCACCACCAAATGGAAAAAATTAACTACTTGATGATCATGAGCATGTAGCCCCCAGACCTACTGGCGCCTAAGGATTGATAAAGTTAACCTGTGACACAGCCCTGTTAGTCTTCATGTAGTCCAGTTAGTCTTCCCTGTAGCTCAAACAGTAAAGAATCTGCCTGCAGTGCAGGAGATCTGGGTTCGATCCGTGGGTCGGGAAGATCCTCTGGAGAAGGAAATGGCAATCCACCCCAGTATTCTTGCCTGGAGAATCCCATGGGCAGAGGAACCTGGTGGGCTACAGTCCATGGGATCACAAAGAGTCGTACAACTGAGCAACTTACACTACACTACTACAACCCTGTTATCTTACCATCAACCACTCAGAGAATTGCACATAAGCTGATAGCATGCACTTTCCTCCTTCACCTTGCCTTTAAAAATGTTTTGCTGAAATCATCAGTGAGTTCAAGTGTTTTGAGCACTAGCTATCCTGAACTCCTTGCTTGGCACCTTGCAATAAATGTTGTACTTTGCTTCACAACAACCTGATGTTAGCAGATTGGTTTTACTTTGTGTGGATTCATTAGGTTCAGTAACACAGAGATACAACCCACAACTATAATGCATAGTTTGTGACACCAAAATCAAACAGCTATTTAGAATCCTCCAGTTCTGAATTTCTCAACTTTTTTTGAATTCTACAATAACCTACTATAAGCAGGTCTCCAGTGAGCTGCTAATTCTCCAGGGGTGTCCAAGTTATTCCAAAGTGTCCATCTCCAAGCTGAGAAACAATAACCAAAAAGTTCAGATGGGAAAAAGACCAATTCATTGAGTCCTCTGAAAAACAAAGGCCAGTGAAAAGTAACAACAGATTCTTAACAAGACAGATAAGTTGTCAGTTCAGTTCAGTCACTCAGTCGTGCCTGACTCTGTGACCCATGGACTGCAGCACGCCGGGCTTCCCTGTCCATCACCAACTCTCAGAGCCTACTCAAACTCATGTTCATCGCATCAGTGATGCCATCCAACCATCTCATCCTCTGTCATCCCCTTATAGAGAGTAGTTTAAAAGAATTTATATCAAGGCAAAGGACTGCAAAAAAGTCCAGGAGGAGCTGACCTTTTCTGAGTGTTTCCTTCTACTGCCCGGATTCTGGATGAATGCCTTTTCTTATTCTTTTTCACCCTTCACATTTTATCCTCCACCCTCCATCATCAAAATGCTATCTTATACATAGCGTTAGTGGGGAAATGACTCTGGATCTGACTCTATAAAAAAGAGAGTTCTGAGAGGCACAAGATGACAAGACTGGAGCTCCCTCTAGAGCCCATCCTGCAGTGCATGGAGGGGTCTTCAGTAAAGTGACCTAGGGCTGGACGGATCCTGGCCCATTTCCCCATCCCAGCTCACCTGCTGGACAGCCCTTTCCAGCAGATGGAGAGGTCTACAAGGGCAGAGCTATTCACCATGCCCTGAAGGATGTAGTTTGGAGGCTGCCCAGAAGAGATTAACCAAAATCTCTTCACCAGCACCTTTAGAAGCAAATGGTCTGAGCAAGAATGCTTATAAGTTCTCCTGTCAATCTCAACTCTGGATACTCACCACAAAAGGGATCTTGATACTCTGGATATAGAACAGAAAATGTTCATTTGTTCATTATTCAATCTAGCAGTCTGGGTCATAGTCACAGATATAGTCATAACAAATGAATACTCTAATTTTTCAATAAGCTGATGACTTCAAATATGAAAGGAAAATATTAATAAGAAGCAATGTTGGGCTTTTAAAAATATTCTTTAGAAAAGCTAAAGAAATACAAAGAATTAACATGTTAATGAAAGAGCAACACAGTCTTTATTTGAGCATAAATCACTAGTTTTTTTGCCTAGGAAGAAAAATAATGATTCACAGATATATTGAGAAACCTAATTTTCAGTGTATTACAGTTATTTTTAAAATATCAGATAATAAAATGCAGCTTCTGATTTGTTCCTGTAACATGATGTTATTAGAGATAAAGAATATTCAATTTTTTCTTTTGATAACTGTGAAGAGGGTAACACGAATAATATTTCTCTGTCATTTGGTGAAACTTCACAAGAATGTCTAAGTATCTGACATAATCAAAAGATTGTCTGGTTCACATTGCCTTCAAAACATGGCTTCTGTTTTTTAGATTAGTTCAGCTGAACTTACTAAACAGTTCAACATATCTCCACAACATCTTCTTGTTACTTCTGAGTCACTATTGTAGATAAATAAAATGGAAGAGCTAGACCCTGTCAACACAAAATTAAACTCTTAACTGAATATGGTATTTTCTTAGTAAAGTACAAAATTATTCTAGGAATCACAATGGCATTTATATAACAATGCGGTTTCTGAAAGGCTTTCATAGCCATTATCTTTCTCAATCCTCAGGACAAAGTAGATGTGAAATATAAAGTTGTGAAATGAAATTATCCTTCTTTAATTTGTGTATTGTGAGTCCAATTTTTCTGTCTACTAAATTTTCTGAATACTAACCACTCCTCTAGACCTGCACTCTTTAGTGCAGCAATTATAGCTAACATTTATTGAGTGCTTACTGTGTGCTGAGATGGTTGGATGGCATCACTGACTCGATGAACATAAGTTTGAGCAAGCTCCACAAGTTGGTGATGGACAGGGAAGCCTGGCATGCTGCAGTCCATGGAGTCGCAAAGAATCAGACACGACTGAGTGACGGAACTGAACTACTGTGTGCTAGGTCCAGTTTTAAGTGTTTTACATGAATTAATTCAATAATCCTAAGAGCACAGCTCCACGCCCAAGGTCGGGGCAGTGGCCGAGAGGGGCTACCCTGTGTCTGAGGTTAGCGGCTGCATGGGGGGCAAGAGGGCCGAGAGGAGCTACTCCTCATTCAAGGTCAGGAGAGGCGGCCGTGAGGAGATACCCCTCGTCCAAGGTAAGGAGCAGCGGCTGCGCTTTGCTGGAGCAGCCGTGAAGATACCCTATGTCCAAGGTAAGAGAAACCCAAGTGAGATGGTAGGTGTTGCGAGAGGGCATCAGAGGACAGACACACTGAAACCATAATCACAGAAAACTGGCCAATCTGATCACACGGACCACAGCCTTGTCTAACTCAATGAAACTAAGCCATGCCATATGGGGCCACCCAAGACTGATGGGTCATGGTGGAGAGGTCTGACAGAATGTGGTCCACTGGAGAAGGGAACGGCAAACCACTTCAGTATTTTTGCCTTGAGAACCCCATGAACAGTATGAAAAGGCAAAATGATAGGATACTGAAAGAGGAACTCCCCAGGTTGGTAGGTGCCCAATATGCTACTGGCGATCAGTGGAGAAATAACTCCAGAAAGAATGAAGGGATGGAGCCAAAGCAAAAACAACACCCAGATGTGGATGTGACTGGTGATAGAAACAAGGTCTGATGCTGTAAAGAGCAATATTGCATAAGAACCTGGAATGTTAGGTCCATGAATCAAGGCAAATTGGAAGTGGTCAAACAAGAGACGGCAAGAGTGAACATCGACATTCTAGGATTCAGCGAACTAAAATGGACTGGAATGAGTGAATTTAACTCAGATGACCATTATATCTACTACTGTGGGCAGGATTCCTTAGAAGAAATGGAGTAGCTGTCATGGTCAACAAAAGAGTCCAAAATGCAGTACTTAGATGCAATCTCAAAAATGACAGAATGATTTCTGTTCGTTTCCAAGGCAAACCATTCAACATCACATTAATCCAAGTCTATGCTCCAATCAGTAACACTGAAGAAGTTGAAGTTGAATGGTTCTATGAAGACCAACAAGGCCTTTTAGAACTAATACCCAAAAAAGATGTCCTTTTCATTATAGGGGACTGGAATGCAAAAGTAGGAAGTCAAGAAACACCTGGAGTAACAGGCAAATTTGGCCTTGGAGTACAGAATAAGCAGGGCAAAGGCTAATAGAGTTTTGCCAAGAGAACCCACTGGTCATAGCAAACACCCTCTTCCAACAACACAAGAGAAGACTCTACACATGGACATCACCAGATGGTCAATACCGAAATCAGATTGACTATATTCTTTGCAGCCAAAGATAGAGAAGCTCTATACAGTCAACAAAAACAAGACCAAAAGCTGACTGTGGCTCAGATCATGAACTCCTTATTGCCAAATTCAGACTTAAATTGAAGAAAGTAGGGAAAACCACTAGACCATTCAGGTATGACCTAAATCAAATTCCTTATGATTAAACAGTGGAAGTGAGAAATAGATTTAAGGGACTAGATCTGATAGACAGTGCCTGATGAACTATGGTTGGAGGTTCGTGACATTGTACAGGAGACAGGGATCAACCATCCCCACGGAAAAGAAATGCAAAAAAACAAAATGCCTGTCTGAAGCCTTACAAATAGCTGTGAAAAGAAGGAAGAGAAAAGCAAAGGAGAAAAGCAAAGATATTCCCATTTGAATGCAGAGTTCCAAAGAATAGCAAGGAGAGATAAGAAAGCCTTCCTCAGCGCTCAATGCAAACAAATAGAGGAAAACAACAGAATGGGAAAGACTAGCGATCTCTTCAAGAAAATCAGAGATACCAAGGGCACATTTCATGCAAAGATGGGCTCGATAAAGGACAGAAATGGTATGGACCTAACAGAAGCAGAAGATATTAAGAAGAGGTGGCAAGAATACACAGAAGAACTGTACAAAAAAGAGCTTCACAACCAAGATAATCATGATGGTGTGATCACTCACCTAGAGCCAGACATACTGGAATGTGAACTCAAGTGGGCCTTAGAAAGCATCAGTACGAACAAAGCTAGTGGAGGTGATGGAATTCCAGTTGAGCTATTTCAAATCTTGAAAGATAATGCTGTGAAAGTGCTGCATTCAATATGCCAGCAAATTTGGAAAACTCAGCAGAGGCCACAGGACTGGAAAAGGTCAGTTTTCATTCCAATTCCAAAGAAAGGCAATGCCAAAGAATGCTCAAACTACTGCACGATTGCACTCATCTCACACGCTAGTAAAGTAATGCTCAAAATTCTCCAAGCCAGGCTTCAGCAATACGTGAACCGTAAACTTCCAGATGTTAAAGCTGGTTTTAGAAAAGGCAGAGAAACCAGAGATCAAATTGCCAACATCTGCTTGATCACTGAAAAAGCAAGAGAGTTCCAGAAAAACATCTATTTCTGCTTTATTGACTATGCCAAAGCCTTTGACTATGTAGTTCACAACATACTGTGGAACATTCTGAAAGGGATGGGAATACCAGACCACCTGACCTGCCTCTTGAGAAACCTATATGCAGGTCAGGAAGCAACAGTTAGAACTGGACGTGGAACCGCAGACTGGTTCCAAATAGGAAAAGGAGTACGTCAAGGCTGTATATTGTCACCCTGCTTATTTAACTTCTATGCAGAGTACATCATGAGAAACGCTGGGCTGGAAGAAGCACAAGCTGGAATCAAGATTGCCGGGAGAAATATCAATAACCTCAGATATGCAGATGACATCACCCTTATGGCAGAAAGTGAAGAGGAACTAAAGAGCCTCTTGATGAAAGTGAAAGAGGAGAGTGAAAAAGTTGGCTTAAAGCTCAACATTCAGAAAACTAAGATCACGGTATCCAGTCCCATCACTTCATGGGAAATAGATGGGGAAACAGCGGAAACAGTGTCAGACTTTATTTTTTGGGGGGCTCCAAAATCACTGCAGATGGTGACTGCAGCCATGAAATTAAAAGACACTTTCTCCTTGGAAGGAAAGTTATGACCAACCTAGATAGCATATTGAAAAGCAGAGACATTATTTTGCCAACAAAGGTCCATCTAGTCAAGGCTATGGTTGTTCCAGTGGTCATATATGGATATGAGAGTTGGTCTGTGAAGAAAACTGAGTGCCAAAGAATTGATGCTTTTGAATTGTGGTGTTGGTGAAGACTTTTGAGAGTCCCTTGGACTGCAGGGAGGTCCAATCCGTCTATCCTAAAGGAGATCAGTCCTGGGTGTTCATTGGAAGGACTGATGCTGAAGCTGAAACTCCAATACTTTGGCCACCTGATGCGAAGAGTTGACTCATTTGAAAATACCCTGAAGCTGGGAAAGATTGAAGGCAGGAGAAGTAGGGGACGACAGAGGATGAGATGGCTGGATGGCATCACCGACTCAATCAACATGAGTTTGAGTAGACTCTGGGAGTTGGTGATGGGCAGGGAGGCCTGGTGTTCTGCGATTCATGGGGTTGCAAAGAGTCGGACACAACTGAGTGACTGAACTGAACTGAACTGAAGAACACAGCGCTGTGCTATGTGATTTTACTTAAAGTCCCATTATATTAAGGAAATCTAACTCTAGACATTTATCACCTATAATTGTTTCCTACTTGCTTTCTCTTCTAATTTCACCCTGTCTTTGATGGTTTTCCTAATATTTAATTTATTGGTAAAGGTAGCAACACTTGGTTAGCAGATGACATGCTTTTAATGTCCATAAAACCTGCAATCTCTGTGTATCCCAAATACAATTAATGTAAACTTTAGAAAAATAATATCAAGAAAATGAAAAAATCAAGAGTAGTTAGACGACTTGCCCCAAATAATCCAGCCAATAAACCATCAAGTCAAACTATAAATCTACACCCAGTTCCCTAATGCCTCCTGAAGCTGCCTAAGTCTATTTTTACCCTTTTTGGAACTATGTCTGTGACCTGGTAATCCTGTCTACCGTCACCACCTTTATCATCACCATCAATAAACAAATCTACTAAGAACATTTCTACATTTGATGCAGGGCAGAAATGGATGTCACAGAGCCAGCAATGCCACCACTCCTACAGGAATTCACACTCTAATAATAGCGAGGAGATCAGAGGTACAACCAAGGGGATATAATGGGTAAAGAACCACCCAGGCTCTAGGTTATGAAAATGAATAGGACGAGGAGTACCTCATCTCACCTAAGCATGCTTGAAGAGAGAACCCTGATAAACATGTACTAGATATTTCCCTGTAAATACCAGCTCCTTTTCTTCATGTTGATACAAAATGTTGCAAATGCATACTGAAGATTTAAGTTAAGCAAACGAACATTTAAGTTAGGAGGCAAAGAAAGTGATAGAAAAGGCACTGCACTGGAAAGCAGATGTGTTCGTTTCAACTCTATCAAGGTAAAATTTTGCCAAGACAACTTATCTCAGCCTCAGAGGCAAAATATTCTGTTGGATAGGGGGAGAATCTGATTTTGGCTCAAGCCATTTACTGGCTTTGTGACCCTGAACAATTTTTAACCTTCACTTTTTTCATATACAAAATAGATAAAATAATTCTAACCTTGTAGGTTTACTGTAAAGGTTAAATATACTAACTAAATTAAAAGATACTTGCTCCTCGGAAGGAAAGTTATGACCTACCTAGACAGCATATTAAAAAGCAGAGACATTACTTTGCCAACAAAGGTCCGTCTACTCAAGGCTATGGTTTTTCCAGTAGTCATGTATGGATGTGAGAGTTGGACTATGAACAAAGCTGAGCACTGAAGAATTGATGCTTTTGAACTGTGGTGTTGGAGAAGACTCTTGAGAGTCCCTTGGACTGCAAGGAGATCCAACCAGTCCATTCTAAAGGAGATCAGTCCTGGGTGTTCATTGGAAGGACTGATGTTGAAGCTGAAACTCTAACACTTTGGCCACCTGATGTGAAGAACTGACTCATTTGAAAAACCCTGATGCTGGGAAAGATTGAGGGCAGGAGGAGAAGGGGACGACAGAGGATGAGATGGTTGGATGGCATCACCGACTCAATGAACATGAGTTTGGGTAAACTCTGGGAGTTGGTGATGGACAGGGAGGCCTGGTGTGCTGCGGTTCATGGGGTCACAAAGAGTCAGAAACGACTGAGCAACTAAACTGAACTGAACTGAAATATACTAAGGTCTTTGCAAATAGTAGTTGCTTAATAGTATTTACAGTTTTATCTCTTTACTGAGAAAATGAGGAGACTACTAAATAATTTTTATATCCCTCCAATTTTTAAAAGCCTATATTCTTACCCGGAGAGTCCCAGGGACAGAGGAGCCATGCAGGCTACATTTCATAGGATCACAAAGAGTCAAACACGACTGAAGCGATTTAGCATGCACACACACATGAGTCTGTATCTACTTGGCACTGGGTTAAGTACACTTGTTTAAATGTTTGCTTTAACAGATTGTTGCTTAATAACCATGTCATTTTTATAGCATGAAAGGCCAATCAAATCACATCTAGAAAAAATAATTCTTATTTTCAATCAACCCACAATCCAACTGGGGTATATTAGCATTAAGTCATTAGTGGAAGTGAGATAAGAAAAATGTCTCAAATTGCTTAGATTAAGTATATTTTACCTAATCTATCCTCTAGTGAAAAATCGCCTATGAATTGGTGCAAACCTTTCACAATTTTCCAAACAAGAAATAATTATTTTTCTAAATTCACACTATATCATCTTTTCTCTGGAATAGTATCTTTCATACATTTTGACTACAACCCATTGCAATCTAGTCCACACACACATATGCAAATATTTTTAAAAATAAAAAAGAAATAAAGGTTTCACAAACTATCTGCATTGCATTCACATTTTCTATTCTTTTTTAATTTAAGGATTAATGCTGATCATTATCTACTAAACTGATATCATGACCCATCGAAGGGTCACCAGCCACCATCTGTAAAACACCGCAGTACAGCAATTCTTTCTCTATGAAGATTATTTAAAAACGTCAACTAGTCAGTACTACTTCTTGTCCAGTCAGCTGCTTAAAACATGTACATTCAGTTAAAAAATATGTCACACATAGATCACAATATTGCTGGTCATTAACAACTGGAATTTAGACAACTTCGATTAATCTAGCTTATAACTATATTATGTTCTTAAAATGCTCTAGAAATATATTTACCCTAAATGCTCACTATAAGTTCCCTTTTCTCACTAAAGACATTCAGTTCAGTTCAGTTCAGTCACTCAGTTGTGTCCGACTCTTTGCGACCCCATGAATCGCAGCATGCCAGGCCTCCCTGTCCTTCATCAACTCCCGGAGTTCACTCAAACTCATCTCCTTTGAATCAGTGATGCCATCCAGCCATCTCATCCCCTGTCGTCCCCTACTTCTCCTGCCTTCAATCTTTCCCAGCATCAGGGTCTTTTCAAATGAGTCAGTTCTTCACATCAGGTGGCAAAAGTATTGGGAGTTTCAGCTTCAACATCAGTCCTTCCAATGAACACCCAGAACTGATCTCCTTTAGGATGGACTGGTCGGATCTCCTTGCAGTCCAAGGGACTCTCAAGAGTCTTCTCCAACATCACAGTTCAAAAGCATCAATTCTTCTGCACTCAGCTTTCTTCACAGTCCAACTCTCACATCCATACATGACCACTGGAAAAACCATAGCCTTGACTAGATGGACTTTTGTTGGCAAAGTAATGTCTCTGCTTTTGAATATGCTATCTAGGTTGGTCATAACTTTCCTTCCAAGGAGTAAGTGTCTTAATTTCATGGCTGTAGTTACTATCTGCAGTGATTTTTGGAACCCCAAAAAATAAAATCAGCCACTATTTCCCCATCTACTTGCCATGAAGTGATGGGACCGGATGCCGTGATCTTAGTTTTCTGAACGTTGAGCTTTAAGCCAACTTTTTCACTCTCCTCTTTCACTTTCATCAAGAGGCTCTTTAGTTCTTCTTCTAAAGGCATTACAGATATCAATTTAGCTTCACAATCTGTAACTAGAATTTCAAAGAGAAACTGTAGGAATGCTCTTTATCAAAATTTACAATGACTTTTTCTTTCTTAGGTTATTTTAATCCTCCATGTTTGCATCTATCATATAAGAAGTTCTATCATCTTTCTTTGTATACCTTTATCCCAGAATCTATGGCAACTTCTTATGGGGAAAAAGGGGGTGTAATCATAATTTTTCTTTCTTGATAATTGGGATTAGCTCTCAGTTTTGGACTGTAACACATAATCCAGCTCTCTGCTTGTCCTGTGTCAATATATTTTTAAGCTATGGATAATATCAAATTAGCCATGAAATCAAAAGGCGCTTACTCCTTGGAAGGAAAGTTATGACCAACCTAGATAGCATATTCAAAAGCAGAGACATTACTTTGCCAACAAAGGTTTGTCTAGTCAAGGCTATGGTTTTTCCTGTGGTCATTTATGGATGTGAGAGTTGGACTGTGAAGAAGGCTGAGCACTGAAGAACTGATGCTTTTGAAGTGTGGTGTTGGAGAAGACTCTTGAGAGTCCCTTGGACTGCAAGGAGATCCAACCAGTCCATTCTGAAGGAGATCAGCCCTGGGATTTCTTTGGAAGGAATGATGCTAAAGCTGAAACTCCAGTACTTTGGCCACCTCATGCGAAGAGTTGACTCATTAGAAAAGACTCTGTAGCTGGGAGGGATTGGGGTCAAGAGGAGAAGGGGACGACAGAGGATGAGATGGCTGGATGGCATCACTGACTCGACGGACGTGAGTCTGAGTGAACTCTGGGAGTTGGTGAGGGACAGGGAAGCCTGGCGTGCTGCAATTCATGGGGTCGCAAAGAGTCGGACACAACTGAGCGACTGATCTGATCTGATCTGATCTGAATATCAAATTCAACAGGCTTTAGATGTTATCAAGTTTCACAGGCTTTCAGCCTTGAATTTCTATGTCTTCTCTCTTCGTATTTCATTTATTTTTGCTGTCACTCTTCTACATCCCAGTCATTCTTCATTCTGGATGTATTTGCCTATGTTTCAAATACTGAGCCTTCTGTCAATGATGATACACATTTCCCATTCTGATTTTTACAATTTCTCTCATGACACCAAAAATACCATGCAGCACACCCTGCCCCAGGAGTTCCCAGACACTTGAGTAAATGGGTTTATGATACATTCTATACTAAATCCAAAGCTGAGTTCCCTTGCAACTCCTGTCTGCCATGATTTTCTAATGTGAAAATTTTTCTTATTAAGTTCTTTCTTAGTTAAGTTCTTCATGAATGCCTTTGAGCTAAGGCCTTTTTTTCTGATCTACAACTATTTATCTTTCATTTTACTACCTTTCACTACTCTTCGACTAGCCCTTTCATCGATAAGTCATAATCTCAAAATTTCATGCAATTAGACTAACTTCACACAGCCTATCATTTAGGATCTTTTCTCCTACTAAGAACACATATACAGTCCCTACACTGCTGGACACCTAGTTTCATTAGGAAAGATAGCAGAATCCAGGCACAAGAGACCCATTCTGGTAACTCTATGTCAGCAACTCTATTTCAAAAAGGTTTGCTATTTTCTTTCATTGTGCTCAATAGTAATTAGATATGGTTCATGTCTATATTGATCAAAAAAGTATTTATCTTTCTCTTGCAAGCTACTCATTCTTCTGTTTTATTTTAGTAGAAGCAATGAGAAATGTGCTCAAGATTACACTTAGGACAATTTAACAAGGATAGTGCTGTGATCCTGTGCAGTACATGTGTCACAGAATTGTAATCATAATTTGAGAGCTGTATGATAATAGTTGCATAAACATGTAGGATGCTGGGGGAGGATGGTTTGCTTATTCCTTTTCTTGAAATGCCCCGGTGACTTTTCATAACAGCTTTATGTTTAAATCACCAAATAACTTATCTACTATTTGCCATGTGAACCAGCCTCTTAGCTTTCTGTTGTCGGTAATATCTTCTTGTTATTATTAAGAATAAAGGTCAGTTTCTTAGTCTTTCCTCATATCAAATAAAAACTCCAGTTGACTCATTATAAGGAAAAAAATCACATTAATGAAAGTTTGTGTTGACCCTCAAAGTTCATATATATCATGGAAATTATACTTTAAAACTTTCCCAATTATCATGCTATTAAGCCCCCCAATTAGAATTCTCCTGGAGAGTTCTTTGCTTCATGCCGATGTGAGATGAAGTTCTCTCTACTCCTGTCCCCATGGTTTATCTCCTCACACCACACACAGAAGGGCACTGAGCCACAGGCTGCAACTACAGCTATATGCTCTGCTAGGTTTGGGTCTGTTTGTTTTCATCTAAAATTTTGCTCACTTTGAAAAGTCTCTAAAGTAAAGATATAAAATGTAATAACTGGCCTGGCAATATGGATTCTTTTTACTGCATGATATCGTCACACCAAACATAAGCACCAATCACTAAAAATTCATTTTCATATTAATCATCTGATACAATGTTCTAGTTATGTATGTATACATATTTATTATTTATAAAAAATATATAAGCACCTTTTTAACATTTTGACAATGGAAAAAAGCTTTTACATGTACATGTAGCCTCACACCAAAGAAAATACCTAATAAGATATGATATGGGTTATATAGGGCCCATTATTTCTCACAAATGTTTGCTTAAAATCTCACAGTTATAAAAATTCATTTGATATTCACATTACTTATTTTCCAACATCTCTTCAATTCTCACACTACATAAAAGCAAAGAAAAAAAGTTTCAAAATTCTCATTTAAAATCATTTTCTTGTAAGTTTGGCTTGGCAGATCGAAAATTCTTGTAAGTGAAATATGTTGTTAGAAAATGAAAACCACCTTTCCTGAGGGTACACATTCTTCTCTGCATCTGGGGGAATATTTGAAATGCTCTAGCGGAGGAAAACCCCTCCTCAGGGCCATTCCAGAACTCTGAACTTTGGATGGATTAGCATCTCTAAGAGGCAAGACCTTAACTTTGTCATATGCTCTGCTACTGCTGCTGCTGCTAAGTCACGTCCGTCGTGTTCGACTCTGTGCGACCCCATAGACGGCAGCCCACCAGGCTCCCCTGTCCCTGGGATTCTCCAGGCAAGAATACTGGAGTGGGTTGCCATTTCCTTCTCCAATGCATGAAAGTGAAAAGTGAAAGTGAAGTCACTCAGTCGTGTCCAACTCTTTGCGACCCCATGGACTGTAGCCCACCAGGCTCCTCTGTCCATAGGATTTTCCAGGCAAGAGTGGAGTGGGTTGCCATTGCCTTCTCCTGTCATATGCTCAGCACCAGCCAAATGGTGAAACCTGGTGACTGTTCTGAACTTGAATAAATCCTGACCTTGTCTATTCAGAGTTCCGCCATCAAGCTCTGCACATGCTGGGCCACACAGCTGAGTAGGCCTGCATATCCCAGAAGAGCACATCTACAATGATGCCCAAAATTATGAAAGGAAAGCTTGGAAGACATACCCTCTTCTCCTGTGCTGACTGCTCCTACAGGCGTGTAAGGAAATCCAATATGGAACTCTTATGAAAGAGAGTAAGTCTTTCATAAGTCCCCTCTTATGAAAGAAAGTCTAACCTTTTGATTCTTACATAAAACCTCTATTTTTAATAACATGATATTTTTTCATGAGAAACTAAAAGGTAAGGGGAAATTTGCTGGATCCTAATATATAATTGATTGTATCCCAGCATTGTAATAAAGATCATTACCTATGCATCAGAAAAACCCTTGATTTAGGAATAAGCTCATCATAAATTAGGCCATCAAAAAATTCTGGAAGAATTCCTTTAGTGCAGTTACTGCTGGGGTCACAAATCCAAGAGAAAAATGAGTATCATGGCTTTCAAAGTATATGGTATTATTCACTTCACAACTTGGCATGTGGCACATTTTAAGTAACTTCCTTTTTTTTCCATTCTTCATGCCATTAATCATTCATTTTTTAATTCATTAACTCAACAAAAATGAATACCTATTATGTGCTATACATATACATACTACTGTGTGACAAGATACAGCAGTAATAATAACATAAGAACAGTAACCCTACCTATTGGCTCAGCTGGTAAAGAAACCGCCTGCAATGAGGGAGACGTGGGTTCAAGCCCTGGGTTGGGAAGATCCCCTGGAGAAGGGAAAGGCTACCCATTCCAGTATACTGGCCTAGAGAATTCCATGGACTACAGTCCATGGGGTCGCTAGGAGTTGGACACAGCTGAGCGACTTTCACTTTCCCTATGTACTGAACACTGTTCTCCTATACACCTTGGCTTATTTAATCCTTGCAGCAATCTCCTGAGGTAAGTACAATTATATGCTCACCTTGCAGATGAGCAACTGAAGTACAGAAAGGTTAATTCCCTAGGTCATATAGTGAATGAATACCAGAGCAAGGGTTCACATCCACCTCTTTTTACTCCAGTGTCCATGATCTTGACCACTATGATATATGAGAAAAGGACATGGGTTTGTAGAACTTTCAATGTACTGGAAAAGACAGACATTAAACAAATAAACACATTTGTAATCCCAAATGCTGATAAGATATACAAGAAAAGAGCACAGTGTCTTGAGATAGGATGGCATAACAATGCCAAGGCTCTTCCTGCTGCCTAAGAAGTATGATAATTACCTATGGTGATTCTCAACTCACCAAAACAGCAAAGGTATAAAACTGAAGAATGCAAGCTGATTAAAAAGACCTGGGGAAAAACTAAGACTGGGAAGCTGGGGAAGGTAAGTAAGCAATTCAGTCTTCAATCCTTGCCATACTTGCTATACAATCAAGGCTCACTATCTTGGAGGCCCTTCTTGTTGGTACAATTCAGAATGACTAGCGACAGGGATCTGGTGAATGCAACCCCCCCCTTCCCATCTTACCCCTCCCAAATACCGAAATCCAATCAGGATTAGGTGCTCCTTCTTCCCAGGTGAAACCAAGACCCTCCTCATCTGCTATATTCCACCAAAGTTTATGGTAGATGTCTAAAAATTTCAAATTCTGCCTCAATGCTTTAGCTTATTAAAAAAAAAAAAAAAAAAAGATGGAGAAGGAAGGAAATAGCAACCCACTCCAGTATTCTTGCCTGTAAAATTCCATGGACAGAAGAGCCTGGCAGGCTGCAGTCCATGGGGTCACACATGCAGGAGAGGGGCTGGAGGGAGATGGGTTGGGAGCAATAAACAGAGGAAGAACTAAAAAGGAAAAGAAAAAGAAAGATCTCATTGGCTTGTAATTGGTAAAACTTGCATTTCTGAAAATAAGATAATGGCTTATAGTCAACAAAACAAAAAATCTCCACCTTTATGAGACTTGGCTATTAACAGACTTGGAAACAGAGACTGAAATACTGATTTGAAAACAAAAACATGAAATCAGAGAATCACGCTCCCAGGAAGACAAAATCCCCTTTCCATTCAGATTACAAAAAAAAAAAAAAAAGATCTGGACTTTATTGCCCTTCTTGCCAATTACAGATCTACCTCTTTTATTAGTAGAGAAATTTAAAAAAAAAAGAAAAAAGAAACATCTCTCTTCTCAAGAAATTTCCTTGTGGATTTGGGGAATTTTTCACCTCTAATTGTTATTCTTTATTTTACACATTATTTTTATGTCTTCACTCTTTATGTTAGGCACAGTCCCTAAGTATAGGATTACATCTTGAAGAAGTGTGACATATTAGCTCCTAAGTCTGTAGTTTCACTCCACTGAGGTTAATGATGATTCAGAGGGGAGAGGGAGAGGGAGAGGGCAGGTGTTCATAATAGCACCATTAATTATGGTCGTTTCACACATCTAGGTAGAAAGCAACATCATTTTCAGGTCCAATAAATTAAGTACGTTTTCTAGTTCATTGTTCAGAATCATAAAAGAATAATTCTTGATGTTGTATTGCCACAAGAAAGTCTTCTGCTTTCATCTTAGTGTATTATTTCATATGGGATATTATAGTCTACCTGGCTCTGATTTATGAGGTTACTATATTAAAATGCTTAGATAACTAAATACACAACTTAATAATTTGACTTCCAATGAAGGTTAAACAGTCTCTGATAAGCAAATGGCTCATTAAGTCTCATCTTTAATAGTTAGCAAATTACACTTGAGAGAACTAGGTAAATTATAAGAAGGCTTCTTAATATCAAAGAGGAACAGTCTAAAGGTGAGAAACTAAACTTTGACAGTAATTTACAATTATGTCAACTATATTGTTAGTATTGAGACTTTTGTAAAAAACCTGAAAAGGACATTAAATGTGACTTGCTTCAGAAATACCTTCTTTATCCCATCTTTTAAAAAATCTGTGAATACAACTGATTTTAACTCTTAATATAATTGACTTTGAGTCATAATCAATTCTTTAACTAATATAGTTCATTAATAAATAAAATTATGTCCTTCGGTGGTTTACCTAGAAATAAAATACCATATAAACGGCAAATAAGTGCCAAGAACTTAAGGATCTGGATTTATCTGAAAATGAAGTAAACATCCTTATAGCTTCATCAGTACAAAGGTTATCATCACATTTTACACTGATATATGGGAAACAGGATAGCATACTAATGTCAAATTTCTGAAAACATGACATCACATTTCACTACTGCAGAATAAATGATTTTTTTTTTTTTTTTTGTATTCTCTTCCAGGAAGAGAAAAGAAAAAAACATCATAATAGTTGCAATTTGTATTAACTTCAAAGCTGGGAATTCTTTCCCAGAGATAGTTTACTTTCTTTCCTTTTTAAAACAACAATGTCAGCTTAGACACAAAATCTCATAAAAGTAAAACATCTTGTAATATGTTGAGAAATCACCCACAAATCACTTTCAGACCTTTGAAAAAACAATCTAATTTGAATCACCAGTCTAAATAGGTCATTTAACTTAGAAAAATTAAAATTAGAAAAAGAATTGACCCTGTATAGCTAAAGCATCTGCATCCTCAATGTCCTGCTGTCTTCAAAGTCAAACCAGAGCTAAGTGTCAAGAACAACAATAATATATTAATTTATTCCAAATCTCAAAGTTAGTCTGCTCTTGAGATGGCCATAAAAGACATTATATAGAAAAATCATGGGGAGGGATGCTTGAAGAAGTTGAGAGTGGAAGTACAGAAGAAAAGCAGAAAACTCTATATTTAAGAATAACAGTGTATGTATATGCGGGGCCGGGTCTCTACTAGTGAGACCCCCTTTCACATGCATATGTTCACATTCTACGGCAAATGGAAATCAGCTGCAGCACACTTAACACAAAGCAAATAACTTCCAAACAAGTTTATTCTCCCACAAGCTTCTCCTATAGTTAACTAGCAGCATAAGATCATGAACCTTAATGCTCTTGTCTGGCACCCTTCAGAACTTAATCAGCCTGTAACATTCTGGTAAACACAGGTATCAAAGCCCTACTCCCTAGAAAACCTTCCCAGGCATAGGAAAAACTACAAAATCTTAAAGGTAACGCCTTTGAAGAAGGAGAACAATAAACTAAAACACAAATGAGAATGTGGCTGCCTGAGATATCCTCTGCTTTTCCAACCAGATCATCCATAACATCAAAAGGACCCCCACCATACTGGAACAAGAAGGTGTCAAGTGTTGGAGGATGGAGTCTACCTTTAGAAGGCAGGGCATCGAAGGTGGCTAGCAGAAAGGGAATCTCTGCTGGAGGCAGAGAAAGGAGTCAGTTTCAGGACTCTCCAGAGCCACCAGGAAATGCACCCTCCGTCTCTTTTGGGGTTAAAAGTAACTCGGATGCTCAGAAAAAGTACTTTCACATTCTCCAACTAGCAACAATCTATCATCCATAGTCAGAGTGATCAGAGACACCAAAGAAACAAGCTTTCCTCTGTGTCCATCTTCCTAAAGCCACTTCCTCAAAACTGAGATCTTGAGAAATCTTGATTCCCTCAAGATTTCTGTTTAAAGATGGAATGGAAGGACCTTTGCTCTGACAAGGAAGCAAACAGAAGACTTGACATTGGGGAATTACAAAGGAACATCCTACGGTACAGTTTTCTTAAACGGGTAAATCCAAAAACAGAATTCGGGTTTATTCACCTCCAGACTGATGATAAAAATTTTATAACTTCCTGGGACAGAGAGAAACAACTTCACTCCAGCCCCCAACCCTAATCACGCTCAGAAAGCAATGACTGAAACAGTCCTAGAGAGGGACTGAGCAGGCTGACCCTCCTTCCACTACAATCGCTCCAAATCCGCTTTTCGCCTGTCAGCCCCTCTAGTTTCTCTGCTCGCGCCTTAAGCGGCCGCTTCCTCTCCCCACCTCGAGTTCTTAGCGGACTCGGCCCAGCAACCGCCCTGCCCCTGACGTGTCCCTCTGGGTGGCGTCCCCCGCACTTGGGAGGTTCTCGAAAGCCCCAGTCTAGGCGCTGATGGTGAGGCTGAGGAACCCTGGGGGTTCCAGCCTCCCAGGGCTCCCGCCAGAGCGGATTAAGTTGCTCGGCCCCCAGAGGCGCGCACCGCCCGCGTCGGTCCCACTCCCGCCCCTCCCGGGCTCCCGCGCCCCGGGTCCCCCAGCCTCCGCTGAGGTGAGCGCGCACTCACCGGAGGTGAGCTGCATCCAGGCACAGATCTTGTACACCGTAGCCGTGTTGCAGAAGAAGAAGAGGGTAAAGCAAATGATGCAGGCAATGATGAGCATCATGGAGAGGCCGATGAAAAAGGAGGCGGCTTTGAAGGCGCCCGAGGGCAGCGTGGAGAAGTCCGTGAAGCTGCCCCTGCAGGTCAGCTCCCGGGAGAAGCCGTTGCCGATGCAGTAGTGGAAGAGCCCGAAATAGCCAGCTTGCGGGGTGTCCACGCCGTCGCCGATCCAGTAGGGCTGGATGAAGCACACCACGTTGACGATGGCAAAGCAGATGGTGAAGATGGCCCACAGCACGCCGATGGCCCGCGAGTTCCGCACATAGTTGGTGTGGTACAGCTTGGCAGCCTCCTGAGCCGGGAGCATCGCGGCGGCGGCGGCAGCGGCGGCGGCTCCGGGCATTCTCCCCCTCCTCCTCCTCCTCCTCCTTGTCCTCCGCCTCCCCCCCGCCTCTCCGCGCTCAGGAGACACACTCACCGAGCCGCGCGAGCTGCAACTCCCCTGCCTCCTCCTCAGCCCAGTAGCGCCAGTTTCAGAGTCTGCATCCTCGCTCCCGGAAGGAGGGCGGGGGAGCGCCGAGCACCCCTCCGGATCGCCTGGCACAGCCTCCCGGCCCCCCTCCCTCCCTCCCTTCTGGCCGGGGCTCCAGCCCTCCTCACCGCCCTCCGCCCCTCTTCCCGCCGCCGCCGATGCAGCTGCAGCAGCTGAAGGCGGCAAATCCAGCGCGCGGCGTCGCGGCGCGCGAGCTCCGGCGCCCCTCCAGCCTTCCACCCCTCGGCGACCCTGGGACGCCCCTCGAGTGTCGGGCGTGGGCCAGGGAAGCTGGCCTTGAGTTGCAGATGGGGGAACCTTAGAAGAGGGTGGGAGCACCCACAGGGATCCCCGAGGCGATCCCAGGATCCCGGTTGGGGTTGGGGGCCGGGCGCCGAAGACTGATTTTGGAAGCCTTTCAAGCACCGCACAGCAACGTGCTTCGACCTCTGCATCTTTTCAGGCGTACGAGGGGCAACGTGGCAGGTGAAGGCGAGAGAGGCCGAAGGAAAAGTGACGTGCTGCCCCAAGAGAATACCTGGTGACAACCACAGGAAGACTGCCCCTGGCTAACTCCTCGACGGGGTGGAGACAAGTTGGGCAGGAGCCTGGCAGACAATAACGTAAAAGACACACCTCATGAGTAGTCTCATACCAGCTAAGCTGGACTTACTTCTTCTTGGCATTCCCATTCCCTCCGCCCCCACTGGGTCAGACGAACCGACGCTTATACTTTCCTTTAAGTAAGGTCGCTTCCCCCCATAAATTCTGCCATAAATGGGGCCTGTGGGGCATAGAAGTGACTGTGTCACCGAAATGTATAGTTTTTCTCAAAACATTGGTTATTTTGGCCAGTGTTCTACTTCTTATACAAATATTCATTGGCACATATTTTGTGCCCAGGCACTAGGCTGCGTGCTAAGGATACAAAGCCACAGCAGATGGTTGTCTTCTTTCCCTGTCCAGGTATTTCTTCCTCCCCCGCAACTAACCAGAAAGTTGTTTTCAGAGTAATTTCCTCTGAATTATCCATGTATAATCCCTTACATTTTCATGTGGCATTACTGTTATACACCCCTACTTGGTGCTGTTTCCTTAGCTTAATGTTTTTCCTTTCCAGACTTTCTATTGCTCTTTTAACAGTCCCTGCCTTTTAAACTCCTTTATTTCCATTTGTTACTTTTTTGGTTCCTTCTGACTATGAGATGAGACCCGTAACCCCTACACAAAACAATTAACCCCTACACAAAACAATGAAACCAGAATGTTCAGTAGCAGCCTCAGATACGGGTAACAAATCATTTTGAACCCTATGATCACTGAATACTCTGAGCAGAAAGGAGGGGATTCTGTTAGAATTTGATCCTTAAATCTACACTTAATTGCACACCTTACTATAACCCAAAAACATATGTAAGCTCCTTGACACCGTCTTGCCATTATGTCCAATCTGCCCAGCTTCTTCTTAGAACAGTGAAAGACGTGAGATACCAGGTGGAAAGTGAAGTTAGCAGGAAGAGGTAAGAACACTTACTTATATAATGGTTCAGTTTGGAGGGGTGGCTGCTCAGCAAACAGGAAGGAAAGCTCCAAAAGTTTGTATTCAGCTACATAGATAGCAGTTATGTGGAAGAGGGGTCATACCCTAAGCGGTGAAGAGCAACCATACCCCTCATCTATTAACCTGAAGATTTGAGATTTTATGGGAAGAGAAAGGGGAGTTTGTGGAAATAAGGATATGGGACAAAAAAGCTAATGAAGGAATTGAAACTAGATTTAAAAGTGTGAGTGTTGAGTACTGGAATTTTGGACTTCCCTGGTGGCTCAGATAGTAAAGAACCTGCCTGACAATGCAGGAAACATGAGAGATGTGAGTTTAACCCCTGGGTTGGGAAGATCCCCTGGAGGAGGACATGGCAACCCACTCCAGTATTCTTTCCTGGAGAACCCCATGGACAGAGGAGCCTGGCAAGCTACAGTCCATAGATTCATAAAGAGTTAGACACAACTGAAGTGACTTAGCAGGCACACAGGCAAGAACTTCTTACAAGTATGCTTGCAGCCTCTCAGAAGGTCTTTTAAAAATCAGAAGGATTGGGGTGTGGGGTGGGGGTGTGGAGAGGAAGGAGGATGACCTAAATATGAGCCAGCCCAATTTAACACTTGTAAGTCTCTAAAAATATAATTTGTGATGATATATCATCAGTGCATTGGTGGCAATGGAGGGTCAGAACATCTGTTAGGTTTCATTTGTTTTAACTTCCCTGAACTTGCTGTTAAATCAGAAAAGCAGAAGAATTTTAACATAGAAGGATGAAGAGGAAAGGTGAGGGTAATCGGATTTATGGGGCCATCTGGCAGGCCATGTGTCCTAGGGGCAGTGATAGCTTTATAGCAAGAACTACGGTAATTTCTAGTGACTCTTTCAAGCCTTCAAATCCCCCCAAACCTGCTTGTATAAAGTGATCTTTCTTTAAAATCAACGCCTAAAAGTGATCTTACTGTTCCCCTGGGGTAGTTGAGATGGAAGGTTGCTGAGAGGGGAAAGGCTGAGAATCAAAAAGCCTGGTTTAGATTTCAGTGCTTAAATTGCCTTTACAGGACCAAGAAAAGACTGGTGAGTGACTCAGATTCAAATGTTGTGATTCAAAGAGCTTTTCTATTTGAGTCATGCTGAAGGAGAGCCTTATTCTTATTCCCATTTTGGAAATGCCTCTGTGTTCAAGCTCAGAATCACTATGCCAAGGGGCATACTCAAGGTGTCCCCTCATATCAATAGCATCTAGGGACAGACCAGTGTTTGTGTATTGTGACCTAAAGTGATCCCTTCCTCCTGAGAATCTGAGCTATCACAGATGTATTGAACACTTCCAATGGTCTTTCTACTCACTTTTATCCTTCCCTGAAGATTTCCAGGATGAATAAGGATCTCCCAAGACTACTGGAAATAGGGATGACCTGTAGACTTTTCAGTTACCATCAATGAATGCAGATTGTCCTTCTGCATCTTCCCAAATCCACCCCCTCCCCTGTTGCACATCTCCAAACTCGCCCTTGGCAACCAGAAATCCCAGAGGTAAGGCTGTCCCTATCTTTAATCTAAAGCTTTAGTCTCAAACCATGCAGACTTTAGGAGTTCAGACAGTCAAGCATCTGGACAACTAACTACATTCATCAAATGTTATATGACCTAGGAAGTTGTTTTGGGGAGGAGGAAATAATACTAGCCTGGTTCATGCTAAGAAGTTACTATTGATAGAAAAGTATTTTGAAACTAAAGCGTGATTCATATGTGCTAAATAACTAGTAGAAGTCAGTGTCATTAACAGCATCAAATTAGAAACACTGAATACTCAAATCTCAAACTTCACTGTTTAAAATGTTTTTCTCTTACTGCCACAAAGGGTCAGTAGTGAGATCCAGTTATTCTCCAAACTGTTTTAATGTTAGGGCTATAAAAGAAAAACAACTGAAGAATAATTGGACTATATAACACTACTAAAAAGATTCCTGGTGAGTTAAAGGACTGACTGTTTTCACTCCATGCTAGTCTGTGATGACTTGGGAGAGTGTAAAAGATTTGCAGGGCAAGGAACTTGGGATCCAGACCCAGTACTATCTTCATCTAATAAGAGATCAAGGCTCTTGGGGTTCTTTTCCTCATTTCAATAATTATAGTGAGGAAGAGGGGACATAAGAGGAATTCTAAGGCCCCTTCTGCAGTAAAATTCTATTTTGTTCTACAAAGACTATTTCTGGATGACTTTGCAAAAATAGATAAAATGCAGAACTTGGGAAAAAATGGGGTGAGACCTAACAAGAGATATCAGACTGACAATGCAGACATTTTATTTAAAATTGAAAATCCTTTCTGAAATCCAATTGTTATATTAATAATTTTTCAGGCAATGGGTACTTAGTATTTTCAAGTGAGTCACTGCTATGACCTTGGGAAATGCAGAAAAAGATGATTTCCAAAAACTGTTACTTAATCAGTAACTAGGACTATTACCAAGGCCAATATCAGAACCTACTCTAGAACATGAAGATTCTAGGAATGAAGCTCTTTTCACTCACCAAGGGTTTCCCTCTGCTCCTCCCCCATCTTTTTCTCCTTTCTTTTTTCTTTCTTACTTTTTTTTAGGGCTTTTCAGAAATTGTGAAACATCTCTTAGTTAAGCAGTCACTAGGTTAGCAGTGGCAATCAGATGGACGGAGTGTTTCAACACCTCATACAAATCAACATCAAATGATCACAAAGCTCCAGTTTCATTGCACCTATACCCTTTGCAATGACATGTGGAATTCCACATACACAAAGAAATGGGAAATATCATTCTCTTTCTTAACCTTTTCCTCTAGTTTGATTTGCATTTTGTGTAAAAGTTATCCCTTTTATAAGTACTCTTCACTTTTCCAGAACCTAGCTAAAACCATAAGTTATTTTCTTGTAAGACTGAACATATCCTATGTTAGAACTATCTTTCTGGTAACCCTTTTAAGCCCTTGATAATTTCAGAACAATTCTGTCTGAAGGTAAGTAGTAACCTGTATTGAGTAAAATACTATGGAAACATGACCATCACTTTAAGGATGATTTTTTTAAAGTCTGTCATGCAGTGATACTAAAGTTTTAAGTTCAGTATGTAGGTTCATTTCTCTTTCAATTTAGTGCTGATTCATTTTCCTGATCTTTAAAAAAAAAAAAGAATTCTATCTGCTGTTCATTCTGACCCTACTTCATAGAGTTTCCCATTCAATATGTACCTTGATTGAAAATCATTTTCATTTTGAAAATCTACACTTATATTTTTAGTATTGGGCTCATATTTGAAACCACTACTTGAATTCTCTGCTAAAGGCATATTTATCGACAAAACTTGTCTCTCCTACTTGGCAATCACTTGAGTCTCTCAAATCTCAGGTTTGGCCTTGGTGAGGATCTTCCCCAAGACACATGGTCTTATAGTCCCAAACGCCCTCTAAATGTGAAAAAACAAACAAACAAACAAACAGATGCTTTCTTTTACTGCTGTAGAGACACAAAAATAATGATTTTGATAATTTAGTGCTTTTATTGAAGGGTCACATTTTCATGTTGATATAGTCAGGTTTTGCTAGGGAAGCAACCCAAACTCTGAGTTGCTTATAACAGCAAGCATTTTCTTCTAACCCACATCACATGATGGTTGTTGGCCAGCTAACCAAAGACCAAGCAGTAGACCTGAGTGCAGGTCTGCTTATATTCTTATTCTGAGATCCATGTTGAAGAAGCAGCTCCTCTCTGGGACATGTTGGCAGAAGTATAAGAGGCAGAGGCAAATTATAAAACTGTATCTAAAACTTCTGCTCAAATATAGCATGCAGCATGTCAACTCATATCCCATTGGCCAAAGCATATCATAAGAAAAATCTGAGAGCCGACGTGCTAGGGATATATGATCCTCTTATAAGAAATAAATGAGTGAAAAATTAAGAACTTTAATCAAATTCATCATATCCACCCTCTGATAAAATATTAATACCAACTTACTTCTCAAACAGATTTGGTTCCTAGAAAGATGTTATATGCATATATGATTTTTGTTTTAAGACCATCAGTCAGTCAGTTCAGTTGCACAGTATGTCCAACTCTTTGCAACCCCATAGACTGCAGCACACCAGGCTTCCCTGTCCATCACCAACTCTCAGACCTTGCTCAAACTCCTGTCCATTGAGTTGGTGATGCCATCCAACCATCTTATCCTTTGTCATCCCCTTTTCCTCCTATCTTCAATCTTTCCTAGCATCAGAGTCTTTTCTAAGGGAACAGTTCTTCACATCAGGTGGCCAAAGTATTGGAGCTTCAGTTTCAGCATGAGTCCTTCCAATGACTATTTAGGACTAATTTCCTTTAGGATTGACTAGTTTGATCTCCTTGCAGTTCAAGGGATTCTCAAGAGTCTTCTCCAAACCACAGTTCAAAAGCATCAGTTCCTCAGCCACAGACTATTTCATTTTGAATAAACACTTCATTGTAATGAAAATACTCTTTTTAAATTTATTTTTTACTGTGCTGTGCAGCTTATGGGGATCTTAGTTCCACAACCTGGGATTGAACTCAGGCCATGGTGGTGCAAATGCCAAGTCCTAACCACTGGATCACCAGGGAATTCCTCCACTCATTATTGAATTATTTGCCCTTACTTGCTTTTTTTATGTAATGAATTAATAAACTGAAAAAATTCCCATGAGAAGCTAAATTCATCATTGGTTTCATCATTTTACAAAATTCATAAATGCTATACAATTCTCCCTTTTAAAATATGTATCTTCAGAAATGGCATTTAGTTTCAAAGTGGATTTTACTTCATGAATTCTCATGCACCTACAGTGTTTTCCAAACTTGATTATGAATTCTTTCAAACAAACAAAAAAACCCTACTGTAACCACAGTAATGACTTATAAGATTATTATTGTAATGTTATTTAAATGTACAGAGTAAATATTAAAAGCATAAAATTTAATCTATTTTCAACAAAGAAAGTATAAAACTGAACAAAATGATCAAAACAGCCATTTGAAGGTTTGAAAATGATAAAAAAAAAAAAAAAAAAAGCCAATTCATGAAGAACTGCTGGGATCTGGGTAAGAAAAGTAGAGTTTGTGGTCTTTTTGCCTGGGGTGGCTCCCTTCCTACTCACCCTTAGCTCAATGAGCATATTGTTTTAGCAGACCAGGGCTGACAGTGAACTCTAACAGCTTCTGCCAGAAGGAGAAGACTTCATTTGGAGTAAAGTACAAGAGTCCATGCCAACCAATATTATCACTGAAGTTAGCTAGTTCAATAAGAAATGAGTATGGAAAACCCATGTCTCTGCTAGCCTGAGGTCCCACTTAGGGCAAGTTGTGGACTGGTCAGAAATTTAATGGGGATACCGTGGAAATGAGAAAGCCATAGAAAAGCTAGATACGCTCTACACACATCTCTGGCCAACTGAGAAATGACATGCGCATTTAGAAGAGACAAAAAATGATTTGATAGTTAAAGCTAAGGAAGACGTGAGACATGCTGGAGAAATTCTCTGTCAGAGGATTGAAGCCTTACTGGTTTAATGTATTTGAGCACCATCTCTACCTGTGGCTCAGCTGGTAAAGAATCCTCCTGCAATGAAGGAGACCAGGGTTCAATCCCTGGGTTGGGAAGATCCCCTGGAGAAGGGAAAGGCTACCCCACTCCAGTATTCTGGCCTGGAGAATTCCATGTTCGCAAAGAGTTGGACATGACTGAATGACTTTCATTTCACTTTACTTCTACCCAAATCACTGCCTGACCACAAAGTTATGCACATCTAAAGGAAAACTCTAGGAAGCCAGGCTAAAAAGTGTAATAATAATAATAATAATACCTGAGCAGAGATATCAGGAGCTATGAATCAGGAGGGAAACAGGTTCTGCAAGCTAAATCCAGGGAAATTACTAAAAAAAAATTCTTCAGGAGGGAGAAATGAGAATCTTTGTAGCAATGAGAGTTGCTATAATTTATTATTTAAAATGTTAAGTTTTCAACAACAACAAAAAAAGAGACATGCAAAAAAATAGTAAAGTCTAACCCTTACTAAGGAGAAAAATCAGTCAATAGAAGGTGACTTTTAAGTAGGCCCAAAGGTTAGCTTTAGCACACAAAAACTTCAAGGCAGCTATTTAAAAAGATTTAACCATACAACTGACAAGGGGATAAAATCCAAAATATACAGACAGGTCATACAACTCTATTTTAAAAAATGCTAATCAAAACCACAATGAGGTATCACACTGGTCAGAATGCCTTTTATCAAAAAGTCTACAAATAGTGACTGCTAGAGAGGTTGTGTTGAAAAGATAGCCCGCCTCCACTGTTGGGAGGAATGTAAATTCCTGTAGCCACTATAGACAACAGTATGGACGTTCCTTAAAAAAAAAATAAATATAGAGTTACTGTATGATCCTGCAATCTTTCTCTAGGGTATATATCTGGAAAAGATGAAAATTAATCCAAAAAGATATATGCACCCAATGTTCATAACAGCATTATTTATAATGGCCAATATGTGGAAGCAAACTAAACATCCATCAGCAGATGACTGGCTTAAGAAGATGTGGTGTGTGTGCATGTTTGTGTATGTGTAAATATGTATATACACATTGTATATATACAGTGGAATATTAGTCATACAAAAGAATGAACTACTATACATAAAATTCATAAGCGACAAGGATTTACCGTATAGCACAGGGAACCATGAAAGTGAAAGTGTTAGTTGCTCCACTGTGTCCAACTCTTTGTGACCCCATGGACTGTAGCCCTCCAGGCTCCTCTGTCTATGGAATTCTCCACCCAAGAATACTGGAGTGGGGAGCCATTCTCTTCTTCAGGGGATCTTCACAGGGATCAAAACTGGATCTCCCACATTGCAGGAAGATTCTTTACCATCTGAGCAACCAGGGTATAATAATCTATAGCAGAAAATAATCTGCTATATATATATATACTATGCTATGCTAAGTCACTTCAGTCGTGTCCGACTCTGTGTGGCCCCATAGACGGCAGCCCACCAGGCTCCCCCGTCCCTGGGATTCTCCAGGCAAGAACACTGGAATGGGTTGCCATTTCCTTCTCCAATGCATGAAAATGAAAAGTGAAAGTGAAGTCGCTCAATCATGTCTGACTCTTAGCGACCCCATGGACTGTAGCCTACCAGGCTCCTCCGTCCATGGGATTTTCCAGGCAAGAGTACTGGAGTGGGGTGCCATTGGCAATACAATATTGTAAATTAATATAGTTCACTAATAACTTATTAATTATAGTCAATAATACAATAATGTTTAAAAACTAATATAATATTGTATATCAACTATAGTTCACTAAAAAATTTTTAAATATGTTTTAAAAAAGAAAGGAAGCCGTGTTTAGAGACCTAAAAATATAATAACAATTACACAACAAATAGAGAATATCAATAGAGAAATAGAAACCACAAAAGAGAACCAAATGGTGATTCTCGAGTTGAAAAGTTCAGTAACTGAAATGACAAATTCATTAAATAGGTTCAACAGCAGATATGATATGATACCAGAAAGCATCAGTAAATTTGAATATAAGTCAAGAGAAAATATACAATCTGAAGAACATGAAGAAAAAAGAAAAAAGATTTTTAAAAAAGCATAGCTTCAGAGATCTGTGGTACAATATCAAGTATACCAAAGATGTGCAATGAGAATCCCCTACAGGGACAAAAAGCTTATCTGAAGAAATAGTGGCAGAAAACTGTCTGCATTGGATGAAAAACATTACAGATCCAGGAAGGTCAATAAATTCCAAGTTGGATAAACACAAAGAGATTCATATCAAGGCATATCATAGTTAAACTGCTGAAGCTAAAAAGGAGGAAATATTGAAAACAAGAGAGAAAAAAACTTCATAGGAACACTGGAACTATATAACTTATAGCTGATTTCTCATCTGAAAAAAATGGAGATCAATGGCATTGGGATGACATTCAATAAGCTGAAAGGGAAAAAAAAAAAAAAAACTAAACCAATAATTCTATATCCAGGAAAATTGTCCTTCAAAACTGAATATCACCCAGCAATTTCAAAAAAGAAACAAATTATTGATACATGGAATAGCCTAGGTAAATCTGCAGTGAATTAAACTGAGTGAAGAAAGCCAATCCCAGAAGATTATATACTTTGTCATTGTATATAACATTGTTAAAATAAAAATTATAGAAGTGGAGAACAAATTAACAGCTGTTAGGGGTTAAGGAGGGAGTGGATATCTGAGGGAAGTAGGTCGGCTATAAAAAGATGACCGGGGTTGGAGGGGATTCTTGTACTGATGGTAATGTTTTGTATCTTGATCTGTATCAATGTTAATATCTTAGTTGTGCTGTAGTATTATAGTTTTGCAAAATGTTACCAATTGGGGGAAAATCAGTGCAGGATACACAGAATATTTCTGCATTATTTCTTATAATTCCATGGGAATCTACAATTATCTCAAAATAAAAAGCTTAGTTTTAAAAATTACATATAAAGATAAACATTGTATTTTTTAAACTTCAGAAAACAAAGTGAATGGACCAAACACTCCAATTAAAAGACAGATTGTCACACTGGCAAGAAAACAATCTAAATGTCTGTGAACTGATAATGGATAAACAAAATGTGTTTTATCCATACAACACAATTTATTCAAACACAAACATAGAAAAACTATTAATACATACTTCAGGATGGATGAAGCTTAAAAGCATTACACTAAGAGAAAGATGCAAAACAATTCCATTCATAAGAAATTTTCAGAAAAGGAAAATATCTAGAGACAGTAGATTATTGATAGTCTGTAACTGGAGGTGGGAGAGGGACTGATTCAAAGGGGTACAAGAGAGCTTTGGGGGGAAACTTAAATGTTCTAAAATTGGATTATGATGATTATTGCACAACTGTAGACACTTACTTAAAAAGAAATCCTTGAACTGCACACTTAACATACTTGAATTTTAAAGCATGTAAATTACACTTCTATAAAACTATTTACCAAGTTATGCTTAATTAAGTCTTCATTCTCATACTTCTTTTGAAACCTACTCATACAATTATCAATCCAAAAGTCTTTTACAAATTAAATATAATCAAACCACCAAACTAGTAAAATTCAAATTAACATTTCTAGGACACAACTGATAAACTTAAAGATACCACCTTTTCCTTAAATAAGAAGTTTTCTCACTCTCACTTGAATATCGCCATGGTTTTAGAGGCTGAAGTGTGCCTTATGGTAAATCAATTATCTTACCAATTTTCCCTCCAAACTACTGCAAAATTCTCCCTTGCATAGTTGGACCAGAATGTGCTTTGACTTTACTTGGTGCTTAGACATCATTCACTAGAGTGTAAGCCCCACAGGACTGGAAAAATTTTTAATTCACTGCTGTGTCCCCAAAGCATAGAACAGTAGTACATGGCATACTGCAGATATCAAAAGAAATTCACACGTGAAGACTACTTCTATTATGTGTTATAACTTCACAATATTATTCCAGTTTACTGTATCATTTTCACATGATATTATCATAGTCACTAAACAAGAACATCTTACTCTAAGAAAATGATTTTCAATTGCAAATTATCACTGTAAAAAAAGAAGAGCAAACTTTTTCCCCTGTATTTGAAACTAGTAAGAGTTGTCTATTCACTGATGGCTCAGTGGTAAAGAATCCCCTGCCAGTGCAGAAGACAGGGGTTTGATCCCTGGGTTGGAAAGATCCCCTGGAGAAGGAAATGGCAATCCATTCCCGTATTCTTGCCTGGGAAATCCATGGACAGAGAAGTCTGGCGGGCTACAGTTCATGGGGTTGCAAAAGAGTTGGACATGACGTAGCAACTAAACAACAATAGTAGTTGTGGGATGAGTGTTCTCATTTTGACATCAGGACATATAGTAGGACTGGACATTCTTACCAACACATTCAAAATTAAACTCTGGGGGATCACTCAGTATCAGCACAGTCATAAATATATAGCCCTCCTCTGATCTAAAACTGTTTGTCATTTCAGTTTTTCGGCCTGTTTCCTCAGTAAACAGTGTTTTTGGTAATCTGAAATGTTTACATTAATTTTTAAATAGCATCTAACTAAAAACTAAAATGAAAAATTCTCCTAGAAAACTCATAAATGCTGAAGCATGTGTTGTGTGGATCTCAGTTTAGGAAGCACTGGCCTAAATCATTACATGTTTGACCTGATGTTTCTCAATTTGATAAGCATTTCTATTTCATTACTGTCCTCACTAAAAGCATGAAATGCTCCAACTACTTATTCTGTTGGGAGGTATATTCTACTTAATACTTTTTTAAATTGAAAACATCTGCTTTTAACTATTTTTCAGGCTCAATTCATTCCTACACTGTTTTATTATGGAGAATTCTGAAATCTCAACTATTTCTTTAAAAGCCGAAGCAGATTCTTGGCCAAGGGTAGAGGAGTGGCTGTACACTAGAGAGGGAGAAAGGAGAACAAAGACAGTTTATGGGGGAATTCCCTGGTTGTCCAATGGTTGGGACTCCGTGCTTTCACTGCTAAGGGCACAGGTTCAGTCCCTAGTCAAGGAACTAAGACCTTGGCAAGCCAGTCAAAAAAAATTTTTTTTTTTCTTAAAGTGAAGATCAAAAAAAAAAAAAGTGCAGTCGTAACAACAACAAAAGATAACTCATTGGCAGCCTCCCAGTCTGTTCCCTGGCAGAGGCAATGGCAACCTTTTGGGAAAGAAAACTAGTTTCACTACTAATCTTCCCCCACAGAATATCAGCTCAGACACCTTTGCATTTGGGGGTCTTATACACAGAAAATTAATTCCCTTCCTTCATTGACATGAACAAATATTAGTGCCTACTGTGGTTGTACAATATGCTAACTGTTGGGGTTATGGATGTAAATGAGACACAGCTCCTGCCTGAGAAGGCACATGCTATCAGGTAAAAGAGAGACAAACTGAGTACCACATACAATGCATTGTGTAAAGTTCTGGCATCAATAGAAGGGCTTTCTGAAGGCATAGAAGGGAAGCACCTGATTAGCCTTAAATCCAAGAAAGCTCCCTTGATGAGGAATAGACTGATGAAGGGATAGAGAGAAGTAAGAACAAGCAACAGGATGTTACAAGAAGAGGCAGCAAAAGCAGTAAAGGCACTTAGGCAGGAAAGAAAAAAGGAACTTGGAATTGAAGAGAGATGTGTCCGTTTTCTTGTTTATCCCTCTACCCATCCATCCACCATCCAACCAACAAATACTCAAAGTTAAATTATCTCTTAAATTCCAGATGCTGGGCTAAGTGATATGAAATCAAAAATTATTAAGATTTGACCCCCATTACTCTAGAGGAACTGGAGTCAAATGGTTCAGGAGAGACCTAAATAACTGCAGGATCTCCTCATCTATTTCTTGAAGCTGTTCAGTTCTCTCCTTCTTTACTGCCAAACTAATCTATTAGGTTGGTGCAAATGCAATTGCAGTTTTGGACCATGAATTTAAATCATTATAACTAGTCTCAAACACATTTTAATTTATTTTTTAATAAATTTGTTTTATTATTTTATTAATCAAAGTAGGAGCCATTACAATTAACACATTCTTTTCCAACAAGAAGTAAGTTTGTTTATGCCCTATAATGTGAAAATCCATGCTTCAGGAAAGGATTTTCTGCCTCTTGCTAGTTGTGGAAGCATTTCCCCTGAAAAAAGTTGTCAAGATGCTTGAAGAACTGGTAGTTGGTTGGCAAGACATCAGGTGAATATGGAGGATGAGGCAAACTTTCATAGCCCAATTTGTTCAACTTTTGAAGGTTAGTTGTGCAACCTACAGTTGGGTGTTGTCCTGGAGAAGAATTGGGCCCTTTCTGTTGACCGATATGGGCTGCAGGTGTTGCAGTTTTTGGTGCATCTTATTCATTTGCTGAGCATACTTCTCAGATGTGATGGTTTCGCTGGGATATAGAAAGCTGTAGTGGATCAGATGGACAAGAGACCACCAAACAGTGACCATGACCTTCTTCTGGTGCAAGATTGACTTTGGGAAGTGCTTTGGAGCTTCTTCTCGGTCTAACCACTGAGCTGGTTGTCATATAAGATCCACTTTTTGTCGTACATCACAACCCAACTGAGAAATGGTTCATTGTTGTTGCGTAGAATTAGTGAAGACAATCGTGCAAAGTAACTATTTTTTTTTTTTTTTGGTCAGCTCTCGAGACACCCACTTATCCAGTTTTTTCACCTGTCCTGCTGCTGCTGCTGCTAAGTCGCTTCAGTAGTGTCCAGCTCTTTGCGATCCCATAAACAGCAGCCCACCAGGCTTCCCCATCCCTGGGATTTTCCAGGCAAGAACACTGGAGTGGGTTGCCATTTCCTTCTCCAGTGCATGAAAGTGAAAAGTGAAAGTGAAGTTGCTCAGTCGTGTCCGACTCTAGCAACCCCATGGATTGCAGACTACCAGGCTCCTCCATCCATGGGATTTTCCAGGCAAAAGTACTGGAGTGGGGTGCCATTGCCTTCTCCATTTCACCTGTCCAATTTGTTTCAAATGCAGAATGACCATAAAGTGATCAGTGTTGAGTTCTTTGGCAACTTCTCATGTAGTTGTAAGAGGATCAGCTTCAGTGATCACTCTCAATTGGTCTCTGTCGACTCCGATGGATGGCCACTAGGCTCCTCATCATCAAGGCTCTTGTCTCCTTTGTGTAAGTTCTTGAACCACCACAGCACTGTATGTTTGTTAGCAATTCCTGGGCCAAATGCATTGTAGATATTGTGAGTTGTCTCCACTGCTTTATGATCCATTTTGAACTTGAATAAGAAAATCACTGGAATTTGCTTTTTGTCTAACTCTTTTTTATCCTTCACACTGAGGACAGTATACTTTTTCAAATGCAAATCTGATTAGGCCAGTGCCTCTGAATTCTCACTGCTATGTGACGAAATGAAAAATGTCTCAGCATGCTCCTGCCTGGTCTGGATGCTTCTACCAACCTCTCCAGTCTCAATCTTGTTCTTCTCACTCACTTCTCTAGCCATACAGGCCTTCGTGTCTTTGTTCTTACCATGGTCCTGTCCCTCTGTGACAGGACCTTTCTTCATGCTGTCCTGTGTGTATGGAATACTCTTGGAGAAATGTATCCTTCCTCATCCTTAAGACTTCAGCCTAACTCTTACTTGTTCTTCAGGAAAGAAGCCTTTACCAACCTCTTAGACCTCTGATAGTCCCTTATGATCTCTCATTTGCACTATTCACCACCCTTATAATCCTGTATCTATTTATGTGATGTTCAAATAAGGCCTATTTCTCTCACTAGATATAATAGTAAATGTATATTTTTCCTCACCTAATCCAGTGCTCAATAAAATATTCATTGATTGAATGAATGAATATATATAGTGTGTCATTCCCAGGTGGTGTTAGTGGTAAAGAACTCACCTGCCAGTGCAGGAGACTCTAGAGGCGCAGGTTCAATCCCTGGGTCTGGAAGAATCTCTGGAGGAGGGAATGGCAACCCACTCCAGTATGCCTGGCTGGAGAATTCAATGGACAGAGAAGCCTAGTGGGCTACAGTCCATGGGGTCGCAAAGAGTCAGACACTACTGAAGCAATTTAGCATGCATGCATGCACATATAGTATGCTAGTTGCACTTTCCAAAACTGGCCACTACAACATCTCCCATTGCACATGTATTTCTTAATGTGTGGCTTTAATGCACCTCCTATTGAGAGGTGGTAACTGTGTTCTCTTCCCTTGAGTCTAGGCAGGTGTGTGATTACAGAAGTGATGCTATGTGACTTCTGAGGCTTGACTATAAAAAGGCAACAGCTTCTGCCTGCTTCTTCTGAGACTTTCAGACTAGGAACTCGGCCACAGGGAAGTCTGAGATGAAGAACTGAGACCCTTCCCTTTGTTCCACAGCCATGTCTGTACTCCCAGCTGATAATCCAGCACCATCTGTTTTTTCTCTTTAAGATTTAATTAATTTCTTTATTTTTGGCTGTGGTGGGTCTTTGTTAATGCATATGGGCTTTCTCTAGTTGCAATGAGCTCAGGCTTCTCTTGTTGCAGAGCACAGGCTCTAGGGCTCTCATCTTTAGCTGTTGTAGCACATGGGCTCAGCCGCTCCCCCGCATGTGGAATCCTCCTGAGGTGGGGACTGAACCTGTGTCCCCTACATTGGCAGGCAGACTCCCAGCCACTGGATGACCAGGGCAGCCCAGCTAGCACCATCTTATATCACATATGAGAGCTATCTTGAAAACAGGTCCCAACCTCCAGTTGAGCCACACCAGCTAGTACTATGTGCAGCAGTGATGTTATGTCTGCAAAGCCCTGCACTGTTTTAAGGCAGGAAATGTTGGGGTAGTTTGTTACACAATAAGAGATAACTGGAATATATGTAGTAAAAGGGATTCATACTTAACTGACAAAATATCCAGATTAGGTTGTCAAGATCAGTAAACTGGATTGATTTTTGGTCACTCACAAAGTGCTTTTTCCCAGTCAACTATTTAACTAATGGAACAGAGCAAAGCAACCATCAAAATAGTGCATCAAAGATTCAAAGAGGACTTCCCTGGTCATTCAGTGCTTAAAATTTGCTTGCCAGTGCAAAGGACACAGGTTCAATCCCTGATCCGGAAATATTCTACATGCCGCAGGGTAACTAAGCCCATGAGTAGCAACTACTAAGCCCAGGCACCAGAACTACTGAAGCCTGAGCACCCTACAGCCCATGCTCTGCAACAAGAGAAGCCACCACAATGAGAAGACCGCACACTGCAACAGAGAGTAGCCCCTGCTGGCTGCAACTAGAGAAAACCTGCATGTAGCAAGGAAGACCCAGCGCAGCCAAAAATAAATAAAACTTTAAAGAAGATTCCGAGAGTACAACATTGTAATTCAACTATACTTCAACAAAAAATAGTCACAAATTAATCATAGTAATATAAGTGATTTGTGCCCTTTCATCCACTCTAGACCCCAGCTCTATACTTTATTTCTGCCCATTCTTTAGTCTTTCCTATCTTCATTTTCCATTATTATGCTATTTAAATCTACTAAATTGCCTTGTTCTAATCTTTGTGGTACAGGGTTTAAGCCAATGAGAATTTTGTGATTGGTAGAGAACAAACTTAAGAGTATGACAAGAATAATAAAAATACCTGATCAAAGGAATTTGCAGTGACATTTATTCTGAACAAAAATGTCTAAAATTGTTTAGGTTCTTGATTTTCCTTATGCATGTTTGTAGCATTTGTCTTACTGGATAAACAAAAGTTGAGGAACTTTGTGGATCCTCTATAGCATGGCTACTGATTAAGCTGATAAGGTTATCATGTTTGTGATAGGGGGAGTGTAACTAATTTCTCTCTGGAGTGCACCTTAAGAAACCCTGCTCCCAGTATCCCCTCAAATGTTACATGTCTACTGACAGGATGCAAAGACAGCATAGTACACTGTGAATAAAGAGCGCTAGATCTTCAGTCTGGTGACCTGGGTTTGAATCCTGGCTTATCATTTATTAATTATGTAGCTGCGGCCAAATCACTTATTTTTTCCAAGGCTCAGTTTCTTTGGCTAAACAATGGGTACAAATTGGCATCCATTCCAGAGGGTTGTTGGGAAGGTTGAAAGAGATAATCCTTGAAGCATTAAAGAGGTGCTTGGCCATAAAAAGTGCTCAGTAAATCCAACTCTTGCATTGTCTCCATCATGATTCATTGTTTCTGATTTTATTCTACATGGCCAATCTTTGCTTGACCTTTAGAGAAAAATGGTGTGTGTGAAACAATCTTCAAAGAAATGAGTCAGTTTATAATTTTTAAGATTACTTATCACATCAAATCATTCCCCTACCAGAGGCAGAGATCAAGATGGTGAAGGAAAAGAACACAGAGCTCACCTTCTCAACAAACATACATGCGGGACAAGTTTCACCAAAAAAATGACAGAAAACTAGAGGAAGATCTCTTATACAACCAAAGCTGCAAGAAAGATCTCCAGGTAACCAGGTAGGATGAAAAAAAAAAAAATTCCTCTTCCCTCTTCTGTTGTTTTCCTGTTTATTGCAGTTTTATTACAAGTTCACTTGGTGAAGAACAACCCTGCTTAGTGTGCTAATGAATCTATATACAAAATGGAAACAGACTCACAGACATAGAAAACAAACTCATGGTTACCAAAAGGGAAAGGGAGGAGAAGAGGGATAAATTAGGAGTTTGGGATTAATAGATACAAACTACTATATGTAACCCAGATAAGCAACAGAATTTACTATATAGCACAGGGAAACATATTCAATATCTTGTAATAACCAACCTATAATGGAAAAGAATCTGAAAAAATGTATATATAACTGAATCACTTTGCTGGACAGCTGAAACTAACACAATATTATAAATCAAGGATACTTCAATAAAAATAAATAAAACAGGTAATGTTATAAAAAGATAATGAAAACCAAAACCATAGTGAAATAACACTGCATTGAAATACCACTGCATATCCACCAGAAAAGCTAAAATTAAAAAGACAGACACACTAAGTGTTAGTGAGGATGAAAAGCATCTGGACATCTCCTGTTATGCTGGCAAGAGTGCAATTTGGCAAAGCCACTTTGTTGAAGTAAAGATATTGATTTGCCAGTATCTGTTAAAGCTAAACACTTGCATACTCTTGTGATCCAGCATTTCCACTCTTAGGTATGTCCCCTAACAAAAATGCAAGGGATTCTGTGTAAGTTCTTGTATACCAAAAGACATATACAAGAATGTTTAGTGTACTACCCTTTGTAAAACTCCCCAAGTGGAAATAACCCAAACACCCACCAACAGTAACTAGGTTTTTTAAAATTTATTTTGTATTAATACAATGGAATACTGTATAGCAATGAGAATAAACAAGCCACAACTGCACACAAGTGTGAATCTTTAAAGGTTCTAGTCACCAATTCCAATGTGAGTTGTGAAAAGGGCATTTCCACACAACGAGAAGAAACTCTCTGAAACTACAATTTAACTCAACTCTGACACTATGCTGAAATAGCATCAGAACCCACAGGTTAAGGAGTCACTCCTACAAGACTGCCTCCTCCCAACTTCAGATGCCATTTGCAAGTCCAGATTGTCACCTGTGCTTCTGATCTACTTGCTACAGATTGGAAGTTCCAATGAATCCTTCTTTGGGTTTGATTTGCTAAAGCAGCTCACAGAATTCAAAGAAACATTTCACTTAGAAGACCACGGGTTTATTATAAAAGGTTATAACTCAGGAATAGCCAGAGGGAAGAGAGACACAGGGCGAGGTACAGGAAAAGAGTGCAGAGTTTCCCTGCCTTTTCCACGGACATTACCCTCCCAGAACCTCGGTGTGTTCACCAACCAAAAACTGTATGAACTCTGTCTTTTGAGGGTTTTATGGAAGCGTCATGACATAGTCCTGACTTATTAAATAATTGGCCACTGGCAGTTGAGTCAACCTCCAGCCCCTCTCTTCTCCCTTGAGATTAGGGGTGTGGGACTGAAAGTTCCAACCCTTTAATCCTGTGGTTGGTTCCCCTGGCAACCAGCCCGCATTTTCAGATTACCTATGGGCTTTCTGAAAGCCACCTCATTAACATAACGAAAGACACCTTTGGGGCAATTCCAAGAATATTAAGAGCTCTGTGCCAGGAATGGCTTGAAGACCAAATACATATATTTCTTATTGTAAATCCCAATATCACAGTCTCATAAGAATATTGTTGATGAAAAGAAATCAAGCTCAAAAGTACATATTGTCAGGTTCTGTCTACAGAGTTAAAAGATAGGCAGATCAAATTGACAAAGATAAGAAAATGGTTACTGTTGAAAGCAGTAATGACTGGGAAGGGCCTAGGATAGATAATGTTTTATTTCTTCCTTTGTTTACAGGAGTGTGTTCATTTTATGAAAATTCATGAAGTTGTACAAAAAATACTTTGCTTCGGTGTGTACATTCAGTTCAGTTCAGTCGCTCAGTTGTGTCCAACTCTTTAAGATCCCATGAACTGCAGCACACCAGGCCTCCCTGTCCATCACCAACTTCCAGAGCCTACTCATATCCATTGAGTTGGTGATGCTCTGCAACCATCTCATCCTCTGTCATCCCCTTCTCCTCCTGCCCTCAACCTTTCCCAGCATCAGGGTCTTTTCAAATGAGTCACTTATTCACATCAGGTGGCCAAAGTATTGGAGTTTCAGCTTCAACATCAGTCCTTCCAATGGAAATCCAGGACTAATCTCCTTTAGGATTGACTAGTTGGATCTCCTTGCAGTCCAAGGGACTGTCAAGAGTCTTCTCCAACACCACAGTTCAAAAGCATCAATTCTTCTGCGCTCAGCTTTCTTTATAGTCCAACTCTCACATCTATACATGACTACTGGAAAAACCATAGCCTTGACTAGATGGACCTTTGTTGGCAAAGCAATGTCTCTGCTTTTTAATATGCTGTCTAGGTTGGTCATAACTTTCCTTCCAAGGAGTAAGCATCTTTTAATTTCATGGCTGCAGTCACCATCTGCAGTGATTTTGGAGCCCCCCAAAAAATAAAGTCTGACACTGTTTCCCCATCTATTTCCCATGAAGTGATGGGCCCAGATGCCATGATCTTAGTTTTCTGAATGTTGAGCTTTAAGCCAACTTTTTCACTCTCCTCTTTCACTTTCATCAAGAGGCTCTTTAGTTCTTCTTCACTTTCTGCCATGTAAGGGTGGTGTCACCTGCATATCTGAGGTTATTGATATTTCTCCTGGCAATCTTGATTCCAGCTTGTGCTTCATCCAGCCCAGCGTTTGTCATGATGTACTCTGCATATAAGTCAAATAAGCAGGGTGACAATATACAGCCTTGACGTACTCCTTTTCCTATTTGGAACCAGTCTGCGGTTCCACATCCAGTTCTAACTGTTGCTTCCTGACCTGCATATAGGTTTCTCAAGAGGCAGATCAGGTGGTCTGGTATTCCCATCTCTTTAAGAATGTTCCACAGTTTATTGTGATCCACACAGTCAAAGGCTTTGGCATTGTCAATAAAGCAGAAATAGATGTTTTTCTGGAACTCTCTTGCTTTTTCCACGATCCAGCGGATGTTGGCAATTTGATCTCTGGTTCCTCTGCCTTTTCTAAAACCAGCTTGAATGAACATCTGGAAGTTCACCGTTCATGTATTGCTGAAGCCTGGCTTTGGGAATTTTGAGCATTACTTTATTAGCATGTAAGATGAATGCAATTGTGCAGTAGTTTGAGCATTCTTTGGCATTGCCTTTCTTTGGGATTGGAATGAAAACTGACCTTTTCCAGTCTTGTGGCCATTGCTGACTTTTCCAAATTTGCTGCCATATTGAGTGTAGCACTTTCACAGCATCATCTTTCAGGATTTGAAATAGCTCAACTGGGATTCCATCGCTTCCACTAGCTTTGTTCGTACTGATGCTTCCTAAGGCCCAGTGGACTTCACATTCCAGGATGTCTGGCTCTAGGTGAATGATCACACCATCATGATTAACTGGGTTGTGAAAAGCTTTTTTGTACAGTTCTTCTGTGTATTCTTGCCACCTTTTCTTAATATCTTCTGGTTCTGTCAGGTCCATACCATTTCTGTCCTTTATTGAGCCCATCTTTGCATGAAATGTTCCCTTGGTATCTCTAATTTTCTCGAAGAAAATTACATTATACTTCAGTTTTTTTAAGTGTGTACATTATACTGTGAACATTATACTTCAGTTTTTTTAAGGCAAGCCCCCTGGCTCAAGTTTATAGTCCAAATTCACAGCTATTAGCTAAAGGTTTTATTTTGGGGCCAAGACAGTCATCGTTTGTTCTTCAAATCCTGTTTTACTTTCAAAATCTCTGGAACCAAATGACTAGGATCTTAGTTGGCTGGTTATGACCTTTCTTAAGGCCTTCTAGAATGACATCTAATGACATAATCATTAGACTTTACCAAGCCTTTCTGCACATTTTTGACTAGTTTTTGCAGGATTATTATCACATATTATTGCTATCGTTTTGAGATTTTTTTTGCCAGCTGTTGCCTGTTCTTTTTAATACTCATAGACATGACATGTCTATACCCTCTGCTTACCTCACTTGCAAAACTACAGCCAAAACAGGAGTTAAACTAAACCTTGTCTCTCAGAACTTGCCACTCTTAATTGTGATTGAAATCAGGCTCAAGCAGAAGCATCATAAAGCAGTAAGAGCTACAGAGAAAGGCTGACTGGTCCAAATAGTAACTGAGAAATAAATCATACTAAATCAGGAATAGAAACAGAAGTAGAAAAAGTGGCTGAAATTTTTTTCTGTGACTTTCAAAAACTTCTTGAAATATCTGTGATTATAGGCCACAGACAGTAGTATTTTATATATAATAATAAAAAAATTAGTATTTACAGTGCTTAATGTGTGTCAGATTTTGCACTGTGTTTTTATACATATTGTCTCTGTTAAGTCTCACAACTACCTATAAGAGTGATTATAATTATAGTTATCTCCATTTTACAGGTGGGGAATTGGAAATTTAGAAATATTATTAACTCACCCCAGACCATCCAGTAAATGAGTGGCAGTGTTGGAATTTGATCTTAGGTCTCTCTGGTCCCAAACTCCACTATCTTAACCAGTCTCCTCTACTATTTATTGTACACTAGATAGTGTATGCTGATTGGAGATAAGGGCTGAAAGTTTATATAGGAGAGCTGAAATGACATATGTTACGGTAAAGTGTCATAAACATAGATCAAAATACAAATATTGAAAGTACACATCATGCTAATCATGCCCGGAATAGACAGGCCACCAGTAAACCCAACCATATGCCATATTATTTTATTTTATGGGACCTGGATGCATTGTATATTCACCAAAGATGTCTCTTACTCTCTCAACATTCATCAGCATGTTATTTGTTTAGATACTCAAGGTTGTTGGATCTGTTAACTGAGATTAATTTATAAACACTATGGGTTTTACACATCATCCGGGACCATTCTTTATTATTTTGTGCCCGTACAAGGAAAAAAAAAGAAGACTTGGGGACTACAGGTTCACTTTCCTGTATTACCGTTGCCATGACAACTCCCAGGCTCTCTCTGATGATCTGTTGCTATCACTCAAAAAAAAAAATTAGTAAGTTTTGTGTTTTTATTTTCTACCATTGACTTTTTCTGAAGTATTTTATTTCTTATGTCTTATGACCCATGACCAGACAAACTACAAGGCATGAATAATCATCTTAGTTGCTTTGGGATCACATTCATTGGTTTGTGTAATTCAAAAAAAAATTTTTTAATCATGAAACTAATTACTGTGCTTTCAGTTTAAATTTATGATGTATTATGGTTGAGCTAACCATAAAATATAACATCATACAACAGCAGGTTTGGCTGGTGCTGAAAGATTATGGCAAAATCAATGGACCAGGCTTTCTAGGCTAGTGTGGTAGATTGTGGAGGACAAGATTGTCTATCTGAGCAGCAGAATAGATAAACTGGGTGTCTAATGTGGTTGAAGGGACCATTAGTTTGCTACTTTACCCCAAAATATATCTTCTGATACTCATCAGACATGGTGCCTGAAATGCCACTATTAGAGCTTTATTTCTATGAATCTTCAAAAGTTTTATTAGAAAAAAAATCTTGTGTGAAATAAAAGATACATATTTAGAAGTGCATAAACCATAAATGGAGAAGGCAATGGCACCCCACTCCAGTACTCTTGCCTGGAAAATCCCATGGATGGAGGAGCCTGGAAGGCTGCAGTCCATGGGGTCGCTGAGGGTCGGACACGACTGAGCGACTTCCCTTTCACTTTTCACTTTCATGCATTGGAGAAGGAAATGGCAACCCACTCCAGTGTTCTTGCCTGGAGAATCCCAGGGACGGGGGAGCCTGGTGGGCTGCCATCTATGGGGTCACACAGAGTCGGACACAACTGAAGTGACTTAGCAGCAGCAACAGCAGCAAACCATAAATCAATTTAACAGCTACAGTAATTACTAAGTAAACACCTGAGAAACCATCACTGAAATCAAGAAATAAAACACTGACAGCACTCCCCAAATTCTCCATGTATCTTATCCAATTAACAGCTCCTTCTCTCTTTCCCAGAGATAACAGCATTCTTGATATTTACAGCAACAATTCTTTTCTTTATAGTTTTACCAGCTGGGTATGCATTCCTAAACAATATAATAACATGTTTTCTGTTTTTAAAGACTTTCCATAAATGGAATTATGTTATAGGTATTTAATGTTTTCCTTCTCTTGCTAAAATTATATGTAAGATTCATTTATTTTATTTTATTTTATTTTTGTAAAGGAACTACAGCCTCATTTATTATTCGTAAATCTTGAACTAGTCTCCATTTACCATTTGATTTCTTTATACCCAAAATAGGAGTGTTGCAAGGACTGTTACAGGGAATTAATAGTCCCTGCTCCTTTAAATTTTCGATGATGGGTTTTAACCCTTCCTTAACTTCAGGTTTCAGTGGATACTGCTTCTTATGTGGAAATACGTGTGGGTCTTTGAGCTTAACAACTACAGGAATAGCATTTTGTGCTCGACCCACAGATTTTCCATCAGCCCATACTCTAGGATTTACATTTTGTTCAACCAAAGGGAGAGAAAGGAAGGGCTCCATATTCATGAAAACAGAGGCATGGACCTTGCTCAGTATATCCCTTCCCAAAAGGGGTAAGGGAGATTCTGGCACGATCAGAAACTCGTGTGAAAACAGCACAGAATCCCAGTTGCAAGATAAAGAATGACTGAAATAATACCTTTTGGCTCGTCCAGACAGTCCCATTACGGAAGCGGATAGGGAAGAAAGTGGGCCAGGGGCTTCAGTAAGCACAGAATAAGTTGCCCCAGTAGTAAGATTCATTTAGGCTGTGATAATTAACTACAGTTAACTCATTACCATTAGTGTATAGTATTCCATTGTACTCTACTGTTGATGGACATTTGGGCTATATTTTCTTCATCTTTTGAGTTGTTCAAATAATTTTTCTACTTCAATCTTTTACTGTGATGAATTACACTGATTGATTTAATGTTAACCCAATCACACATTCCTGGGGTTTTAGTTCCTGAGCAACTCTTTTCATATGTTGAGACTGTGGTTGTGCTGTGCTTAGCCATGTCTGACTCTTTGTAATCCCGTGAACTGTAGCCTGCCGAGCCCTATCCATGGAATTTTTCAGGCAAGAACACTTGAGTGGGTTGCCATTTCTTACTCCAGGTGATCTTCCCGACGCAGGGATCGAACCTTTGTCTCTTGTGTCTCCTGCACTGGCAGGCACCTGGGAAGCCCTAATGTTGAAACTAACCTCTATTTTTCCTTTTGCTTAAAACCCTTGCTGAGTTTTGGAATCAAGGATATACTAACCTCACAACAGGAATTGGAAAATGTTCCCTTTCTATTTTCTGGAAGAATTTGTATCTGTTTGATTTCATCATTGACATATTTCATTATTGAACATTTGGTAGAATTTTCTGGTAAAGAACTTGATTTCTGCCCACTACCCCTGAGAGTGCTGAATCAAAGCTCAAGGTTCCTATAAATGTTTTTTAACATTGGCAAATGCTCTCAAGCAGTATTGGTGCTCAGTGACTTTACTAACCTCTTTGGGATCAGGTTATCTCTCAGAATTTGTCTGACATTTCCCTCAGAATTTGCCTGACATTTCCCCACAATTTTACTTATTTTAAACTAGGTTTTTATTTCTTTTTTGCTGTGCTGGATCTTTGTTGCTTTGCACAGTTTTCTCCAGTTGCAGCGAGCACAAGCTACTCTCTAGTTATGATGCACAGGCTTCTCATTGTGCTGGCTTCTCTTGTCGCAGAGCACAGGCTCCAGGTACATGTGAGCTTCAATAGTTGCAGCACACTGGCTCACTAGTTGCAGCATATGGGCTCTAGAGCTTGGGCTCAGGAGTTGTGGTTCACATATTTAATTGCTCTACAGCATGTGGAATCTTCCTGGACCAGGGATCAGACCCATGTCCCCTGCATTGGCAGGCAGATTTTTATCCACTGAGTCACCAGGGAAGTCCTCCCCACAATTTTAAATTCTTTAAGGTTTAAAAGTAAATTTAAAAGTTTTTATTTGCTTTGGCTTCAAGTCTGCATTTTTATTTGTTTTAGAGTCCAGAGAAAGTAGATCTGAATAAATGTTTAAAAAGGAATCCTCTATAAAATGCAAATGTGCTTGGGAGAGTATAGAACAGTCTTATGGACTCTGTGGGAGAGGGAGAGGGTGGGAAGATTTGAGAGAATGGCATTGAAACATGTAAAATACCATGTATGAAACGAGATGCCAGTCCAGGTTCGATGCACGATACTGGATGCTTGGGGCTAGTGCACTGGGACGACCCAGAGGGATGGTATGGGGAGGGAGGAGGGAGGAGGGTTCAGGATGAGGAATACATGTATACCTGTGGTGGATTCATTTTGATATTTGGCAAAACTAATACAATTATGTAAAGTTTAAAAATTAATAAAATTTTAAAAAAATGCAAATGTGCTTGGGAGAGTAAACTCTTTGACTACTTCATTGATTCAGTTAAGTTCATTGTTTTCCTAGTATATTTCAGAACTGAACTAGGAAAAATGATGGGACAAAAGTGAAGGGAAAAGTCTTTTGTCCTAGTAAAGACAGATCATAGAAGTGGTTTACTGCCTATGCCACACAAGCTCCAACTTCTACTGGAAGAAGTAGTAAGAACTGCTATTGTACCCTGACCCACTCGCTTCACCATTTATGTTCTGTTGACTTCACTCCTGGCTCCACATCTGCTCTGGTCCCAGCACCACCAACCAGCTCTGCTCCCATCTTTTCCACACCTTTGGTCTCTAGTGTGTCATGGTTCATTAGTCTCTGGAAACCAGAGGCACCAAACCTTCAAATGTTCACTTCAAAACTAGGTCCTTGGAAAGTTCAGGGACACAGTTTGACAAGTAACCACCTGGTGCCCTGGGTATAGTAAACCACCCTTAGAAATTACTTTGTTCTTTGAAAGAGGTCACAGGCTGTCTGAATGAGATGAATTTCCTGCATTATTGAGGGAATAATAATCTCTCCTCCTTAGGCAAGTGTTAGATGTTCAGTCATGTGTGACTCTTTGTACCCTCATGGACTGTAGTCCACTAGGCTCTTCTGTCCATGAGATTTTCCTGGAGTGGGTTGCCATTCTCTTCTCCAGGGGAATCTTCCTGACCTTCTTGAATCTGGGTCTCCTGCACTGCAGGCAGATTATTTACCATCTGAGCCACCAGGAAGAGGATGCTTTATTCACTTATCTACCTGAGATCTGAGCAGTCTACCTGAGATCTGAGAGGTCTACCTAAAATCAGAAAACTAATTAAACTGATCACATGGACCACAGCCTTGTCTAACTCAATGAAACTATGAGCCATGCTGTGTAGGGCCACCCAAGACAGGTGAGTCATGGTGGAGAGTTCTGACAAAACGTGGTACATTGGGGAAGGGAATGGAAAAACACTTATTATTCTTGCCTTGAGAACCCCATGAACAGTATGAAAAGGCAAAAAGGACACTGAAAGATGAACTCCCCAGGTCAAGCCCAATATGCTGCTGAAGAAGAGTGTAGAATAGCTCCAGAAAAACTGAAGAGGCTGAACCAAAGTGAAAATAGTGCCCAGTCGTGGATGTGACAGATGACTGAAGTAAAGTCTGATGCTATAAAGAACAATATTGCATAGGAACGTGGAATGTTAGGTCCATGAATTAAGGCAAATTGGAAGTGGTCAAACAGGAGATAGCAAGAGTGAACATCAGCATTTTAGGAATCAGTGAACTAAAATGGACTGGAATGGGTGAATTTAATTCAGATAACCATTATATCTACTACTGTGGGCAAGAATCCCTTAGAAGAAATGGAGTAGCCCTCATAGTCAACAAAATAGTCTGAAATATAGTACGAGGTACAATCTCAAAAATGACAAAATGATTTCTGTTCATTTCCAAGGCAAACCATTCAATATCACAGCAATCCAACTCTATGCCCCAACCGCCAATGCTGAAGAAGCTGAAGAGGAATGGTTCTATGAAGACCTACAAGACCTTCTAGAACTAACAACAAAAAAGAGGTCCTTTTCATCACAGGGGACTGGAATGCAAAAGTAGGAACTCAAGAGATACCTGAAGTAAGAGGCAACCATGGCAAAGACTAACAGAGTTTTGCCAAGAGAACACTCTGGTCATAGCAAATACACTCTTCCAACAACACAAGAGAAGATTCTACACATGGACATCATCAGATGGTCAATATCGAAATCAGATTGATTATATTCTTTGCAGCCAAAGATGGAGAACCTCTATACAGTCAACAAAAACAAGACCAGGAGCTGACTGTGGCTCAGATCATGAACTCCTTATTGCCAAATTCAGACTTAAATTGAATAAAGCAGGAAAAACCACTAGACCATTTAGGTATGACCTAAATCAAATCCCTTATGATTATACAGTGGAAGTGAGAAATAGATTCAAGGGATTAGATCTGATAGACAGAGTGCCAGAAGAACTACGGACAGAGGTTCATGACATTGTATAGGAGGCAGTGATCAAGAACATCCCCAAGAAAAAGAAATGCAAAAAGGCAAAATGGTCATCTGAGGAGGCCTTACAAATAGCTGAAGAAAGAAGAGAAGATAAAGGCAAAGGAGAAAAGGAAAGATATACCCATCTGATCACAGAGTTCCAAAGAATAGCAAGGAGAGATAAGAAAGCCTTCCTCAGTGATAAATGCAAAGAAACAGAGGAAAATAGAATGGGAAAGACTAGAGATCTCTTTAAAAAAATTAGAGATACCAAGGAAACATTTCATGCAAGGATGGGCACAATAAAGGACAGAAATGGTATGAGGACCTAACAGAAGCAGAAGATATTAAGAAAAGGTGGCAAGAATACACAGAAGAACTATACAAAAAGATCTTAATAACCCAGATAACCATGGTGGTGTGATCACTCACCTAGAGCCAGACATCCTGGAATGGGCAGTCAAATGGGCCTTAGGCAACATCGCAACAAACAAAGCTAGTGGAGGTGATGCACTTCCAACTGAGCTATTTCAAATCCTAAAAGACGATGCTGTAACAGTGCTACACTCAATACACCAGCAAATTTGGAAAAATCAGCAGTGGCCACAGAACTGGAAAAGGCCAGTTTTCATTCCACTCCCAAAGAAAGGCAATGCCAAAGAACACTCAAACTACTGCACGATTGCTGTCATCTTACATGCTAGGAAAGTAATGCTCAAAATTCTCCAAGCCAGGCTTCAACAGTATGTGAACTGAGGACTTCCAGATGTTCAAGCTGGATTTAGAAAAGGCAGGGGAACCAGAGATCAAATTGCCAACGTCCATTGGCATCATCAATAAAGCAAGAGAGTCCCAGAAAAACATCTACTTCTGTTTTATTGACTACGCCAAAGCCTTTGACTGTGTGGATCACAACAAACTGTGGAACATTCTTTAAGAAATGGGAATACCAGACCACCTGACCTGCCTCCTGAGAAATCTGTATGCAGGGCAAGAAGCAACAGTTAGAAGCAGACCTGGAACAATGGCTGGTTCCAAATTTGCGGAGGAGTATGTCAAGGCTGTATATTGTCACCCTGCTTATTTAACTTATATGCAGAGTACATTATGTGAAATGCTGGACTGGATGAGGCACAAGCTGGAATCAAGATTGCTGGGAGAAATATCAATAACCTCAGACATGCAGATGAAACCACCCTTATGGCAGAAAGTGAAGAGGAACTAAAAAGCCTCTTGATGAAAGTGAAAGAGGAGAGTGGAAAAGTTGGCTTACAACTCAACATTCAGAAAACTAAGATCATGGCATCCGGTCCCATCACTTCATGGCAAATAGATGGGGAAACAATGGAAACAGTAACAGACTTTATTTTCTTGGGCTCCAAAATCACTGTAGATGGTGACTGCAGCCATGAAATTAAAAGATACTTTCTCCTTGGAAGAAAAGCTTTGACCAACCTAGACATCATATTCAAAAGCAGAGACATTACTTTGCCAACAAAGGTCCATATAGTCAAAGCTATGGTTTTTCCAGTAGTCACGTGTGGATATAAGGGTTGGACCATTAAGAATGCTGAGCACTGAAGCATTGATGCTATTGAACTGTGGTGCAGGAGAAGACTCTTGGATGGCAAGGAGATCAAACCAGTCACCCCTAAAGGAAATCAGACCTGAATATGCATTGGAAGGACTGATGCTGAAGCTGAAGCTCCAATATTTTGGCCACCTGATGTGAAGAACTGACTCATTGGAAAAGACCCTGATGCTAGGAAAGATTGAGGCAGGAGGGAGGAGAAGGGGGCATGAGAGGATGAGATGGTTGGATGGCATCAATAACTCAATGGACATGAATTTGAGCCAGTTCCAGGAGTTGGTGATGGACAGGGAAGCCTGGCATGCTGCAGTCCATGGGGTCACAAAGACTTGGACATGACTGAGCAATTGAACTGACTGACTGACCTAAAATCACTGATTTTCCAGGTAACAAGAGGGTTTGGAAGGCCCCTAAGACATGCTAGGTTGCTCTAGCTGTTGAAGATGCCTCCAATGTCTTTGTTTTCCAGCAGTTATTTTACAATGTCATTAATATATCTTCTGAATAAGTTCATACATCTCCTATGGATTTTAAAGCTAGTCATTGCAACAACTCTGTTTCCATCTAGCCACTTGCTTTGGCTTTCCAGTCTACTGCAGAATTTTCATGGAGATGCATACATAATAGAGCTTTGTGTGATTTATTTTTGATAACTAACAGGACAGTATGATATGAACTTGTGTAAGACATGAAATCAGGTCACAAACTCAGGTACATGAGAAACATTATTCTTCCCTTTTTCTTTTAATATTTCATTTTTAATTCTATCCCTCAGACCACCAAGTTGGGAGGAAATTTTGCTATATTAGTAGTTACTTTGGTGTTCTATTTCCAGTCCCCCTTCCTCTATCCCTCCCTCTAAATTGTATCAAGACTTCAGAAGCTATCACAATGAACAGCACTAGGTTTAAGAAGGAGCAGGAGAATACTTGTTCATCAGTCACTGGTTTGCAATGCTCATGTCTTCACTTACCTCCTCTGAGTTGGATGCCATCTTCTCCAGATCCACAAGCTCTTTGCACTTGCATATCACTCATGAGCAAAGCCAGGAAACTCAAAGCTTATGGTTTTCCTAAACCAGTGGTTCTCAGCTAGGGCAACTTTGTCTCCAAGGAACATTTGGCAATATCTGTAAACCTTTTTTATTGTCACAACCTAGAATAGGCGGGTGTTACTTAACACTAGTTAATAGATGCCAGGGCTGCTGCTGCTGTTGCACATCTTGCAATCAAAGACAGCCCTCCTATCCCATGCACCACCTAAGAATTATCAGTCCAAAATGTTAATAGTGCTGAGGTTGAGAAACTGTGCTCTAGACCAGCAACTTTGACCACTCATTAAAACTGGAGAGATTTTGAAAAATATCTATTCCTGGGGCCAAAGTAGACTATTTAAATTGGAGTCTTTAGAGGTAGACTTTGGTACTGGCATAAAAAATACAAAACAAAAAAAATCTCCAGATAATCTGATATGAAGTAATTGTTGAGTACCACTGTTTTGAATGATTCATCCACTTATTTCTCTCTGGGATCCAGCACTCCCTGTGTGCTATCAGGAAATGAAGTATTAAGAAACCTACAGACCTCGCAGTTCTCCATCCCAAGAGAGTCTTCTTTGAATCTAAGGGAGATCCTCTCTCCCTTCTGTTTCTTTCAGCCCACTTTTCTTGCTTATGTCACTTACAGATTTATGCTTGTAGATTACTAGGTCCCATAAATCACTTATGTACTTTCTACCTGCCCCTTACTTTCCCTTAAGCAATGAGTTAGTGAGTAAGTGAGTTAAGTTGCTCAGTCGTGTCCGACTCTTTGTGACCCCATGGACTGTAGCTCACCAGGCTCCTCCATCCATGGAATTTTCTAGGCAAGAGTACTGAAGTGGGTTGCCATTTCCTTCTCCAGGGGATCTTCCCGACCCGGGGATCAAACCCGGGTCTCCTGCATTGCAGGCAGACGCTTTACCATCTGAGCCACCAGGGAATCCCCTTAAACAATGAAGCATTGCTGAATTAATGGGAAATGAACAGGAAAATGCTGTGTGTGTGTGTATGTGTGTGTTTGGAGTAGGTACCAGTGTTTGGGGAGGGGGACCATGAATTAATGTCTCCAAATATTATCCAGGTGTAAACTTCACAAACATTCTATAACTTCTTAAAATCTACCACTATCATTCCTCACTGAAGCACCTGAATATGTCCCAGTTGATCCCAGTAAAAGAGTTCGTTTATAGTTTAAACGTTTCTAGTTTTGTTGAATAATTATCTGAATCTATAACTTCACATTTACAATTGTTAAGGGGCAATTCTAATAGGATATTTTACCATCAACTCACACTCAACCTTTCCAAAGCAAACACATCCTCATCTGTTTTAAATGTCCCATTTTTCTACTCCATCCTCTCCTTCATTTCTGAATTACCTTAAAGAGAACAGCATTCCTTCATCACTCAAGGGTGAAAAGGTAGAATCACTTTCGATAACTATCTTTCCTCCATCCCTTGATCCTATTACATTATCAAGATCTTTTAAAATATTTTTTGAATGTATCTTATTGCAATTTCATTCTTAAAATTTCCACAGCTACCACCTTAGTTCATGACCTTATCATTTCATGCCTGCTTTACTGTAATATTTTCCATCACACTTGGCTCCATTGATTGCCACACTCCATTCATTCTGCAGCCAGGATATTGATATTGAGTCCTGCCTTCACAAACTCATTGTTCTGCATAAGAAATTGCAAGGGTTTCCTCATTGTGAGTTGAATCAATTGCAAGTTCCTTTATGTTGCCTTCAAGTCCTCCACAAGCTGACTCTTTCATCTGCCGACCCTCTCTAAAGCCATAAATCTTCTAACCTATCCAGGCTATGACCTAAAAATCACATACCCACCATGGCCAGTTCTAAAATTGATGTCACAGGCAATCTGGTGTACAGATGGGACCACAATTCCTGCCACTGCACTGGGCTGCCTGCCTCTCTGGAGACAAAATTTTCAATCAATCCTCCACACAGAGATCAGAGGTGAGTTTTCTGAAGGTGAAAGCATTCAATAGTAACAGTAGAACTGAGCCTTCAAGAGTCCTTCTTCCCCAGCCAAGAGATAAATAAAAAATACTATCCTTCCTGGATGGAATGGCCAAGATTACTCCTATCCTTAAAAACATAAAGGATGCAGGGGCAGAGGTTCCCATCGTATTATCATGCCATTCAGCAGTTTGGTCCCTACAGAATCAAATATTGATATATTGTGGTGGATGAAGGAAGACTACTGCAAACTCAGACACATAGGAGTTGTAGCATTAGATGTTGCATCCTTGCTGGAGCAGATTAATGCAGCCTACATATATGGTATGTAACCATTGATCTGGTTGAATGCATTCTTTTTCATCCCTTGTCAGAAAGAAGAATCAGGAGTGGTTTGTATAAATGTGGCCTAGACCACAGTACAATTTATGTCTTCATCTAGGGCTATATTAACTCTCTTTTCTCTGTTATAGTCTGAAGGACCTAGAGCATCTGGACATTCTGTAGAATATCACATAGGTCCACTGTTTCCATCTATCAATGAGATCATGTTCATCACACTGCTTGAACAAGAAATGCCAAGTATATCGGGAGCCTTGGTAAGACACAGAAACTCCAGAGTGAGAGTGATGATGAAGTACAAAGTCCTGCCCCCCTCCATTAACTGGGGAAAACTCTGAAAGAACGTCTCAACTCCAGTGCTTCTCCTGGAATGAGCTGAAGCCTCTCTTGAGGCTATATCATAGATCAATTTCTCCTCAGTAAATTCCGCTTTCTTCACTGCTTTATAAGGATTGTTTCATAGTGCAGTTCCCAGTAGGTCTCCTGTGTACAAATATCCCACTGAGAGTCTGTTTCATGGGCAACCTGAGCCTTAGATAAAGCCTGAGGTAAAGTTTTAAATAATGTGGGGGAATTGGTAGGTGATATCAGCCACCAAGATAGTGAGTAGTAGATTCTGATGGCAAAGTTCTAACCTGGTTTTTGGTGGGAGGGAGAAAAGAGGAAGAATGGCCTACCATCTACAAGAGACTGTGAGAAGCTAGGACCACCTCCAATTCCAGCTGCATAGGAGTGTGGGAGAGAAAACAGCCTTCATTTCAGAGGACGAAAGCAGAAGCAGAGACCTGAGAGGATTACTGCCTTCTGATGAGCTCTAGAAGGTGAAGAAAATGTTCAGAGCAGAGTGAGGGGATTTTCTGGTAACAGAACATGAGTTTCAGATTGCTGGTGTAAAGGGAAGGAGTAAGATAGAATCTAAAAGGGGGATGCAAAGAATTGCTTGCTGATTAGAGTGGGTGGGAGGAGAGGCATCTTGGGTTATTACCAGTAATTAAAGTAAACAGAGATGAACATAATGAAATCAACCTTGGGATTGTTAAAACAGGGCAGGGCAGGAAAGGCTGTGCCTGAGGATGAAGAGGACAGGTGAGGGCATTGTTGGGAATGCAAAGTGTCAGGATCCCCTTTCCACTGGAGTTTATGTGAAGGCTGGGAGGAGTGGCTAATATTGAGCATTAGACTCTCTGAGGCTTTCCCTTCAATCCTTGCATAGGGGAGACTCTATCTTTGCCTAAAGTAAAACTCCCAGCACATTTGTGAAATCAGGTGAATTATTTTTTTCTCTTTCTCACAATAGCAACTATGAGAGATATACTCCTCAATCATAAAATCTTTCCCTTCCTAATTACTGATATAGCATTAAATTAAAGATGTTTGGTTGTAATAAAAAGGTTCAGAAATTGAAGCTGTCAAGCAAAAATATCCGTGTTAATCTCAGCACCATTAAACATACACACATAAAGAAAAAAAATGATTATCTGACAAGTGGGAAGAATAAAATCATCAAGAAATGAAAACATGTTCTGTTTATAAAAAGCTGAGGTGAAGAATAGACAGGAAAAAATAGTGAATTTCATTTTTTTTTTTTTTTCTGAACCCTCCTCCCTCCTCCCTCCCCATACCATCCCTCTGGGTCGTCCCAGTGCACCAGCCCCAAGCATCCAGTATCGTGCATTGAACCTGGGAGAATGGCATTGAAACATGTAAAATATCATGTATGAAACGAGATGCCAGTCCAAGAGTGAATTTCAATAACTGCTGAACAAAGCTTTCTCATTTTGTCCAAAAAACTGATTAAATGCCTATGGAAGAAAGACTCTAATTCTAAGCCCATCTTTAACCTGAGTAACTTTGGGGGAAAGTCATTGATTTATTCATAAAACAAATATGTATGTGTTTGGCACCTACTATGTGTCAGGCACCAAACTTAATCTTGAAGATAAAGCCATGCAGAAGATGAAGAGGATTCTTTCCTTTATAGAATTGGGGTTCATAGCCAGATACAGACAGAGCAACAGTAGGATAGTGTGGTAAGGGCTGATGGAGAAAGTACAGGCATTTTTGGGGAGCACTTAGGAGGGGTCTTACCTTAATTTCAGTAGGAGTCAGAATAGTGAGATGACTAGAAGGGAAACACCTCAAACAGAGGCAAAAGCAACAGCTCCTTAGAGGCCTAAGGTAGAGATCTTGGCAAAACCGGCTGGAATTGTTGATGAGTGATAGATGGGGAGCAAGGGAGCAGCTAGAGTGTTAAACAAGGTAAAACAATTAAGTCTTTACCTTGGGGAGGATGAGTCATTGATCACATCTGCATTTTAGAAAGATCACTCAGTACTGTGGAAAAAAAAAAAAAAGGATTGATGAGAGGTTTGAAGCGATTAGACCAGGTGATTTTTAAGATTTTTTTCCCACCTCAAACATTCTATGATTTGTTTAAGGAAATTGTAATCACCAGATAATTCAAAATAGCCACAGATTATAATAAGGACTAACATTTACTATATCCCTTCTGAAAGTCAGGACCTATTTAAGCATTTTATATCAATCAGTAAATTAAAATCCCACAACAATGCTATGATATATGTTCTATTATTATTTTCATTGTCTTACTTTATAGAAAAGGAAACTGAAATGCAGTGAGGATCCTTGGTTAAGTGGCAAATCTAGATTTGCATTAGATTTCAGTGCCCAGACTTTACCTTGGGATGCACATATACTAACTACTCCACTTCCCATTATTCAGAAATCTCATGTCCTGGGAATTTCCTGGTTGTCAAGTGGTTAGGACACTGCACTCTTATTGAGAAGGGCCCAGGGTTGATCATGCCTGTTGAGGGAACTAAAATCCCACCTATCTTGTGGTGCGGCTAAAAAAAAGAAAAGAAAGAAAGAATTCTCATTTCCTACAGGAAGCATTTCTCAGGTGAAATGACAAGGAATCTCTCTTTGTGACCAGGAGTGACAAATCTATAATCTGTACCTAAAGTTGGGATGTACTCCAAAGAGAAAGCAGGACAGTAACCAAGCTGATTTCTCAACGTCTGGACTCAGAGATCAACTTTGTTTTGTCATAAATAAAAAGGTTTCTAGCTTTCATAATATTTTTTCCCCAATCCCACCATCATCACACTTAAACTGGTTAATCAAATGCCTTCTCTTTTTTAAGCAATAAATTGGAGGAAAAAAGTGTAAGAAGCAGTATAAGCCTATGATCATATCCTTTAAAAATAATTAAAGACGTTCTTTTCTCTTTAGCTAGAGTAATTATTCCTGTTTTCAACTGAATTAAAAGTGGCTTGAGTTTAAAAAATGAATTAAATGCGCAACAGATGGGAAATCACTTTGATGTTCCAGGTTTGGTAGTTGAAAGTGTTGCAGATCTTGTCTAAAATTACTATTAATAACAGTTTAAGGAAACTGGTAGTTTTTAAGCAGCTTAATGGTTGAAGAAAATAAACTTCTCATTTTGTGATTTCCAGAGAAGATGGTCCCTTCAAAATGGGAGTGACTAATATACTAATATTGTTATTATTGTTCAGTTGCTAATATTCTAACATTGTTGTTGTTCAGTTGCTCAGTCCTGTCCCACTCTTTGCAACTCCATGGACTGCAGCATGTCAGGCTTCCCTGTCCATCATTATCTATGGGGTTTGCTCAAGCTCATGTCCACTGAGTTAGTAATGTGATCCAACTATCTTATCCTCTGCCATCCCTTCTTCTTCTGCCTTCAATCTTTCTTAGCATCAGGGTCTTTTTTATTGAGTCAGCTGTTTGCATCATGTGGCCAAAAGACTGGAGATTCAGCTTCAGTATCAGTCCTTCCAATGAATATTCAGGGTTGATTTCCTTTGGGGTTAACTTGTTTGACTCCTTTCAGTCCAAGGGACTCTCAAGAGTCTTGTCCAGCACTACAATTAGAAAGCACCAGTTCTTTGGTGCTCAGTCTTCTTTATGGTCCAGCTCTCACATGCATACATGACTACTGGAAAAACCATAGTTTTGACTATATAGACCTTTGTCAGCAAAGTAATGTCTCTGCTTTTTAATACTCAGTCTAGGTTTATCATAGTTTTCCTTCCAAGGTGAAGCGTCTTTTGATTTCATGGCTGTAGTTACTGTCTGCAGTGATTCTGATGCTCAAGAAAATGAAGTCTGTCACTATTTCTATTTTTCCCCATTTATTTGCCATGAAATGATGGGACTGAAAACCATGATCTTGGATTTTTGAATGTTGAGTTATAAGCCAGCTTTTTCACTCTCCTCTTTCACTTTCATCAAGAGGCTCTTTAGTCCCTCTTCACTTTCTGCCATTAGGGTGATATCATCTGCATATCTGTTGACATTAATCCCAGCAATCTTGATTCCAGGTTATGATTCATCCACCCTGGCATTTTGCATGATTATTCTGCATAGAAGTTATATAAGCAGGGTGACAATAAAGAGCCTTGATGTACTCCTTTCCCAATTTTGAACCAGTCTGTTGTTCCATATTGGGTATAACTGTTGCTTCTTTACCTGCATATAGGTTTCTCAAAAGGCAGGTAAGGTGGTCTGGTATTCACATCTCTTTAAGAATTTTCCACAGTTTATTGTGATCCACAAAGTCAAAGACTTTAGCGAAGTCAATGAAGCAGAAGTAGATGTTTTTCTAGAATTATTTTGCTTTTCCTATGATCCAAAGGGTGTTGGCAATTTGATCTCTGGTTCCTCTGCCTTTTCTAACTCCAGCTTAAACATCTGGAAGTATTTGCATGTACTGTTGAAACCTAGCTTGAAGGATTTTGAGCATTACCTTACCAGCATGTGAAATGAGAGCAATTGTGTGGTAGTTTAACATTATGGGAGAAGGCAATGGCACCCCACTCCAGTACTCTTGCCTGGAAAATCCCATGGCCGGAGGAGCCTGGTAGGCTGCAGTCCATGGGGTCGTGAAGAGTTGGACATGACTGAAGTGACTTAGCAGCAGCAGCAGTTAACATTACAGAGCTCTATACAGTCAGCAAAAACAAGACTGGGAGCTGACTGTGTCTCAGATCATGAACTCCTTATTAAAAAATTCAGACCTAAATTGAAGAAAGTAGGGAAAACCACTAGACTATTCAGGTATGACCTAAATCAAATCCCTTATGACTATACCATGAAAGTGAGAAATAGATTCAAGGGATTAGATCTAATACAGAGTGCCTGAAGAACTATGGACAAAGGTTCATGACATTGTACAGGAGGCAGGGATCAAGACCATCCCCAAGAAAAAGAAATGCAAAAAGGCTGAATGGTTGTCTGAAGAGGCCTTCCAAACAGCTATGAAAAGAAGAAATGCGAAAGGCAAAGGAGGAAAGGAAAGCTATACCCATTTGAATGCAGAGTTCCAAAGAATAGCACAACAGAAAACATAGAAATACAAAGGATCATAACAGACTACTATCAGCAATTATATGCCAATAAAATGGACAATGTGGAAGGAATGGACAAATTCTTAGAAAAGTACAACTTTCCAAAACTCGACCAGGAAGAAATAGAAAATCTTAACAGACCCATCACAAGCATGGAAATTGAAACTGTAATAGGAAATCTTCCAGCAAACAAAAGCCCAGGTCCAGACGGCTTCACAGCTGAATTCTACCAAAAATTTAGGAAAGAGCTAACACCTATCCTACTCAAACTCTTCCAGAAAATTGCAGAGGAAGGTAAACTTCCAAACTCATTCTATGAGGCCACCATCACCCTAATACCAAAACCTGACAAAGATACCACAAAAAAAGAAAACTACAGGCCAATATCACTGATGAACATAGATGCAAAAATCCTTAACAAAATTCTAGCAATCAGAATCCAACAACACATTAAAAAGATCATACACCATGACCAAGTGGGCTTTATCCCAGGGATGCAAGGATTCTTCAATATCTGCAAATCAATCAATGTAATACGCCACATTAACAAATTGAAAAATAAAAACCATATGATTATCTCAATAGATGCAGAGAAAGCCTTTGACAAAATTCAACATCCATTTATGATAAAAACTCTCCAGAAAGCAGGAATAGAAGGAACATACCTCAACATAATAAAAGCTATATATGACAAACCCACAGCAAACATTATCCTCAATGGTGAAAAATTGAAAGCATTTCCTCTAAAGTCAGGAACAAGACAAGGGTGCCCACTTTCACCATTACTATTCAACATAGTTTTGGAAGTTTTGGCCACAGCAATCAGAGCAGAAAAAGAAATAAAAGGAATCCAAATTGGAAAAGAAGAAGGAAAACACTCACTGTTTGCAGATGACATGATCCTCTACATAGAAAACCCTAAAGACTCCACCAGAAAATTACTAGAACTAATCAATGACTATAGTAAAGTTGCAGGATATAAAATCAACACACAGAAATCCCTTGCATTCCTATACACTAATAATGAGAAAACAGAAAGAGAAATTAAGGAAACAATTCCATTCACCATTGCAACGGAAAGAATAAAATACTTAGGAATATATCTACCTAAAGAAACTAAAGACCTATATATAGAAAACTATAAAACACTGGTGAAAGAAATCAAAGAGGACACTAATAGAGGGAGAAATATACCATGTTCATGGATTGGAAGAATCAATATAGTGAAAATGAGTATACTACCCAAAGCAATTTATAGATTCAATGCAATCCCTATCAAGCTACCAACAGTATTCTTCACAGAGCTAGAACAAATAATTTCACAATTTGTATGGAAATACAAAAAACCTCGAATAGCCAAAGCGATCTTGAGAAAGAAGAATGGAACTGGAGGAATCAACCTACCTGACTTCAGGCTCTACTACAAAGCCACAGTTATCAAGACAGTATGGTACTGGCACAAAGACAGAAATATAGATCAATGGAACAAAATAGAAAGCCCAGAGATAAATCCACGCACATATGGACACCTTATCTTTGACAAAGGAGGAAAGACTATACAGGGATTAAAGACAATCTCGTTAACAAGTGGTGCTGGGAAAACTGGTCAACCACTTGTAAAAGAATGAAACTAGAACACTTTCTAACACCATACACAAAAATAAACTCAAAATGGATTAAAGATCTAAATGTAAGACCAGAAACTATAAAACTCCTAGAGGAGAACATAGGCAAAACACTCTCTGACATACATCACAGCAGGATCCTCTATGACCCACCTTCCAAAATATTGGAAATAAAAGCAAAAATAAACAAATGGGACCTAATTAAACTTAAAAGCTTCTGCACAACAAAGGAAGCTATTAGCAAGGTGAAAAGACAGCCTTCAGAATGGGAGAAAATAATAGCAAATGAAGCAACTGACAAACAACTAATCTCAAAAATATACAAGCAACTCCTACAGCTCAATTCCAGAAAAATAAATGACCCAATCAAAAAATGGGCCAAAGAACTAAATAGACATTTCTCCAAAGAAGACATACAGATGGCTAACAAACACATGAAAAGATGCTCAACACCACACATTATCAGAGAAATGCAAATCAAAACCACTATGAGGTACCATTTCATGCCAGTCAGAATGGCTGTGATCCAAAAGTCTACAAGCAATAAATGCTGGAGAGGGTGCAGAGGAAAAGGAACCCTCTTACACTGTTGGTGGGAATGAAAACTAGTACAGTCACTATGGAGAACAGTGTGGAGATTCCTTAAAAAACTGGAAATAGAACTGCCTTATGATCCAGCAATTTCACTGCTGGGCATACACACTGAGGAAACCAGAACTGAAAGAGACACATGTACCCCAATGTTCATCGCAGTGCTGTTTATAATAGCCAGGACATGGAAGCAACCTAGATGTCCATCAGCAGATGAATGGATAAGAGAGCTGTGGTACATATACACAATGGAGTATTACTCAGCCATTAAAAAGAAACATTTGAATCAGTTCTAATGAGGTGGATGAAACTGGAGCCTATTATACAGAGTGAAGTAAGCCAGAAAGAAAAACACCAGTACAGTATACTAATGCATATATATGGAATTTAGAAAGATGGTAACAATAACCCTGTATACGAGACAGCAAAAGAGACACTGATGTATAGAACAACAGTCTTTTGGACTCTGTGGGAGAGGGAGAGGGTGGGATGATTTGGGAGAATGGCATTGAAACATGTATAATATCACATATGAAACGAGTCACCAGTCCAGGTTCGATGGACGATACTGGATGCTTGGGGCTGGTGCATTGGGACGACCCAGAGGGATGGTATGGGGAGGGAGGAGGGTTCAGGATGCGGAACACATGTATACCTGTTGTGGATTCATTTTAATATATGGCAAAACCAATACAATATTGTAAAGTTAAAAAACAAAATAAAATTAAATGAAAAAATTATACTCCGATTTTATACTAGAGTATATATACACCAATTAAAAATTAATTAATTAAAAAAAAACAAAGAATAGCAAGGAGAGATAAGAAAGCCTTCCTCAGTGATCAGTGCAAAGAAATAGAGGAAAATAATACAATGGGAAAGACTAGAGATCACCTCAAGAAAATTAGAGATACCAAGGGAACATTTCATGCAAAGATGGGCACAATAAAGGACAGAAATGGTATGGACCTAACAGAAATGGAAGACATTAAGACGAGGTGCCAAGAATACACAGAAGAACTATACAAAAAAGATCTTCACGACCCAGATAATCATGATGGCGTGATCACTCACCTAGAGCCAGACATCTTGGAATGGGAAGTCAAATGGGCCTTAGGAAGCATCACTACGAACAAAGCTACTGGAAGTGATGCACTTCCAATTGAGCTATTTCAAATTCTAAAAGATGAGTGCTGTAAAAGTGCTGCACTCAATATGTCAGCAAATTTGGAAAAGTCAGCAGTGGCCACAGGACTGGAAAAGGTCAGTTTTCATTGCAATCCTAAAGAAAGGCAATGCCAAAGAATGCTCAAACTACTGCACAATTGCTCTCATCTCACACTCTAGCAAAGTAATGCTCAAAATTCTCCAAGCCAGGCTTCAACAGTACAAGAACCGCGAACTTCCAGATATTCAAGCTGGATTTAGAAAAGGCAGAGGAAATGTTGGCAGATCAAATTGCCAATACACACTGGATCATTAAAAAAGCAAGAGAGGTCCAGAAAAACATCTATTTCTGCTTTATTGTCCATGCCAAAGCCTTTGACATGTGGATCACAACAAATTGTGGAACATTCTTAAAGAAATGGGAATACCAGACCACCTGACCTGCCTCCTGAGAAATCTGTATGCAGGTCAAGAAGCACAGTTAAAACTGGACATGGGACAACAGACTGGTTCCAAATCAGGAAAGGAGTACATCAAGGCTATATATTGTCTCCCTGCTTATTTAACTTACATGCAGAGTACATCATGAGAAATGCTGGGCTGAAAGAAGCACAAGCTGGAATAAAGATTGTGAGGAGAAATATCAATAACCTCAGATATGCAGATGACACCACCCTTATGGCAGAAAGTGAAGAAGAACTAAAGAGACTCTTGAACTAAAGACAGTGAAAATTTTGTCTTAAAACTTAACATTCAGAAAACTAAGATCATGGCATTTGGTCCCATTACTTCATGGCAAACAGATGAGGAAATAGTAACAGACTTTACTTTTTGGGGCTCCAAAATCACTGCAGATGGTGAATGCAGCCATGAAGTTAAAAGATGCTTGCTCCTTGGAAAAAAAATTATGACCAACCTACACAGCTTTTTAAAAAGCAGAGACAGTACTTTGCCAACAAAGATCCAACTAGTCAAAGCTATGGTTTTTCCAGTAGTCGTGTATGGATGTGAGAGTTGGAGTATAAAGAATGCTGAGCACCGAAAAATTGACGCTTTTGAACTGTGGTGTTGGAGAAGACTCTTGAGAGTCCCTTGGACTACAAGGAGATCCAACCAGTCCATCCCAAAGGAAATCAGTCCTGAATATTCATTGGAAGAACCAACGCTGAAGCTGAAACTCTAATACTTTGGCCACCTGATGCTAAGAGCTGACTCATTTGAAAAGACCCTGATGCTGGGAAAGATTGAAGGGAGGAGAAGGGGACAACAGAGGATGAGATGGTTGGATGGCATCACCAACTCAATGGACATGAGTTTGAGTAAACTCTGGGAGTTTGTGATGGCAGGGAGGCCTGGCGTGCTGCAGTCCCTGGGACCGCAAAGAGTCGGATACAACTGAGGGACTGAACTGAACTCGAATATTCTTTGACATTGCCCTTCTTTGCAATTGGAATAAAAACCTACCTTTTCCAGTCCTGTGGTCATTCCTGAGTTTTCCTAATTTGCTAGCATCTTAAATGCATTTTACAGATGAGAACAGTGAGATACAGATCAATCAGGTAACATGAACAAAGTCAAATGACTTGTAAATCGCTAAGGTAGGATTTGAATCTAGTGAGTCTGGCTCCAGAATTGTGACACTTCATTGCCTCCAAGGAAAAATCTCCTGAGGAGAGCATCCTTCCAAAATACAAATACAAAGCCCAAGAGGAGAAAATCTAATGCTTCATCCCTTTCTTCTTGCTTTAAAACTAGACATGATTCCTGGAGGTGCAGTGGTCATTATGGCATCATGAGGAGTCAAGAAAAGCATGAATTAATGATGGAGAGAATTCAATGATCTAGACCTTTCCACTGAGCACCACTGAACCAATGGCCATAATAACCTGCCTCTGGATTTTATATTATATGAGAAAACAAAAATCCTGTATGTTTAAGCCACAGTAATTCGACTTGCTATATATTGCAGCCAAGCACCTTTCTAATCAGTGTACTTGTGTACTATTCTATTACAGCACTTTTCAAATGCCTGCAATCATTTGGGCCCTCATCTCCCTCCCTTATAAGACTGGGTGTTCCTTAATGGCAGAAGAAGTCCAGTCTAATAATTAGTTCTTCACAGGAATGGCTGCCAGTGACCACCCCGCCCCACCACTCTTGGATTAAATGCCCTGAGTCCTACAGCTCTCCATGAACTCAATCCTGCTAACAAAAGTGAGCCTGAAAGCTAATCCTTCACCAGTTCAATCTTAAAATGACTGCAACACTGATGACATCTTAACTAAAGCCTTGTGAAAGATGCTGACTGAGCCAGAGAACCCAGCTAAGCTGTGCCCAAACTCCTGACCTGCAGGAACTATTGTTTAATAAATATTGTTTATACTACTAAATTTGGGAGTAATTTGCTATAAAGTGATAGGTAACTAATGCAGTGTCCAATAAATATTCAATTAATAAAGCAATAAGCATTCGTTGAGCTGAAAAAAAATGGGTAAAGAGCGGAAATACAGGAAATATTAGGGAAGAATTCTTCCACAGAGAAGGTGATAACTGAGCTGAAGTTTGAAGGGTGAACAAAGGGGAATGGAATATATCTAACAGAGGGATTGGTGTGTAAAGGGCAGAGAGAATGTAAGGAGATTTGAGTTAGGAAAATTTCTAGTAGAGCCTTAAGGATGGAGGGCAGGATGTCTGTGGGAAAGAGCTTGAGATAGAGGTAAAAGCTTTAGAAAGAGGAACACTCAGAGGCTTTGTATGCTGTGCAAAGATGAGAGCTTTGTTTTCTAGACAATGGGGAGCAGTGAAGGCTTTCCAATAGGGAAGATGCTTTAGATGGTAGTTATGGAGGGTGATGGAGTGGGAGTAGTTGTGGGGATGACTGGAAGGAGGCTGGCTAGAATTCTAGTGGGGAAATGTGAGGATAGTTGATTCAATACCTTTCAGAGCAATGCAACTCCATTTGAGAGAGGGGTATAGAGGATAGGATCTAAGGTGACTTGTAGGTCCTGTAGGTATACTTCACTGAGAGAGGTCTCTGCTAAGCTGCAGACTTAAATGAAGGCATTATCAACACAGAGGTGGTAGGTGAGGGATGATGGACATTTAACATGCACATACCCTGGGGCAGATCTGAGATTCTCTTATGGTTTCATATTTATTTCTTACAAGGACTTGGTGAGTTGTGCATGATTCACTCCATTTTACAGAAGACAAGGAAACTGAAGTTCAGAGAAGTCAAATAACTTGCTCAAGAAAGTGAAAAAAAAAAGTGAAAGTGTTAAGTCACTCAGTTGTATCTGATTCTTTGCAACCCCATGGACTATATAGCCCACCAGGCCTTCTGTCCATGGGATTTTCCAGGCAAGAATACTGGACTGGGTAGTCACTCCCTTCTCCAGGAGATCTTTCTGACCCAGGGATTGAACTCAAGTCTTCTGCATTTCAGGCAGAACTTTATCATCTGAGTCACCAAGGAAGCCCAGCTAATAATCCCAGCTAATAAAGAATCAATGTTCCCACCCACATGACTGTCTCAGAGGCCCAGATAATTTCCACTTCCCATAGTGCTCTAGGAGACTGACAAAGTGACAGGAACAAGAGGGGAATTTGGGGAAAGAATGGTATTGAAGAGGTGGATGAAGAAGAGGAACCTGTTAAGTGGACCACAAATAGGTAGTCCGAAGCAGGGGAGAAGATTTGAAAGGGTGGTGTCATGGAGGCAGTGGTAAGAGAGAGATTCAAGACGAGGACACAGTCAATAGGATTAATGCAGCACTGAGATGAACGACAGGAAAGCAATTATTATCGGTCTTAAAAGGGCAATCTCAATAGCTTGGTGCCAGATTGCTCATGCCTGGGGAAAGACTTAGATAAACAATCAGGGGCAATGAATGCAGACAAAAATCTCGCTATGAAGAAAAGGAGAAATATTAAAAAATGTGGACAGGGAACTCAGGGTTCAGGTAATATTTTGCTTGTTTACAGGAAGAGTTTAGACATCGGGAGTTGATCATATTCTGTGCTCAGAAAGACCTAGTGGTTAGGAAGAGGACTGGTGGTTACAGGAGAGGGAGATTATTGATAGAATCAAGTTTGTCAGCTGACACAAGAAATCTCAGTCTGGAGAGAGATGACAGCCTCCACCTTGGTCTCCAAATTTAGTCTCCCCTCCATGTGACCTGGAATGATTCTTCCTCTGCTGTCTTGAAGTGATCTACTTGGTTCCATTATTTTTTATGTCTGCTCTTGAAAACAATTTGAGATCTTTAAGAACTAATTCAAAATTCTGCCCCTGAGGGGCAGCACCAGACTACAAAAATAAGTTCTAACAAGATTTCTGGGTCTACCATAAATGTTCTGTGTGACCCTTGTTTCTTAGTTTTTGCTCTGTCTTATCTCCTTAGATCCCTAAATTATTGTAAGGATTCAAGAGATCACTGTGTTCTTCTATCTGCTGAGTACTGAACACAGTTTTGTGCATACAATGGATGTGTAATAAACACGTTGATTTGCATCTGCTTGATTCTGAGAAAATCAGGTCCATATAAACCTTTTAAGGAAGACCCCTGCAGTCCATAGGCTAGAGTGAGGTCATAAATTTATATCTAAGTAGCCTTTGTTATTTTTCTTATTAGGTAAAATTGTAATAGCAACAGCTAAATAGACTGTGATTCAGAGGTTAAACCAGAAACTGCTGGCTCCCTTCTCCTTCAGACCATCAAGATGTCCTTTCCTTAGCATATAGGGGCAGAGTAACTGTGAATTCTATATGTACCAGTAAGTTGCTTGCAAGCAGCCATTACCAAAACAAACGAATTGAATAATAGCATTACGATGGCTAGTTCATGTAGAAATTTGATCCAGAGACAAACCCACTAACATGTTTCTGCTTGTTTCTAATTTTAGAATTCTATCAGATTAAGGCAAAACTGAGTCAAATTATCATTCAGTTCCACATAAACTAACATTAAGAAGCTGTTCTTTTTCATTTCTACCTGGAAACCTATTTCATCCAGCATTTAAATTAAATGCAATATAATAGGCATATGGTTGGTACATGCAGGATGATTAAGCTAGTTTGTGGATGCAGAACAAGTTCACATCTAGAAGAAAGGAAGACATATTCAGTTCTCCATCCGGGCATGTTTCAGTGTCATGGTTGATATGTTCTACTCTACATAAGGTTGCTTTGATATTGTATAGCCACTCTCCAAATTACATCTCTACATATGGATGAAATCTCAGCCCACCTCAGTATCTCTGTGGTCTTCAGTCGCAGTGAACATGAAAATCACAGCATGAAGAGGTCAGAACGTTTCCCATTCCACTCAGACTCAGAATCGAGTTAAACAGCAGTGACATCCCTATTGCACTGGCTACGAATATACACTATGGCTGCATCACTAACACTGTATTTTGTTTGTGTCATTCAGTAGACAGGCTGATGGTCAAGTCTGATTTGGAGCCCAAGAATAGGAGAATCAGGAGTGAAGGATTGTGTTTTTGAAGTCCTGAAGCACTCCCTAGCTTTGTTGTGAATTTTCATCACTAGAGTGTAGGAGGCCATGTGCCTGAGGGGGCTGTCTGTCAGCAGAGGCATAAAGCAGTGTTCTTGGCTGCACGTGATCAATAAATATCCATTGGCCCTTCTGTGAATAGCAGAGTTGGTGACCTCAGTGTCACAGAAAATTTCTAATTTGGATAATTACATTCTGCTTCTCTCTATTGCTCCTGTAGCCTAAATAGAAAATGGAATTCTTCATTTTCGTTCGTCAACTGCTGCTTAACTCACACTGCTGTGAGGTGTTGCTGTGAGCTGTTAAACATCTGCTGTGCCCTACTTCGGAGGTGGTTGCATTTTAATTGAATTTCACTTTAATTGACCTGAACACACTATATAGGTAATAAATCTGTTTGCAAAATGCTTTCCAGTCTACCCAGATAGAAAGATTCCCGTGAATATTAAAACACAATAATTAGCTTCATGAAAGATATTTGGAGATTCATTTTTCTTAAAAGATACTTTGTGAAGGAAAGTCTATTTTTGAGTATTTTTCATGAATGTACAATAAAATAAAAATTATTTTTCTTTATAAAGCTAAGAGTGTTCAATTAAAAAATTAATCAGTGGGTACCTCCTCAATACCTGCTTAGCACAGGACTAGGTTCTGGTTCTTGTAAAGAAGTGCTAAACAGATCCAAGAATAATTAGTTTCCACTAGAGGTTAGGCCTATCTCATCAAAGCAAGCACTGGGAATCCCAAAATATAGAGGGAGGGGAGGAGAGCAGAGACTATATGCTCTGTCCCCATCACCAACCACCTCTCCTTCCAATCTCCCATCAATAACAAAACCCTCAGTTTTAAAGCTCTATGGAATATCCCTTGAAATGCGAATTTATGTCTTGAAAGGACTACTAAACAATCAAATATTCTTACAAGTTTTTTTTTTTTTTTTCAACATTTAATGAGAGCCCACTATGTACCAGAATTGATGCTTTTGAACTGTGGTTTTGGAGAAGACTCTTGAGAGTCCCTTGGACTGCAAGGAGATCCAACCAGTCCATTCTGAGGGAGATCAGCCCTGGGATTTCTTTGGAAGGAATGATGCTAAGGCTGAAACTCCAGTCCTTTGGCCACCTCATGCGAAGAGTTGACTCATTGGAAAAGACTCTGATGCTAGGAGGGATTAGGGGCAGGAGGAGAAGGGGACGACAGAGGATGAGATGGCTGGATGGCATCACTGACTCGATGGACGTGAGTCTGAGTGAACTCCGGGAGTTGGTGATGGACAGGGAGGCCTGGAGTGCTGCGATTCATGGGGTCGCAAAGAGTCAGACACGACTGAGTGACTGATCTGATCTGATGTACCAGAAACCTTACCTACAGTATTGTGATCACCCCTGGGTAGGTGAAAATATTCTGAGAGGTGTGTTAAATGGCCAAAGTTGCATGGTTAATAAATAACAGAAATAGCATTCAACTCCTTTGGCAAGTTGTCGCCGTTTCTACCTCCCCAGCTGGCCTCCCTGCTGATGAATTAGATGTGGCCCTTGTCCCACAGGCTGAGGGAAAAGCAGACCTGTGCATAACTACTATACAATGTCATGGGAACTACCACAGAGAAGTATACATTCTGGTACCTGAACTCAGAGGAGGGAATTACTAACACTGCCTTGGAGGGGGAAGGGTGGAGCAGGGCCAGAAAATGTTTTCATAGAAGAGGTAAAATTTTAGACTGGGTCTTAAAGGACAAAAAGGGGGTGAGTTCCAGAGCACAGGTTGATTAAGTGAAAAGTACTTGGGCTTTAGAATCAAGAAGACTAGAGTCTGAATCCTGGTTCTAGCTCAAACATTCCATGAACTCGAGCAAGCTTTTTAAATTTTGTCTAAACCTGACCTTTCTCATTTTCAAAATTGGAAAAACAGCTAAATTCTAGGAGTACAGGAGGAAGAAATAGATAGTACAATGCCTAGAATGTAGTGGACATGCAGTGATAACCATTTATCTTCTTCTTTCTCATGCAGAGAGAGTGACATGCACCAAAACAGGCTGATGTGAGAACCAGAAATTTGGTGTGGCCCCAGCAGAAAAAGGGTGAGGTATCTTGGTGGGAAACAAGGTTTATACAGATTCTGAAAGACCTTAGGTATCCTTTAAGGAGTTTGGATTTTATCCTATAGGAATTCGGGAGCCATCAGTCATTTTGAAGCCAAAAAATGTCATGATCAGATTTCTGTCTCAAAAAAACTCTGATTTTCAGTGTGAAAATTGAACACTAGAGTGATAAAGAGGCCAGTTAGGAGTCTGTTACAATGCAACAACTTACAAGATTTGAGACCCAAAATTCATATACTGAAAGTAAAGATAGAGAGTGACAGTAAATGCAATTGATGGAAATTTTTGACTGAAAAACATTAAAGCTAACTTGGGAATTTTACTTAATGGGTTTCTGTACACAGTTGCTACTAACCAGTTCAGGGGAGTGAACATGTTTTTGGAGAAAGGATTATTAATATTATTTATACAATAGAATTTGAGACATGTAGGACATACCAGTATACATTTCCAATGTAGTTAGAAGTTTGGCCTGATGCTCAGGATAGCGGTATGAACATGATTGTTAATGTTATGTAGGTGGAAGCTGAAGTCAGGAGATCAGGCAAAATCATCCTGGGGGAGCAGACAAAGCACTAAGAGAGGAGATCCATGGGAGGAACCAGGGGAGAACATATGTCTTATGCAAGCAGGTTATTACTGCCATTGGTTCAGTGACCTCTTACTGAGGTAAGAAAAAAGCTTGCCTGATAAATTTTAGGAAGCCTTGAGGGTTGGGTAAGGGTTAGAGAAAGAGAGTAAAGGTTAGCTAAGGGGAATCATCAAGGCAGGAAACCTAAAATGAGTTTAGCATAGATTAACTGATCCTATTAGCTGTCAGGGCCTTGGAAAGCAGAGATCATTCATGCACAGAGGGAAAGTTATTTAGAACAATTTTCTCAAAGAGCAGTAGATAAGACATTGGCCAACAGAAAGAAACCTCAACTGAACCCTATAAAGACACTTTGCCCTTGGGAAGGTGGAGAGGGTGATAGGAAGGAGATTTCAAAGAGGAAATGATACAAATGTTCTTAGAATGAGTGAATCTTGAGTTCAATAGGAACCTGGAGGCCATCAAGTCATTCAGAGAAGCATGGAAACACTTATTATGAGCTTAGTATGTATAACCTAACAATAATTCTCAAGTGAATGTGTTTTTTTCTTCTGCTTTCCTAGATATTTAACCTTCATTTCTTTGAGCCTGGGTATCCCAATGTGGGTAAAAGAATATGTCTGAGAAATTAGGAACTTTGAAGAAAGAATGCAGAGTAAAGATATGGTAATATTGTGAGATTCAGCTTCTGACATGCAAAATAGGATCAGACAACAAGACTATAGCTTTGCTAACCCAATTTTTGTCTTGAAAGAGAATTTCCTAAATCCCCTCATTCCCTATATTGACAAATTTACTACTGAGCTTGGGCAACAAAGTTCAAGATGGTGTCATACCATCTTGTAAGTGACATACTGTATCCTCCAACAGACCACAAGGTAAGGTGAAGGATGTGGCAGAGATACTGGTCTTCTCAAAACGTGAAAGAAGAGACGAGATAGTGTCTATCAGGCATCCCTGTTGAGTCCTGACCTACTATGAATTATGCATTGTGGAAATAAAACTTTTGTTTAAAAATGCATTATTATGAGTGACGTACAGTGATATTTTCTCTTCAGTTCAGTCGCTCAGTTGTGTCTGACTCTTTGAGAGCCCATGGACTGCAGCACACCAGACTTCCCTATCCATCATCAACTCCCAGAGCTTGCTGTTCAGTTCTACTTTATATGATTTTATTTTTAAAAAATCTTAGACACAATCTACTAAATTGATTTTGCAACCTAAAAATGGATTTTGATCAATAGTTTCAAAAATATTTAAGATTTGTAATGAAAAATTATATATTCTTTATTTTCAATATGATGGAGAAGTTTTACTGTGTTCTAACATCTTTGGAAAACACTGAAATGTCAAAGAAGTTGATGAGGAAGACAAAGAAGAAGTGAACTTAGAAATTAATGGAAAACAATGTCTTTGGATAAAGAGCCTCCAAGAGGCCTCTGTATCCTAAACCAGAAGTCTTTTTTCTTAATATTTATTTTATTTATTTATTTAGCTGTGCTAGGTCTTAGTTGTGGCATGCAGGATCTTCAGTCTTCCTTGAGGCATATGTGATCTTTATTTGAGGCATGCAAACTTTTAGTTTTGATGTGTGCGATCTAGTTCTTAAGCCAGGGATAGAAACTGGGTCCCTGTATCGGGAATGTGGAGTCTTATCCACTGGATACCAGGGAAGTCCCTAAACCAAAAGTCTTAATGTTAATAATATAGGGTTGGGGCTGGAAGACTTTGAAGGACAAGGAAGTACAGGACAAAAGAGGGGAAAAGAGAAGGTTTGAGGGGCCACAATTGGCTCTCATCAAGGTGGTTTCCAGGAAATCCCTGGAGAAAGTCTCCCACCTAAGCCTGCCTGTGCACAATTTTCTAGAGAGAAACAAACAGGAGCCATTCCTGAGAACAGTACAATATGCAGAGTTCTCTGGAGGGGTGCCAGGTGCTTATTTGAATTGCTGATGGTCGATGATCAACATCTTTATTTGAATTGCTGATGAAGTAGGATCCAATTTTGGTGTATCAGGGGTTCAGATGTGTAAGGAAGTATCTCCAATCTTAGAAAAAAAGGGATGTGACATCTAAAATACTAAATATTTGTTTAGTATTATTTTTCATCTCATTTCCTGCCCTTACTATATTTTCTTGAAGAATCTCCACTTAAGAGTCCCCAGGTCACTCACCATGTGTCAATTAGAGACTGTGAAGAGAACAGAGTAAACGGAGATTGGCCTTGGGGACTGATATTCTGAAAAGAAAATTTTTACAAGGTGAGAGGCATAGCTAAGTGAGTAGGGGTCTTTGTTTGCAAACACAAGAAAAAAAACCCAAAACCAATTTAAGCAAGCAAGAAAAAAGAAACAGTGTTGTTGGGGTGACTTATGAATTCAAGTCAGCAAGTATGCAGTGAGGACAGGGCCAGAGCAGTCTGAGGACCTCAATAACAAGAACCAATATGTATTCTCTTGAAAGTGCCATCACTGGAATGGGCCAGCTCTTTGTATCAGTCTCAATTCCAGAGTCAAATTCCCAGAAGACAGTCTCTAATGACCTAATTTGGGTCACAGTTTTATCCCTTGACTAGGGAATGACAGCACATCTTGATTGTTATACTCATCAAGTCTGTATCCAGTGAAGGTGAGAAGAATAATTACACAGGGCAAAAGAGGACAAATAACAGAAGAGGGATTGAATGTTGGACTGTGGAAAATTACAGAGTCCACACCATGCAGGTATCATGCTGATAAAGAAAGCAGCCTCAGGAGACCTACTGGGCCCAGAGGGGACAGAGCAGCTGACATCCGTTCTGAGAGGCCTGGGATCTGTGCATGGCTCATGTCCAAAGCAAATGCATTTGACTGCCTGCATTTCTTTCCAGGACTGAATTTGGAATTCAAATCAAACGCTATTTGGATGGAAGAGATATGACTTTACTGGACTGTTTCAAAGAGCACATCAAAGGAGCTCTTTGTAAATAAATCATACTGCTGTGTTATATAAATCTTGAAGGGCTGTAACTGCTCTTAAATATGCAACTGGGTTAAGTTACAATTAATGGCAAATGCCAGCACATTGTTGAATATATTTTTCTCCTTTTCTTTTTATCCTTTCAAGAGGTGAAAATGTTGATTCCATGCCTATGGGAATTATGGATCAATCTTGTCTATTCTTTTGCTCATCATTTGCCATGATATTCCATATTTGAACACTTACCAAATGCAAACTGGGCTTTTTCCCATGCAAATACAGGTTTTTACTGAGAGCATTAGGTTGCTTTTAAATCAGGGAGAGTACAGATTATTGAAAGATAAAATACTGTCCTATGATGCCACTTTCTTAAATGAATAAACTTCACATACAACTTGAGATGTATCTCTTTAGTAAATTTAAGTAACATACTACACATAAACCAGCATTCAAATCCACACATGCACATTATTGCTGCTGCTACTGCTTCTGCTACTGCTACTTCCTAAGTACAGAAGCCCATCTGATTTGTGTGATCACAAATGGACACAAAATGTCCATTTGTGATCAGCTCTTCTTTCTCCAGAGACCGGAATACCCGAGGGAAGATTGCCATTTGTAGAGCTTGAAATATATAAAATATGTGCTTCTTGCTTCATGGTCTTCCTTTACTAAAAACTTTCAACAGTCTTCTGGTCACCACTCGATTTGTGGTCCCTGCTGCTGTTACCCAATAAGCCACAGCTTTGGCTGGAAGATAGTGCAAATTCTTAAGTAAGATCAGCAGTATCTGGTCTTAATGCTAGGTTGGAGATGCTAAACTACTTATCCAGAAGTTCCAAAGACGTTTCAAACTAAAGAAACTTTAGAGTCCAATTCCTGGACCACTTTTGAGAAAGTACAAATGCTAATATCATAACAATAGAAACCATTTAAGTAGATCATCACCTTTTTAAATCTATGGATGCCAAATCTAGCTGGGAAAGAGAAAAACCCTGAGGGATAGTGAGGGATCTGAGAAGGTCATCTGCTTTAAGTGGAATTAGACATGTCAACAAATAATTTGTTCATTCCAATTTGATCACTAGGCAATTCCTACCTTCTGAAAGAATTTCAATTTCACCAAAACTGGACTTGTGTATTTATATAATGGATTTCATGTTTTTAGTTGCAATATCCTTGAAAATATGCCAATATAAAAGAATGAAGATAAATACATCTATGGATGTAGCTCATCACTACCATTCTAGGGAAGGATATTCCTAGAGATATTTGCTCAAAATGTCTAAGCAGAAGGATTTTGTGAGATCTATAAAAATTCTAGCAAAGTTTTATTTAATTTTCCAAAAATGGATTAACCAAAAACAAATACAAAGTTCCTAGTTATTCCTATAGCGAAATAGTGTAGTGTACTTCAAGTTACTAGCCTTCCCCAAACATTATATGTAATAATCATGGATCCTCACTGTGCCTACAAAAATCTTTCTTAATACTTTATATGGATTTATTTCCTTAGTTTTATATCTGAACAACCAACTAATTCTGCTTACACTAATGTCAGCCTGACTGATGTACCACCTCTTTAAAATGCTGTAAGTTCAGATTTGATTTTCCTAGATGAGATACTGCATTTTTCATGATGAATCAATTTGAGGGCTTGACTAATTTTTTATAAAGGAAAGACTGTTTTCATAGTTTCTGGTCTTTCTCTTTCCTGAATAAGATTGAACTTGTATGGAGAATCACCAGTGGTTTCTCATTATGTAGACAGCTACAGTAGAACCCTAGATTATGGTTGGAAGGATCACCTTTTGATCTTCAACTTGGCTACCTGTTGAAGTAGCCATGGTCATCGTTCAGTCCTGTCCAACTCTTTGCGACCCCATGGACTGCAGCACGCCAGGCTTCTCTGTCCTTCACTGTCTCCCAGAGGTTGCTCAAACTGGGAGTCAGCGATGCCATCCAACCATCTCATCCTCTGTTATCCCCTTCTCTTCCTGCCTTCAATCTTTCCCAGCATCGGAGTCTTTTCTAAGGAGTTGGCTCTTCGCAACAGATGGCCATAGTATTAGAGCTTCAGTTTCAGCATCAATCAGTGAATATTCAGGGTTGCTTTTCTTTAGGATGGACTGGTTGGATCTCCTTGCAGTCCAAGGGACTCTCAAGAGTCTTATCTAACACCACAGTTCAAAAGCATCAATTCTTTGGTGCTTAGCCTCTTTATGGTCCAACTCTCACATCCATACATGACTACTGGAAAAACCATAGCTTTGACTATACACATCTTTGTCAGCAAAGTAATGTCTCTGCTTTTTAATATGCTGTCTAGGTTGGTCATAGCTTTTCTTCCAAGGATCAGTGGTCTTTTTAATTTCATGGCTGCAGTCACCATCTGCAGTGATTTTGGAGCCCCCAAAAATAAAGTCTGTCACTGTTTCCATTGTCTCTCCATTTATTTGCCATGAAATGATGGGACCAGATGCCATGATCTTAGTTTTCTGAATGTTGAGTTTTAACTCTCCTCCTTCATTTTCATCAAGAGGTTTTTTAGTTCCTCTTTGCTTTCTGCCATAAGGGTGGTATGATCTGCATATCTGATGTTATTGATATTTCTCCTGATAATCTCGGTTCTAGCTTGTGCTTCATCCAGCCCGGCATTTCTCATGATGTACCCTGCATATAAGTTAAACAAGCAGGGTGACAATATACAGCCTTGATATACTCCTTTCCCAATTTTTAACCAGTCTGTTGTTCCCTGTCCAGTTCTAACTTCTGCATCTTGACCTGCATACAGGTTTCTCAGGAGGCAGGTAAGGTGGTCTACTATTCCCTTCTCTTGAAGAATTGTCCACACTTTGTTGTGATCCACACAGTCAAAGTCTTCAGTGTAGTCAGTGAAGCAGAAATAGATGTTTTTATGGAATTCTCTTGCTTTTTATTTAATCCAACAGATGTTGGCAATTTGATCTCTGGTTCCTCTGCCTTTTCTAAATCCAGCTTGAACATCTGGGAGTCCTCGGTTCATGTACTGTTGAAGCCTAGCTTGGAGAATTTTGAGCATTACTTTGCTAGCATGTACCTGTCAGAGGGACCAATATTTTTCTTTCTCAGCCTATGTTGTGGAGAGTCATCACTTAATTATTTCATCAGAAATTACCACTGACCTTCTGTGGGACTTGTTCTTCCATAAGACATACAGAATCAACTGTAGTCAAGTGTTGCCCACTATGCTATTGAAAAATGTGTAACTTCTGAGGTTTGTGAAACAAATGTATGATTCAATACAGTTAATTGTGTTCTTAAGGGACTTACAGTCTCCCAAATTATAAAAGAAGTATGTGTTGTATGATTCCCTTTGGGATTTTCTAAAGCTTGAGTGGTAACTTCAGCTTTCTCTCGGCCCTAGAGACCTTTTGTGTTGGACCTCTCTGTAGATTACAGTAACTATCAATCTAAGAATTACATAATTGGTCAAATTAATTGCTACATATGACCAAATTTGGGGATGGGGGATACTGTGTTTATTTTTCTTCCCTAAACTTTGCCTTATAGCTTTCTTGAAATTGTTGTCTTAAAAGGGATTGACCTAGACTTACTGCCCATTCTGACAATGCTCTCCTTTATCTCAGGTACCCTAAATAAATGACTCTGGGGCCAACCTTGGATAATCTGATTCAGAAGCAGAAGAAAATAACTCCTTCATCCAAAGTAAAATCTACTTCTTCCTGCTGAGTGTGACCTGAAACTCTTTTCACAGGAATGAAAGTGTCTCATTTCACAGCTAGAAATCAAGGACAAACACCCGGAAGATTTAAACTCTGGTGTAGATGAGGTTCAATCTAACTGCAAATGCTGCTTATGAGGGTTGATTATGTAGGCCTGAGAAGGTAAAAGATGGACCAGCAACAGTGAGAATGGGAGGTTGTTAGTGAGGAGAAAGGGACAGTAAAAGAGAAACTCCAGTGGAAATGCCACCTGGCAGTAGGGGTTCAGAAGCCTGAGGGAGTGACTAGCATAGTTTTGCCCTAGCGGGTAAGGTCTTAATGACAAACAGATCAGGGGAAGTCAAGAAGAGGTAAAACAGAAAGGTGATAACTTATACATGTGCATTTGCTTGGGTAAGATGTTTCTGGAAAGCTGTGACAATTGAGAGGAATGACTCCTCAACCATCAATTTTGAGGCAATATTTTAGAATGTGGAAAAATCTTGAGGCTAAGCATTTATACTCCAATCAAAGTGTTTGGAATGTTTGTAACAGAGTGTGAAATAAACCCATGATATAGCTAATCAGAGTTTCCTAAAATATGCTATATTCATGTGTCTGGGATTAAAATACTGAATGAAAATCACACTTTGAATCTCACTAACATACTTGGGAGACTCTGATATGCAAGGGATGATATAAAAGCATAGTTTTTATATTTTCAGAGACTCTCCAGTGACACAATGGGAAATCTATATATTTTTTTAGACTATAGTTTCTCATCACTATAATGAACCATGCTGAGAAAAGTGTCAGGAAAATACTCAGAACAGTGAAGCAATTTCTACCAGAAGAATTCTCTCTGTCCAGTGCCCTGTCCTGACTAAGCAAGGCAAGTATACAAAGGGAAAAGGAAAAGGAAAGATAAATTAAAGTTTATCTCAAATTTGAAATAAAAATCAAGATAAAGTTTTGGACTTTCTCTATGATAAAGCAGAGTTCAATGAGACAATAATATTAAATTAATCTTTTCCTTTTTACTTAAAACCTATGGCTTGGTGGAACACAGAAACATCGTAGACATTTAACGTATCTTGATTTTCAATGCATATTTGATGAAAATTTCCACAACAGCCTCGTGGATGTGTTGTTGACATGACAGCATCACTGGTGAGTTATGGAGGTTTCCACAAACACAACTGTTGCTTGTGAATGACAGGGTGTGGGTCAGTCTTCTTCCAGAGCAAATTCTGAGCAAAGCACACAATGCTACCAGTGAGACAGCATCTTCAGAAAACATGCTAGAAGCTCTCCTTGACTTCATCTGTTCATCAATCTCAGTGACTTGAATAAATTCCCAGAAAGCAAGATTATTCCGAATTTCACAGTATAAAATTAGGAATGATGATTTATTGAATAGAGTAAACACAGCAGATTCCATGTTACCATTTATTATTTACAGCAGCTAGAATACTGAATTAAAACCTATAGAAAATTTAATAGAAATAAATGACAATTCACATGTTTTTCATCAAAAAAAGTGTGGTTTGGAGACAGGTTGTTTTTCATGAAAACATCTCATAGAACATCATTCTATCTTAAAAAAAGAAGTGTCAAGACCATTAGACTAGTGATTTCTTAACTTATGGAGTATTTTTTAGTGGCACATTTTAAGAAAGACATTGATAAATAGTGAAGGATCCAGACGTGACTGAAGCATCCTGGAGACCATACCTACTGAGGAACAATTGGAAGGTAATATGCTTCTTAGTGTTGACACGTGAAAAGTAAGAGGTTCACTATAAAACTTTTAAAATATATTTTAAGAGTTTTCCTGGACAAGGAAAAGGATACATTTGTTTTATACTGCTACAACAACAGCAATAACAAAACCCCCAGAGCTGATAATGAGGCAGATTTTAAATCCTGAGAAAATATATATTTAGTTAACTAGGAAAGTGATGTAGGTTGCCTAGCAAGGCAAGGAACTCCTTTTGCATCATGGCAAAGAGGTCCTCAGGAGACTGCCCACAGCACAGAGGCAGTAATTAAGACATGGGAGTAGGTAGAAGGAGAGATATAGATTGTGAAGGAAAGAACACCAAGGATGGAACCCTACGTGGAGAGTCCCTGAAGAAGGCAATCCAGAGGAGACTGAGTAAGAGAAACTCAAGACTTAGGATACAGAGAACAGCATCATTTTTTAGAAACCAGAGAAGGAAACCAAGAAGAAATAAAATGATCACCAGCATCGAACAACTCAAGAGAGATCAAGTAAGATAAGAACTGAAGAGTAAAGTTTGGATTTAACAGACAGGGCTCTGTTGATCTTAGTGATTTCAGCCACTGTAAGAGGACAGAAGCCAAACTGTGAAGAGTTGTGGGAACATGAATGGTGATGAAGGGGAGCAGACAGTAATAGCTGCTCTTTCCAAAATGTTCCTTGAAAAATTCCAAAGGAAGACCAAATGTTTGTTTCCCCCACACCCAAATTATATGCTAAAGCCTCAGACCTCAGTGTGATGGTCTTTGGAGTTGAGGTGTTGGGAAGTAATAGGGTTAGATGAGGCCATGAGAGTAGAGCCTCATCATGGGATTAATGGCCTTATAAGAAGAGGAAGATAGAGAAAGATCCCCTTCTCTCTGTCATGTGAAGACACAGAGAGAAGGCAGCCATTTCAAGTCACCAGAAAGAGAGCTCTCATTAGAATCTGACCATGCTAGGACCTTGATCTTGGACTTCAAGCTTCCAGAATTATGAGAAAATACACTTTTGTTGCTTCAGCCACACAGTTTATGGTATTTTGTTACAGCAGCCTGAGCTGACTAATACAAGCAATATCCAAAATGAGGTTCTGGATCAAGGGACTGCTAGTTTATTTTTTTAGGATGGGCAAGGTTGAATGTATTTCCAGGCTTAGGTGAGGAAGGCAGTGAAAAAGAAAAGGTTGAGGATACAGAAAACAAAATGGATAATTAATGGAACAAAACTCCTAAGAAAGCAGTAGGAAGTGGAGCCAAGAGCATGACACAGGGATTGATCTAAAATAGGAAAAATACATAGTAGGTATATATGAAGCAGAGTTTCCAGAATCACGCCCTGTAATTGACTGTTGAAGTGTTTAATATTCTGCATTCAGGAAGTGTTGGAAGACAATAGAGTACAAGGTTGAAGAAGAGGATTCCACAAAATGCTTTATTTATCAGGAGCCTTGTTGATTTACTACTCGCCTTTCAGAAACTATTTCCTCCAAGTATTTTGGGGAATAATGGGGAAATTTTTATTTCCATTGTAGCTATATGGTAAATAGAGTGATTTAAAAAAAATAAAAAAACAAAGTTTAAATAACTGCTTCTAGGTGAAGTTTTAAGTCAGGAACATACAAGTCCATATCAGTCAATGAAAATAAATAACAAACATATTACTAATGCTGCACAATACTCAGCCAAAAGCATTTTCTAAAGATTTCCAATGCAAATCTGAGTGTCGGAAATATTTTTCTATGAAGAGAATAATTTCACCTCTCCTGGAATTATTAAATGCCCAATTTTTAAGATATAAACTCTTATTTTACTATTGAGTTCTTTGAAAAACACATTTAAGGTTATCTGGGCTCAAGGAGTCTCCGCTGATGACCTTTATTAACACAATTTAACCCTGATTTTTTCTGTTCCTGCAGCTCAGGGAATTCCATGCACTCCCCAAGTAACACCTGGAACCTCTCAAGTACAAAATGTTTGTTAATTCAAGTTTCATTGCTTTTTAGCATTTTCCCAGGAAGTAATAAATGTGACAATCAAAGCATGACTGTCTTGCAGAGCCTCATCTATATATAATATAAATAGCCTGATTAAAGATTTAATCTTCCTGATTTGCAAGTGGAGGGTTTTAAAACACTGCCATCTATTGCACAAGCCACATATTGCATAGGCATTATTTTTAAGTTCTTTTTTTTTTTTTTTTTTTAAATATTTATTTATCTGAATGTGACAGGTTACAGTCTTAGTTGTAGCATGCAGGATCTTCGATCTTTGTTGCAGCATGTGGAATTTTTAGCTGTGGCATGAGGTATCTTTAGTTTGTTATTTAATTATTCAGTCGTGTCTGACTCTGAGACTCCATGGACTGCAGCACACCAGGCTTCCCTGTCCTTCACTATCTCCTGGAGTTTGCTCAAACTCATGTTCGTTGAATTGGTGATGCCATCCAACCATCTCATCCTCTGTCGTCCCCTTTTCCTCCTATCCTCAATCCTTCCCAGCATCAGGGTCTTTTCTAATGAGCCAGCTCTTCACATCAGGTATCCAGAGTATTGGAGTTTCAGGATCAGCATCAGTCCCTCCAATGAATATTCAGGGTTGATTTCCTGTAGGACTGACTGGTTTAGTTGTGGCATTTGGGATCTAATTCCCTGACCAGGCATCTAACCCGGGCCTCGTACATTGGGAGGGCTGAGTCTTAGCCACTGGACCACTAGGCAAGTCCCCGCATAGACATTTTATAAACTGAAAATAGATATAGAACATGTTTGGCTCTGCTGTATCCAGCTCTATCACTAAACTGTTGAAGATGATTTGAAATAGCAAAGTTAAATTTATACTTAAAGATAAATTTATATATGCACTACCATGGCACTTTCTAGAATAGTCAGGCTTGTGGAAAAGCAAGATTGGGGAGCATATGTGTGTTCTGACATGGGAAGCGTAGTGTGAAACTAGTTTTTAAGTATACTACTTCTGCTAGTGGCTAAGAACCTATTGTTGTGAGTCACTAAGTAATAACCATCTTGAACATTTAACACATGCTTGATTTAAAGGGGAGACTTATAAAACCAGTGAAACTAAATAGCTTTTTGTCTGGCTCTCAGAGTCCTTGAAATTCTCAGTTCAAGGGAGGTCAAATATTTATATAATAATGTATAGAGTTAATTCATCCTTTTCTGCAGATTTTTATTATAAAAAAGTTGCTTTCAACAGAATAATTCATTGATTCTTTTTATATCTCATTTGAGTGTGTATATTTAGTAGAGAAATTTTTATGAGAATATAATCTATAGAGCCTCTATCACCCTAATACCATGAAAAAGTACCCTTGACTGAATTAAGTAAAAAGAATATGTTTTCATTGTTAAGTCTCCATTCGTCAAGGGAAAAAATGTTCTCTAAATCTCAATCATTTTATCCGTTTGCCTTCACTGAAGTGGATGATCTATTCTGTGATTTGCAGTTATTGTCTAGTATTACACATTAAAGTGACATATCTTAGGATTTCGATTGGCAAGGCAAATATAAACAAGCAAGATCAATAGCCTGATGACCCCATGGATCAGAACTTTGGAGTCTTAATGTTTACCTATTATCTTTCACAGGCTTCTATTTAGGTGTGTGGCGTGAATACCAATTTACCTGCTTACAATCTGTGAATAAAGAATATTGACCAAGAAAAAATAATTGAGAGTAAGCATGATAGACTGGTGCCCTGCTAATGTGACCATTAATCATTAGAACAAGCAATTTAGAAAAGTGTATAGTAGGGAATTCTGGTGCATTTAAATTCAACATTTTAAACTGGACTCAAGTTAGTTTAACTTAGTTCACTTTTTGGGTTACATCTATAGAAATAATTCTTGATATATAATGCAGATTCTCAGTAATCTTATAAACAGCTTTATTTTTCTGGTGTGATGGTTAATTTTATGTGTCAGTTTGGCTAGACCACAGTGCCCAGGTATGTGATTAAACATTATTCTGGATATTTCTGTGAGAATGTTTTGGATGAGATGAACATTTCAGTCAGGAAACATTTAAAGCATAGTGGCCTGCATTGGATGGGATTCATCCAATCAATTGAAAGCCTGACTAGCATGAAGGAATTCTGTGGAAGATGGCTTTCAAACTTGAACTGTCAATTAATATTCCCACCAATAGTGCAAGAGGATTACCTTTCCTCAACACCCTTTCCAGCATTTATTGTTTGTATATTTTTGGATGATGGCCATTCTGACCAGTGTGAGGTGATACTTCACTGTAGTTTTGATTTGCAATTCTCTAATAATAAGCCCAGGTGTTTCTTGACTTCCTACTTTTGCATTCCAGTCCCATATAATGAAAAGAACATCTTTTTTAGGTGTTAGTCCTAACAGGTCTTGTAGGTCTTCATAGAACCATTCAACTTCAGCTTCTTCAGCTTTACTGGTTGGGGCACAGGCTTGGATTATATTGTGATATTGAATGGTTTGCCTTGGAAACGAACAGAAATCATTCTGTCATTTTTGAGATTGCATCCAAGTACTGCATTTCAGACTCTTTTGTTGACCATGATGGCTACTCCATTTCTTCTAAGGGATTCCTGCCCACAGTAGTAGATATAATGGTCATCTGAGTTAAATCCACCCATTCCAGTCCATTTTAGTTCTCTGATTCCTAGAATGTCAATGTTCACTCTTGCCATCTCCTGTTTGACCACTTTCAATTTGCCTTGATTCATGGACCTAACATTCCAGGTTGCTAGGCAATGTTGTCCTTTACAGCATCAGACCTTGCTTCTATCACCAGTCACATCCACAACTGGGTATTGTTTTTGCTTTGGCTCCATCCCTTGATTCATTCTGGAATTATTTCTCCACTGATCTCCTGTAGCATATTGGGCACCTACCAACTTGAGGTCAAAATTCTCTAAGCCAGGCTTCAGCAATATGTGAACTGTGAACTTCCTCTGATGTTCAAGCTGGTTTTAGAAAAGGCAGAGGAACCAGAGATCAAATTGCCAACATCTGCTGGATCATAAAGCAAGAGAGTTCCAGAAAAACATCTATTTCTGCTTTATTGACTATGCCAAAGCCTTTGACTGTGTGGATCACAATAAACTGTGGAACATTTTGAAAGAGATGAGCATACCAGACCACCTGACCTGCCTTCTGAGAAACCTATATGCAGGCTAGGAAGCAACAGTTAGAACTGGACATGGAACAACAGACTGGTTCCAAATAGGAAAAAGAGTACGTCAAGGCTGTATATTGTCACCCTGCTTATTTGACTTATATGCAGAGTACATCATGAGAAACGCTGGGCTGGAAGAAGCACAAGTTGGAATCAAGATTGCCAGTAGAAATATCAATAACCTTAGATATGCAGATGAAACCACCCTTATGGCAGAAAGTGAAGAGGAACTAAAGAGCCTCTTGATGAAAGTGAAAGAGGAGAGTGAAAAAGTTGGCTTAAAGCTCAACATTCAGAAAACGAAGATCATGGCATCTGGTCCCATCACTTCATGGGAAATAGATGGGGAAACAGTGGAAACAGTGTCAGACTTTATTTTGGGGGGCTCCAAAATCACTGCAGATGGTAACTGCAGCCATGAAATTAAAAGATGCTTACTCCTTGGAAGGAAAGTTATGACCAACCTAGATAGCATATTCAAAAGCAGAGACATTACTTTGCCAACAAAGGTCCGTCTAGTTAAGGCTATGGTTTTTCCAGTGATCATGTATAGATGCGAGAGTTGGACTGTGAAGAAAGCTGAGCGCCGAAGAATTGATGCTTTTGAACTGTGGTGTTGGAGAAGACTCTTGAGATTCCCTTGGACTGCAAGGAGATCCAACCAGTCCATTCTAAAGGAGATCAGCCCTGGGTGTTCTTTGGAAGGACTGATGCTAAAGCTGAAACTCCAATACTTTGGTCACCTTATGCGAAGAGTTGACTCATTGGAAAAGACTCTGATGCTGGGAGGGATTGGGGGCAGGAAGAGAAGGGGACGACAGAGGATGAGATGGCTGGATGGCATCACCAACTCAACGGACATGAGTTTGAGTGAACTTCGGGAGTTGGTGATGGACAGGTAGGCCTGGCGTGCTGCAATTCATGGGGGTGCAAAGAGTCAGACACAATTGAGCGACGGAATTGAACTGAATAATAAGCCATGTTAAGCAGCTTTTCCTATGCTTGTTGGCCATCTTTATGTCTTTGGAGAAATGTCTGTTTAGGTCTTCCACCCATTTTTGATTGTGCTGTTTATTTTTCTGATATTGAGCTGCATGAGTTACTTGCATTTTTTGGAGGTTAGCCCTTTGTCAGTTTCTTCATTTGCAATTATTTTCTCCCATTCTGAAGGTTGTCTTTTCATCTTATTTACAGTCCTTTGCTGTACAAAAGGTTTTAAGTTTAATTAAGTCCCATTTGCCTATTTTTGTTTTTATTTCCATTACTCTAGGAGGTGGCTCAAAGAGGATCTTGCTGTGATTTATGTCAGTGTTCTGCCTATGTTTTCCTCTTAGAGCTTTACAGTGTCTCACCTTTAATCCATTTTGAGTTTATTTTTATGTATGGTGTTAGGGAGTGTTCTAATTTCATTCTTTCAACAAGTAGCCATCCAGTTTTCCCAGCACCAATTATTGAAGAGATTGTCTTTCTTCATTGTATATTCTTGCCACCTTTGTCAAAGATAAGGTGACCATAGGTTCATGGGTTTATCTCTGGGTTTCCTTCCTAGCTTGTTCCATTGATCTATATTTCTGTTTTTGTGCTAGTACCGTACTGTCTTGATTACTGTAGCTTTGTAGTATAGTCTAAAGTCAGGAAGATTGATTCTTCCATCTCTGTTTTTCTTTCAAAAGCTTGCTTTGGCTATTCAGGGTCTTCTGTGTTCCCACACAAATTTTAAACTTTTTTTTGTTCTAGTTCTGTGAAAAGTGCCATTGGTAATTTGACAGGGATTGCACTGAATCCCAGCCTATGAACAATACTAGATTGTTTTGGGTAGTATAGTCATTTTCACAATATTGATTCTTCCAATCAAAGAACATGGTACATCTTTTCATCTGTTTGTGTCATCTTTGATTTCTTTCACCACTGTTTTATAATTTTCTGTATATAGGTCTTTTGTCTCCTTAGATAGCTTTATCCCTAGGTATTCTACTCTTTTTGTTGCAAAGATGAATGGGATTGTTTCCTTAATTTCTCTTTCTGAGTGTTCATTGTTAGTGTATAGGACTGTAAGGGTTTCTATGTATTAACTTTGTTACTTTACTAAGCAAAGACTAATAAAACTAAAAGCTGGTTCTTCGAGAAGACAAACAAAATTGATAAATCATTAGTCAGACCCATCAAGAAAAAAGGAGAGATGACTGAAGCCAATAAAATTAGAAGTGAAAAAAGAGAAGTTACAAAAGACACTGCAGAAATAAAAAGGATCATAAAAGACTACTACAAGCAACTATATGCCAATAAAATGGATGACTTGGAAGAAATGGACAGATTCTTAGAAAAGTATAACTTTACAAGACTGAGCCAGGAAGAAATAGAAAATATGAACAGACAAATCACAAGTACTGAAATCGAAACTGTGATCAAAAATCTTCCAACAAACAAAAGCACAGGGCCAGATGCCTTCACAGGTGAATTCTATCAAGTTTTTACCTATCCTTTTCAAACTCTTTCAAAAGACTGCAGAGGGAGGAACACTCCCAAACTGATTCTATGAGGCCACTATTACCCGGATACCAAAATCAGACAAAAATTTCATATAAAAAAGGCAAATATCACTGATGAACATAGCTGTAAAAATCCTCAACAAAATACTAGCAAACAGAATCCAACAACACATTAAAAGGATCATACATGATGATCAAGTAGGGTTTATTCTCCACTTGATCCAAGGATTCTGTAATATATGCAAACTGATCAACGTGATATACCATATTAACAAATTGAAAGGTAAAAAACCATGATAATCTCAATAGGTACAGATAGAGCTTCCATCAAAATTCAACACTGATTTATGATAGAAATTCTACAGAAAGTGGGCATAGAAGGAACCTACCTCAACATAATAAAGGCCATATATGACAAACCCCAGAAAACATTGTTCTCAATGGTGAAAAATTGAAAACATTTCCTCTAAGACTAGGAACGAAACAAGGATGCCCACTGTCACCACTATTATTTAATATCTCTCTGGAAGTCCTAGCCATGGCACTCAGAGAAGAAAAAGAAATAAAAGGAATCCAGACTGGAAAGGAAGAAGTAAAACTCTCACTGTTTGTGGATTACATGATACTGTACAGAGAAATGGGAGAAGGTAATGGCACCCCACTCCAGGACTTTTGCCTGGAAAATCCCATGGATGGAGGAGCCTCGTGGGCTGCAGTCCATGGGGTCGCTAAGAGTCGGACACGACTGAGCGACTTCACTTTCACTTTTCACCTTCATGCATTGGAGAAGGAAATGCATGAGGAATTACAAGGAAATTACAGATGCAAGGAAATTACAGAGAAATGGGAGAAGGCAATGGCAACCCCCACTCCAGTATTCTTGTCTGGAGAATCCCAGGGATGGGGGAGCCTGGTGGGCTGACATCTATGGGGTTGCACAGAGTCGGACACGACTGAAGCGACTTAGCAGCAGCAGCAGCAGTACAAAGAAAAATCCTAGAAATGCCACCAGAAATATTTCTAGAACTAATCGATGAATTCAGTAAAGTCAAAGGATACAAAATTAATACACAGAAATCCCCTGTAATTAATTTTGATAAAAGACCTATGTCTTATAACTATGGACATGTGAGCTTGGAATGTAATAGGCTGAGGCTTTTATTCTCTTTTGTTAAGGTATTCAGTGCAATTAGAAGCAAACAGCTTATCCTATAGCCCATAAATCCCTTACAACCTTCTTATTTTCTCTATGGGAGCAGCCACTTGGCTACTCACTGTTGCCTTCAATGGACACTTAATTCCATGCGGCTGTAGGTGTTCACTGTTACTCAGTCAGTTCAGTTCAGTTCAGTCACTCAGTCATGTCCGACTCTTTGCATCCCCATGAATTGCAGCATGCCAGGCCTCCCTGTCCATCACTAACTCTCGGAGTTTACTCAAACTCATGTCCATTGAGTCGGTGATGTCATCCAGCCATCTCATCCTCTGTCATCCCCTTCTCCTCCCGCCCCCAATCCTTCCCAGGATAAGGGTCTTTTCCAATGAGTCAACTCTTCACATGAGGTGGCCAAAGTACTGGAGTTTCAGCTTCAGAATCAGTCCTTCCAATGAACACCCAGGACTGATCTCCTTTAGGATGGACTGGTTGGATCTCCTTGCAGTCCAAGGGACTCTCAAGAGTCTTCTCCAACACCACAGTTCAAAGCATCAGTTCTTCGGTGCTCAGCCTTCTTCACAGTCCAACTCTCACATCCATACATGACCACAGGAAAAACCATAGCCTTGACTAGACGAACCTTTGTTGGCAAAGCAATGTCTCTGCTTTTGAATATGCTATCTAGGTTGGTCATAACTTTCCTTCCAAGGAGTAAGCATTTTTTAATTTCATGGCTGCAGTCACCATCTGCAGTGATTTTGGAACCCAAAAAAATAAAGTCTGACACTGTTTCCCTATCTATTTCCCATGAAGTGATGGGACCAGATGCCATGATCTTAGTTTTCTGAATGTTGAGCTTGAAGCCAACTTTTTCACTCTCCACTTTTACTTTCATCAAGAGGCTTTTGAGTTCCTCTTCACTTTCTGCCATAAGGGTGGTGTCATCTGCATATCTGCGGTTATTGATATTTCTCCTGGCAATCTTGATTCCAGCTTGTGCTTCTTCCAGCCCAGCGTTTCTCATGATGTACTCTGCATATAAGTCAAATAAGCAGGATGACAATATACAGCCTTGACGTACTCCTTTTCCTATTTGGAACCAGTCTGTTGTTCCATGTCCAGTTCTAATTGTTGCTTCCTGACCTGCATATAGGTTTCTCAAGAGGCAGGTCAGGTGGTCTGGTATGCTCATCTCTTTCAGAATTTTCCACAGTTTATTGTGATCCACACAGTCAAAGGCTTTGGCATAGTCAATAAAGCAGAAATAGATGTTTTTTGGGGACTCTCTTGCTTTTTCCACGATCCAGCGGATGTTGGCAATTTGATCTCTGGTTCCTCTGCCTTTTCTAAAACCAGCTTGAACATCAGGAAGTTCATGGTTCACATATTGCTGAAGCCTGGCTTGGAGAATTTTGAGCATTACTTTACTAGCATGTGAGATGAGTGCAATTGTGCGGTAGTTTGAGCATTCTTTGGCATAGCCTTTCTTTGGGATTGGAATGAAAACGGACCATTTCCAGTCCTGTGGCCACTGCTGAGTTTTCCAAATTTGCTGGCATATTGAGTGCAGCACTTTCATAGCATCATCTTTCAGGATTTGAAATAGCTCAACTTGAATTCCATCACCTCCACTAGGTTTGTACGTAGTGATGTTTTCTAAGGCCCACTTGACTTCACATTCCAGGATGTCTGGCTCTAGGTCAGTGATCACACCATCGTGATTATCTTGGTTGTGAAGCTCTTTTTTGTACAGTTCGTCTGTGTATTCTTGCCACCTCTTCTTAATATCTTCTGCTTCTGTTAGGTCCATACCATTTCTGTCCTTTATCGAGCCCATCTTTGCATGAAATGTGTCCTTGGTATCTCTCATTTTCTTGAAGAGATCGCTAGTCTTTCCCATTCTGTTGTTTTCCTCTATTTCTTTGCATTGATCGCTGAGCAAGGCTATCTCTCCTTGCTATTCTTGGGAACTCTGCATTCAGATGCTTATATCTTTCCTTTTCTCCTTTGCTTTTCGCTTCTCTTCTTTTCACAGCTATTTGTAAGGCCTCCCCAGACAGCCATTTTGCTTTTTTGCATTTCTTTTCCACGGGGATGGTCTTGATCCCTGTCTCCTGTACAATGTCACGTACCTCAGTCCATAGTTCATCAGGCACTCTTATCTATCAGATCTAGGCCCTTAAATGTATTTCTCACTTCCACTGTATAATCATAAGGGATTTGATTTAGGTCATACCTGAATGGTCTAGTGGTTTTCCCTACTTTCTTCAGTTTAAGTCTGAATTTGGCAATAAGGAGTTCATGATCTGAGCCACAGTCAGCTCCTGGTCTTGTTTTTGTTGACTGTATAGAGCTTCTCCATCTTTGGCTGCAAAGAATATAATCAGTCTGATTTCGGTGTTGACCATTTGGTGATGTTCATGTCTAGAGTCTTCTCTTGTGCTGTTGGAAGAGGGTGTTTGTTATGATGAGTGCATTTTCTTGGCGAAACTCTATTAGTCTTTTCCCTGCTTCATTCCGTATTCCAAGGCCAAATTTGCCTGTTACTCCAGGTGTTTCTTGACTTCCTACTTTTGCATTCCAGTCCCCTATGATGAAAAGGACATCTTTTTTGGGTGTTAGTTCTAAAAGGTCTTGTAGGTCTTCCTAGAACCGTTCAACTTCAGCTTCTTCAGCATTACTGGTTGGGGCATAGACTTGGATTACTGTGATATTGAATGGTTTGCCTTGGAAACGAACAGAGATCATTCTGTCGTTTTTGAGATTGCATCCAAGTACTGCATTTCGGACTCTTTTGTTGACACTTCTATAAATGACTTTTGTATCTTAATATTTTACTGGTGTTGGTGGTTTAGTCACTCAGTCGTATCTGACTCTTTGTGACCCCATGGATTGTAGCCTGCCAGGCTCCTCTCTCCTTGGGATTCAACAGGCAGAAATCCTGGAGTGGATTGCCATTTCCTTCTCCAAGGGATCTTCCTGACCCAGGGATCAAAACTGGGTCTCCTGCATTGCAGGCAGATTCTTTACCAGCTGAGCTATGAGGGAAGCTTTTAGTGGTAAGAAGGAAAACCAAAAACATTAATGAAAGACTTGAAACTGTGTATACTCAACTATTTTATTAACATAGGCACAGCTGAAAAGAGCAACTTTTGTGAATATATTTCAGAAAAGAAATGAGAAAGAGGAGAACAGTGACTAAGAAGAAACAAAGGAGAAACTAGGAGGGTAGAGATGAAGGAGAGAAAAACAAGGGGGAGAAGGAAGAAATTAAAGGGCATCTTGATAGGAAAGAAGCTAGAAAGAGGGTAGGAGATATTGAGGGAGTGGAGAAGAACTGGGGGAGAAAGAAATGTAGAAAATTCAAATGCAAAAGATGGCCTCCAGAGCTCACATTTTTAAACATGATAATCCAAGTTGACACAATTAGTAAGTGACATTTGGATTTGGATCCAAATCTCTTAATTCTTTGTTTTGAGAATTACTTGATTCTTGATTACTTGAACCATGCGGTTTACTCCATCCAGTCAACTCAAAAGTAGAGGTTAGCTAGCTTCTTTGATTCTATATTTTGTTTTGCCTTGTGAGACCCTGCTCCTGCATGTCCTTCATCCCAGAAAGTAACCAGATAGTTCCATAGTAGACAATCTTAGTGTTTTCTATGATAGACTGTATATGGCTCCTTAGTTCATGTATCCATTTCTTACTAAGTTTACACTGACAGGACTGTGTAATCTACAGTACATTGTAATTGTAATGTACAATCTAGATAGGAGGCATTTGAGTTAAGTCAAATACAAAATGTAATGAAATGGATGAATTTTTTTCTGAGGCAAAATCTCATTTTATTTAGGCCAGTATGATTACACCTTTATAACATGATTTCAGACTATAATGCCATTAATATGTTAATCCTGAGGAAGTCAACTGGATTTTATATACTAGCTATAACAATAAGTAATATTTTATAGCTGTATGGTGGTTGTTATGAATATTAATTGCCACTATCAACTGTTTCTGGACTATTACCATTTATTCTCTATTGCTTTGACTTTACAGTGAAGGCGCTATAGTGAAATTACTATCTGTGCAAATCAATTTTTAAATCCTTTAGATTACTCTAATTCTATCTTCCTATTTTTAATGAATGCAAATTGTAAAAGTAGATTATTCTGGAGTTGGAGGTCTGATTTTACCCTTCTAATACTCATATAATTTCAGCCAGTCTTTATCCTTACACATAGATGATATTATTTGCTAGCTATTTTAAAGGGAGAAAAAAAAATTTAATTAGTGAATAGAAGACTTAATACACAAAAGAAATGAATCAGAAAAACCTGAATAATCAGGCAATTTCAGAATAAAATAATTATGTTTAAAGTCAATAGCTATGGGGACTTCCCTAGTGGTCCAGTGGTTAAGAATCCACTTGCTAGTACAGGGAACATGGAGTCAATCACTGGTCTGGGAACTAAGATCCCACACGCCTCAGGACAACTAGGCCCATGTGCCACAACTACTGAATTCTATACAGCCTAGAGGCTGTGCTCCACAACAAAAGGACCCACCACAATGAGAACCCCATGCACCACAATTATGGCAGCCCCTGCTCACTGTAACTAAAGAAAGCCGGCACACAGCAACTAGGATGCTATGGGCCCCACTGAAGACCCAGTGCAGCAAAAAAGTAATCAATAGCTATGAATAATCTGCTTGAACAAGGCTAGTGAAAATATTTAGTGAGAATTCTTTACAGTATTACTGTACATGAAAATAATACATCCCAACTATGACTGTACTCTTTTTTTAAAAAAAAAAAAAAAGAAAAATTTTGTCAAAAGTGTACTAAGAACTCTTAAAGAATAGAGACACGTTTATGTATAACTGACCACTTTGCTGTATACCTGAAATCCACATAACATTGGTAATCAACTCTACTCCAATATAAAATTTTTAAAAATGTTAAGTATACTAAGAACTCTTAAAAGTCAACAATAAGAAAACCAATTACCCAATTTAAAAAATTGGATGAACGATGTAAACAGACTCTTCCCCTAGAATGTATACAGATGGCACATAGGCATATGAAAAGGTGCTCAACATCATCTGTCATTAGAAAATTGCAAATTATAACAGCAATGAAATACCACTACAGAATGGGTAGAATTTTTTTTAAATTCTATTAGAATGGTGAGAATTTTTAAAAACTAAAACAAACAACACTAAACTAACAAAGACATGAAGCAACAGGAACATTCACTCATGGGTGGGAATGAAAAATGAAGTAACAACTCTGGAAGACAGTTCAACAATTTCTTACAAAGCTATGATCCAATAATTGTGCTCCTAGGTACTTACCCAATAGAGCTGAAAACATAAATCCACACAAAACCCACACAGGAATATTTACAGCAGCTTTATTCATAATTGCCAAAACCTAGAAGCAACTGAGAAGCCCTTCAATAGATGATGAGTAAACAAACTCTGGTACATCCATGAAATGGAATGTTATTCAGCAGTAAAAATAAATGAGCTATCAAGCCACAGAAAGATGTGGAGGAATCTTAAACGCATACTGGTAAGTGAAAGAAGTGGGTATGTACAGATGTTATGATTCCAATTATATGACTTTCTGTAATTCAAATTATATCACATTCTGCAAAAGGTAAAATTCTAGAGACAACAAAAAAGATAAGTGGTAAAAAAAAACACACACACAATGGTAGCTAGAGATTCAGAGCAGAACAGAAGAGAAGGAATGAATAAGTGAAGCACAGGAGAATTTTAGGGTGGTGAAAATATTCTGCATAATACTGTAATAGTGGATACACAACATTATGTGTGTCACAACCCATAGAATTCTATAATAAAAAGTGATTTTGATGTAGACAAATTCAAAAATAATAATTTAGGAGGTTGGAAGATCCCAGGAAAATGTAGACTGTGACAAGAGTATCTAATTCTATTACAAATGCAAGAAACAATTTCACTGAAGGGGGTCCAGGGAAAGGTACTGACCTAAATAACTTTGGAAATGAATGTAAGATGAAAGGCAAAAAGAACTGCACATAAATAATGTACTGTAGTCTATAAAGTTGTTTACCACAGGGATATGGGTTAACAATTCCAAGATTACTATACATGTTTATTGGAATTAGACAAGTAAGTAAATGAATGCCAGATGGTGGAAGCCAAATTCCTCACTGCTGAAGTAGATGTGAGAGTTGGACCACAAAGAAGGCTGAGTGCCAAAGAATTGATGCTTTTGAATTGTGGTGTTGGAGAAGACTCTTGAGAGTTCCTTGGATTACAAGAAAATAAGTCAATCCTAAAGGAAATCAACCCTGAAGATTCATTGGAAGGACTGGTACTGAAGCTGAAGCTCCAATACTTTGGCCACCTGATGTGAAGAGCTGACTCATTGGAAAAGACCTGGAAGGTGGGGAAGATTGAGGGCAGGAGGGCGACAGAGGATGAGATGGCTGGATGGCATCACCAACTCAATGGACATGAATTTGAGAAAACTCCAGGAGTTAGTGAAGGACAAGGAAGCTTGGCACGCTACAGTCCATGGAGTCACAGAGTCAGATATGACATAGCGACTGAACAACAGCAAGGGAAGAAAGCTAGAATGATCCTTGTGGTAATCGAGTAGAATTGGAAACATTAAGAACTCATGTTTAACTTCACATATATAAAATGGGTACTTGCAGAAATATTTACACATATGTGTATAGACATGGGTTAGTATACACATGGAGAAAGAAATGGCAACCCACTCCAGTGTTCTTGCCTGGAGAATCCCAGGGACGGGGGAGCCTGGAGGGCTGCCGTCTATGGGGTTGCACAGAGTCGGACACAACTGAAGCGACTTAGCAGCAGCAGCAGCAGCAGTATACACATATATATTTCCTTGGTCTGTCAGCTGACAGAGACTTAAAGAAATGACACCCGTATAGCAACAGGCACACCTAACATTCAGTGTGGATTTTTATTTTCTTCTGCTAAGATAGTAAAAGAGATGATTTATTGTACACATGTTACATTCAGCCACAATTGAGAAGAGAACTAGTCCATAATATCACAGATTCAGGGCAAAGGACCAATAGGAACCACTTTGTTACAAGCAAGATAAGTCTCTCAAAGGTGGTCGAGGGGATCAGAATGGCCACAGATGTTCCAGATACATTGCAAAAAGTTCTAGATAGTAGACATGCAGCCCAATAATTTGTACCCATGTCCCTGGCTTCCAGCCTCCCTTGTTTCTGCATCTGTGGCTTCCATGGGTGTACGAATTTACTTGGACCTCTGAGTCATCTTTTTTCTTTTGTGCTTCAGCCTGTGCATTGCTTCTTCCTCCAGTTTGCTCTCATGGCATGGAGGTTTCTCAAAAGATGGTGCTGTGGCTGAGAGCTCAATGTGGATTTTTAATACCATTTTCCATTAAAAGGAACCAAGATCCTTCAAGAGATAGCTGATTCTAGGACTGGGGTAGGAAATATACAAGATAAGCCTAAAGCATCTTGTAATGCCAGAAAGTAAGGAACTTCTTAAACAACCCATATCAATGGGGTTATGTCAAAGGGGCAGAGGATCCAACTAAAAGCTCCTAATGGCCAAAGCTGGACCAATTTGAGCAACAAAACTGTGTTGGATTATACCCCAAAGTTTAAAGGAGTATTTGTGAGTCCATGCTGATAAAAATAAATAATTGCCTAAATTAACAAACTGGTAAGAAGGGACAAATGCCCCATGCAGGAAAAGTCCAAATTTGAGTTATATAGCTTCTTCACCCCAAAGAAAGGAGGTATAATTCCATTCCTTAAGTGTGGGCATGCTCAGAGACTTTCCTTCTAAAGAGTACAATATGGAAAGTGGGGGGGGGAAGGATAACTTTAAAGCTACCAACGTTAATGTCAACAGTCATAAATCATGTTGATTGCATGTCTCCTTCATAGAATATGATGAAAATGGCACTTTACCTCTTGTCATATTTCTTCCTCAAACCCACAACTCCAGTGTAATCATGAGAAAAACATGAGAACAATTCCAGTAGCAGGGCATCCTATAATGTCCTTTACCATGACTCCTTAAAACTCCTTGTCTTTACAACTTTTTGTATAGCTCAGTCATGTCTGACTCTTTGCGACCCCATGGACTATACAGGTCACAATACTTGAATGGGTAGCTGTTCCCTTCTTCAGGGGATCGTCCCAACCCAGGGATTGAACCCAAGTGGACACATTGCAGGCAGATTCTTTATCAGCTGAGCTACTAGGGAAACCCTGTCTTTACAAAGAGCATCTTAGAAATTTCAACAACTAAGGGGAGTCTACAGAGGGAGACATGACGGCCAAATGTAATGCGGTATTTTAGAATGGATCCTGGAATAAAAAAGGGATTTTAAGTAAAAACTAAGAAAACCTGAATAAATGATAGATTTTAGTTAACACTAATGTATCAATATGGGTTCGTTAGTTATAAAAAAAAATACAATACTAATGTAGTTACTAACAGGATAAATTTGATAGAAAAGATATATAGGAACTTACTGCAGAAGCTGCTCTATTTTTCTGTAAATTTAAAACTGTTCTGAAAATTAAATTCTATTCATGAAAAAAAGAGGCGTGCTATTTGCCATCACTAAGCTTGGATTAATTCTAATATTTCTTTATTTTACATTCAAAAGCAACCTGCAAGAGATATATAACTAGTAAGCAAAAGAGCAGGAATGTACTAGATCTCCGTTTGGCTGCAAAGCTCTAGTCTTTCCACTAGATCAGCATTTGTCAAAATATGTCCTAGGGGACATTAAGCCCATTAAAGAGTCTTGGGGAAAAGTGTTTTTTGTAAGAAATTATTTACTTGTTAAATATATTTGGGAAATTTGTTATAGAGCTCCCCTGGGGCCCTTTAGAGATGCCCAATAGACATTAGCAAATAAATGATTCTGAGAAATCTTACAATAAAGAAACCTATTTAACTCTAACACAGTGTCTCCCAAACTTCTTTTCTACATAATCTACTTTTCACATAACTTTTACTTCAGTGGCCTTGCTCCACCAGGCTGGGAGACTGTAATGTTGTCTTCGTGCAGTGTGTATTGACAATCTGAGGCAGATACTGTTGACTGCTTCCCAATATCAACTCACCCCTTCTTCTTTAGTAACAAGCTCAATTTTTAATTTGACACATTGTTCGCTAAAGACTACATTTCCCAGCCTCCTTTGCTATGTGTCCTAACCTTGTGATTAAGTTTTGGCCAATGAGATGTAAACTGAATTATCTGTGGAACTTAAGCAAATATCCTTAAAAGGGAGACAGGGTTCTCTTTCCAACTCCCTTCCTTCTTCTTGCTAGCTGAAGTGTATACATAAGAGCTGGAACTCTGACAGCTATCTTGAACCATGAAACAGCACACTAAGGATGATACAGGAGCAAAACAGAAGAAACCAAGACCCCTGACTCCCATGTAGCTGCCATATCAACTCTAATCTTCCTACCAACTGCCTTTACAAGAGAAAGAAGTGCAAAGATATACACACATATCTTGTTTAAGCCATTTTTATGATTTTTTTAAATTGAAGGATAGTTGATTTACAATGTGTTTATTTCTGCTGTACAGCAAAGTGATTCAGTAAGTCTCCTACATGTGAAATTTCAAATATGCGAACATATGTTTGCATGTCCAATTACATAAGCCAGTTCACGTGTCTGGTGTACATTGTCAAGTGTGTGCATCTTCTACAAGTGGTTGTGCTTCTGTGTACTTTACAGTACTGTACTGAGTACAGTACTACAGTATCTTTATTTCAAGCCAGGATGTCTGGAAGAAAGCATAAATGCAGTGGTGATGTAGCTGCTACTGCTGAAAAACCTAACATTCACAACACAGGAAATGGCAAGGGGATTTTCTTTCTTTGATGAGGCACTTGTTAGTTTTTGAGTCATAGGACCTGACTGTAAAACTACACAAAGGTTGCAGCAGCTATTCAGAGTGCAATTCAGTGCTACCGTGTCATCTATGATGAGAAAAAAAAGAGCTGCTACCCAGACATTTTTTTCAAGAGGGCAGACAGAATTGAATCCAGCAAGGAACCAGAACCTGTGCCATCAGCATAAGGCATAAGTGAAATTGCAGCTTGCCCTCCATCTACTATTGCTGATGATCCTTCAGGTCTACCATCTCCCACCTTCTCTCCCTCCTCCAGTCAGCAATTCTTCCAGGCTGTTCACTCAGTGCCAGCCCCTGTATGTCAAGTGTTGTACTGTACTCCTATATTTTTCAAGGTACTGTACTGTAAGAGTAAAAATGTTTATTCTTTATTTTTTGTGTTTGCTTTTTATATATTATTTGTGTTTTTAATGTACTATTTATGTGGAGTAGCATATATATATTTATGTGTGTAGGCATGTGCACTAGGTTGCTTCAGTCATGTCTGACTCTGTGAGACCCTATGGACTGTAGCCTTCCAGGCTCCTTTGTCCATGGGATTCTCTAGGCAAGAATACTGAAGTGGGTGCCATTACCTTCTCCAGTGGATCTTCCCAACCCAGGGATAGACCCATGTCTCTTATGTCTCCAGGATTGGCAGGCAGGTTATTTACCATTAATGCCATCTGGGAAGCCCTACATATATGTATATCAACTATATATATATATATATTCTCAGTACTTTATAGTTGATTATGGTATTTGGGTACCTAGGCTCACTCTGTTGGACTTAGGAACAAATTGAACTTACAAACGTTCTCTTAGATTAGAACTCATTCCAGTGTAGGGGACTTACTATATATATATTCTTGTTGCTGCTACTAAGTTGCTGCTAAGTCGCTTCAGTCGTGTCCGACTCTGTGTGGCCCCATAGATGGCAGCCCAACAGGCTCCTCTGTCCCTGGGATTCTCCAGGCAAGAACACCGGAGTGGGTTGCCATTTCTTTCTCCAATATATATATTCTTGTTGCATATATATATATATATATATATTATTTTTAATATTCTTTTCCATTATGGTTTATTACAGGATAATGAATATAGTTTTCTTGGCTATACAGTAGGACCTTGTTACTCATCCAATCTATATATAATAAGTTATATCTACTAATCTCAAACTCCCAATCTAGCCCTCCCCCATATGATTTTTAAAATTTGATATGTGGCTAATTTGGTTTAGTTGCTACATGCAGCTGAAATGACCCCTAAGTGACATACATTCTTATTTAAAATAAAACAGTTTGAATAAAATAATACATAGGCAAAAAAAAAAAAAACTCACTAAAGTATTGATTATTGAGGGGTTTGGGAGAGGAAATAGTCCTTTTGTGCTAATAATTGGCACTTAGTTTCAAACAGATAAAGTCCTAGAAAGTCAGTCATGGCAATCTGTTGTCTATTCAAGTATTAGAACAGAAGTATCATCTTCTGAAAAATCTTCCATTATTTCCCAGTCAGACTTAGATGTTCCTCTTCTAACTGGCATCAAACCTTGAGATACTCCCTATAAAACAATCACTGCACTGTGAATTGTCAGTCTTTTTATCACCTAAAGAGAAAAATTTAGATTCTCTCTCCTCTTATCTCCCATACCACAGGCAAGGACAGCTGTTACAGTGCAAGAAATAATTGTTGAATGAATGAATGAATGAAGGAATTTGCTTAAACTTTCCAAACAGTTAAATATGTTCTTTACCCTAATTTTCCAATATCATCAAGACAACTGGGCTATTTTTTCATGGGATCTTCCTTCTAGTTTTTGGTCTTTCTGTTTGAAGTTGTTTTTCCTATGGAAGCCTCCCCTTGCACACTCCACATTTTATGCAGTGTAGAATGACTCATTCCTTGTAAATACATTCAAGCCCTTCTCCTTTATCTTGGGTCTGATACACAGAACAATTTGATCAGGATGGAGATTCATCACAGCCCATTGTGACTGAGTGCATCTTGCAGGTGATACAGGCCCAGGAGAAATGTAGCTCAGGGACGGCCATGTGGAAAATGGATAACATCATGCTCAGTCTTGCTGGCTTCCTGACTAGAAAGTATGCTGGATTCGGGGCAGGGGGTGTCAAATAGGGATGGCAAGTCCCAGAGTTCTGAAGACTCTTCAGTCAGCTCAGGTTCTCAGGTAGGACATTTTTATGACCTTGTAGAGGATAGAATCCTGAATAGCTTTTTGACTGAGAGTCCAAGAAAATCCCGAATTTCAGTATTTCATCTCTAAATGTATAGCTTTCAGTATAAAATATGCTTAGGCATTGCAAGTGAGATAAGCTTCTCTCTTCTCATTTTTCACTTGAAAAGAAGAGTGACAAATACAGCATTTTGAATTTGAATGTCTTTAGAAAGGACAGGTAGTCTGTGCTTCACTCCAGACCCACAGTCACAACTGCTTTATGTTTTATGTTACCTGCGTACCCCTGCAGGTATGTGCATTTGGGATCTCTAGAAATAAAAGTTTATATTCAGACACCTCTGTATTTTAAACACTACCACTGGTCCCTGTTTCTCAGGGGTCGTTTTATAAATGATCCATCTAATTGGGAAAAGGGAGGATTATTTAATAAATGCTGCTGAGATGGTGAATTAATAATTTAAAACCACAATTTAGATTCTTATTTCTCAGCCATATATCAAAATAAGTTTAAGGTAGATTTAGAGCTACATATACAAGTTTCAAACCATTAAAAATAAACTAGAACTGGGAATGGGATATTTCTGGAAGGAGGAGGAATACTAAATTTAAAACATGGACGAAAATGGGGATTATTTAACCTCATAAAAGTTATTTTGACCTTTACAATAAGGGTGTTTCCAGACCTATATGTCTGGTATGAAGGAATGGTTAAGTGAAAGATGGTGCCTTTATATCAGTGGGGTATTATGCTGGTATTAAAGTTATAGTTAGGAAGGATTATAATAATGATACTAATCACCAATATAATAATAGTTATGTGTCATATGTTCTACAGGTATATCTTCAGTACCCATAGTAGCTAAAATGTAGTTATCGTTATCTTGATTTTATAGGCAATGAAACTCAGGCATGAGAACAAAAAAATAACTAATATTTATTGAGTGCCAGGGCTTCCCCAGTGGCTCAGCAGTAAAGAATCCAATTGCAGTGCAGGAGCCACAGGAGACATGGGTTCTACCTCTGGGTCTGGAAGATCCTCTGTAGGCGGGCTTGACAACCCACTCCAGTATTCTTGCCTGGAGAATCCAACTGACAGAAGAGCCTGGTGGGCTACAGTCCATAGGGTCACAAAGAGTTGGACATGACTGAAGCAACTCAACACGCATGCACACTGAATGCCAACAATGTGCCAGAAATTGTATTTTATCCCTAAACAATGACCATGCAATGTAGATATTATGTGAGGTGATGGATGTGTTAATTAGCTTGTGGTAATCATCTCACAGTGTGTGTGTGTGTGTGTGTGTGTGTGTGTGTGTATAAGACCTAACAGAAGCAGAAGATATTAAGAAGAGATGGCAAGAATACACAGAAGAACTGTACAAAAAAGATCTTCACGACCCAGATAATCATGATAGTGTGATTACTGACCTAGAGCCAGACATCCTGGAATGTGAAGTCAAATGGGCCTTAGAAAACATCACTACGTACAAACCTAGTGGAGGTGATGGAATTCAAGTTGAGCTATTCTAAATCCTGAAAGAGGATGCTGTGAAAGTGCTGCACGCAATATGCCAGCAAATTTGGAAAACTCAGCAGTGGCCACAGGACTGGAAAAGGTCAGTTTTCATTCCAATCCCAAAGAAAGGCAATGCCAAAGAATGCTCAAACTACTGCACAATGGCACTCATCTCACACGCTAGTAAAGTAATGCTCAAAATTCTCCAAGCCAGGCTTCAGCAATATGTGAACCGTGAACTTCCTGATGTTCAAGCTGGTTTTAGAAAAGGTAGAGGAGCCAGAGATCAAATTGCCAACATCCGCTGGATCATGGAAAAAGCAAGAGAGTTCCAGAAAAACATCTATTTCTGCTTTATTGACTATGCCAAAGCCTTTGAATGTGTGGATCACAATAAACTGTGGAACATTCTGAAAGAGATGGGAATACCAGACCACCTGACCTGCCTCTTGAGAAATTTGTATGCAGATCAGGAAGCAACAATTAGAACTGGACATGGAACAACAGACTGGTTCCAAATAGGAAAAGCAGTACGTCAAGGTTGCATATTGTCACCCTGTTTATTTAACTTATATGCAGAGTACATCATGAGAAACGCTGGGCTGGAAGAAACACAAGCTGGAATCAAGATTGCCAGGAGAAATATCAATAACCTCAGATATGCAGATGACACCACCCTTATGGCAGAAAGTGAAGAGGAACTCAAAAGCCTCTTGATGAAAGTGAAAGTGGAGAGTGAAAAAGTTGGCTTAAAGCTCAACATTCAGAAAACTAAGATCATGGCATCTGGTCCCGTCACTCTATGGGAAATAGATGGGGAAACAGTGGAAACAGTGTCAGACTTTATTTTTTTGGGCTCCAAAATCACTGCAGATGGTGACTGCGGCCATGAAATTAAAAGATGCTTACTCCTTGGAAGGAAAGTTATGACCAACTTAGATAGCATATTCAAAAGCAGAGACATTACTTTGGCAACAAAGGTTCATCTAGTCAAGGCTACGGTTTTCCCTGTGGTCATGTATGGATGTGAGAGTTGGACTATGAAGAAGGCTGAGCACCGCCGAAGAATTGATGCTTTTGAACTGTGGTGTTGGAGAAAACTCTTGAGAGTCCCTTGGACTGCAAGGAGATCCAACCAGTCCATTCTGAAGGAGATCAGCCCTGGGATTTCTTTGGAAGGAATGATGCTAAAGCTGAAACTCCAGTACTTTGGCCGCCTCATGCGAAGAGTTGACTCATTGGAAAAGAGTCTGATGCTGGGAGGGATTGGGGGCAAGAGGAGACGAGTACGACGGAGGATGAGATGGCTGGATGGCATCACTGACTCGATGGACATGAGTCTGAGTGAACTCTGGGAGTTGGTGACGGACAGGGAGGCCTGGGGTGCTGTGATTCATGGGGTTGCAAAGAGTCGGACACGAGTGAGCGACTGATCCGATCTGAAACCTTAAATATATACAAGTTTTATTTGTCAATTATGCCTCAGTAAAATCAGAAACAATTTTTAATTGTGAGTAGGATGTGAAAGCTCTACCACATCATGTTTTTACTACTGTGCTGTTTTTCTGAGTTCAATAGATAAATGCTTTGAGTTCTTAAAAATTGAATAAAAATTTTAAAATCACTTAAAAAGTGAAGAAACTAAGGAACAAAGACCACACAGCTAATAATTTACATGTATGCTTAGAAAAAGTGCTTTTCTCTTGTTTTTTCTATTTTTCCTTAATTTCCAAGTTGTCTGTAGTAAGAATTCACTTTATAAGGAAAAATTGCGTTTCTAAAGAATTCCAATAGAAAAAATAGCCATTGCCATTCATACCCTGTCTGCGGTCTCCTTGCTCAATCATCAAGAGTACTCAGGGGCCTGTAGGGAAGGCAATCAGATCTTGAGTGTTTAGAGTATGTAAGGGTTCAGAAGTACAGGCAGGGAAGAAACTGTGAAATCAGGTACAGCTTAGAGAAGAGATTTTTAACCACTCTGGAGTCACTAGGTATCACTATTAGTATCTGATAAAAACTGAAGACCTTCTCCCCAGAAAAATGCGCCTCCATTTATTCATGTACAATTTCAGGGTATTTCCAGACATCTTTATCCACAGAAATCCAGATTTAGAAGAACTGACCATAGCAGCAGTCTCCTGGAAAGCAAGGACCACCTTACCACTAGGGTAAAAAGTGGGGAGATAATTTTAAGAAGTGAAATGAAATGGGGCTTCCCAGGTGACACTAGTGGTAAAGAATCCGCTTACCAATGCAGGAGCTATAAGAGACATAGATTGGATCCCTGAGTTGGGAAGATCTCTGGAGCAGGGCATGGCAACACACTCTAGCATTTTTGCCTAGAGAATCCCATGGACACAGGAGCCTGGCGGGCTACAGTCCATAGGGTCACTAAGAGTCAGACACAACTGAAGCAACTTAGTACACCAAAATGGAATGGCCCTTCTTCTCTGCCTGCATTTTAATTAGAGATTCCTATGGATGATCTAACAGTCCCTTTCAAAAATATTAACAATCTTGGGAGAGTGAAAAAAAAAATGGTGAGCCATTAACACTGTAGTATAAGTAAATTTGGGGCTTCCTCAGTGGCTCAGCGGTAAAGAATCTGCCTGCAATGCAGGAGATGCATGAGACGCTGGTTCAGTCCCTGGGTTAGAAAGATCCCCTGGAGGAGGGCATGGCAGGCCACCCCAGTATTCTTGCCTGGAGAATCCCATGGACAGAGGTGCCTGGCAGGCTACAGTCCACAAGGTTGCAAAGAATCAGACATGACTGAAGCCACTGAGCACGCACACATAAGTAAATTCACTCAGAGTGCTTTCTTTTTAACACCTGTGCACAATCAGATGAATTACACAAATAAGAATTTTAGTTATTCTGGAGCTTGGAATACTTTGGGAAATGAGATAGGCCTGGAAAAGGATACACATTACTGATCTCTAGATGGAAGTGATGGTACTGGAGGTGAAAGAGGGGTGCATATGGCAAAAACCACTACAATAATGTAAAGTAATTAGCCTCCAATTAAAATAAATAAATTTAAAAAAAAGAGGGTGCAGAAAGGAAGGAAAGGTTTCAGATATATTTTTTAAATACTTAATAAGTGCCAGGTATTGTGAAAGTCAACTCATGTATATTATTATGACACATAATTCTCCCCCAAATTTGTGTGATATTTTCCCCCACTTTACAGATTTAAAAACAAACCCCAGAGGCTCTACAGTGGAGAATAATTTGCCCAAGTCAGCTGATGAGTGACATGACCAAGACTGATTGGACTCAGGATTGTTTTCCTCCAAACAAAGCCTCTTTGCCACAATGATTTCTTTGGATGAGAATCTAGCCATTCCTTATAAGATTGTTTCTATGAGAAAATATAGGTCAAATTTCTTGACTTACAAATATAATTCTGAAACACAATCTGCTTTTTAAGTGGAAGCTGCCAATGTTCATCTTGATCATCATACTGTTATTTGGAGGAGTTTCTTCCTAACACACAGAATTGGCCTGATGGGCTTCATATACCAGTGCTTGCTTTTTAGATGATCTCCCTGCAAAATATGCTGGCATTCTTCAAACAAACATATGCCTGGGTGTTATTTAATTAACTGCTGAGCTATGAACATTGTGAAATTCAAGTTTACATATGTTTTCAAACAACATATTTTAAATAAAGTTATTTGCAACCAGAAGAGGAAGCTCATTTATCCATCATTCATTTGACTAATATCTGTCGAGCATCTCCTCTGTGCCAAACACTGTAGTAGGAGGGAGGCCACTGCAGTGAACGAAAGAGTCCCTTTCCTCAAAAAGACTGTGTCTCCTGAAAATCTGTCAACAGAGTTGAGATGCTTTTACTATGGTGCCCCTGTGGAGTAGAACTTAAAATAATGAATGTATTGAGAAGAAAAAGGAATGGAAATAGGCTTTCTACTACATAAAATATAAATCATCTCTGGATCTTCCTGCTCACCTCATGCACTTTAAATTGTTACTTGGATGAATGCCTGTCATTCAATCAAAAATGCAACTCTTTGCTTGCATGGAGTGTATTACAAGTTGCTGTGGTGGAAACACAGACATGGGCTTAAGCAGGCTGCAGTCTAATGGGGGAGACCAGACAAGCTAAAATTACCAAGAAAACTCAAGGTCAGGTGTCAGCAAACATTCTGTAAAGGACTAGATACTGAATTTTAATTTTGGTCTTGCAGCCATTATGGTCTCTATTACAACTACTCAACTCAGCCATCGTAGCATGAAAGCAGCCACTCATGATATATGAAAGAAAGGGTGTAGCTATGTTCCAATAAAGACTCATTTGCAAGAACAGGCAGCAGGCTGGATTTGACCAACTCGTTCTGGTTTGTTGTCCTTGCTCCTGGTGAGGCAATTTTGCTGCAAGTACCCTCTTGTAGAAGGCCAGCATAGGAACCCCTTCCCTTCATCACCATAGGATGCGTGTCCTTTTCAAAATGACAAGGCCATCTTCCCAGATAAAGACACCATGTGTGGGACAATGACTTTTTCACGTGATGCATTCCTATGCCAGGACTTCCATGAAACCACATGTAGACCCACACTGCAAAAGTAAAGTATTTAAATTAAAACTGCAAATGATTGGTAAAGGAAAGCAGGGAAGCCATTGCAAGTAGGAAACAGAATAAGCCTCAACTCACTAAGAATATGAGGGCATGAGAAACAGCCTGATGGAAGAGAGGGCATGCATAGGCATGAATGAACGCAGCAGGAAGTTTCCATAGGAAGTTAAGCATGAATCTTTGGAGTTGACATTTTAATTCAATTTGAAAAACAAGCAGGGGATCTAATGGAGAGACAAGCCCCATGTAATGAGTTGAAGCAGGAAGAAGTTGCAGTCTGGAGGCCAAAATCTATCTAGACCAATGGTCCAGGATATGTCGTGTGGATGGTCTACTCTAGTCGAGGTTGTGCCTTATTACACTACTGAGGGAGGTCAAAGGCCTTGGTGAATTGTTGATGTGAAGCTGAAGGAAGGAGAAAGATTGTAGGTGATAAACCATGACCTGGCCATCTGTGTGGACAGAAGTAGGTGACAAAACTTTCACTTGGGTGCTTTGCATACAGATCAAAGACATATATCTGATGTAGGCAGCAGAGGCAGCTGATATCATAATCCTAAATTGGGTACCCACACATAAGCAGCAAACCACCTGTGGCCAGGCTAGTATGTACCTATCCAACAAACCCAGATATTGCCCATCAAGCTGAAGCATTCAGAAGATGCACTTTCCTACTATGTGACAGACCCAGTTCTGTTTTTTGTCTTTGAAAGACATATTCCATTTCCCCATCTCTGAGTTGCATCCACTGGAATCTTAAGCTGTCCTGGTTGTGTCCCAGTGTCCACTTGGTGCTCAAAATTTACTGTTCTAATATTTTTTTCTCTTAAGGGGGGGAAGCCCAATTCTTACAAGACCACTTATTTCCACACTTTATATACTTCTAGATTTTTTTTTTTACATTTTCATATTCTGCTCCTCTCGAACATCTACACCCTTCCAATGACCCACTTTCCCTACCATCTGGGTCAATTAAGCCCAACAAATATTAAACGAGCATTTACAATGCCCAGATACTGTCTTAGGTTTTGGAGATAAAATAACGAATAAAATATTGCATTTCTCCTCAATGAGTTCACAGTCAGATGGGATGAATTTACAGTTGCTATAGAAAGAGATTTTTTTATAATTTATAAGACATTGATGAATGCACCATTGTGAGAGGAGAAGTTTCTCTTAAAGCATTGTTGATAATAATAACTTACATTTGCATAAGCACAATTACAAACTCAAAAGCCTTTAGGGTTAAGCAGTTTATGTCAATTAATGTTACATCCCAGGTGTGAAACCTGTCAGGGACTATCATTCATCTGAAAGCACCCAAATTAGAGAACATGAAACAAATTCTTCTACAAAACCAAACGTGTCTCTGGGCTACCTGGTTGAGAACATGGGTTTACTGTTTTAGTTTTTATGAAGTAAACATATGTTTTCATTTGACTAGCGCAAGAAACTGTAAGGCAGCCTTTTATTTTACAGACAAGAAAACTGAGATTATAATTTCCTATATGCATGGGTGAAGTTGTACTTATTATTCTGGTAAGCTCATCTATATGTTTATCAGTACAGCAACTGGTCTCTGAGAAAGGCTCTCTGTGAAATCTGGCCTTTTAGAAAAGCATATGTGTAATAGTGAATAAAAGTAGTGGCCACAGGACTGGAAAAGGTTAGTTTTCATTCCAACCCTAAAGAAAGACAATGCCAAAGATTGTTCAACCTATCCCACAATTGCACTCATCTCACATGCTAGCAAAGTAATACTCAAAATTCTCTAAGCAAGGCTTCAACAGCACATGAACCATGAACCTCCAGATGCTCAAGTTGGATTTAGAAAAGGCAGAGGAACCAGAGTTCAAATTTCCAACATCCACTGGATCATCAAAAAAGCAAGAGAGTTATAGAAAAACATCTACTTCTGCTTAAAGTCTTTAACTGTGTGGATCACAACACACTGTGGAAAATTCTTAAAGAGATGGGAATACCAGACCAGCTTACCTGCCTCCTGAGAAATCTGTATGCAGGTTAAGAAGCAGCAGTTAGAAGTGGACATGGACCAACAGACTGGTTCCAAATTGGTAAAGGAGTACGTCAAGGCTGTATATTGTCACTTACATGCAGAGTACATCATGAGAAATACCGGGCTGGATGAAGCAAAAGATAGAATCAAGATTGCTGGGAGAAATATAAATAACCTCAGATATGCAGATGACAACAACCTTATGGCAGAAAGTGAAGAGGAACTGAAAAGCCTCTTGATGAAAGTGAAAGAGGAGAGTGAAAAAGCTGGCTTAAAACTCAGCATTCAAAAAACTAAGATCATGGCATCCAGTCTCATCACTTCATGACAAATAGATGGGGAAACAATGGAAATAGGGATAAACTTTATTTTTTTGGCCTCCAAAATCACTGCAGATGGTGACTGCAGCCATGAAATTAAAAGAAGCTTGCTCCTTGGAAGAAAATCTATGACCAACCTACACAGCATAGTAAAAAGCAGAGATGTTACTTTGTCGACAAAGGTCCATCTGGTCAAACCTATGGTTTTCCCAGTAGTCATGTATGGATGTGAAAGTTGGGCCATAAAGAAAGCTGAGTGCTGAAGAATTGATGCTTGAAGAATTGAACTGTGTTGTTGGAGAAGACTCTAGATAGTCCCTCGGACTTCAAGGAGATCCAACCAGTGAATCCTAAAGGAAATCAACCCTGAATATTCACTGAAACGACTGATACTGAAGCTGAAACTCCAACACTTTGGCCACCTGATGCGAAGAACTGACTCATTGGAAAAGCCCCTGATGCTGGAAAAGATTGAAGGCGGGAGGAGAAGGGGACAATAGAGGATGAGATGGTTGGATGGCATCACCGACTCAATGGACATGTGTTTGAGCAAGCTCCAGGAGTTGGTAAGACAGGGAAGCCTGGCATGCTGCAGTCCATGGGGTCACTAGGAGTCGGACACGACTGAGCAACTGAACTGAACTGAATAGCGAATAATGTTGAATATGACCTCTCTTGTCAACAGCCAGGATTCCAAACCCTGGCCTCATTAATTACTATGCTTAAATATAGGCCAGTGAATATAACGTCTTAAGGCCATCCCTCCTTAAAGAATTGCCTGGCAAGCAGAGTGGGGTTCAATGACTAATACTTGTCCATGAGTATCCTAGTTGATAATAAGTCATTTGGTGTGATACGTGAGAGGAGCCAGACTGGAAACCATAAGTACACATGTGCCATCTGTATCCTGAAATGTTGCTCTCAAGTGTGTTTTCATCTCAAGTGTGGGAGTGGGAGCCAGATTTTAAAGAAACTTAGCTGAGTGAGATGCTAATGGATCTCTGGGCCTCTAGTCCGTCCTTCTTCAAACCTAGTATATGAGAAGTGATCAAGTAACATTCTCCACACTTGAGCACTGAGTGTTGGTAGCACTGGCTCACGCATGGGATGAAACCTACTCCGTTACACCAAACATTAAAAGAAGAGGGAAAGTTACACATGTGGGCAGATACTTTCACTCCAGTGTAGTTAGTTGACATTTTAATACTTTGGTTTTCCTTTTAGACATGACTTAAAATTATTCTTACATTCAAACTAATATATGGTGCTAGTATTTAAAGATCACATCTATTTGTGGCCAATGAAGAAAGCTTTCTTAAGAAAAATAAATAAACTTTCCATTTTAGGCTAATTTTCACAGAGTTCTCACACTTCACTTAGAGAGATTTAATATCCTAAATATAAAATGTGAAGGAAAGGAGAGAGGGGGAGAAAAAAGAAGTGAGAAGGAGGAAGGAAGACTATGTACCTGGTTTTAGAGGAAACAAATTTCCTTGGAGTTTTCGTAAATTCTAAAAACCTCAGGTGAAACAAACAGGCCCCCTTCCTGGCTAGCCCTAATTTGCATAAGGCAGGCTCCGGGGATAGGAGACAAAAGGTATAAAAAGAGGGAGCCAAGGTGGGTTGGGGCCTCTCCTTTGGGGTTGGCCTGTCCTCATGCCTCAAGGGTGTACTATCCTTTGTTTGCCAAATAAAACTCTGAGCTGTAAAAAAAAAAAATCATTTTAAACATATGATTTCATAGAAATATAAAGATATGCTTTTTTTTCTTTAATTCCCTTGGTATGGTAAGAATAAGAAGGATATCTCTAATTTAAAAAAAACACACTATAACAAGATTGTGAAATCAGTTACTCTGACCAGTGTCTTCATTAGAATTCAGGGTGCTCTTTGGGCACCCATAAATCTGGGCCAGATGCAGGAGACAGCTGCATCCAACTGCTTCTCTATTTATGAAATAAGTGATGAAGATTTTGTCCCTCCAACTAGCACCTGAATTCATACATATCTGCTTCCTACATGCTTTCATGGGTGAACTTTTCTCATTTTTCCAAATTATGTGGAAGTTTTCAGCTTGGTGCCTATTAATACACTGACTGCGTAGACAGCCAGTTGCCCTACTTCAACCATTTCATTAGGTTTCCACATGAGCAAAAATGGATTCCAACTGTATTATGAATCTAAAGAAAGAATCTTTCTCCTCTCACCCTCCCAAACTACTTATTATTCCATTAATTTAAGAAAACAAATAGGATTTTAAAATGAATAGCTAATGCACAGAAATTTAGTAGGCTTTTCCTCTGTACCCTTCTTCAATTTTACTGTGAATTCCAAGACCCATTTATCTTTCCAGATTGCTCTGTTTAAATTTGCTTTCAAGAAGGGTCCGTGTTTTAGGATGACAGAATTTCCTTTCCTGTCATGGACACTGCCAGCATTTTAGCTTAAGCACCATTGTCTGACTATTTCGACTTTATTAACCTTTTCCAACTGATGGCTACCCCTGTGGCTCTATTGGAGGTGTCTCTAAATGAGACATATTTTGAATTTCTCTAATTACAGAACTATCTTGACAATGACAGTCACTGACTGTAATTACTTGCCAAGTTTCCTCCAAATCTTTAAAAAAAAAAATTTGTCAAGGCTGACAGGCTACTCTGACATTTCAAAAATAGTTATTTTCTTGCGTGTAAAATTATCTGCTATTTTGCCTCCCCTATTCTGCCTACTCGGCTGTCCCTATGCATCCTCCTCCCTCTCCAGAGGTCTTCATCAATCATTCACATTTGAGAATAGATGCTACACATATTTCTCCTCTCTGTGGCCACTACCCTGGAGCCCCCAGAACACGGCACTGAATATGGGCATATGAAAGCCTTGTCTACAACATCTCTGCAGCTCTCCCATAACTCACTGCATTTTCCATCAAAGGGTGGGAGTGAGAGAAGTGTAATGAAAACTTACCAAGACATCAGTCTCCTAGACAAAGGATTTTAAGTCTGCTAGTCTTGTTAGTGTTCCTGTGAAAAACAATAAACAGACTAATGAATTATCTTGAAGCATATTAAAGAGGAAGATAGATATAAATCTGTAGGGATAATGAGACTTATCTCTGTGGGTTTTTTATTAATGAGAAAAATATGTCTTTTCTATACAGAATGAAATCTTTAGGCAAGAAACAATTACTTAAGAAAGATCATTTAGGCCATTGTATTATCACTTGTCTAACATCTCTAATTTACATTTGTGCTCTGACACAGGGAAGAAATGAAATGTAACACTTCTGGATACCAGGACTGTTTGTAATGACCCAAAACAAATTTAATCATCTGACTTTCTTGCACTTACTTATTTTTTTAAACTCCCACACTTCTCTTAAGCCTCAACTTTTTATGATGTCAACCATGCTCTGCGTGTCTGCACCAAGAAAATTTGATTGATGTGTTGGTAAGTGTTATTTCTCTATAAGGCTAATAAGGAATGGTGATACACACCTTTAGTAGTCATTATTACTATTTACATGGCACCATTCATCTCAGGAGAGTCAACAAAAATAATGTGAACCCAGATTCTGCATTTGTCACCTTGTCAACTGTTAGAAATTTAATCAGACTCTATGATCTTGGAAGAATCACAGAGCACTGAGTATTAAGGTGGAAAACACCTTAGAGATGACCTAGTCCAGCACCTTCCCATGTTGACTGTGCATCAGAATCACCTAAGGTCATTTTAAAATTACACGTGGGACATACTCTTATAGATTTTGATTCAGAAAATCCAATATAGAGCTCAGGCACCTGTACTGTTTAAAGGTCCAGAGGGAACTCTGATGACCAATAAAAATTGGATTGTGAGTTACCATCAAATTCACTTCTCTTATTTCAGAGGAAGAGAAGACTGAGAACTACATAGTTTTTGAGACTTTTCAAGAGTTACATATGTAGCACATGATACTGTTAGAGTTACATCCAACTTTCCCCACTTTTCATTCTGTGCTCTTTTATGTTGGTCAGGATTCATTTGGTTGCAAACAGCAGAAATTCATCTAAGCTACTTTAAGCTAGAAAGGAAATTCATTGGCTTCTGTAATGGTAAAGTCCTCAGGGCTAACACTGGGACCAGGGGCAGTGTTTTCCACTTCAAGCCTCTCCAATATATGCACTGGTAGCCATAAAAGCATATTCTACCAATCTGGTAACTACAATGGAAAGAGGTTTTTTCTAATAGCAATAGGGGAAATAAAATAACCCAGGGAGCACCCTGATTAGACTGTTCACTTGCTTCCTCCTCAGCCAACGGAGTTCTCTAATGACAAGGATGGGTGAGTGAGTAAATTATCCTGTAAGTGTGGAACAGAAGTGGATCTGTTGCCAGAAAATGACTGGAAAATATTTTAGACATATGAAAACAACCAGTGTCTAGTTCATCTGTCTGAACCACCCTGTAATCTAATTCATGAATTTCAAACTTTTTTAACCATGACCTACTGTGATGAAAAATAACTTGACCCTAAGATTCCCAACTTTTATGAAACACAAGTTTCACAAAATAATACTGTTTTGCATTGCACTCTGATATTTTCCATTCTATCACTACTTCATAAAAAAAAAATCCAAGTCCTGATTTACCATAGTATTTTCGTGACCACAGTTGGTTGAGCGAACTTTGAAAACTAGTTTGATTAATATTCAACAAATATTTAATGAACAATTAATAATGTTCAGCTATAGAGATAAGAATTATTCAGCATTTAAATGACACAGATGGCAATCTCTGGTCTCTAAATGTGTAAGTAATCAAGAAGAGACTAATTTGGTGTGTGGCACAGAAGAAGGAAGCTAATCAGAGGGAAAAGCAATACAGCATCTCTCAGGAAGAGAGCTGAGGGATGGGGTATACTGACTCTAGCCAGAGATGATGCTAGATAAGAACCAGGCAAGGAAGCAAGCAAGATGCATGGCCAGCCAAAGCCAGGAAGTAACACGCAAACCAAGGGTGAACAGAAGGTAATCCCAGGAGACTGCAAGAATACATGAGAAAACAGAAGCTGAGAGGAAAGACAATTACCACGACACTGGAGGTAATGTCAAATGAGAACCAGCAGCACATAAAAGTAGGTCGAAGGCCCTTTTAACAGCTTGTGCTGAAAATCTGCCCAAGAACAGCCAGTGAGACAGAGGAGAAGGAGACTACCCTGCCACGTTCACAACCTAGGGAATGTGATAGGGAATAATAGGGAAATGGAAATCTTGCTTAAATATTACCAGGATCTGTGGAGTAAATCAACTGTGAGTATTCTAACCACCCTCAGCCTCTTTCTGAGAATGTGCATTATGGAGCAAACACTACTCTAATACATATGGTTAACAAGGATTTCTACAGGAGAGATTGATAGCTAGGTCTCAAATGGTAATGGAAGATTCTAAAATAGTCAAATCCTGTGGTGAGCTCCTTAAAGCTCACAGTAATGGTATTATCTAAGAAATGCAAGGAATATCTTCAAGATAAGTATGTTTCATATATGTTGTGAGGGATAACTTTAAATTATACTTGTTTATTTACTTATTTACACCTCTTTTGTTGACCAAAGCATTTGAACCAGCTCATATTTGTGTTTTTATTATACAAAAAAAAAGTCTTTATATTATGGATGCTTCCTCAAACTGTGAAAATAACTCCCAGATATCTTTTCATGCTGTGAAGTAAGTGCAAGGAGGCCCATGAATGTTGGTACCTTTCTTCTTGATTTCCTTGGATTCTTGCCTGCATCTTTACCTCTTAAGAGAATTTTCTCTTTGTTTATTAGCTCTGGTCTCCTCATGCAAAGAAATAACCATTTCCTATTGAAGTGCCTTCCTATTTCATTTTTCTTACTGCTTTCTTTCCCCCAACTACATCTTCTTTGCCATAGAAAACTGAGATCTAATAAGCATGTGGTCTCTACCTGGTAAAACCCCTTGGTAAGCTGCAAGACCTGGATTTATGTTCCCCTCAAAATCTCTTCCCAGGAATAAGCTTCAGACTGGGTTAAAAGCAATTGCCAACTCCTGTCTCCTCCTACCATTCACTTCCATCTCAAGGACGAACACAGCCTCGGCTTTCAATTTAGCTCCCAATGTGCAAATAAAGCCCAGCCACAGAGAGGGAGTTATTGCTATCCTGGATTTATTGCTTCCACGGCAAGCACACTTACACACCACACAAAGAGCCAGGGAGCCCTGGCCACATGCTACCTCTCCTCATGATTCATTGTTCCCTGTCTGCTCTCATGAGAGACCAGCCTTTCAGGTTAATCAACCTTGAGTGTGACTACCCTGCACATCTGCTCAATGTTATATGTCCCTGTGGTTGGAAATGAGTAACTTTAGGAGTCAGTTGTGGAACAGTTCTGTGCATGAGCCAGTAAGATCAATGCATACAAGTTCTGCAACCATTTTTCTAAAACCATTCTGGCTTGCTGCTGCTGCTGCTGCTGCTGCTAAGTCGCTTCAGTCGTGTCCGACTCTGTGCGACCCCAGAGACGACAGCCCACCAAGCTCCCCCGTCCCTGGGATTCTCCAGGCAAGAACACTGGAGTGGGTTGCCATTTCCTTCTCCAATGCGTGAAAGTGAAAAGTGAAAGTGAAGTCGCTCAGTCATGTCTGATCTTAACGACCCCATGGACTGCAGCCCACCAGGCTCCTCCGTCCATGGGATTTTCCAGGCAAGAGTACTGGAGTGGGGTGCCATTGCCTTCTCTGTTCAAAGGTCTAGGAAAGATAATAGGAATATTAATGGCAACCAGGATGGATTGAAGATGGGAAGGGCCACTCATAATATTCTGGAAGTTCCCTGGAGTACCTCATAAGACTTGATTCCAATATGATTCAATTTTAACTTTCTGTCAACCTTGTCAAAGTACTTGATACCAAAGTCATACTAATTATGTTAAAAAATGAAATAATTATGTTGTACACCTGAGGGTGTAGATTCATATTTGCCATCATTAATTTGCTAACATCTATCTTTCTTATTTCTTGCTATTTTATATATACTGCCATCTTACTCCTGATACCTATGGTTTGATTTATATTTTTTATGCTTTATTGTTTACATTTTTCACTTCTCCATATTTCTTCCTTATCTATCCATTTTATTCTCTTTTTTTGATGAGGAAAAATCTTCATTTCAGAAAATTTGGGGATGACCCTGTAGGACAAAAATAGAGGGATAGAAGTGAGAGCCTGAGTGTGACCCCATATAGCTCAAAACTAACCATTCAATTACATTTGTTTCTATCTGAGAATCTTGACCCACTGGTGTCCTCTTGTAGGTAAGGCTCTGGCTTGCGATGGGATATTGGAGCAGGGACTAAGTGTGGGGGTGGGAAGGCTTTGAACACTTAGTAGATCTGTGTTCTTTGCTGCTTGGCTGATAGCAAATAGCAGTACAAATATGTACAAAGTGCCCTGAACAAAGTCCTCCGTAACTACAATGATACTGCATGACTGGCACCACTCAGTAGAGTTATGTCTTTGAGAAAAAAATAGGTGAAGGATGAACTTCAGTAATTGTATATCAAGAGTGTTTAAGGTTTAGGAAATGCTTCAAGGATGTCATAGTATGTCCCATAGGAAGAGGCCACCAGTAGACTCTTCAGATATGATTCCATTGTTTGACTGGAAAGTGTTGTGAAAGAGGAGCAACACTTGGTTGAGGGCTTCCCTTATTGGATGAGTATCTATCTTCTCATCAGGCCTTTTCAGCAGCCTACTCCCTAGCACCTAAGGTCTTCCTGAGAGTGGCCCTGAGGAGTATCCCGATGTTGCTCTCAAGCGACGGCAGGTGGGACCAAATAGTTTAAAGTTTTCATACATGTAAAAAGAGTGACAAATTCACAGTTCCTTAAAAGTCTTGGCTATTTATTGCTAGGAACTTATTGTTACTTTAGCAAGTAATTTTTAAATTACATTTTATACTGTTTGTTACTAGTGTGTAAAAAATGTTAAAGATTTTCATTCTTGTGCTTTCAATGTTATAAAATATTCCCAAGCATTCCTTTAACGTGAAGATTTTTGTCAGTATCACTTTCTCAGAGACATCTTAATTTTTTTCATTCTAACCACTGTCCTTATTTACATTGATATGTTCACCTTCACGAAATTCCTCTAGAATTTTTCAAATGGTGTTCGCCTAGAGCTTTTCAAATGATGGCACTGTCAACATACTCATAGTCAGGAATTTATGCTATAACTCCATCCATAAGAGATTCAATTTTCTCTTCCAATGCTATCATTTTTTATTTCTTTGCTGCACTTTTATCTTTTGTGACCAATTCCTTTTTTTGAGTATTCATTTTTGTAAAATGTCATGTGGGTTGGGTTATCACTGAGAGATGAGAAGGCAGCACAAATGCATGCTTTGCTGTGTTTGAACTTCATAACAAAGGCACAGCGACAGATCAGACTTTAAAAGTAGTGATGTTATTGGTCACTGATCACATGCCCATCTGTTCTTTATGCACTGATTTGATACATCTATATCCACTACAGGACTGAGTATATATTCTTCAGATATATACTCACTCCTGAAAAATGAAAACATTAACTGAAAAAGTTACATGCACCCCAATGTTCTTAGCAGCACTATTTACAATAGCCAAGATATGGAAGCAATACAAAAGTCCATCAACAGATGCACAGATTAAGAAGATGTGGTATTCACATACAATGGAGCATTATTCCACCATAAAAATGAATGAAATTTTGCCATTTGCAACAACATGGGTAGAAAGTGAAAGTCACTCAGTCATGTCCCACTCATTGCAATCCCATGGACTGTAGCCTGCCAGACTCATCTGTCCATGGGATTCTTCAAGCCAGAATACTGGAGTGGGTACAGGGAATCTTCCCAACCCAGGAATCAAACCGAGGTCTCCCACACTGCAGACAAATTCTTTACCAACTGAGCCACGAGGGAACCTGAAGGAAATTATGCTATGAAAAATAAGTCAGATAAAGACAAATATTATATGTTATCGCTTATACATGAAATCTAAAAAATGAAACAAACTCATGAATATAACAAAAAAAACAGTCTCACAGATATAGAGAATAAACAAGTGGAGAAGGAGGGAGGGGCAAGATAGGGGTAGGGGACTAAGAGGTATAAACCACTATGTATACAATATATAGGAGAAGGAAATGGCAACCCACTCCAGTACTCTTGCCTAGAAAATCCCTTGGACGGAGGAGCCTGGTAGGCTGCATGCAGTCCATGGGGTCGCTAAGAGTCGGACACGACTGAGTGACTTCACTTTCACTTCTCACTTTCATGCATTGGAGAAGGAAATGGCAACCCACTTCAGTGTTCTTGCCTGGAGAATCCCAGGGACAGGGGAGCCTGGTGTGCTACCGTCTATGGGGTCGCACAGAGTCGGACACGACTGAAGCGACTTAGCAGCAGCAGCAGCAGCATACAATATATAAGCTACAAATATGTTGTAAAGCAGAGGGTACATAGCCAACATTTTATATGAATGGAGTATAACCTATAAATTTTTGAATCTCTATCTTGTACACCTGAAACTAATATTATAAATCACCTAAACCTCAATAAAAACTAAAATTAAAATATGGTTATGCTTATGTGCAAGTGTGTGTGTGCACATGTGAACAAAAAGTTTCACGTGTGAAGGATGAATAACAGAATTAAAGAGAGATTTCAACATTATACACTTCTGAAGTTTTCATATGTACATTTTACTTTTCCCTTTTAAAAGAAGTTAAGACATATACAAAGCAATATATGTAATGAACAACGTATGTTGAAGTCTAAAGTTAATATGTTAACTTTACCCTCCTTTGAAAAAGATCTTTAGAACACTTAGACTCCTACCAACTCCCTGCCACCTTGCATGCCATTCTTTTTTCCTTTTGCAGATGGCAAATCGTGGGAACTCAGCCTCCATAATCACATGAGTCAATTTCTTATAACAGACTTCTTTCTATCTCTAGCCTATGAATTTTGTTGCCCTGGAGAACTTGGTTAACACATGGCCTTAGATCAGCGAAGTGGCGAGGGCAGAAGCCAGGCTAAATTGAGTTTGCATGACACTCTTGCCTCATGTTTTAGTTCTGACTTTTTCCAACACCATAAAATTAGACATTATTACTATTATCATCATTATTTTTTTGCAGGCAATGTTTTAGATTCAGCTATGTTTACCATTTTATTTCCTCACCATTATTCCTTGTATTTTTAGTCCTTCCTTCCAGTGGAATTATCTCTCTTTTGAAGTATAACTTTTACATCTAATTTAAGTATAGATCCATTGGTGACAAACTCTCTAAGTGTCCATTTATCAAAAGAAAATTATTTTTCTCTCATTCTTAAAAAGGAGGTCTTGACATAAATTTGAGATAGATATTTTAGCTCTTGGAAATAGTCTTTCTTTCCTGGTATTCATTGTTGACTCAGAAGTCTACTATCAGTCTATTTGTGTTTTCTTGTTAGACTTTTCTCTTGGGCTGTTTTTATGATCCTTTGCTTGTGTTTGCTTTTCTGCAGTGTGGTAAAGTGGCTAATGGTAAATCCTGTGGTATCACATGGTAAGGAACAGGCTTTACTGGGGGAACACTAACATGCCAAGTATAGTAAGCAAGGACCCAAATATCTCAATTCTTCCTCCATCCCATAGAAATCTAAGTCACTGTGGGCCATACAACCAAGCTGCAGTGAAGAGACACCCCCTTCATCCTCTCTCCTTTTTAATTGGGCAAGCATGAGAATAATCTCAGTGGGGCAATCACAGATTACTTAGTTTCCAGGAAATGATGATTCAGGTATCAACTATTTACAGAGAGTTTTCTGAGAAACTGAGCTGCCCAAAACCTTGGAGGTCTTCAGACCAATAAGAAGTTGTAGAGCATCCTCTGGGGACTGGAGGCAGCTCCTGGCCCTAACTAATTCATTGTCCAGGCAACAGGCTTCTGGAGCCTCAGCAGTTTCAGTCTCTGCTGATTCATTTGCTGTAGCAAACTTTCAGCCACTAACCTCTGGTCTCCGATATATCTGACACAGGAAGAGAGAGCAGTTATTTGCCCCTCATTCCCACTCTGCAACCCTTCAGTTTCAGGATGGGATATGTCTCTCTAAATTCAGCCAGTCAGGGTTTATCATTTCCCCTGAGCAGTTAAGGAACCTGCCTGACAATGCAGGAAGGCAAGAAATGTGGGTTCCATCCCTCGGTTGGGAAGATCCCTTGGAGTAGGAAATGGCACCCCACTCCAGTACTCTTGCCTGGAAAATTCCATGGGCAGAAGAGCCTGACAGGCTACAGTCCATGGGGCTGCAGAGTCGGACGCAACTGAGCACATCCACATCCACTGAGGAGTGAAGTATTAATAGATTTCTCTACATTCTCAAGGAATTAACAGATTTCCTACATTCTCAAGGAATCCAGTTGTTATTCTGACTCCAAGGGGGACATCTAGAGGCAGAGGAGAGTAGCTGCAGAGCTAGCTGAAGGCTTTGATATGTGAATCGTACTTCCAGCCATCCCTGTGGCCCTCTTTACCTGGTGACCAGGGTTCCTGCCAGGGCAGAGACTGCTTCCTTGATGCCAACTAACACTCACCCATTTTGGACTTCATTCTGGTTAGAATGAAGAATGACGTTTCCCTATGACGACTTCTACAGTGGAGTGCTTCAAGGCTTTTTCCCTCTTTGCTGATTTTCTAGGAGGTCTCTTTCTCTAAACACTGTTCCATCTTTTCTCTCTTCCATTTACTAAACCCCAGGAAAACTTGTTTGTCTATCAGTCTTCTGGCTTTCTTTTGTACCCTATAGCTTCAGCTGCATGCAAGCACCCAAAAATTGGGCCCAAAGTCAGAAACACATCACTTGTTGATAACCCTGCCACTCAAATAAGGGATTTTCCTAACTTGGCATGCTTTCTCCAGATGGTGCAGTCTCAGGCTCAGAGAATGAGCCTCTGCTTTCCCCATACTGCTCAAGAATGAGGAGAGGATGCTGGTCCTCTCTTTGGTCAGTCCAGCAATTTATGCTGCAATAAGCAGCCCCAAGGATTGGTAGATCCTGGAAGCATGTCTATCTCCTTCTGCGGACCACCCACCCCTGCTAGTCTCCCTGGTTTAATTCAGAAACTCTAAGTGTAGCTAATTGGAGCAAATTACTGAAAAGCAATTTGGTAAATGTATCTATAGTCTCCAGAATCTATAGACATTTTGACCTTGTTACTGATTCCCAAGGGGTGAGTGACCCTTCGATAGATCCTTTGCCTGGAGTCACAAATGTTAATCAAATGAAACCTGGTTCAGTATAGCACAGCAATTTAGGAATAAAGAAAGGAGAGATATGCTCTAAAAACACTTTCTCCTGGAAGGGAGGAGAGTAAGGGAATTCTAAGTGAGGCAGATTTCATAAGAGCTCTAGGAAGGGGCGGACATTTCCAGAGGCAGCTGGGTCATTCAGTCCTACATGCTTCTTTGCACAAACTTGCTAAGGCCACCTGCTGCTGCTGCTAAGATGCTTCAGTTGTATCTGACTCTTTGCAACCCTATGGACTGTAGCCCCCCAGGCTCCTCTGTCCACAAGATTCTCCAGGAAAGGATACAGGAGTGGGTGGCCATGCCCTCCTCCAGGGGATCTTCCCAATCCAGGGATGGAACCTGTACCTCTTGTGTCTCCTGCTTTGGCAGGGAGGTTCTTTACACTAGCGCCACCTGGGAAGCCCTCCTAAGGCCTGAAAGTGAAAGTGAAAGTCACTCATTCCTGTCTGAGTCTTTGTGACCCCATGGACTATACAGTCCATGGAATTCTCCAGGCCAGAATGCTGGAGTGGGTAGCCTTACCCTTCTCCAGGGGATCTTTCCAACCCAGGGATTGAACCCACATTGCAGGTGGATTCTTTACCAGCTGAGCCACAGGGGAAGCCCTAAGGCCTAGAAGAGTACAAGTCCCCTCCCTGGGCAGGGATCTTAGCATAATAATGAAGCAAAGGTAACTTTTAGACACACTTAGTCTCCATTTCCTTTGTGCAAGCACTTTACTGTGGTCAAGTCAGACTGGACTCAGGGCCATTGATTGACCACTGCCTAAAGCACAGCTGAAAAACATCTCTGTCAAATACCAGATGCTTTTGCAATCAGATCAGATCAGATCAGATCAGTCGCTCAGTCGTGTCCGATTCTTTGCGGCCCCATGAATCGCAGCACACCAGGCCTTCCTGTCCATCACCAACTCCCGGAGTTCACTGAGACTCACGTCCATCGAGTCAGTGATGCCATCCAGCCATCTCATCCTCTGTCGTCCCCTTCTCCTCCTGCCCCCAATCCCTCCCAGCATCAGAGTCTTTTCCAATGAGTCAACTCTTCGCATGAGGTGGCCAAAGTACTGGAGTTTCAGCTTTAGCATCATTCCCTCCAAAGAAATCCCAGGGCTGATCTGCTTCAGAATGGACTGGTTGGATCTCCTTGCAGTCCAAGGGACTCTCAAGAGTCTTCTCCAACACCACAGTTCAAAAGCATCAGTTCTTCGGCGCTCAGCCTTCTTCACAGTCCAACTCTCACATCCATACATGACCACAGGAAAAACCATAGCCTTGACTAGACGAACTTTTGTTGGCAAAGTAATGTCTCTGCTTTTGAATATGCTATCTAGGTTGGTCATAACTTTCCTTCCAAGGAGTAAGCGTCTTTTAATTTTACAGCTGCAGTCACCATCTGTAGTGATTTTGGAGCCCAGAAAAATAAAGTCTGACACCGTTTCCACTGTTTCCCCATCTATTTCCATGAAGTGGTGGGACCGGATGCTGTGATCTTCGTTTTCTGAATGTTGAGCTTTAAGCCAACTTTTCACTCTCCACTTTCACTTTCATCAAGAGGCTTTTGAGTTCCTCTTCACTTTCTGCCATAAGGGTGGTGTCATCTGCATATCTGAGGTTATTGATATTTCTCCCGGCAATCTTGATTCCAGCTTGTGTTTCTTCCAGTCCAGCGTTTCTCATGATGTACTCTGCATAGAAGTTAAATAAACAGGGTGACAATATACAGCCTTGACGAACTCCTTTTCCTATTTGGAACCAGTCTGTTGTTCCATGTCCAGTTCTAACTGTTGCTTCCTGACCTACATACAAATTTCTCAAGAGGCAGGTCAGGTGGTCTGGTATTCCCATCTCTTTCAGAATTTTCCACAGTTTATTGTGATCCACACAGTCAAAGGCTTTGGCATAGTCAAGAAAGCAGAAATAGATGTTTTTCTGGAACTCTCTTGCTTTATGATCCAGCGGATGTTGGCAATTTGATCTCTGGTTCCTCTACCTTTTCTAAAACCAGCTTGAACATCAGGAAGTTCACGGTTCACATATTGCTGAAGCCTGGCTTGGAGAATTTTGAGCATTACTTTACTAGCGTGAGAGATGAGTGCAATTGTGCAGTAGTTTGAGCATTCTTTGGCATTGCCTTTCTTTGGGATTGGAATGAAAACTGACTTTTTCCAGTCCTGTGGTCACTGCTGAGTTTTCCAAATTTGCTGGCATATTGAGTGCAGCACTTTCACAGCATCATAAACACAGATAAATAAAGGAAAGGATCAACTTGCAGAGGCTGGTATGGATGACAATCCGATCATTCCAGTTCTAGGACTTTAACTTAGGGAAATATTGGAATACATGACAAGATTATTCATAAACATTTTTATAAAAGCAAAAATTGGTAATAATTTTAAGGCTCAGTTGGTGATTGGCTGAATAAATTATGATGCACCCATACAACTGAATTCTATGTAGCAGCTGCTGCTGCTGCTAAGTCACATCAATCATGTCCGACTCTGTGCGATGCCACAGACAGCAGCCCACCAGGCTCCCCCGTGCCTGGGATTCTCCAGGCAACAACACTGGAGTGGGTTGCCATTTCCTTCTCCAATGCATGAAAGTGAAAAGTGAAAGTGAAGTCACTCAGTTGTGTCTGACTTGTAGGGACCTCATGGACTACAGACTCCTCCGTCCATGGGATTTTCCAAGTAAGAGTACTGGAGTGGGTTGCCATTGCCTTCTACATTGTAGCTATTTAAATTTACAGTGCAGATCTACAGTTATTGAAATGGAAAAAAAAAAATCTTTGCAAGATCCTGTAAGGAAAAAGCAGTCTACAGAACAGCATATGTGATACGAACCCAATGTATATTTCATTTGACCCCTGAAGCATTTGGTACTGATGATTGTTCCCTCTTTCATGAACCTTTCTTAGTTTCATGATACCTTTTTGTTCACTCCTAATGTTCCTGTGCTTTCTCTGGCTGTCTTCTCAATTTATTAATCTATTCTTTTTGTCCACTTCTGAATGTAGATGTTTTTCAGATTTCTGTGTTCCCCTTCTTTTATCTTTTCCTTCTATCCATGCTCTTTGATTGACTTCACTTAGTTCACGAATTTAATAGCCATTTAAATGTTAATGACTCTCAAATGGTTTTCTAAAGTCCAGAACCATTTAGCCAACTGGGCATGACCATTGGGACATCTTTCAGTCTCCTCAAACTGCCTGCCCCAAACAGAATTCATCTCCTCCATCCTTCCCAAACCACTTCCCCCAGGGACGGCTGCTATCTCCACTCAGTATCCTAACAGTCATTCTCATCTTTTCCCTCTCTTTAACCAAACAAATCTGTCAGTTCTACCATCTGAATAGCTCTCTAATCTGTATTTCTCTTCATATCCTCTTTCTAATGTTGGATTATTTAATAGCTTCATCGTATGATCAAGGCACTGGCATAGTACGGGCAGAGTATGGGAGCTCTCAGAGCCACCCACACTGCCAGCCAAGACTCTTGGCTATTTGTTATTTAAGAATTATACTCTCATCTGAGAAAAAGATGAACTTGATGAATGGAGGGCAGAAGACAAAGATCTTCCCTGTTCTGTTCCCAAGAAACAATTGATATGATACTGCAAGGGAAGGATATTAAAATATTAGATGCTCTTCAAAATCTTCTCACCTTTCTCAGCCATGGGAATTTTTACATACTAGTTACTTTGCAATATTTTTAATAAGCAGTAGAGGAAGCCCATTCTCACTGTCAATCATCTCATATATAAAAGAGAGAGGCACTTAATTTGCATACACCTACCCCAAACCAGGAAAGCAGTGACCAGATCAGGTCCAGAGTTTAATTATAAATGGACATTATTTTATCAGCTAATCCTGTGACAGGAGAGGCATTCACTAACAGAACTATGAGATAGAGCCAAGAGAGAAATGACCAGTAGACAACTGAGAAACCAATGTATAGATAGTATATGGTTAATATTTAACAAAAATATCAGAGAAATGAAAAAAACCTTTTTCAAAGAACTCTTTGATTTCTCTCACTTAATGTCCTGCGTCTTTCAAACCAGGTAATTAATTTACATCCTGACAAGTATGAGGAAGTCTCCCTTGATATTTGACGAATTTCTCTAAAACAGCTGGAATTATTTTTAATGAAAAAAATTGGAAAAAGAATATTTAACTTATCAAGATTATACTTAACATAAGGCAATATCAGAACATAAATGAATTTCCTTGCAAATATTTTTACAGTTTAATGTAACTTTTATTTGAAATACACAGGGGGGAACTTGAAAACACCACAATCTTTGCAAGATTTGAGTCTTTATCAGACCCTGCTTTTGCCATTCCCTATTTGATTTCTTAAAAACTCTAAAACAGTTTACAAAATCAGAGATTTAGATGGTCTCTGGTTTTCCAGTCTTGCCTGTTTAATCTTTCCTAGATGCAAAGATCCATGTTAAAAAAATCCTATGATTCCCTATAATCTTTAAGATTATGTCTAAACTTCATGTTATGGCATATACAACTTTTTATACCCAGGACACTCTTATCTCTTCAAGCTTTTTTTTTTGTATTCTCCCCGAGACTTATTACTCCATTTTCTTCCTTGTATCCAACCAGCTGGCTCTGCTGAAACATCTGCAGGTTTTGTAATGTTTTAATGCTGTTTCTAGTGCAGGGCCTTTACATGTTCTTCTTATCCATCTGGCTAACTCCTACTTATATTTCAGTATTTATATCATGTCATTTTCTCTAGGAAGTCTTCTATGATGTGCACTTTTTATATCCTACTCCCATCATTTTTGTGTGAATTGCCCACACCCCAATTCCCACAGACCAGTTAATACCTGCACATTCAGTGGGTTTTTTTACATTAAAGGGAATTCTGAGCTTGGGGAACCTGGATCTTTTATAAATATTCCTGCATTTTACTCTTGAAATAGGTATTATCCTTAATTATGCTGGATAGAAAGCTTGGTTGCCCCTTTGCTCCAGTGAGAGACATTATCTCTATATTTTAAAGCTGTTTGCTAGCCAAACATCCTAGAAGAGATGGTTCTAAAAAAAGGGCAGCCAATGTCTTGCTCACAAGTGAAAATTTGAGAGACCCATGGAGGAGTGATTCACAATATTTTGAAGTTAGAGCCAGGATTTATGGTGGATTTGTGAGGTAATTTTTTAAAAGGGCAAATAAATATGACTTAGAAATCGTTGACCTAAACAGCTAGAAAAAATGTAATAGTGATTTATTGAGATGGAATCACTGTATGAGTAGCAGGGCAAGAAGATAAGTGTGGTTTTGGTCAGGCTAATTAATCAATAAAATAATTACAATCATAATGATATTTATTGAGTATCTGCCATGTGCTGGGCCCTGTGTTAAACACATCACATACATTTAATTGATAAATATTGGCTAAGCACCTTATACATGCCAACTTAAAAATATAGTCACAGCCTGAAGGTTGAGTTGTTTTATTTGGTGGGAATTCTTAGGACTTTAAGCCCTGGAGACAGCACCTCAAGTAGCCCTGAGAAACTGCTCGGAGGCGGCCAGGGAAGGAGTCAGGTTATATAGAAGTTTGCTACAAAGCAGGACATCAGTCTGAACAACAAAGATTATTGTTAATGAAGGAAAACCAGCTATCTTAAGTTAAGGAATCTAGTGTTATTCTATGTAGGGAAAGATGGAGGCATCTAGGCTCACTGAAATGATTCTTTTCACATCTCAACTTTCTGGGGCCAGCATCCTGTGTTTTCACATCCGCAGTCTGTAGGGACTGGCTGCAGGTATTCTCCTTTCTGAATTACCTTTAGGGCTCATTGGCTCACACCAGAGAGATGCAGGCACTGATGACTGTGACATCCTTGCTTATTAACATGGCAGGAAACACTCCATTTCACGTACATGTTAGTCATTAGTCTAGGAGCTGGAGATACTGTATTGGACAAAGCCAGCAATATCACTACTTTCCATTGTGGTGCTTGCATTGTAATGAAAGACAGTCAGGCTACTGAAAAAGTTCACCATGAGTGGGGATTATCTTTTCCTGAGATGTCAACCGTGAAAGGTAGGTTTTACTTCTATTTTCCCCTGCTTTACAGATGAGAGGGAAAAAAGCCTTAGAAAAGTAATATGACTAAGGTCACAGTTAACAGGTGTTGGAGCCAAGATGCTAACTCATGTTTCATTATTTGCTTTTTGAATAAGAATGTAATTATGAATATTCACTAGTAAAAGTGAATATAATGAATGTTTTTTAAGAAGTGTTAAATTAGCCTGCGCAATAAATTTTCCTCAAAAATGCAATATTGAAAGTTAAAAAAAAAATAAGGTCAAAATAACGGATCTGGCTGTTACAGTGGAAAAGTTAACTGAATTGCTTTTTCAATTTAATATTGCTTTAATTTCACTCTGATATTAGATTTTCTTATATTTCATCACATAATTACTTTTGAATATATTTTCATTACCTAACTATTACTTTCTTTTTTCTTTTGTGATATAATTTTTAAAATTATGTTATTGAAATGAATTTGAGTAGAGGTAAATTTCAAAATATTTTCCCTATTCAATGGAACATTTAAAAAGACTTCTAAGACATATTCGTAGCTCTCAGATAGTGTAAAGCACTGAAAACTGTGGTCCTGTGATGAAAACCCAACACTTAGAAGGAGCTACCTTTGACCATTTAGCAAAGAAAAGGTTTTGTGAAAAATATTTCCTGGGGCTATATACAGTGAAATTCTCAAATAATGTGATAGGGACCATAAGAAACATTATATTTTTTGCTAAATGTAGTAAAAAAGATGAGAGGAAAAAATTGTGGAAAGGAATTATTACTAACATATTTATTTAACTACTCATTTATTCATTTTGTATTTATATTAATTATTATTTAATGAGACTTGGCATTTGTAACACTCAATAAGCTTCTAATTACTGCCTGTCTTCCCTGCTAGACTCCAATTTTTACAAGGATTGATACACTGTCTCTTTTGGTCACACTTCATTCCCCCAAAACTGCAGCATGATAGGTCCTCAATAAATGCTAGATTCATGAATGAAGGAATTAATAAATACATCTGGGTATTTTCATCCAATTGGTGCCTGAAAAATCACAGACACAAATATTCATAATACAAGGCTTAAAGTTTTAGGTGCTCAGTTCACTTCAGTTCAGTTCAGTCGCTCAGTCGTGTCTGACTCTTTGCGACCCCATGAATCTCAGCATGCCAGGCCTCCCTGTCCATCACCAACTCCTGGAGTTCACTCAAACTCATGTCCATCAAGTCGGTGATGCCATCCAGCCATCTCATCCTCTGTCGTCCCTTTCTCCTCCTACCCCCAATCCCTCCCAGCATCAGGGTCTTTTCCAATGAGTCAACTCTTTGCATGAGGTGGCCAAGGTATTGGAGTTTGAGCTTCAGCATCAGTCCTTCCAAAGAACATCCAGGACTGATCTCCTTCAGGATGGACTGGTTGGATCTCCTTGGAGTCCAAGGGACTCTCAAGAGTCTTCTCCAACACCACAGTTCAAAAGCATCAATTCTTCTGCACTCAGCTTTCTTCACAGTCCAACTCTCACATCCATACATGACCACTGGAAAAACCATAGCCTTGACTAGACAGACCTTTGTTGGCAAAGTAATGTCTCTGCTTTTGAATATGGTATCTAGGTTGGTCATAACTTTCCTTCCAAGGAGTAAGTGTCTTTTAATTCATGGCTGCAATCACCATCTGCAGTGATTTTGGAGCCCAAAAAAATAAAGTCTGACACTGTTTCCCCATCTATTTGCCATGAAGTGATGGGACCAGATGCCATGATCTTAGTTTTCTGAATGTTGAGCTTTAAGCCAACTTTTTTACTCTCCTCTTTCACTTTCATCAAGAGGCTTTTTAGTTTATGTTCACTTTCTGCCATTTAGGTGCTATGACAAGTATACATGATTAATCCTGTGAGACTTGAAGGGTTAGAAAATTTTGTTCAAAAAATTGAGGGAGTTTCATGCTTCGGGGCTTGGATTTAAGATAGGCAGATTCCTTCAATTTGGTTTCCTAGAAAATGCAGTCCGAGTCAATGATGACAGTGCTTTCAGATAAATGGAAGCCTCATACCAAGGGCAGAAAGGGCAAGTACAAAGGGAAATGAGATGAGAGAACATATGGGAGCTTGAATTTTAAAAATAACTAATTGAGTTTCTCTTCTATCTAGATTATAAAAATCTGAAAAGAGCATCACACCTATCCTAAACAAAAAAAGTAGGATAAACTAAAAAAAAATAATAATTTTCTCTAATAACCCACCAGAGAGCTAAGATCACAGGGAAGCCAAGTAATCTCACATCAGGAAAGACAGGTTCCTCCAAGGAGAGATGGAATGGGAGCTCTAATTCATGTGTGGCAAAATAGGGGCTGGGGAAAAGATAGATGTCATACAAGCAAGCAAAAACATTCAGCTAAAATTTTAAATAATTTGTTAAAGGCTGATTGTGATTAAAGTAGAGCCACAGATACAATGGGAGTTCACACTCACCCACAAGTTCATCTCTGCAGACCCTAACTGAATGCTCACCAGAAAGATGAGGGGCAGAGCAGAGAAAGTTTTGCTTGGAGGTGCAAGTCTAGAGGAAGGGGAGTGGCTACCTCTCCTTTGGGAAATGGACTTGGAGAAATGTTGGGAATTGGGAACTGAACAAAGCCCTGCCTGGACCCTTGTTTTGTATAAAACAAAAATCTTAAGTATTTGGAAGAAAGGCAGCAAACCCTATCACCTCCATGGTACATGTGAAAAGCTGAAACTACAACTAGGAGAAAGGTGAAAGGAAAATCCCTCTAAGCCTAGAAGTGGAGCAGGAAATACTCTTCCACAGAGTATTTGTGGTGTAAAGACACACCGCAGAGTTTAGCTGGTATGGGAAGGAGGACAGGTTTACTGAGCAAAAAAAACCACCACTCCTTAAGGTTCAAGGCCTGCCTTAAGCCTGAAGCAGGACAGGAAAACAGAGTACATTCCACCATCCTCCAATCAGACAAACAAGTACTAAATTACAGAAAGCATTCTGTCTCTGGAGGAGAGGCAAGAAGGTGAAGAGAGACCACCTCTAAATTGTGGATGCACAGGGAAGGCTAAAAGTTGAGGATGAAGCAAGAATACTGAAACAAAATGAAACACCCAAAACTGTCAAAGTCCATTCAGATTGCAAAAATGAAATACCACTGACTGTAGTTTATAAACAGAAAATTATTTCTGACAGTTCTGCAGTCTGGGAAGTCCAAGATCAGGGTGCTAGCATTGTCAGGTTCTGGTAAGAGCTCTCTTCCTGGTTCATAGCCAGTGCCTTTTTGCCAAAGCCTCCTGTGATAGAAGGAGCTGCCAGCCTCTGTGGAGCCTCTTTTATTAGAAAGTGAAAGTGAAGTCACTCAGTCATGTCTGACTCTTTGTGACCCCATGGACTGTAGCCTACCAGGCTCCTCCATCCATGGGATTCTCCAGAGAAGAGTACTGGAGTGGGGTGCCATTTCCTTCTCCAGGGGATCTTCCTGATCTAGAGATCAAACCTGGGTCTTCTGCACTGCAGGCAGACGCTTTACCGTCTGAGCCACCAGGGAAGCTTAAAGTGAAAGTGAAAATTGCTCAGTCGTGTCTCTTTGCAATCCCATGGAGTATACAGTCCATGGAATTCTCCAGGCCAGAATACTGGAGTGGGTAGCCTTTCCCTTCTCCAGAGGATCTTCCCAACCCTGGATCAAACCCGGGTCTCCCACATTGCAGGTGGCTTCTTTACCAGCTGAGCCACAAGGGAAGCCCAAGAATACTTCCCTTCTCCAGCAGATCTTCCTGACCCAGGAATCAAACCAGGGTCTCCTGCATTGCAGGCAGATTCCTTCCAACTGAGCTATCAGGGAAGCCCATTAGAGCACTGTCTAAAAAGGAGGGAGCCACCCTCATGACCAATCACTCCTCAGAGACCCTATCTCCTAAATCCATCAGATTGGGTATCAGGATTTCAACATATGAAATTGGTGATATGGAGCAGGGGGACAAAACATTTGGATCGAAGGACTAAATTTATTAGCATCAAGTTTTTCAATAGTATTTTTTGTCATTTTATTTATTTATAAGACTTTTCCACTTATCATTAATTTCTTTTTTCAAAACCAAACTTTGGCTTTATTAATTCTATTTGATATTTGGTGCCTATTTTATATTTCATTTTTATTTCTACTTCTTTCTACACTTTTTGATTTATTCTTAAGTCTTACTACTTAAGGTGAACTCAGCATTAATTTCTAGCTGTTAAGGCTCCATTTCCCTCTTAGTACAGACTTCACTGCATTCTACAAGTTTTGACATGTACCATTTTTGTTATAATCAGTATTAAATATTTTTTAAAATCTAATTATTTCATCTTTGAATTCAGTAGCTCAGTCGTGTCTGACAATTTGCAACCCACTGAACCGCACGCAGCATGCCAGGCCTCCCTGTCCATCACCAACTCCCAGAGTCTACCCAAACCCATGTCCATTGAGTCGGTGATGCCATCCAACCATCTCATCCTCTGTCATCCCCTTCTCCTCCTGCTCTCAATCTTTCCCAGCATCAAGGTCTTTTCAAATGAGTCAGCTCTTCTCATCAGGTGGCTGAAGTATTGGAGTTTAAGCTTCAACAGCAGTCCTTCCAATGAACACTCAGGACTGATCTCCTTTAGAATGGACTGGTTGGATCTCCTTGCAGTCCAAGGGACTCTCAAGAGTTTTCTCCAACACCACAGTTCAAAAGCATCAATTCTTTGGTGCTCAGCTTTCTTTATAGTCCAACTCTCACATCCATACATGACTACTGGAAAAATCATAGCCTTTGACTAGACAGACCTTTGTTGGCAAAGTAATGTCTCGGCTTTTCAATATGCTGTCTAGATTGGTCACAACTTTCCTTCTAAGGAGTAAGCATCTTTTAATTTCATGGCTGCAGTCACCATCTGCAGTGATTTTGGAGCCCAAAAAAATAAAGTCTGACACTGTTTCCACTGTTTCCCCATCTATTTGCCATGAAGTGCCGGGACCAGATGCCATGATCTTAGTTTTCTGAATGTTGAGCTTTAAGCCAACTTTTTCACTCTCCTCTTTCACTTTCATCAAGGGGCTTTTTAGTTCCTCTTCACTTTCTGCCATAAGGGTGGCATCATCTGCATATCTGAGGTTGTTGATATTTCTCCTGGCAATCTTGATTCCAGCTTGTGCTTCTTCCAGCCCAGCGTTTCTCATGATGTACTCTGCATAGAAGTTAAATAAGCAGGGTGACAATATACAGCTTTGACGTACTCCTTTTCCTATTTGGAACCAGTTTGTTGTTCCATGTCCAGTTCTAACTGTTGTTTCCTGACCTGCATATAGGTTTCTCAAGAGGCAAGTCAGGTGGTCTGGTATTCCCATCTCCTTCAGAATTTTCCACAGTTTATTGTGACCCACACATTTCATCTTTGAATTATTTAAAAGTATGTTTTTGAATTCTCAATCCTATGAATTTTTTTATCTTTTAAGTACTGACATCTACTTTTTGGTTTTTGATTGCATTGCAATGAGAATTACGATCGTTATGACGCCATCCTTTGAAATTTGTTTAGATTTGCTTTATACCCTCGTACACGGTAGTCAACTTAAGTAAATGTACTGCATGTGCTTAGAAAAGTGTCTTATCTTGTAAAACAAGCTTATTAATTATGTTTTTCAAATCTCCTACATCCTTACAATTTTTGTTTGCTCAACCTAACAGTAATTTTGAGAGACTCTTGAAATCTTTTGCTATAGTGGTGGATTTGTCAACTTTTCCTTGAATTTTCACTTTTTTTTTTTTTTTGCATTTTCACATTCTGTTGTAATTTTAATAGAATTGTTCCATAATTTTGATGCAATAAAAAAGCTATTAAGTTTCAGATTATATTGTACCATGACTCTCACTCTTGATGAAAGAAATACATTTCCATTTTGGCCACTTAACATCCCTGGGTTGTTTCCAAACATGATTACTATGAAAGTGAACCAATATAAGTAGAGTAGTTTCTCAGTATTCGTGGGGAATTGTTCCATGGATGCTCAAGTCTCATATAAAATGGTGTGGTATTTGTGTATAACCCAATGCATATCCTCCCTTGTATTCTGAGTGACCTGTAGATTACATATAATGTTTAAGTTCAGTTCAGTTCAGTGGCTCAGTCGTGTCCAACTCTTTGCAACCCCATGAATTGCAGTATGCCAGGCCTCCCTGTCCATCACCAACTCCCCGAATTCACCCAAACTCTTGTCCATTGAGTCGGTGATGCCATCCAGCCATCTCATCCTCTGTCGTCCCCTTCTCCTCCTGCCTCCAATCCCTTCCAGCATAATGTTTAATACAATGTAAATGCTAGTAAATAGCTGGTGAAAGTGAAAGTGTTAGTCACTCAGCCATGTGCAACTCTTTGTGACCCCATGGACTATAGCCTGCCAGGCTCCTCTGTCCATGGAATTCTCCAGGCAAGAGTGGGGTGGGTAGCCAACCATTCCTTTCTCCAGGGTATCTTTCCGACCCAGGGTTCCAACCCAGGTCTCTGGCACTGCAGGAAGATTCTTTACTGTCTGAGCCACTTGGAGACCAGTAAATTCAAGTTTTACTTTTTGGAATGTTCTGATTTTTTTTTTTTTTTTTTTTTTTTAGTATTTTCAATCCGATGTTAGTTGAATCCATGGATGCGGAACCTGAAGATCCAGAGGGCCAAGTGAACTAATCAGTGGAGTGCATATATGTTTTTATCTTAGCAAAAAGGTCAGAATGAACTCTAATGTAATAGGTGGGTTAGTTTTCTATTGGTGCTATAACAAATCACAACATACTTAGTGGCTTAAAACAACACAAAATTATTTTCTTAGAGTTCCAGAGGTCAGAAGTCTGAAATAAGTCTAACTCATTTTGAGGTCTGAGCAGGGCTGCATTCCTCTCTGGAGGTTCTGGGAAGAATCCATTTTCTTCCCTTTCCCATCTTCTAGAATCTGCCTGCATTCCTTGGCTCCTCTCCCCCTTTTAAGCAAGCAACATCAGGGCAACTTTCACACTGCCGTCTCTCGGGCTTATGCTGCCTCCCACTTTCACTAATAATGATGCTTGTAATTATGTTGGGCTCATCTGGATAGTACTGTCTAATCTCCCCATCTCAAAGTCAGCTGATAACCTTCTTCAATCTGCATTCTAATTCCCCTTTGTCATGTAATCTAACATATTAACATGTCCTGGAATTAGGCTGTGGCTATCTTTGAGAAGCCATTATTCTGCTTACAACAGGTGGGAAATGGAGCTGGGAGGGACAGGAAAGGTGGCCATCACGCTTAGATTGAATCAGAGTAAGTTAAGGTTAGAGAAGGTACATAAAATAATACAGCAATCTGCCCAAGTGTGATATGGCTTTCAGATCTATTTCATGTTTTCTCCTAATAAATGCAAGTAAACATAGGTAATTACATTTATATGTTATTAAAATATATTTACTTCAGGAAAAAAGTCAACAATTGGTTTCTTTTCAGATAATACCCTAAATAACGTCCTCATCTATCTGAGTGGACTTCCATGAATGTCTAACATGGTACTGAGGATACACTACCCAATTTCTAAAGATCGTGCTACTCCTTCACATTCAAACTTCCTTAACAGTAAATGTTCAAAGGACCTAAAGTTAACTCCATTTCTGAATAAACTGCCTGGATTTTAACTCAATTTTATTTATTTATATGCTTATTTATTTTCTGCACAATGAACATTTCATTCCTTTGTGGTTCAGGGTGGTCTTCAAAGTGGCTAAAACTACAATAATAAGACTGCTGAGCGAGGATGGGTGTCATAATTAAAGGCACAGAAAACAATTATCCTTGCAGCTAATACTAGAACTTTGGGAGTTTTGCTGTTTTAATTTTTCAGTAGTTTTCTTAGTAATTCATTTCATTAACCAAATGTGGTTAAACATGTACTTTGTACCAGAGCTCATGCTAGTCATTTGGGATAAGTAAAGTCATTAATCAATTCAGTAAATATTTATTGAGTGCCTCCTAGGCATTAGGAAATTTTTTGATTGAGCTCCACAGAGGCCTTACATTTTAGTGTGAGAGACTGACAATAACAAGTAAAATATGTAGATGATAAGTACCGTGAATAAGTACTGTGAATCAAAATAAAGGAAAAAAAAGGGGGATAGGGGACAGTGGAGACAAGTAGTCAAAGAAGGCTTCTTTAGTAAGGTGATATTTGAGCAGAGATCAAAGGAGGTCAGGAGTGAGCAGTGTGAATAAGATTGAGAAAAAGATTCCAGGAGGAACAGCAAGAGCAGAGTCACAAGAAGCTGGAACCTGCCCAGCATGGTCCAGTCCAAGGAGGCCAGTGTGGCTGAAAGAGAGTGAGCTTAAGGAAGAGAAGCAGAAGATGAGGTGAGCAAAGTAAAGGGCAAGGTGGGATGTAGGTTTTAGGGGGTCTTGTACATTGTGAAGATTTGGCTGGGAGGGAAAATGAGAAGGATTTGAGCAAGGGAATGACTCAAAATTATTTTCATAAAGTTAGATTAAGTTACTAAAATAAAATCTTCTTGAAATTTTCCATCTGTATTTGGGCTTGTCTCTAGTTTATCTGATGTCATGACCAAGTTCCTCAACCAGTATCAAAGATTTTCTTTCTGTTTGATTACATTTTAAACAATTAATTTATATTTTATTAGTCCTGGGATGCCAGTACATAGGTAAATCAGACTTTCAAAATGGCATTGAAAAACAATTAGCTTGAAAACACATTTATCACCAAGTATTTTAGGATTAAAACTTCTATGTTTATTTAATATACAAATCATTAAGTCAAAAACTAGAGAATAAGTAACCAAAGATTAAAAGAGCACAGAGGTATTGTTTAAAAAATTAAAAATAAGGATAGTAAGCTTAGTTTCATTTGTTTCCTTTTTGGAGGCTCATAAACAGTATTATAAATAAGTTATTTGAACTCTGTTTTGAAGAATGAAATTTCCCATTGTTTCATGTTATTTGCTTAATGTTTTAACTTTGAAAAATCAAAATTACAGTTAAAGACCATTTTAGCACATAAATACTACACTTTTTGCTCCTTATGTTTACATATTGATAGACAGCAATTTTTAGGACTCTTTAAAATATCCCTCATGCATAACTGTTGGAGATTCACAGCTTGTGATGTGTTCACCTTTTTTTAATAGGAAACTGTTTCCACTTCATTTTCTCACACTCCTTAAACTAATGATATATGTATTACCAAAAATTTTTGTTTAAAAAACTAATTCTGACAAATAGACTTTTTTCCTTCAATTAAAACTTGAGTTTTAATACAGCAGGCCTAAAACGAAAGCTATTAAATATGCCATAGAGGATTTTAGTGAGCTTTTCACTATTGGGATATTTTCTGAAGACACATTCTTCCTGTGGAAAAAATAATTTATACTGTTTGAGCACCAACTTCCATCTACTACTATTACATTTTTAAAGGATTATTTGCATGTTAATGTGTAATAAACATATATTCTCTGTGTGCAATCTGACCCAGAGGACTGGCTCAACTATCTTTGTGGTGATAACTTCTGTATCTCCTTTGCTAGGCCACTTTCTTGGTAGCTTCAGATCCCATTTCTTCTGGACCTCTTTAACTATTTACCCTGTAGACACTTCAAATTAAATCTGAGAAACTCACTTTGGTCTTAAAGATAAAAAACTAAATCCCATAAAGATAACACTAAATCAATAAACCTTCTCCTTCTTTATATTTTATTTCATTATCTGCAAAGCCTAAAATCACCTAAGAAACCTAAATGCTACTCTTAAAGACTCCAGCCTCCAACTCATTTTATCAGCCACTGAATTCTATAAAATTACTTCTAAATTTCTCTCAGATTCAGCTTCTTCACCGTATGATGTAATAGAAAGATTAAGGACTTTGGAGTCAACCAGACCTAGGTTCCGGAGAAGGCGATGGCACCCCACTCCAGTACTCTTGCCTGGAGAATCCCATGGATGGAGGAGCCTGGTGGGCTGCAGTCCATGGGGTCGCTAAGAGTCAGGACACAACTGAGCAACTTCACTTTCACTTTTCACTTTCCTGCATTGGAGAAGGAAATGGCAACCCACTCCAGTGTTCTTGCCTGGAGAATCCCAGGGACGGGGGAGCCTGGTGGGCTGCCATCTATGGGGTTGCACAGAGTTGGACACGACTGAAGCAACTTAGCAGCAGCAGCAGCAGCAGACCTAGCTTCAAGCATATTCTACTTAAAAGATAAATTATTTAACTTCAGCTAGTTTTTTTCCCATTCACAATCTATTATATTGTAAAGCTTAAAACGGATAATATATCTATCACAGTGTCTGCCACATTATGTTTAATAAGCCTTCATTGCCATTCCCTGTTACCTTGTTTCCCATTCCTTTAGTTTAGGCCATCATCATTTATTGTTTCGAAGTTTGCAGTAGTCAAATTGAGTCTATTTTCCATGCTATAGTCAAAAGGAACTTCCTTAAACTCAAGTGTTCATTTGCTTCTTTGCCTAAAATTCTTTTTTGGCTCCCTGTGGCCTATACAAGTTTCAGTCCTCTTAGTGTAACATGCACTTGTATCCAGCCTGACCATCTGCCACTCTGTAGATTTATTCTTAAAAATTACTTGCTGGTCCCTGGCATGGGATTGCCTATTTGCTCCTTTTATGTCTTTATTTGTCTTTTTTGTCCTTTTGCTTAGAATCCCTTTGTTGGTCTCACAGATGAACCCTTGTTCTTAAGTCTCAGTTCCCTCCTCTGGGAAACTTTCCTAAATCTGTCTAGGCAGTAAGGCACTCCCTGCCAGGTGAACAAATTATTTATCGATTGCTTAACTGGTATGTCCCAGGCAGGATAGTATATACTGAAAATGGAGCTGTGAAGAAGACAGGGTTTACTGCCCTCATAAAGCATCTAGAGATAGACACTAACATTTAGACAATTATTTAGTTACAATTTTGTTGAATGTTAAAAAGATAGTGTTATGGAAATGTATAACCCCATCTAGAGAGGGTGGATGAATAAGAGATACTGAAAGATTCGATGGATGGTCCCATTGTACCTTTTATATTTCTTTCTTAAAGTACTTAAACAATTGCATTTGAATTGCTTTAAATATATGATTTTTAACTAGCTGGTAAGTTATAGGAGACCATGATTATCAAAAGATCTTTTTGGCTATCACAAATACAAGATTCTGATTCTGACATCCATGACTTAAATCTATGTACATCAGGCACTAAGTATATAATCTTTTATCCCTAGCAATAACCCAGCCATTATTATCTCCTTTTTACAGATAAAGAAGTTTACAATTCAAAATTGATGCTGAAAATTCAGATTCTCTGTACACAGGTGGTGAATCAATCTTCCTAATGGAAAAAATCCCCAAACAAGATTCCCAAAATGGACCAGAGTTTCCCTAAATGGACCAGGTTGAGTGACCTCAGCGTGCACACTGGGGGACTTACCAAAATGCTGGTGATGTGATGTCCTGAAGGCTACCTTCTGCTTCCCCAAAATAATTCCTCAGAGTGGGAAGTCCAGTGCAGTCCAGACAAGAGGAAGAGAAGAGCATCCTCAAAGCACAAAGGGCTTCAGCAGCTGATAGGGCAGTCCCTCTTCCGCTGTCTATTCCCACCTCAGAATTCCAGCTGCAGGGATAGGGTACAAAGAAGGCTTTGCCTTTCAAGGCAAGGGTTCTAGGCAATCTGGCCTCTCAAGGAATTCTCCAATCCTCCACTCTCTCAAAAGAGACTGGTGTGGAGAAAACCTCACAGTGTCTATCAAGCCAATGGACCCCCTCCACCCTACTCCACTAACCTGGGACTGTCCCAAAGTTGAGCCCCATGTTGGGCACCAAAATTGATGCTGAAAGCTCATCTTCTCTGTACACCAGTGTAATTAAATCTCAGAGACAGAGTTTTGGGTGAAGTAGGAAAGGATAGCTTTATTAGTTTGTCAGGCAAAGTTGTGGGGGTGAGCAGTGGACTAATGCCTTTAAAACTGTTGTGTCCCCCTTTAAAACTGTTGTGTCCCAACTTGGGGAAGATAGTGACAAGTTTTATTTTAATTGTTCAAAGAGACTGTGAGCAGCTTGCTAACGCTCTTCTGATGGTTGGTAGTGAGGTTAAGTAGGTGCCAACATTATCAACCTTCAGGTCCAACTGATCTGGGGTCAAAAAGCTTACGGGCAGCCTACTATCATTAACTGTTTACTTCTCCCAGCTAGAGTGGGGTTCAGTATCTGCAAAACGCCTAAAATGTTGTGCAAGTCCTTTGATGGGGAAACAGGACCGGGTCTCAAGGCTGCTCTTGACTGTTTCTCCCTGGGGTCACATCACCTACCTTGGCTAAATAACAATGGCTTGAACGTGCCCACTGGAACTCAGGCATGGTCATGGAGGCTGAATGAAGGCTATTTCCTGTTATCAAGGAAACCGGGGACACAGAAATGCTTTGTGCATAGGAGGCCCATAGGACCTGGCTGGGCAGCAGTATGAATGGTTCAACAACTCTTCCAAGGTCTCTCTGAGCCAATGGCCCCAATCCAGCAGCTTTCAGACCCCAAACCCTATTTTTGCCACACATTTCTGTCTGCTTCTATACTTGTTTATTTTCACAATCTCTTAGTGTCTGGTTTCTAGTAAGTGTTCCACAAACAGCCTAAAACTAAAAGGAACGTTATTTTTCACTCTTGTTGCCTTCAGCAACTCACACCAGAACTCCCACCTCAACGTGTTGCTCACGTTGAGGGGGAGAGGCATTACCAGATGGTCTCGCTTTTAGGCTTGCAATAAGGCTACTAATTCCAAATTGTTTGTTCAATGCCATCAGTCTTTTTTTTTTTTGCACTGGAGGCCAATTTCCCATACCGTCCGGAAGAAAAAAAACCCCACTTTTTGAGAATATTGGTCAACTGAGCCCACCTTCCTCAGCTGCCTGTGTGGAGGGAGGCCTCTGCTCCACAGCCTCCTTCCCCTCATGAGTGGGGCTACACGATAAACTTATCCATCACTTGAGGTTTCTTGGCGCCTCTAGGCGGGAAAACTGAAGCCACGGGTTCTCTGCTTACTGGGAGCCTGCGGGGGCCCCCTCAGCTCCTTTCAGCACTGCCTCTGTTCGTTCTTTCGACTTCTAGGTCGCAAAGACCACAGGCCTAGATGCCCACCAGAAGAAAATATGAGCGGAACAGCCCCTCGGTGGCGCCAAAGCCCTACAGCCTCGGGCCTTGAAAGACTAGGGAGGGGTCGACGCTCCTCTTGCGCGCTGACGTCACGCCGACGCTCGGCCACGCCGGCTCCTCCCAGAAGCCCGCGAGTCCGGTTTCCGGCGGGAGCGTGGAGACCGTGGTGTAGGTGAAGCTAGGCTGTTGGATCCGGCGCTGGCCACGGGCTTCTCTGTCCTCTGCCAGAATGCCTCACCTGGAAAATATGGTGCTTTGTCGCGAATCCCAAGTGTCCACCTTGCAGTCCCTGTTTGGAGAGGTATTGTGGTCCAGCTATCTTTTCTCTTCTAAATCCCAGAGGCAAAGAATTTCACGGTCTTGCGACAGTTTCTAATTTTTAAATTTTCGTATGAATTGAGGGGCCATAGGCAATGTTTGCGTTTAGATAGGGGATAGATAGGTCTGTCCCACTCCTCACCTAAAGTAACTTCTGGCCCGCTAACTAGGGCTCGTTGACCCAGGCATGTTTTCTTACACACGTCAGTTTTGAGAGAGCGTTAATACAGAGCAGCAACTCAAAGTTGCTTCTTACCCCAGCTGTATAGGATTTTATCCAGCAGGTGTGTTTGCACAGTGTTACTTATTCAAATCTGAATCCCCCGCCCCCCGCCCTATTTCAGTGAGGTGGTTGCTCTAAGTCCTGTGTGGATGGGTGATTGCTGGGAAGGCCAGTAAGGTCCATCGTTGTGCATCTGGTTTAAAACGTCAACGGCTTTTCCAACGTTATTAAAGCACAGAAGAGGTGTAGTCTTGCCTTCTTGACTAGCAGTTCGGGTGATGCCTAAGAGAAGAGGTTAAGTTTCCTCTGGATGAACACCACTAGGGAGTCCTTTCTGTAGGAGCTTGCATTCATCAATTGAATACTTTAATCTACTTTTTAATTATATTCTGGTGGCCTTTAGTGAGCCTTTGCTTCAGATTCATGAATGAGACTTGGAATTAACCAGATTCGGATCTCATCTGAAGGAGAGTAAATGAGAATTTAGAGTCATACTCATGTTCTCCCCCTACGCCTCAGGTTTTTCTTGAGTACTGCTTTCATCCAACTACCCGGTTGGCAGCCTAGGGTGGCCTGTGAAGTGTTAGTGGAAAAGTACCAGCCTCCTAAAGGGGCGCATTAGTTAGGGAAGATGTCAATGACTGCATCCTCAGTCAATATTCTAGTTAATCGTAGTTACCCATATTATCACTGAAACATTTTCTTGGTTATACCTCATGCATTCATTCCCTGGAGTTAACAGACCCAGATCTCTCCAAACAGAAGTGGTGCTCCTGAAAATGAATGTTGGCAAATAGAGATGAGTAGTATCAATTTGGTATAGATCAGAGAAACAAATCATGTTTAACAGTTTTAATAGCACTTTTCTGTAAGGTGTGGTGCATGTGGGAGATGCAAAGATTTGTTAAAAAAAAAAAAAAAAAAAACTGGTTCATATTTCTAAGCAGACTCATTTATGTATTCAGGAGATTGTTATTGAGCACCTTTTCTGTTCCAGGCACAGTGCCACATCCAGAATTATTAGTTTATGTTAGATTTATGAAGGTGAAAAGTTAAATAACAGTGCAAGAGTTCAATTCTGGGTAACACTAGAAAAAATGATGTAAGCTGGAGTATTATTAAACACCTTTTGGATGCAGACAAGTATGGCAGGATTCCAAAGAACAAGAATTTCAGTGTAGCTTGAAAAAGTGTCCTAATAAATATCTTGAGCTTCTCTTCAAGGTGAAATATAGTATTTGGATAGCAGAGATGCTCAGAAAGCTTGCATTTAGTTCTTGAGACAGAATTTTTGAGCTAGTTAATTTGCAAGATGCTTATGTATAAACTTAAGAAAATAATCCATGAATTAGAACATCCATTTTTAGTTTATTGGGCTGCTATTGCCATAGGCACTTACCATTAATATTTTCCTGTATAAACTGAGTTCTTCATTTGTCTTGGAAAAAGGAAATTTGTAACTTGGTGCCTAGAATGTAATAAATGTCTGTGACTACAGTTGACCCTTGAACAATGTGGAAATTAGGGGTGCTGACCCCCTATGTGGAGAAGGCAATGGCACCCCACTCCAGTACTCTTGCCTGGAAAATCTAATGGACTGAGGAGCCTGGTAGGCTGCAGTCCATGAGGTCCATAAGAGTCGGACACGACTGAGCGACTTCACTTTCACTTCTCACTTTCATGCATTGGAGAAGGAAATGGCAACCCACTCCAGTATTCTTGCCTGGAGAATCCCAGGGACGGGGGAGCCTGGTGGGCTGCCCTCTATGGGGTCACACAGAGTCGGACACGACTGAAGTGACTTAGTAGCAGCAGCAGACCCCCTGTGTAGTGTAAAATCAGTGTATAACTTTTGACTCCCCCAAAACTTAGCTGCTAATAGTCTTACAGATAAACAGTCAACTAACACATATTTTGTGTATTATATGTATAATATTTTGTACTTATTTACAATGAAGTAAGCTTCAGAAAAGGAAATATTAAGAAAACCATAATAAAGAGAAATACATTCACAGTACTAAACTGAGTTTATCAATGCCTTAAGTTTACGTTGTCTACAAGATGAATTGTGTGTCAGTATGTACATCAGTATTGTGTTAATAATGCAAAGCATTGGGCATTTTATACATAGTAGAAGGAAGAAGGATGGAGAAAAGGGGGAGAGGGAGAGAAGGAAGGGAGAGGCTGGGAAACACAGACATACTGTATGGTACTGTAATCCTTTGAAAGCCAAGTTATAAAACAAAACTAATACATTATTAATTTTATATTAAATATCCCTCACCTTATGACTTTTAAGGGTATACTATTATCTATATATATTTTATGCTTCATGGCATGTCTAATTTTTCTTAATTTTTTCTATATTTTTAGGCTATGTGGTTCTTCTGTGAGTTTTTTCAAATTGTTGCAAATCTGCAGAATTTTTTCCACATATTTATTGAAAAAAATCCGTGTATAGGTGAACCCAGGAAGTTCAAAACCTGTGTTGTTCAAGGGTCAACTGTACTGTTGTAGTGGTAGATGGTGATCATAGAGACTCTACTTTTTCATGGAAATTGAATTGTCACCCAATTTTCTTGTAATTATTTTTTAAGTGTATGTGAATTCTCTCAAAACATATTTTGTCTCTGATTTTTGTACTCCTTAGTGCATCATGGTTTCCAGCATTTAATTGTTGTCTAATAAATGTTCATTGAATGAATGAAGCATATTTGTAATATTGACCAGACCACAGAGAGATGTTTGACACTTTTTACTTTTCTCTAGGCTGCTAACTCATAATGTACTGCAGGAGAATCTTGGGAATAGATGTTGAAATGTATGCTGTGTAGATTTGATTGTTGAAAACAATGATGATGATATGTATACATTTAGGCCAGGGTAAATGTAGTATACATAATTCAAAAGTATTCTGTAAGTTTTCCTTAGAGCAGAGGATTCTTGAAATTCTGGCCCTGTGATTCTGTATGCTTAGTTTCAGAGCTTTAAAATGTACAGTGGAAAAAAAAAAATGTACAGTGAAGTTGCAGCCTATGAACTTAGATTCTATAAAAAAGAGCTAAGAAAAAGAAGTATGATCAGAATTGTTCTTAAAAAATCTGTTAAATCTCCCATAAATTTGAAAATACAAGTGCATATATATATACACACCTGTATAATAATAAAAGATTTAAGTGTATATATATATATATATATATATATATATATATATGTATATCGAGCGGAGAAGGCAATGGCACCCCACTCCAGTACTCTTGCCTGAAAATCCCATGGACAGAGGAGCCTGGTAGGCTGCAGTCCCTGGGGTCGCTAAGAGTAGGACACGACTGAGCGATTTCACTTGGACTTTTCACTTTCATGCATTGGAGAAGGAAATGGCAACCCACTCCAGTGTTCTTGCCTGGAGAATCCCAGGGACGGGGGAGCCTGGTGGGCTGCCCGCTATGGGGTCGCACAGAGTCGGACACGACTGAAGTGACTTAGCAGCAGCATATATATATATAGAGAGAGAGAGAAAGTAATGTCATGTATAATACATAGGCCAAATATGATTTTTCCAGGAATTTTGAGAAAAAGCAGAGTTGAATTTAAGTAAGTTTAAAGTGTAATGATGAATTCACTAAATGCTCACTATTGAAAAAATTTGGATTAATTTATCATGTAAAACTTTTTCAGAAGTTGATAAATGTTTATTTTATGTTTTGTGTGTGCAGATTGATATTTGCCTTTTTTCCCCTAGAGACATCATTTCAGCTTTCCGTCTATTTTTATTTATGGACATACTGCCAGTGGAAAGACCTATGTAACACAAACTTTGTTGAGAAGTTTAGAGGTAAGATTACCCCAAGCTCAGTGTTAATTGATTTTTATTTGTAGACTCCTAGAAATGGAAGGGATCTGGGAGATGTTTAGTTTAAACTTACGTTTGTCTAATTTATTTTTTAATCTTTTCTTTGTCCTCACTCTGTCAGTAAATTGAACAGTAAATGTGTTCTGTGGATTCTGTGTCATTAATATCTTGACTCCGTGTAGCTTTAATCATAGCCATTGCTGCTGAGTTTCATTTATTGTGTTTGTTTCGTTTATTTCCACAACAGTTTTCTAAGAGCAGTCTGTTCTTCACCCTGCAGCTAGTCCATGAAAATCTTAAATAAGATCTTCAGCAAAATGTTCAGGTGTTTTGCTTGGTATATAAGACCCTTCGTGAGCAGAATTCAGTTTATCTTTCATAATGTAATGCCTAAGAATTTGAGACAGAATCTAGCAGGCTCATGTTCCTCTTCTAGGTTCACCCCTTAGTGCTCTCCCCATCTGAAAAGTGGGGCTAATAGCGACGACATTTGGAATTTTTGTGAGAATTTAGTGAGTTAATATATGACAAGTACTTACCACAATACTTAGTGTATAGTAAGCACTCAGTAGAGGTTAGATGCTATTACTCATGATTATTGCCACACCTCATTTCGTATCCTAAACCAGGGATGGGCAAACTTTCTCTTTAATGGCCAGATAGTAAATATTTTAGACTTGTGGGCCAGGTACTTTCTATTACTACCTCTCAACTCCTCCTCAGTAAGAAAGCAGCTGTGGACAGTATCTATCTGAATGGACTTAGCTGTGTTCTCATACAGCTTTATATATCAAAAGACTGTTGTTTGCTATTCCTGGTCTCAACTTTAGCTCACAGTTTGTGTGTTTTGTGTGGCATACTGGAGTATTGACAGTTCTTGCTGTTTCTTACTTTGAACCCTGGGCATACACTGCTCCCTCTGCTTGGAATCACTTTCTTACACTCACTCTCTCCACCTGTCCTACCCTTGAGTGTGCACGGTCCTGGCTCAGGCATTTGTGTTTGTAAGTCCATGTAGGAGGTGTCCAAAAACAATGTATTTTGAATAAAAGCATGAAAATTTAATACGAAAGTTCCATATTTAAGGACTGTATTTCATTTTTTAATGTATCATGATTTTTGCTGCTAGTTGATCATTGTAATAAATAATGATTATCACGACTTTTCATACAAATTTACAAAGAGACGTTTAGGATATGTTGCCGTTAAAGGCCATAGATGGCACACAGATAGCAGTAAGCAAGACAGTTACTCATAACAGAGATAGTGTGGACTCTAGTTCATAAAGGAGTGGGGGTAAAGGATGTTCAGAAAATGCTGGTGAAATTGTGCCTAGGTAAATATATTGTAGCCTTACTTATAGTGTTCCTCTGGAAAAGAAAATCTTTATTGTGTGAGATTTATAGAGCATCACTAAAACTGGTTATGTTGTTTAGTCGCTAAGTCGTGTCTGACTCTTTTGGGACCCCATGGACTGTAGCCTGCCAGGCTCCTCACTCCATGGAATTTTCCAGGCAAGAATACTGGAGTGGGTTGCCATTTCCTTAGTCAGGGGATCTTTTCAACCCAGGGATTGAACCTGCCTCTCCTGCATTGTCAGGTGGGTTCTTTACCACTGAGCCACCAGGGAAGACCACAAATAGTTACAGGTGCCATGCCTCTGAGCGATCAGTACTGCTTTGTGATTTCATTTTGAGAACAGACTATATTTGTAAGTCTTTTGTTTCTTCATTGCTTCTGGAGTTAACTTCCATTTTGGTAGTTCTTTAAATGAAAAGTTCATTCTCAATCCTCACAGGTGGATTACTGTGGTTTCTAACTCTTAATTTTAATTAGCATTTTCTTAAATCTAGGTGTGTCCATCATTAAAAATATTATCTTAAAATTATAAATAAATTCTTACTAAGAATTTTAACATTCACATGTCCTTGGGGTTCTTTTTATGAATTCTTTAGAAGAAATTACAAGTTTTCTTTGAATCCCTGTTGGAAACAAATGAAAACTCAAATAATTGAAGTGAGTTTAATGGAGGGACTGTTTTACAAAGGTTGAAGAAATGTTAAGGGAACCAGTAAGGGATGGTGATGTGCTGAGAGCCTGTAGCTCCCTCAGACTTAAATGGACCATCAGAAGGAAGTGTAAAGGCCCCAGCAAGAGGTGTAATCTGTGACAAGGGGCTGCCCATCTCGGCCTTTAGGAGAAGATGGGGCCTCTGTCAAGCTCTGGGCCACTGAGGGATGGGAGAGGGAGTCAAGGGAATACTCAGTTTTTTTCTCTCACCATTCTTCGTCTGTCTACTGGTTCTTCCCATTGACTGAATCCACTAGATCCAGAAAAACTGGAGTCTGAGCGATGCAGTCTGTAGTGGTCAACCTCGGGGGGCACAGAGCAGTTTGGAGAATGGTGGGGTACAGATTTAGAAGGGCAAACGGGATATCCAGCAAAGCCATTATTGTGTTTGTGTGTTTTGTATTTACACTTTTTGTTTTTGTTTTCAGCTTCCACATGTCTTTGTGAATTGTGTTGAGTGCTTTACCTTGAGACTGCTTTTGGAACAAATTTTAAACAAATTGAATCATCTTAGTTCTTCAGAGAGTGAATGTTCTACTCACATAACCTGTGAAATATTTAATGACTTTGTTCGCTTATTTAAACGAATAACTGAAGCTGAAAATCTCAAGGATCAGACTGTATATATTGTAAGTAATTTAATTTCATTATATCATCTCTTACTTGAAAACTGATCTATGAAATCAGTTTCCATTTTTTTTTTTTTTTTGAGATCTGTTAGGTACAGTGCATTGTATAAGGTGCTTATGTGATATAAAAACTGATATATTTCTTTTTTTAAACTGAGGTATAGTTTTTCAATTGAGGTATGTATAGTTGATGTGCAATATAATATATGTTTCAGGTGTACAGTGTAGTACACCTGAAACATTGATTCGGACAGGGAGGCCTGGCGTGCTGCGATTCATGGGGTCGCAAGGAGTTGGGCACAACTGAGCGATTGAACTGAACTGACTCCATTTATAGTTATTATAAAACATTCACTATATTTTCTGTGCTCTACAATGTATCCTTGTAGCTTATTTATTTTATATGTAGTAGTTTGTACCTCTTAATCTTCTGCCCTTATGTTGCCCCTTCCTCATTCCCTGTGCCCACTGGTAACCACTGGTTTGTTTTCTATGTCTATGAGTCTATAGATGTAGTTCTTATCTAAAGGGAGCTTCAGTTTTAGTAGAAGAGTTATGATATACTCATATATGACTACACGTAGAATGTGATTAGTGATAACATTGATAGGCAAAGCACTGATCCAGGTACATCTGGTACAGCCTTATAAGGTGATAACATCTGAGATGGAGCTAAAAATATGATTAGGGTGTTAGTAGAAAGAAAATAAAGAAGAGAAATTTCAGATGGAGGGAATTAGGCAAAGGCATGTAGATGGGAATGGAGCCTAGGGAATACCAAATACTCTGGTCTTTGTGGGTTATAAAATATGAGGGAAGACAAAGAAGACTAGAAAAGTGGGAGGGGTAGATCATGGAGTGTCTTGAAAACCATACTAATGTGCCTTATTTCGTTTCCTATTCAGTGAGAGGAAGATGTAGAGCAACAAACATGCTTTAGGAAAATTGCTCTGAAGGCATGTTGAATAGATAGATTGGAGGGAATTGAAAGACGTAGGCTAGACTCTTTTGAGGCTCTTGTAACTGTTTTCATTAGAGGCAGTTTGGGCCTGGATTAGAGTTGGGGTAGAAAATGCAGAAAAGAATAAATGTAAGAGACAGCAAAGGTCACATTTGTCAATTGTGTATGGGGTACGTTTGGGGAAGATGAATCATTTGATTTTAGATTGACTTAGTTTGAGTTTAACTTGTTACATCAATTTGAAAATAATTAGCAGACAACTGAAAGTATATAATGTGCTTTATGTTAGTGAATTTTTTATAATACTTTAATCTTACTTTAAAAATGATTATCTCTGAAATTGAAATTAAATTTTAATATAATACCGTTTCATAGCAGCTAAGTTATAAACTCATTGAAAGGACTAAGTTTTATGCCTTCTTACATCTTCTTAAATGTATAAAACAGTTCCTTCCACTTTTTAATTTTGTTCATTTATTTATGCAAATATCCCAGGCACTGTTTTAGATACTGGAGATAGAACAGGGACAAAAGAGTCTTCGCCCACTTGGGGCTTATAATCTAATTGGAAAAGGTAGATAATAAGCAAGTTAATATGTAGTATGTTGGATGTGGTACATTAGAGTAAGGCAGAATCAGCTGTGGGGGTGGGGGGTGGGGGGAATAGTTATTTTCTAAGTGAGAAGGGCAGAGAAGATCTCACTGAGATAATGATAACAGACCTGAAACTGGACGGAAGTAAGGGGCAAGCCATGAAAATATCTTAAAAAAAAAAGGAGTATTCCAAGCAGAGAGATTTATGTGAGCATACAGAGATTGGAGTATCAAGAAGGCCATTTTGGCTGGATTAGTTAAGTAAGAGGGGAGAGGGGTAATGCTGAGAAAGAAAAAGTACAAGATAGAAGCATGCAGACTAGTGTTATGGGTTGATTTGTTTCCTCCGAGAAGTTGTTGAAGTTTCCTCCAAAAAGTATGTTGAAGTTCTAGCCCCTAGAACCTCAAAATATGACCCTATTTGTAAATGAGATCATTGTGGTTCTAGTTAAATTGAGGTCATACTAGAAGATTGGGCCCCTCATCCAATATGACTGATGTCCTAGTGAAAAAAGAAGAAATGTAGAGACAGGGATGCGCACAGGGAGAATGCCACATACTTTAGTATGTTGCCACAAGGCAAGGAATTATCAGGAGCTAGAAGAGAGACCTGATACACCTCCTTCTCTAGCACCTTCACAGAAAGCATGGCCTTGCTTGATCTGATAGTTACAGCCTCCACAACTGTGAGATAATAAGTTTCTCTTAAACCACTCTGTTTGCCTTATTTTGTTATGGCAGCCCTAGGAAACTGATACAACTAGTTACGAAGTTTTTGTGCAGCTGAAGGAATGACCTTGTCATGATCTGAGTGAAGAAAACTACAGCAGGTGGGGTCTTGCTGGGGGGAAAAGTCCTGAGGAATTTGGTTTTGGGCATGTAAAGTCCAAGTAGAGATGTTGAGTTGGCACTTGAACACTTGGTGTCTGAGGTCAAAAGAGGTCCAACGTGGAAATACCATTTTGGGTTTCTGAGCGTATACTTGAAGCCGCAAGATAGGATTAGGTCACCAGCAGAGTTAGAAAAGTGTTGAGTCCAGTGACTGAGTACTGTGGTGTTCCAGTATTGAGTTAGTGAAGAAATTAGGAGACAGAAGGTATCATTGATGTACAAATAAAACTTAGATAGTGAATAGTCTTGGAAGTCTCTCTAGGCTTCTCCTTTCTTGGACCTTTGACTAGAAAAAGTAGGCTTTTGTTGGAGTGCTTTTAGTCTCTTCTCCTTGGCCTTTCTGTGTTGTAGGCTTCTTCAGCTCTACACATGAGGCAAGAAAATAACTTAGACAATTCACCCTCCGAAGTGAGTTGTCATTCTTCTGGTCCTGAGGTCCCTAGCTAGTTTGCCTTCTTTCCACCTTTCAGAGCCTTATTTGTTTTGTGTGTAATACTCAAGATTCTTAATTTAACTTAGGAGGAATAGGAAAAAGTACATCTGCTCCATCTTAGAGTAAGTACATAGTAAAGAATTAACAACTGCTAGAATAGTTTGGCACCATTACCTTGATTTATGCTAAGGCTACTTAAATTTAACCCACAGTTGCTTCTTTTTAACATTAGTACAAATATCACCATGGTAGAAGAAGGCATATAAAATTTTAGTATTATTATGAAAATAGTTTTGACCTCACCAACCTCCTGATAGAGGATCAGAAACAGCACACCCCCCTGCCCTCACCTTAAAGGGGCCTACAGATCACACTTCAAAAGCCAGTGATACAGAATATAAGCTGATCTTTCACTGGGTAGGATAGGCGACAAGATCATTGGAGGAGAGAGGGATTTAAGAAAATAAATAGTCTACCATATCAGAAGGAAGTCATTTATGTAGATTTTTAAATATGCAAAAAATATAGGAGTTATGTTAGAAACATGATAGTCAGAAACTGTAACATTTAAAGAACAAGGAGGAAAGACCCCAGAGTGTTGGATAACTCCAACAGGTAGAGTTTCAAAGCTGTGTCTTCAGGGAGGAGGAGGGATCAATATTCTGTGAGGAGCCATGAGGAATCAGTAGGACCCAACTCCTTTTTCAGGCCTCATGGATCAGTGTAGGCATTCAATGTTGTTTGTTAGATGACTAAACATTAAAGGTGAAAAAGTTTGTAGGTGTTTAGTGTAGAACATTTAGAGTAATTTTGTAGAATATGCAGTTATTTAATATATGAATTGGTAAGCTTCAGCACTTAGGAAATAATGCAGAAAGATGTTTGAGAATGTTTTCTAGTTAGTAAACATCCTTACAAATCAAGTCTATTAGATTACTTTCATGTAAATTACTTTTAAAAATGTTTGAATTTGAATTAAAATTTTAACTTCTTTGAGTATTAGTTATTTGATAATTGCTTTTAAAGAAGTATCATTTATTAAAATACTATCAAACCATTAATTACAATGGGTTAATTATATTAAGTTAGAAGAATGAACTATTACTGCTTCAGCTTTGTGTTTTGAATTAAAATGGGCATACAAATGGACCAATTTATTTGAATTAATCTGTGTGCTGTATTAGAGAGTTTTAAATGGAAATTGATGGGAAAATTGCATATTGAGAATACATAGTTGAGAAACTAATTTGTTTCTTTTTAGCAGTAAATAACTTTAGCTTTATTTTGTCTAAATGAATTAGGAATGAAATATCTTAAGTTAATTACTCTCGTACATTGTTTCAAGCTGCCTATTAATCAGCAAAACAGATATAAAACATTTTGGATTGTTCAGGGAAATAATATTATATTTTCTGAATTTTAATTTTATTCCTAATGTAAATGATTATAATTATAATCCCAGTAGTATTATCATAACACTGAACAAAAATTTAATCTTTCTTCACGTTTGGTTTTCTAGCTAAAGGGTTTAGCATGCATTTACAAAGTTCAAGCAAGTAAAGTTTTACATATTGAAATTTAGAATTTTCTTCTATCTCTCGGGTCAGAAAGCTTTGTAATTATTGGTATGTGGTAGACATTTATCTTTTATTAAGTGACATAAAAATGCATGTAGTTTTATTTCCTGTATACTTATAAGAAAAGGTCCTTAACATCCTAATTCACTGTCTTTTTGATAGTTTATCTTTAAAACCTTTTTAAGTGTAATTATGACTTATTCTCTAAAATTTGGGTTAAAACATGTTAGTAGACTTATTGACCTATTTGAAATGTCTTCCATAAATTTTAATACTCTTTAAAATATTAATTCATGTCACATTTTTTAACATGGAAGGTTCAAATCTTGAATTATGTAAATGTTTTGTGAAAGGACTTTTAAAATTGATTTTGACACTGTGGTTTTTTAAACAAGGTTCTGGATAAAGCCGAGTATCTAAGAGATATGGAAGCAAACCTTTTACCTGGATTTCTTAGATTACAAGAATTGGTAAGTGATGTGTGAATCTTTTTCCCCTATGGCCTAATCAGTAGATATGTGTTGTCAGTTTTTTCTTTTTGCCTATTGGATAGCTGAGAAATAATCTCTTAATATAAATTTGATATGCATTTCTCTATTATGAGTGAAGTTGAAGATTTTTTCAAAGTTTAATTGATTTGTACTTTGATCACACTTATTCTTCAGTTATTTAGCTTTTATTTTTGATTGTGAAGTGGCTAATACTACTTTCTGTTAAAAGAATTTAGGTGTTTACTAGAATAAATGGTGGGAAAGGGCTAGACTTTGAACTGTCTGCAAGAATTTTAAAATTTTCTTTTCAGAAATATAAAATAGAATGATAGGTCTGCTCTGGATCATCTGACATTCTGTCTCATGGCCACTCAGTTATTGGAACCAACTTTGTGTTTCAACTTAAAATCGTGTTGGCACTGAATAATATTAATTCTAATTGTCATGGTTTCATAAGAAAAGAAAGGGATAAATTTACTGTGTATCAACATACGTGTCAGGCGAAAAACAAGTAATAATACAATGGCAACAACAGATAGTAGTTTATAGTAGTTTGAGTAAAGGAAATTGGTGAGAGAGTTCAGTTTTCACCAATACCAGTTGGTATAGGAATACTAAACTCAAAAGGCTATTTCCTGTTAGTACCATATTGATGAAGTGAACAAAGATTTAGTTTAAGCAAAACAGTAATGTTCATCATATTCAAATAATGTTAATTTAAGTTTTATTGGCTTTATAGTCTTCTATTTAACTTATAAATTAAAAGATTGGTTTTATAACTTTATAAGTACCTTGAACATAAGTAGTTTATACCTACTTAGTTTTATGTCTCTATTATTTAAGTATAATATTAAGGGACATTATAATAAAAATTATTGGTTGGGGCATAAACTTGGATTACTGTAATATTGAATGGTTTGCCTTGGAAATGAACAGATTATTCTGTTGTTTTTGAGACTGCATCCAAGTACTACAATTTGGACTCTTTTGTTGACTATGATGGCTACTCCATTTCTTCTCAGGGATTCTTGCCCACAGTAGTAGATATAATGGTCATCTGAGTTAAGTTCACCTATTCCAGTCCATTTTAGTTCACTGATTTCTAAAATGTAGATGTTCACTCTTGCCATCTCCTGTTTGACCATTTCCAACTTGCCTTGATTCATGGACCTAACATTCCAGGTTTCTATGCAGTATTGTTCTTTACAGCATCAGACTTTACTTCCATCACCAGTCACATCCACAACTGGATGTTGTTTTAGCTTTGGCTCTGTCTCTTCATTCTTTCTGAACTTATTTCTCTACTGATCTCCAGTAGTGCCGGAGCCAGCCGGCAAAGTCGATCAGGTCCCGAGAACGTGCACGGCGTGGCTGAGAAAGAATACTACAGCAAAGAATACTACAACAAAGATGGGGTCCAGAGTTTCAGACATGGCTCCACAAAGGGAAGCGGTCTGACCACGACTTTATTCAGCATCTCATATTTATACAGGAGAGCGTGAGAAAGAAAGACAAGACAGTTAACTTTTTTCTTGGTTGACCTATACATCTTACAAAAAGTCACAAGAAATCTTGAGAGCATGGGAATGGCACCCTGTTATTATTTCTTACACCAGATAACATTTCCCTGTGCATGAGAAGTTTGTCCAGAACTCCAGGTGTCTGCAGTAAATAATCGCCTAATCTCTGGGGTGGCGGGACAGAGAGCCATGTTTGCAAGCAAACCCTCAAGGACTGAGGCAGCTCCCAGAGCTGTGTCCTTCAGACAAAGGACCCCATTCTCACGGGCAGCTCCCTGCACAGTAGCATATTGGACACCTACCGACCTGGGGAGTTCATCTTTCAGTGTCCTATCTTTTTGCCTTTTTGTACTGTCCATGGGGTTCTCAAGGCAAGAATAATAAGTGGTTTGCCATTCCCTTCTCCAGTGGACCACATTTTGTCAGAACTCTCCATCACGACCTGTCTGTCTTGGGTGGCCCTACAAGGCATGGCTCCTCATAGTTTCATTGAGTTAGACAGGGCTGTGGTCCATGAGATCAGTTTGATTAGTTTTCTGTGATTGTGATTTTAATTCTCTTGGCTCTCTGATGGATAAGGATAAGAAGCTTATGGAAGCTTCCTAATGGGATAGACTGACTGAGGGGAAACTAGGTCTTGTTCTGATGAGCGGGGCCGTGCTCAGTAAATCTTTAACCCAAATTTCTGTTGATAGGCAGGGCTGTGTTCCCTCCCTGTTGTTTGACCTGAGGCCAAACTATAGTGGAGGTAATGAAGATAATGGCGACCTCCTTCAAAAGGTCCCATGCATGCACTGCTGCACTGCATACCCCCAACCCTGCAGCAGGCCACCGCCAACCCATGCCTCTGCTGGTGACTCCTGGACACTCACGGGCAAGTCTGTGTCAGTCTCTTTTGCGGTCACTGGTCCTTTCTCCTGGGTCCTGGTGCACACAAGGTTTTCTTTGTGCTCTCTAAGAGTCTATTTCCCCAGCCCTATTAAGTTCTGATGGCTGAGGGCTTATGTCATACCCAGGTCTGCTGCACCCAGAGCCCCTGCCTCTGAGGCAGGCCACTGCTGACCGTACCTCTGCAGGAGACGCTCAAACAGAGTTCTGGCTCAATCTCTGTGGAGTCTCTGGGTCCTGGTGCACACAAGGTTTGTTTGAACCCTCTGAGTGTCTCTGGCGGGTATGGGGTTTGATTCTGAATGCAGTTTCGCCCCTCTGACTGTCTTGCTGGGGCTTCTCCTTTGTCCTTGGATGTGGGGTATCTTTTTGTGGTCGGATCCAACATTTTCCAGTCGATGGTTGTTCAGCAGCGAGTTGTAATTTTGGCATTCTCACAGGAGAAGATGAGTGTACCTCCTTCTACTCCACCATCTTCCTCCACCACATCGTTCTGCTCCTTGTTGCCGGTGAGCTGGAGTTTGCTGCTCCTGAGAAATCAGTATGCGGGTCAAGAAGCAACAGTTAGAATTGGACATGGAACAGCAGACTGGTTCCAAATCAGGAAAGGAGTACATCAAGGCTGTATATTGTTACCCTGCTTATTTAACTTACATGCAGAGTACATCATAAGAAATGCCAGGCTGAATGAAGCACAAGCTGGAATCAAGATTGCCAGGAGAAATATCAATAACATCAGATACGCAGATGACACCACCCTTATGGCAGAAAGTGAAGAACTAAAGAGCCTCTTGACGAAAGAGGAGAGTGAAAAAGTTGGCTTAAAACTCAACATTCACAAAACTAAGATCCTGGCATCCAGTCCCATCACTTCATGGGAAATAGATGGGGAAATAATGGAAACAGTGAGACACTTTATTTTTTGGGGCTCCAGGATCACTGTGGGTGGTGACTGCAGTCATGAAATTAAAAGATGCTTGCTCCTTGAAAGAAAAGCTATGACCAACCTAGACAGCATATTAAAAAACAGAGACGTTACTTTACCAACAAAAGTCTGTCTAGTCAAAGCTGTGTTTTTTCCAATAGTCATGTATGGATGTGAGAGTTAGACTATAAAGAAAGCTGAGTCCTGAAGAATTGATGCTTTTGAACTGTGGTGTTGGAGAAGACTCTTGAGAGTCCTTGGACAGCAAGGAGATCCAACCAGTCAATCCTAAAGGAAATCAGTCCTGAATATTCATTGGAAGGACTGATACTGAAGCTGAAACTCCAATACTTTGACCACCTGATGTGAAGAGCTGACTCATTGGAAAAGACCCTGATCCTTGGACAGATTGAAGATGGGAGGTGAAGGGGATGACAGAGGATGAGATGGTTGGTTGGCATTCCCCACTCAATGGATTTGAATTTTGAGTAAACTCCGGGAGTTGGTGATGGACAGGGAGGCCTGGCATACTGCAGTCCATGGGGTCACAAAGAGTTGGACACGCCTGAACTGATAATAAAAATTAAGTAAATATTTGGGGAGACAGTGCCTAGAGCCTTTCCACCTTTAAGAGTTAAATGCATTACTCAAATTTGAGTAACTAAAAGTTCTAAACTGATTGCCACTTAAATCATTGTATGCTTAAGATTGACTCCTAAAATCCGCTTTTACTAATAGTCTTGGTGGGGAGATGTGGAGAAGACAGAAGAAAAGTAAGTATAACTCTTGGTGATGTAATCTGGAAGTCTTCTCATGTAGTCTAGCCTCTCCCAGTTTAATTATTTCTTGGCAGTTTACTACTGACCCCAGGGATCTGTCCTCATTGAGTAGAGGTCTCTTCCTCTCTTTTTGTTGTGTTGTGTTGAGTTTGTGGGATTTATTTTTGTTTTTGCATGTGTTCATCCACTGTTTCCCATTGCTTTGTTCAAGGACTCCTTCTCTGGTAGCCAGAGTACATTCTTGCTGTCCTCTCACCTTTCAGTAAAACTTACTCCCTTATTTTCCCCTGTGCCTAGTAATGGTGATCATGCATCCTGCCACAGTAGTTAGGCCATTCACTTTTTTTTACTTTTAGTTATAGAAGCTATTTGAAGAAAATGAAACGATTCATATAAGCTCAGCTCCACCAGAAAAGAAAATTGTTGTTTTGATGTTTCTGAAAACATGCTTGATTTTTAAATGTGTATGTCATTGAAAAGAAATATAGCCAAAGCATTTCCCACTTTTTATATTAAATACTTATCAGAGTAAAATGAAGTTTAAATTATAATAAATATCACTGTAGTTGAAAGTGCTTTCAGATGAACAGATGAGAACCAACTTTTTATCAATTCTTTTAGACTGATAAATAGCCTCGATTTTTTAATCTCTCAGTATTTTTTTAGCTGATTTTATAAAATCCTTTTGGATAATCATATTTTAAAGCAAAAGCAGCTCAATGCTTTGTGATGAAGATTGTGTTTAGAGCATGCCCTTTTATCTCTATAGAAATCAGGAATTATTAAAAATTAATAAGACAAAAAGCATTTGAAAGTAAAAATCTTCTCTTTCATGAAGATGCTACATTTTCTATGGAGTCATTAATTTATTGAACTTAACTATCTTTGTTAGCCAGAAGTATATTTCTATGAATAATGAAAATTTGAATAAAAGATTACACATAAGTTAGAAACTATAAAAGTAAATCACCATCAAAGAATAGTGTAAGAGATTTGGTCCTAAGAATAGTTAAAGAACAAAACAGATACCATATCTATTACTCAACTTAGGAGACATCCAAAAGAACATGAGAAGAATTAAAATTTGTGTTGGGAATGCAGAGGTGTCTACAGATAAATTCTAGCATTAGAATTAGCATTCATGGCCACTCTGTAGAAGGATAACATACACACTGAGCTTGTTCTCTTAATGTTATTTCTAGAATATTATAATTTCAAAAGATGTCTGTTTACTTAACATTGGTATTTTGGATACTCATTCTTGTTTGTGTTTTTAATGTGTGCTCATCATCATCTTCAACAAATATATTCTTTTCTGTGGGTGCTATAGCCATTTCAGTTTTGCCTTTTTTGGTTTAAGTGTATGGTTTGAAAACACCCGTAAAAAGATCTTATTTTAATCATTCAAGCAGATGTGTTTCTTAATTTCTATAAAATAAGTCCTTGTGTGACTATGCTAGTGTTACATGTAACTGAATTGTCAATTAACCTGAAAGTTTTATGGAAATTTTAAGTAATTACGTAGGAAAATTTGCATATAAAGATGAACTCCTTGATTAGGTTTTCTAAATATGGCTTATTAATATGCAAATAATTTGCTATATATTAGAACTTGGCTGGATTTATTTTGAAAGAAAAATTCAAATGGAATTATTGTTCTGATTAAGATTTTTTAATGCAAGTTTACTTTTATTTATCTCTCTTTTACAGACTGGCAGAAATGTGACTGTTATCTTTCTCAGTGAAATTGTTTGGGAAAAGTTTCGTCCAAATACCGGATGCTTTGAGCCATTTGTCTTGTATTTCCCTGATTATAGCATAGGTAAAATTGAATACATTATTTTGACTAATGATAACTCAGTAAAATACTTTTTTGTTGTTTTAAAGATTAAGCTAGCATGTTCAAATGAGAATACTTTGATGTCTTAATCTATTAGGGTTTGCTGCCAATCTCAAATAAATGTTTGTATTTCTGCACTTAATAGAGATTTTATTTTAGAACGATGAGAGGTGGTTCTCTTATAATTACTTTTTTTTGAATGAGCATTTCTCACGTATTTATGCTAATGGTGTATTTTCACATTTTTTTTTAGTCAGGACAGTAAGATATATATGTTGTGATTATAATATCCTTACAAGTGAAAATCAGACTAAGTTAGCAAAGTACATTAAAATTGTACTGAAATGTTCATATACCACGTGCCTGAGTTAAGTACTACCCAGAATGTATCTTATTTTGTAAATCTCATTTTTCATTACTGTAACTCTTACAGTAGCAACCGCTAGTCCTTATTGTTGTGTGTGTGTGCTTAATCTTAAATTCATAGATCTTAATGATCTTTATCTTTGGAAAAGCACAATAGCTTTTTGTGTTTCTGAGTAGTTTTGTAGATTAATACTGTGCTGTTACTATACAAATATGATACTTCTGATTCAAAGATTATAACTTAAGCATAAGATGGTTAGAGGCTGTGAAAAAGATACCATTCCTTGACCTTGGCTTCAAAACACTATCCCTTTGAACTAACAGCTATAAACATTGATTTTTAAGATCAGCACAGTTTTGCCTGTTTTCACAAGAACACAGCAGTCAAATAACACCTCCTGCCTTTGCTAATTAACTGAGATAGAAAAAAGAAGCCCAAAATAGATGAAGGGAGCCCTTATTTTTAATAGGGCTATGAAAATCACAAGGAGAAAAGGGTAGGAAGAAAATAAAGGATTTCATTAAAAAATTTCTTTGTATTTAATGTCATGACTGTTAGATGTTAAAGTTTTTCATGACCTATTTTAGGTTTAAGTAGTGAAAAATTATTTTGAAATGCTAGTTTTCTAGTGATGTTGAAATTAAAGTATGTTATCATGAATTGTGATTTTTTTTTTTAAATTAGGATGTAAAGCAGCAGAGATGGAGACAATTTAAGGACATAAAAGTGATCTTGTTAATTTTAAAGAGTATAGGAAAGTGTAGATTTTTGAAAAGTATGAGATGGAACCAAGTTCATATAGTTATGAAATTTTAGAGCCTTTAACATACCATTTTTTAAAAAAATTCAAAAACACCATCACACAAGAAAATGTTAAAAAAAAAAAAAAAGTATTAATTGATACGCCAAATTATAGTCAGAATAAGTAAGAATGGAACCTGGGCAAAAGGATAATCTTAGTGCCTGAGTCATCCAGTCATAACTTGGTACATATGTCATCTGTAGGACTGTGTTATCTAACGTTCAGGACACCCTTTCCTCCTAGCAGTATCAGGGCCTAATTTGGATTTCTTGTTTTCTGGTCTCTCCCACATGCAGACTGCTCATCTTTTGGTAATGCTTTTTTTTTTTTTTCCTTCAGTTGGATTATAGTACAGTTGGTCAGGTTTTTGGTTTAGTTATTGGAATAACTAAATTCCAATCAATTGGAATAAATCATACTAAGCTCTAGTAAACAATCTGAAAATCTCAGTGACTTATAATTTCCCACCTAACAACCTTCGTGCAATTTTTATCCTACACTTTACATATGTTACTGTTTGCGCTTTCAGTTCAGTTCAGTTCAGTCGCTCAGTCGTGTCCGACTCTTTGCGACCCTGTGAATTGCAGCACGCCAGGCCTCCCTGTCCATCACCAACTACTGGAGATCACTCAGACTCACGTCCATCAAGTTGGTGATGCCGTCCAGCCATCTCATCCTCTGTCGTCCCCTTCTCCTCCTGCTCCCAATCCCTCCCAGCATCAGAGTCTTCCAATGAGTCAGCTCTTCGCAGGAAGTGGCCAAAGTATTGGAGTTTCAGCTTTAGCATCAGTCCTTCCAAAGAACACCCAGGGCTGATCTTTAGAATGGACTGGTTGGATGGCCTTGCAGTCCAAGGGAATCTCAAGAGCCTTCTCCAACACCACAGTTCAAAAGCATCAATTCTTTGGCGCTCAGCTTTCTTCACAGTCCAGCTCTTGCATCCATACATGACCACTGGAAAAACCGTAGCCTTGACTAGACGGACCTTTGTTGGCAAAGTAATGTCTCTGCTTTTGAATATGCTATCTAGATTGGTCATAACTTTTCTTCCAAGGAGTAAGCATCTTTTAATTTCATGGCTGCAGTCACCATCTGCAGTGATTTTGGAGCCCAAAAAAATAAAGTCTGACATTGTTTCCACTGTTTCCCCATCTATTTCCCATGAAGTGATGGGACCAGATGCCATGATCCTCGTTTTCTGAATGTTGAACTTTAAGCCAACTTTTTCACTCTCGTCAAGAGGCTTTTTAGTTCCTCTTCACTTTCTGCCATACGGGTGGTGTCATCTGCATATCTGAGGTTACTGATATTTCTCCTGGCAATCTTGATTCCAGCTTGTGCTTCTTCCAGCCCATTATTTCTCATGATGTACTCTGCATAGAAGTTAAATAAGCAGGGTGACAATATACAGCCTTGACGTGCTCCTTTTCCTATTTGCAACCAGTCTGTTGTTCCATGTCCAGTTCTAACTGTTGCTTCCTGACCTGCATATAGGTTTCTCAAGAGGTCTGGTATTCCCATCTCTTTCAGAATGTTCCACAGTTTATTGTGATCCACACAGTCAAAGGCTTTGGCATAGTCAATAAAGCAGAAATAGATGTTTTTCTGGAACCATCTTGCTTTTTCCATGATCCAGCGGATGTTGGCAATTTGATCTCTGGTTCCTCTGCCTTTTCTAAAACCAGCTTGAACATCTCGAAGTTCACGGTTCACGTATTGCTAAAGCCGGGCTTGGAGAATTTTGAGCATTACTTTACTAGCGTGTAAGATGAGTGCAATTGTGTGGTAGTGTGAGCATTCTTTGGCATTGCCTTTCTTTGGGACTGGAATGAAAACTGACCTTTTCCAGTCCTGTGGCCACTGCTGAGTTTTCCAAACTTGCTGGCATATTGAGTGCAGCACTTTCACAGCATCATCTTTCAGGATTTGAAAAAGCTCCACTGGAATTCCATCACCTCTGCTAGCTTTGTTCGTAGTGAGGCTTTCTAAGGCCCACTTGACTTCACATGTGGGCCAGGATGTCTGGCTCTAGGTGAATAATCATACCATTGTGATTATCTGGGTCGTGAAGATCTTTTTTGTGCAGTTCGTCTGTGTATTCTTGCCACCTCTTCTTAATATCTTCTGTTTTGTTAGGTCCATACCATTTCTGTCCTTTATCGAGCCCACCTTTGCATGAAATGTTCCCTTGGTATCTCTAATTTTCTTGAAGAGATCTCTAATCTTTCCCATTCTGTTGTTTTCCTCTATTTCTTTGCATTGATCGCTGAAGAAGGCTTTCTTATCTCTTCTGGCTATTCTTTGGAACTCTGCATTCAGATGCTTATATCTTTCCTTTTCTCCTTTGCTTTTGGCTTCTCTTCTTTTCACAGCTATTTGTAAGGCCTCCCCAGACAGCCATTTTAATTTTTTTGCATTTCTTTTCCATGGGGATGGTCTTAATCCCTGTCTCCTGTACAGTGTCACGAACCTCAGTCCATAGTTCATCAGGCACTCTTATCTATCAGATCTAGGCCCTTACATCTATTTCTCACTTCCACTGTATAATCATAAGTGATTTGATTTAGGTCAAATCACTAAACCAGTATAGTTTTAGTGGTTTTCCCTACTTTCTAGAGGTTTTCCCTACTTTCTTCAAGTTAAGTCTGAATTTGGCAATAAGGAGTTCATGATATGAGCCACAGTCAGCTCCTGGTCTTGTTTTTGCTGACTGTATAGAGCTTCTCCATCTTTGGCTGCAAAGAATATAATCAGTCTGATTTCGGTGTTGACCATCTGGTGATGTCCATGTATAGAGTCTTCTCTTGTGCTGTTGGAAGAGGGTGTTTGTTATGACCAGTGCATTCTCTTGGCAAAATTCTATTAGCCTTTGCCCTGCTTCATTCCGTATTCCAAGGCCAAATTTGCCTGTTACTTCAGGTGTTTCTTGACTTCCTACTTTTGCATTCCAGTCCCCTATAATGAAAAGGACATCTTTTTCGGGTGTTAGTTCCAAAAGGTCTTGTAGGTCTTCATAGAACCGTTCAACTTCAGCTTCTTCAGCATTACTGGTTGGGGCATAGACTTGGATTACTGTGATATTGAATGGTTTGCCTTGGAAACAAACAGAGATCATTCTGTCGTTTTTGAGATTGCATCCAAGTACTGCATTTCAGACTCTTTTGTTGACCATGATGGCTACTCCATTTCTTCTGAGGGATTCCTGTCCGCAGTAGTAGATATAATGGTAATCTGAGTTAAATTCACCCATTCCAGTCCATTTTAGTTTGCTGATACCTAGAATGTCGACGTTCACTCTTGCCATCTCCTGTTTGACCACTTCCAATTTGCCTTGATTCGTGGACCTAACATTCCAGGTTCCTATGCAATATTGCTCTTTACAGCATCAGACCTTACTTCTGTCACCAGTCACATCCACAACTGGGTATTGTTTTTGCTTTGGCTCCATCCCTTCATTCTTTCTGGAGTTATTTCTCCTCTGATCTCCACTGATCAGTTGGGCTTTACATAACTGAAAAGGCAAGGTGGAAAATATCTGTCATCATGTACCCTCCTGGAGATTTGTTCAGCCCTTTGGATAATGAATGTATAGTTTCAACTTCGGGAATTTTTCAGCCATTATTTCTAAAAATATTTCATCTGTCCCCTCTGCTCCCCCCACCTTTTTCCAGGGCTGCATTACATGACCATTAGATCTCTTGATATTGTCCTGCTGAATCTCTTATTTATTCATTTAAACTTTGTATCTTTTTTCCTCAGTGTTTTATTTGGTTTGGCTTTTGTTTCTGTGTCTTCAAGTTCAGTGACCTTTTTCTCTACAAGTGTCTTCATCTGCAGTTATCCAATCCAGAGGATAAAAAGAAAGAGAAAAGGCACAGAAACCAGAGATGAAATTAGAAAATTAGAAAAGGCAGAGGAACCAGAGGTCAAATTGCCAATATCCACTGGACCATAAAGAAAGCAATAGAGTTCCAAAAACATCTACTTCTGCTTTATTGAGTACACCAAAGCCTTTGACCTTGTGGATCACAACAAACTGGAAAATTCTTCAAGAGATGGAAATTCCAGACCACTTGACCTGCCTCTTGAGAAATCTGTATGCAATTCAAGAAGCAACAGTTAGAACTGGGCATAGAATAACAGACTGGTTCAAAATTAGAAAAGGAGTACATCAAGGCTGTATATTGTCACCCTGCTTATTTAACTTATATGCAGAGTACATCATGAGAAATGCTGGGCTGGAATCAAGATTGCCAGGAGAAATATCAATAACATCAGATACACAGATGACACCACCCTTATGGCAGAAAGTGAAGAAGAATTAAAGAGCCTCTTGATAAAGTGGAAGAGGAGAGTAAAAAAGTTGGCTTAAAACTCGATATTCAAAAAACTAAGATCCTGGCATCAGGTCCCATCACTTCATGGCAAATAGATGGGGAAACAATGGAAACAGTGAGAGACTTTATTTTGGGGGGCTCCAGAATCACTACAGATGGTGACTGCAGCCATGAAATTAAAAGATGCTTGCTCCTTGGAAGAAAAGCTATGATCAACCTAGACAGTATATTAAAAAGCAGAGACTTTACTTTGCCACAAAAGTCCGTCTAGTCAAAGCTATGGTTTTTTCAGTAGTCATGTATGGGTGTGAAAGTTGGACTATAAAGAAAGCTGAGCATAGAAGAATTGATGCTTTTGAACTGTGGTGTTGGAGATGACTTGAGAGTCCTTTGGACTGCAAGGAGATCCAGCCAGTCCATCCTAAAGGAGATGAGTCCTGAATGTTCATTGAAAGGACTGATACTGAAGCTGAAACTCCAATACTTTGGCCACCTGATGTGAAGTACTGACTCACTGGAAAATACCCTGATGCTGGGGAAGATTGAAGATGGGAGAAGGGGACAACAGATGATGAGATGGTTGCATGGCATCACCGACTCCACTGACATGGACATGAGTTTGTGTAAACTCCGGGAGTTGGTGACGGACAGGGAGGCCTGGAGTGCTGCAGTCCATGGAATCGCAGAGAGTCAGACACGACAGTGACTGCTGAATCCAGTGGAATTTTTCTTTATAGATCTCATTATGCTTTTGTTTTCCTTTATCTCCTTGAGCATATAAGTATGTTTTTAATAGTTGTTTAATGTCCTTGTGTACTAATTCAATTACCTCTTTCATTGTGGGTTGTTTCTATTGACTGATTTTTCTCTGTTATGGATATCCATTATACTTTGTCATGTGCTTAGTAATTTTTGATTGAATGATAGATATTAAATTTTTTGTTGTTGCATGTTGGACTTTTTTCTGTTAAGCATTTAAATCATTTGAAGATACGTTTGACCCTCTTGAAGTTATTTTTAAGCTCTTTTGGAGAGAGGGTTTGGGGCTAATTTTAGTTCCACTTCTAAGATACTTCTAAGTCCTTTTGGGTTCTCTGCTGAATGCTCAATGTATTTAGTATAGTTTCTCTATTCTTACTAGTGGAAAAAATGAACAGATTATACCCCTGTCTGAATTCTGGAGATTGTTTGACCTACAGCTCTCCAATAATTGTTTTTTTTCCCCCAGAAGTTTCTCTTGCTTGTTTTTTCTGGGCTTTTACTCTATCTATGCATGCAAATAGGAGAAGGCAATGGCAACCCAATTCAGTACTCTGCCTGGAAAATCCTATGGACGGAGGAGCCTGGTAGGCTGCAGTCCATGGGGTCTCTGAAGAGTCAGACATGACTGAGCGACTTCACTTTCACTTTTCACTTTCACGCATTGGAGAAGGAAATGGCAACCCACTCCAGTGTTCTTGCCTGGAGAATCCCAGGGACGGGGGAGCCTGGTGGGCTGCCGTCTATGGGGTCGCACAGAGTCGGACACGACTGAAGCGACTTAGCAGCAGCAGCATGCATTTAAATGTTGGCATTCAGCTAAGAATCAAGGGCAACCCTTAATGTAGATTTCTGGGGCTCTTTCTCTGCATAGTGTCCTTCTCTCATGAAGTTTACCCTTTATATTCTAGTACCCTTAGCTTTCTCTACTCTCACCTCTGTCTCAACTCAACTAAGATTAATGGGCTCCTTTTGCAACTCTACTGTACCACTATTGTAAAGTTTCCTCTAATTAGAAAGCCTGGCTGATGGTAAGACTCACCTCATTTCCCTTTTCTCGTATCAGAGTTCTTGGCTGCCTGATGTCTGAAAATAGCTGTTTTCTATATTTTGTCCAGTTTTTAGTTGTTTATTTATAGAAGAGTATTTCTGAACTGGAAATACTCCCTCATGACTGGAATCAGAAGTCCCTCTTTCTTCCATCCATCCAGTTATCTGTCAGCTTTTATATATAAGTACCTTTATCTCCAAGTTTTAAGGTACTTTTTACAAGTTTTTACTGTATCAAATATTTATGTTTTAAAAACTTGGCAACATTAAATTTAAAATAGCTATTAGGTGTAAAAATACATAGGCTTCAAAGTCAAATTTTGAACTTTGTATATTTTTTTTCAGTGGTTGTGATATAAAATTGCAGATCTAGCAACAATCTCTATTTAGAATTCCTTCAGGATAACGTTCTAGGCATGAGAATAGGCTTTAAAATGATCTTTTGGGAATGGGGACTTTGTTTATGTGGTTTTTGGCATTTTGTTTGGCCAACTGCCCTGTTTAGCAGATCCTGTTATATACAACTATTTCTGAATTTCTGTATATTAGTATCTATTGATAGACCATATGTATTGTTATGTACCTGACTGACTGTGAGGAAAAAGAGAACAGTTAAAATCAAGGTCTGATGGTAAATGGCAACATATTCATAGTAAAAATACTCAGAAGGATTCTTAAGAAAAAGGAAGTTGACTTGATCAGAGCATTCCATAAGAATTTTCACTTGAAAGTATTGTGATAGTCTTGAACCCTGTGGAACTAGGTTTACAGTACTGCTGCTGCTAAGTCGCTTCAGTCGTGTCTGACTCTGTGCAACCCCATAGACAGCAGCCCACCAGGCTCCTCCATCCATGGGATTTTCCAGGCAAGAGTACTGGAGTGGGGTGCCATTGCCCTCTCCGAAGTTTACAGTACTACTCTTGGTCAAAGAGCTCTTAACTGAGAAGTCTAAAGAGACCATCGCATCAAGAAGTCAGAGGGAATTGCAATAAGGAATAAATGACTGACTGATTCAGGTGCTATAAACTTGGAAATTTTGAATAATAGATGGTTTCTTTTTAGTTTTAACTGTGCTTCTACAATATTACATTTTTAACAGAATAAAATATAAGTTTAGGATTTTAAAGGCTTCCCTGATACCTCAGTTGGTAAAGAATCCGCCTGCAATTCTAGAGACCCCAGTTCGGTTCCTGGGTCAGGAAGAGTCTCTGGAGAAGGGATGGGCTACCCACCCCAGTATTTTTGGGCTTCCCTTGTGGCTCAGCTGGTAAAGAATCCGCCCACAATGATGGCCACCTGGGCTCGATCCCTGTTTGGGAAGATCCCCTGGAAAAGGGAAAGGCTACCCACTCCAGTATTCTGGCCTGAAGAATTCCATGAACTGTATAGTCCATGGAGTCACAAAGAGTTGGATGTGACTGAGCAACATTCACTTTCACTTAGGGTTCTAAACATGTGATACTGTATAAGAGTAAGATAAAAGAAATAAAGATACCAAAGTTGTAGGAAGAAAACACATTTTATAAAAAAAGGGAAGGACAAAGTAAAGATGAAGATTTTCATGAAAAAATTCTTGAATTATTTTCATTTTACAAAAAAATGAAGCACATTTTCCAATTTTGTGGTGATTTATATAGTACCTCTTGTTTTTACCTAGCTGACTTATGTAATTGGAAAAATAACTGAAGTCCATATTATTTTTTTGCTCTTGATATTGATGTTGCTTTGCCTATTATAAGGTTCTTGTGATTTTCTTTAGATGTCATTTCGTAGTACATATGTCAGGTAAAATTTAGTTATTTTTCTAGAACGTTAGATTCATGATTCTTTTACCTCAGTTTCAAAACTTGTATTACTTTTACATCCTAATCTTGTAACTGTTTTATTATTCCTGATAATTGCTGAACCTGTGTGTTTATTGTTTAAACCTGTATTATAAAATGCTAGAAGATACGACTAGGGTGCTAGGTCAGTCATTTCTGTTCATTTATGTCCCGTGAACAGGGAACCTGCAGAAGATCCTATCTCATGATCATCCTCCAGAGTATTCAGCTGATTTCTATGCTGCCTACATTAACATTCTTCTTGGAGTTTTCTATACTGTCTGTCGAGATTTGAAAGAGCTCCGGCATCTGGTGAGTTCTCATTTTGCTTAAATAAAATGTACATCTTTTATGTAGAAAAGGTGTGAGATAGGCTAGAAGCTAAAAATTTATTCTGGAAATAGAAATCTGTGGGTTAGTACAAATTTTGACCTGATCTGAAACCTTTCAGTCATCTTTAGTTGTTTACTTCCATATATCCTTAGGAGTGTGTTTTTTATTTCCTCCTTTCTCTTTTCTCTAATCACAAGTAATTTTTATTAAAATTAAAATGAAGGCTAACAGAGAGGAGGTGTGAAAACTTAATAAGCAATTGTATATCTAATTTTTTTAACAATTGTTTTTCAGGATTTTGTATTAATATATATTGATATTACCAGGGCTTCTCTGGTAGCTCAGACAGTAAAGAATCCTCCTGCAGTGCAGGAGACCTGGGTTGGGAAGATCTCCTGGAGGAGGGCGTGGCAACCCACTCCAGTGTTCTTACCTGGAGAATCCCCATGGACACAGGAGCCTGGCAGGCTACAGCACTTGGGGTTGCAAAGAGTAGGACACGACTGAGCAACTAAGCACAGCACATGTATTGATAGTGATCTGAAATCTAGATGCTCTTGAATATGGTCAGAAGCTTTATATAGGTCTTTCCTTAGCCACTAACCTTGAGTTAGTAATCTTTGTATAAAGGATTACTTTGAATTTATATAAAAGGTTACTTAAAAAAATTTGTTTTAAACATTAGCTGTTTAATCTTCATAGGCAGTTTGGAAAATGTATTTACTTTAATTTTCATATTTAACTTAATTTTGATCTTTGTTCTTTAGTTGTGTGGATCCATGAGGGAGAAGGCAAGAATATCTGGTTTCTTAAAATCTTTTATTAATACTTAAGATCTTATCTCCATGTAACAAGATGGTAAAATGTCTAAGGTTAGAAAATGGAACTTTCAAAGGAACAGATTCTCTTGATATATTTTCTTTGCTTTGTTCTTTTCTTTGCTCTGAAAAATATTACTTAGAAGGATTCAGTGTGTATTTGAGATAGAATATAGGAGAAATTGTGTTCACATTTAGTGTGTTTTTGGAACTTGTAAATTGTAGGCCTCTTCTGATTTAGATGAAGATTTCAAGTGTCTTCTAAGTAGGGAACAAACCAGAGACAAACTGTTCTAGCTCAAGCTTATCAATAACACCTCTCCAGAAGTTGAATGTCTGAGATTCCTGGTGACAGAGGGATATGACAGCAAGGGGGCTTACAGAGGGGATAGAGGGTCAGTGCGCAGTTCCTGCGTGAGGTGGAGTCGGGAGTGAGTACTCATCCTCTGTTATTCCTGGGAAATAACTTGTAGTTACCATTCCTTAACTCTGATGTCCTTGAATCCTGCAGGTATCTGTGCTGGCAGTCATTTCAAAGTAGATTATTATAAAGTACAAGAAGGAAGAATTATTTAGAGAAACTATTTGTAGGAAAAGAAAGTGTTAAATCTAAATACGGTTTTTATAAAGTCCTTTGGGTTTCACTGAGGAATGATTTTATTGAGGGATGAGATTACTTTTTTTCTTGTTATTGTTACATTATATTCAAAAACTTGAAACTTGAAGTGTGGTTTAAGTCTTTATTACTACTAGTGATACTAATAAATGTAAGATGATCTTTAAGTAGTGGAGAAAAAACAGTATAGGGTCCTTATTTTTCTGCATATGTAGAATGTAGGATAATAAACATATATTTTCCTTTTTCCTTTGAATGGATACTTTTGTTTCAAAGTTTGTAAGTGGCACATTTCTTGACAGTTTAATAAATCATCTGCAAAATATTCTTTTTAGGCATAAATACATAAAATATAAAAATATTCTTTTATATGTATGTACTTTTAAATCTGCTTTGGGGATTGTTATGTTACTTTTTATCTAGAGGCCAATATATTAGGTGGGGATTTATCCATTTAAGGAATATTTTACATGTTGTATTACTGCTGTTACTGATAATTATCGTTTTTATTGTTGTAGTAATAAACTGATAACATTTCATTTGGGCAATTATATTGAAATAAGTTTTCCTGAATCCTAACAAAAATTTTACTTGAAAAATAATTTCTAATTGTGGTAGATAAATTTTGTTTCTCTTTTCTCCCCCTTTGTTTATAGGCAGCACTTAATTTTCCTAAATATTGCGAACCTGTGGTTAAAGGAGAAGGTAACTATAATTTTACTGTAATAATTTTTCTTTTGAAAAAATTTCTGTAAGATCTAAATTATTGAAATTTTCTCCTTTTTGGGGTAGCAAATGAACGTGATACTCGCAAGCTCTGGAGAAACATTGAACCTCATTTGAAGAAAGCCATGCAGACTGTTTATCTCAGAGAAATATCAAGGTAATTTTTAATTTATTATATATGTTGTTTCTATATCTTTGTTTAGAATATTCACTAATGTGTCCACATGTTTTCTTACCTTCTTCACATTGGGAAAAAGTTCTTGTGAATTTTGAATCATTCCTTACTATTTTGGGAAAGACAGACAATTTTTAGCCAGTATGTTACACAAGGCATATTTCTAATAACTGTTAATTTTTTAAAATCTGGAATGCTACAGGAAAATCCATTTCAGGTTTGTGTTTTATAGTTATGTTAGATATTTGAAAATAATGAAAAATTGAGCATTGAAGTGTATAAATCAAGTCATAAATCTATGTTTGTCTGTTCATAGTAATGAAACTACTCAGGAGACATGATTGCGCAGACATAGTATAGTGAGAAGAACAATGGTTTTGATTTCCAGCTTAGTTATTTTCCGCCTTTTGAGGTATTAGCAATTCACCTTAAACCTCTAGACCTCAGATCCCTCTTCTAACAATCCTTAGAAGATTTCAGTAATACATGTGAAAGTGATTTGTGATACAAATAAGAAAGTGCCTTATGGATGTTAGGATTATAAGTCTACATTGCAAAGCAACATAGATTTAAAAACATCAACTCTTCTGTCTTTTTTCACTTGCTAATTTTATCACTTTTCTTTTATGAATACCTTAATCTATAACTATTTCGTATTTGATTTAATTAGCTGATTAGAAGATTTTAATATTAGTAGTTTCTGAATAAGTAGAAAGATTGCAAAGATATTTAATCCTTTTTTAATAATAAAAAGTCATTTGATGAAAGTTTTTGGAAGTCACAGAATAGAAAAGCTTATGATCTGATTTATTAAAGGTAGAAAAATTTGAGTGGTTGTTACAGTGACTCTTATGTAGCGATACAAGGACTTCTAGTTTTCCATAGGATAATGTTGGCCACCTGAATCCAGTTCTCTCCACAAAGATCACTAAGGAGAGCAAATAAAATCACTCTAACCCTAGCCTGCAGTATGACTAGAAGTCTACTCTGCTGGCTCTGTGGTAAAGAATCCGTCTGCCAGTGCAGGAGCCCCAGAGATGCAGATTCGATCCCTGAATCGGGAAGATCCCCTGGGGGAGGAAATGTCAATCCACTCCAGAATTCTTGCCAGGATAATCCCATGGACAGTGGAGCCTGGTGGGCTATAATCCATCGGGTTGCAGAGTCGGACCTGACTGACTAAGCATGCATGCCCATGCTACAGAGTTAACTACAAGTTTTAAGTTACATGTAAATAGTGAAATAAACAATCGAAGCCAGCAGAGCCAACTCTGGAGCTGAAGTGAAAAGTTAAGCAATGACTATAGGGAAAAGAGGAGAGGATGGTGGGGACAGGGCATGGGGTTGACATGTAGTCCTGAAGTACAAATGAATCATGTCTGGAAAGAGAGTCCAACTCTAAGTGAGAAAATACTGAGAACAAATGAGGCCTGAGCACTGGCTACTGGAGAATCAAAAGGAAATGTTTGAAGAGTATGTAGACAAAAATTAACAAAGTAGGTTTGGGAAAGTACTGTTTTTGAGGCTGATTTGAAAGGACATGGTATTTCCTGTCTGCTTGATGGTAAAGAATGAAGTGAAGTGGGGGGATTAAGGCAAACAGGTAAGCTACTTACCAAGGAAGGTGAATCTGTAATAAAGCAAAATGATAGGTGAGCAATATTTTCAAGAAACTTGAGGAGAGGAAGTGTAAGCCAAGGAAGTTTATATCTAGCCAACCTGTCATTCAGGTATCGTGGGTGTAGAAAAACAGTGTTAAGCTTGTAAGAACTCAGGGAACGCTATATTCATAAGCACTTTCTGAAAAATCAGTGCAATGGAGATGCCTAGAAGGCAATGGCAACCCACTCCAGTACTCTTGCCTGGAAAATCCCATAGACAGAGGAGCCTGGTAGGCTGCAGTCCATGGGTCGCTAAGAGTCGGATATGACTGAGCGACTTCACTTTGACTTTTCACTTTCATGCATTGGAGAAGGAAATGGCAACCCACCCCAGTGTTCTTGCCCAGGGACAGGGGAGCCTGGTGGGCTTCCGTCTCTGGGGTCGCACAGAGTCGGACACGACTGAAGTGACTTAGCATCAGGGAGGCTTTAGCAAAAGGATTGGCAGGCACTACATTTGGTCATAGGTCAAAACTAAAAGATGGGAACAAGGGTAGAATACTGTTTGTATAATTACATTCTCTGACAGGATGGGAATAACACAATTACAAAGTTAAAATATGGAAAAAGAAGAGAAAGAGAAAAGGCAAAGTAGAATAAACTCATGGTTTGCTGTACACGTAAAAGGTGACATCAGAATAGTTCAGAACTTAAAATTATTAAAATAAAAAAAAATTACAGAAGTCTCACACCCCATTATCCCTTTCACTTTTTTCCTTAATCACATAGGTAATTTCTAATTTGTTATCATCATCTTTACAAGTATGTCTGTATACACATATATCGCTATATATGCAATTAATATGTAATCTATTTGGAGAAGGCAGTGGCACCCCACTCAGTACTCTTGCCTGGAAAATCCCATGGACGGAGGAGCCTGGTGGGCTGCAGTCCATGGGGTCGCTAGGAGTTGGACACAACTGAGTGACTTCACTTTCACTTTTCACTTTCATGCATTGGAGAAGGAAATGGCAACCCACTCCAGTGTTCTTGCCTGGAGAATCCCAGGGACAGGGGAGCCTGGTGGGCTGCTGTCTCTGGGGTCACACAGAGTCGGACACAACTGAAGCGACTTAGCAGCAGCAGCAGCATAGTATGTTTAGATGTAGATCGAAGAAATCAGTGTTGCTAATTTGATCTCCTACTTTACTAAGGTACTCTGAAAATATTGTTCTTTATTGGGATGTACCCATTTATGTTTATTGATAGGAAACATATATGTTTTATTATCCTTGATTAGTTTGCAGAATCTCTTATGTGATTATTTTCTGTCTCTTTTTGAAAACAAAATTGGTATTTAGGGCCGTTTGCATTTTTGTTCCAGCTGTTTACCTTTTTAATAATAGCACATATAATGCTTGTAGTTCCTTTTTATCATATTGTGGCATAAAGGGCCAGTGAGACTCTCCAGCAGTGTAATAGAGAAAGGATATTCTAAGCCAGGTGATATATCCTGGTCCGTTTGAAACTGTCCCTGTATATGACAACCATTTTCCTTGGTACCTGTGACTGTCATTCACACATGTATAATAACAATTTTTGCTAAATTAAATCAACAGTATCAGTTGGTGCTTTTTGATAACTTTATAATTGTGATCAGAAGAAAAGAGATTTTTGAAAAAAATTAACATCTGGGCATTGATATATAATTTTATATTGTTCTAATATACACTAAGTGATTTTGTAGCGGTACCAATGTGTATATTATTTGTCTTGTTTATAAGGTAATTAATGTATTTTGTCAAGTCAAAAAAATTTTGTTTTTCTAGGGCTTTAAGTATAGTATATTGATTTTACATATTTTCAATCCATTATTACCCTTCCATTTTTTTTTTTCCAGTTCACAGTGGGAAAAGCTACAGAAAGATGACACAGATCCAGGACAACTGAAAGGTATCAAAGGAATTGTTGAGACAGTTACCAGAGACACTTCAATGATTACTCATAATCAAGATACCAAAGTTCACACTAAAGAGCATTAATCAGTAGTGTTATAAAAGATAATTTACAAGCTACTGTTATTTATTTATTTTTTGCTGTATCACAGTATCTTAGTTCCCCAACCAGGGACCAAACATGGTCCCTGGCATGAAAGCAGTTAGTCCTAACTACTGGACCACAGGCTACCATGATATTTTAAATAATGATTTAAGGCACCATGATATTCTAATTACTGGTTTTCTTTTAAGCAGTACTGCAGTGTAATGGGAGGAAATGAAGTTTGAATACCAGTTTTCTATTTTTTACGTGTTGGATTATATCATGTGAAAACCAAGCAGTTTATATTTCTTTAAATGCTTGTATTAAACCAATCACTTGTATACCTAATTTTATCCCAATGTATGTGTATTCCATGAGTTTTATGGAATAAAGTTCAATTTTATGTTTAGTTTGAGGATTACATTTCGTTTGGTTATATTTGGAAAGCTTTGTCCTTTTGTTTCCTTTAAAGAAACTATTACCTTGGGTTTATCCCATAGAACTACAGCTGACCCTTGAACAACATATATTTGAACTGCAGAGGTCTACTTATAACACAGATTTTTTTCAGTAAATATATTGTAAGTTTTTTTGGAGATATTCAACAATTTGGAAAAACTCATGAATGAACTGCATAGCCTACAGGTATCAAAAAGAAATTAAGGAAAAGTTAAGTATGTCATGAATGCATAAAATACATATAGGTATACATATACAAAATATATGTTAACTGACTGTTGATGTTATCATTAAGGCTTCCAGTCAGCAATAGGCTATTAGTAGTTAAGTTTTGGGGGAGTCGAAGTTATATGCAGATTTTCTACTGTATAAGAGTGGGGTGCCATAAATAGCCTCCATTATTTAAGGGTGAACTTTACTTTTATTTAACAACAACAACAACAACAACAAAAAACTATCTAAAATATTTTGGGTCAGTAGCCAGTGGTGGGGAAAGTGGTATGAAATGAAGTGATATTGAGATTCTGTTTTGGTTTTTAAATGCTTGAGATACTCTACAAATGATTTTCGGTTGTGTGCTGTAATGAAAGAAATAGATACAGGAGTTAAAAATCTGCAGTAATTTGTCTGCTCTACTGCCTGTGTGACTCAGTGTCTTCATCTAAAATGGAAAGAACACCTACCATTAAATTACTGCAAAGATTCAAAGATGCTTAAGTAAAGCACCTAGCACAGTGTCTTCCACATGCTAGATATTCAGTAAATACCAGATTCCATTTTCCCTTCCCCTAAAAATCATTGCTGCTGACTGACTACTGTTTAATTTATCCCTTCATTCTTTTGTATAAGGTACTGTAAGGATACAAAAAACATTAAACTTATCTCCCTCAGTAAACACTGAAGCTTAGTAGGAAATATAACTTACGTTTAATTAATTCTTTATATAAAGTTAAATGGACCATAAATATATATGAAGTGAGAATTCACAGTAGAGATAAATTTTCTGTTTTGGTGTGGTAGGGGAGCATCATGGAACGTTTAGTGGAGTGTAGCTTTGAAGAATTGGAGAAGGCAATGGCAACCCACTCCAGTGTTCTTGCCTGGAGAATCCCAGGGACGGGGGAGCCTGGTGGGTTGCCGTCTATGGGGTCACACAGAGTCGGACATGACTGAAGCAACTTAGCAGCAGCAGCAGCAGCTTTGAAGGGCAGGATGGCTAGGATTTAGACTTCATGTAACAGAGTAAGCAGAGCATATCATTATAACAAATAACAGAATGAATAAAACTTATCATTAATTATATTTGCCCCATCACCATCATTATCATGGCATTTTAAGGTCAGGGCACTTAAAAATCTTTTGACTACAGGATACCATATGGAAGTCAATACATAAGTGAGAAAAGATATGATACTTAAAATCTGATGGTAGCCTGTTAAATACTTCATGAAAGTATTTTGTTGTATAGGTCTCTCAGCATATACTCATGTGGAACTTCCGTACTACTCTAAATTTATTCTAATTGCTGCATACCTCGCTTCTTATAATCCAGCAAGAACCGACAAGAGGTTTTTCCTTAAGGTAATCATTTCTTTTCACTTTATTTTTGAAGAAATAGGGAATACTTTGAAATTCCTCAACTCCTATAAATTTATAAGGGATAGAGATTAGAATAAGAGATTGGTATACTTAGGGTTCATTCTTTAAAGATTTTGTTTTCTTTTAATCATTTATCCTTTGTTTCTCACTTCACCTTTGCAAATCAACAATGTTAATTGAGAACTTTCTTTAGGATTTTAAGAATGAATGAGTGCCACTTTTGGGGTGGAGACGTGATGGAGCAAACAAGCCAAAAAAGATAAATTAGTGTCTAGTAAGATTGATATGATAAACAACTTGTAGCAAGTGTTGAGGAAAGAAGGCTTCATGGAGAAGGTGGCATTGGTTGCTGAATTTTGAAAGACAAATTAGTCTGAAAATGACAGCAAAAAATACATGTCTTTCCTGAAATGAATATCGATAATAAAATCTACAGGCCTTCAGAACTTTATCCATCAACAGAGCATTCCTCACACTTAACAAACTTCTAAACAGAGTTTCTTTGGAATGCATGAGCCATTTCTTCAATCACCTTCCACCTAAGGAAATACCAACTCTTTTTCCATAATGAACTCAGCTGCTCTTCCCCATATAATCACTTGCTCTCTTTTACCAATTCATTATGTCAAATGGGTGAAAAATATCCTTGCAACCAGATACATTTTGCTACACATCCTAGACATGTACAGTTACAAGCTAATTAATAAAAAATTCAGTCAAACTGAACTTTTCTCTTTTCGAGGTCTTGGCTGCTTTTCTAACTCTCCAACCTTTTTTTACATTGGTTTCTCCATCTAGAATTCCTTCTTCTCCAATCTCTGAATGCTTGAATTTCACCTATTCATTTTTTTTTCTGCCTTGAATCATTTATTCTTTATTTCTCACTTTAAGATAACAACCTAAATGGGTGAGCTAGGTAATTTCACAGAGAAGTTCAGTAATAATTGTACATTTAAAAATGAATAAATAGGTTTTGTTAAAAATAAGAGGGATGGGAATAATTTAAAGGGTGGTAACTCCTTTATTATTCTAAAGTTCCTATTATAGTATCATATGCTCCATACACTGTTATCCGGAACATTCAGGAGCCTTTGCATGTATATTAATTGGAAAGAAATCTCATTTTAGAATTGTTTTCTTTTTGAAAACTACGCAATTTGACTCATTAAATGTAATATATTTTTATCTATTTCCTTTTTGCCTGTCTCTACCACTAGTCTTTCATTTAAAGAGGGCAAGGACTGTCGTCTGTTTTTTTCTCCACTCTTAAATCCAAGTACTTAACTAAATGCTCTCAATTTTATTTGACTTGACAACTTGCCTTACAGAATGAATGAAAACTCATTAATATTTGTAAAAGTCTTATTTTTATAGAAATAAATGTGCTGTAATAAATCAATATAAGTTCTTTAGGAAGTATCACTTTTATTTTAAAACCTCTTTACATGCAAAAGTAATCTTGTATATGATCAAAATCTGATTTTAAAAGTCTAAAATATGTTGATATTTTAAGGTGATATTTTAGGCAGTAAATAGAATAAAATAATAAAGCCCAAGATACATAAATTAGTATTGTGTGTACCATGTTTTAAACAAATTGTGCTTTCTGTTTTATGGAGTCCTATCTTTTATCTTAAAAATTATTTATCTTAATTGCAGCATCATGGGAAAATCAAGAAAACCAATTTTTTAAAGAAACATGAAAAGGTATTTATGTTGTAATTTCTCTAATGAAAAAACTTATGAATTTGGAATATTATTAAAAGTAAATTAATGCATAATTGTATTAGCCATTTGGCTATAAGAAGTTACTTGTATTGATATGGCACCATCATAATGTAATAGTATTTTATTATGTAGAATATAGTGATTGGGGAGGCACAATTCAGTTGAGCTGGTTCTAGAGGTAAAAGTGAGTTGACAAAATTTTTTCTAAGTGAATTAATAGATGAAAAAGGTCACATTGGAATTTTCAGTTAAATATAGAATGTATTCCTCTTGTCCCCTTTGAAATACCCACAGATATGGTGTTGAAGAAGTTAAAAAGGTAAAACTAAGAAGGTCTAAGCAGATCAGAGATCTGTAAAATTTGAAATTGACTGGTAGATAGATTTACAGGTGACTAAGCGGATCAGGGGCCTCCCTAGTTGCTCAGATGGTAAAGAATCTGCCTGCAATGCAGGAGATCAGGTTTCAACATGGGGGTCAGGAAAATCCTCTCGAGGAGAAAATGGCAATCCACTGCAATATTCTTGCCTGGAAAATTCCATGGCCAGAGGAGCTTAGCGTAATCCATGGGGTCACAAAGAATTGGACACTACTGAGCAACTAACAGACACAAGTAAGCAGATCAGGGAAGACTGAAACGTAATGCCCCAAACAGGCTGTTTTGACCTGAGGAATCTAGAAATGCTTAGGAATTAGAAGCAATATGCACCTTTGGAGGTACAGTTGTGGGGCAAGATTGAAATTGGTGAAAGGAACATTTAGTCTATTCGGATCTCTCTGTGACTTTTCTTGACAGAAACTAGAGGAGTTTGAACTATAGACTTAGCACTATGGATGCTGAGAGTTTTGTTTCTCTTTTATTGTTAAAAACCGTTTTACTTAGCTTACACTTCTAAATTGAGGACATTGTTTTACTGTCTTTGCTACTTAAAAAAAAAAAAAAGCACTTGCTGTGAATCTGTTATTCCTGTGTTATTCTTGTTTTCTCTGGGTGCTTTCAAGTTCTCTTTTCCTTTTACTTTAGTGTTCTTTGCATTTCACTGTGATAATCTGGGATTGAATTTCTTTGTACATGGCATTAATTTGCTTCCTATTTGGAATAATGATGCCTTTTTAATTTTGGTAAAGTCTTAGTCATTAACTTTTCAAATATTGCCCCTCATCCATTCTCTCCTGGAATAGGAAATGGCAGCCCATTCCAGTATTCTTGCCTGGAAAATCCCATGGACAAAGGCGTCTGGTGTGCTACAGTCATGAGGTCGCAGAGAGTCAGACATGACAGAGCATGCTCAAAAACACACAAGTTTCCATTCTCTCTAGCATGTCTTCCTCAGACACTAAAGTATCAGAATCAGTCTAATTCTACATTTTCTGTTTTTGCTGACCTGTGCACATAATGTCCTGCTTCCTGAATATTTTATTATTTTTAATTGTTGGCTTAACTTAAATGTTGGCATTTTTGAGGCCTGAGGTGTGTTCCTTTAGAGAATTTTTACGCCTGCTTCTATGCAAGCACTTAGAAACACCAGTAACTTGGGATCATTTGAAATTCAGTTCTCTGCCTGGGTGCTTTCAGACCACAAAGATACTGTGAATTCTGCCTCCACATCAGAATTAGCTCTGGCTACTAGTTAAAAGTATCAAGGAAGACTTTTCTCCTCCATTCACACAGAGCTAGAGTTTGGCAGGCAAATTTCCTTATCAAATTCATTTGCTTGGCTTGGAAAGACTTTTCTAATTCGCCCTTTCACTGAGACATCTCTGATTATGCTCTCTGCTATAGGGAGATCATTGATTTTGTACCCTCTTTCTTACGCGTGTAGCTGCTTTGTGTCATAAAGGATTGGTAGGAGAAGGGAATACTTCTGGCTGAGGTAGTGAGGGAAGGATTTGTAATAGGGCTTGCATTTTGAGTGGGCACTCAAGAATGGTGAGGATTAGATATTCAGAGATGGACAGAGAAGATATTCCGATTGAAGAAATACCAAGAAGTACAGGTGAGAAAGTATAGGATTTATAAATTACATAATGAAATACAGTTGGCTGTAGTATATGGTGAGTTTGAGAGAAAAGTCAATTGAGGCCAGATTGTGGAAGAATTTCCTCACTCGGCAGTTAGGGGAAGGAAGCCCATCTATTCTCCTCTATATCTCAGTACTTGGTGGTAATTGGGTCATATTTATTGAACAAATGAATAAATTGGATGAATGAATGAAGAAAATCAAAGAATGAACATAGAGCTAAGAGATTTTAGGCCTTACTCTTTAGACAGAAAATTATTTAAGAATGTTGAGGAGGGACATATACGAATGCTGATCAGAGAGAACTGTGAAAGAGCTTGCACTGTAGACCATCCTTGTGAAATGAATGGATTTGTACAAGTCTAGGAGAAGGCAATGGCACCCCATTCCAGTACTCTTGCCTAGAAAATCCCATGAACGGAGGAGCCTGGTGGGCTGCAGTCCATGGGGTCCCTAGGAGTTGGACACGACTGAGGGACTTCACTTTCACTTTTCACTTTCATGCATTGGAGAAGGAAATGGCAACCCACTCCAGTGTTCTTGCCTGGAGAATCCCAGGGACAGGGGAGCCTGGTGGGCTGCCGTCTCTGGGGTCGCACAGAGTTGGACACGACTGAAACGACTTAGCAGCAGCAGCAGCAGGAAGATAGTCTTGATGGAGGGAACTGTATGAGCGAAGACATTGTGAGGGTGTTTTTAGTTGTGAGGGTGATTTTAGTTCTAGGTAATGATAGTTCTTCTGATATCCTTATAGATTTGATTTTTGCAGTAGCCTCTTGTCTTTGGTTCATGTCATTTTAAAATCTGAACTAACTTACTAAAATCTGTATACACTTAGTAGTTCCTTTGTATTTTTATTGCCTCTCCTCTTGAAATCTTATTGAATGCTTACTTTATGCCAAGCATTCTGCTAGAGGCTCCAGACAAAGTGGAGAACAAAAGAACCATTGTCTCTGCTCTCAGGAAGCTTTCAATTTAATCAAGGAATCAAACATTAAATGCAAACCATAGGAGCTCAATTCAGTTTCCTTATTTAAATTAAAGGAGATTTGATTTAATCTTAAAAAAAAAGCAAACCATACAAATAATTATCATTAACAGTTGTTTTAAATCTGTTGTGTTTGTTCTTCACTTGTATTTTTCTCTACGTACCTTCATTTTTTTGAGATGTACTCATTTTTTTAAGATTTTACTTTTCAATTCAACTAATGCGTGTATGTGATACCAGGTTGGCTTCCCTGGTAGCTCAGATGGTAAAGCGTCTGCCTACAATGTGGGAGACCCGGGTTCGATCCCTGCGTCGGGAAGATCCCCTGGAGAAGGAAATGACAACCCACTCCAGTATGCTTGCCTGGAAAAGCCCATGGACTGAGGAGCCTGGTAGGCTGCAGTCCATGGGGTTGCAAAGAGTCGGACACGACTGAGCGACTTCACTTCACTTTATATGGAAAAGCAACATTTTTCCTTTCCTCGCTCATAGTTCTGTTCCCCTCAATTAAACTTCTTTTAATTGCTCCTAGTTTTAGTTTTTTCTGGTATAAATATCTGTAACTCCAAGTTTATGTTTCAGGCTCTATATTTTTTAATTTGACTTGATACCAGTTTTGATTCCTTTTTATCTCCACTAACATTTATTTTACTTGGTTTTCTTTTTCACCTGTTTTCTTCTATTCGTACAGACCTTCATTCTCTAATGAGCTGTGGTGAATCTAGTGAGGTATTTCTCACACTTTGACTTTCTCTCTAGGTGGGAAGCCAATTTGTGTTTATAGAACCCAAAATCAGGTCTATGAAGAAGATAAATGTCATATGCCCTACAGGGCACTGGAACACTTTAATTTTGAATTGGAAATGTGTTTTCTAATCATAAAATAAGTGAAAATTAGAAAAGTATTGGTGGCATTTTGCAGTGTGATTCTCAGCTTGAATTGCCTCCCACTTTACTCCCAACACGTCAGGAATTTGGTAATTTTTACTATTCTCAAGTCACTTCTAAGTGTTAATGAGGACAGGGACACCAGTTCCAATTTAGATAGTTCAACTTTTACCTTTATGTTTTTCTTTCTTCCCTCTAACATAATTTCATTCATTATCCTTTCATCCATTCATTTTTTAAACTAACAAAGTGCTAGGAATGAAAAAGGTAAATAAAACATCTGTTTTCGAGGCATTTGTGTGGAAAAGAAAAAAATGTAAATAAGTATATAATGATAGTAATAATAAAAGTTGTTGAGCACTGTAAGCCAAACACTGTAGACTCTATGTATGATCTTAATTCTCAAAATGAGTTAATGAATGTAGTTACTATCATTATCCTTATTTTCTAGATGATTAAATTGAATATTAAAGAGAAATTTAGTAACTTGCCTGAGATTATATAGTTCTATGGTAGCACCAGCATCCAGTTCCTGGACTTCCTGAATCCAAAGCCTACTGTGATGTTTGACATACTGTTCTAGGACTCATACAACTGACAAATGATTATTATCTAGGATTTTTAAAGACTCATACAGACAAATGAGAAAAAGGCAAAGGTCCAGTAAATAAATGGGTGAGTGATACAAAAAGGAACTTGAAGTGTCTTTATAAACATGACACAGTTATCACCCTCATTGACTAATGAGGGTGCAACTTTGACTAATGAGAAATGCAACTTTTAAATATACAGTTTATTACTTATTTATTTATTTTTGGCTGCACTAGGTCTTCGTTGCTGCATGTTGATTTCTCTAATTGCAGTGAGTGGGAGCTACTTTATAGTTGCAGTGCATGGGTTTATCATTGCAGTGGCTTCTCTTGTTGTGAAGCATAGGCTCAAGGGTACCCGGGCTTAAGTAGTTGAGGCACAAGGGCTTAGTTACCCTGTGGCATGAAGAATCTTCCCAGACCAGGGATCGAACCTGTAACCCCTGCATTGGCAGGCAGGTTCTTAACCAGTGGACCACCAAGGAAGTCCCAAGAAATGCAAATTTAAGCAACACTGGGATATTATTTTATACCCTTAATATTAGCAAAACTGAAAAAGAATATTTATGACTCCAAGTGTGGGTGATAGTGTGGAAAAATAAGAGCCTGAAATTCTGCAGTTTGATCATATCAAAGTCAATATTTGAATGTACTTTGCATTGATGAGGATAGGCTGGGTAGTACTGTAGTGACAAACTCTGTGACCTTCATTGGCTCCCAAAGCTGGTGCTCTGTGACAGGGACAGGGCGGGTAGGGAGGTAGGAAAGGGGTTCAGGATGGAGGGGACACGTGTATATTTTGGCCGATTCATATTGATGTATGGCGAAAACCATCATTATGTTGTAAAGTAATTATCCTCCAATTGAATAAACTGAAAAAAAAAAAAAAAGGAATACTGGAGTGGGTTGCCATTTTCTTCTCCAGGGAATCTTTCTGACCCAAGGTTCGAACCCGTATCTCCTGCATTGGCAGGCAAATTCTTTGCCACTGAGCCACCAGGGAAGCCAGCATATATAGTAGTAGTTTAAAAATTGTCATGAAAATTATAAAAATACCAAATTCTGGAGAACAGTTCTTCTTGAGAGGGAAGGGGATAATGAGATATGGAAGGGGTGCAGGGGTCTTCAGTTTGTAACATGACCGAATGCTTTTTTTGTACAAATTGCATAATATTTGGATGTGGTTGAAATTGGGTGGTGGGTATACTGGTATATTTTCTAAATGTTTGAAGTATTTAACAAGAAAAGAATATAAACTTTAAGACCTGGAAAATGATTTCTAAACTATCTTTTAGATATAAGTAGCTGGTATAAAAAAGGTATAAATTACATTTTTTGTAATTATGAATAGGTTTTTTTTTAACTTATTCTTTAAAGAAATAGTTAATCCCATGCATGTAAATAAAGCTTCCCATTTATTTGTCCTTGCTCATATAGAGTACTTAAATTCTTACACTGCTACTAAAATTATCTGATGCTGCTGCTGCTAAGTCGCGTCAGTTGTGTCTGACTCTGTGCGACCCCATAGACAGCAGCCTACCAGGCTCCCCTGTCCCTGGGTTTCTCCAGGCAAGAATACTGGAGTGGGTTGCCATTTCCTTCTCCAGTGCATGAAAGTGAAAAGTGAAAGTGAAGTCGCTCAGTCATGTCCAACTCTTAGCAACCCCATGGACTGCAGCCTACCAGGCTCCTCTGTCCATGGGATTTTCTAGGCAAGAGTACTGGAGTGGGGTGCCATTGCCTTCTCCGAAAATTATCTGATATAATTGTCTAATTTAATTATCTATAGACCCTTGAGCACTGCTGTTTTCCAGTAAGAAATAATTGTATTATTGCCTCTGTAGACAAGTATGAACGTTTTACAGTCTTAAAAATTTTTAATAAATTTTACATTGTTTTAAACTACAGCTTATTCACATCCTGTGAAACACTGCATTCATTTTCTAAGCTTGTATTTACTATAACTTGTCTTTTTAGAACAGTTAATGTTGAACAAGTACATTTTTCAGGAAGTGGCACAAAGAGAAGTGGTGAGGAGTTAGTAGTAGATTATAGTCTAGGGGTTAGGGCCTGGACCCTACTTTTGATTGTGCACTATCTTGACAAATGACTTGGCTAAATCACTTAACATCTGGTTCAGTTCAGTTCAATTCAGTTCAGTCGCTCAGTCGTGTCTGACTCTTTGCGACCCCATGAATCTCAGCACACCAGGCCTCCCTGTCCATCACCAACTCCCGGAGTTCATTCAGATTCACGTCCATCGAGTCAGTGATGCCATCCAGCCATCTCATCCTCTGTCGTCCCCTTCTCCTCCTGCCCCAATCCCTCCCAGCATCACAGTCTTTTCCAATGAGTCAACTCTTCGCATAAGGTGGCCAAAGTACTGTAGTTTGAGCTTTAGCATCATTTCTTCCAAAGAAATCCCAGGTCTGATCTCTTTTAGAATGGACTGGTTGAATCTCCTTGCAGTCCAAGGGACTCTAAAGAGTCACAACAGCAAAATAGGGGTGATGTTTGGAACTAGACTGGATGACTTGTGAATTCTTTCATGTTTGTTGATGCTAAGTCAGAACGTCTTGAAGACACCATTGAAAAATAAATCATTATCATGTCAGGTAAAATTTTAACTTAGAGACTGCCAGTTAGATTTCTTAGCCTCTATGGGGAACTGTTTACAGTATAAATATGTTGTTATTGGGAATTTATAATACAGAAAGCAAGTGTTCTGCTGTAAGAAGAAATCCATGTTCTTTTTTCTTATAGACAAGCAATCATCTCCTCGGACCAAAACCATTTCCATTAGACAGATTATTAGCAATATTATATAGTATTGTGGACAGCAGAGTTGCTCCAACAGCAAATATCTTCTCCCAGGTAAGCTTAATGATAGGGCTGTTATATATTTTCTTTATCTTTATGAAATTCTTCAGGTAGTGTGTCAGTAGAGTTCCAGACATTTAGATATTTGGTCTGCATATGTTACTACTATAAAATGAACAATGTTCTTGGTAAGTAATTGAAATTCAAAATATATAGTCTTTGAGGGTATCACTGAATTTACATATACTTAAGATATAACTGATAACAGAAACAACTTCATGTTTCTAGGCTTTTTCTTTTTTTAATAAAGAAATTTAATAATGATTATCTTGCTGATTAAAAAGTGACTTCATGATTAAATTGTTGAATATAAATAATATAAATAAATATAAATATAAAAATGTAATGAACAAGTTTAAGAAATGTATTTGTAAGAAAATGATCTATAATATTCTTATTCCTCATATGTATACTTTGCAACTTGGCAATATTCATTTTTTAAAAAAGTGATATAGTTTCCAAAATGATTAAGTTCTCAAAATTTTCACTAGATGGCAGCAGTAGCATAAAAATAGGAAACATGACCTTTATAAAGTAGTTAAGCTTCTTTTTTTGTTGTTAACATTTAAGAAAAACCTATTCATTGAAAATATAGTCACAGACTTCTCCTGTGGCTCAGTGGTAAAGAATCCACCTGCCAATGCAGGAGACATGGGTTCAGTCTCCGGTCCGGGTAGATCCTTTATGCTCCAGAACAACTAAGCACGTGTGCCACATCTATTGAACCTGTGCTCTAGAGCCTGGGAGCCGCAACTGCTGAGCCCATGAACTGCAACTGCTGAAGCCTGCACCACAGGGCCCATGCTCTGCAATAAGAGAAGCCACTGTAATGAGAAGCCTGCACGCTGCAACTGTAGAGTAGCCCCCCAGTTGGTGCAGCTAGAGAAAAGCCAGCATGGCAGCAAAGACCCAGCACAGCCAAAAAGAAATAAAATAATTTTAAAAAATATATAGAGTCACAATAGATCTCTTAAGTGGTTCAGAAAAACAATACTCGGCACATAGTGTGAATGGATAGAAGAAAAGACAAATGATGGCACTAGTATTTACGGAAAAGAAGTGTCACCTCAGATGTTTCAGTTAGCATTTTGTTTTATGTATATGTTTTTAGGTTGAAAACATGTAAATAATATTTACATTTCAGTTTACTGCAAATAAATATGGTTCGTGAATAGATGTTAGATTTTATAATCTAATGCATGATGGTAACCTTTAATGCTTCATTTAAAGAAGTCTCTGGTGACCAAAAATAGGTATATTCTCAGTGTGCTCAACACACTGATAATTTTTATGTGAGTCAGCTTTATAGAAAATTGTATATACATTTATTACATTTTTGGAGAAAGGGAGTCTGGTGAGTTATTGAGTTATATAAATAGCTAGATGGGTAGGTGTATGGTTGCCATAATGTTGATAATTTAAAAAATTTTAATATGTATTACAGGAATTTTTTATGATCTATATGTATATGTTTATAATACATATAAATGCTTTTTCTGAAATTAGTTTTTAGTCAAATTGTACATTTTATTAATATGTAATACTTGATCTTTATTGTAAGGAATTGAGCCTCAAGAGGTGAAATGACTTTCTCACTATGACTGAGTAAATGTTCAAGAATTAAAGCCTAGAGAAGTGAACTAGACAGTACTTCTAAACAGAGCAGAAAGATGGTTGCATCATGTATGATTATTAATACTTCTTAGGTGCCCCAAAATTCCTTTTGTGGGAGACACATATAAGGATGAAAAATGGGAGTTTCTTTCTTTAAGAGACCTTATATTTTGGGGGGATAAAAAAACATGTACATAAAAAGTAGTATTGTAAGGCTGTGAGTGAATGCTAGATGGTGCAGCTGCAACGTTTACAGTAAAAAGAGGTCATCTCTGGATTGGACAAGAGGAGAGAACTTGAAGGCATCACAGTAAAGGTGAAAAATAGAGCTAAGTTAATGAGTAGGATTTTTTTCTTTAAATACTTCTATTTCTAACTTATATAAATGATGTGTGTTTGTTGTACAAAAATGTGTAAATAAAAAAGGAAAAATAATAGTAGAGTTAGCTGACATTTTATATCCGATGGATAGTATTTATAGAACTTTAAGAGGGAGGACAATATGACCAAAGTGTGGGACTAGGAGAAAAAAACAAGACACAGTTGCGTGAGGCGAATGTGATAACCATTACACTAGAGAAACATGACCCGTAAGACACACATTTGTGAAGTGTCACACCCTATGAGTTGAGAATAAGTGGGGTTATATGGTAGCCCGACTACTAAAATTACAGCTATTTTAGTTGTGATTTTAGTTGTGATGTAGTAGTAATTTTAGTTGTGATGTAGTAGTAAGTAATACTGCCACTACCACACGTCACACCTTACATATTTACCTAACATTGGTAGAGCATTTCTAGCAGCAGATGTAGGTTTATAAGGATGGACAATCAAAACAATGATAGGCTGCTGATTTAGGGATCTACTTGCTACTCTGAGACTTTTATAGATGAACAGTGTCACCGGTCTTTGTTTTCAGTAATGTCTATAATGTTGTACTTAAGCAATTTAGCACAAAATCGATCTTTGTGTTTTAATGAAGCTAAATTCTTTTCAGCTCTAACGACCTCAGCCTTTTCATTCTTTATCTCGTCTAGTTAGCAGTCTTCAAAATGATAAATTTTGTATATTTAAAATATTGTTTTAAATTAATTTGTTTATTTGATGAAAAATCATTTAGTACTTCATCTCAGTGACTCCATTTAGGATACAAAGGTTGGAGGAGATAGTACAAAGGAATAAATATCCATAGATTCTGCATCCATAGTGTCAACCAACCACAGATTGAAAATACTTGGAAAAAAGAAATCCAGAAAATTCCAAAAAAAAAAAACTTGAATTTGCTTCAGTGGCAATATTTACCTAGCATTTACAACTATTTAATAGCATTTACATTGTAACAGGTACTAAAGATAATCTAGAAAAGTTATAAAATGTGTGGGAGGTTGTAACTAGGTTATACACAAACACTGTGCTCTTTTATGTAAGGTACTTGAGCACCCTCAGATTTTGATATGGAGAGCTGGCGGGTGGTGTCCTGGAACCAGTCCCCAGGATATTGAGGGTGACTGTATAACTAATTCTAGGAAGTTTACATTTACTTTTGTTCGGTCAATAGAATATCAAAGAAAATTAAAAAAAAAAAACATATTGTCTTTAAGAACAAAATGTGACAGAAATTGCATCCAAAAGAAAGGTACGTCTCCCATGTACCTTGTATTTTTTTCTCCCCATTATCTCTCACTGACTTCTTTTTTTCTCCTTTTACTTATCCATCAAAACTATGCTTTTGCCCATGAAGTGAAGTGAAGTTGCTCAGTCGTGTCTGACTCTTTGCGACCCCATGGACCGTAGCCTACTACGCTCCTCCGTCCATGGGATTTGCTAGGCTGGAGAAAATCCAATACTAGAGTGGGTTGCCATATAGGAATGACAATTTGTCTTTAACTTTTAAGTGCAAAACAAAACTAGGACATTTGTATTGGAAGTACTTATTTGATATGAACACTAGATGGCAATATTGCTGCCTTGTAGCTGTAAGATGAGCAGGAAAAATGAGCAGGAAAAAGCAGAAATAGTAGCTTTTTACTTGTTAATATTGTCTTTGATATTTAGAGAGAGCTGTTTGTTAATTTAATACGTTGGATTGTTTGAAGAAAAAAAATCCTGAAGATATTTATGAGCATACTCACACTTCTACTTTTTCATTAAAATGTAAATAAAATTGGTAAGGAATTGTGTTGCATGAATACTTTCTACTTGAAACCAAATTGCTTTATATTGGTTATCATATGTCTGTGTGAGATAGGAAAAATTATTTTTCTATCCATTTTGTCTGTTTTAAGGATTTGTTTTATAGTAATTTGTTATTTTAGGTTATGCTTTTAATTTATCTTTTAGTTCTTTTTTTGTCTTTTTTTTTAATCTTGAAGAAAAATGAAAATTTGTTTGGAAGCTTTATTTCACTGTTTTGATATTTCTGTGTCTTCTCTTACTCAACCTTGCCCACTCCCTCCATAATCTTACAGTTAGGTGAAAGCAGTAAAAGTATGGTTCTTTAAGATGTCAGATGTATCACTTATTTTAAAATATTAAGCCATATCACTTTATCTTTTCCAAGAGGATAGAATTGCTGAAGAATTTATTCCTGAAATTATTGATACAGGTTTCTAAAGTGGCTATTAAAAGGAAAATTATCTTTAAAAAATTAAGGACATTCAATTACATATATACTTATATCACATTGTTATTGATCTTATTTGATCAGTTAGCATTTTGAAAAATTACTTTTGAAGGTAGTTCACTGTAATTCTGCAGTTTGGGAGTTTTAAAATAATAACTTGTTTCTTTAATTACAAGGAACAGTGCACTGTGAATTAATTTCTAGAAATAACTGGAAGATAAAAGGAGCGTAATTCTTTTTTTTTTATTTTATTTTTAAACTTTACAAATTGTATTAGTTTTGCCAAATATCAAAATGAATCCACCACAGGTATACATGTGTTCCCCATCCTGAACCCTCCTCCCTCCTCCCTCCCCATACCATCTTCTTGTTTAGTTATACATAGTTTACTAAGAAAAATTTTAAGTGAAAATATCCTTATAAATTTATTTTCATTTTAAAGAGTATAAATAAGGAGCATTTTGGAGCCAGGTGTAGTAATGTACAGTTATTTTTTCAAAAAATATGCATTTCCGTTACTATACTCATTTGAATTCACATGATACTGTATATTGGAATAGATTTGGACTTTTCAGTTCAGTCACTCAGTCCTGCCTGACTCTTTGTGACCCATGGACTGTAGCACACCTGGCCTCCCTGTCCATCACCAACTCCCAAAGCTTACTCAAACTCATGTCCATAGACTTGGTGATGCAATACAACCGTCTTATCCTCTGTTGTCCCCTTCTCCTCCTGTCTTCATTCTTTGCCAACATCAGGGTCTTTTCCATTGACTTCGCATCAGGTTCTTTGCATCAGTTCTTCGCATCAGGTGACCAAAGTATTGGCGCTTCAGCATCAGTCCTTCCAATGAATATTCAAACTGATTTCTGTTAGGATGCACTGGTTGTATCTCCTTGCTGTCCAAGGGACTCTCAAGATTCTCCAACACCACAGTTCAAAAGCATGAATTGTTTGGCACTCAGCTTGCTTTATAGTCCAACTCTCACATCCATACATGACTACTGGAAAAACTATAGCTTTGACTGGATGGATCTTTGTTGGCAAAGTAATGTCTCTGCTTTTTAATATGCCATCTAGGTTGGTTATAGCTTTTCTTCCAAGGAGCAAGCATCTTTTAATTTCATGGCTGCAGTCACCATCTGCAGTGATTTTTGGAGCCCCCCAAAATAAAGGCTCTTACTGTTTCCATTGTTTCCACACCTATTTGCCATGAAGTGATGGGACTAGATGCCAAGATCTTAGTTTTTTGAATGTTGAGGTTTTTTTTTTAATATAAATTTATATATTTTAATTGGAGGTTAATTACTTTACAATATTGTATTGGTTTTGCCATACATCAGCATAAATCCGCCACAGGTATACACATGCTCCCCATCCTGAACCCCCCACCCTCTTCCCTCCCCGTACCATCCCTCTGGGTCGTCTCGGTGCACCAGCCCCAAGCATCCAGTATCATGCATCAAACCTGGACTGGTGATTCGTTTCATATATGATATATACATGTTTCAATGCCATTCTCCCAAATCATCCCACCCTCTCCCTCTCCCACAGAGTCCAAAAGACTGTTCTATACATCTGTGTCTCTTTTGCTGTCTCACATACAGGGTTATCGTTACCATCTTTCTAAATTCCATATATATGTTTTAGTATACTGTATTGGTGTTTTTCTTTCTGGCTTACTTCACTCTGTATAATAGGCTCCAGTTTCATCCACCTCATTAGAACTGAGTCAGATGTATTCTTTTTAATGACTGTGTAATACTCCATTGTGTATATGTACCACAGCTTTCTTATCCATTCATCTGTTGATGGACATCTAGGTTGCTTCCACGTCCTGGCTATTATAAACAGTGCTGCGATGAACATTGTGGTACACGTGTCTCTTTCAATTCTGGTTTCCTCTGTGTGTATGCCCAGCAGTGGGTTGCTGGATCATAAGGCAGTTCTATTTCCAGTTTTTTAAGGAATCTCCACACTGTTCTCCATAGTGGTTGTACTAGTTTGCATTGTGTAAGAGGGTTCCCTTTTCTCCACACCCTCTCCAGCATTTATTGCTTGTAGACTTTTGGATTGCAGCCATTCTGACTGATGTGAAATGGTACCTCATTGTGGTTTTGATTTGCATTTTTCTGATAATGAGTGATGTTGAGCATCTTTTCATGTGTTTGTTAGCCATCTGTATGTCTTCTTTGGAGAAATGTCTGTTTAATTCTTTGGCCCATTTTTTGATTGGGTCATTTATTTTTCTGGAATTGAGCTGTAGGAGTTGCTTGTATATTTTTGAGATTAGTTGTTTGTCAGTTGCTTCATTTGCTATTATTTTCTCCCATTCTGAAGGCTGTCTTTTCACCTTGCTTATAGTTTCCTTTGTTGTGCAGAAGCTTTTAAGTTTAATTAGGTCCCATTTGTTTATTTTTGCTTTTATTTCCAATATTCTGGGAGGTGGGTCATAGAGGATCCTGCTGTGGAATGTTGAGTTTTAAGCCAACTTTTTCACTCTCCTCTTTAACTTTCATCAGGAGGCTCTTTAGTTTCTTGTTGCTTTCTGCCATAAGAGTGGTGTCATCTGCATATCTGAGGTTATTGATATTTCTCCCAGCAATCTTGATTCCAGCTTGTGCTTCATCCAGTCCAGCATTTCTTATGATGTACTCTGCATATAAGTTAAATAAGCAGGGTGACAATATACAGCCTTGACGTACTCCTTTTCCTATTTGAAACCAGTCTGTTGTTCCATGCCCAGTTCTAATTGTTGCTTCTTGACCTGCATACAGATTTCTCAAGAGGCAGGTCAGGTGGTCTGGAATTCCCATCTCTTGAAGAATTTTCCGGTTTCTTGTGATCCACACAGTCAAAGGCTTTGGTATAGTCAATAAAGCAGAAATATATGTTTTTCTGGAACTCTCTTGCTTTTTCTATGATCCAACGGATGTTGGCAATTTAATCTCTGGTTCTTGTGCCTTTTCTAAATCCAGCTTGAAAATATGGAAGTTCATGGTTCATATACTGTTGAAGCCTGCCTTGGAGAATTTTGAGCAATACTTTGCTAGTGTGAAATGAGTACATTCGTGCGGTAAGGAGCATTCTTTGGCATTGCCTTTCTTTGGAGTTGGAATGAAAACTGACCTTTTCTAGTCCTGTGGCCACTGCTGACTTTACAAATTTGCTGGCATATTGAGTGCAGCATTTTCACAGCAGCATCTTAGGATTTGAAATAGCTCAACTGGAATTCCATCACCTCCACTAGCTTTGTTCAAAGTGATGCTTCCTAAGGCCCTTTGACTTCACATTCCAGATATGAGTGATCACACCATCGTGATTATCTGGGTCATGAAGATGTTTTTTGTATAGTTCTTCTGTGTATTCTTGCCATGTTTTCTTAATATCTTCTGCTTCTGTTAGGTCCATACCACTTCTTCCCTTTACTGTGCCTGTCTTTGCATGAAAAGTTCCTTTGGTATCTCTAATTTTCTTGAAGAGATCTCTAGTCTTTCCCATTCTATTGTTTTCCTCTATTTCTTTGCATTAATCACTGTGGAAGGCTTTCTTATCTCTCCTTGCTATTCTTTGGAACTCTGCATTCAAATGGGTATATCTTTCCTTTTCTCCTTTGCCTTTTGTGTTTTTCTTTTCTCAGCTATTTGTCAGACCTCCTCAGACAACCTTTTTGCGTTTTTACATTTCTTTTTCTTGGGGATGGTCATGATCACTGCCTCCTGTACAATGTCATGTTTGGACTTACGTTTATTTGTAAATTAGCTCAATTTTTTCCCTACAAGTATTGCATTAATTGTAGTAGCATTTAGTTATTAACCATCTGTATTTTGCTCGTTTAAGTTTTGGTTTATTGATATAGGACATATTTAAGCTATTTTGGTAATTTTTAAATGAATTTATCATTAATCAGAAAGCAGAATGATTTAGTTATTTTATGTATGGAGAGTTTTTGAGGCAGGTGCTTCATCTCTAATTTACCATAGCTGTAGGACATTTTTTGCTAAAATTTTAGGTAAGGTTGCATTTACTTATTCAACCAAAAACCAATTTTTGGCATTTTTCTTCAATTATAGGCAGATGTATAGAACATTTATATAATTTTCAGTTTCAATGATGGGATTTTGTCCATATTTATGTGATTAAAAATGTTTAGATATAATTTAATTCAAATTTCAAAGTCAATATTCCATCTTTTTTTGCTAGTTGAAATTAAAATTTTCTTTCTCTGCTTAAAATTTTATTTAACAGATATTTTTTAAGGGCTTATTATATTTTACACTCTATGTTATATAAAGAGAATACAGAAGTCAAGCAAGTGCAGTGCTTGTTCTCAAGGGCCTTTTAATCAGTCTATACCTTCCTCTGCCATTCATTAGTATTGTGTGCAGCTGCCGAATTATATCACAGTTAATGTATATGTATTTTTACTGGGAGGGCATTCATACCGAAGGAACTAATACTTAAATACTTAAAGTGAGTATGTTTCAGGAGGGGGGATACCTCCAGGCCTTGAAAGGAGGCTCTTGTCCAGTACTTGGAAATGAATTGTCCAGGGAGACACACATGCTGACAAATGACAAAGCAAGAGACTTTATTGGGAAGGGGCACCCAGGCAGCGAGCAGTAGAGTAAGGGAACCCAGGAGAACTGCTCTGCCACATGCTCACAGTTTCTTGTTTTATGATAAATGAAATTAGTTTCCTGGTTGTCTTTGGCCAATTCTTCTGACTCGGGGTCTTTCCCATTGGTGCACACATTGCTCAGCCAGGATGGATGCCAGCAAGAAGAATTCTGGGAGGTGGTAGGATGCGTGGTATCTCCTTCTGACCTTTCCCAAAATCTTCAGTTGATAGTGACTTATGAGTTGTGTATTCCTTACCAAGACCTCCTGTCCTAAAATAACTCAGGCAAATGGTTATATGGTGCCTGGCGAGGGTAGGTGATTTCAGTCAGTGTGTTTCCCCTGACAAATATATTAAAACAGGATTTTTTTCACTTCAGTAGTCCCTGCTGTTTTATAATATAGATATTTGAATATCTTCTTCCAAGTTAAATAGCAAACCTATTTGTTGAATGTTTCCTTCTGACAGTCTTTGAACTTAATGTTATGCAGCATGACTGTTTGATACCTATGTCATACCTAAATTTTGCTAATAATTATGTGAATCTCTTAAAACTTGAAACTCTTTCAGTTCAGTTCAGTCACTCAGTCGTGTTCAACTCTTTGCAACCCCATGAATCACAGCACGCCAGGCCTCCCTGTCCATCACCAACTCCCAGAGTTTACTCAAACTTATGTCCATTGGGTCAGTGATGCCATCCAGCCATCTCATCCTCTGTCGTTAGCTTCTCCTCCTGCCCCCAATCCCTCCCAGCATCAGAGTCTTTTCCAGTGAGTCAACTCTTCTCATGAGGTGGCCAAAATATTTAGGGACAATAAATACTCTGTTGTGCATAGCACATTATAAACTAAGTGGCGTTTCTTCAAGTTACATGGCTGTTTTTCAAATACTTTGTGGTTAAAAGTTACGCTCATTATGTTACTTTTTTATATGCAATATTTCAGGCTAAATTTGTACGTTTTTAACCGAAAGCACTTCAGTCAAACTCATTTTATAGACTTATAAAACCTTTTTACCTTAAAAGTTAGTATATTACATAATACAATAGTTGTTTGGCTTATATTTTTGAAAAAGTAGTTATATTTATCAAATGCTAGTCACGGAACATCAGAAATCATAGATAATAAAATACTATCCATTGCATATATTGGTTAGATAAGAATTTGAACTTGATAAACATATAATGTCCTACAATTTAGATATATAAGATATTCATATAAAGTGATGTAAGTATGATAATTACTTTTAAAGAAAATGAAATTGGTGAACAAAAGGGACAGTTTTACTAAAAACAAATTCCCTGGTTACTGGAATACTAGAAAATGTGAAAAGCTGTTCTTTTATGATTTCTCTGTGTTTCATTTGACTTGTACCAACATTCTAGTGCCTCTATAATATACAACTGAAATGCTTGATGCCATTAAGGTTAATTATATAAATCATAGGAAATATCCTGAATGCTAGCACTTTCTAATAATCTTACTATTTTTGTTTTTCTTAGCCACAACTGAAATTGTGAGGCATTCCGTTCCAAAGATAGCACAAGAACCTTACTTAATGCCTACTTTGCCGATGAATAGGTCAGCAAGGGTACTGTTTGATGGAGACGGGCTCTTCTCTAGCAGTGAAGAGCCTTACTGTCTTGAAGCTCTGTCTCCACGGGGCTAGTAAATTAGATTCTGAAGTCTCCTGATACTCTTGGTGTAGATATGTTACCATTCTGCCTGTCAGACTGCTCTGCTGTAAGTGCTGATTTCAGGGGACTTTTTTAAAACGGTTTGGGATGCTTTATATTTGGAAAGAGTAAAGTTGAACTGTGGTTGGTTTTCACTAGCTGCTCTATTATTGTAAGGAATACTGATATTACCAAGTATTAGTAGTATTACCAAGGTTAATAAAAAGCACAGGAATATTTTACTATGTTGCCCAGGTATAAAATCTTTCTTATTTTCATTTATAAAAGGATGGTGTTTACACCTGCTTTTCTCCTGCCTTCCCTAAATCTGGTGTTGAATTTCTTCAGTGTAGCCACTTTGCCTTTTGTGAATATATCAGCCCAGCAGTAGGCATTTTTACTGAACTCCAGAAAAATAGAACCATTGTTTAAGGGTGACATGTAAAATACTGCCTAAGGGATAGAAAAATTGTATAAATTATGCTTTCAACTGTTAAAGAGAGTACTGTTTTGGAACCTTATTCTTTGTAGGCAGTATTTTATAACTACCTTTCTAATAAATATACCAAATGTATACCCTTTATTTGCATTTTTTAGGGGGAAATGTGTTTAACACCAATAAATTTTATATGACTTTGCAAATTTTTTTACTGAAAATGGACAATTTTATATGGATATGGGCTTACACATGTCTATTTAAGTAAATCTCTTAATATAGAGTCTGTATAGGCAAGTGCATACCTTAGAGCTTTATGACTAGATTATTTTAATGAGGACAGGAGTTTTAGCAAGAACAACTTAGGAGTTAAATGATTTGGAAAAATCTACGTTATGGAAATGTGTGCTACATTTTAAAATGCGCTGTAAAAAGTTGATTAAAAGAAATGTTTATGCTTAAGGGGGTTTCCAATGAAAAATTGTCTTGATTCCTTGTCAGCTCACAACTGATCAGAGTCCTTTGGAGGATATTGGCCTCATCTACCTATAAGTAGATATTTTTCAAGAGCTTGTGCTGCACCAAGTCCTTATGAGAAACTAGGGTCTTTAGTCCCAAGTCACTTTTAGAACCTAAGGTGCTCCCTCACTTTAGCGCTCTAGTGGTGGAGAGTTGAATTTCCAACAATTAGGAATAAGAAAGGGAACTAGTTTTACCTAGGGCTGTCTAATTTATTCCCTTTGCTTCAAATGCTACGTGTATGCTAACTTTTGAGTTCTGAATTTCTAATCCTTTTCCTCTAGCTCTGGACCCAGATTGCCAACAGCAGTCATACCTGAATGTGCCTTATTTATAAACACTGATACATCCAAAACCAAATTATTCCCTAAATAATGTCCTAACTGGTCTTCCTGACACTGACATCTTCAAATTTGTTTTGCATACAAGCATCAGAAAAAAATCTTTGAAAAATAAATATGCTTTTATGTTTATGGTTTTTTTTACTGAGTTGCATTGTCTGTGGACTACATTCCATAACATTTCTTGTGAGGCCCTTCACAGACTGGCAGTATTTTCAGCCACTGTCATATTCATCTTGTACACCATTCACCGTAAGCTCTTTCTTCTCTGAAAACATACCCATTTTTCTTGTTGTGTTGTTACATGTGCTGTCCTCCAGCACTGTTGAGCTTTGTTTGATGCTTATGGTCCACACCCCCACAATGCCATTTCTTAATGAATTCACATTTTGCCTCCTTTCCTATGTATTAGGCATTACCTTTTCTAAAGTCAGGTAATTGGATTTATACATATCACTAGCATAGCACTCATAGTGTGTTATTGCCATTGTATTATTGTCTCTCCTAATACCTTAAATTCTTTGTGGGTATAAACTTTGTCTTTATTTTTCTGTCTTTTGCACAGTGCCTTGAACATGGGATTCATTCACTGAAAGAGTGACTTCCCATTCTTGTAAGCATGAAGTTAAGGCCTTCCTAGATACTAAAGATTAGAGACACTATCTTTAGTTCCTCTAAGTATAAACATTCATGGCACTTTTTATTTGAGTGTTTTCGAAGAGTAACAATCCACTCCCTGCCTAAAAAAAAAAAAATACAAATTCAAAGTGATTTTAAGTTGAATTAGCTTTGAAAATATTTCCCTCCTTTCCACTGTAGCACTCATCACCTCTACTTTTTATTTGTAAAAAATGTCAGTTGAACTCTTGATATATGCCATATGTTCATGAATTATCACATTACTTGAATCAAATCAAATGTGTTTCTTTTTGGGTTGTATGGACCTCATACACTGATATATATCACATTTTTTATTTAAATAATTTAATGTTTCAGATTGTAAAGCTCCTCCAAAACAAGCAGGATAGGATGTTTCACAAATCAATTAACATATATACCAAGCTATGAAAGTATAAAAATAATGAGCATGTTAAAATTTAATTACAGTTGTAAATTGATTTCCTTTTGTTGGCAGAAAGAACATAGTTTATTAGCCCAGGAACAGGTTCACACTGTTTTAACATCAAGCATTTCCAGCTGAAGCTTATTAGTGACTGCCTCTCAGATTAAGGGTAAAAAACCCTCCCTGTGGTACATGAACTCCTATTGTTAAGACATAAATAATCAGCTCATCTCCTACATGGATGAGAACAAAGAAGATAATAGTACACAGAGCAAAGATTAACTTAGCAAATATTGTGTAACCCCATTAAAGATGTAAATTTTAAAATATCTTATGTTTAAGGAGATTTTTATTTTTATCTATGAATGCCTCAGTCATGACATAGGTGCTAGTTGGAGGGAGGAAAAATAACTTTGGCTTTTGAATTAGGTAGATGCATTATTTTAAGCTAAAGTAAAATAAAATCCTTTAATTAGTGTCAGTATGCTGCATAATATGTATATGTGTGTATATGGGCATATGTGTATAAAGGCTAAGGAAATACTGTTTTTTTGATAGCAAGAATATTTATTTTCAGATATTTAGTTTCATTTATTTTTAAGCCAATGACTAAAAACCAGAATTTACATTTTAAGGAAAAACACCAGTGAAAATATGCCTTAAACTAGAGGTAAAGAGACTGACTTTTTGTACAGCTTTCTTTTTAAACTTTATTCTGTATTTTCTAGTCCAGAATCTAAATCCTCACTTTGGAAAAAAAAATGCATTTTCTAGGCTAATTTTTATTCAGTTTCACTCATTTGAATTTGAGTTTGATACAGTAGACAACAAAAACAGCTCTGGAGAACAGTGTATACCCCCCTAAAATCTGAAAATTATTGGCAAAGGAATATGTCTTCGTAGGGAATAGAAGCCAAGAAGGGGAGTAATAATTTCCCCACAGAAATTTAAATTTACTCAAACAATTATTACAATATTTCTTGAAAATGATTCGCAAGTGTTTCAGGAAAGACCAAGTAAAAATTCTTGATGTTTATCCTAACTTTTATTCAACTATTACATATTTTGTATGATTTATAGTCATTATTTTTTTATAAGTTATCTTTAATCCACAAATGTACAGGAAACTTTTTATAGGAAATTTTGCTTTGGGATACCATTTTCAGTGTTGTCTAATAATTTCAGATTTTCAGAAATTGTGCTTTTTCCTCCACTCTAATTTATCTTTTAAAAATTAGGCCTTAAATAATTTCATATGTAATATGTTTATTTTTCATCTATGAAAGGTTTGCACATCATTTGTTGTTGTTATTTATTCACTAAGTTGTGTCCAGCTCTTTTGTGAACCCATGAACTGCAGCCTTCCAGGCTCCTCTGTCCATGGGATTCTCCTGGCAAGAATACTGGAGTGGGTTGCCATTCCCTTCTCCAGGGGATCTTCCTGACCCAGGGATTGAACCCACATCTTCTGCTTGGCAGGCAGGCAGATTCTTTACTACTGAGCCACCTAGGAAGCCCATTACACATCATTAGGTTAATAAATTGCATATTAATATTACTTTGACATCAGACCTCTCATATTTGATAATTTTGTTCACAGGATTGTTGACTGTTGATTCTTAAGGCTATTATTACCTATATCCCTGGGGCAGGACTTTTGCCTGTATTGAGATGCTTCTTTATCTTTTTTGTTACAACTTTATTTGCATTTTCCTTGTGTTTTATCTGCAGTGGCTTTGCTGCCGAGTTTCTAACCTTGAGTAGACTCCCCTTTCACGGTGGAATGCTTTCAGAGTTGTCATTCTACTCACTTTTCCTTATTGTTGCCTTCTGTAAAGCTTTCCTTAGTCTCATTACAATGATGTCTTCCCTATATTCTGCATCTCCCTTTGGGATAGTGTAAGGAATATAAGCTTTGAAAATTCAGATTGTATTCAAATCCAGTGTAGTTTTTACTGCTATTTGCTCAGTGACCTTGAATATTTATTAACCTCTCTGAAATTGTTTCCTGTTCTGGAAATAAGCTTTATTTATAGTACCTAACTCATGGCTGGGCTCTTGTGAGGACTAAAGGAATTAAAGTGCCTAGCACTTTTGCCTGGAAAATCCCATGGACGGAGGAACCTGGTAGGCTGCAGTCCATGGGGTCGCTAGGAGTCGGACACGACTGAGCGACTTCCCTTTCACTTTTCACTCTCATGCATTGGAGAAGGAAATGGCAACCCACTCCAGTGTTCTTGCCTGGAGAATCCCAGGGAGGGGGAGCCTGGTGGGCTGCCATCTTTGGGGTCGCACAGAGTTGGACACGACTGAAGCGACTTAGCAGCAGCAGCAGCAGTACACTGCCTGTTATCTGTAGTCTGTAGATGCAGATCTGTCAGTGTCTATGTCTAGTCTTTAGAGCCTGGACTTAATAGCAAGTTTCAATCCCTCTTCCGTTAATTACCCATGGTCACTAATATTAAGTAGTTTCCCATACCTCTTATTTCTCTTCTCTCAAGTTTTGTCCATATCCTCTGCCAGATCCTGAGAAGAGTGAAAGCCAGTTACATAGTGTGTAATTTGAAGAGCAGTAGAAGAAAAGATAAAAGCACTGAACTGGGGTCTTTACTACAGTCATAGTTTTGACAGACTACCTTCTAATATTCATCAGTACCCCAAGTGAGGCACTATTTTGGCTAAACACTTTTAATATGTTAATTATTCTTAGGATCACATACTTAATTTAAAATTTGTTGTTACAACTCTTAAAATATTCTGTAGTAGACCTCTTGCATGATATATATGTTACATTCTTTTTCATTAGGACTTTTGCATGTGTAATTTTAAACATGTCCAACATATTAATTTGTTTGAGGTGACTGAGTAGGGGCTGATAATGCCAGTCATCCTTTTATGATGTCTGTTTTCACATCTGTGAAACAAGGCACTGATCTCCCAGAATTTCCAGTCCTGATGGGCTGGCTCAATTTTATTTCATAATAATTTTTACATTGGAACACTTTGGTATTTATTGTTTAAACTACATTAGTTTTCTGTAGACCCCAAACAAACAAAGCAAAATTTTCACCATTTAAAACAATAGAAATAAAAAGTAGAATTTGGCAAAATTTAGAACACTGAGGTGGTATTTACATAATAGTTTTGCTATAATCCTCCTGGGCTTTAGAGTAAGTGATAAGTTGTATTAGCCACAGGTTTGGAGCAACTTTGTGATGTCTTAATGGGCTCACAGCATGAAACCAACAGCTACAAATTCTTGTGGCTGAACCACAAGTCACAACTAATTATCAAACTTTCAATAGGAAAATCTGTAATCTATAAACTTAAAAACCCTATAACCTCAATCCAGTGGCATATTGATATTGAAATAATTAATATTGTTAAACTTGCCCACTTTGAGCAGTATTTTATCAAGTAGTTTTTTTTAAATCCCTGTAAATAAAGGTCAAAAATATTTTTATTTCTATGAGTAGATTTAAATATCTGCTTCATAGGTACTTGTTATTTTGAGACAAAATGCCTTCTAGCAGTTTATAAGTTCTCAAAGCCCTCTATATTTTGTGTATTTTTTCAGTGTAGTTAATTTTTAAATAAAAATATTTTTGAGTTGCTATAGATTTATGTTCAGTTGTAAGAAAAAATAAGGGCTCTTTCTTGCTGTATGCCCTTTACTCAGTTTCACAACCAGTAAATTAATATTGATGTGATCTACTGATCTTAATTAAATTTTCCACTTTTGCATTTATTCATTTTTGTCTATATCTGTGCATATTGGTTATTTGAAATTTTATTGTATGTGTAGGTTTGTGTATCTTGCTCCGTAGACAATATACCAGTTCTGTAATCAGAAGGACCCCTCCTTTTATAATCACACTCACCTTTCTCTTGCCTATTCCCCCAGTCCCTGGCAACCACTAATCTCCACCTTCTAAAATTGTGTTGTTTCAAAAATTTGTATAAACAGATTTATATAATATTTAACATTTGAGATTGGCTTTTTGTCATTCAGCATAAATTCCTTTGAGAGCCATCTAAATTGTTGCATGTACCAATAGTTCATTCTTTTTTTGCTGCTGAGTTGTATTCCATGATATGAAATACATAGATTGTTTAACTCTTCACCCATTGAAGGCTCTCTGGGTTCTTCCCAGTTTTTGGCTGTCACAAGTAAAACTACGATGAATGCTCATATACAGGTTTTTGTGTGAACATGTACAAAAGATGCAACTACTGTTAATATGGTAATTGCACGTTTAATTTCATAAGTGGTATCAATGTTTTACTACCTCCAATGAAATATGATAACCTTACGTCTTTCTAAGTTCTTTTAAATTCCTGCTTTTTAAATATCATTGTTTTGAGGATCAGATGATAATCAGTTTTTAATCAAATATGAGTTAGAAAACTCATGAGATAGTCTGCTTTATTCATATTTCTGCCTTTCTGTTGTTTTTTATTCCTTTTTCATGCTCAAGGTTCCTTCTTTTATTATTTTCTTTTTGTTTAAAGAACTCCATTTAGCAGTGTTTCAAAGATGGGTCTGCTACTGACTGATTCTTTAGTTTTACCTCATTTGAGAATGTCTTTATTTCCACTTTATTCATGAGGGATAGTTTTGCCAGATATAGAACTTAGAGTTACCATTTCTTTTGGCCTGGACTCCTGTTTAGTCCAGGAGAGAAATAAGCCTACCTGCGTAGCTTTCTGTTCTGTTCTAGATTAGGGATCAGGAGATGCTGAGCCTACATCACCTTCTGCAGTTGCTGCAGCCGTAAGACATCCTGTCTCTACATTATTCCTCCAGTCCTGGAAGTAGTCTGCCTTCCTCTTTCTGCCTTTCAGTCCTTTCATAAGGTTATTTCCAGGGTTTATAGTTGTGCTTAGCTGAAAAGAACTGTAAATATGAATCTAACCCATGTTATCTGGACCAGAAGTCCTGCTGTATTTTTTTAAAATGTGTTTTCTTCTGGCTTGGCTTGCTGTTAGTATTTGTTTATGAAACATGTTCTAGGTTTATTTAAAGCTCAGTTGGATGACAAGTTTTCTGTAAATTACACAGTGCTAAAAAGAATTTCAAAATATTAAAATATATTTTGCCATTATTTAGAGAGCTTTGCCCCAACAAAGATTAAATCCTTCTAAGATCAATTTTATTGGCTACAAAACACTCCTATTTATTCTTATTTGTTGCAACTAAAACATTTCCTTCATTTGGGGCCTTAACAAAAATAATGACTCTTGTGTGTCTATTTTCTGTGTTGCTAAATCCTTGGCTGCTGCAGCAGATGGGAAAGACCAATTCCACTCTGTCTAATGATTGCACATGCTCACATACAGAACTGAGTCTGGTCCTGAGTACCCTTACTAGTCTGCAGGCTTTTGCCATATTCCTATTGATCATATCAAATTATTTAGACATTAATGCCAGCCTGCAGATAGGAGGACTTCATCATTTTGTCATGAGCACTTAATGTTGGACAAGGAAGTAAATCAGTATTTTCCATGATCTTGTCCATCTTTGTTTTTTTGTTTTTTTTTTTTTCGGTGAGCAAGGCCCGCACTTTATTTTCCCAAGTACTTTTTATACCTTAAGTTGTGTATAGAGGATAATGGGGATGGTGGGTAGAGTCATGCAAGGTCAGCAGTCCTTGATCCTTATCGAAGCCAGGCTTTCTTTCTGCAAACGTATCATATGCAAAAGCTTTAGGTGATTTACATCATCTTCTGGCCAGGAGGCCTGTTAACATTTTATTTTATCTATTTATTTTTTAAATTTTATTTTATTTAACTTTACAATATTGTATTGGTTTTGCCATATATCAAAATGAATCTGCCACAGGTATACATGTGTTCCCCATCCTGAACCCTCCTCCCTCCTCCCTCCCCATACCATCCCTCGGGGTCGTCCCAGTGCACCAGCCCCAAGCATCCAGTATTGTGCAACAAACCTGGACTGATGACTTGTTTCATACATGATATTATACATATTTCAATGCCATTCTCCCAAATCATCCCACCCTCTCCCTCTCCCACAGAGTCCAAAAGACTGTTCTGTACATCAGTGTCTCTTTTGCTGTCTTGTATACAGGGTTATTGTTACCATCTTTCTAAATTCCATATATATGTGTTAGTATACTATATTGGTGTTTTTCTTTCTGGCTTACTTCACTCTGTATAATAGGCTCCAGTTTCATCCACCTCATTAGAACTGATTCAAATGTATTCGTTTTAATGGCTGAGTAATACTCCATTGTGTATATGTACCACAGCTTTCTTATCCATTCATCTGTTGATGGACATCTAGGTTGCTTCCATGTCCTGGCTATTATAAACAGTGCTGAGATGAACATTGGGGTACATGTGTCTCTTTCAATTCTGGTTTCCTCTGTGTATGCCCAGCAGTGGGATTGCTGGATCATAAGGCAGTTCTATTTCCAGTTTTTTAAGGAATCTCCACATTGTTCTCCATAGTGGCTGTACTAGTTTGCATTCCCACCAATAGTGTAAGAGGGTTCCCTTTTCTCCACACCCTCTCCAGCATTTATTGCTTGTAGACTTTTGGATCACAACCATTCTGACTGGCGTGAAATGGTACCTCATAGTGGTTTTGATTTGCATTTCTCTGATAATGAGTGATGTTGAGCATCTTTTCATGTGTTTGTTAGCCATCTGTATGTCTTCTTTGGAGAAATGTCTATTTAGTTCTTTGGCCCATTTTTTGATTGGGTCATTTATTTTTCTGGAATTGAGCTGTAGGAGTTGCTTGTATATTTTTGAGATTAGTTGTTTGTCAGTTGCTTCATTTGCTATTATTTTCTTCCATTCTGAAGGCTATCTTTTCACCTTGCTTATAGTTTCCTTTGTTGTGCAGAAGCTTTTAAGGTTAATTAGGTCCCATTTGTTTATTTTTGCTTTTATTTCCAATATTCTGGGAGGTGGATCATAGAGGATCCTGCTGTGATGTATGTCAGAGAGTGTTTTGCCTATGTTCTCCTCTAGGAGTTTTATAATTTCTGGTCTTACATTTAGATCTTTAATCCATTTTGAGTTTATTTTTGTGTATGGTGTTAGAAAGTGTTCTAGTTTCATTCTTTTATAAGTGGTTGACCAGTTTTCCCAGCACCACTTGTTAAAGAGATTGTCTTTAATCCATTGTATATTCTTGCCTCCTTTGTCAAAGATAAGGTGTCCATACGTGCGTGGATTTTTCTCTGGGCTTTCTATTTTGTTCCATTAATCTATATTTCTGTCTTTGTGCCAGTACCATACTGTCTTGATGACTGTGGCTTTGTAGTAGAGCCTGAAGTCAGGCAGGTTGATTCCTCCAGTTCCATTCTTCTTTCTCAAGATCGCTTTGGCTATTCGAGGTTTTTTGTATTTCCCTACAAATTGTGAAATTATTTGTTCTAGCTCTGTGAAGAATACCATTGGTAGCTTGATAGGGATTGCATTGAATCTATAAATTGCTTTGGGTAGTATACTCATTTTCACTATATTGATTCTTCCAACCCATGAACATGGTATATTTCTCCATCTATTAATGTCCTCTTTGATTTCTTTCACCAGTGTTTTATAGTTTTCTATATATAGGTCTTTAGTTTCTTTAGGTAGATATATTCCTAAGTATTTTATTCTTTTTGTTGCAATGGTGAATGGAATTGTTTCCTTAATTTCTCTTTCTATTTTCTCATTATTAGTGTATAGGAATGCAAGGGATTTCCCTGTGTTGATTTTATATCCTACAACTTTACTATAGTCATTGATTAGTTCTAGTAATTTTCTGGTGGAGTCTTTAGGGTTTTCTATGTAGAGGATCATGTCATCTGCAAACAGTGAGAGTTTTCCTTCTTCTTTTCCAATTTGGATTCCTTTTATTTCTTTTTCTGCTCTGATTGCTGTGGCCAAAACTTCCAAAACTATGTTGAATAGTAATGGTGAAAGTGGGCACCCTTGTCTTGTTCCTGACTTTAGAGGAAATGCTTTCAATTTTTCACCATTGAGGATAATGTTTGCTGTGGGTTTGTCATATATAGCTTTTATTATGTTGAGGTATGTTCCTTCTATTCCTGCTTTCTGGAGAGTTTTTATCATAAATGGATGTTGAATTTTGTCAAAAGCTTTCTCTGCATCTATTGAGATAATCATATGGTTTTTATTTTTCAATTTGTTAATGTGGCATATTACATTGATTGATTTGTGGATATTGAAGAATCCTTGCATTCCTGGGATAAAGCCCACTTGGTCATGGTGTATGATCTTTTTAATGTGTTGTTGGATTCTGATTGCTAGAATTTTGTTAAGGATTTTTGCATCTATGTTCATCAGTGATATTGGCCTGTAGTTTTCTTTTTTTGTGGGATCTTTGTCAGGTTTTGGTATTAGGGTGATGGTGGCCTCATAGAATGAGTTTGGAAGTTTACCTTCCTCTGCAATTTTCTGGAAGAGTTTGAGTAGGATAGGTGTTAGCTCTTCTCTAAATTTTTGGTAGAATTCAGCTGTGAAGCCATCTGGACCTGGGCTTTTGTTTGCTGGAAGATTTCTGATTACAGTTTCAATTTCCGTGCTTGTGATGGGTCTGTTAAGATTTTATATTTCTTCTTGGTCCAGTTTTAGAAAGTTGTACTTTTCTAAGAATTTGTCCATTTCTTCCACGTTGTCCATTGTATTGGCATATAATTGCTGACAGTAGTCTCTTATGATCCTTTGTATTTGTGTGTTGTCTGTTGTGATCTCTCCATTTTCATTTCTAATTTTATTCATTTGATTTTTTCTCCCTCTGTTTCTTGATGAGTCTGGCTAATGGTTTGTCAATTTTATTTATCCTTTCAAAGAACCAGCTTTTGCCTTTGTTGATTTTTGCTATGGTCTCTTTTGTTTCTTTTGCATTTATTTCTGCCCTAATTTTTAAGATTTCTTTCCTTCTACTAACCCTGGGGTTCTTCATTTCTTCCTTTTCTAGTTGCTTTAGGTGTAGAGTTAGATTATTTATTTGACTTTTTTCTTGTTTCTTGAGGTATGCCTGTATTGCTATGAACTTTCCCCTTAGGACTACTTTTACAGTGTCCCACAGGTTTTGGGTTGTTGTGTTTTCATTTTCATTCATTTCTATGCAAATTTTGATTTCTTTTTTGATTTCTTCTGTGATTTGTTGGTTATTCAGCAGCGTGTTGTTCAACCTCCATATGTTGGAATTTCTAATAGTTTTTCTCCTGTAATTGAGATCTAATATTACTGCATTGTGGTCAGAAAAGATGCTTGGAATGATTTCAATTTTTCTGAATTTACCAAGGCCAGATTTATGGCCCAGGATGTGATCTATCCTGGAGAAGGTTCCGTGTGCACTTGAGAAAAAGGTGAAATTCTTTGTTTTGGGGTGAATTGTCCTATAGATATCAATTAGGTCTAACTGGTCTATTGTATCATTTAAAGTTTGTGTTTCCTTGTTAATTTTCTGTTTAGTTGATCTATCCATAGGTGTGAGTGGGGTATTAAAGTCTCCCACTATTATTGTGTTATTGTTAATTTCTCCTTTCATACTTTTTAGTATTTGTCTTACAAATTGCGGTGCTCCTATGTTGGGTGCATATATATTTATAATTGTTATATCTTCTTCTTGGATTGATCCTTTGATCATTATGTAGTGACCTTCTTTGTCTCTTTTTACAGCCTTTGTTTTAAAGTCTATTTTATCTGATATGCGTATTGCTACTCCTGCTTTCTTTTGATCCCTATTTGCATGAAAAATCTTTTTCCAGCCCTTCACTTTCAGTCTGTATGTGTCCCCTGTTTTGAGGTGGGTCTCTTGTAGACAACATATGTTGGGGTCTTGTTTTTGTGTCCATTCAGCCAGTCTTTGTCTTTTGGTTGGGGCATTCAACCCTTTTATGTTTAAGGTAATTATTGATAAGTATGATCCCGTTGCCATTTACTTTATTGTTTTGGGTTCAAATTTATACACCCTTTTTGTATTTCCTATCTAGAGAATATCCTTTAGTATTTGTTGGAGAGCTGGTTTAGTGGTGCTGAATTCTCTCAGCTTTTGCTTGTCTGTAAAGCTTTTGATTTCTCCTTCATATTTGAATGAGATCCTTGCTGGGTACAATAATCTGGGCTGTAGGTTATTTTCTTTCATCATTTTAAGTATGTCTTGCCATTCCCTCCTGGCTTGGAGAGTTTCTATTGAAAGATCAGCTGTTATCCTTATGGGAATTCCCTTGTGTGTTATTTGTTGTTTTTCCCTTGCTGCTTTTAATATTTGTTCTTTGTGTTTGATCTTTGTTAATTTGATTAATATGTGTCTTGGGGTGTTTCGCCTTGGGTTTATCCTGTTTGGGACTCTCTGGGTTTCTTGGACTTGAGTGATTATTCCCTTCCCCATTTTAGGGAAGTTTTCAACTATTATCTCCTCAAGTATTTTCTCATGATTTTTCTTTTTGTCTTCTTCTTCTGGGAGCCCTATGATTCAAATGTTGTAGTGTTTAATATTGTCCTGGAGGTCTCTGAGATTGTCCTCATTTCTTTTAATTTGTTCTTCTTTTTTCCTCTCTGATTCATTTATTTCTACCATTCTATCTTCTAATTCACTAATCCTATCTTCTGCCTCTGTTACTCTACTATTTGTTGCCTCCAGAGTGTTTTTGATCTCATTTATTGCATTATTCATTATATATTGACTCTTTTTTATTTCTTCTAGGTACTTGTTAAACGTTTCTTGCATCTTCTTAATCCTTGTCTCCAGGCTGTTTATCTGTGATTCCATTTTGATTTCAAGATTTTGGATCAATTTCACTACCATTATTCGAAATTCTTTATCAGGTAGATTCCCTATCTCTTCCTCTTTTGTTTGGTTTGGTGGGCATTTATCCTGTTCCTTTACCTGCTGGGTATTCCTCTGTCTCTTCATCTTGTTTAAATTGCTGAGTTTGGGGTGTCCTTTCTGTATTCTGGCAGTTTGTGGAGTTCTCTTTATTATGGCATTTCCTCACTGTGTGTGGGTTTGTACAGGTGGCTTGTCAAGGTTTCTTGGTTAGGGAAGCTTGTGTCGGTGTTCTGGTGGGTAGAGCTGGATTTCTTCTCTCTGGAGTGCAATGAAGTGTCCAGTAATGAGTTATGAGATGTCTATGGTTTTGGGGTAACTTTGTGCAGCCTGTATCTTGGAGCTCAGGGCTGTGTTTCTGTGTTGCTGGAGAATTTTCTTGGTATGTCTTGCCCTGGAAATTGTTGGTTCTTGTGTGGTGCTTGGTTTCAGTGTAGGTATGGAGGCGTTTGATGAGCTCCTGTCAATTAATGTTCCCTGGAGTCAGGGTTTGGACTTAAGCCTCCTGCTTCCAGTTATCAGTCTTATTTTTACAGTAGTCTCAAAACTTCTCCTTCTATACAGCACCATTGATAAAACATCTAGGTTAAAAATGAAAAGTTTCTCCACCATGAGGGTCACCCAGAGAGGTTCACAGTGTTACATGGAGAAGAGAAGAGGGAGGAGGGAGTTAGAGGTGACCCAAATGAGATGAGGTGGAATCAATAGAGGAGAGAGCGGGCTAACCAGTAATCACTTCCTTATGTGCACTCCACAACTGGACTGCTCAGAGATGTTCACAGAGTTATACAGAGAAGAGAAGAGGGAGGAAGGAGACAGAGGTGGCCAGGAGGATAAAAGGAGGGAATGAAAAGGAGAGAGACAGATCCAGCCAGTAATCAGTTCCCTAAGTGTTCTCCACCGTCTGGAACACACAGAAATTCAGAGTTGGGTAGAGTAGAGAAGGGTTAGGGAGGAGACACAGGCGACCTGGTGGAAAAAAAGGAGAGTCTGAAGGGGGAGAGAGCAATGAAGCCAGTAATCTCACTCCCTAGTAAACAATGGATACTGAAGATTGGGTTCTTAAAGGTACAAAATTGGTAACAAATACCTAAAAGCAAAAGTTAAAAATCTAGAGTAGAGTTTGGAATTTAAAAAATACAATGTTAAAGAAAAGAAGAAGGAAAAGAAAGAGAGAAAAAGAAAAAAAAAAAAGTCACGAAAATTATAAAGAAAATATAGGTACAAAATTGATAACAAATACCAAAATGCAGAAGTTAAAAAATCTAGAGTAGAGTTTGGAATTTCAAAAATACAGTGTTAAAGAAAAGAAGAAGAAAAAGAGAAAAAAAACAAAAACAAGCAAAGTCACAAAAATTATAAAGAAGATATAGGTACAAAATTGATAACAAATACCAAAAAGCATAAATTAAAAATCTGGAGTAGAGTTTGGAATTTCAGGAATACAATGTTAAAGAAAAGATGAACAGAAAGAAAGAGAGAAGAAAAAAAAAGTCACAAAAGTTATAAAAAAAAATATAGGTACAAAATTGATAACAAATACCAAAAAGCTAAAATTAAAAACCTAGAGCAGAGTTTGGAATTTCAAAAATACAATGTTAAAGAAAAGTAGAAGAAGAAAAAAGTCTCAAAAGTTATAAAAAATATATATATGAAGTTTGCTTTTTAAAAAAAAGGGTCTTTTTTTTTTTGCAAAGTAATAGTAGGTTATAAAAGTGAAAATTAAAGGAGTAATAGAGGACTTAAAATTTTTTTAAAAATTAAAAAAAAAAAAGAATGATCGTAAAAATAGTAAAAATAGTAAAAATATATATACGACTTTCTCTGATGTTGTTGTGGGTATTGTGGGTTCAGTTCATTTTTGGCTAGTTCCTTGTTCCGGCTTATATTTCTCAAGATCTATAGGCCCCTTCCTGTGTAGTCGGTACTAACCATGGGGTTTTAATCTATTGCCTGTCGCTTCCAAGGCGGTTCCCTCTGTTATAGCTTCTTCTGTTTGCTGGTCTCTTCAATGTCTGATTTCTGCCCTGATACAAAGGGGGCGGTGGTGGACACCTTTTTTTTTTTTTTTTTTTAAAGGCTCACTTGTTCAGTCGTGCTGTGGGGAGGGAGGGATGCTGCAAATAAATAAGACTGGTGTGTGCTTGCAGTGCCTCAGCCACACTGGGCCTGCCCCCACTCATGGTGCGTATCGCCTCCCTGCCCACACTGCTCAGGCTCTAGATTGCTCCGCCGAGAACTATCAGCAGCCAGCCCTGGGCTGCTTGCACCTCCCAGGTCTAAGCTGCTCAGGTTCAGGCACTCGGGTAGTCCTCAGAGGCACAGACTCGGTTGGGCCTGCGTTTTGTGCCCTTCCCAGGTCCGAGCAGCTCAGACAAGAAAGATAAGACATATACTTGTCTTTCAATGATGAGGTGTTTGGCGAGCGCGGTTGCTGCGACTTACCGCCTCCCCACCGCTCGGTTATCTGGGTGTATAACTGGCGCACCTTCTCACGTGGATGTTGACTGTCCAGAACCCCAAGAAGTTTTAGTTAGCAAAGAAGCCTGCTTACAGTTTTGTAGATAATGTCTCTCTGGGCCTGCGATTGCCCCCTTCCAGCTCTGGCTGCCTGTCACCGGAGGGGGACGGTCTGCAGCCGGCTATCTCTGTACAGTCCTTTGTTCCGTGCGCGGGCCTGGCGGTGTCTTAGGTTAGGGCTGGCTTTTCTCGTGGTAGATATCCCACAGTCTGGTTTGCTAGCCCAAATTATTTCGCTCAGGTAGCGCTCGGGGTATTCAGGCCAGATCCTTACTCTAAGTGATGCAACCGGGGCTGCACCTCCCTGCCCAAGCCCCCGCTTGGGTAGCGCTCGGGGTATTCAGGCCAGATCCTTACTCTAAGTGATGCAACCGGGGCTGCACCTCCCTGCCCAAGCCCCCGCTTGCTAGTGGCATGTGCAGGCGTCTGTGCTGCTTCTCTGCTGGAGGAGTTACCGTAGGGCTCCTAACCTGTGGGTTTTAATTGTTTATTTATTTTTCCTCCCTGTTATGTTGCCCTCTGTGCTTTCAAGGCTTGGCACAGACTCTGCAGTGAGAATGTTTGCTGGTGTTTGGAAACTTCTCTCTTTTTAAGACTCCCTTCTCGGGACGGAGCTCCATCCCTCCCTCTTTTGTCTCTTTTTTTGTCTTTTATATTTTTTCCTACCTCCTTTCAAAGACAGTGGGTTGCTTTTCTGGGTGCCTGATGTCCTATGCTGGCATTCAGAAATTGTTTTGTGGAATTTACTCTGCGTTTAAATGTTCTTTTGATGAATTTGTGGGGGAGAAAGTGTTTTCCCCATTCTATTCCTCCGCCATCTTCCTGTTAACCCCTGTCCATCTTTGAATGCACAGTACCTAGACCAAGTCCTCAAAAGTTTCATGGATATGCAGTGGGAAATAAAATTAGGGAATCAATAATGGAGAGAAAGGTGGGTATTCTTGTGCTTATACACATATAGAAATAATTTTCCACAAGTTCCATGTATTTTCCAGAATTTTTCATCTAGGCTTAAATTAATATGTTTGAGATTCAAAATGTTGACCCCATGTTGTTGTTCAGTTGCTCAGTTGTGTCCGACTCTGCGACCCCATGGACTGCAGCACACCAGGCTTCCCTGTCCTTCACCATCTCCCAGAGCTTGCTCAAACTCATGTCCATTGAGTCAGTGAGCCATCCAACTATCTCATCCTCTGTAGTCCCCTTCTCCTTCTGCCTTCACGCTTTCCCAGCATCAGGGTATTTTCTAATGAGTTGGCTCTTCTCATCAGGTGGCCAAAGTATTGGAGCTTCATTTTCAGCATCAGTTTTTAAGTTAATCTTTCTACTTAATTTTTTCAGTTTACTCTAGCATCATTTTCGTAAACTATCAAAGTACTTTTAAGTTGTTGGTACTTGTACATTTTTTTATGTAATGTTCTCCTAAATTATGTATTTGTGTGTTATTTCTGTTCATATGGTAACTCAAGGAATTAAAAGACTCTGAAATTAGGTTTTTTTAATGTGAGAAATCACATTATAATTTGTTTCATTTTAGTTTAGATTTTTGTGTGTATTCAGTTCAGTTCAGTCGCTCAGTCGTGTCCGACTCTTTGCGACCCCATGAATCGAAGCACACCAGGCCTCCCTGTCCATTACCCACTCCCGGAGTTCACTGAGACTCACGTCCATCGAGTCAGTGATGCCATCCAGCCATCTCATCCTCTGTCGTCCCCTTCTCCTCCTGCCCCCAATCCCTCCCAGCATCAGAGTCTTTTCCAATGAGTCAGCTCTTCGCATGAGGTGGCCGAAGTACTGGAGTTTCAGCTTCAGCATCATTCCCTCCAAAGAAATCCCAGGGCTGATCTCCTTCAGAATGGACTGGTTGGATCTCCTTGCAGTCCAAGGGACTCTCAAGAGTCTTCTCCAACACCACAGTTCAAAAGCATCAATTCTTTGGTGCTCAGCCTTCTTCACAGTCCAACTCTCATATCCATACATGACCACAGGAAAAACCATAGCCTTGACTAGATGGACCTTTTTTGGCAAAGTAATGTCTCTGCTTTTCAATATGCTGTCTAGGTTGGTCATATCTTTGCTTCCAAGGAGTAAGCGTCTTTTAATTTCATGGCTGCAGTCACCATCTGCAGTGATTTTGGAGCCCAAAAAAATAAAGTCTGACACTGTTTCCACTGTGTGTATTAGCATCTCCTAAATCAGACCCCATCCGTCTTCCCCTGCCAAATTGAGCAATCATCTTACTAATATTTTGGAAATACCTTTTGACTGCTACATCTTAAAGTGGTACTGTATCCTTTGTACAATTTATGTGATTAATGTATCCATGGAATCTTGGTAGAACTGATTCAAGGGACTGTCTGTTTCAATGTAATTGCCTTTGATAATTAACCATAACTAATACAGTAAAAGTAATGAAACAGTGAGATAACCTGAAAATATTCTTGAAATTCTAACTTAACTAGATTAGAGACAGATTTTTTGTTTATGAAAAAATGGAAGAGTAAATTTAGCCTATAATTTGGATTAGAGTTGAATTAAATATGTGAGAGTATTTCAGTCACAGGAAAGTAGAAGTTATAAGAAATAATATAAGGAAATGCCAGTGGGAGAGTAAAATGTGAGTAATGTTTTCTATATTAAAGGAAAAAGAAGTACTAAAGAAGCCTATTTTATTAATAAAGGGAGATTAATATTTCAAATGTTAAAGGGTTTAAAAGACATTTTAAAAGGGATTCAAATACCTATTACTAACCTACTTTAGCAAATGAATCCTTTGTAAAAAAAAAAAATAGAAAGGAATGAAGTTAATGAATATATTTTGCCACAGGAGATAATATTAACTCTTCTATATAGCCTCCCATTTATTACAATTTCAGACCTACTTTCTCATTATTATTCCTACCTGTTTCTAAACTGGAAACGATAATGAGTTTGTCTTAACTTTCAGCAATACTCACTTTCCCCAAAAGATCCCATTGTTCCTTGACTGCTTGTCCTGTTTTGCGTCTCGTCCCTTCATAGTAAGGGTCTCATGACACTCATCTTGTGAGAGGTGGGAGCTTCGTGACTGCATTTTGTCATTACTAAGTGTGCCTTTCTTTAAATCTCTTTTTAATTCTCTTGTCTGTGTTAATATAGCTTCGTTGTTTTAGTTTGCTTCATGTTTCTCATTCTGTCCTTTAACTATTAACCTTCCCATATTCTTCTATTTTGTTGTATCTGTCCTAAAGAGTATATAGTTGGATTTATTTTTCAGTCACTTAATCTTTGACTTTTATTTGCAACATTTAGTTAACTTTTAGTATAGTTTCTAATGTAATTTTGTTTATATCTTATCTTGTTTTATTCTATTTGTCTTGCCTACCTTTTGTTTCTTTTTCTTAGTTTTAGATTTTTATAATTCAGATTTCCTTACTTCTGTTCTCTTAGTTGTTGCAATAAATATTATAACATTTATACTTATCAAAGTCAAAATTCAGTGATTTACCATCATATTTACCAGTTTCTTCATTCCTTCTTGAATTTCAGACCTTCCAACTTGTATTCCTTTATTTTCACCTGGAGGTAAATTTTAGGAATTTCTTTAAGTGAGTAGGAATATTTTGATAGCACAACGTTGTTTTTAGTTTAGAAATGTGCCTTTTATTTCATCCTCAGTTTTAAGAGATTGGTTTTGGGGGGCATACATTTCTGAGTTAACAATTACTTTTTTCAGTATGTTAAAAATATAGTTCCACTATTTTATATCTTTCATTGTTGTTCTTAAGACAGTTGTCTGTTCAATTGCTAGTCCTGTAAAGATAATCTGTTTTTCCTTTTCTAGCTACTTTTAAGAGCTTTTTATCTTTGATATTCTGTACTTACTGTGACATATCTAGGTATTGATTTCTTTTTATTTCCCCTGTTGGATTTATTTAGCTCTTCAGTTCTATGATATGGTGTTCTTCATCTTTTTGAATGAATTTTCATCCATCATCCATTATCTTTTCATCCATTATCATTATCTTCTGCCCCTTTTTTCTGTCTCTTTTCCTTCCAGAAATTTGATTAGAAATATGTTAGATTTTCTCATTTTGTCTTTTCTAGTCTCTTTAGTTTGCATTCTGTATCATTTTTTCAGAACTACCAATGTATTCCTTAATTTTCCCTACATCTGGGTCTGATATGCCATATAATTTTTAATTATATTTTTCATGCAGTTTTTTGTCGATTCATTTTTTTTATCCACTTCATTTCCTGGTGAAACTGACACATTGAGCATTTTTTCCAAAGGGATTAATATATGTGGCCCATTATTTTTCTTGATCTGTTCAGAAGTATTTTTTTTAATTGAAATATAGTTGATTCATAATGTTATGTTAGTTTCAGGTATACAACATGGCAATTTTATATTTTTTTAGATTGTTCTCCAATTAAAGTTATTACAAAAAATTGGCTATATTTCTTATGCTGTGCAATAATCCTTGTAGTTTATTTATTTTATTCCCAGTAGGTTTTACCTTTTCAGTCCCTCCTCTTGTCTCATCCCACCTTCCCTCTCTCCACTCATAACTGATAGTTTGTTGTGAATGTTTATAAAATCTCATACAGATATATATTTTTTTACTATTTATTTATTTTTGGCTGCACTGGGTCTTTGTGGCTGCCAGGGAGCTTTCCATAGTTGTGGCAAGTGGGGCTGGTCTCTAGTTGTGGTGCGTGGCCTTCTCATTGTGGCGGCTTCTCTTGTTGAGGAGCCTGGGCTCTAGGGCACACAGGCTTTAGTAGTTGCTGTGCGTGGGTTCAGTAGTTGCAGCTTACAGGCTTAACTGCGCTGTGGCATGTGGGATCTTCCTGGACCAGAGATTGAACTGGTGTCCCTTTCATTGCAAAGTGGATTCGTAATCAGTAGACTACCAGGGAAGCCCTCATATAGATGTTTTTAACCTTAGGTAGTTTTATCTTTTATTTTCTAAATAAATTAAGCATGGCATATAATTCAGAAAGCTATAGGAAATATATGAAACAGTTTTCAAATAAAATACAGTGAGTTTTAAGTAAACTATTGGATTATTAGAAAAGAAACCTATTTGTTAAATTTGAGATTGAAAAGTGCTAGTTGTAATAATATAAATAGTAGCTCATATTGAATATTATGTTTCAGGCACTGTGTTAAGTTGCCTTATCAGATCAGATCAGTCACTGAGTCGTGTCCAACTCTTTGCGACCCCATGAATCGAAGCACGCCAGGCCTCCCTGTCTATCACCAGCTCCCGGAGTTCACTGAGACTCATGTCCATCGAGTCAGTGATGCCATCCAGCCATCTCATCCTCTGTCGTCCCCTTCTCCTCTTGCCCCCAATCCCTCCCAGCATCAGAGTCTTTTCCAATGAGTCAACTCTTTGCATGAGGTGGCCAAAGTACTGGAGTTTCAGCCTTAGCATCATTCCTTCCAAAGAAATCCCAGGGCTGATCTCCTTCAGAATGGACTGGTTGGATCTCCTTGCAGTCCAAGGGACTCTCAAGAGTCTTCTCCAACACCACAGTTCAAAAGCATCAATTCTTCGGCGCTCAGCCTTCTTCACAGTCCAATTCTCACATCCATACGTGACCGTGGGAAAAACCATAGCCTTGACTAGATGGACCTTTTTTGGCAAAGTAATGTCTCTGCTTTTGAATATGATAGATGACCTCATTTAATGGGCACAATACTATGTCATACATTTTTAACAACCAACTTAATTTTTTTGTTTCATTTAACTCTTAAACTAGGTAAATGTGAGCTCTTTTATAAAAATGTTGAGTAACTTAACATTTTTTATCTGTTCATCAACTTTATTCATATGTACCTTTTAAATACTACTAAGAAAATCATTAATGGAATGACAACTGGATAACTATAACTTCCACAATGAGCAGACACTTAGAGTGCATACCAGGTTTCCGATTTAATGGTCAGGGAGCCCTTAGTCCTGTTGTTGGAGACATACTGACTTGTCTGTTCCCTTGAACACTCCCTTTTTCACAGATCATCCTCATTCTTTTAACACATTCTTTATTCAGGTAAGATTATAATACAACTTATTAGAAGTTAGCTCTTTCAGCTATGATCACATTTTAGCCATTCATTTCATAAGTTTTAGAATTGTAGTTAGGAGACCTAAATCCTAGTCAAGTAAGTTTCTGCCATTATGTAGTCATTATCACTTTGGATAAGTCACTGAACATTTTGGTATATACATTGCTAAATTATCTGAATCTAGCAATTTTTCAGTGTGAGAGTTTGACAAACTTTTTCCAGTAAGGGGCCTATATAGTAAATGTTTTAGGCTTTGCAGTCCAAGAGACAAAAATGGAAGATACTATTATGATATAAGTACTTGTATATAAGTAAGAGAGAAAACTCTTGTCTCGTTCCACTTGCTGGCCTGTCATAGGTGATCCCATTTGTGGGCATGGTTTGTACTCAGTTACCATCAGCTCAAGACATTCTTGGAACAAAGAGGGAAGGGAACTGGCCTGCAGAATAGGAAGAGTGACCACTTGTGGTTAGTTTCATTCTTTGTCACAGTGGCTTTCATGTCCCTGTGTACTCTTCTTTCCCTCTGGAGAATCTAGCTTTCTTATCAAATTTCAAAGAATTGCTAGTATACAGACTGCATTCTGTGATATTCCCCTCTTAAAAGTCAAAAATGCTAGAGAAACTTTATGAGTTGGAAATTAAAGAATTCTAAAATAGCTTGGAGCCAAAAGAAAAAAATCAAAGTGGAAACTGGAGTATAAAACTATTTCCAGGATAGTAGAGTAAACCAGTGGAATGAAAAAATAGTATAATTCAGTTCAATGAAAGGCAATAAAGGAATGAGAAAGACACAGAAAAAATAGAAAAGTTGACACAGTAGTAGAAACAAAATTTTAGAATATCTTTTCAGTGAAGGGAAATAGAGTATATATTCCACTCAAAAGGTAAAGCTTGTTAGACTGGCCTATAAAAAATATCCCTCTGCATATTATTTATGTGAGAGCTATTTAAAGTTAAGAAAATATAAAACTTGTAAGTTTTTATTGAAAAAATGCTTTGTATTTGCTAAATATAGTCTTTTCTGTATATAAAATACTGTGGTATCTACCCATCTGTTGGTTTTTAAAAATTGTTAATATTGACAGCTGACTGAACACTGCATAACAGTTCCCCCTTTTAAATTGCAATAGTAGAGTCTGTGTAGTATAATAGAGTGAGCATGAACTCTAGGTTTGAATTCTTACTAAGCCACCTGTCAGTTCTGGGGTCTGAGGAAAGTTACTTAACATCTCTAAGAATCATTTATAGAATGAGTATAATAGCATCCACCTTGTAGGGTTATGAGGCATAAATGAGATGCTGTGTATAGAGTACATGGTACCAAGCAAATCACTACTACTGTTATTGTTTTTATCATTCAGAATGTTTACTGCATCTCAAGGTATTGATCACAGATTAAGTGAACATTTTTTTTTTTTATTCCTAAGGCACATGATTAAGTATTATAGATACTGTCACCAGCAGTTACAGATCACCAAGTCTCCTGATCTTCCTTCTTACCATTGTTGGCTTCTTTTTCTGTTGGCCTTCAGGAGATGAGGGGGAAAAAAAAATTGGGAAAAGAAAATAGGCTACTCAAAGAATTCCAGCTCTTGGGTCAGCTTTGTTTCTTGGATTTCGGAGCACTTAATATTTCTGTCAGCGTTATGCACGTGAAATTATTTTGGATTTTGGATTTTTGACTTGTCAAAATGCACTTTCGCCATTGTTAATCTCCCTGCTGTTTTCCTGACTGCCTAATTGAGGATCAGTTTAAAAGCAAGACTAAGTCTAGATCTGAAGGATGTATTTCTTATCTAACCAGCTACTCAACTCTGAAAAAGGCCCACTTTCACATTTTAACTGCTCGATTCTCAAGGGAGTGCAGATTTGATATTCTGAGGTATTTGGATAGAAAGTTCATAAAATTTTTATGGAGAGAAGGAATGTCCTTTGTTTATAGTTTTTAAAGGTTAGCAGTCATATGTGTGTCGTTAGTTGAAATAAATTTATCTCTAGTGGAGTCCTTAAAGGTTGATCATTAGTTTGATTAACTAGGACGTTAAGCATATGTACAAATTTGTTTATACAAATTTCAAAGTGGTCATATTTGCAGATGCTCTTGTGAATTCTGTTACATATTGTTATCAGAGTAACTATAAAATGTTTCAGAAACAAGGACATCATGCAATCTGGTTAAACCATTTTCTCATAAAAATACTTTTCTTATTTTTAGATTACCTCTTTAGTGACCCTTCAGCTGTTAACCCTGGTTGGCCATGACGATCAACTTGATGAACCAAAATACAAATGCACAGTGTCTCTAGACTTCATCAGAGCTATTGCTAGGTAAGCATAGAATAATCATTAATGGTCTTGAATTATGTAAATGATATACTAAGTATAAAAATTAATCTTCTTCCTAATGTAATGTCATCAGTCATTTAAGCAAGAGAAGATCATTTAAATGCCGAGAATGACTATTTCACTGTAGAATGAACCCTCTCATCAGATTTACAAATGACAAAATTCAGAGAATTAGTTAACATATGGCAAAAATCAGGATTCTGAGAGTCTGAGACAGACTGGAATAGTGGTCCTATAGTAGCAAGGTAGGATTTAATGGGCAGCTGACTACAGATAACTTGTATATACTATAGTGTATGTATGTTTGTGTTAGTTGCCAAGTCCTGTCCAACTCTTTGTGACGCCATGGACTGTATAGCCCACCAGGCTCTTCTCTCCCTGGAATTTTCCAGGCAAGAATACTGGGTTGCCATTTCCTTCTCCAGGGGATCTTCCTGACCCAGGGGTTGAATCTGTGTCTCCTTCATTGGCAGATGAATTCTTTACCACTGAGCTACCTGGGAAGCCTGCCAATTATCTCTAGTAGTAGCTTCTTTCTCAAACTCCTACCTCTCAGGATTGGATGCTCTTTAAGTGTTATCCTTTCTTTTTGTTGCCACTTCTAGATAGTTATTTTCTCCCCAATTTCTTGCAAAAATTTGAATTTCTTTGAGACTCTTACAGTCTGGCTCTATTTCCCTCTTTTTCTAATTGATTATCTTCTACCAGCCTCACAGCCATTCCACCACATGTATTGAAAAGTAGAATATGTGGTTTACAGGTTTCTTTTCGATCTAGATTCTGATTCTTGACTGTATTCAAACCACAAGTCCTAACATCTGTGTTCACTTTGTTCAGCAGTTACTGCTTCAGAGAACAAAATTGAAACTGAGTTGAGAACTCCTTTCACTACCTACATATGTGCCCGTCTTCTGTCTTTCCTTTATCAGTAGATTGGGGTTCCTTCTCCTATGTCAAATGGGCTCTTCCACTTCTGCTCTGAATTCCATCTCCTCCCTTTTTCCAGCATCTTTCCCAGCCCTCAGACTATGTATTCTCAGTGGCACCCAACAGGATTGACTACTCTATCTCTTTTAAAACTCTTCTCCTAGAGTGCATGATTTTAATCTTGTGATTTTCATCTTTATTCCTTGGCTGTTTCTCCTCAAGCTCATTTGTCAGCTTATCCTATCCACTGACCTTTACATTTAGTTGTTCCTTGAGGCTTGGCTCTTTTCATATTTTTTTTCCTAGACTATTTTTACTTTACTCCTGACTTCAACAACTATCCATGTGCTAATCATACTCCCCAGTTTTTTAGAGGCCAGACCTTTTTTCTAGTATTCTTGACTTTTGGATATTTCCCACCTGTATCAATATATTTCCAAAACTGAACTCAGGAATTCCCCCTTCTTCTGCTTGCCAACAAAAAAGGAATGATGCCACTTTATTTCAGTGTTCCCTGGTTCAGTGATTAGCACTGCAGTCTGTCATGTTGCACAGGCCTAAAACCTGGTAGTCACTAGTGACATTTGTCATCCCCCTACTCCCAGTATCCAAGCATTAGTCTTTCTGAGCCTGTCAAGTTCCTCCTATGTTCTCAATTCATTGACTTTTGTCCTTTGTACCATTAATGCTCTAGACCAAGCCCCTGTTATCTCTTCTCTGGTAACCTTCTAATTGGTTTTCTGTCTACTCTTATTCTCTTATAATTTGTTGTCCACACTATTGCCAGAGTGACCTAGTAAAAATTTAATGTCACCTTTCTACTTAAAAGTCTTCAATAATTTCCTGTAACTCTTAGGATAAAAAACCAAAATGTTTAAAATAACTTTCAAGGCCCCAGTGACTTGGGCTCAGCCTTTGTGCCCAGCCATACCTATCACATACATCTTCTCCTGTAGATATTTATACTTTGACCACTTTGGGTTTTTTTTTTTTTTTTTTCAGTTCTTCACATTCACCATTCATTGCATATGCAACACTTTCCAAATCCTCTATCCAGCTAACTGCTACATAACCTTTAGATTTCAGTTCTATCCTCAAGCATACTATGACCTCCCGTTGTCCACGCCCTCCACCCTACTCCCACACACTATTCACAGTTTATCCAGGTCCCCTTATCTTCTGAGACTTACCATTATTTTATTTAAATAATTCATTCAATAATTAGAACTCATTTTTCTTCTTACAGTATAAGCCCATGAAGAGCAAAGCAGAGACTGTGTCAATCCCTAACTTACTCAAACCTTCTCAGAGGGTGGGAAGAATTGAGAGTAGCACTGAAACGTATGCTTTACCATGTGTAAAATTAGATAGCTGGTGGAAATTTCCTGTATGACACGGAGTTCAAGTCCAATGCTCTGTGACAACTAGGAAGGGTGGGATGTAGTGGGAGGTGGAAGAGAGGTTGAAGAGGAAGGGGACATGTGTATACCTATAGCTGATTCATGATGATATATGGCAGAAACCAACATAATATTGTAAAGCAATTATTCTCCAATTAAAAATAAATAATTTTAAAAATTGTGAGGTTACTTAAAATTGTAATTTTAAAAGATAAAAACACAGGAAAGTACTCGTGATACAAACTTAAGTGGTTAAAACATTAATACAGAAAGTTGTATATCCAAGAAAGGCAGAAAAACCTAAGGCAAGGGAATAATGGTCAAATTGTTGGTTACTGCCAAGAAATCAGGCAGAGTCTGTCTAATGGTAAAGCTATCATTTGTGACTTTAACAAGAACACTTTCAGGGATACAGTGGGGTACAAGTTAGAATATAGTGCATTAAGTGGTATTTGTGAGTAAGTTGATGCCACACATGCAAAGAATTCTTTTTATTCACTTAAGGTTTATTGTGATGTTGATTATGATCACTATACTAGGCTTTGGGGAGGTAGCAAGATGTATAACAGATCTGTATCCTGCCCTCATGTACCTATTTTCTAGACTATTTTTGCTATAAAGAGGAATAGAGGATTGTTATCTACTAAACAGCTTGTGGGGGCATGAGTAGCTTATTATTTTTAAAGATATGAGCATATTTAAATGCTGATAGGAAAGAACTTGTAGGGAAGAAGAGTTAATGATACAAAAGAGAGGTGACTAATTTAAAGTCCTTGAAAAGATATATATAACATGGGATTTAGAAACTTGAGTTAAAGAAATAGCCCTAAATGAGAGAGGGGACTCCTTTTTCATTATACAAGAGGATAAGGTGGTTTCAGATGGAACTGAATTTAGAGATCTGTTGGCAAGAAGTTGAAGGAGCATTGACCTGAGGCCTTCTATTTTCTTTGTAAAGGTAAAGGCAAGAGACTTAAGGACAGAAGTACAACGGTTTGAGACAAATATGGATATTTGAAATAGCTGCCACGGAGAATGGAGGAAAGTGCTAGCAAGGAGAGCAACTTGCTGAGAGTGTTGAGGGCCCAGTCGAGGTTCCCGGCCTTGAATTTACAGTGGCACCAATCTGTAAAACTTGTGATCTTCTCCAGCAGCATTCCATGTGCTGGGTACTGGGACAGCAAAAGGATGCAATTGAAATCACATAGGATTGGGGTTTTTCCAGGTGAATTCAGTGGATGCTAGCAAATGAATGCTTGAGGTGACAAACCATGGAGTCTAAGCCTAGAAGGGAAGAAAGGAAGTAAAGCATGTGGAGGGCTAACAGTTCAGTGCCTGGCACTTAATAGTAATTATTTGTAGATGAGGAAAAGGCAAAGAAAGGTTTGTACACTGATTGTTTCCAGGTGTTCCAGGTCATTTAAAGGAGATTGGGATCAGGGTGGAATGTCTGAATTTATGTTTTTTAGAAGTAGAACATTTCTGAGTGTGATCATGAGAGTAGAAAAGGTCATTTGAGGTAAAAGGGACAAGTGCAATGAAGACACTAAAGCTGAGGCAGATCTTGGAATAGAGAGGAAACTGAATTGGATGCTGCATTATTCACTAAGAGGTGGTGACAGGGGGATAAAGGGTGTTAGTGGAATGGTTTGAGTCTCACAGGAGCAGAGCCTTTTGCACAAGGACAGCAGCCTCACATGACAGAACTGCCTGGACTATAGTAGAGTCAGTCTAACCTCATTGGAAAGAGCTAAAGACGAGACTCGATCCCTTAGTGGGAGCCAACTTTCAGTTAAGCCTGGTTGAGAAAAGAAAACCATTCAAGGAAGGGGTAGAGGACATAAAGGACCTTCTTGACCAAGGAACTGTGAAAGATTTGGACACAGAAGCAGTAGGAGACTGGTTCTAGAAAGGAGCACAGAATATGGAGGTAGAGTATGGAAGAACACAGATGAAAACATGCTTAATAAGCATTGTACTTGAATTGTTCTTAATGTTAACGGTAGTTGAAGTTTCTGATTTCTTTCCCTCCACAGTCTAGGAAGACGCTGCAAAATAACTTAATATTGCAACTTAAAGTTGTGTGATTGCAAATTCTCTGAAAAACCAAACTAAGAAAGAAAAACTCAAACTGCCTACATAAGTAAACGGAAATAAAATAGTACCCCAAGAGAAAAAAGTATGTCAATGTAGTGAAAGCATCAACAACGTGAAATAAAAGGATAAAGGCAAAATTATCCTTCAGTTCAATTGCTCAGTCTTGTCAGACTCTTTGTGACCCCATGAATTGCAGCACACCAGGCTTCCCTGTCCATCACCAACTCCCAGAGTTCACTCAAATTCACGTCCATCAAGTCGGTGATGCCATCCAGCCATCTGATCCTCTGTCGTCCCCTTCTCCTCCTGCCCCCAATCCCTCCCAGCATCAGAGTCTTTTCCAATGAGTCAGCTCGGCATGAGGTGGCCAAAGTACTGGAGTTTCAGCTTTAGCATCAGTCCTTCCAAAGAACACCTAGGACTGATCTCCTTTAGGATGGACTGGTTGGATCTTCTTGGAGTCCAAGGGACTCTCAAGAGTCTTTTCCAACACCACAGTTAAAAGCATCAATTCTTCGGCGCTCAGCTTTCTTTATAGTCCAACTCTCACATCCATACATGACCACTGGGAAAACCATAGCCTTGACTAGACAGACCTTTTTTGGCAAAGTAATGTCTCTGTTTTTGAATATGCTATCTAGGTTGGTCATAACTTTGCTTCCAAGGAGTAAGCGTCTTTTAATTTCATGGCTGCAGTCACCATCTGCAGTGATTTTGGAGCCCAGAAAAATAAAGTCTGACACGGTTTCCACTGTTTCCCCATCTATTTCCCATGAAGTGATGGGACCAGATGCCATGATCTTCGTTTTCTGAATGTTGAGCTTTAAGCCAACTTTTTCACTCTCCACTTTCACTTTCATCAAGAGGCTTTTTAGTTCCTCTTTGCTTTCTGCCATAAGGCTGGTGTCATCTGCATATCTGAGGTTATTGATATTTCTTCCAGCAATCTTGATTGCAGCTTGTGCTTCTTCCAGCCCAGCGTTTCTCATTATGTACTCTGCATAGAAGTTAAATAAGCAGGGTGACAATATACAGCCTTGATGTACTCCTTTTCCTGTTTGGAACCAGTCTGTTGTTCCATGTCCAGTTCTAATTGTTGCTTCCTGGCCTGCATATAGGTTTCTCAAGAGGCACGTCAGGTGGTCTGGTTTTCCCATCTCTTTCCTTAGGTAGTCAAAATCCTTAGATATATATGCCACGTAATTAACTTATAAGTAGTCTAAATTCTGATTTAAGAATTACTCCTAGGCAGAATGCCACAAACACTATTTTTGTTTATCCTATTTCTTTCTAGATGCTTACTTTAGAAAATAATTCACTTGTGTTCAGTGAGAGAATCTTCTATAGTGTTTAAAAACTATCTTTGGAATGTGTGCCCAGTTTTAATGTTGCCCTTGCAGTTTATAAAATTCTGCTGTCTTAAAATGATACATGTGGGAATCAGTTGGTAAGTTACCTGTTTATATAGGAGGATGGAGGGATGATAGGAAAAAGTAGTTATCATCTTGGGAGTAAATGTTTCTTAGAGGGATGATCTTACATACTCAATTCCCAGTTAATTTAGCTTTTTTTTTTTTCTTAAGTCCAAAAGCTTTAACTGTATGATTCAGTTTGCTTTAGTACTTCCCACTGGCAAAGCAGAGAAATAGGATGTCATGAACCTTTTGCAAATGCTTACTGTTTTTAAGTCAGTCCAATCGTTCTATAAAGAAAAATTTATTGCACAAACTGTGCTGCAGTGTTAAACAAATGGATTATTAGATAAGATGGAGTTCTGCCACTAACAAATCACAGTATTTTCATTTGTTTTAATTCTAGTACTAGTCTGTTATACAAACATTTCTCTTTACCTATCACAGCATAGTTGCAATTCTCTGTTCTCCTTACCTCTCATACTGTTGTAGTTATGGCTTCATATGGATCATTTTGTATGGCTTTGTGATAGTCTTATCATGTAATGCCTTCTAGTCCTATAGCATTGCAACTTTGTTTTAATCATAGCTTCTTTAAACTTTTCTATTCAGTGGGGAAAAAAATAATAAATCCAAAAGACAATAAAACTTAATATTAAGTTCAATTTACTTTGTCACTTTAGGTTTATAACCTTAGGACCCAAAGTCATTGTAGGGAAGTGTGCCTGGAGAGATGTACGAATCCAACTGTCCTTTTTGCCTATGATTAAAAATAGCCTACTGTGTCTTTTGTCTTCTAAGACCCCCTTAAAAAAGATGTTTCCAACCAATCATGAAAAATCTTTTCATCATTTTTTAAAAGGTAATTTTTAGTGGTACATTGTTACTAGTAAATTTGGGGAGTTCTGTAATGGGCTTCCCTGGGGCCTCAGACAGTAAAGAATCTGCCTGCACTGACCCAGGTTCAGTCCCTTGGTCAGGCAGATGCCCTGGAGAAGAAAATGACAACACACTCCAATATTCTTGCCTGGAGAATTCATGGACAGGGGAGCCTGGCAGGCTACAGTCTTTGGGGTCGCAAAGAGTTGGATATGACTGAGCGAATAACACCACTAACACGTAGTCGAATGAAAGGAAAGCACATAAAAATAAATAGCTTTATGATATAGTAACCATACCTTTTGTGACATTATGCCTAAGATAAGTTGGTTTCTTTTTTTTTTTTTTAGAAAGTATTTTTAGTTGTTTTAGTACCCCCAGTGATAACAGGATTGTTTTGGCAGTGTTTTTATGCAATTTGGAAAGTTTTGGTGTTCTTCAGAGAGGCACTCTTGTAGTGAAACAATTAAAGTACTCTTCATTCCATCATTAGGTGCCACAAAACCATAGCATCTCATTTGAGCTATTTTTAAATGTTTTTGCATAAGTAGTATCTATAGTTCCCTATTCCTGATTTTTAAAAAAATTTGATATGTCAGTCATTTGCTTAGAAACTTTTTTAGAAAGTGTATTACAAAGTGATGGACAAAAACATCAATTAATGATGGTTTAATAAATAAGAGCATGCAAATTAGTGAATCTTTAAAAGGCTGTTCTCATATGGATGATTATTTTTGCAGAATTGAATACTTTAAGGCTTTAATTTTATACTTATTGCTAGATCATTATATCTAATTATTTTGACCATTTATTCAAATAATAAACCTCCAAGTCTGAATATCTATAGTGAAGAATGAATTTAGAGAAAGGAAAATAATTATATGTCTCTGTCTTCTGCTATTTTATTCTGCCTGCCGTCAGAGCACAAAAATATACATTCACATCGTCTGTTTGTTGTATCGTATTCTTGGATCATACAGATTTAGTTACAATACACACACAGGTCAGCCAGTGTAAAAAGACTGAAAAGAATGAAAACTACAAATGAGGACAGATGAGCTATGCATTATGTAATGATAAAACAGGTGTTTGGGGAGATAAACAATGTTCAAAAGCAAAGGAGATTTAAATACTGCTGCATCTGTAATTGCTTTATTCTGGTTATTAGACAAAAAGAAAATAGCTTTCAAATGAAATCCAAACTTGCTGTGCTATAATTGAAATATATGAACGTTGGGTAGTTCTGACTTCATTTACTTTTGTTAGAAAAGCAAACTTTATGCATGGGAGGGAAACTTTTTAAAGAAACTGTTCCTAGTGACATTAAAAAACAATGTTAATTCTGTCATGATGCTTTTGACAGTATCATAGGGTTGTTTAGCATTAGTTGTGAATTATTGGCATGTGCTTCTCAGAATCATACATACAAAGCTGAGCAATCTAGGGGGTGAGGATGCTAACATACTATCTATTTTTGTTTATAGGACGGTGAACTTTGACATAATAAAATACTTGTATGATTTCTTGTGAAAACAAGCTTCAAAGCCATATGGACACTGTGACAATGACTAAGCCAAACTGTGTTCATCCAACTACTCAGCTGGCCTGGGAGAGGAGTTCTTTGGCTCCATTGGATTTGTCCAGACAGGTGCTGGCCCAGCATGGAATCTGATGAAAATACTCTGATTGGTCTGGGTGAATGTGAGCAGAAGACTATTTACCAGGGACCCTGGAGTATTTGGAAAGAACGTGTTAATTATAAACAGCAGGGTCTGAGCACAATCTGTTCTATTCTTAATGATGTTATCTTAACACTGAAATTGCCTGAAACCCATTTACTTAGGACTGCATTTTGCTCTGTGAACTATCCCCTGCGCTTTGAACGTGCCAGCAGCCCTTGTATATAAGCCCAGTCTTTTCACTTCCTCTCCACAGGAGCCTCTGCAGTTGCTTGCCAAAGCAGATTTTCCTAAGGCCACCACTTTAAAAGATCATAGTTGCAAAATATAATAAGTAGAAGTTTTTTGTTATTTTAAGATCCAAGTTTATATGTGTCTATCTTTCACCCTGATTTTCTCAAAAGGCAAGGTAGTTTGATCACATAGGGCAGCTTTCCACCTCTAAGCCTCCTTGATAACTGCAGTATACTTAGGTGAGATTTATCTAGTCACTCTGGCAATAAACTACTCAACATAGCTTTTTAATCTGCATAATGGTTTTCTTTCCTTTTTTTAATCACTGACCTTTAATAGTTACCCAATAAAAGTTTTCCTGTTACATTATTTATGAACCTGGGGTCTGATTTGAAGTTTTCTGTTAGCACTTAAATGCTTGAAAATTATTTTGAACAGATTTAAAGTGCTTAATTACAGAGCCTAGTTTAAATTTCAGTCGCATTTTATACTTTCCTTCTTTTTTTGGAAAAAAAAATTCTCAAAATAGTCACCTCCAAATAGCAATAGGAAGCCTGTTAATGTAGTGACTGACACTTTCTGGATCAAAGAAAACAAGGAATTGTCTACTTGCATTTATTTATAGGTACTGAGTCGGGGGAAGGAATGAAATTATTCTTTGTCTCCCTATATAAGATAAAAGATAGCAAGGAGCACCCTCGCCCTCTGTCTCTTGTCTCACGGAAGATGGTGAAATTTTGTGTTCTACAAGATATTTGGAGAAGCCAGGGCCAGGAAAAATCATGTGCATTGCAAATTCATTGCAAATGCACTTAGAAATCTGTGTATCATTCAAGTAGAAGGCAGTTTGAGTAGCTGATTCAAGGAAGAGCAATGCCACTTGAGGGAATTTTCATCCCCTTTATACTTTGCCATCAAGTGGCAAGTCTACTGTGCAGCCTTCTTGGAAAGCCTGGGATCAGTGAGCATTTTGAGGGAAAAACTCTGGAATTTGAGGGGGGAAAGAGTTTGTCAAATAGGGGACTGGGGAAGACAAAAAGGAGGCAAGCGTTCCTGTATGTGACTCTCTATGCCTCCTCACTGCAGGCCACCTGTCCCCTGCCCAGCACCTTGCTCATCTTGCACTGCCCGACACTGCTACCAGCCCTGTGTGTGACTTCCCTGCAGAACACCTTGTAACCAGATTTTCCCTGCCTCTGACTGGGCCATCAGAACTTCTATGTTTTGTAATTTACTTCCTAATGGCTTGCTAAATGACTCACTAATTTGATTAATTTATTTAAACAAAGACTAACAGAGCTTAATATGGATATTAGCATTTTAACAAGGGTCATCTGCAGATGAATATTCTAATTGGAAGATATATATCTCCAATTAAAGGGGAGAATCTGATGATGAGAATTACGCTGGCTAGTGGGCCAGATACTTAAGAGAGAACGTGCTTAAGTTATTCTCAGCATTTATTGTACCTAAATCTAAAAATGATTTAGGAAGTAGAAAAATGAAGTTACCAAGCTGTGGGATTTCAGATTGTTTATACAGTAGTTATCCCCCATTTAAAAAATGTCTTCTTTCCATTACTGTGACTCAGATATATATGGTTAGGGGGAAACCTTACTCCCCTTATTACTTTCCAGTTTCAATCCCTAAATTTGTCTTCATTGCCGAAGCAGTTCTTTTTCAGTAAGTCTGGAAGGGATCCTGATCCAGCAGGCCTCTTTTCATTAAGGCCTAAAAAGTCAAAAAGGTGTCAAGTGTCTAGGGCAGCAGTTAAGACTTGGGGCTCTGGAATCAGATACCAGCTATATCTCTAGGAGTTATATGACATTAGGCTGATTATTGAATCTCCCTGTGCCTCACCTACAGTGAGGTACACCTACAACTTCTCTCTTGGAGTTGTTTAGAGAATTAATAATTAAGTTGATATATCTAAGGTGGTAGATCTCAACTGGAGGGAGTTTTGTCTACCAGAGAATATTTAGCAATTTCTGGAGACATTTTTGATGTGACAGTTGGGTGTGTGGTGGGGCTGCGTAGAGACCTGGGATGCTCCTGGAAATAGAGAACAAGCACTGACATTTTGTCTTTTTTGATAATAGCCATGCTAACAGATGGAGAAGGCAATGGCACCCCACTCCAGTACTCTTGCCTGGAGAATCCCATGGATGGAGGAGCCTGGTGGGCTGCAGTCCATGGGGTCGCTAAGAGTCGGACACGACTGAGCGACTTCACTTTCACTTCTCACTTTCATGCATTGGAGAAGGAAATGGGAACCCACTCCAGTGTTCTTGCCTGGAGAATCCCAGGGACGGGGGAGCCTGGTGGGCTACCGTCTATGGGGTTGCACAGAGTCGGACACGACTGAAGCGACTTAGCAGCAGCAGCAGCAGCAGCATGCTAACAGATGTGAGGTGATATCTGATTGTGGATTTGATTTGTATTTCCCTGATGATTAGTGATGTTGAGCACCTTTTCATGTACCGTTTGGCTGTTTGTATATCCTCTTTGAAAAAATGTTCAGGTCCTTTGTTCATTTAAATTTGATTATTTGTTTTGTTTTGTTTTTGCTTTTGAGTTTTTAGAGTTCTTTCTATCTTCTAGATACAAGTCTTTTATCAGATATGTGATTTGCAGTTATTTGCTTCTAGTCTGTAACTTGCATTTTTATTTTCACAGTGTGTTTTGTAGAACAGAGGGTTTTAGTTTTGATGAAGTCTGATTTATCAATTTTTTTGGTATGAAATATGGTTTCGGAATTGTAGTTAAAAAAATCTTTGCTTAACAAAGGTCACAAAGACCATCCTAAAGGCCCACATCAGAATTATCTGATCCAAATTTCAGTAATGCCAAGATTGAGAAACCCTGGTCTAGGTAAGGTAACTGGCACACCATAATTGCTCAATAAACGTTACCTATTGTCACTGTCCTGAAATATTTGTGGCCTAGAAAGGAGGTCAGTGATGGAATGCAATAGCATCCCAACTAAGTAGAGAAGCGGCGCTCTCACCTGATCATATCTAGGAAACTTCGTGTTAAAACTTTTTAATTATTCAAATGGACACAATACCTTGGATTTTTACTTTTGGAATTGAAGGATTCTAATTCACATGCAGGTTTCATTACTTATTTTTCAGGATCTTGTTGAATAGTCAAAAGTTGAACTGAGAATGATCAAATCAGAGAGCAGGTGACTGAGGAGTTACATTGTTTGCCCTCAAGGTGTGATGGCTGAACAATAAGTGGTATACTTCCAAGGGATTTAGTTAACCAGCAAATGTTTAATGTAATTAAGGTGGTCTGGAGCAAGGAAAGCTCAGCATAAGAAGTCTCCTTTGTTCGTCCAAGGTATGCTCTACTCTGCTTGTACTATGCAAAGAAAAATAATGGACCAAATCCAGGGATAATGCATCTTACCACATCAAGTACTCAAAAGAGAGTCTCTAAAATAATAGATAAATGTAACCACTGCTCCATGTACATGATCAGGACTGTAATAGCATCCTCCACTTTTACCTGAAGTCTCACACTACTGTGTACCATAGTTGCATCTTACGCCTGTTTCCATGAGCAGAGACTTGGATTGGAGGTAATTAACTGGAGGTTGATATTGTTCAACTTCATCCCCTACATTTTGAAAGCTTCATCTCCTACAGTGTGACTGTCTATCATATGTAAAATAGTTTAGATAATTTTGCATGTAATTTCAGTCTGATGACACAATTTGCTTTCAGAAATGCTTAGATTTCTTAGAGCTCAAATCCTTCCTATCAAGATATCAACATTTCACTCAAATTGGCTTTTAAATACCCTGAAAGCACAGTTAGTGTTCATTTTCTAGCAGTGACACATTCATGAAGCACAGTTTGAGAAGTAGAAATTTGGTAGAGCAGAGAAAATTATAATCAGTTCATTCATTTAACTGCATGTTGATGCACAATAATGATGGGAATTTTAGGAGGCATTCAACTGTTTGAGTAAATAGTGGTAGCTTTGGCATGAGGAAAGAGCCTGGATTTTAGAGGCAGTAAAGATTTGCATGGAGTTTTGGATAAACCATAATCCACTTCATTGGCCTTTGAGGAAGTTGAAAGCCTTATTTAATGGCAGTTTCCATAAAATTTTTCAATATTCATAAAAAAAATACTAAGTATCAGCTATGTGTAAGGCATTGTGTTGGGTGTAGAAGATACAGCAGTGGACAAAGACAAATTTCTGTCCTGAACAAGTGCTATCAGCATTTGCAGAGCTGGTGTTTGAAATGGGAAATCCTAAGGGAAGAACTAGGTCTATGGGACGAAGAGGATTATGAGTTCAGTTTTGAACATATGCCATTGAGGTGCTTGTCCAAGTGGAAATGTGAAGTAGGTAGCTGAATCTAGTTAGAGGTGTGAGTTGGCACCAATCATTAATTTTCGGGATCATCAAAATAGAGGTGAAAGGTGTTCTTGACATTGTGAGGGAGAAACCATCTTGAAATGAATTAAGAAGGTGTTCACAGCTATTGGTGTTCAGCTCACCACAAAACTACAAAATAGTTTTATTTTTTCAAATAACAGTTCTCCACTATTCATATAAACCCCATTCCCTTCAGTATAAGAAATGGCAATAGGAGACCTGGGCTAAGTCCCTGCAGCCTAAAAGGAAAAACCAAACCCACTTAGTATCTTAGTTCTATGGAGAACATTAGATCCAAACAAATGCTTTCATCACTTTGGGCCAATTTTCATAATAATAGAGGCATTACACTGGCTCAGGTGTGCCTGAGAATTTCTGAACCCACTTTAGGTTGACTTCCTCTGGGAAAGAACATTCAGCCATCCTAGTTCATGGGACTCATCCAGCTGGGGATAAAGAGAGCAATAGAGGAGCAGAGATGCACTAACCCCAGAAGCATCCATGAGAAAGGACACTAAAATAGAAACCCCTGCTGTTTTCTACATCGGTCTTTATTTAATTGAAAAAAATAGACTAAAGTCATCAAGAAGGTGGAAAGACATGGGAAAAAGCCACCTGGCTTGTGGAGGGATAAAACAGACAGCTGTTACAAATGCCTCTCAGTGTAAAAACATAGTAATTAAGCTGAAGTGACCTACAGAGAAAGGAAATAGAGCTAAATAGTCAAAAATATTAATTGTGATATTGTAACTGAACATTATGTGGGAGAAATAAAATGTACCAATAAAAAGACTTCTAAGATTACTAGACTAGGAGAGCTAACTCCCCAGTTTAGGTAAGATTAAATCTTTGGAACTGTTGAACAAAAGAGGGCACTGCCCACAGCTCCTGCTGCCTGGGCTGGTTGCCTGATTTTTTTAAGGATAAAAGTTCTGGGTTAAACTGAAACAAGAAAGAAGAGAACGGGAAAAGAGCCCTATGCCCATTTAAAGCAAAAACAATTTAGAATATGTTTTTTATAGTGCTGTTAAACATGATTTTAAAATCTGTTTTTAGTTATTATAAAAGGAGCAAGTTTACTCTGGAAATTTGGGGCAACTAGAAGAATTAAAAATCATCAGTTAACAATATCAGAGAGAGCCTCTGTAAGTACAAATTTTGGTGTACTTTAGTTATTATAATGTTCTTGTAGTTCTTATACTCTTTAAAGAAAAAGTATAATTGTATCTTTTATATTTTTCAATAGAAGGACAGATCAGGTGGAAACTAATGGTTCTCACAGCCTGTGAATATGACTGGTAGAGCTTAAGATTGGTATTTAATCGAAAATGTTCGGATTAAAAAAATTTTTTTTAATCAACAATTAAAAAAAATCACTTTTATAGCAGGTAGTTAAAATGTGAAACTACATCAAACATAATGAAAAGCAATATATTTCAGAGATACGATATCAAAAACAAATTTTCAAATATTTGTGGCCAGTGTTTCCTTTAATAGAATTGCTTATTTAAAATGCTTGTCCTGATAATAAAATGGGGAAAAGAACAACAACAAAAGAAAAAACACCAAAGTGAGGGAAGAGAGAGAAAAATTGAAGTACGGAAGGAGGAAGGAGGGCAGTAAAGTAGATGCTGACTTCTGGAAGTAAGAATCAAAAATGATTTGGAAAAAGGATGTTCCGTTATCTATTCCTAGATGACAAACCACCTCAGACTTAATAGCCTGAAAACAGCAATCTTTATTTTGATCATGAATCTGCAGTTTGAGCAGAGCGTGGCTCCATGCAGTGTCCTGTGGTGCAGTTTGAAACTGGAGGCGAATCACATGAAAGCCAGCTTCCTCACTTTTGTCTGGAGGGTGACACTGGCTGATGGCTCCTACCTGGAACACCTAAATGTGGTCTCTCCATGTGTTCTCTGCTCTTCCTCATGGCATAGTGATTAGCTTTCGAAAGTCACCATCCCAAGAGAAACTAGCAGATGCTGCATGCCCTTTCCTAATCAAGCCTCAGAAGTCTCATAGCATCACTTGTGCAGGATTGTGATTAAGGCAGCCATTAAGTCCTGCTTGTACTTAAAGGGAAGGGAATTATACCCATCTCTTGATAGAAGGAGTGTCAAAGAATTTGCAAGCAAGCTTTTAAATTGCCACAAAGAACATAATAAGCTAAAAATTAAAATATTATAGATTGCAGATGGAGAGTATATTTTATGTCCTTTCAAAATCTGAATTAGTGTAACACACTATTGGTTGTACCCATATCCCCATCAAATATCTCTTCCCCATTCTTCCAAAGCACGGGAGCTCTGGCTGCAAAGGGGCCTATATGACTGGAGTATAGAAAGCAGAGGCAGTTGTGCTAGGAGATGGGATTAGAGAGGCAATGGTTGCCAGGTCATACGTAGCTTGAAGGGCACTGAAGGACCTTTGTTCTTATTCTGTATGAGATGGGGGAGAGTTTTGAGCAGAGGAGTCACATGATTTGGCTTAGTTTTTTGTTTGTTTGTTTGTTTTTTCAAAAAGGTGGAACCTATATTGAGATTAGAGTTGAAGCAAGAAAAGCAAAAGGATATTAAAATAATGTGAGAGATAATGGTGGCTCAGATAAGGGTGTTAGCAGTGGAAGTGGTGAGAAGTTGTCAAATTTAGAATATAATTTAAAAGAAATATCTAGAGGACTTGCTGATTAATTGGTGAGTGCCAGTGTTGAAAGAAAGGGGGATGATTCCGGGGGTTTTGACCTGACCATCTGGAAGCGTGGAGGAGAGATAAGATCAGAAGTTCAGGTGTAGACATAGTAAGTTAAAGATTTCTGTTAGGTGTCACATTGGCGATGTCAAGGAGGCAGTTAGAGAAGTCTGGGGCTTGGGGTAGAAGCCCAGGCTGGAGACATAAATTCTGGGGTTTTCAATATCTAAAGGGGAATGTATAAAGGAAATGTGTATGTGAAAGAATTATGGCCATATATCCTGGGTCAAAAAACTACTTAGTCAGAGTTCCAGCTCAGGAGCATTCAGAACCCCCCACCCCATGCCTACCCCCCAGAAGATAAACCCCATCCCTGGGGAGTTGCTTCTAAACTGTAAGGAATCTTTGATCACATCTTTCCATGGGAAGATGGGATTCATGATATGACTGGAATTTTATTCTTTAAATACTGAAATAGCAAATACCAAGTTATTAACATTAATACTAAAATTTCAAATGATCTTTGCAGCATTAAAAAGAAAAATTACAGGAAAGGAGTAAGGGGGTCATAGATTTAGGTAAAGCAATTTACACGATGCCCAGTCCAGACAAAAGTCCAGACCTCTGGACAAAAGAGTCCAGACCTCTAAATATTGAGTTCACTGGTTGAATATGCTAATTAATTCCCAAAGCCCATTCTTTTAGAGCTGTTCTTACTATTAGGAATTTGTGTTCTTTCCATTTCAGAAGTAAAAAGTAATGAAAAGGCAATATGCTGCATTTCTTCAGTAAAATAAAAATTCCTTATGTCATTATGCTGAGTCATGTCTGACTCTGCAACCCCCTGGACTATATAGCCCGTCAGGCTTCTCTGTCCATGGAATCTTCCAGGCAAGAATATTGGGGTGGGTTGCCATTTCTCCAGGGCAATCTTCCTGACCCAGGGATCAAACCCGCAGCTCCTACATTGGCCCAGGTCACAGGTGGATTCCTTACCAGCTGCACCACCTGGGAAGCCCTAAGTGTATAATATTGGTCACTTTTTTCTTTGAAAATATCCATCTACCTTTTGTCGTTTTTTACCCTAATCATGATAAATGCACCACTGAATCAGGCTCAGTGGAGAACATGTTTGGAGTTGTGGCTACAGATGCTGGGTTGGTTTGCAGTGATTCTCCTTTAATTTCCATCATGAATGGTTCATTAGTGAAAGTTGAAGGAGACAGAACAGAGTAAAACTGACAGGCCTACCTAATGATTAAAACTCTTAACTGTGGCTCTATCATTACATTACAATAAATAAGCGCTACCTGATTAAGGAAGAAGAGGGCAAAAGCTCACGGGATTACTTGGACACATATTGCCATTTGATATAGAAATTTATTTTTATTTTTCTCTTTCTCTTTCACTCTCTTTTCACTTACTTTTCACTGGTAAAACTAAATGATTGTAATGGTGGTAATTACCAGGTGAACATTTATGTGCTTGGCATCATGATAGACAATTCATATACATTATCTTTAATACATATATAGTGTGTAGGAAAAAAATGTATTCAGTCCACAACTGACACTAGAATGCCCTCTATCTCCAGTCCTATTACTACCAAGGTGATAGTTGACTGCACATGCTGGGGGAAGGTGTGACTGTGTTCACACCAGATCCAGCTTCTCCCCCAAAGTAACTGGGCACGTGCAGACTGTATGGCTTTGTTCCCACACAAGGACACTCCTTCAAGACTACAATAGGTAACTGTTTCACCTAATTCCATAGATACAGAGAAAGTTAAGCAAAATGAGAATACAGAGGACTTTGTTTCTGGTGACAGAGCAAGAGAAAGCCCCTGAAAAAAAGAAACAGAGGTATACAACTTACCATATATCAAAGCATTAGTAATAAGAATGCCAAAGAGATTAAGAAAAGAAGAATGCAGTGAAAATCTTAACAAGGCACTATAAAATACATTTTAAAAAGTAACAGAGCTGAAGAATACAATAACTAAGATGAAAAACACATTAGAAGGAATTAACTACGCATTAGGTGATACAGAGAATGCATAAGTGATTCTGGAAAATAGAATAATGGAAATCACTCAGAACAGACAAAATGAAAACAGTATGGAAAATGAGAATGGCTGAAGGGATCTCTGGGACAACACAGTAATATTTACATTATTGGGGTCCCAGAAGGGAAAGAAAGTGGTTGAATATATAGTTATTGAAATTATGGCTGAAAGCTTCCAACGCCTAAACAAGAAACATATCTAGGTACAGGAAACAGGAGTCCCAAACGAAATGAACCCACGCTCAAAAGACGACATCACAATTAAAATGATAAAAATTTAAAATAAAGAATTCTAAAGGCCGCAAGAGAAAAAGTGTTGTGTACAAGAATCCCCAAAAGGCTATCAGCTGATTTCTCTGATAGCTGGCAGGTCAGAAGGGAGTGACATGATATATCCAAAGTCCTGAAGGGGAAAAAATCTGCAACCTAAAATATTCTACCCAGCAAGATTAACATCTGGAATCAAAGGAGAGGTAAGAAACTTCTCAGACAAGCAAAAACTGAAACAGTTCATCAATAGGAAACCTACCCTAAAAGAAATGTTAAAGAGTCTCCTCTAAGTGGAAAAGAAGAATCTACAGGAAAGGGAAAATCCCACTTAGAAAGGCAAGTATATGGTAAGGACTGAGGGTCAACCACGTATATAGGCCAGTACAAAGGTTAAAAGACAATTATTAAACCAACATAATTATAATAAACAAGGGATAAAAATAAAGATGTAAACTATGACATCAAACCACAAAGTGTTGGGGAGGGGAATAAAAAATGTAGATATTCTTTTAGAATGTGTTTGAATTTAAATAATTAGTAGTCTAAAACAGTAAGTACAGATTAATATATATGAATCCCCTGGTAATCACAAGTCAAAAACTAAAAAGAAGGAAACACAAGCATACAGAAAATCATCACACCACAAGGGGAAGAACTAAAAGAAGAACAGAGAAGAACTACAAAAATAACCAGAAAACAAGTAGTGAAATGGCAATAAGTACATACATATCAATAATTACTTTAACTGTCAATGAACTAAACGTTCCAGTCAAAAGACATAGGATGACTGATTGGATAAAGAAGTAATAAGACCCATCTATATGTCACCCCAAGAGACTTGTGTCAGAGCTAAAGATACACATGACTGAATGGGAATGGAATGGGGATATTTCATTCAAACTGAAATGACAAGAAGGGGTAGCAATACCCATATCAGACAAAGTATACTTTAAAACAAAGGTTATAAAGAGAAAGAATGGCATTATATAATGATAAAGGGATTGATGCAAAAGAGGGATATTATACTTAACAATATGCACCTAATACAGGATAACCTAAATATATTGAGCAAATACTAACAGTTTGGATGACTCACAAGCTGGGATCAAGATTGCCAGGAGAAATATCAACAACTTCAGGTATTCAGATGATAACCACTTCAATGGCAGAAGGTGAAGATGAATTAAGAGTCTCTTGATGAAGGTGAAAAAGGAGAGTTAAAAAGCTGGCTTAAAACCCAACATTTAAAAAATGAAGATCATGGTATCCAGACATATCACTTCATGGCAAATAGATGGGGAAAACGTGGAAACAGTGTCAGATTTCATATTCTTGGGCTCCAAAATTAATGTAGAGGGTGACTGCAGCCACAAAATTAAAAGATGCTTGCTCTTTGAAAGAAAAACTTACAAACCTAGACAGTGTATTAAAAAGTGGAAACATCGCTTTGCCAACAAAGGTCCGTATAGTCAAAGCTATGGTTTTTCCAGTAATCACATATGGATGTGAGAGTTAGACCATAAAGAAGGCTGAATCCCAAAGAATTGATGCTTTTGGACTGTGGTTTGAGAAGACTCTTGAGAGTCCCTTGGACAGCAAGGAGATCAAACCAGTCGATCCTGAAGGAAATCAACCCTAAGTATTTGGAAAGACTGGTGCTGAAGCTGAAGCTCCAATACTTTGGCCACTGGATGCAAAGAACTGACTCACTGGAAAAGACCCTGATGCTGGGAAAGATTGAGAGCAAAAGGAGAAGCAGGTGACAGAGAATGAGATGGTTGGATGGCATCATTGACTCAATAGACGTGAATTTGAATGAACTCAGGGAGATAGTGAAGGACAGGGAAGGCTGGCATGCTGCAGTCCATGGGGTTGTAAAGAGTCGGACATAACTTAGCGACTGAACAACAACAGACAAAGTGAGATACTGACAATAACACAGTAATAGTAGGGGACTTTAACACCCACTAACATCAGTGGACAGATCACACATACACAGAATAAGGCAACAGTCTTAAATGACACAATAGACCAGTTAAACTTAACAGATATCTACAGGACATTCTAATCAAAAACAGCAAAATACACTTTTTCTTCCCCGAATGCACATGGAATGTTCTCCAGGATAAATCACAGAATAAGCCACAAAACAAGTCTCAACAAATTCAGGAGGATAAAAATTATACCAAGCATTTTTTCTGGCCACAGCAATATGAAGCTAGAAATTGATTACAGAAAGAAAAAAGGGAAAGAACAAACATGTAGAAAGTAAACAACATACTATGAAAAAACAAATGGGTCAATAAAGATAACAAAGAGGAAGTCAGAATATACCTTGAGACAAATGAAATGGAAGCAAAATTCTCCAAAACCCACTGCATGTAGGAAAAGCAGTCCTAAGAGAAGTTTATAGGATGGAGAACTTCCTCAAGAAACAAACAAACAAATCTGAAATAATCTAACCTACCATCTAAAGAAAGTGGAATTAGAAAAAGGATGGATAAAGCCCAAAGTCACCAGAAGGAAGGAAGTAATGAAGATCAGAAAGGAAATAAATGCAATAAAGACAAAAGAAAACAATAGAAAAAATCAATGAAACCAAAGTTTAGCTTTTTGAAAAGATGAGTAAAATTGATAAACCTTTAGCCTGGCTCACCAATAAGAAAAGAGAGAGGACCCAAGTAAAGTGGAGCAATAACAACTGATCCCACAGATATTTTAAAAAGTCATGAAAGAATACTACAAATAGTTATATGCCAACAAGCTGGACAACCTGAAAGAGATGGACAAATTTCTAGAAACATACACCTGCCAGGACTGAGTCAAAAGCAGACTATTTGAACAGACCAAATTTGTAATTTAAACCAGTAAGCAAGCCCCCAGCAAATAAAAGCCCCAAATCAGCCACCTTCACAGGACCATTGTACCAAGCAGAACAAAGAGCTAATACTTATCTTCCTCAAACTATGCTAAACAAACTGAAAACGATTAAACACTCCTAAAATCATTCTCTGAAGTCACCATTACCTTGATACCAAAACCAGAGTAAGACACTACAATTCCAGTCCTAAGTTATATGCTCAAAACTTCTGACTGTGTTTGCCCACCAAAAGATGCATTTAAGAATGTTCTTTGTGGCTTCATTCATCATTGTCAAAACTGAAAGCAATGAAATATTCATCAGTAGGAGAAAGAATTTTTAAATTGTTTATGTGTTCTTATAATGAATCCACAACAGCATGGTTAAATATCATAGACATTATGTTGAGTGAGATATGCCAGAAATAGGAAAAAATTCATGGTCATCTGAATAATGATTACCTCCAAATGTGGTGGTTATAATGTTATAAACTGAAAAAGAATATTATAGAACTTTCTGGAGTGCTAGAAATAGTCTTTATCTTCATCTAGGTGGCGGTTACACTGGTGTATAGAAAAATTCAATTGATCTGTAGTCTACAGAGTTATGCAGTTTATTCATTTCACTATTATGTTCTTATTTTTACTTCAAAAACAAAACAAAACCCTCAAACCTAGCAGTGATTCTCTGTTCTAGACCATAGGGGATCTACTCCATGAGTCAGTGAGTATTACTGACTCATTGGTAAACAAGATAACAGAATCGAATTGAAAATAATAATTAATATAAAAGGTAAAAATTAAAAAAGGGAAAATGAAACCCTAGGTTTAAATTTCCCACTTTTAAGAAAGAAAGTGTTAGTTGCTCATGTCTGACTCTTTGCGACCCCATGGACTGGATGGAGCCCACCAGGCTTCTCTGTCATGGAATTCTCCAGGCAAGAATACTGGAATGGGTAGACATTTCCTTCTCCAGGTGATCTTCCCAACAAGGATTGAACCTGGGTCCCTGCATTGCAGACAGATTCTTTACCATTTGAGCCACCAGGGAAGCTCCTACTTTTAAAAGCCCTGTTATATTTTCAGTAAATCTGTAGGGAAGTGCATGAGGAAACCAATGTTTTGGAGAAATTAAGAGGTATTTCCAACGGCCAGGTAAGCAAGGTACAGAGCCAGGTTTTAAACCCAAGCCATACTGTACCATTATACCATGGCTGCATTTTTAGTGAGGCTACATTGGTTGGTGCATCTTCAATACTGTGTTCTCTAGCAACTGTAAACATCACAGGTTGAATTCTTGAGATAAACCTTGAAATCCTAATTAACGGAACGGTAGACAACATAACAATCAACTTCAGGGTCTCTTATCATTTGCCAAATGTAGAGTCAGCATATTTGCATTACATTGTATTCTAAGGGGCCCCAAAATATTTGCAGTGAAGAGTTGGTCTGTTTCTCATTTGAAGCTTTGCTCTTGATTATCTCAGAAGGGGAGTACAATCCAGAAAGTTCATGTATGGGGAAGGGGCGGGTGTGCTGACAGGTTTAATCCAGGCATGTCCTCTCCCCCATTGAAAATACTCTTGTGTCATGATGAGAGGCTGCTGCTGAAGCTTGTGAGCCCACAGTCAATTTCAGTTGGGTTTTCAGTCTTCTAGTAAGTCATGAGCAGCTAGTAGGGACCCTGTGGGGTTCAGTCATCATGGGGATCTATTTTAAATGCTGTCAGTGAAAGAAAATGCATTGATCATAATATACTACTTTAAAAATCTATGACTTGTAATGCTAAGACAATGTAATGAATTTATTAGGAACACAGCAAGGGTTTGAACATTATTTCCTGAGCATCCTAGCCTTCTGCCTGTACATTCACAAACAATGAATAAGAATTGTTAGCTGTCTATATTTTTTAAAGAAATCATCTGAAAGCCTTTCCCAGACTAGTTGTTATAAACTAATACATCTAAAAGTATATTAATTAAAACAATAATCCCATAAAAGGGTGATTGAGTAGCATATTGAAGGTGAGGAGTGCTTAGTAGAGGCTGGGGCTTAGTTGGGTTAGGAGGCTTAGGTTAGCTCATGTGTGAACTAAGTTTGTAAACATTCTCTGTGGGATTCATTTTGTATTCATGACATTTAATAATTATTCTGGTTACAAATCAGTAGCAGCAGCAGTAAAATTAAAATATAAATGGACAGGAGAGATGTTACAGGTGGAAAATAACTGCTAAATAACAGCCAACATGCACATTAAAAAAAATAAAAACAAAGATGGGAACATCCATCACAAGAGTGTTTCTTCACCTGACAGAGTGACTTACTTGATCATCCAGCCATATCCTTATGAATTCAGAGATGTCGCTTATAGACAGCATCTTTATAACCAAGTCTACTGAGTATGTATTTCTTGTATGCACAAAGCAAACTGCAATGCTGAAATATATGCTACGAAGTAGGGAACTCATAATTTGACTTTACCATCACATAGTGGAACAGCAGCTGTCCAGGTAGGTTTTGCTTGGGGCAGGGGCATGTGAAATCATGTAATTATTCCTGCTGATTCTGTTCCTTCAGAATTTTCCTCTACCTGTTTCCACATTAGGAGAAGAGGTGACTTATCTCTGGCTCATTGTTTGATGAAGGCATTTTTAAATGAGGATGCTTACTTACAGTTGTTTATGTCCATAGACAGATGGTTTTCTGGCCTTGTCACCTAACAAGACTGGGCATATCACCCTGATTTTTCAAACAAGTCCTCAGTTGAAATTGGTTGTTTTAATTATATATCTCATTTAGGCTTCTGTGGACATTCTATTCTACATTCCTCCTTTGGTACCTTCCTTAGTCTTAAAAGCAACCGCATACCTTCTTCAAATTCCTCTCTGAATCTGATACCTCTTCTGTCATCGCTTTTCCTTCTCTGCCTCTCCTGCCTCCCCTCTTCCCTGTAAACCCTTCTGATTACAGTGGGCCCACCCAGATAATTGAGGGTAATCTCCCTATCTCCAGATCCTAAAATCAGTCATATCTGCAAAATCCTTTTTGCCATGTAAGACAGCATATTATCAAGTTAGTGAATAGGATGTGAACACCTTTGGGGGGCTATTTGCCATGTAAGGCAGCCTATTTACAGGTGTTAGTGAATAGGATGTGGACACCTTTGAGGGGCACCTAAGGACTCATTTGCTAAGGAGGAAAGTAGCTAAGTTTCCATTCACAGCTTTTCATCAAACTTTGGCCAGGCACTCTGCAGAGCAGGGTGGGGTAGGATAAACACACCACTGTTATTTCAGGACCAAGGGAGGGGCCAGGCATTCAGGAGAGGGGAGGGGCCCATCCATTTGGGGAGTTGGAGGAGACTTTTTTCACCTGGTTGTAGTATATGCTATGACATATACTACATGACATATACTCCTAGAATGTAGGTTGTAGTATATGCTATGACATATACTCCTAGAATGAAGGAGTTGGAAGGTGATCCATCCAACTGGATGAAATAAAGACAGTCCATTGTGTGGTGACAGCATACAGGGAAGGCGGTGGCATGTAGCCTGGACTTTGCAGACTTGGTAAGATTCTAAGGGCAGGAACCAGGTGAGCAAAGCTTGGAAACAAGGAATACTTTCCAGAAGAGTGAGGAAGGGTTCCAGTCGTCAAGGAAGCTCACCTAACTGGGGTCACACCACCCAGCTGCCAGCAACTGAAGGGAGATAACTTTGCTCTCTGGTTTGAGCATACTGGATAATTTCTCAAAGGCTGCCAATCCCCCTCCTCAGGTTAAGCTGTTCTCTTGCATCATTCTGCTCCTCTCTTGGCCTCTTTAACTCTGCTTTCATTTCCCCTGTTCTCCCATTCTCAGTCCTCACTTTGCTATAGCTTTGTCTTCTAAACCTCAGGTAGTCCCCCAGGTAATTTTGCTTACCGGTGAGATCCACCCCTGTATCCAGACATCCTTCATTCTGGGGAAGGGCTCAGCTCACTGCTGGTCCATGTTTCATAAGAGGCATTAGGCCCCATTGTTTATTACTTAATTAGCCCTTACAAAAGTGACAGCGCAGTACTCCAAGTCCAGCTTTTCCAAGGAATTAGTTTTTCAAATGTGGTTATATTTGTAGAATAAAAAAGAGATGATCATGAAAGTAAGGTGAGGTAGAATGATTACAAAAGAAAAAAATACTGCTTGTTAGAATCTATATCGTCTATAACTGTCCAGTCCAATATGGCAACCACTAACCACACGTGCCTATTTAAGTAAATTAAAATGAAAAGTTCAGTTCCTCAGTTGTACCAGCCATGTTTCAAACTCTCAAGAGCTACCTGTGGCTAGCGACCTGGTTATTGGACAGGGCAGATAGAGAGCATTGTCATTATATAACCTGTGGGACACCACTGGTTTGTATCCATGCTCAAAACCCCCAACATCTTCACATAAAATCCAAAACCTCTGTCACAGCCTATCGCAATGGTTTCCAAGGAGATGATACTGTCTACTGGGGGGCATTTGGGAAGTATGTGGAAGTGCTACTGGTATTTAATGAGTAGGGACCAGGAATGCCAGACATCTGTGCAATGCTCAGAGTAGATTCCCACAATGCAAAAATGTCCTGCATCCAGCAAAACCTTTGAAAAGTCCTGGAATCTGTCATTGATAATTATGAATCAAACCTAGCTCCTAACTCCATTTTATATATAAACACAAACTAATGTTTATAGTCTTTTGCCACACACCTAATTATATAGAATGCAACTGTTGCATACTTCAGGAAATGTTTGTACTTTGTTTTGCTCAGAACTCTTCCAAGAGTACTTGCCATTTCAGAAAATCTCTGAAAACGTGGTGCTTTTGAGTTGTCCACACATAGGTATTAACCCATTGTCACATTCACAGTGATTTGATGTACAGGTGCAAGAATCCTACTAATTCATATAGCCTGGGAAATAATTATTTTATTGAAGGCCTTCTACTGCTTCCTGGAATTGGGGTATTATATTAATTTTTTAAAATCATGAGTGAATGTTGTATTATCTACAGATTTTTACTTCAAGAGAGTAAAAGGGCCATTTGAAAACATTTGTTATAGCAAAGATGCCTTTGTTTTATAGATTCAAGTACCTCCATGGGGGAACTTCCCTGGTGGTCCAGAGATGAAGACTTCACCTTCCAATGCAGGAGGTGTGGGTTCGATCCTTGGTAGGAAATTTGGATCTCACATGGTTCATGGCCAAAAGAACAAAACATAAAACAGGCAATATTGTAATAAACTCAATAAAGATTTTAAAAATGGTCCGCATAAAAAATAATCTTAAAAAAAAAAAAAAAAGAACTCTCCTGGGGCTCTTTAAGCCACTTTGGACTTGCTCCCTCTGCTCCCCCCACACCAGCCTCTTGCTCTTTCCCAAGCTCTCCGCAAACAGACTCCTGCTTCAGCCCTTTGCACTCTATGCTCCCGTGACCTGAAACACTCTTTTCCCAGTGCTCTCCATCCCTCCCTTACTTAAGTTTCAGCTCAGGCATCAGAGAGAACTTCCTGACCCTTATCTGCAATGACACCCCCACTTCGTTCATCATCCACCTGTCCTGTATCTGATGGTTTACTCTATTTGCTTCCAGCTCACTCATGGCAGCAGGGACTTGGTAGTGTTCACCACTATACCCAGCATTGTGATGGGGCTCAATATCCCCCTTGAAGAGAGGAAAGACATTTGAATTCCTCAAGCAAAGTATTCAGGGTATTGAGAACTAATATAGATTAAATGGATATTGGGATTTTTTTTTTTATATAATTGAAGTATAGTTGATTTGCAATATTGTATTAGTTTCAGGATTTTTTTTTTAAGGTGGGAAACCATTTTCTAGAAATCTTAAATGTGTAAAAAATTACAAGTTGTATTATTATTAACTTTCTTCTTTGTTAAGACTAAACAATCCAATTTTTCAATTTGCTTGTTCTCCTTGGAATTCATCTCCAGGGATGCCACAAAAAAGCTTGAAGTTATGATACGCTGTATCCCAGGAACAGTTTGACAGTTTCCTTACTGCTTATAACCTGCAGTTCCCTACAGAGGCCTCCTCTCCACTGTAGTCTCTGCCAAGTGGTTGTCACAGCATTAATTAAACTGGAAGAATAAAGGCATTGCATGTCATTTTCTATATTGAATGCCTTCATGTTATGGACGAATCTCCATGGAGAAATCTGGTACATAAACTAAAAACAAATGCCTGGTAAGTTTACAAAAGCTCAGTAAGGGTATTGTTAAGGGGAGAAACTGCTGCACACTGAAATGTGAACTCCGTTCCCTGTATCATGTTTTTTAAATGTCTTGAGAAATATGAGTTTACTGTCTTTTTTATTTTCCAAATTGTATTTCAACTTCATCCCCCAAAACATTTTCAGCAATTTTTAAATGGTCACATCTTTTTAATAGATACAATTCTTAGTGTTACTGTATCCAGACAATAGGCTATCAACTACTATAAAATAAGAGCTATATTGCTTCACTGCATTCATACATATGGATCAAATTTTTAATTTATTTTTAGATGTTCTCAGGTACCATATATACAAACTGTATTAAGCATATTGCATTTTAAGATATGTGGTTTTAATAACAACAGTGAGCATAATGAGCTATAAAATCAACTGAAAAACAGTGGCCTTGCTGTTTTTCAGAAGAATAAATGACTTTGGAAAGATAAGGCTTTATCCCCATGTTCCAAAGTTCAGCTCACTGGGCTTCTGTTAAACTAGGGTGTGCTAGAGTTCTACAGGAGGCCTTCCCTGGAGAGAGAGATTGTGGACAGAGTTAGCAAAACACCTCGGCCAGCCTTGTCGACCTGAGAGCACAAGGGGAGGGGCATGCCGAGAGCCTTGGGAGAGCAGAGTGAACTCTGAAGCAAAGTCTAGTCCTATGCTTCTCAAAGCCTGTTTTCTCTGGCTGTCCTTACTTGCCCACCATGGTGTGAGAATAGAGATTAAAAGTAAGTGCTCAGGATTTGGGGCTTCCCAGGTGGCGCTAGTGGTAAAGAATCTGCCTGCCAATGAAGGAGACATAAGAGACTCAGGTTCCATCCCTGAGTTGGAAAAATCTCCTGGAGGAGGGCAAGGCAATATTCTTCAGTATTCTTGCCTGGAGAATCCCTTGGACAGAGGAGCCTGGCAGGCTACAGTCCATAGGGTCACAAAGAGTCAGACACAACTGAAGCGACTTGGCACTCATGCTCAGGATTTTGATAGACTAATTATATTGCTTTGAACTTAATAATAGTACATTATATTTTATTATTAATGTAATTATCATTCTTATATTTCTATTTTTTATTTTTCTAGTAATACTTTTTACTGTAATATTTAGAAGTGTTGGTCCACTGAAGATTGTCTTTTTTTTTCTCTTAAAAAAAGATCCCCAGAATAGACCCACAGGCATAGAAAACAAACTTATGGTTACCCAAGGGGAAAGGCAGGGGAGGGGTAAATTAGGAGTTTGGGGTTAAAATATACATAGTACATTATACATAGTATAATATATAAAACAGTATACATACAAAATATACATATACATAGTTAAAATATACATAGTACATTATACATAGTATAATCTATAAAACTATACATACAAAATATACATATACATAGTTAAAATATACATAGTACATTATACATAGTATAATCTATAAAACAGATAACTATCAACAAGGATTAACTGTATAGCACAGGGAACTATACTCAATATCTTGTAATAACCTATAATGGAAAAGAATCTAAAAAAGAACACAAATAAAACTAAATCACTTTGCTGTATACCTGAAACTAACACAAACATTGTAAATCAACTATATTTCAATATTTTTTAATTAAAAAAATTTATAAGTTCCCTTACCACAGATAATTTTAGAAGCAGTGATTGAAATAAAATTGAACTGTGTAAATAAATCCATTGCCAAGGAGTGCACTCTAAGTAGAACTTTACTTAGAGCATAGAAGTACAGATTGTTCTGTTTTTGTATTAGGTGCACAGTTCCTGAAAAGTTTGAGGTACGAGATGAGAGAGATCATATTATTTCTAAGGTAACTTCTTATCCTGGTTGTGTGATTATTCATTTAACAAACATGTATTGTTAAATGTTCCAGATGCTTAGAATACACTATTGGATAAAATAATAAAAATGGAGTTTACATTCTGGTGGAAGGACAAATATAAAAAAGCACACAAATTATGCAAATGTAGAACAGTATTTGATAGAAATGCAAGTTAGGAAGTTACAAGTGCAAGAGTTGTGTCTATGCGTGTGTGTATCTGACCATTTATGATACTGTGGTAAGTGTAAGCCTCATTGAGATGACATTTGATTAAAAGTTTGAAGATGATGAGGGCTTAGCCATGACGCATTAATGAGGGAAGAATGGTCCAGGCTGAGGGGAGAGCTAGTGCAAAGACCCTGAGATAGAAGAGCTGGGAAGATGGGTGAGGGAGCAGTAAGTGTACTGGAGCAGGCTGTTCTGGGGAAGTGATTGGAGACGAGACTGGAGACGGAATGGGAACCTAGATCTCTTGGGGCAACTTTGGCTTTTACTTAGAGTGAAATAGGAAACCACAGAGACGGGGCTTGGGGTTAGAGGCAGCACATTTTAAAGGGGCCACTCAGTCCACTGTGTTTAGAATAGAGTGTGATGGGAGATCAGTTAGGGGGCTGTTCTCGGTAAGAGATGATAATGGCTTGGTCCAGAGTGGTTGCAGGAGAAGCAGTGAGAAGTAGGTGGGGTCTAGTTATACTTTTATGGTAGAGCTAACAAGATTTTCTGACCTATGGGGATGTAGTATATAAGAGAAGAAAGGATTCAGTTGTCTTGGTCTCAAATCTTACTTTCTACCATTATAACTTCAGAAACATGCTTTTTCAGAGAAACTTTCCTATTATGTGTAAAAACTACAGTGAAGAGTCATGATTTCAAACCCTGGATTGTAGCCTCTATTGGAATGAGCCTGTGTCTTTTCCCATCTCTGACACTATCATGAGACATGATTCCAGGTATATTATGGCATAAAAAATTTTATACTTTGATTTACACAGAAGATACATACCTGTAATTCTCTCATACATTTGTGACAATAACGAATAATCCCCACGAGCTATCATACTTTAGCATCTATCATATATCTATATCATTGTCTATATGATAATGATTCTTGTTTAATGAGTTTTACATTCCAATGAGAGTTTAAGCTACTATAGGGGTTAAATTATTATTTCCAAGTTTTACTGGAATTCCCAGCTTGAAGAAGGATAAGAAGATAATTCTTTAAGAATAGTACCTCTTGTCATTCAGGGTCTGGTCCCTGGTGACAGCTCACTGAGACCAGAAGATCCTCCCGTATGTTGTACTGTCTGTTGTAGAAGTGACAGGACAGTAAATGTTTAGCATTTTTTAAGATTTGCTCGTTGGAAATGCAAATGGAAGAGCTACAGTTTTGGAGTTTCAACCAAGCCCCTTTTGAAATCTAACCTCAATCAGACCTAAAATCCAGCCCCTTCAAATATCTGCCTTTTAGTCTAGGGCCCTGACATCAGCATTCTCTGGTTTTAGAAACAGAATGCCATCCAGAAGTGATAAAGACACAACTCACTGGAGGAGCTGTGCTAGACTGTATATCAAATCCTCCACACGCATAACCCAACTGTCTGCAACCTGTCGCCTTTGAGGCCTGCATTACTATCCCAAGCAGCAGACTGCAGAAAAGGCTTTGAGTTTAATAAGCATCTTGCCTGAAGTCACTCAGCTGGTTAATTTAGCCAAGATTTAACTCAAATGGTTTCATCCAAACCCCTTGATGTCCACCGTCCCACCACTCTGTGTCTTAACACAACAGAGCACTTGCCAAGTGATAGTCACATTCCTTCCTCTGAAACTCCAACATCCCCTGTGGAAAATCCTTTGTAAAGAGAGACCAGGGTATGTCCTCCAATTTCTATAGTTTACCAATCCTGGGCATTCATCTTGTCTAGATTGAACTTCAGCCAGTTCATTTTTAGCCAAGTTTCCAATTTAGGCAGCCAGTGGGCAAAATACAAAAACCACCCTGTCGGAATCAGATGAAAAAGAAATACAGGCTGGGGATTCTTGGCATAACGATGAAGCAGGAGGTCCAGGGCCCTTGCTGCTCTTTTAAATGGTCTCCTACTAACACAGAACAGGGAGCATCCCTCTGGCAGGAGACACAAGAGCAGCATCCCCTCAGTAGACGAGCAATCACTGCAAACCACCTTTTGAGTTTTTGGAGAGAAGGATGGATTTGTTGGAGCCAAAAAGAAACAAAACTAACTGCACCACCTCAACACCTGAAATTGAAAAGTCCTTGGCCGTGGTACAAGAAGCACAATGAACACTAAGTCAGCCAAACTCAATTCAATTGACCACGGGAATCAAGGTGGGAAAACAAAAACGATTGAAATGGTCCTGCTTGTCTCTTCTGTTCATCCTCACACCCACACCCATCCTTCCCTTTATCCTTTCCACCTGCTCGGTCCTCAGCCACCATCAGTGGTGTGAGCACATTAACCCTAAGGAAGCTAACATGGGAAGGTGAAGAGGCAGAATGTGTGGGCTTCCAGAGCACTGAGGCTTCAATCTTTTGTCTCCTCTCATCTCAGAAACAAAGGTCAGGTCAGGAGAGAAGAATCCAGAATAGAAGTGGGAGATAACACCTCCAGATTCTGATGGGAGGGAGCCCAAGAAAGAGGGGAGAAGGAGAGTTGAGAGGATGGCAAAGTAAAGGAGAACAGGGAGTGGAAAAACTAGGAAAAGCAAGAGTGATGGGATGAAAAGAAAGGACCCCACCCAGCTACCACCAGGAAGGCCCTCCAGAATAACGTGTCCAAACAACACGACAGTACTGTGGCTTCTGCTGTTTTCAGGTCCTTTGAGAATTTAAAAATTTAAAATAGTATCAAGATAGATGTCTGGGAAGTCTTTTTAACCTACCTACTGAGCCCTGGTGGGACTGAACTCCATCTGCTTGGAGCCCCTCTGTCTTCCTTCACAGAACCACTGATGGTTACCTGCCTCCATTAGTGTGAGGCCTGTCACTCTCCCACCCCCCAAAACTGAAACGCTATCAAGAGTGATGACTGTCTCTAATAGGCCTTTATAGTCACTGCCCTTCATATGATTCTTGCCTCATGTCAGGGACTTAATAAATAAAAAACATAAGTACCATAAAACCAAATCATTCAGTTCAGTTCAGTTCAGTCGCTCAGTCGTGTCCAACTCTTTGTGACCCTGTGGCCTGCAGCACACCAGGCTTCCCTGTGCATCACCGACTCCCAGAGCTTAATCAAACTCATATCCATAGAGTCGGTGATCCCATCCAACCATCTCATCCTCTGTCGTCCCCTTCTCCTCCTGCCTTCAATCTTTCCCAGCATTAGCGTGTTTTCCAATGAGTCAGTTCTTCACATCAGGTGACCAAAGTATTGGAGTTTCAACTTCAGCATCATCCTTCCAATGAATATTCAGGACTTATTTCCTTTTGGATAGACTGGTTGGATCTCCTTGCAGTCCAAGGGACTCTCTAGTGTCTTCTCCAACACCACAGCTCAAAAGCATCAATTCTTCGGCACTCGACACTGCAGCCATGAAAATATATCCTGTGTGACAGCATGTATAGAAAGATCCAAAACAGGCAATACTAATCTTTGGACAGGAGTCAAAATTATTTTTGAGTAAGAGTAATAGTGGGAGGTGCTGTGAGGGAGCCTCTTAGAAGTAATGATGTTCTATCCTTGAGCTAGGTAGTATTTTTTTTTAATATTATAAATTTGCTTTATTTAGTGCTTGCAAGTGGCAAAGAGCAGAGGAAGCATCACAGGGATTTAGGCCCTGTACATCACAGAACTGTCATTCCTGTTTTCATAATCACTGCAAGGGAGGACCCAACACCTGTCTGGTGGGAAATTTCCTGGGTCAGTGGAAAGTCAGGGGAGTTTACTCTGTTGTAGCATAGGACCCAGGCAGTGACCTTCTGATGGTTGACAATAGAAGCTCAGGTGGAGCAGGTGTTGGCAGAGAGGGGATGAGGGCTCTCATCAACCTCAATTCTAACTCCAGGAGTAAGAGAAGTAGAAAGCAGGAGAGAGAAAAGAGCTGGAGGAGAGAGCAGTGCAGCTGAGAGGGGGCCTGAGACTGTGGAGCCTACCTGAAGGCAGGGCTTCCATGCTTGCAGCTCTTCTCCTGGAGGAGGAGGTGGTACTGTATTTGAGGAGATGGGACTGCTGTCTCTGGTGGAGCTGAGGGCATTTCCCACAAAAAACTTTTTTAAAGTTTCCATTGTGAAATTTATTAAGCTTATGTCATTATATCATTTATATCATAAATTTATTTATGATTTGTGCACTTTTCTGTATGTATATGTGTGCTTCAATGAAAAGTTTACTAAAATTAAAAAAGAAAAATCAGAGAATTAGCTGCTTCAGACAGAGGCTCTATCAAAAGAAATTGAGGTGGCTCAGAGACTCATTATACAAGGAACTGTTTCTCCCTTCTTTCTTCTGCTGAGTATGAATTAAAATAGCTTGCAAATTATATGACAAGCCCCACCAGCAGTTCCTAAATATAATTACTCAGTAGCACATCTTATTTCACTGCTGATCAATCATTGATCCTTAACAGGTCAACAAAAAGGAATGCATCCGTATGTATTGCAAAGTACAATCTAATTAAGGACCTCTGTAGTCAGTCCCATGTTCTATATTATTGATTCCCCAAAATGTTGTTACACCAGAGGTGAACAAAAAGACTTTCCTGCATCAGTAAGCTTTCAGGATGTCAGACACTGAAAAGTGAATTGTGCCTCTGATTAATTGAGTTTAATAATAATAATTTTATTTATATAGAGACCTTGCCAAGGTATTCAGGGAGCTGTAAAGCAACCCATAATCCATGATTAAAGCATTATACAAGCAATATATAACAAGACTCCCTCCTAAAGCAAAACAAAGGGAAGAGATGGATGGGGCTGAGATATGAAGGTGCAGGAGAGGGAACGGGCTGTAGACTCAGTGTGGAAAGGGTGGGTGATAAATGCTTCGTTAGAGGAAGAGGGGAGTTTCTTGGGATTGGCAAAGGAGTGTAATTGAACAGAGTTGCATTGAAATAATGGCCTATGGGGAGTCAGTCTGAACCCTGCAAAGATGTGTGCACTTCCTCCTCTCTGACTCTGATGAAGGGAGCACAGATAATCATCACATCTTTCCTGTCAGCTACATCCTATCTATGGGCAAAGTTTTTCATAATGATCCAAACAGCAGAAGTTAAGGAAAAACATATAAATTATTCCTCACTTCTTGACATTGGCAAAAGACCTGGGTAATTTTCTTTTTATCAGCTCCTAGTGAAGTCCTGGGAAATATAAACGTGTGCAAGTGACTGTGAAGGTGCCCAAGTATGAGAATTCTGAGAGAACAACAGCAGGAACTGAGAATTAGGTGTGATCAGCTGGGGCTTCCTTCCTCTGCAGACCCTTCCCCAGTTCCGCCTGCATGCCTTTCCCATGCCTGCCCCAGCCTCCATCTGCCCACATGACCTCTCTCTTCACCCACGGCTCTTCTCCGGGTCTTTTTAGTTTTTCACCTTCTTCTCTTGTGGTTTGCAACCAACGCATGGACATTAGTTTAAAATGTGCAAAGCAGAGAGAAATGTAAAGAAGCAGAAAAAAATTATCCCTAGTCCAACCACCCCAAAGGCAACTGCTTTTTTGATATTTCCTAAAATATTGTATTAATGTGTGAAGTATTTACAAGAATAACATCTCCATGGATATGACCACAGTGTTGTCAGTGGTTATTCTAGGTGGTGGGATGATGGTTCTTTTATCTTTATACCTTTATATAATGTTGGAAAAAACATATATATCTATTGGTTAAAAATCAGGGAAAACAATAAAAAAGAGTCAAGCAGGTTATTTTTCTATTGAAATTTGTCACCTGATATTAAATGCTGTATAGCCCATCTCTTTTAGAAGGGATGATATGATACAATTTGATTTCCAAAAAGATGATTGGTAGATGGTGAAACCACATTTTTGGACAGAATATTGATGATCCGGTTCTATTCCACTCTAGGTTACAAGTTTAATTTTTATTTAGTTCGGACATGTAAGTAACAAGAAAAAAGAGTCATAGTAGGAAAAGTAAAACTAATTAACAATAACCACAAGTGATGAGATGAATGATTAAAAATGACACAGCCCCACTAGCAAGGTGATGTGTGCAGCTAAACAGAAAAGCTGAGTCACTGAAGGGAATTTTTCTCTACTCAGGGCTGGGGCAGGGGATTCCCTGTGGCTCAATTAATTCCACCTAATTCCCAGGTAAATTGAATAAAATGTTTATCTTATGTTGGGTAAATACAGTGGTTAATATCTACCCAGTAGACTGCAATGCTGTCTGCAATGAAAAAAAAAAAAATTAAACCCTTCTTTTGTTTTATGTTGTTCTTACCTAGGTTGGCTACATAGTCATGTGCCTTTGTTTGATGAAAGCTGAAAAGATGTTCTGGCACAGAGGAAGTGGAGCCAGAGGTTACTGGGAATCCTTGGGCAATGAGTGATTGATTAGTGGGTGAGGAGTCAAGTGAGAGCTAGTGCCCTGGATTGAATAAAAGAGCTTCCATTATTCAGGGAGTGCTAGAGAAGGATAGAGAGAAACTGCATGGAAGGCTGCCATGAGTCTGAGAAAAAAGTAGCTTTCTGGGAAAGAAAATAGACATTAGAGCAAAGAAGGCAACCATATTCTACCCACTGAGCAAAAGAAATTAGGAAGGACAAAGGATAAAAAATGAATATAGAAGGAGGCAGATTGTAGAATGTTATATGTGTTTTGCTTTTGTACACTATTTCCCCTTTAATATTTGTCCTTCTCTTGATTGCTGATTACATAGTCACCAATTTTATAGATTTTTATGTTTAAGACGAGAGTTTGTTTCAAAGCCTACAACTGATGCTACATGATTGCTCAGTCTTATCTCTTGGCGTGTTTGTATTTCCCTGCAGCATGTGGTATCTGAGACTATTACAGAAGAAAGAAAACAGGAAAGAATATAAGCCATCTCTGTTGCTTAAAGTGGGGTAGCAGCTGAGTCAAAGCTGGGATTATCAGGTAACAAACTGAGGCTCGATTCTTGGATTACTCTGATGTGATAAGACTGTCTTTCTCTAAACAGTGTTTGTCAAACTGCCAGTTGGGGTCCATTCCTGAATTGTGAAATCAGTTGGGTGGATTACTCAGCCTTTTATAAAATTCAGGAAATAGAATAGAAAATATCAGAATGCATTGCATGTGGTAAGAACAAGTATTGTTTTATAAAACTTCTATTGTTTCTCACACATACACATATTCCTGTGTGTGTACTAATTTGCAATGTAAAATGTATTTTTATAGGGGTCAGAGTAAAAAAAAAAGTAATTTCAAAGCTACTTTCATAGAGTACATTCTTCAATACTAATAAATTACGAGTTAAAAATATGGAAGCAGTATAATGAAAGTTATACTTTATTATAATGGTTTTCAATAAGGATTTTGAAGCAAGGAAAGCCCAGGCTTGAGTTGTTTCAAACCAGACTAAACAAAGACATTCTCAGAAATTGCACCTAACTGGCAGATTAATAAACCTTTTAGTAAAACTGGTAGAGTTGAATATATCTGTGTGTGAGTGAGTATTAGCCTTAATATGTTACCTTTTGAAGCCCAAACAAGTTAAATCTACAAATGTTCAACTTCTGGTAATTTAATATAAGATATGGAGGCTAGTGGATCAGAGACTTAAACATACATAGTAGATAAGAAAAACACCACTTATATTTGTTTTGGAATATGCTACTTGAGTATTTTTTACTAGATTTACCTCACTATCAACATTTCCTATTTAACTGTATTGAGGTGAATTTCCTTCTCTGAACATAGAGTTTCTGACAGTGGAGAAGGTAGGTGTCTCAGAAGCAAATGAAGTGATTAAAAATTATCATTTTGACATTAAAATTTTCATCCACAAACTAGCTATTTTATAAGAGGTTTTTGTAGCTGGCAGAATTTACAATTATGATATAAATATTTGTGTATTATTTTTTCTATTTTTTACTTGTCTAATCCAGCTTAATTCCTATTGAGAATGTTTTATCTTAGGAGTACCAAAACATTTTTATTATTAGGAAGTTTTACACATAAGTCTGCCTGTTGTAGACTCAAGGGAGGGTGGATAGCATCCTATTTTGATACTTACATGTGCACCCCCTGAATTGATCCATATACTCCCCGACTATGTCCTGATACTTTTTCAGGCTATAACCCAAGAACTTGGTATAGGATGGGTCAGCAGTTACCTAGATGTAAGAAAATAAATTAAGTAATAATGTATTTTAACTTTAACATGCTTTTAAGAAATCTGTACCTGAAATTCCCCTCAAAAAGAAGCACTCAGTGAAGAGAAGGTGGGGTGAGTGATGAAGATACATTGAGGAAGACAAAGAGTAGTGAAAAAAAAAATCAATTTTAAGAGTTTGGCACCAAATCTATAAGGAGAAACATTTAAATTCTTTTTCTTTGACAGTATTTCTAACCGAACTCATGGGCAATCAGTCTTCTATAAAGTAGCATTTTAAGAGACTACACCAACAGATTGAAATGTAGTTGTTGCTTTTTGAATTTTCATTTGCTGAAAATTTATCTTTCAATCTGTTCCTCACTTAATTGTTGGAGATATGTAGTACTCTCTTTAATAATTAGCAATCAGATTTCTTCAAAAGAAGAAAATCCCTTGCAAAATTATCTTTTAGAAAAGTTGATTAAAGAGCACTATTTCTTGGTAAGAGTGCTGTAGATTACTTGGCAGCACACATCTTTATTCATGAACACCCTTTGAAATTCAGTTTTGCATGTATTTAATGTAATTTTTTTCTTCAAAATGAATGAAGTTATTTAAAAATGAGAATAAATACCCACATTTAGTCCTTTGAAACAATTAAAATAGTTAAAAGTGATTGTCCTTTAAAAACCTCTTTGCTTAGACAAGCATATTGGCTATCACTTATAGTTATTCCTTGTAATTTTAAAAATATGAAACACAATCTTTATCAAAACCATAGCTGTCTTTTTGTGGAAATTGACAAGCTGATATTAAAATTCATGTGGAAATACAGGGAAGCCAGAATACCCAAAACAATCTTGAAAAAGAAGAACAAAGTTGGAGGATACACAGTTAACAATTTCAAAACGTACTAGAAAGCTACAATAATCAAGACTGGCATAAAATTAGCATATGTTTAGACATATGGAACAATGAGACAGAATTGAGAGTCTTAAAAAAGATATATATTTATCATCACCTAATTCTTGACAGGGGTGAAAGAATTCAATAGGAAGAATGGTCTTTTCAAGTAGTAATGCTAGGACAGCTGGATAACCATGTAAAAATAATGAAGTCATACCTCTCCTTCACACCACATACGAATTTTAATTCAAAATTAATCAGAGACCTAAATGTAGGAACAAAAACTATGAAACTCTTAGAAGAAAACTTAGAAGTAAATCTTTGTGACCTTGGATTAGGCAACTGTTTCTTAGAAACAACACCAAAAAAACAATTAACAAAAGGAGACATAGCTTGATTGAACATCATCAAGGATGAAAACGTTTGTGCTTGAAAGGACAGCATCAAGAAAGTGAAAATACAACTCACAAAATGGGAGAAAATATTTGCAGATCACATATCTGAAAAAAGTTTGATATCCAGAGTATGAAGAACACTTACAACTCAACAACAGAAGACAACCTAATTTTAGAATGAACAAAGAATTTAAATAGACAGTATTCCAAGCATCTATTTAAATGGTCAATAAGTACATGAAAAGATTTTCAGCATCATTGCTACTAGGTAAGATTTTCAGCATCATTGTTACTAGGTAAGATTTTCAGCATCATTGTTACTGGGTAAATGTACATCAAAACACAAAGAGTTGGCCGTGACTTAACAACTGAACAACAACTATATCAAAACCAGTACTTCTGTGGTGTGTTAGTGGTAAAGAATCTGCCTGCCAATGCAGGATTTGCAGGTAAAATCCCCTAGAGAAGGAAATGACAACCCATTCCAGCATGCTTGCTTGGGAAATCTCATGGACATAGGAGCCTGGAAGCCTCTAGTCCATGGGGTCACAAAAAAGTCAGACATGACTTAGTGACTGAACAACATACATAACAACATCAAAACCACAGTGGTACCACTTCACACACATTAGGTTGGCTGTGATCAAAAAGATGGACAATTGTAAGTGTTGATGAAGATATGAAGAAACTGGAACCCTCATGTATTGCCAGTGGGTATGTGAAATAGTTCAGCTGCCTTGGAAGGCAATGGCACCCCACTCCAGTGCTCTTGCCTGGAAAATCCCATGGACAGAGGAGCCTGGTGGGCTGCAGTCCATGGGGTCGCGAAGAGTTGGATACGACTGAACGACTTCACTTTCACTTCTCACTTTCATGCATTGGAGAAGGAAATGGCAGCCCACTCCAGTGTTCTTGCCTGGAGAATCCCAGGGACGGGGGAGCCTGGTGGGCTGCCGTCTATGGGGTCTCGCAGAGTCAGACATGACTGAAATGACTTAGCAGCAGCCTTGGAAACAGCTTGGAAGTGCCTCAAAATATTAGAGTTACCATATGACCCAGCAATTACATTCCTAGATATTGACTCAAGGGAATTGCAAACATATGTCCACACAAAAATTTGTACATTAATATTCAAAGCAACATTATTTGTAAAAGTCAAAAAGTAAAACCAACCCAAATGTCCGGTCAACTGATGAATGGGTAAATAAGATGTATATCCACACAATAGAGTTTTATCTTGCAGCAATGAATTATTCAGTTATGAGAAGAAATGGAATACTGATACAGTCTCCAACTTGGATGAACCCTAAAATCATTGTGCTAAATGAAAAAAGCAGACATAAATGCCATATATTATATGATTCCACCCATATGAAATGTCCAGAATAGGCTAATCCATAGAGACAGAAAGCAGATTAATAGTTGGCAGGGCTGGAGAGAGGAGGGAATGAAGAGTGACTGCTACAGGGTAAAGGATTTCCTTGAAGGGATGAGAATATTCTAGAATTAGTCATACTGGTATATTCTAATACCATTAAAACATACACTTGGAAAATATTACTTTTATGATTTGTGAAAAAGTATTAGTAGCTCAGTTGTGTCCGACCCTTTGTGACTCCATGGACTGTATCCCGCCAGGCTCCTCTGTCCATGGAATTCTCCAGGCAAGAATCCTGGAGTGGGTTGTCATTCCCTTCTTCAGGGGATCTTCCCAACCCAGGTCTCCTGCATTGCAGGCAGGTTCTTTACTGTCTGAGCTACCAGGTATGTGAATTATATCTTAGTAAAAAACAAAAACAAAAACTTACTTTTTAGGGGACAGTTGAGGCAATATAGACTTGGTCTTATATTAGACAATATTAGGGAATAATTTCTAACTTTCTTAGGATAAAAATGAATATCTATAAAAAATGAATATCTATAAAAAATCATTATTTTAATTGAAAAATCCTGAAATATTTAAGGATCCAATTTATGATGTTTGCAACTTATTTTCAAATAGTTCAACAAGAGAGACATATCTTTATACATGCATAAATAAGCAAAGTAAGCAAAACAATTGTTCAGTCTAAGGGAGGGGGCATTAAGTATATACTCTACTCTTTTTTTCAGCTTTACTTGTAACTTTTCGTAAAGTTGGGAAAAGAAGAAAAAAAGGTTCCCTAAAGTCCCATCCTTGTTGTTGTACAGTCGCTAAGTTGTGTCTGATTCTTTGCCACCCATGGACTATGGACAACCAGACTCCTCTGTCCATGGGATTTCCCAGGTAAGAACACTGGAGTGGGTTGCCATTTTCGTCTCCAGGGAAAGTTTCATCATTAGTCACATAGTAAATACCATTCCAGTCTCCTTTGTGGGTTTGATTTTAGAAGCAGGAGATAATTTATAAAATGCTGTATAGCATTTAGTGATTTTTGTTTTAAAACTCTGCATTCTTAGAGATTGGAGTGTTTGTCACCACTGAATTGTGACAAATACAAAATCCATTATTTTATAAGTCATTTGTCTACCTTCATTATTTTATCTTCTAAATTTAAGACACATTTTACTTTCCCTGGGTTTTCCCTCATAGCTCAGCTGGTGAAGAATCTGCCTGCAAGGTGGGAGGCCTGGGTTTGATTCCTGGGTTGGGAAGATCCCCTGGAGAAGGGAATGGCTACCCACACCAGTCTTCTTGCCTGGAGAATTCCATGGACTATACAGTCCATGGGGTCACAAAGAGTTGGACAGGACTGAATGACTTTCACTTACTTTCCTATTCAAACTTTTTAGAAAAATTTCAGGGCTGCTCAGGGTTAGATGATAAATAGCTAGTAATGATTATTTTGATGGCGAACTTTATTTTCCAAGCTGTTGGGGAAAATTTTTTATCAGGACGGTCTTCAGAGAGTAAAAACAGAAACATTTGACTTAGCTAGAAATTCACATCATGGGCTTCTTGAGAGGAACAGCACATAAATGAGTACTAGACATCTTGTAAATAGATTGATGAGCTGACAGAATCTGGAACTAGAAAAGTAGAGCTTAGGCAAAATATTATATAGACAAACCCCACTTAGGACTGACAAAGCAGCCCTCTTGGTGCTCAGGCCCTGGGGGCCTGGTTATCCTGGACCCTGTCACCTTGCCAGGCCATCTCCCCCTGACAGCCTCCTTCTGACCATCCTTCCAACTACGAACCTTTCTGTTCCAGGGGGTGCCTTGGACCTCTGTGGAAACACTTATCAGTAAGACAAAGACAAGTTTTCAACCGAAGAGTTGTACCTTTTTCAAGAAGTAGAAAAGGCCTTACAGGTCAGCATCTACAGCCCCTGAATATGGAAACAACTGCTCAGTCATCCACTTACCCTCTCACTGGCAAGTTTTGCATATATGGACTGTCAGAGCAAGAATCCCATTGACCTTGTTCATCTCTCTATGCCACTGACATAAGGTAAGTGCTCAGTTGATATTGATTGAATGAGTATTAGTGCCAACTAATACCATGTTGTGCCATAATATTAGTGCCAACTATGTACAATACCCTGTGTCAGGTATTGGGGGTGCTAGGATGTAAAACACCATCCCAGCACTTGGAATTCTCAAGCAGCCATAAACAAATTATAATGTTGCAAGTACAGTGGAGGGATACATCTGAGGTTTTATGAGATTACAGAGGTAGGTAGACTTAGGAAAACTTTCCTGACCTGCAATCCATAGTTATACTGATAGTTATAGTGCAGGGGTTGGCTTCTTTCAGTGAAAACTAATTCTATTCTGATAATGTAATTGGAACCCAGAGGCCCATGTAATCAATGTCTATACTCTTTTGTACATACTGGGCAGTTGTTAAAGACCAAAAACACTTGAAAATGATCTCTTCCCTGATGCCTTTTGACTGACATGACCTTCCAGTAAGGATCAGATCTTTTCTGCAGGAAGTGTTCTCTGAGCAATCTTGCTCAGATCCAACTTTCACTTACATACTCTGCCTTTGTTTTTATCAGACATGTTGCTTGGAATTGCTGTTTCTTGTTTTGTGTATCTATATCATTTTTCTTGCTGGATTTTCAAAGGATGTGGGCAACCAGTTTTTTCATTCCATTCTTCTCCCTTTACCTCCTTCAAGTAGAACTTTGCCCAGAGCAGTTGCTTCATCATGGTTGCTCAAGTATATTGGCTTTGTTGTTACCAAATATAACAATATCACTGGGGGCTCTCTTTTCCTTTTCACTTAATTCAAGGCCTATGTGATTCCCTTTTTATGGAAAGAACTCCTCCCACTTCCTCCTGTGGGATGGTCAGGGCATTCTGATTCCCCTTTGGTTCAGTGAATGAGTGACTCAGTGAGACACTGACTAGTCAGACATGACACTGCAAGGCAGGACTTGGGACAACACTGGATTTGTTCTAAGCTCCTTTCCCTCATCGCTCCTCCCAGAGGTGCATTTTTATTCTTTATTTCCATTTCTAAAACATACCACATAGGATCTGCAACTCATTCCCAATAAGATTATAAAGAATTGAAAAGATTTTAAATGTCTCCTTTCCTTAGATTAATTGTAATTCAATAACCTAGCAAAATCTTAAACTAAGGAGTGAAACTCCAACCATGCAATGTCAGATATTATACTGCAAGAGAAACAAGTACTTTCTGGCCAGCTCAGTTTCCTCACCCATCTCAGCACCCTTCATAGACAGAAAGCCAGCATGCTCCCAAGTGGTCACCAATTCACATCTAATGTTGGCACTGATTGTTGCCTTCTTGGTGACAACTTCATATTTACATGAAATGAAGTGGTAATTTCATTTCCTGTTTCTGGTACAAGGATGCCCAGTGCACAAACTCCATCTAACAGGTTTCTATCAATAATTAGCACTCTGTAGGAAATCAGACACCAGGGAGTGAATAACCTGGAGGAAAAAGCCTCTCTCCCTTGGGTGCTGCCTTTAACAAAAAGTTGACACATCCTTTGGCAGCGAAGGCTAAGAAGAAGGAATAGAAAACTTAATGTGCAACTTTCCAACCTCTTCTGGGAATAAACTCGATAAGCTTTGAGAAAGTACAAGTTTAACATAAATTTAGAAGTACTGTAGCCCGGAGAACCATGCAGCACAATGGTTGTCCTTTTGACTTACAGCTGCAGTAGTAAGACCCTGCATGCGTTTTAGATGATTCGATCATATTCTATCAAACTCTGCAGCTCTGGTGTGAACTCTATGTAGATCATTTACTAGCTTTCCTGATAATAAAACATCAGAATATGAACATTTCTTTCCTTGGGATCATAACCAATAGATAGACACTATATGTGGCTCTGTAGCTGTCGAAGCTGAAATACTGATATCAATCATTCATAAAAACTGGGGACACTATAAAAATTAATTTGGATTTGGGTATTTAAAATCAGAGAACTGAAATAATAGGTTAGAAGTACCAAATGTCGTGAATACTTCTTGAAAGTTCCTACATGAGATACTGACCGAAAAAAAAAAAAAAAAAAAAAAAGACACCGTATTTCAGAGTAATTATTTAATAACAATAACGTGAACACTAATTCTTATGTTATTTTCTTCCAAATGATAATAATGCACTACATACATATAGTGTTTTACTCTTTATAAGGCACCACATCACAATGATTCAGAATATTGACATTACGAATTACTAGCTGTGTGACCTTGGATAAGTTTCTTTGCCTTTCTGTGTCTCAGTATTTTTCATCTGTAAAATGGAAATAAGAGTACCGCCTGCCATCTAAGATTGTTGAGGGCTGTGTTAAGACACTGAAAGCACTTAAGGTGATGTCTGATACAGAGTAAGGGCTTCATAAATATCATCTCAGTACTATTTTCTTTTTCATAACCTACATTCATCTGTTCATCACAATAAGCATTAAATAAGTATTTAAATAACACAATAAATGTTAAAGTGTATTGGTGTGGTAGCCAGTGATAGAACTAGCTTATGCAGAGAGGCAACTTACTTTGACTCATGGGATCCAAGGAAAGGTTGGATACCCAAAACTATGGGAAGATCCTCCAGCTCACTAATTTGTTCTTTGACTATAGTGATTCTGCTATTAAACCCATTTATTGTATTATTCTCCATCACAATATGTTCAGTTGCCTGTTTTTCATAATTATTTTTCTCTGCTTCATGTTTCTAGTATTCCTTATATCTCTGAATTTTTATTTCATTTAAAATGTTTCTTACATTAATCCTGCTTTTTGCGTGTAAATTGTTCGGTATTTGCTTTCATTTTATAATGTTTGTCCTTGTAAGAGATCTCATTGTTTGTTCCTTGGGATCATCAGCTGGCTTTGTGTTCTGGAGGTCTTCTGTTTACCCTTCCAGATCCACTCACCATCTTTTCCCACCCTGCTCAGTATCCTTTAAGACTGACCTATACAAACAACTTTGACAGGTTCCCTTGCCCTCTGGCTTCTGGAAAGAATCATCAGGAGAATGGTGGGAGGGACAGCGTGAGGTCAAGGGTATTTATCTCTCACTTCCCTCCCTTGTGTCCTTGAATGAAGATTGGAATCTGGATTGTCTTCTTTCGATTCTAATATACCTCCTTCCAGGTCTGTTACTAGTACTTAAGTACTACCATATGCTGCCCACACAACTGTAAATAGTCTTTTAAGTTTTCTCAAATTATCAGGTTGAATATGCCACTATCTCCTGCCGGGTCCCTGGCTAATATATTCAGCTAGTGATGTCTACCTGGAGAGAAAACAAAAGCTTATTAGACACTGACTAGCATTTCTTCAAGTGAGTTAGAAAATAGGGAGTTCTAGACCAGGTGATTTCGGGGAAATGACCCATAGTGGAGAGACCCCCAAGCTGAAACAGAAGGATAAGCCACCCCCCCGCCCCGCACCTCATCCTTTCCACCCAGGAGTTCAGCCCCTCTTCTTGGGAACTGCTTTTATCCTAGGATGCCATTGCTAAAGTTGTGGGGGTTCTTTGAGAAAGAACAGGTTGCTCAGGTGCTTGACAGCTCATCTGTACTTAAACTGTCTATTCTTTATCTCTGCAGCTTCCAGAGCTTCTTAAAAGCTCTGTGGTTGTGGTAGAGAAGGCAGTAATCTCTGCTTAGGGAATGTTGGGAAGAGAAAAGATCGTAACTAGAAAATTTCCTGCCAGCCTATCACCATTTGGTTCTTTAAAGCATGCCTCATCATCTATCCTACCCTAGACCCAACCATCTTCTGTTTCTCAAAGAGTTTCTTAAAGTTTGTTTTTGTTGTTGTTGTTGTTGTTTTAAAGATTTAGAGCCAGCTCTGAGCTCTTCAACTTCTCTTCGGTGTAGTTTGGGGGATGAAATCATTGATGGAATTCCTTGGATCTGTAATTGAACACCAGTGCTCAAAAGATACTTATGTTTTGTTAGCATTGATGTTCTGATTCACTAGGGCAATGATTATTTGCCCAAGGAAGACTCTCAAAGGTTATTGATTGGGCTAATAATAAACAGAGTCAATCCTCAGAGGTAACCTAATCCATCTCCCTAGGAATATCTGTACCCAATGCTATCACAAAGGGACAGATAGAAAATCTCTGCCCAAGTGAAAGAAGGTCTGGCCCTACCTTCTATGGTTATTATTCTAACACTGTCCTGAATACTATAGTGGATATCCTGATGTACCACCTAGGCCCCCATCAGGAATGAAGGATTATTACCCCAGGTGTTGGGTGTGCTATCAGCCCTTTGGGGGGATTGCCTTGATTGAAGAGAGAAAAGGAGATATGATGAGAAGACGCTGATGCTAAGTTTAAGGAAGAAATCAGAGAACTATTAAGGTTTCTACCTTTGAGTACCTCACAGTCTTGCTAGGAAGATAACTCACAAAAAGAAGTATAATTGAAAAAAACAAGAGTATGTGATAAACCACCAAGAGTGAGCCAGGCAACAACTACAGTAATTTTCAAATTTGAAAGAATATGCATGAGGTCTGTTTGGGCAAGGCTAGTCAAGGAAGATTCTGTATGTAGGAGATAATTGTAAAGAGACTTAAGCCTGGATGGAATTAGCTAGGATATGCTGCAAATATGGTTGATCTAGGAAATTCTTCAGAGAAGGCAATGGCACCCCACTCCAGTACTCTTGCCTGGAAAATCTAATGGACTGAGGAGCCTGGTGGGCTGCAGTCCATGGGGTCGCTAAGAGTCAGAGACGACTGAGCGACTTCACTTTCACTTTTCACTTTCATACATTGGAGAAGGAAATGGCAACCCACTCCAGTGTTCTTGCCTGGAGAATCCCAGGGATGGGGTAGCCTGGTGGGCTGCTGTCTATGGCGTTGCACAGAGTCGGACACGACTGAAGTGACTTAGTAGCAGCAGCAGCAGGAAATTCTTAACCCTATCAGTTCAGTTACTTCATTCTCTCAGTTGTGTCTGACTCTTTGTGACCTCATGGACTACAGTATGCCAGGCCTCCCTGTCCATCACCAACTCCCAGAGTTTACACAAACTCATGTCCATTGAGTTGGTGATGCCATCCAACCATCTCATCCTCTGTCGTCCCCTTCTCCTCCTGTCTCCAATCTTTCCCAGCATGAGGGTCTTTTCAAATGAGTCATTTCTTCGCATCAGGTGATCAAAGTATTGGAGTTTCAGCGTTAACATTAGTCCTTCCAATGAATATTCAGACTGATTTACTTTAGGATTGACTGGTTGGATCTTCTTGCTATCCAGGGACTCTCAAGAGTCTTCTCCAACACCACAGTTCAAAAGCATCAATTCTTCAATGCTCAGCTTTCTTCCTAGTCCAACTCTCACATCTCACATACATGACTATTGGAAAAACCATAGCCTTGACTAGACGGACCTTTGTTGGCAAAGTAATGTCTCTGCTTTTTAATATGCTATCTAGGTTGGTCATAACTTTCCTTCCAAGGAGTAAACGTCTTTTAATTTCATGGCTGCAATCACCATCTGCAGTGATTTTGGAGCCCAGAAAAATAAAGTCTGACACTGTTTCCACTGTTTCCCCATTTTTTGCCATGAAATGATGGGACCAAAAGCCATGATCTTAGTTTTCTGAATGTTGAGCTTTAATCCAACCTTTTTTTCACTCTCCTTTTTCACTTTCATCAAGAGGCTCATTAGTTCTTCTTCACTTTCTGCCATAAGGGTGGTGTCATCTGCATATCTGAGGTTATTCATATTTCTCCCAGCAGTCTTGATTCCAGCTTTTGCCTCTTCCAGCCCAGTGTTTCTCATGATGTACTCTGCATAGAAGTTAAATAAGCAGGGTGATAATATACAGCCTTGACATACTCCTTTTCCTATTTGGAACCAGTCTGCTGTTCCATGTCCAGTTCTAACTGTTGCCTCCTGACCTGCATACAGATTTTATAAGAGACAGGTCAGGTGGTCTGGAATTCCAATCTCTTTCAGAATTTTCCAGTTTGTTGTGATCCACACAGTCAAAGGCTTTGGCAGTCAATAAAGAAGAAATAGATGTTTTTCTGGAACTCTCTTGCTTTTTTGATAATCCAACGATGTTGGCAATTTGATCTCTGGTTCCTTTGCCTCTTTTGAAATCCAGCTTGAACATCTGGAAGTTCACGATTCATGTACTGTTGAAGCCGGGCTTGGAGAATTTTGAGCATTACTGTACTAGCGTGTGAGATGAGTGCAATTGTGCGGTAGTTTGAGCATTCTTTGGCATTGCCTTTCTTTGGGATTGGAATGAAAACTGACCTTTTCCAGTCCTGTGGCCTCATACATGACTACTGGAAAAACCATAGATTTGAGTAGACAGACCTTTGTTGGCAAAGTAATGTCTCTGCTTTCTAATATGCTATCTAGATTGATAATAGCTTTTCTTCCAAGGAGCAAGCATTTTTTAATTTCATGTCTGCAGTCACCATCTGCAGTGGTTTTGGAGCCCCCAAAAATAAAATCTGTCACTGTTTCCATTGTTTCCCCATCTATTTGCCATGAAGTGATGGGACCAGATGCCATTATCTTTGTTTTTTGAATGTTGAGTTTTAAGCCGGCTTTTCACTCTCCTCTTTCACTCTCATCAAGAGGCTCTTCAGTTCTTCACTGTGCCATAAGTGTGGTGTCATCTGCATATCTGAGGTTGTTGATATTTCTCCCAGCAATCTTAATTCCAGCTTGTGCTTCGTGAGCCCAGCATTTCTCATGATGTACTCTGCATATAAGTTAAATAAGCAGGGTGACAATATACAGCCTTGATGTACTCCTTTCCCAATTTTGAACCAGTCTGTTGTTCCATATCTGTTTCTAACTGTTGCTTCTTGATCTGCAATACAGATTTTTCAGGAGGCAGGTCAGGTGGTCTGGTATTCCTATCTCTTGAATAACTTTCCACAGTTTGTTATGCACACAGTCAAAGGCTTTAGGGTAGTCAATGAAGCAGAAGTAGATATTTTCTGGAATTCTCTTACCTTTTCTATGATCCAATGGATGTTGGCAATTTGATCTCTGGTTCCCCTGCCTTTTCTAAAACCAGCTTGAACATCTGGAAATTTATCGGATAGTGTCTTTCCTATTTCAAATTAATTGACATGTGTTTGAGAGAATTCATCACCACAGTGGCCATGAGAACAGTCAAATGACTGAATTTTTGTCCCCCTAAAATATCTGCTCAGTTTCACAACAACCCTGTGAGACAGGTACTATCATTATTCCCAACTTACCAATCAGGAAGTAAGGTCAGGATGGATAAGTGACTTTCTCAAGATTACACAGCTAGTAGGTGGTTGTGTTAGGATCCAAGTCCAAGGAGTCTGAGCCAAAGCATGTGTTCTCCTACCATATTTCCAAGGCTTTCCTCTGAGACAACAAATGTTAAGACTTGGATTGAAATTGTTTATGAAGTGATAGTTATAGTTATGAAATGATAGAAGAAGACTTGTTTATCATTTTTTTTTTTGAGAAAGCAGTTTTTGCAGCAGCCCAAATTATATCATGAGTAAGTGAAACAGTTGTTCATTAGATCTCCAGGATAGTGTAACTCTCACTTGGCAATTGATGTAAGAGGTGAAGAAGATGAATAATCCTAAATGTTCACTATGGAAACATGGATATCATTTCTAGTCATATGGTGTTCATTAACCCAAGTTTCATTTACCCCAGGCAAATACATGTTTCTGGGTGTGGAAGGACAAAAGAAAGGGAGATGGTGTATTAAAAAAAAAAAAAACCAAAAAACACAAAGAACAGAAACAGAAATAATGGAAAATTATCCCTTGCCCTTTCCTTTAATGGCAGTCTCTGATGCACATACGCAGACTGCCTTAGTGTTTTTAGTGAAAGTTAATAAAAGAGAATTTGTTTTGGAGATGAGACAGTACCTTACCTGATGGTTGAACTATTTTGAGTTCAGCCTTTTTGGCTTTATTGAACAGAACCCAGGTGTTCAGAGGCAGCTGCACAGAACCCAGTCAGTTTGCACACAGAGACAAATGGGCTTTTTATAAACATGGGGAGAGCTATGTATTGATTCAAGGAATTCCTGAAATCACTGATTCCTTTTAATGACTCTTCTCTGATGAAGTGTCATCTGCAGGTAAACATGGGATCAAAGTTCTAATTTCCCCCAGGATTAATCATTTTCTTCTTTATCTGTGTTAAAGTTCTTTGATATGGCAAAACTTCCTTTTTCAGCTGAACTTACTGTATGTTTAGATTTCAATCAATATTAGTAAATATTGGCTTGAAAAGTCACTGCTTGCTTGAGGGAAAAGGGTTATCATTAGAAAAATTCCCATTTGCCAATTTTTTACTCTACTTCTTTCCATAAAGAGGTAAGTTTTAAAATCTTATTAATCTGAGAAAAAAAAAGTTTGGTCAACATTCTTTCACTGTTTCATTTTATTCCAGAATATTTGGGGGAATTTTTCTGATTCTACATGTACTTTGTAGCATAGTTTTTTTAAGTACAGTTTGAAATCACAAACATTTGAACTAAATTGTGTGGTTCTACACCTCTTCATTGCCTAACATCGAGCAAGTTACCAGCTTCATAAAAGAAGATAATGACAAGACCTACATTTTATGGTGGTTTTGAGAGTCAAAGGTTATGATCTATATGAAGACTTTGGTTCAGTGTCTGGCATATAAGTGCTCAATAAATATTAGCTATTAATGCTATTGTAATATTTAAAAACATATATGTATGTAAGTTATGGCACATCATAACTTTTTGTTATTGTTTTGTTATTGTTTGCATAATCTAAAAACTGTTACACATTACAGAATCCAGTTGTAAATGAACTCAGTAATTCTTAAAAAAGATCCATGCAGTTAAAAATCCTTGAACAGAGGTATCATTTGTAAAGGTATATCCAATGTGATTTTTAAAAATGAAGCATCCATGCCAAGCAAACGTTATTCTGTGCTGTAAAATGGTGGATATATTTTCACTTTAGAATTCAAATTCATAAGGTCACAATACCCAGTATAGTTAAAATATGTTGTTTATTTGCTAAGTCCTGTCTGACGCTTTGCAACCTCAAGGCCTGTAGCCTGCCAGGCTCCATTTGTCCATGGGGTTCTCCAGGCAAGAATACTAGAGTGGATTGCTATTTCCTTCTTCAAGGGATTTTCCCAGATCAGAGATCAAACGCATGTCTCCTGTGTTGGCAGGCAGGTTCTTTAACCCTGGTTAAAATAACATAAGGCAATGGCAACCCACTCTAGTACTCTTGCCTGGAAAATCCCATGGACAGAGGGGCCTGGTAGGCTGCAGTCCATGGGGTCGCTAGGAGTCAGACACGACTGAGCGACTTCACTTTCACCTTTCACTTTCATGCATTGGAGGAGGAAATGGCAACCCACTCCAGTGTTCTTGCCTGGAGAATCCCATGGACAGAGGAGCCTGGTGGGCTGCAGTCCATGGGGTTGCACAGAGTTGGACACGACTGAAGCGACTTAGCAGCAGCAGCAGCAGCAGCAAATACATACTAATTGAAATGATAATATATGCAAATTGAAAATACACACTAGTGTGTGTGTAAATGTGATGATCAGTGTTTCAAATAGGGAACCATAGGCCTGTCAGTTAGTGACAGTGACCTTTTTCTTGTCATAGACAACTGGGGAACTGCATTGCAGAATCATGTTTATGTATTTTTTTCAAAATGCAGGTATCAGGGTCTCACCTTGAATCAGAGCTTCCAAGAATGGAACCCAAACACTTGCAGTTTTTTATTACTGTGGTCCTGCTATAAGTAACTGGAAAACTGGGGAACATATATGAAACTGTGGTTTTTTGACATTGGATAACAGGCCAATGCACGACTGTGATCCATGGAAGGAGACAAACAAATGAGAAAGTGAAAGTCACCCAGTGGTGTCTGATTCTTTGCAACCCCATGGACTGTATAGAATTCTCTAGGTCAGAATACTCCAGAGATTAGCATAGGGTTCTCCGAGTCTATGGCTAGGTACCATTTTATGCATGTGATATACATACACACACACACGCACACACGCACATGCACACACGCACACGCACTATATGTGTATCTATATTAGGGGAGTGGATGACATTTTTCTTGATATTATGTTTGAGAAGTTCATCCATGATGTGTGGCAGTAGCACCTTCATGTCATTGCTCCTTATTATCATATGAACTTTATTGTTTATTCTTATATGATTAAAGCACATGGTATTTATCATTTGGTGGTTCAGAGAACTTTGATTTATATGTTTTTTTTTTTATTCATTTTTAGTTATTACACATAATGGTGCTATCAATATTTTCGTATGTGTCTTTTGGTTCATATATACAAGCATTTTTCTTCAGTGTAAGCCTAGGGGAGGACTAGTTGGGTCATAAGATACATATACATGTAATGTACATTTTCCCAGAATGGTTGCACCAATTTTACTTCCACTAGAGGACATGTGAGGTCAAGTTGTTCCATAGTCTCAGCAACACTTGGTATTGTCAGTCTTTATAATTTTAGCCATTCTGGTGGACGTGTATTGACATCTCATTGGAGTTTTTGTTTGTGTATTTCCCTGTTTAGTAATAATATTGAACACATTCATATGCTTTTTGCCATCTAAATATCTTTCTATAGAAGTATCTATGTTTTTCTTATAAATTTATAGAAATTATTTTTACACATTCTGGATACAAACCCTTGTCTATTATATGATTTTCAAACATCCTCTCCAACAAAATGGAAGATCTTTCACTGTCTTATTGGTGTCTTTTACTTTAGGAAGTAGAGTTACTAAATTTAATTTGTTCTGATTTATTTATCTTTTCTTCTACAGCTAATGCTTTCTGTGTTCCATTTCGGAAATTTTTGCCAATCTTACTTCATGAAGATATACTCCTGAGTTTTTTTTTCCTAGAGTTTTTTCCTGTTGTGATCATGGAAGCAGTCAAATTTCATTTTCAGTTTTCTCTTTCATATGAATGTCCATTTGCTGCAAGACCATCTTCTCCCTTCTGCGCTGTGCCCCCTTTTACATAATCAAGTGTCATATATGGATAGGTCTTCTGCTGGATTCTGTTCTCTTCCAATTCTCTATTGTCTATCCTTACGCCCGTACCACCATCTCAATTGTAACAGCTTTAGAACAAGTCTTGATATTCAGCAGTGTGGCTCCTCCCAGTTCTGTTCTTTTTCTTCAAAGGTGTCTCAGCTACTATTAGCTCTCTCTGTTTGCATATAGATTTTAGAACCAGTTGGTCAATTTCTACTTTTTTTCCCCTTTCACTTGTGAGATATAATTGACATACAGAACTGTATGAGTTTAAGGTGTACAGCCTAATGATTTGACTAGTATACATCATGATGACCACAGTCAGTTCAGTGAACATTCATCATCTCATATAGATACAATATAAAAGAAAAAGAAATTTTTTCCTTATGATGAGAACTTTTAGGACTTACTCCCTTAACAGCTTTTGTATTTAACATACAGCAGTGTTAATTATATTTATCATGTTGTACATTATATCCCTAGTACTTATTGATCTTGTAGCTGAAACTTTGTACATTTTGACTGCCTTCATCCAATTCCCCCTCCCTTCTCTCTATTTCCATGTAGATTTTAGAACCATTGGCCAGTTTCTACTGTTTTGTGTCAGTTGTAGTATGTTTCTGGAATTTTTTCATTTTACCTAAACTTGCAAATCTCTCATCATAAATCCTAATATCTTCACATTATCCTTTTTATTGTCAAAAGGACTGGTGGTAATATCCCTTTTTCATTTCTAGCATTAATGATTTTTGCCTTCTCTTTTTCCATTGATTAGTCTTGCAAAGTTATTATCAATTTTCATAATTTTTCTAAAGAATATTTTTTTGCTTGGTTAATTATTCTTTTATATTTATTTTCTTTTAAAATTCTGCTTTTATAATTTCCCTACTTTTACTTATTTTGCATTTATTTTTATTTTTGCAACTTCTTGAGATGGATACTTAAACCACTGATTTTAAGATGCTTTGCTTTTCTAATATACATGTTGACATTTATACATTTCCCTGGAAGCACTGCTTTCATTTCTCACAAACCTTACTATACTAGATTTTCATTAACAGTCAGTTCAAAGTGATTTCTAATTTTCATTTTGATTACTTCTGTGTACCAGGTTATTTAGAAGTATATTGTTGAAATTTCAAACATGGGAGTTTTCTAGTTTTTTTTTTTTTTGGCTGGGGGTGGTGTTATTGATATCTAATTTATGCGTACTGTAGTGAGAGGATGTACTCTCTAATTTTAAACTTAAGAAATTTGTTAGCGTAGCTAATGAACTAGCATATGTCCAACTTGGATAAATGGTATTGCGGTTAGGTGTACTCTTCTATATATAATAGTTGGGTCAAGTGTATTAATTGTCAAGTTACTAATACCAGTTACTAGTAATATGAGGATTTACCAGCTAAAGTGACTGTTTCATTCTTTTTATTTCTCTGCTGAAATTCTCTTTTTTGTTCTTTTAGTTCCTTTTAGTAATTTTAGTTCTTTTAGTAATTTAGTTAAACATATTATTTTGAAGTTCATGCCTGATAACTCTGTCAGATAAAATAATAAGTATCTATCTATGCCTCCAGATACCCTGCAGAAGGGATAGGCTACCCACTCCAGTATTCTTGGACTTCCCTGGAATTCAGCTGGTAAAGAATCCACCTGCAATGAGAGAGACCTTCTTTCGATCCCTGGGTTGGGAAGATCACCTGGAGAAGGGAAAGGCAACCCACTCCAGTATTCTGGCCTGGAGAATTCCATGAACTGTATAGTCAGTCCATGGGGGTCCCAAAGAGTGGACATGACCAAGTGACTTTCACATCATACGTTTTATTATCTTGGCCTTTAGTTAAGTAGTGTCTTCTCAAATGCCTAAATATTTTTCACTGGGTATCATACACTGTATATTAAAAAAAAAAATGGAGAGCAACTGAGGTTCTAGATAATGTTAGCTTCCTTCAATGAGAATTTTCTTTTACTTTTGTAGTTTGGTCTTGAGCTAGGGCCTCCAGATCACTTTACAACCAGAAATTGAAATGGTTAAACCTTGGATGTCAGTATCTGGCAGGGCTTTACTCCCATTGTATATCCCTGTGGAGTCTAACTCACCTCTATAAATAAATTCCTGCTCTACAGAAAGCCTGAGCTTCCATTTTTGCCCAATAGACCTGTGTCTGCTTTAAGTTCTGCTCAACTTCTCATTTACTGCTTGTAAGAATGCTGTCCCTCTTGAAAGGATAGTGCTACCAAATGCCAGAGTCACCTCTTTGGGCTTCCTGCCTCTCCCTAAGATGTTTCCTGACATGTCTTTACTGCCTTGGTGGTGTATGTGTATTTCAGCTTTCCTAGTTCTCACTGGGGAGTTTGGTCCAAACAACTAATATTTGATGGCTAAAAAGTAGAATGCCTAGCCCAGAGAATTTTAACCTAACAGCAGTCTCATCTCATATTATGTGTTAATTGGTTTAGTAAACACAGACCTATGTCTAGAATTCTCCTAGCAGATTTGTGAGCTTAAAAAAAGAAGGATTGTTGTTGCTTTAAGCTAAGGTTTAGCATGACTTAACTATACAACTGTAGTAAGTGATGCATATTTTGGTATTTGTATCTGATTTTGGTACTGCTGGCATAAGAAACCTCCGAAACATGTTATCACCCTTGGCATCTCATGGTTTGTGGTAGCTGGAGGAGACACAAGAAGAGTGTTAGTGAAAACCTGAAGGGGCTTGAGAAGAGCGTTAGCAGAAGTCTAACCTCCCCCCAACCACCCCCACCAAAGGACGCTTTCAATAAGGGCCTAAAGGCAAGGGGAGAGGAGAGATGAACCAAAAATGAACTGTGGCAGGAAGAATTCTAAGACCACCCCCATGCTCTCCACCTCCTGACGTGGCACCCATGACTAGGTTATATGGCAGAAGGAATTTCACGGATACAATTAAAGTTCCTAATCAGCTAACTTTGAGTTAATCAAAGAAAGATTACCCTAGGGGGATTAACCTAACCAAGTGTGTGTGTTCTCAGTTGCTCAGTTGTATCTAACTCTGCAACCCCATGGACTGTAGCCCGCCAAGCTCCTCTGTCCATGGGATTTTCCAGGCAAGAGTACTGGAGTGTGTTGCCATTTCCTCCTCCAGGGGATCGTCCTGACCCACAGGAATTGAACCACATCTGCATTGGAAAGCAGATTCTTTACCACTGAGCCTCCTGGGAAGCCTTTACAATTTTGACAGTGGTCCTTTTCTGTGAAGAGATTTGAAGTGTGAGAAGGCTCGGAAGGGCCACCTGGTAAGGACATGACAGTGTCCTCTAGGATCTGAAAACAGAAACAGAGATGTCAGTTATACAGTCCAAGGAAATGAATTCTGCCATCAACTCAAGGAGCAGCAGATCTTTCTCCAGATAACCAGTTGCCTGGTTATAGCCATGTGAGACCCTGAGTGGAGGACCCAGCTGAAATATGCTCTGAGATAATAAATCTGTGTTGCTTTAAGCTCCTAATTTGTGACAATTTGTTGCACAGAAATAAAAAACAAAACCAAAAAACTAATACAGCAGTTGTTCAATTTTGAAGGGAACTAGATGAAATATAAAGAAGCCAGATTTTTTTAGATTTGAACATAAAAGGTACCCTTTCTCAATCTGATAAGATGGCAAACCATTCTCAAATTAAGACATGGCTTCCAGGCAAAAATCAAATCTAGGCTGGGCCTGTAGAATTCTTTTATAAAGCTTCAGAATGATGTAAGATGGCACCTCAGAGACAGACTCAAATACGAAAAAGTTTTTCTAAAGATCTTAAAGCATGCCTTACAGATTCTTGTTATGTAATGGAGCATTTTAGAATCTTAAGGGATTATCACATAGCAGCTTCATTAGGACCCCAACTTAGAAGAGAGCTTATCTTAAAGAGACTGAGATTGTGGCTTTCTTAAGAGGACTGAATTCATGGAGAACTCACAGGATATTTTAGAGAACTCTTCTGATGAAAGCACTATCAGCTTAAACTAAGAACCAAAACCAACAGAAAATGATTTCTAAGGAGCTGAACTAGGCTTCCACCTGTGCTTACCTGTTTTCCAGAACTACTATGGACCAGCAGCTATTGCATGCCTCTGTATCTTCCCTTTTCCAACTTCCTTGGTGGCTTAGATGGTAAAGTGTCTGTCTGCAATGCAGGAGACCTGGGTTTGATCCCTGGGTAGGAAGATCCTCTGGAGAAGGAAATGGCAACCCACTCCAGTACTCTTGCCTGGAAAATCCCATGGCCGAGGAGCCTGGTAGGCTACGGTCCATGGGGTCGCAAAGAGTCAGACACGACTGAGTGACTTCATTTTCATATCTCCCCTTTTCCAGCTTTAGTCTTTGAATCCATTGCCTGCCTTCCAATTCAGTGTCTCCTCCATGATGGCTCATGGCAAAACAAAGCCAAAGCAGCTTATGGCTTGCACTGAAGCCCATGGTCTCTGAAGGATTCATGCAGCTGGCTCAGATGTGCTTGAGCTGCCACAGACTTCTCCAAATAGAAGAGCAAGGTTGTGGAGACAGCGACTGACCAGCTGGCTCCTCACTTTTTTGCCTTAAGAATTCTCCATCTTTCTCATCATTAAGTACATGTGCACAAGCATGAATACATGTGTAAACATGTATGTATGTGTCCAAGTGTGTTTGGGTGCCTTTCCAAGAGGACTTTCAAGCAATTTTCTCCTAACTTCTCCTCCTCAAACTGATGTGTGCCCTTCCATCCAACAGAAAAACTTCCTCTGCCTCTTTGTAACCAAGTCCATTTCCCTAGTTTAAGAGAGAAAAACCTCAACTAGCTCTTTTGTCAAACACAGGGCGTGTAAGAAAGGGGCATGCTCATATCAGATATTGCCCAGCACCTATTTTAGTAGTTATTCCCTCAGCATATAGTCTCCATGGGTCAGTCATGGTTAGAGACAGCCCCTGGGCATCCCAAATGTAGCTGCTGAACTCGCAGCATGTCCTCATTAGCATAGATCCAGACTCTGCACAGATGTAGAGAAAAAACAAGGAAAAAGAAATCTGTCATTCAATTCTTTCAGAGATTCTGTAAAGGAAAAGGTGGACTGACCAAATTGCATAATTCTCCAACCAACAAGCTCACCAGAAAGTGTGGACTTTCTTTAAATGAAAGAGCTGAAGAAGAGAGTTTTCTAAAATGGGGCACATGTGTTTTTTCCTTTCCTGAGGGAAAACCTGTTCAACTTTGGGTTTCACCGCTCATAAATTATCAAGTTATTTCTCACTTACGACATAAATATCAGTCTGGTTGGTATATCCACCAGCACATCAGCTGAGACTGAAGAGAGCTAAATTTACAAAACATTAAATCAATAAGCACGTGTGAATGGGTAAACAGCGTGATATCCTTCACTTAATAAGGCCAAGGCATTGCTGTTAATCATCTGTTTTGCAGCTTCTGAAGTTTTTTCCCTTTTAATTTTATAGTGTTGCTAGAAGCCTAGGTGAGTGAGGTCCTTCTATCAGAAGAAGAAAACAATGTATCTCAAAATAGGAAATGAGAAATATTCCCAAGAAGATGAAACCATAATATCTGAAGTGCTGCAATCATTGCAGGATGCTGTAATCATAAGGAAGAAATAATAGCTACATTGCTTAAACTGAGGAGAAACCCCAGAACAGACAGGGCTACCAGTTGTCTCTCAGGAAAACACTAATCTTCCAGATGGCAAATGGAGGTACAAAAGAATAAAAATAGCATGTTTGCTCCCTTCTCTGTTCTAGGACTCCCCCAAAACGTGTCTCTAAACCCACAAGAACAGATTGGCAGTCTCCTTACATTAAAAAAGATCCTTCTGTATAAAAGTACCCACCCCCACCAGGGGCTTCCCTTTTATGTTACTAAACGGAAGTCATTACAGGCTGGATTGGAGTATTTCAACTGCTTTATTTGCAATGCCCAGACCAAGAACAACATACTAGAGGGAACGACCAGCAGATGAGAGATTTCATCTGGTAGAAGATGTTAATGACCACTGCAAATTGGTGGGAGCTATAGCTTCCTGGTGGCTCAGAGGGAAAAGCGTCTGCCTGCAATGCAGGTGACCTGGGTTCAATCCCTGGGTCAGAAAGATCCCCTAGAGAAGGAAATGACAACTCACTCCAGTACTCTTGCCTGGAAAATCCCATGGACAGAGAAGCCTGGTAGACTACAGTCCATGGGATCACAGAGTCAGACATGACTGAGCGACTTTACTTTCCATAGTCCTAAATAGTTCCGTGTAAATGCAAAGCAGGACAATAATGTGGAAAGAACTGAGCTGCCAAGCAAAACCCAGGGGGGACTTGGAGTTTGCAGGGGTGGATGTGGGAGTGAGAAAGATGGAAAAGATGGCATTAACTGGAATTCTGTATAAATACATAGAGCAGACTTGCCTGAGAGAAGGCTGCTGGTGGATTCTGGCCTCTCGATAAACATACGGACCAATTCTTAACCACTTATTCTAGAGCAAACCCTTTGTATTGAAGGCTTGTACTCCCTCTCTACCACCATTAACACAGAGAAACATAGCTCCTAGGCAGCTTTTCTACTCAGTGGTAAAAATGAGCAAGAAAATATGCTAACAGTTACAACAGGAGAAAATCCATGTCTGCTACCTAAAAAGTAACAATCTAGTCCATGTTTCCTTGTGAATGGACAATAAATCATATGAAAAAATCCAGAGTCATGAAATCAAAAGTTCAAGATAAAGAAACTATCTCATTCCCAATAAATATGAGATAATTTAGGGAAGAGAATAGAAAAAGAAAAATTGAAGTTATATTTCCAAAGAGATTCAAAATGTATAATAAAGGGTATGTTTATTTTTTTTTAATTCAGGAAATCCCTTTGAAGGATTCATTAAGAAATAGTAACAAGATAGTCTATAGGGCTGGGAACTAGATGAGAGAGAGTGTTGTCAGTATGCGTTCATTTAGCCTATTGAGTTTTGTCCCAGGACCATGTTTTCCTATTTGAATTAATAGAATATAATAGATACATAAATTAAGAACAAAGTATCATAGAAAAGGAACAATCAGAGAACATGAAGGACCTCTTGGAAAAGAAAGACATTATTGATGAAATAATAGAAGAGTTTGGATAAAAGAGTAAATATACAAAGAGACAGCAAATCTCAAATGTATGAAGTTCATGAAATGAAAAAAACAGATATTATCAAAGAAATAATAGAAGAAAATTTCTCAGAGCTAAAAAGATATGAATCTTTGGGTTGAAATTACTTTTTGCTAATTCTTCTGTTTTAAAAGATAACTGCATAAATCTGTAATTATAAAACTGTTTATGGGCTCACACATGTAAAGATATAATTTGTATGACAGTAATTCCTTCTGAGGGAAGAAAAAAGGGATGTATGCGTATGTTGGGGAAAAGATTTTAGATAATGTTGAAATTAAGTTCGTATTAACTGAACTAAATTATTTTTAAATTAGGATTGAATTTACTCACCAGATTCTGAGGATGAATGAAAAAAGACCCACAAATAGACATCATTTTAAAATTTCAGAACTTCAAGGATAGAGAAGAGATCTTAAGTATTTCCTTGGAAGAAAAAGAAGTCATTATATAAAAGAATAAGAATCAGACTGCCATGAAGCAATGCATTCAAAATTCTAAGGAAAATAATTTTCAAGCTAGAATTCTGCAACCCAGTCAAATTTATCAATCAGCAGTTATGGTAACATAATTTTAGATCTACAAAGCCTCAGAAAATTTACATGTAAAATATCCCTCCTAAAGAATTTTCTTCTGACAAAATAAGATAAAAAGTAATTCAAAAGGAGTTGTAAGATGCAAGAAACAGTGGCACTAATTTGGGTGCAGAATAAAAAGAAATCCCAGGAGAAGAAATCTGTAGCCGGCCTGGAAAGCAGTTAGCCCAAATTAGAAGGGCAAGTCAGGGGGCTCCTACAAGAATGTATTTAAGTGGTAGCCAACGAGATCAGTGGTGTGTCTGTATGTGTGTGTGTGTGCACGCGTGCGCGCATGCACGCGTCAGTCTTACATATATCAGACAAAATACCTTCCACATCTTCTTTTCCTCTGGCTCACCTGACAAAAAAAGACAGTGCAGGTTAAACTCAACTCTGCTTCGGCTATGTCTGCACATTGGCAGCTGTTCATAACTGGGGAAACAATTGCAGCTGGAATGACTGGTCTCTAGGTGCATGACCACAGATCTCAGGGATGCCCTCAGCGTAGACTACCAGTGCTGTTATGTTTAATTTCCAGTCTTTCTCTAGCATCTATTTTATACCATCTTCTTAGTCTCTAAACCTCGTACAACTGTTGCCCATTCCTAACTCTTAACTGATACTTACATTATTGATTTATTGATACAGTAGACACATTGCTCAGAGAAGGCAATGGCACCCCACTCCAGTACTCTTGCTTGGAAAATCCCATGGATGGAGGAGCCTGGTAGGCTGCAGTCCATGGGGTCCCTGAGAGTCGGACACGACTGAACGACTTCACATTCACTTTTCACTTTCATGCATTGGAGAAGGAAACGGCAACCCACTCCAGTGTTCTTGCCTGGAGAATCCCAGGGATGGTGGAGCCTGGTGGGCTGCCGTCTATGAGGTCGCACAGAGTCAGACTTACTGACTTAGCAGCAGCAGACATATTGCTCTGTCTAATTCTTTTCCTCATGATTATAATTCATTACATCAGTATGGACTCCTTCCTGACACGCACACAGACATAAAATCCCATGTGGTCTGGAGAAGAAGAGAAAGTCCATTACAGAGAAAGAAAAGAGAGAGCAAGGTAGAGTGAATCCATCTGGGCTCAGTTTTCTTGAGTTTTCTTCCAGTTCCCTTTTAAGGTCCAACAGCTTTTTTGCCCTGAATTCAATGAAATATCATTGTATCTTCATGTAAAATTCCGTGCCCTCCCCACCCCCACTTCTAGCTTGAGTTGGTTTTAGTTGACTAATATAGAACATCCGAATACTTTCTGGCCTATTTGGGACTTTGAAACTGTCTTCCGGACAAATTCCCCTAGTTTGGTTGGTGAATTTTTGTCCTGGGTTGGTGCACCACACCCCCCATGCCAAGTCTGGAATTGCAAGATAAAGGAGTCAAGCAAATGAACATAAAAGTATTTGGTTTATACTAGATTAATGCTGAATAGGAGGATGTAACTTTTGGAGATGTGTAACTAGAGAGAATTTCATAATGTTGAACCCTAGAATTTGGCCAACTTACCCATCCATCGCAGGTTGGCAGGAAAACTGTGACCTCCCCTTGCAAGGGCAGAGCCTTTGCCACTAAACTTACCTCATGGCACAATTTCTCTGCACCCAGAGAAATCCAAGGAAGAAAGAGGGAAAGGAGGGACTAAGCTGCAGACCCACAGTCCCTGCTTCTGAAGTCACTCAGCAGATAAGAAATTCCTCCCTTCTGAGAGTCCAGGTATGTTTTGCAATGGATGTTTCTCCACATGGTTCCACAGAAACCAATGGAGGGGGAAATACTTAGTCACACATGTTCCCTCCCCCTCCAGCCTAGTTGTGTCCTCTACACACACAGGGTCAGGAATCTCCTTTTGTCTACTCTAGCACAGCAATAAGGTTGTCATTATGGAAAAAAGAAGACATAAAAATTCAGCAAATAATTGGAAAATATTTTGTGACATCTTTTAAAATAGTGATTTCTCCATCTAGAGTAGGTTTAGGAAGTTGACATATATTTCTGACCAAGATGTCTTGGTCACATTTCACGGAATATTTCCTTTGAGGAGTTACAGGCAGTATTCATACTTAAACGGCGATCTTTTACAACCCTTACAATACTGTAATCAATTCTAGGTCACCAAATGTAGCTTGTGGCCAAGGTCTTGCAAAAAATTGCTTCATTGTGCTTCACTCATTGTGGCTAAGATAATGGGACAGATGCCTTCTGGAATAACAGTGAGATTTCTTGATAAAAGTCATTCTTTATGGGCAGATAGCTCGGGATGGCCGAAGAAGGCAGTGGCACCCCACTCCAGCACTCTTGCCTGGAAAATCCCATGGACGGAGGAGCCTGGTGAGCTGCAGTCCATGGGGTTGCTTAGAGTCAGACACAACTGAAGTGACTTAGCAGCAGCAGCAGCTCGGGGTGACAGCTTGTTAAAAGCTTGGATGCCTCTGTCCTTCTCTCTTGGTCACCCCACCCATAGTACATTTGAATCCAGGCAGTTAATATCATGGTCCCAGCCCAAAAAGATGGATCAAGCAGGTATTTGCCATTAAAGTTCTTGCAGGGAAGATGGCATGCCACAGTTTTGAGGCTACTGGGACATGCAGCCCAATGTACAATAATTAAATGTTGTTTTTCAAGCCTACTAATAAGACTGGAATAAAAATAATTGGGCAGATGTCTTAATTTTACATATCTCTCAATGTAATTAAGGTTTAGGGTGATCTTTAGAAAAAAAGTACCCAAAGAATCTTTTGATCAGCATAATTTTTAAAGGCAACACCATAGAACTAGAATAGTTACAAGAACTCTTTAACTCCTTTGATAAGAGAAAAAACTTTCTTCTTATGCCCAATTTGATAGTGAAAATAAGATTTAAGTGGTGAGAATTATCAATGCCATCTATTTGTGGCTGTATTTTCAGAGTAATTAATGCAACACACAACATTGAAATCTCAGGGGCTTAGCGCATAAAAGTGTATTTCTCACTCTTATCACAGCCCAGTGTTGACAAGGGAGATCTCCATCTTCTACAACACCTGTGCATGTTCTTCAAGGTTGCCTCCATTGGGAAAGAAGACATACCAGCCCCTACATGCCTCTACCTGGAAGGGACACATAGAGAAGCCATTGGTCAATTTAATCATATGCTGCTAGTGCTAAGTCACTTCAGTCATGTCCGACTCTGCGCAACCCCATAGATGGCAGCCCACCAGGCTCCCCCATCCCTGGGATTCTCTAGGCAAGAATACTGGAGTGGGTTGCCATTTCCTTCTCCAATGCATGAAAGTGAAAAGTCAAAGTGAAGTCGCTCAGTCATGTCTGACTCTTAGCGACCCCATGGACTGCAGCCATAACCTAATTGCAAGGTGGGGAGCGTGTTGGAAAATATTAATACATAATAAAAGTGTAGGTTGATCTTTAGAAAAGAATATCCTGAAAATGCTATACTCAACATCATTTTTAAATGCACTACCATAGTGAAAGCACATGGGTATTTGGTAAGCATGGTCTCTGTCACTGTAGCTAAGTACAGCTGTCAGGCCATCTTTCAAATCAATGGTGGTTGCTTTTAGCAAGGCAGTCCTACTCTGTTCAGAATTTAAGAATTATATAAATTTCAGAATTTAAGAATTATATATCCTTAAGTCTATAAGGAGAGTAGGTATTGGCATGTCTAATTCAGTCCTCAGATATTGTAGAATACATACACACATACACACACACACACGTACGTATATGCATGGTAAGTCACCTCAGTTGTGTCCAATTCTTTGTGACCCTATGGAATGTAGCCCGTCAGGCTTGTCTGTCTATGGGATTCTCCAGGCATGTATACTGGAGTGGATTGCCATGTCCTCCTCCAGGGGATCTTCCTGACTCAGGGATCGAACCTGGGTCTCTTATGTCTCCTATATTTGCAGGTGGGTTCTTTACCACTAGCGCCACCTGTGAAGCCCATTCGTGTGTGTGTGTGTGTGTGTGTGTGTGTGTGTGAGTGAGACTTTGCTAAACCTGTTAGTAAAAGCTTATTCTCATGTATATGATATTTATTTGTAACAAGTTCTTTAACTTCCGAGACTCACTGGATAGCTCTCTCATTTCAGTTTTGCTTTAGTTCAAAGAGGTTGGAAGACCATTGACAATGCCTCTTAAAAGATGATCCTGCAACATTATCTAAGAAATCTTCAAGGTTCCTGGGTGGAGACAGATGGTGCTGTGCAGCAGTTAAATAATCAGTGCTCACCAGACTGTTGATCTTACATGCGAATCATAAATCTCCAGACAATGACTGATGGTACTTGTGAACATTTTCCCACAAACTCATCAGATGTGCTTGCCATAATGCAGCCAGAAAACTGAGTGCCCCTATTATGGTAATTATGAATTACACAGGCAATGGAAGCACAAAACTTGACCAAGATACAGGGTTTGATCTGCTTTAAGGTAGAAGTGAACCTCTAGACACAAGAACTCCAAGAAGTGGCCTGACATCAGATTGTTCACTTGGTTTTAGGCCTAATGTTTGAGGTTGTGTTCATTTGCTTACCAGTAGTATCTGATGTGTGGATGTGTACTGAGGGTTGGTTTCAATATTTTTTTTTAGAAAAAAATCTAAGTCTATCGCCTATTGTTATAAAAGACTTTGAATTTGTTAAAAGTAAAGAGAAACAATAAATGAGCAGGCTGTCATTCAGAAAGACTGTTCTTAATTGATTTAGAAATACTCTAGGCACCCCGTCTTTGTTTTCAAAGAAACTCAAAGGGGCGAAAACACTAGCAGTGAATCACTCTAATATATATATATGTATATGTATATATAAATAATATATATATAATATATATATGTATATATACATATATATATATATTTAATTTAAGTGACTTTTGTTTCTTATATATATATGTTGTATATAATTAATTACAGTATTTTGAATCTTTTGGTTTAAAGTTTTAATGGAAAAAGCTGATGATTTCATACTGGGGTAGTTGAAGATGGTTAGAGTACTATTAAATTCACATAGATTACTTGCAGGCCTAGGAGTTGCTAATATTTGAACTTTGCCCATTACTTTCAGGGTTATCCTAGCTCATCACAAGTTACAGTGGAATGTGTCTTCTCAGGAAGTCTATGCAAATGCAGCCTGTGAGGGTGGTAACAAGGATAAGGAAGTGAAGATGTTTAAGAAGCGGTTTAGATAGAATATAGCTGTTTTTTCTTGTTGTCTCCATTATTCTTCCTTAATGAGCCTAACTTGAAGGAGGTGAGGTTAGCCACAAGAAACTGATAAAGCAAGACTTTTCACATGTGTAATCTATTACTTAGAAGGGAGGATAATACAGTGATAAAACATATTGGCTTGGAATCAAATTTCCTGGGTTCAAATTGCATCTCAGCCACTTACTAGTTATAAGACTATATCTTAGAGCCTCAGTTTCTTCATCTGTAAAAATAGAAAAATTATATTATCTATCTTACAGTGTCATTATGGATAATAAGGTTGTGTTCATAAAGAATTTAGCAATTAATGTTTTCACATGTGTTAACATGAGAGAGCTTAACCAGGTGCTGTCCAAGGTCCTGAGGTGAGCTCTGAATCATGATTGTTACAACACAAGAGAAGTGTACATTATGAAAATCTATGAAGTAGATGACCTCCCATTTGGCAAGGCTTTTCTATGTAGGGCACCATTTTGACTAATTTGAAGTGAGACCACTGATCAAGTGCTTCACTCTAAAGCTGTATTAGGGGATTAAGTGCCACCAAGTTAACTAGCCATTTAAGAAAAGAGCTGTTTTGGCTTGATTTGTCCCTCCCTTCAGTGAACTTACCTTATTGATCAATTAATATCTCTGTGGATACACTTTAACTTTAAAAATAAAATATATCCACAAATTTATTCTTTATATGGGTTTGATGTATGAAAAGCAATTTTTTATGAGAATCTGTTTAACCTGATAGGCATCCAACAAACATGTTATGTTTAGTAACTCATGATCGGGATATAATGTACAATGCACAGGGAAGCTGTCATCTATTGAATTGTATGAAATAATCAAATGTCCTCCTGACATTATATTATGTATTATATAATTTATTTTTTACTTCATGTCCCCCTCTCTTATGAAAGAATAGTTGCTCCATAAGGGCAGGGTACTGTCTTCTTTGCTCACTTTTATTCCTAGAACCTGAAACTGTACATAGCATATAAAAGACATACCAACAATTTAGATAACCTAAATGAAATGTACAAATTCCAGAAAGGCAAAAATTATTGAGATTGACTCAAGAAGAAATAGAAAATCTGAGAGATATGTAACAGGTGAGGAGATTGAATTAGTAGTTTTAAACATCCCACCAAGAAAATTTCAGGCCCAGATGTCTTCATTTGTCAGTTCTACCAAATGTTTGGGCTTCCCTTGTAGCTCAGTCAGTAAAGAATCTGCAGGAGACCCAGGTTTGATCCTTGGGTTGGGAAGATGCCCTGGAGAAGGAAATAGCAACCCACTCAAGGATCAGATCAGATCAGTCGCTCAGTCATGTCCGACTCTTTGCAACTCTATGAATCGAAGCACGCCAGGCTTCCCTGTCCATCACCAACTCCCGGAGTTCACTCAGACTCACGTCCATCGAGTCAGTGATGCCATCCAGCCATCTCATCCTCTGTCATCCCCTTCTCCTCCTGCCCCCAATCCCTCCCAGCATCAGAGTCTTTTCCAATGAGTCAACTCTTCCCATGAGGTGGCCAAAGTACTGGAGTTTCAGCTTTAGCATCATTCCTTCCAAAGAAATCCCAGGGCTGATCTGCTTCAGAATGGACTGGTTGGATCTCCTTGCAGTCCAAGGGACTCTCAAGAGTCTTCTCCAACACCACAGTTCAAAAGCATCAATTCTTCGGTGCTCAGCCTTCTTCACAGTCCAACTCTCACATCCATACATGACCACAGGAAAAACCATAGCCTTGACTAGACGGATCTTTGTTGGCAAAGTAATGTCTCTGCTTTTGAACATGCTATCTAGGTTGGTCATAACTTTCCTTCCAAGAAGTAAGCATCTTTTAATTTCATGGCTGCAATCACCATCTGCAGTGATTTTGGAGCCCAGAAAAATAAAGTCTGACACTGTTTCCACTGTTTCCCCATCTACTTCCCATGAAGTGATGGGATCGGATGCCATGATCTTCGGTTTCTGAATGTTGAGCTTTAAGCCAACTTTTTCACTCTCCTCTTTCACTTTCATCAAGAGGCTTTTGAGTTCCTCTTCACTTTCTGCCATAAGGGTGGTGTCATCTGCATATCTGAGGTTATTGATATTTCTCCCGGCAATCTTGATTCCAGCTTGTGTTTCTTCCAGTCCAGTGTTTCTCATGATGTACTCTGCATATAAGTTAAATAAACAGGGTGACAATATACCGCCTTGATGAACTCCTTTTCCTACTTGGAACCAGTCTCTTGTTCCATGTCCAGTTCTAACTGTTGCTTCCTGACCTGCATACAGATTTCTCAAGAGGCAGATCAGGTGGTCTGGTATTCCCACATCTTTCAGAATTTCCCACAGTTTATTGTGATCCACACAGTCAAAGGCTTTGGCATAGTCAAGAAAGCAGAAATAAATGTTTTTCTGGAACCATCTTGCTTTTTCCATGATCCAGCAGATGTTGGCAATTTGATCTCTGGTTCCTCTGCCTTTTCTAAAACCAGCTTGAACATCAGGAAGTTCACGGTTCACATATTGCTGAAGCCGGGCTTGGAGAATTTTGAGCATTACTTTACTAGCGTGTGAGATGAGTGCAATTGTGCAGTAGTTTGATCATTCTTTGGCATTGCCTTTCTTTGGGATTGGAATGAAAACTGACCTTTTCCAGTCCTGGGGCCACTGCTGAATTTTCCAAATTTGCTGGCATATTGAGTGCAGCACTTTCACAGCATCATCTTTCAGGATTTGGAATAGCTCGACTGGAATTCCATCACCTCCACTAGCTTTGTTCATAGTGATGCTTTCTAAGGCCCACTTGACTTCTCATTCCAGGATGTCTGGCTCTAGGTCAGTGATCACACCGTTGTGATTATCTGGGTCATGAAGATCTTTTTTGTACAGTTCTTCTGTGTATTCTTGCCATCTCTTCTTAATATCTTCTGCTTCTGTTAGGTCCATACCATTTCTGTCCTTTATCGAACTCATCTTTGCATGAAATGTTCCTTTGGTATCTCTGATTTTCTTGAAGAGATCCCTAGTCTTTCCCATTCTGTTGTTTTCCTCTATTTCTTTGCATTGATCACTGAAGAAGGCTTTCTTATCTCTTCTTGCTATTCTTTGAAACTCTGCATTCAGATATTTATATCTTTCCTTTTCTCCTTTGCTTTTGGCTTCTCTTCTTTTCACAGCTATTTGTAAGGCCTCCCCAGACAGCCATTTTGCTTTTTTGCATTTCTTTTCTATGGGAATGGTCTTGATCCCTGTCTCCTGTACAGTGTCACAAACCTCATTCCATAGTTCATCAGGCACTCTATCTATCAGATCTAGGCCCTTAAATCTATCATGGACAGAGGAGCCTGATGGGCTTCAATCCATGGGGTCGCAAAGAGTTGGGCACGACTGAGCAACTAATACGTACTTACTTTCTTACTTACCAAATGTTTCAAAAATTAACACCAATCTTTCACATACTTCCAACACATAGAAGAGAGGGCACACTTCCTAACCTATTCTATGAGGTCAGTATGGTCCTGATAGATAAGTCAAATGAGTATCACAAGAAAACTACAAACCAGTATCTCTTATGAATATATATATATATATTCCTCATCAAAACAATAGCAAACTGAATGCATATATAAAGATTATACAACATGACCAAGTGGTATTTGCACAGGAATGCAAGCCAGTTCAACATACAAAAATCAATTAATATTATATACCATACTATAAAATAAAGGACAAAAAACCCTGCATGATCAAAGACATAATCCAATTAAAAAATGGTCAAAGGATATAGGTAGATATTTCTCCTAAGAAAATATACAAATGGCCAACAAATATATAAAATGACATTTAACATCATTAGACAAGATATTAGACATCATTAGAGATTGTACACATCAAAATCACAGTAACATACTACTATGAACCAATTCAGATGTCTATAGACTAAATGATTGACAGTAACAAGGTAAAATTGGAACCTTCACATATTGCTGTTAAGAATGTAAAATAATATGACAGTTTGACAGTTTCTAAAAATATTTAATGTAAAGTTAATATGTGACCCAACATTTCTGCTCCTCACTATGTGCCTAAGAAAATTGAAAACATATGTCTTGTACATGAATGTTTATAGCAGCAGTATTCTTAATAGCCAAAAAGTGGAAACAAACACCCATCAGTGGATGAGTGGATAAACAAACTATGTTATATCTGTACAATGAAATATTATTCAGTCATTAAAAGGAATGAATTTCTGATCCATGCTACCACATGGATGAACCTGGAAATTATTATGCTAAGGAAAGAAGCCAGTAATAAAAGACACATGTTATATGATTCATTTATATAAAGTGTCCAGAATATCCATAGAAATACAAATTATATTATAGTTGCAAGGCCTGGGGGTGGGATAATAGGGTGTTACTGTTAGTGGATACAGGATTTCTTTCTGTATAATGAAAATATTCTGCAATTATATAATAATGATGTTGCAGAACTCTGTGAACATATTAAACACCACTGAATTGTGCATTTTAAAAAGGTGAAGTACATGATATTTGATTACATTTTAATAAAGCAATATATGAACCGTGAACTTCCAGATGTTCAAGCTGGTTTTAGAAAAAGCAGAGGAACCAGAGATCAAATTGCTGCGTCATGGAAAAAGCAAGAGAGTTCCAGAAAAACATCTATTTCTGCTTTATTGACTAGGCCAAAGCCTTTGACTGTGTGGATCACAATAAACTGTGGAAAATTCTGAAAGAGATGGGAATACCAGACCACCTGACCTGCCTCTTGAAAAATCTGTATGCAGGTCAGGAAGCAACAGTTAGAACTGGACATGGAACCACAGACTGGTTCCAAATAGGAAAAGGAGTACGTCAAGGCTGTATATTATCACCCTGCTTATTTAACTTCTATGCAGAGTACATCATGAGAAACACTGGACTGGAAGAAACACAAGCTGGAATCAAGATTGCCGGGAGAAATATCAATAACCTCAGATATGCAGATGACACCACCCTTATGGCAGAAAGTGAAGAGGAACTCAAAAGCCTCTTGATGAAAGTGAAAGAGGAGAGTGAAAAAGTTGGCTTAAAGCTCAACATTCAGAAACCGAAGATCATGGCATCCGATCCCATCACTTCATGGGAAATAGATGGGGAAACAGTGGAAACAGTGTCAGACTTTATTTTTCTGGGCTCCAAAATCACTGCAGGTGGTGACTGCAGCCATGAAATTAAAAGACGCTTACTCCTTGGAAGGAAAGATATGACCAACCTAGACAGCATATTAAAAAGCAGAGACATTACTTTGCCAACAGAGGTCCGTCTAGTCAAGGCTATGGTTTTTCCTGTGGTCATGTATGGATGTGAGAGTTGGACTGTGAAGAAGGCTGAGCACCGAAGAATTGATGCTTTTGAACTGTGGTGTTGGAGAAGACTCTTAAGAGTCCCTTGGACTGCAAGGAGATCCAACCAGCCCATTCTGAAGGAGATCAGCCCTGGGATTTCTTTGGAGGGAATGATGCTAAAGCTGAAACTCCAGTACTTTGGCCACCTCATGGGAAGAGTTGACTCATTGGAAAAGACTCTGATGCTGGGAGGGATTGGGGGCAGGAGGAGAAGGGGATGACAGAGGATGAGATGGCTGGATGGCATCACTGACTCGATGGACGTGAGTCTGAGTGAACTCCGGGAGTTGGTGATGGACAGGGAGGCCTGGCGTGCTGCAATTCATGGAGTCGCAAAGAGTTGGACACGACTGAGTGACTGAACTGAACTGAAAACTGATTTTAAACATTTGAGTGAAGAAACACAGCTAATAATTGAAAGTACAAAGAATTCCATCCCTTAATTGCTTCTTATAAAGAAAACTGAAAGGAATCCAAATATATAGTTCTTACCCACTGCCCTCTTGCTTTACATCCATTCTGCCACCTTTTCCTTTGAACTTTGCAAAAAAAAAAAATGTGTTCTTACTTTCTCTTAGTGCGTCAATTCTGCATCCTTCATTGTGTAAATAAACTTAGCATCTTTGATAGTGAGAAAGAACTCATCTTCTTCACAAGACTGAAGGGAATGAAGAATTGCCTCGAAGTTATAGGATATTTTTGGTAGACTAGGAGAAGAAGGATTTCTGTACATACTCCCACACAGAAACTTCTATTTGTGTTCGTATATGTAGAAATAAGACTTCCCTGGTGGCTCAGATGGTAAAGTGTCTGTCTACGATGCAGGAGACCCGGGTTCAATCCCTGGGTTCGGAAGATCCCTTGGAGAAGGAAATGGCAATCCACTCCAGTACTATGCCTGGAAAATCCCATGGACAGAGGAGCCTGGTAGGCTACAGTCCATGGGGTCGAAAAGAGTCGGACATGACTGAGTGACTTCATGTTCACGTTCATGTAGAAATAGGATATAACATACATTTAAAGTTGCAATAAAGCAAATTGTTTTGTAGTTAATGATGCACATTAAGGTAGAAATTGCTTAAGTGGTATAATATGTTGGGAAGGATTATCTTTTTTCTTTATCATCTCCTATTCATCCCCTCATGGAACCTGGTTCTTTCCAGTGCTTGGAGAGGGAATAGAAAGGAGCTATCTCTAATGTAACTGAAGGGAAGAGGACAGCCACTAACACATCACTAATGCAATAGATATCTTGAAGGGAATTAACCTTTGTGATGTGAGTGTTTTAATGAATGGTTGCTAGATGTTTTCACTCTTAGGCCAGTTCACTTTGATATCTCTTCCTTCTTGCTATTCATTCAAAGGATTTGGAGCTCATTTTCTCCCCTAGGGTGTTCAAGGGACTTGATAGAACACAAAATGTAACTACAACCATCAGCAGAAACAAGATGAGGTCTGCCCCTTGGGGGCAGGGAGAGAAATGGTTATGCAGCCTCAGGTACTTTTGAGGAAGAAAAAAGAAGGTTCAGGGAAAGGGCCCATGGGAATTTTTTTTGTTTTTTTTTCTTTACAATCAGGTTCACCAGCATTAGCTGAGAGTCTAGAAGTAAGGCCCTGTGTCTAAAAGTGAGACTCAGAGACCACACAAATAGTTGAAGAAAGTCAGTTGCAAACCTGTTACTCCAAGGGCCTTAGGTGAGTTGGAATACTATATTACTTAAATAGCAACCCACTCCAGTATTCTTGCCTGTAAAATCCCATGGATAGAGGAACCTGGTAGGCTACATATAGTCCATGGGATCACAAAAAGTCAGACACGACTGAACCACTTCACTTTAACTGTAGTGTAATAATAAATAACAGTCAGCATGGTTTTGTGCCTATATTTGATTGTTTGAAGGGGTGGGCAGGTCAATCTTACCACACTCCCAGATTACCAGCTAACTCTTTGACTCCTCTGTTCTGAGGAGCGGGAGGTGAAGAGAGCGACAGATGGGACCGCCCAACAATCTCTTCTTGATTTCAATTATGTAAACTTATGTCAGGGAGGAATTTAAATTGTCCTCTTTTGATTGATTTTATGTTGTCCATATTATGGTTATAGTACCCGCAAATTGGGGGATCACTTTTTAAGGTTGTTTTGTGAGATAATTTTTAACTGCATTAGCAAACAAATACATTTGGGGTGACAATGATAGTGATTTCAAATTAGGGGAAGAGAAAGCAATCAAATTCAGAATTAATACCTCAACTGATAAGAAAAGAAAAAAATATTCAGTAGTTTTATAAAGTTGACTAAATGCCAACTCTATTGCTAAACATCCCAGGGAAACCTACAAAAGCTAGGAGTCCTTGAATCTGGCATGGTCCACTCCTCCTAACAGAATAAATCTCCAGAGGTTTGTTGCAGCTATCTGATGGGAATTGTGTGCTAATAAGACCCACAGAGGAAGAGATCTAAATTCCTGTCCAAATCAATAAATTAAATCACTGCCCTCACACCTCAGAGTTTGTAAAACTTTTCATTCTCGAACTACTCAAGTGTGTCTAATCACCAGACTCACACCTGTTTTTATGAGATGGGCAAAATGACTTGTGCCAAATAAATTAGCATTGACAGGGACTGGGTTTCTTCCATTGTTATTGCTTTAATGCTCAGAGAAATGCTCTGTTTGAAGCATGTTGCAAGACAAATACATTTTTTGAGTGTCAGATTTCATATGCCTGCATCTTTTCCTAGTCCCTTACCTGTCATTATATGAAACTTTTATGACTACTTGTAGACAATGGCCGGAAACACAAAGGGAAGAAAAAGAGCATAGTTCAGTAAATAACAAATCAGCAATTTATGCTCGGCTGAGGAACTCAGCTCCCAGGCCCCAGACTGCTGAAGAGGCTGGATTCAGGCATAGTTGGCACTGGTGAGTCATAGAGAGGCGCTTTAAGCACCCTTGTGTCCTGCTATTAGTGGAGCTAACCTCTCTTCCACTACTAATCAAATCGAAGAATCTCACATCAATTGCTTTATTTGCTTGCCTCTGTTTCTTGACCTGCAAAATCAATCTACCAACATTGTACTCTTCCTTTGATACACATTATGGTTGTAAAATATTGCTAATAAAAATTAGAAAAGTAGTTGACAGTTAAATATAAATTAAATAAAGATGGCACACTGCAGGCATAAAGGGATGAGCTTTGATTTCTCCAGAACAATGATAGCCTACATTTATGGAGGGTTTTACTATGTGCCAGGAGTTATTCTAAGTACTTTACTTATATAACCACTTATTTAATCCCTTTAGAAACCCCATGAGTTCAGTATTTCATGTATAACATGCAGAGAATAATAATTCTATATCACAAAATTGTTGGAACAATTCCAGGCATAAAGGAAACAATAAATGTTAGCTGTTATGATTTGGCTCACAATCTACTCCACTCTTTTTCACTCCTTGAAAATTCAGGCATTGCTTTTCTCCAGTTTTGGGGCACTTTTTCCCTTATCCATGATATACATAAGTCACATACACAGATTCTTTCTATGTTTTAAGATAAAGGTTTTTGAGCTTAAAATATTGGACGCACTTAACACAGTGCTATCACCTTTCCTCTTCCATTTTTCACTCCCTTTTTGCTGAGTGTTATGCCATGCTTACTTTGATAATGGCCTTTTTTTTTTTTTCTCACTTTTCGCCTGGTAATTATGTTGTAATCTTTTTTAAAATGAAGTATTGTTATGTCCAATATCATATAATCTACAAGTATACAATTTAGTGATTGACAGTTTGTAAAGGTTATACTCCATTTATAGTTATTGTAAAATATTGACTATATTCCCTGTGTTGTGTGATATACCCTTTTAGCTTATTTTATATATAATAGTTTGTACCTCTTCATCCCCTCCTCCTACCTGGTCTCTCTCACTTTTGCTCTTGCCACTGGTAACCACTAGTTTTTCTGTCTATACCTGTGAGGCTGTTTATTTTTTATTATATTCACTAGTTTGTTGTATTTTTTAGGTTCCACATGTAAGTGATATCATACAGTATTTGTCCTTCTCTGACTTATTTCACTTAGCAGAATACCTGCCAAGTCCATCAGTGTTGTTGCAAATGGCAAAATTTTATTCTTTTTATGGCTGAGTAATATTCCATTGTGTGTGTGTATCATACCTTTTTTATCTATTCTTCTGTTGATAGACACATAGGTTGCTTCTTGGCAACTGTAAATAATGCTGCTGTGAACATTTTTGAATTAGTGTTTTTCTTTCCTCATTATCTTTTCAAATTAGTGTTTTTTCATTTTTTCCTGAATACATACCCAGAAGTTAATTGCTGGGTCATATGGTCGTTATAATTTTAATTTTTTGAGAAACCTCTACACTGTTTTCCACAGTGGCTGCACCACAATCCACCTTCTGACCAGCAATGTATGAAGGTTGATGTTTAAATTATACTTTTAAATTTACAATGTAATTTTAAATGCATTCTCTCCATATAGCAGAGTGGTTTTGGGAGTTGAGCTTTGGAATAGTCTTTAAGCTTGTGTTCTGACTCATCATCTACTGGGTGATTTGAAGTGATTCAACAACCTCAGCCCAAATTTCCTCAAGTGTAACATGAAATTAATAAAAGTACATACCTTCTGGATTTATTTGTAAATAATATAATACATGCAAAGAGTTTAGCATAGCCCCTAGCACAATAGAAAATGTACATAGTAAATGTTAAGTGGAGACTGTTATTTGTAGTGATACTAGTGGTTGACTTTCCATTATCTGTACCACCCTACAGGATTAGTCTGAGGTAGTCATTTTTATGCACTTACCCTTACTGTAACTGATTGTATCAGAATGTATCTAACAGGAAAGGAACAATATTCAATAATTTTATAAAAATGCCTAAATGCCAGCTCTACTTGGTAGACATCCCAGGGAAACCTAAAACACTAAGGGTCCATGAATCTGGCAAAGACTATTCTTAACAGAATCTCCAGAGATCTGCTGAAGCCATCTAGTGGGAACTGCATCAGTAAGACCCACAATTTTCATGTCACCAAATTCTAGACAGAAGACAAGAGGGGAAGTCTGCTGGGAAATTTCTGGGAAACTGAGCTAAAAAGAGCTAGTCCCTCTTCTTCCTTTCAATATTGTCATACCTTGATGTGAGAATGGAGGCAGCTGCAGCCATTTGCTGCCAGCCTGAGGATGAAGCCAGTGCACAGAGAAGGGCAGGGGGAGCTGGGTCCCTAAGACCCTGAGCTTGGAGCTGCCCTGCCTTGGAGCTCCTAGGTGGGTTTTCTTCCTGCTTAAACTGTTCTGCATTGGGGTTTTCTCTTCCTTGCAGGGAAAAGCACTCTCTGATATCAAATGTTGATAATAATAGTAATCAGCAGCAACATATGAAAAAGACTGATGAGGTTTTCTATTTCTCTATGACAGACTTTCAAAGAGGTTCTACAAGTGAATTATTTAATCAAAGTATTCATAAAAGAGATAATGAAGTCCTTATAACCCATTTAAAGCTGCCATATTCTAAGTTTATATGGGCCATATTGGTTTTCAGATTTTCTTGGGCTTTATATTTCAGCCGGAAATGCTGGAGGATGGGGTAGATAAATACCATGTTCCATACGATGAGGCTTATATCTACTTTTGCCATCTTGATAAGGCTGCGGTCATATAGTCATAGAACTCTATAAAGTAATGTAAACAAATGGTTTTCGATCACCCCATTGGTCTTTTTTTAAATTATTATTGCTTTATAATGTTTACTTAAACATTGGTTTTTAATGGTAGATTATCAAATAACCAACAAAACACATTTTTTATCAAGTAATCTGTCTCTGTGCTGAGAACATTTCATTAACATGATCTTGTTTGATCTTATGCTTAAATTGGCCTTTTTCTGATTATCTGATAGCCAGCATTCCTTAGGGAAGACAACCTTTTTACTCTTTGTAGCCAGTACTGAGAGTTTCTCTGCCTAACTATTATGATCATCCCTTTTCTAACATAGTGTTGCTCCTCAAAGTTCAGAGTGGTTCAAAAATCTCCTTAAGGACTTGTTAAAACAGATTGCTGACAAACTTTAGGTCTGGAGTAGGGCTCAAGTATTTGGATATCTAAGATTTTTCAAGTGACACTCATGCTCTTTTTTTACCTTTTTTTGTTTGTTTCCTTTCCTGCTTTGAGGTTTCTAGATCTGGAAACTGAATTGCATAGGCTGTGAGTGCAGTCATTTCCTCCCTGAGTTTAAGGGGATGCTGTAGCACAGTGAGTGGGAACATGGCCATTGGTGCTAATAGCTCAAGTTCAAGTGCTGGTTTTCTCTTTTCAGCTGTCCAACACTCAGAATATTTATGCCCGTGGATGAAGTTCTTCTCCTTATTCTTATGTTATACAGTGCGTGCATACTTAAGGAATATATTTGCCTTTGTGATGAAATAGCCTCAAGAGTCACTGTGACCTAAACTTCCCCCAAACTCTTCTTAACCCCTCATTTTGTATTGAGCCCAGAGTAAAATAATAGCAGATAGACCCTCTGTACGTTGTAAGCATCATCTGACACTTGGGTTATCATCTACTTCATGAATGGGGTTGAATTTTCAATTCATTGCATGCTCGCCAGCTTGACAGCTTTAGGACACATGATTTTTTAAAGATGGCTTCATGGGAATGATGAATTAGTTAATTGGACTCACAATTAATATGGACAAAACTTGAGAGAAGAGAAATAAGAGGTATGGGAAACTACTTAATATTAGTGACCATGGGTAATTAATGGTAGAGGGATTGGAACTTGTTATTAAGTCCAGGCTCTATAGATTAGATATAGACATTGACCAATCTGCATCTACAGGCTATAGATACAGGCAGTGCACTAGTCACTTTAATTCCTTTAGTCCTCACAAGAGCCCAGCCATGAGTTAGGTACTATAAATAAAGCTTATTTCCAGAACAGGAAACAACTTCAGAGAGGTTAATAAATATTCAAGGTCACTGAGCTAAAAACCACACTGGATTTGAATACAATCTGAATTTTCAAAACTTATATTCCTTACACTATCCCAAAGGGAGATGCAGAATATAGGGAAGACATCATTGTAATAAGACTAACTGTATTACCTCTTTGGGCAAAGATGAGCCAATAAAAATAAGAACAGCCTGCACAATTTGTGTTTTTATTTTCCAGGCTGACTTATATGTAAAATAGTAGCAAACATTTTTTAGAGCAGAGGCTCTCAAAGTGTGGCCCACAGTCCCTAGAGTCCTAGAGACTATTTCAGAGGTGTGCAAGGGTCAAAACTAGTTTCAAAAAAATACTAAGATGTTCTTTGCCTTCTTTGCAATGTTGATATTTGCCTTGATAGTGCAAAAGCAAGCTACTAGCACCTGAGTCTAAATCATGAAAATGGTGCCAAAGTGCACTAGTAGTCATTCCTCACCATTATGCACTGCAGTTAAACAAACAAACAGACAAGTCTTAGTTAAGACTGTCTCTGATGAAAAGTGGTAAAAATCATTAATAGCATGATATCTCAATCTTTGAGGATATGTATTTTTTTCTTTATTTTTTATTTTTTTTTAAATTTTATTTTATTTTTAAACTTTACATAATTGTATTAGTTTTGCCAAATATCAAAATGAATCCGCCATAGGCATACATGTGTTCCCCATCCTGAACCCTCCTCCCTCCTCCCTCCCCATACCATCCCTCTGGGTCGTCCCAGTGCACCAGCCCCAAGCATCCAGTATCGTGTATCGAACCTGGACTGGCAACTCGTTTCTTACATGATATTTTACATGTTTCAATGTCATTCTCTCAAATCTTCCCACCCTCTCCCTCTCCCACAGAGTCCATAAGACTGTTCTATACATCAGTGTCTCTTTTGCTGTCTCGTACACAGGGTTATTGCTACCATCTTTCTAAATTCCATATATATGCGTTAGTATACTGTATTTATGTTTTTCCTTCTGGCTTACTTCACTCTGTATAATAGGCTCCAGTTTCATCCACCTCATTAGAACTGATTCAAATGTATTCTTTTTAATGGCTGAGTAATACTCCATTGTGTATATGTACCACTGCTTTCTTATCCATTCATCTGCTGACGGACATCTAGGTTGCTTCCATGTCCTGGCTATTATAAACAGTGCTGCGATGAACATTGGGGTACACGTGTCTCTTTCCCTTCTGGTTTCCTCAGTGTGTATGCCGAGCAGTGGGATTGCTGGATCATAAGGCAGTTCTATTTCCAGTTTTTTAAGGAATCTCCACATTGTTCTCCATAGTGGCTGTACTAGTTTGCATTCCCACCAACAGTGTAAGAGGGTTCCCTTTTCTCCACACCCTCTGCAACATTTATTATTTGTAGACTTTTGGATCGCAGCCATGAGGATATGTCTTTTTAACGTGTGTGAGGAAATGGAAAGTTCTCATAAAGCACCAAGTCCAGTGATTGTCTTGAGGTAAAGCAATAGTACAATTGTTTGATTTGTGAACTGAACTAGCCTCTTTTTTCATGGAACACTATTTTAACTTGAAACAAGTGGCATATAAAATATGACTTTCTAGACCCGTTAAACCTTGGTTCAAGGTTCTAACTTGAGATATTTATTACCAATGATAAAATTCTAGTTTTCAAGTGAAAATTAGGATTCTGGAACTTTCATGTCTGCCACTATAAATGTGACAGCTTCTCAAAACATAATGACTTCTCTGACAATATTGGTGGTAATATTAATGAGTTTGATTTTTTTGTATGTGTAGTAAAATATGTCAAAATTTGGAAGACCTGCATAACTCAGTGAAACAATTTTTCCAAATGTTATATATTCCAAATAATATATAATATTATAAAATTCAGGAGAGATAAAAAGGATATTCAAAATACAAGGGAGACCAGTGGATTTTATTGTGAGAGAATATGAAAAGTTCACCTATAGGATTTCAAATTCCACATTGCAGCCAGCCCTTAAGAAACTTCCATCTGTTGAGTTTTGCTATAGTATCAAAGGAAAATATCTGCAATTATAAAACAAGGTTACTAGTCTCTCCTTTTTAATTTAAGTATCTGTATGAGGCCAGATTCTCTTCATATCCTTCAACCCAAAGCAATATATTACAGGATATTGAATGTACAACCTAATATGTATATGAGAATCTATCTGCTTTCTATCTCTCTAATCCAGTCATTAGAGATTTGCAAAAAAGTAAAACTGCGCCACTCTTTCCACTAATTTTTATTTTGTTTTGGAAAATATATTGTTCATAACCAATATGTTAACATATAATAGGTTTATTATTTTTAAATGAATATATAAATATTTTTAAATACCTTTATTCAAATTTTTAGTACAATACGTATTGATAGATCTGACCTTCAAAAACAAAAACTTTGGTGGATTCTCAATATTTTTAAAAAGTTTAAGTGGTTCCTGAAATCCAAGTCTAAGGCTCACTGTTCTAGAGCTTTGAACTAGATTTAAAGATATGGGTTTTGATATATGGTCTGTGAATAACCACCCTTAGGATTATTAAAAATAATATGTATAAAAGTGGGTATTCCTGAGCCCTTTCCCACATTCCTGAAATGGATTCTCACAGCATAGAAATGGGAAAATTTCCATGTCAGAGAGATTTTCAGTCATTTTCATGCACATACAGGACCCTGCACTGGTCCAAGGTTTTAGACTCCAGATTGGCTATAACTTATTAAATGACCTTGTGTAATTCCGTTAGCTTCTTGGAACTTCTGCTTTAGACATAGTAAGTGGGACCCATGGGCTCACCATAATAAAAGCTTATTCAGAGAGCCTTAGATAAAAGAATTTTAAAACTTCCCATATATTGGCATTTCTTAAATTACACGTGTCAAGATAAATGACTAAAGCACATGTTGCAAAGCCGGATACTTGACTTTTAAAAATAATTTTTAAAGCAGTCTTTTAAAAGACTTTTAAGTGAAGTTTTCTAATCTATTATCCATCAATTTCAAAAACTCAAAGCAGATATTCTTGTTATTAGTGCACATTAGCTAGGTTCTATCTCAAAGTGCATTTCTAAAAAACAATACCCGAAAAAGAGAGAGCAAAGCAAAAACATAAAAAAGACAAATGTAGACTACCAAAAAATAAATAAGTAACAGCTATAAAACTCAGATGTAAAATGAATCTAAGGTACCAAGGGGCCCTGAAGAACGAAAGCTTTTTTAAAATGAGAGATGATCCTCCCTGCCTGGGGGCTGCATAAGGAAAGAGATGTACAATCCCTTTAATGTTCTGCTAAGCCCCAAAGTCCAAAGCTCCATTCCTTCAAACCCCCTGAAGGCAAGGGCTGGCCCAGAGTTTGTAAAGTGCACTTGGAAGCAATCCTTCAAGAGCTTTAAAAGTTAAAAGCAAAAGCTTTAATCTGTTGCTCAGACAAATATACATTCAGGGAGGTGCAGCTATGGGCAGACTGTGTCCTCTCTGCCCTTCTCCGGGAAATGGAGGGACTGTCACTTCTGTTTCCTTCTCAAAACAGATCTAAGCCACCCAGTGACTCCTGATAGAGGCTCACTGTACATCTTTCATTTTTGCCCCACATGCTGGTGCATGATTTCAACGCAAGGTATGTTTTCCTAAACCTGTAGCTGCTTGATTTCCTACTGTCTTGACACAGAATGTGTTTAGTATTAATGGATCACATTTATTAAATCTTTACATGTTAGATACTGAACTCGGCAACCCTCCCAAAAATTCTGTGAGGCAAGAACTATTAGTATGTCTGTCTATACTGAGAAAACTGAGGCATGGAAAAGAGGAATAACGTCTGAATACCGCTAGCTATAAAATAGTAAGTAAATGCTTCCAATTCAGTCCTAGGACTACAGGACTCCAAGACTTGAGCTCTGAACAGCTGGCCTATTCTATTTGCTTATCAAAAGAACTGAAAGCAGAGTAACTCTCAGGGTAGGAAGGGCAGAGACCCGTAAAGTGAAGTTGCTCAGTCGTATCTAACTCTTTGCAACCCCATGGACTGTAGCCTACCAGGCTCCTCTGTCCATGGGATTTTCCAGGCAGTAGTACTGGAGTGGATTGCCATTTCCTTCTCCAGGGGATCTTCCCAACCCAGGGATTGAACCCGGGTCTCCCACTTTGTAGACAGATGCTTTACTGTCTGAGCCACCAGGGAAGTCCTAGAGAGCCAGAGGATGTCGCTAAATAACACCTTTAAAGCCCAACAGCAAAAATAAATAAATAAAGCCCAATAGCAAATCTTCAGAGAACCATTTTAATATTTAATAAAGTTTCCAGATTTTATTAAAATTTTCACCTGAATTAAAAGGTTATTTTAATGTCTAGTTTAATTTGTTGCCTACTTCATTTGTGAATGGTAGAAAAGCTGCCAATTTCAGGACCAGGGCGGCCAAAGTTTTCTGATTCACAATCCCCCCTTTATTTATTTATTTATTTATTTTCTTCCTCTATCGGTCAGAATTCAGGGCAAGGTCATAGGTATGGATTTTGTAGTATGGCCTGGACCTGTATGCAAACAATGTGGACCTTTGAGCTAATTCTGTGTTTATTTTTGATTCCCCAGCACCATAGTAAGTAACTCTTGCAGACAATGTGGAAAAAAAATACTTTCTTGCATTGGATCTGAGAGGAATGGAGGACTGAAAGAGGATTTGTAACTGAGGAGATCACATTTTTAGAATTCACTGTAGGAGCTGTTGCTACATGCTCTAGAATTATGGCCTTTCTGATTTTTTCTGTTCCCTCCTACCTTCCAAACCTCCACGCTGAGACTGAAACCACAGTTTTTAGCTACCCACATCATTCTTTTTCTTTGTGTTCTCCAATTCTTCCCCCACAGGAATCTTTTTTTTTTATATCTTATACTTTTAACATTGACATTTGTTTTTAGCCCAAAACTTACCCAAGTCATTTGGGGGTTACATGATCATTGACTTGAGTTGTACAGAATGGATGTACTGTAAAAATCTAAAGAAATAGCTTCTTTGCTCAAGGGAATGTCAACAGAAAAGGGAAATGGGGAAAAACAGCTTTGATATTCTAGAAAGCATGTATTAGTTTCTTGGATCTTTTTTTTTTCATTTTATTATTATTATTAAACTTGATTTCACTGGAAGGAAGAAATCTTCTGAGGGTTGCCAGTCTGAATTTATAGCACAGTTGGACTATAGAATATGTTTTTTACTTACAATAAGATCTTCAGAATATATTGTCAAGATATACCTCATTGACATGGCTAGGGTGTAAAACAACATGCTGTCTAAAATATTGCACTGTTGTAACTTCTTTTATGTAATGAAATAAGTAATATTTTTAAGGTCCTTTTTTTTCCATTCATGTTATTTTTGTCTCACAGCAGTGCTGTTCAGTAGGCATCATTGATGACACTCAGAATGTTAAAGTACTTGTTCAAATTCATGTGGCAAAAAAGCAGAGAAACCAGGAACTCTTTCCTTTCCAACAGTAATGATATAAAATGTTAAATTTGCGTTTAACAAACATGTTGTCATTCAGCAAGCATTTACCATGCACATCTTAGATTAAATCACTATAAGAAGTTTTCTTAAAAGACAAGTAATAGAATCTCTGCTCTGGAATTCCCTACTGAGAAAAGCAAACCTGTAAACCAACCTCAGTTATATGCAATCAAAAGAGGATATGACTTTAAAATGTGGGTTGAATATGCCTTTAAAGTTGACAAGGAGACCTTGCTGATTCATGGAGTACTACATTGTAATGTAAATATTCACCCTCTAGTTTGTTTTCTTTGTCAATTGACCCTAAACAATTTGTGGTTCATTTAGACTAAGATAGGCTAAGATAATTTAGATTTTTAAATATGTTTTTTATACTATTAAGCTATAAAGGAAAAAGGGAATTCATCTCAATTCTTTTCTGAATTAGAACAAATTCCACATGAGTTGGGTATTAAATACATATTATGGAAATTTGAATAAGCTCTATCCCTAAGGGAGAGAGGTCTGTGGAATATAACCAATGTAGCTATGTAAAAACATTCTTCAAATGTTACCTGGACCAAGCACTATCCTTGATGAAACTATTGTGTGAAAGTGTTGGTCGCTCAGTTGTGTCTAACTCTTTGTGACCCCATGGACTGTAGCCCACCAGGCTCCTCTGTCCATAGGATTCTCCAGGCAAGAATACTGGAGTGGATTGTCATTTCCTTCTCCAGGGGATCTTCCCAACCCAGGGATTGAACCTGGGTCTCCTGCACTGCAGGCAGATTCTTTACCTTCTGAGCCACCAGGGAACCTCATCCTTGATAGCAATGGCAATCAACTCCTGACATTCCATCTTCTAGATTTTGGTTGGAAACAGTATCATTTGACCAATTAAACAAACATAGAAGCTAGAGTTACTTTAGAATTCTATGCATTACAGATTTGTGTGAATAAACTATACAGTATTTCATCTGAATCTCTATAATCAAGAATTTCATTCAAGCCCTGCCTGCTTGCCACCAACCTCCTCTTTTAGATTATTGGGGTGCTTTCCTATAGATAGGGCTTTCCTTGTGGCTCAGCTGGTAAAGAATCTACCTGCAATGCAGGGGACCCTTCCCAATGCTGGGTTGGGAAGATACCCTGGAGAAGCGAAAGGCTACCCACTCCAGTATCCTGGTCTGGAGAATTCCATGGACTGTATAGTCCATGGCGTGGCAAAGTTGAACACAACTGAGCAACTTTCACTTAACTTCACTTCTCCTTTAGCTATTGGGGTACCCTCTTCCGGGTCTTCCATTAATAGCCTGCGGTCAATTCTGATTGCTAAGATTCAGAGACAACATTAGACAATGGGAAAGCACAGGATTTGAAATAAACAAATTTGGATTAAAATTCTTCTGCCAATTACTAGCTGTGTGATCTTAACTTACTTCACACCTTTGATCCTGTTTTCTAACCCATAGAAAGAAGATAATAACAATGAAATTTTGCCAAGTCCTTGTGAGGACTAAATAAATAACTATTATATATTAAGCATCCAACACTGTGTCTGGCACACTTTCAGTTCAGTTCAGTTCAGTCACTCAGTTGTGTCCGACTCTTTACGACCCCATGAATCACAGCATGCCAGGCCTGCCTGTCTATCACCAACTCCCGGAGTTCACTCAGACTCACGTCCATCGAGTCAGTGATGCCATCCAGCCATTTCATCCCCTGTCGTCCCCTTCTCCTCTTGCCCCCAATCCCTCCCAGCATCAGAGTCTTTTCCAGTGAGTCAACTCTTCCCATGAGGTGGCCAAAGTACTGGAGTTTCAGCTTTAGCATCAGTCCTTCCAAAGAAGTCCCAGGGCTGATCTCTTTAGGAATGGACTGGTTGGATCTCCTTGCAGTCCAAGGGACTCTCAAGAGTCTTATCCAACACCACAGTTCAAAAGCATCAATTCTTTGGCACTCAGCCTTCTTCACAGTCCAACTCTTGCATCCATACATAACCACAGGAAAAACCATAGCCTTGACTAGACAAACCTTTGTTGGCAAGGTAATGTCTCTGCTTTTGAATATGCTATCTAGGTTGGTCATAACTTTCCTTCCAAGGAGTAAGCGTCTTTTAATTTCATGGTTGCAGTCACCATCTGCAGTGATTTTGGAGCCCAGAAAAATAAAGTCTGACACTGTTTCCACTGTTTCCCCATCTGTTTCCCATGAAGTGGGACCGGATGCCATGATATTCGTTTTCTGAATGTTGAGCTTTAAGCCAACTTTTTCACTCTCCACTTTCACTTTCATCAAGAGGCTTTTGAGTTTCTCTTCACTTTCTGCCATAAGGGTGGTGTCATCTGCATATCTGAGGTTATTGATATTTCTCCCGGCAATCTTGATTCCAGCTTGTGTTTCTTCCAGTCCAGTGTTTCTCATGATGTACTCTGCATAGAAGTTAAATAAACAGGGTGACAATATACAGCCTTGACGAACTCCTTTTCCTACTTGGAACCAGTCTGTTGTTCCATGTCCAGTTCTAACTGTTGCTTCCTGACCTGCATACAAATCTCTCAAGAGGCAGATCAGGTGGTCTGGTATTCCCATCTCTTTCAGAATTTCCCACAGTTTATTGTGATCCACACAGTCAAAGGCTTTGGCCTAGTCGATAAAGCAGAAAGATGTTTTTCTGGAACTCTCTTGCTTTTTCCATGATCCAGCGGATGTTGGCAATTTGATCTCTGGTTCCTCTGCCTTTTCTAAAACCAGCTTGAACATCAGGAAGTTCACGGTTCACATATTGCTGAAGCCGGGCTTGGAGAATTTTGAGCATTACTTTACTAGCGTGTTAGATGAATGCAATTGTGCAGTAGTTTGATCATTCTTTGGCATTGCCTTTCTTTGGGATTGGAAGGAAAACTGACCTTTTCCAGTCCTGGGGCCACTGCTGAGTTTTCCAAATTTGCTGGCATATTGCATGCAGCACTTTCACAGCATCATCTTTCAGGATTTGGAATAGCTCGACTGGAATTCCATCACCTCCACTAGCTTTGTTTGTAGTGATGCTTTCTGAGGCCCACTTGACTTCTCATTCCAGGATGTCTGGCTCTAGGTCAGTGATCACACCGTTGTGATTATCTGGGTCACGAAGATCTTTTTTGTACAGTTCTTCTGTGTATTCTTGTCATCTCTTCTTAATATCTTCTGCTTCTGTTAGGTCCATACCATTTCTGTCCTTTATCAAGCCCATCTTTGCATGAAATGTTCCTTTGGTATCTCTGATTTTCTTGAAGAGATCCCTAGTCTTTCCCATTCTGTTGTTTTCCTCTATTTCTTTGCATTGATCGCTGAAGAAGGCTTTCTTATCTCTTCTTGCTATTCTTTGAAACTCTGCCTTCAGATGTTTATATCTTTCCTTTTCTCCTTTGCTTTTGGCTTCTCTTCTTTTCACAGCTATTTGTAAGGCCTCCCCAGACAGCCATTTTGCTTTTTTGCATTTCTTTTCCATGGGGATGATCTTGATCCCTGTCTCCTGTACAGTGTCATGAACCTCATTCCTTAGTTCATCAGGCACTCTATCTATCAGATCTAGGCCCTTGAATCTATTTCTCACTTCCACTGTATAATCATAAGGGATTTGATTTAGGACATACCTGAATGGTCTAGTGGTTTTCCCTACTTTCTTCAATTTAAGTCTCAATTTGGCAATAAGGAGTTCATGGTCTGAGCCACAGTCAGCTCCTGGTCTTGTTTCCTGTACTCAGTGCCACCAACCCTGCAGCAAGCCACCACTGACCCACACCTCTGCTGGAGACTGCTAGACACTCACGAGCAAGTCTGGGTCAGTCACTTGTGAAGTCATTGCTCCTTTTTCCTGGGTTCTGGTACACACAAGGTTCTGTTTGTACCCTCCAAGAGCCTGTTTCCCCAGTCCTGTGTAAGTTCTGGCAGCTCTCTGGTGGGGTTAATGGCGACCTCCTCCAAGAGGGCTTATGCCATACCCAGGTCTACTGCACCCAGAGCCCCTGACCCTTCAGCAGTTCACTGCTGACTCGTACCTCTGTAAGAGACACTCACAGTTCTGTCTCAGTCTCTGTGGGGTCTCTGGGTCCTGGTGCACACAAGGTATGTTTGAGCCCTCTGAACATCTCTGGCAGGTATGGGGTTTGATTCTAAATGTGATAGGGTAGCCTATCCCTTCTCCAAGGGATCTTCCTGACCCAAGAATCAAACCCAGGTCTTCTGCATTGCAGGCGGGTTCTTTACCAACTGAGCCATCAGGGATGCCCCATTATGCTTCTCATTACCCAGTAAGTCAGGATCTGACCTGAGTTATCAGTGAACTACTCCCATGGCCCTTTGTTTTATCCTCCCATCCACTACTATCTTCCCAAACAGTCACCATCCTGCTCAGTCTTCTTTCTTTGTCCACTGAAGCCTGCTTATCTGGAAAACCTTCCCTCTCTATCTTACTCTTTAATTCACCTCCAACTCAGAGTCCAGCTCATCCAAGAGGGCTTCCTGATTCAATCAGAATTTGGTGTGTTCATTAGCTTATCTTTCTAACATTTTTAACATTTAACATTAATCTTGCTGCTTTCTGTAGAATAAATACACAGAAATTTCTTTTGCCTGTTCACTCATTCTATAGCATATAGCAGGAAAACGGTAGGAAAAAAAATATGTTAACCAAATGCATAAACTATTCTTACTAGCAGTTTTCTGTGAGTAAAGTCAGAGGTGCAGAGAGGTCTGTGAGGTGATATTGATAAAAGGAAAAAGTCATTATTACTATCCATTCAACTCCAAGCAGCTGTGATTTTAATTGATGAAAATACCAGTTATGATTTATTGATGGCAAGTGTTTGACTCTTAAAGAAAAATGCCTCTCCTGAGAAGTGTCCTTCCCTATAGCATACAAGAAATTCACTCAGAACTGAGCTACTACTGCCCCCTGTAGCCCATCCAATACATATCAGGACATAGTACAAAATGTTTCGCCTTGACATTCTCAGGAAAAGGTTTTATTGCTAGTATATCAATGATTGTCTACCCAGCACTCATTTCACATGCTAGCAAAGTAATGCTCAAAATTCTCCAAACTAGGCTCCAACAGTATATGAACCGACAACTTCCAGATGTTAAAGCTGGATTTAGAAAAGGCAGAGGAACCAGAAATTAAATTGCCAACATCCGTTGCATCATAGAAAAAGCAAGAAATTCCAGAAAAATGTCTACTTCTGCTTTATTGACTACACCAGAGTCATTGACTATGTGGATCAGAACAAACTGTGGAAAATTCTTCAGGAGATGGGAATGCCAGACCACCTTTCCTTCCTCCTGAGAAATCTGTATGCAGGTCAAGAAGTAACAATTAGAACCAGACATGAAACAATGGACTGGTTCCAATTTGGGAAAGGAGTACATCAAGGCTGTATATTTTCACCCTGCTTATTTAACTTATATGCAGAGTACATCATGTGAAATGTCTGGCTGGATGAAACACAAGCTGGAATCAAGATTGCCGTTAGAAATATCAATAACTTCAGCTATGCAAATGACACCACCCTTATGGCAGAAAGAGAAGAGGAACTAAAAAGACTCTTGATGAAAGTGAAAGAGGAGAGTGAAAAAGCTGGTGTAAAACTCAACATTCAGAAAACTAAAATCATGACATCTGGTCTCATCACTTCATGGCAAATAGATAGGGAAACAATGGAAACAATGAGAACCTTTATTTTCTTGGGCTCCAAAATCACTGCAGATGATGACTGCAGCCATGAAATTACAATATGCTTGCTTCTTGGAAGAAAAGATATGATCAACCTAGAAAACATATTAAAAAGCTGAGACATTACTTTGCTGACAAAGTTCTGTCTAGTCAAAGCTATTGTTTTTCCAGCAGTCATGTATGGATATGAGAGTGGGAACATAAAGAAAGCTGAGAGCCAAAGAATTGATACTTTCAAACTGTGGTTTTGGAGAACACTATTGAGAGCCACTTGGATAGCAAGGATATCAAACCAGTCAATCATAAAGTAAATCAGTTCTGAATAATCGTTGGAAGGATTGATGCTGAAGCTGAAGCTCCAGTACTCTGGCCAGCTGATGCAAGGAACTGGCTCATTGGGAAAGACCCTGATGCTGGGAAAGATTGAAGGCAGGAGAAGAAGGGGATGACAGAGGATGAGATAAGGTTGGGTGGCATCACTGATGTCGATGGATATGAATTGAGCAAGTTCTGGGAGTTGGTGAAGGAAAGGGAAGCCTGGCATGCTGCAGTCCATGGGGTCGCAAAGAGTTGGACACAACTGAGCGACTGAACTGAACTGAATGTGGCTAAGGGACTGTGACCCTAACCCAGCCCCTACATGAGCTTTAACTAGTCTACAGCAATCATGATTATATAATGTCTCTTACCTAAGTTGGTTAAGCAACCTGGCTTAAGTAATTACCTTGTGGCATTCTTTTGGTAATGGAAACTATGCTGAGCCAAATCAGACTGAAAGCATAATTGAAGGAGAAACTCTCATTTGCTCTCAGCTGGATATAAATGAGGAATCGTGTACTCTTATTACTACTGGCATCCATGCTCCGATCACTGAGGTAACCTGTTACAACACTATGGAAGGCAAAGCAGTAAGACGGAAAGAATAAGGGGCCTGGACTTGGAGCTGCTAAATCAGTTAACCCTCAAGCCCAACCAAAACTGAACTTAAAGTATCATGTGAGATAATACATTTTTAAATTGTTCAAGTCAGTTTGCAAGAATCCTGATAACAGTACTGAAAATGGAAACAAAGGAAATAATAATAAATCTTTAAGGTTCTGTCAATCTCTGAGCTTCAGAACATTTATATAAAGATGCATTATTGGATGGCACTCTTCCAAAACATATTCTCTCAGCCCATCTGTGAATAGAAATAAGATAGTGCCTTTTCAGGTTCAATTTCTTATTGGCCTTTTTAGCTTTCTGTGTAAGAACTTCTTGATGTTGAACCCTGTGGGTCTGTATTCTACTAGCAACAAATGATTATTTTTGGTTATTTTTATTGAGTTCCCCATTATTGTGATGGCATCTCTATAACTTCAAGATCTTTGTCTTCTTTTTTAAAGAGAAGTGTCAAAAGCATTATTATTTTAATAATATGCCACACTGCCCTCTTTATGTTGCCTCCTCCCATGAGAAATAACTGTCTTCTAGTATGAAAATTACTAATATCTGAGCAGTTTGTTTTTAACAAAGTTAAAAACATGGTCAAATATGTTTCTACAAAAATGGTGCTTCCCAAAAGAGGGAACTTGAGAGTTATTCACAAGAATACTTAAGTTTTGTGTTTTTATTTGAATGACATTCTAGAAAATGAATTAACATAAGCATATTTGGATCATTTGTATATTATAATTGAAAACTGCCCCACAGTGTCACTGCCTGAGTTCCTGTTCCTGCTTCCAACAGAGTTGATGGCAAGTTGTAGTTCTTGAATTGTTGCCAGGAATAAGAAAAGGATGCTGGTGAGCTTGATACACTGAGGATGTCTTTTTACCAAAGGAAGGCCAAACAGTATCACAACAGACCACATGAAATAGGTTTCTCAGTAGTCTAATTCAAGAAAAATGGAGGGAGAATTGAGTCATCAATTTGTAGCATGCCAAACGTAAAAGAGCTTCCATCTTAGCACTCAATTCTGTATTAATGTTGCAAGCAGGATTCAGTTTGAAAAAAAAATGTCATTTGCTGTATAAAATTAAAGTTGTTAGCTAGGTTGTTTTTGTAGCTTTGTTTATATCTAATCAAAATTTCTTTCATATAGCTGAATAAGCATTTTTACCTTGTTTATCTAAGTACACATTTAGTAACATCTCACTTTATCCCTGACTAGTGCATGATTTTGGACAAGATTTAAAACGTCTTTGTTCTTGTTTCCTTATCTATAAATAAGGGGTAATACTATTATTCACTTTATTAGATTTTATGATAATTAAATGATTTAATGTCTGTAATGAATTCAGACTTGTACCTGAAATTATAGTAAGCACACTGAATTAGGTCTACTGTAACTACTACTGTATTTTTACTACTGTTACAAATAAAATAATTTAAGCCAATGCTGAAGCTTCATTAGGACTTTTCCCTTTTATAAGCATGTGCTAAGTTTGATGTCTTCCTTTTCTCAGTCACTACTAGAGAACTTAGCACTAGATCTGTGGCACATGAATAGCAAGACTGAGGTTTTATAATGTTTTCTTTGGCCTTATTTCTGGTTCCATTCATGCTCCCACCCATGTTTTCCTTTCTGCTTTGCTCTTTTAATTTATGAGGTTTTGTTGCACTTTATGTGTCTTTTAAAACATTCTTAAATCTGCTTGGAACTGAAGGTGTGGTACATAAAAATCAGTAACAATGTTTCTCCACTTTTAGACTGTGTGACAGTAGGGCATTTAATAGACAATAAGCCTCACTGGGACGTATTACCACATACAGGAAGGATGTCAGAAATCATTTCCTGGACTGTGCAATATTTTCTCAGGAGTAGGAATATAATATAATGAATCAGAGTTATCTTCTGTCCATTGTATCAATGTTGCAGATGTTTATTCCATTTCTGTAAAAAATCTTTATGTAATATTCTAATTTTTTAACACTTTCACAGTGATCAAATTTAGGAGGTGCAATGTTTGTTTATATTCTAATTAGATTTCTAATTTTTTGATGATTTCTTAACTTTTCTTGAAAGGGAAATATATGCGTTCATGGTAAAAATGCTATGTTTCGAGTCCAAGAAAACAGAGTATTATTTGTGATGACAGTTATATAATTTCCCTTTCCTGATCTCTCTGCTCCATTTTCTGGGCCAGATTCAACCTTAAACATTTTGAACTGAGATAAATGAATATCCTGTAAGAGATTTTTAGCTGCCTATTAGAGTTTGTTAAGTTAGATGTGAAATAGCGATTCAGCAGGTGTTGAAATTTGCTACTTATAGTCCTTAGTGGCAGGTGGGGGGGGGGAACCTATCAGTGTATCAAGAAGTATTTTGCTTTTAAAGCAATTATCACTTTGTATTGGGGTCTGAGATGAGAGAGACAAAGGAAGAGATAACTTAAAAGCACCATCCATATCCACAAGGACCATTATTCTCCAATTAAAATTCTCTACTCAATTTGACATTCAACTGATTTTACTTATTTTTTTTTCTTCAATAGTATTTATTTGATGTGTAATTTATTAAGACAATGCAAAGAGGAAAATTGAACTTGAAGACTTCTAAGTAATAGATAACTTTTAAGTGCTTCTTCGTGTTTCCCCACATCTAACCAGTTCGGATATTACAGCATGACTTGTAAAAATAGTTGATTTCTTCACTTATTAGTTATTATAATTTCTGCCTGTTGGACTTGCCCAGGAATACCAACAGAACATTTATTCTCTTAGTATTGCCATCTATTCTCTATATCAATTCTCAATATCTACCGTCTGCTGGTCACATAAAGTTAGATAGCTGCAAATGGCTTTTCACAGTGTCCTTGTAAAATGCAATCACCAATTTTAGGTTTCCTTGACATGTATAAACAAAAAATAATTTTGATATATAGGGATTTCTGGTTGTTTCCAATCTGTGAATCGGCCTGATAGAAAAATGAAGTGGTGGGTGATATGAATCATATTAATGGATGTATTTAATGTGTTTGCCAACCTCTTTGCTTCACATTTCATGGATTATTATTCTAATACTAAGAATGCCCTTCCCAGCTTCCTTGGAATCCTGACAGCAAAGCTTTTAAGTTCAAGAATATTTAAAAAGAATTGTGAGTAGGTGGACCATGTTAATGTTAATGAGTCTGTATGGTATGTTTTGATGAGTTCTTCTCATATTGGCCCTGATGATCTATTTGAAATACTTATCCTTCCTAGATAAAATGCTATGAGCCATCCATTAAAAAAATTAAAAAAAATTTTTTTGGCTGCATTGTGTGGCTCATGGAATCTTAGTTCCCCGACTAGGGATCAAACCTGGGCCCTTGTCAGTGAAAGCATGGAGTCCTAACCACTGGATCAATGGTGTTAAATTTAAATATTCCTGGGTTACATTAAGTTACTTTCATTCACTGGAATTAGTTTATCAGATTTTTAAAAATGAATACACGTTCCTTGTTCAAAGAACAAATTCAAACAGTACAAAAGGGTTCAAAGAGAAAAGTTTCTTTCCCTTACCCATACTCAAATTTCACTTTTGGGTATCTTCCAGAAATTTTCTCTGCATATATATTTAGTTTCCAATTAAATTTTTTCAAGCGGAACAATTCATATATTTCAGATAATAAAAGCTAATTTTCTTTTATATTCACCTCTTTTATTTCATTCCCAGGGGAAACTGATATAAACAATCTCTCTCAATGCCCAGATACAAGCAAATATCTTGTAATGTCTGATTCTTAAAAATAAGAAGATGCTGTACATGTTATTTGGCAATTGTCTTCTCATATAACATTACATGGACATCCCTTAAAAGTAACAGATATAAATCTTATTTTTTTAACAGCTAAGTAACAATATTACTTAGAATGGATATTCCATAATTAATTGCAACTATGATGTTGTATAAGCATCCTTATACAGTAGTCTTATATTTTCATGGGATTTTTTTTATCTTTTTAAAAATTTTTTATTGATATAGAGTTGTTTTACAATGTTGTATTCATTTCAGATGTACAACAAAGTGATTTAGTTACACATATATGTATATATTTTTCAAATTCTTTTCCTTTGTAGGTTATTACAAAATACGAGTGTAGTTTTCTGGGTTATACAGTAGGTCCTTGTTGGCTATCTGTTTTATATACAGTAGTGTGTATATGTTAATCCCAAACTCCTAATATCCCTCACCCACCTTCCTCGTTGGTAACTGTAAGTTTGTTTTCTATGTTCATGGATCTATTTCTGTTTTGTATGTACATTCATTTCTATATTTGTCTTTGTCTGGCTTACTTCATTTAGTATGATGATCTCTAGGTCTATCCATGTTGCTGCAAATGGTATTATTTCATACTTCCCATGACTGAGTAGTATTTCATTGTGTATGTATGTGTATATATATAGTGGCTTCTTAGGTGGCACAGTGGTAAAGAATCCACCTGCCAGTGCTGGAGATGCAGGAGTCTTGAGTTCAATCCATGGGTCAGGAAGATCCCCCGGAGTAGGAAATGGCAACTCACTCTTGTATTCTTGCCTCAAAACATCCCACGGACAAAGGAGCCTGGCAGGCTTCAGACCATGGGGTCCCAAAGAGTCAGACACAACGGAGCAACTGAGCATACAGTGTGCATATATATAGACCACGGCTTCTTTATCCATTCATCTGTTGTTGGACGTTTGTGTTGCTTCTGTGTTCTGGCTATCGTAAATAGTGCTGCAATGAACATTGGGGTGCATGTATCTTTTGAAATTATGGTTTTCTCTCTCTGGTAAAATGTTTCATCTCTTGTTCAACTCATAGAAAAAACCCAACTCTATATGCTCAAGAGTGGGATTGCTGTATCATATGGCAGTTCTATGATTATTTTTTTAAGGTGCTTCCATGCTGTTCTCCATAATGGTTGCACCACTTTACATGCCCACCAACAATGTAGGGTTCCATTTTCTGCACACCTTCTCCAGCATTTATTATTTATAGACCTTTTTGATGATGGCCATTATGACTGGTGTGAAGTGATACCTCTTTGTAGTTTTACTTGCATTTCTCTAATTGGTGATAAATAAATAAAAATTTATTTCTATATATAGAGAATGGTAGAGAACTGTTTGAATTTTTTTCCTAGATGACTAGTCCACTATATAAACACTATAAATTAAGTAAGCTCTACTTTCTTTGATAAATGGAATGCTACTCTTGTCATTTATCTATACTTGGGAGTTTTTCTTTTACTTTCTATTTTATTACAGTAGCATTATAGTCCCACTCCAGTACTCTTGCCTGGAAAATCCTATGGACGGAGGAGCCTGGTAGGCTACAGTCCATGGGGTTGCTAAGAGTCGGACACGACTGAGTGACTTCACTTTCACTTTTCACTTGCCTGCATTGGAGAAGGAAATGGCAATCCACTCCAGTGTTCTTGCCTGGAGAATCCCAGGGACGGGCCAGCCTGGTGGGCTGCCGTCTATGGGGTCGCACAGAGTCGGACACGACTGAGGTGACTTAGCAGCAGTATAGTCCATTTAATATTTGACAAGGCAAGTTCCATATCACAATTCTCTTTTTCAGAGTCTTCTTGGTTATTCTTGGATGCTTTAAGTTTATCTTTAAAATGTTACTCAGCTCTGAAATACCTATATGTGAATATTTAATTCAATTATATTTAATTTTGGAAATATTATGTTTTATGATGCTAAATCTCCTCTTTCATGATCAGGGTATATCATTCAGTTTGTTCAAGTTTAGATTTATGTTCTTTATTACAATTTTATATTTTTCTCCATGTATATTTTGTCATAATTATGTTTCTCATGAATGATATTTCTATACCTGTTATTTTATGCTATATTATTCTAGGTTATTGCCACTATAAAGAGAAACTAAGTACTTTTTGTATTACCTCAAAACTATTCTTTTGTATACTACTAAGTAAACTGATTTCTTAGAGTTTCTATGTCTATAATCACATCCTTCAAGAAAGAATAATTTTTAAATTTTCTAAACTTTATATGATTTTTGCATATTAATACATTGGCTGTAAAATGATGCCAAGTAATAACGTTGATGTGGACATCATGTATTGTTCTTTATTTTAGTAGAAATGGCTATAGCGTTTTACTGTTTAGTTTGGTGCTGGCTCTTGGTTTGTGCCAGTCTCTGTCATATTTCTTTCTATTATTTTCTTTTTGGAGGTTTATAAAATTAGGAATGGATGGTGAATTTTGATAAATCTTGTTTTAGTAGACTATTGTTATAGCTGTAACAATATTCTTTTTTATACTGAATTATCTTGAAAGATTGTTTAGTACTGAACCATACTTGTATACCTAGAATAAACTCAAATTATTTCCCTGTTCATTTAATGCTAGATTAGATTAATAATATTTTACTTGGAATTTTGCATCCATGTTCATAAGGAAAACTGATTTAAAAGTTTCTTTTACTATTTATTGGGTTTTGTTCATAAGGCATTGCTATCTGCATAAATGGAGATTAATGCATTTTTCTATGAGCTAGAGTACATTAATGGAGAAGGCAATGGCACCACACTCCAAAACTCTTGCCTGGAAAATCTCATGGACAGAGGAGACTGGAAGGCTGCAGTCCATGGGGTCGCTAAGAGTCGGACATGACTGAGCGACTTCACTTTCACTTTTCACTTTCATGCATTGGAGAAGGAAATGGCAACTCACTCCAGTGTTCTTGCCTGGAGAATCCCAGGGGTGAAGCCTGGTGGGCTGCCATCTATGGGGTCGCACAGAGTCAGACACGACTGGAGCGACTTAGCAGCAGCAGCAGCAGCAGAGTACATTAAGTGACATGAATCAATGTTTTAAGATTATATCTGCATAGCTACCAGGGTCTGTAACTTCTTAAAGATATATCTTTAGTTATTTTTTTTTATGATTATTGGTCTGTTTAATTTTTCATTCTTTTTCTGGGCTAACTTTGGTCATTTTTATTTTGATGGAAAATTACCACTTCCCCTGCAGTTTTCAATTTTATTTCTATCAGGTTACACAGATTTCTCCCACAATTCCCATAACCCTTCCATAACAGTGATTAAATCTGTTTTAAAACCATATATATTTTGCTTTCTGAATTTAAAAAAAAATGGGTTTATCTTTTATCCTTTTTTTTTTTTCCCCTTGAAGAAACTCCTTTTTTTTCAGATTGCTTTTCAAAGAAGAGTTAACTGAAGTAGAAACGGTGGAACACAGACACACAGGCAGAGCAGAGAGTAAGGCCAGAGAGAGTATGCAGTGGGAAGGGGTAATTAGTCCCCATCTCAATCTCACAGTTTTTGTCTATAATTAGTACTTCAGGCATTAGATAAAGAAGCCACTGCTCTCTAGCTATCAGACTGTCGGTAGTGGATTGGCACAATGCTGAGATGGCAACTTGAATAGACTAGAAACCTCTACCTGCTTTTCTATGTTGGGGAAGATACTGAAACCATGTTTCTGACAGTAAATTTAGTTATTAGATTTGGGCCCAAGTTTATTTACTGGCTATGCTTGGCACACTGTAGGCAATCAACTGATAATTGTTGAAATGAATGAATCTCTATCAAGTGCTCTTAAACTCACCGAGCTCATCATCTGTATCTAGAGAGTGGAATGGTAATACCAACCTCATGGGTTTAGTTTGAGGATTAAATAAAATGAGTGCTTGTGTCTGCAGGTATTTTCTCAGTAATAGAATTTTATTAAAATGTAAAATTTATGGCCTGATAATATAGTACCAATGTTAGTTAAATTAGACTGTTAGATTGCTAAGTCGTCTACTGAAAACTTATTGTGTTTTTATTTCCCTTACCATTGTTTAATAGCTTAACATTCAATAATAAGCAACTTAAAAAATAAAATTTAGCAGCCATGGACTGCTCATTGGAATTTGGGTGAACATATACAGTTTTCCTGGTACATGGTGAAACGTGACCTAAAGGCTTTCTCCATTTCTGAACTTCATCATATATATATATATTTAAAATATATTAAATACATATGTTTAATTTAGTAATTAAATCAAACAGCATAGCAACATTTGACTACAAAAATAGCATGCCGATTTAACATCATCTGCTCTCACGTTGTTGTTTAGTTGCTAAGTTGTGTCTGATTCTTTGTGACCCCATGGATTGCAGCACACCAGGTTTCCCTGTCCTTCACTATCTCCTGGGGTTTGTGCAAACTCATGTCATTGAGTCAGTGATGCCATCCAACCATCTCATTCTCTGGTGCCCCTTCTCTTCCTTCCCTTGAACTTTACCAGCATCAGGGTCCTTTCCAATGAGTCAGCTCTTCGCATTAGGTGGCCAAAGTATCGGAGTTTCAGCTTCAGCATCAGCGCTTCCAATGAGTAATCAGGGTTGATTTCCTTTAGGATTGACTGGTGTGAATTCCTTGCAGTCCAGGGGACTCTCAAGAGTCTTCTCCAACACCACAGTTCAAAAGCATCAATTCTTCAGTGCTCAGCTTTCTTTATGGTCCAACTCTCACATTCATATATGACTACTGGAAAAACCATAGCTTTGACTAGATGGAACTTTGTTGTCAAAGTGATGTCTCTGCCTTTTAATATGCTGTCTAGGATTGTCATATCTTTTCTTCCAAGGAGTAAAAATCTTTTATACTGATAGCTGCAGTTGCTATCTGCAGTGATTTTGGAGTCCAAGAAAATGAAATCTGTCACTGTTTCCGTTCTTTTCCCCATCTATTTGCCATGGAGTGGTAGGACCAGATGCTATGATCTTAGTTTTTTGAATGTTGAGTTTTAAGCCAACTTTTTCACTCTCCTCTTTCATATTCATCAAGAGGCTCCTTAGTTTCTCTTTACTTTTTGCCATTTGGGTGGTATCATCTGTGTATTTCTTGCAGCAGTCTTGATTCCTGTTTGTACTTCAACCAGCCGGACATTTCGCATGAGGTAGTCCACATATAAGTTAAAGGAGCAGGGTGACAATATACAGCCCTGATGTACCTCCTTACCCAATTTGGAACCAGTCCTTTGTTCCATGTCTGGTTCTAACTGTTGCTTATTGATCTGTATACAGGTTTCTCAGGAGGCAGGTGAGGTGTTCTGGTATTCCTATCTTTAAGAATTTTCCATAGTTTGTTGTGATCGACACAGTCAAAGGCTTTAGAGTAGTCAAAGAAGCAGAAGTAGATATTTTTCTGTAATTCTCTTGCTTTTTCTATGCTACATGGATGTCTGCAATTTAATCTCTGGTTCCTCTTCCTCTTCTAAATCCAGCTCGTACATCTGGAAGTTCTTAGTTCACGTACTGTTGCAACCTAGGTTGAAGGATTTTTTGCTGTTGTTGTTCAGGATGGGGAACACGTGTATACCTGTGGCGGATGCATGTTGATATATGGCAAAACCAATATAATATTGTAAAGTTAGAAAATAAAATAAAATAGGTATAAAAAAATGAAAGATTTTGAGTATTACCTTGCTAGTTTGTTAAATGAGTGCAATTGTTTGGTATTTTGACCGTTCTTTGGCATTGTCTTTCTTTGGGACTGGAATGAAAACTGACCTTTTCCAGTCCTGTGGCCATTGCTAAGGTTTCCACATTTGCTGGCATATTGAGTGCAGCACTTTAACAGCATCACCTTTTAGGATTTGAAATAGCTCGGCTGGAATTCGATCACCTCCACTAGCTTTGTGTGTCATAATACGTCCTAATTCCCACTTTACTTCACACTCTAGGATGTCTGGCTCTAGGTGAGTGACCCCCAGCACCATGGTTATCTGGGTCATTAAGACCTGCTTTGTATAGCTCTTCTGTGTATTCTTGCCACCTCTTCTTAATCTCTTCTGCTTCTGTTAGTTCCTTACCATTTTTGTCCTTTATTTTACGCATCTTTGCATGAAATGTTCCCATGGTACCTCTAGTTTTCTCAAAGAGACCTCTAGTCTTTCCCATTCTGTTGCTTTTCTCTATTTCTTTTCAGTGTTCACACAAGAAGGCTTTCTTATCTCTCCTTGTTTTTTGTTGGAGCTCTGCATTCAGTTTGGTGTATCTTTCCCTTTCTCTTTCTGGTCTCATATGAGGTCTTAAAATTTCATCTGCCATGATAATTAGGAAAATTATTCTGATCACTGACTCTCTGAAATGTGATTTTCTTCTTCCCTAACTTCAGGTTTCCTTGAAGTGAGGCAAAAGTCGCTTAGTCATGTCCGACTGTTTGCAACCCCATGGACTATATGGTTTGTGGAATTCTCAGGCCAGAATACTGGAGTGGGTAGCTTTTCCCTTCTCCAGGGATTGAACCCAGGTCTCTCACATTGCAGGGGGATTCTTTACCAGCTGAGCCACAAGGGAAGCCTTCAAATTTCCTTATTTGTATCTAATTTGCCTAAGGAAAAAAAGAAAACACACACACACATCATTTTGGCTTCAAGCTCTCCAAAGAACACTAACCATCAGATGCCTAAAATGACTATTACAACATGAATACCTCCAAGACAACATAATCAGGCCCAGTTTTATCAATAGTAAGTAGTGGTAGGTGTAATTACTAAGCCAGGGCTTTCAGAATCTTTGAGGATTTACATATAATTTCCTTTCTTAAAGAATCTTTCACACATACTCACTTTAAACCTCAGTGAACCAGTTGCTTTATATAGAGATCAGGGCAACAGTTGTTGCAATCAAGATTAGCCATATATGCCAAATATTAGCAAAACTCAAAATGTGATGGTAAAAGAACTTCCATCCTATCTTTAGATGTTACATCTTAGTGTAGGCTCCATTTATCTATTAGCAGGAAACACAGATGTCTTGGAGGTCACTTTGAGGTTAACATTATTTTTCAACTTGTCATCGGCCTCTTTTAAGTTGGCAGTCATTGTCATTTTCCCGTTTTTTCTTTTCTTTTGACCTGGAAATCCCAGGGCAGGCCATTGTTAACCTTTATCAGGATACCCCAGAGTTAAAGCCGTGGTCATTCTGAAATTCAGAAAAAGAGGGTTCAATGATTAACAGAGGCAAGGAGAAGAGCTGTGGGGAAACCCATCACTGCGTTCCCAGAAAGTGCTGCTCGTTGACACACGAGTTTAGGGCTTTAATATCAGCAAGCAGAGCTGTTTGATCCCAGTAACACACCAGCCTCTGCCACCCTGTGTTTCGATCAGCTTGTCCACCCAGGTCAGTGTGGATCTCTTAAATAGAGGGTCACATGGTGTCTTCACTGTGGGGTGTCTGGTCCCTGGGCTTTCTGACCAGGAAGCTTTTATTACCTCATATCATGTGAAGCCTCTGAACTGCCCATTCTTGGAGAAAATCTTCTCTCAGGCACTTTAAATGGCCCTTGAAAGAACCGTGGCTCATCCACTGGAGGAGCTTCTGCAAAATAAAATTGGGTTGCTAGACTGTCTTTTCATGAAAGTAAAGGAAAATTAGGAAATCAACCATTATGTTATGTATAACACATTGTAGTCAGTCAAAAACATGTGGGTATTTTAACTCTGAAAGTATTTCAGTATATGGGCTTTCCCATCGGTAAAGAATCCACTTGCCAAGCAGGAGACACAAGTTTGATCCCTGGGTCAGGAAGATGCCCTGGAAAAGAAATGGCAACTCACTCCAGTATTCTCACCTGGGAAATCCCACAGACAGAGGAGCCTGGCAGGCTACAGTCCATGGGGTCGCAAAGAGTCAGACACGACTTAGCGACTAAAACAACAACAATGTTAGCATAATGTCTGAGAGCTACACAAAAGAACATAAAATGTAGTCTTTTGCCAGCTTTCAGCCTGTGACACGCCAAAGATTTAAAATTAATCGTACTGCACAGAAAAAAAAAAACAAAAAACATGTTTTTTAATACCTTTGACTTGAATTCTACCACTACTGAAAAGACAATCAGCTAGTGATTTACTTTATTGTGTGTGTACCTTAAGTTTATAGATTCTTATAAAGTAGAAGGTGATTTTTGTCATCATTAGTATCTCAAGAACATTTCAGATAAAGACCATCTAGAATAAATATCTCGCACAGAGTCAGACACGACTGAAGCGACTTAGCATGCATGCACGCATTGGGGAGGGAAATGGCAGGCCACTCCAATATTCTTGCCTGGAGAATCCCAGGGACAGAGGAGCCTAGTGGGCTGCTGTCTATGGGGTCGCACAGAGTTGGACACGACTGAAACTACTTAGCAGCAGCAGCAGCAGAATAAATATCTATGGGTGAATTTTTAAACTTGTAAACCCACCTTCAGGCAGTAGTTTGGTGAAACCACTAGGAGCTTTTTCCAAAAAGGACAAATAATGTCTCATTAAAAATTTTGTGAGCCTTATTAAAAAAAAAACTTAATATGAGCAAAGCCATTAACAAAATCTGTCTTATAATTGAGAAATCTAACTTTAAGAGTTACAAAATCCATCTCTATAAGATATGGTTGCACACATTTGCTGCTCATGCTTCCCATTTCCGTGTGAAATAATAATAATGGTAATAATTTTAAAAGCATCAATTTGCCCAAACTGTCATATATATACATATATTCATAAATTATTAAAATAATATTTTTAAGAAATCACAGCTACCATTTCTTTTAAATGAGCATATAACTTACAGTTAGTAGGCTTATTAAATTGGGTCAGCAGTATGTTATTGGATTTTTATGTTTGGGGGTTCACATCAAAACAAACAAAAAACCTCACAAGTACTCTAGAATAATCAGAACCACAAGGCTAGAAGTTCATGCAAAAGGACTGGGTATTTGTTATAGATAGCTGGTTATGATCCCCAAATGTAATGGTATGGTCATACCATCTGTGCCACTCAAATATTTACAAAATTAGCTGGATTTGAGCACCTTTAGTTAGGTGTCCAGGTTCATTTACATATCTTAATACTGAAGCTACATCATTGGTCTTGTTATAAATACTTTATCTCACATTTTAATGTAAAATGTGTGATATTTAACACTTCCTGTATGATTATATAAATGACAGAATTTGATTGAGGTAAGGCTTTTAAAATTATAATTATTATTACTTTTCACATCAGGATCTGCAGCTTCAACAGCAACTTTGTCAAACCTTGTTTTAATAGTGACCAGTTTTATAACTCATAGAATGTTTAGATTTTTAATTATAAGGCAAGTTTGTCAATGAGCTTTCTCTTATTAAATCCTCTAATATCAATGAACAATGAAATGTCCATTGAGCTATTAGGAAATAAGATATATTAGACTGAATTGTATAATGCTGAGAAGTTTGTCTTCAACAAAATTGTTAGAGCTTTTGCTGGCTTTGAGCAATATCTGTGTTATAGTCATTAACTGAAAAATAAAGACAAAAAATATGCCATTGTGTGCACTATGTGAAAAATAAAATCTCGTAATATCATAGGCATGGAAGTTTCTTATTATTTCACATTTAGTGCTTTGTTTGAGACTGACTCATGACCCATTTGAGATCAAAGTTCATGCAATTGGCAAGTAATGGTGGCATTATTGTGTGTGTCCCTGACATGTGAAGTGCACAAAAAAGGAATTCATAGAGATAAATTGTTTGGTATGAACAAGTCCCCTCGAATCCTTTTAAGATTTTCTCAAATTCAAATGAGGATAAAGCATTAGAGAAGTAATATATTAAAGGTAGCCAATTTTATTCTTTTTCCCCTTCTCAAAAGGCTTGGGATTCCTAGTTCTTCAGTATTTTTATTCTTTTCAGAGTGTTTCATGGTCCAAGACCCACACATTTACTGAACATAACTTAACTTTAGCAGTGAAATAGTGCTGTATTTCAGCTATGTAATATATTAAATAGACTTTTATGTTTAGGCTTAAACCCTAACTATGATTTACTGTATTTGGGAAGGGATATTTGGAGGGGTGGAGATAAATTCAGAATTAGAATGGAATATTCCCTGTAATCTGCACATAGCCAAAATTATTTCTGTGCACATTTGTTTGCCATGCATAGGCCAAGCCAGCGAGGAGGGGAGGAGGTCTAATACTTGACAATATAAACTTGAGAGAGGGGCATACCCATGGAGCAAGAGAAGCCACCTAGTTGAATAGGATTCCTACCTCCTGCCTCTCCAAAGTTGGGGGTGAATCAAGGAGGGATGGGAGAGGTTCCCCTCCTCTCTTCAGCATCATTTTCCAAAGTTAGTAGAACTTCTTATATGGCTTCTGAGGGGTGACCATTTGAGAGAAAACTAGGAGAAGGGAAAGGGTTGTCTGTTCAGGCAGATATTCAAAGTTAAAAGTTTGTTGTTGGGGTCACCATGGCTAGGCAGGGCACTATTTTTGGACTCCTAAGCCCTTGGTTTAACTCACAGCTCTGTTACTGAGTAGAGATTTTAGAAAAGTCCCTGGTCTTGGTTAATCTATTTGTTCCCAGTTCTGTTAGAACAAAACCATGGGGGCTCTGTAACAGCCTAGAGAGATGGGTGGGGAGGGAGACTCCAAAGGGATATTCAAAAGCAGAGACATTACTTTGCCAACAAAGGTTCGTCTAGTCAAGGATATGGTTTTTCCTGTGGTCATGTATGGATGTGAGAGTTGGACTGTGAAGAAGACTGAGCACTGAAGAATTGATGCTTTTGAACTGTGGTGTTGGAGAAGACTCTTGAGAGTCCCTTGGACTGCAAGGAGATCCAACCAGTCCATTCTGAAGGACATCAGCCCTGGGATTTCTTTGGAAGGAATGATGCTAAAGCTGACATTCTAGTACTTTGGCCACCTCATGGGAAGAGTTGCCTCCTTGGAAAAGACTCTGATGCTGGGAGGGATTGGGGGCAAGAGGAGAAGGGGACGACAGAGGATGGGATAGCTGGATGGCATCACTGACTCGATGGACGTGAGTCTGAGTGAACTCCGGGAGTTGGTGACAGACAGGGAGGCCTGGTGTGCTGCGATTCATGGGGTCGCAAAGAGTCGGACGCGACTGATCTGATCTGATGGCTGATTCATGTTGATGTTTGGCAGAAATCAACAAAATTCTGTAAAGCAGTTATCCTTCAATTAAAAAAAATATGTCCACATTGGTCACATATTGCCTATGACTACTCTCATAATATATATTGTTGAGTAATAATATATTGTTGAGTAATAATATTGGAGAAGGCAATGGCACCCCACTCCAGTACTGTTGCCCGGAAAATCCCATGGATGGAGGAGCCTGGTAGGCTGCAGTCCATGGGGTCGCTAAGAGTCAAACACAACTGAGCAACTTCACTTTCACTTTCCACTTTCATGCATTGGAGAAGGAAATGGCAACCCACTCCAGTGTTCTTGCCTGGAGAAACCCATGGACGGAGAAGCCTGGTAGGCTGCAGTCCATGGGGTCACACAGAGTCAGACATGACTGAAGTGACTTAGCAGCAGCAGCAGCAGAGTAATAATATATGTTGAGTAATAATATATTGTTGAGTAGTGACAAAAGCAACTGTATGGGTTGAAAAGCCAAAAATATTTGCCATCTGGCTCTTTTCAAGAAAGTTTGCTGACCCTGATCAAGACCAAGTGTTATAGGGGGGAAATAGACCAAGTGTTAGGGCAGCAAACTAATTAAACTGACAAATTGACACTAAGATATGAATGACTAATATCTCTCCCATAACCACCACCAGGAACATTCAGTTCAGTACAGTCTCGCTTAATCATGTCTGACTCTTTGTGACCCCATGGACTGCAGCATGCCAGGCTTCCCTGTCCATCACCAACTTCAGGAATATTAACCTATTAAAAATATTTTAAAGACAAAATTAATTGCAATTACATGAATAGAATCTCGATTGGTACTTGACAGATACATTTTAGTAGGTACCCTTCTCAAGGCCTACCAGAAAGAACCTGCATCTTCACCTATTTGCTTATTTCTCTGTTTACTCTGCTTGTGTTGCCCTTTACATTCCCACTGCTCGGACTTGGATAATTCTTACTTGTCTTTGAGATTTAGCCGAAGTCTCCACTAAAGCTTTTATTGCCCACTGAAGCATTCCTAACACTTCTGTTATCCTATTCTATTATTTTTCTTGCTGAACCTCAATTCTAAAAACCACAATGAAAATTATTTTATCAAGGTATTTAATCACACTATATTACAATTACCTGCCTGTATGCTTCCTCCATTATTATTATTATTGATTGATTGATTGATTGCACTGCACAGCATGTGGGATCTCAGTGTTTTGACCAGGGATCAAACCCGCACCCTCCTGCACTGGAAGGTAAAGTCTTAACCACTAGATTGCCATGGAAGTCCCTGTTTCTGTCAATAAGCAACAGACTCCTTGTGAGCTTAGACTGTTTCTCTTCACCCTTATACCCCCAGGACCTTGCATGTTACTGGGCATACAGTAATGAACAATATTTAATGAATCCATATTTATTAATCTCCCTCAGTTTAACTTCTGATAAGCAAAATTCTGGCTACAAATTTTCTTGGGAGGAATGTTTATAAGTAGAGAATGTTCTTAAAATTTTTCCTTGAATATTGTGAAAAGAAATTGAGTAGCTAGCATCTACAATCATGTCCTCTCTGTTAGTGAAATCTTACTTTATGAACACTACTAATAGCTGTTACATTCTAAGATAAATTTTCTTGTAATGAAAGTTGCCAACAAGGTCATGTGCTTAGAAAATATGGATTATGGTTTTTTATAAGCCCAAGTGTGTCAAAGTATTGATAATGTGGGCAGTATTTTCTCAAGAATGAAGTGTTCCTGAATAATTTTCCCATTACGTCAGTACACAGCATGAATCCAATAGTATTAAACAGATCCTTCTTCTTTATTTAACTTTAGTAGAAAGATTTATAGAATTATATATTATTCAGGTAGGATTTCATCATTGAAGTCACTAACTGAGAACCCAAATAGACAACACTGATATTATTATTCAGTTTTATGGCATATGGGAGCCTTGGCCTCTGTTTTACAATCATCCAGTTTTATCTTGATCAAGTTAAAATTTACCTTACCATGAATACTACTTCTGAAAACCAGGCCTAATCAGCACTTATCATTAAGCAGAAGAATCTATTCAGACATATTGTAGACATATTGCAGTTACTAGAAAAAATATATGACACCAGAATGAACCTCCACTGTCAGACAATGGAAGGCATTTCTGTCCTTAGTTGATCAGGTGGACATTTGTTGTTTGTTCTGCTCAGAGTTCACTTTCCCTTATTTTGGTGCATTTTCATTTGGGGACCCACCCCTTTCTCTTTCATAGTACGTGTAGTTTTGGTGGGCCTGACTCTACCCACTCTATTGATTGGGACCATTAGCATTACGATTACAGTGACTGTTCAGGGATTGGCATGCAACTGTAAGCCAATCCAATGAGACTCAGTCCTGTGACAATAAAGTACACCTGTTCTTGCCAAGGACTACTGTGTTGAGAGGGTCTGCCTGAGAGTGATACCTCTGCAGGAAAGAATAGAGCTGAGAGAGAGTGATGGAGTCCTAGTAGCATTATTTAAACTGTGCTCGAAGTCAGGACTTTTTTGGGGTGTTTCCATTGTCTCAGCTAATAAAGTGTTTGTTTTGGATTTAACTGATTTGAGTTGGGACCTCCATTGCTTATAGTCACAAAGCTCTATCAACTCCAATTTACAAATAGTAGTGTAATGAAATGTAAAAGTTACCTGAAAAAGTTATCTGAGGAAAGTTCAAATAGTTCAAATAATAGAAAATATAGAAAATGAATAGTAAACACCTGTAAAAGCACTTTGAAGCTAGTTTCAAAAATTAGACAAATTCTTAACTGGGAATGATAATGAGAAAAGAAGTTACTATATTTTCACTTTCCATTTTTAAATTTCAAATTTTTAAATATAGCAAACTATTTTAGTCATGTTTTGGGCATTAATATTTTGAATAGTATAACTGATATTTAAGTAAAGGCTTTTTCTTTAATTATATGTTTTGAAAAGAGTTAATTCATTCTTTAAAACATTTCTTATGAAATATTTCATACATATGAAAACACATTGGAAAGACAAAACATAAACATATTAAATGATATAACCAACACCTATCTTCCATTCCTGCCCCAATCATGGTAACCCATGTAATCCATGCTCACCCATACATGTTGAGCAAATGTTTAAATTCCTATCAATAAAGATTGAAGTTGGTCAATATGCCCCTCCTGAACACTCTAATTCTGGTAATGTAGGCCTCAGATTAAATTACATGCATATATGCATATAGTCCATAACTTAACTTTTATATTTTTATGTACATGTATTCATTACTATTATTATTTTTACCATTTTTTTTTGCTCAATTTTTTTTAAAAAGTATTAGCTGCACAGTTGTGTCTGACTCTTTGCGAGCCTATGGACTCTATGTAGTTTTCCAGATTCCTTTATCCATGGAATTCTCCAGGCAAGAATACTGAAGTGGGTAGCCATTCCCTTCTCCAGGGGATCTTCCTGCCACAAGGATCAAACGAGGTCTCCAGCATTGCAGGCAGATTCTTCACCATCTGAGCCACCAGGGAAGCCCGAATGGAATTAATCCCCTCTACCAAACCCAGTGCTATCACTGTGCTGTGTGTGTGCTAAGTCATTTCAGTCATGTCCAATTCTTTGTGACCCCATGGACTGTAATCTGCCAGGCTCCTTTCTCCATGGGGAATCTCCAGGCAAGAATAGTGGAGTGGGTTGCCATGCACTCCTCCAGGGGATCTTCCCAACCCACGGATAGAATGCGTGTCTCTTATGTCTCTTGTTTTGGCAGGTGGGTTCTTTAACACTAGCCACCTGGAAAGCCCTCTTTTAAAAAAAGACCACTTTATTAAGGTATGATCAACATATACAAATCTATACACACTTAATATATACAATTTGATAAGATAAGTGTACAACCATAACATCATCAGCACATCTATCCCATAAATATATCCACCACCTTTAAGAATTTCTTCCTGCTTCAATATTTATTATTATTTTTTATGTGATAAGTATAAAATATAAGATATACCCTGTAGCAAAATCGTTAGGACTACAGTGCAGCATTGGATCTTGTCTCAAACCTTCCTTCAATGTTTACCAAGTATTACACAATAAAAAATAAACATGAAAACACAATGGGCAGGTATGGAAGGAAGCTTAGACACACAAGTGGAAAGAGAAAATTAATGAACTGAAAGACAAATCTGAAGAAGTTCTCTCAAATGCAACATAGAGAGATAAATGACAGAATATACTACAAGTTAAAAGATATGGAAAAGAGAAAATTTAACTTAAATCTGAACAGAGTTCCAGAAGGCAAGGGTAGACAGTGTATTGAGCACCAGATTCAAAGAGTAATGCCTCACTCAGTTCAAGTTCACTCAGTTGTGTCTGACTCTTTGTGACCCCATGGGCTGTAGCACGTCAGGCTTCTCTGTCCATCACTAATGCTTGAGCTTCCTCAAACTCATATCCATTGAGTTGGTGATGCCATCGAACTATCTCGTCCTCTGTCATCCCCTTCTCCTCCCACCGTCAATCTTTCCCAGCATCAGGGTCTTTTCAAATGAGTCAGTTCTTCACATCAGATGGCCAAAGTATTGGAGTTTCAACTTCAGTATCAGTTCTTCCAATGAATATTCAGGATTGATTTCCTTTCAGATGGACTGGCTGGATCTCCTATCTGTCCAAGGGACTCTTGTGAGTCTTCTCCAGCCCCACAGTTCAAAAGCATCAATTCTTCAACACTCAGCTTTCTTTATGGTCCAACTCTCACATCCATACATGACTACTGGAAAAACCATAGCTTTAACTAGATGGCCCTTTGTTGGTAAAGTAATGTCTCTGCTTTTGATCATGCTGTCTAGGTTGGTCATAACTTTTCTTCCAAGGAGCAAGTGTCTTTTAATTTCATGGCTGCAATCACCATCTGCAGGAATTTTGGAGCCCCAAAACATAAAGTCTCTTACTGTTTCCATCGTTTCCCTGTCTATTTGCCATGAAGTGATGGGACCAGATGCCATGATCTTAGTTTTCTGAATGTTGAGTTTTAAGACAACTTTCTCACTCTCTTCTTCACTTTGATCAAGAGTCTCTTTTTTTCTTCTTCGCTTTCTGCCATAAGTGTGGTGTCATCTGCATATAGAGGTTATTGATAGTTCTCCCAGCAATCTTGATTCCAGCTTGTGCTTCATCCAGTTCAGCACTTCTCATGATGTTCTCTGCATATAAGTTAAATAAGCAGGGTGACAATGTACAGCCTTGACATACTCATTTCCCATCTTTGGAACCAGTCTGTTGTTCCATGTCCAGTTCTAACTGTTGCTTCTTGATCTGCATACAGATTTCTCAGGAGGCAGGTCAGGTGGTCTGGTATTCCTATCTCTTGAAGAATTTTCCACAGTTTGTGGTGATCCACACAGTCAAAGGCTTTGGCATAGTGAATAAAGCAGATGTTTTTCTGGAACTCTCTTGCATTTTCAATGATCCAACAGAGGTTGGCAATTTGATCTCTGGTTCTTCTGCGTTTTTTAAATTCAGCTTGAACATCTGGAAGTTCATAGTTCATGTACTGTTGAAGCCTGCATTTGAGAATATTGAGTATTATTTTGCTATTGTGTGAAATGAGTGTGATTATGTGGTAGTTTGAGCATTCTTTGGCATTGCCTTTCTTTGGGATTGGAATGAAAACTGACCTTTTCCAGTCCTGTGGCCACTGTTGACTTTTCCAAATTTGCTGGCATATTGCATGCAGCACTTTCACAGCATCATCTTTTAGGATTTGAAATAGCTCAACTGGAATTTCATCACCTCCACTAGCTTTGTTCGTAGGGATGCTTCCTAAGGCCCACTTGACTTTGCATTCCAGGATGTCTGACTCTAGGTGAGTGATCACACCATCGTGATTATCTGGATCATGAAGATCTTTTTTGTATAGTTCTTCTGTGTATTCTTGCCACCTCTTCTTAATATCTTCTGCTTCTGTTAGGTCCATGCCATTTCTGTTCTTTATTGAGCCCATCTTTGCATGAAACTTTCCCTTGGTATCTCTCATTTTCTTGAATAGATCTCTAGTCTTTCCCATTCTGTTGTTTTCCTCTATTTCCTTGCAATGATCCTTGAGGAAGGCTTTCTTATCTCTCCTTGCTATTCTTTGGAACTCTGCATTCAAATGGGTATATCTTTCCTTTTCTCCTTTGCCTTTCACTTCTCTTCTTTTCTCAGCTATTTGTAAGGCTTCCTCAGACAACCATTTTGCCTGTTTGCATTTCTTTTTATTGGGGATGGTCTTGATCCCTGCCTCCTGTAGAATGTCATGAACTTCAATCCATAGTTCTTCAGGCACTCTATTAGATCTAATCCCTTGAATCTTGTCACTTCTACTTTATAATCATAAGGGATTTGATTTAGGTCATACCTGAATGGTCTAGTGGTTTTCCCTACTTTCTTCAAGTCTGAATTTGGAAATAAGGAGTTCATGATCTGAGAAACAGTCTTGTTTTTGCTGACTGTATAGACTTCTCCATGTTTGGCTGCTAAGAATATAATCAATCTGATTTTGGTATTGTACATTTGTATGTCTATTTCAGTGATGTCCATTTGTAGAGTCTTCTCTTGTGTTGTTGGAAGAGGGTGTTTGCTATGACCAGTGTGTTCTCTTGGTAAAACTCTATTAGCCTTTGCCCTGCTTCATTCTGTATTCCAAGGCCAAAATTGCCTGTTAGTCCAGGTATTTCTTGACTTCCTACTTTTGCATTCCAGTCCCCTATAATGAAAAGGACATCTTTTGGGGGTGTTAATTTTAGAAGGTCTTGTAGATCTTCATGGAACCATTCAACTTCAGCTTCTTCAGCATTACCGGTCGGGGCATAGACTTGGATTACTGTGATAATGAATGGTTTGCCTTGGAAATGAACAGAGATGATTCTGTCATTTTTGAGATTGCATCCAAATACTGCTTTTTGGACTCTTGTTGACTAGGATGGCTACTCCATTTCTTCTAAGGGATTCTTGCCCACAGTAGTAGATATAATGGTCATCTGAGTTAAATTCACCCATTCCAATCCATTTTAGTTCACTGATTCCTAAAATGTCAATGTTCACTCTTGCCATCTCCTGTTTGACCACTTTTTGTCCTTGATTCATGGATTTAACACTCCCCTTTACCCTAACCCTAGCCTTGTAAACACCTTTACCTCATTTCCCTCCTCCTTTGATGTATTACCTAATCTCTCTACTGGCCAAACTCAACCAGAAAACAGAAACTTCAGGCACCCTGTTCACACTATTTGCATTGGTCAGCATCTCAAGCATAGTTCACAGTGATGAAGAGTGGAGAATAGATCTAGGTGAGAGCCAATTAAAGAAATTCGGCACAAAACTTTCCTATAAGACTTTAAAAGTTTTGCTTTCACATTTAAAGCTTTATTTTAGTAACTTTTTTTTGTCATATAACTAGAGTTTAAGATTCAAAATATGTAAAAATTTCAACAATATGAAAAGGCAACCTACTAAATGGGAGAAAATATTTGCAAATCATGTATCTGGAAGGAGGTTAATATCCAAAATATATAAAGCACTCATACAACTCAATAGGAAAAAACCCCCAAACTATCCAGTTTAAAAATGAATAGAGGATTTCGATAGACATTTTTTACAAAGACAAACATAAGGTCAACTGCCGGGAGCCACCACAGGAGATCCCACCCATGACAAGGTCATGTAGAAGAGATCTGATGAGCAAGGCGGATCAGAACTCAAGGGACCCCCTGAATCTGCTCGAGCATCTACCCTAAAACCAGAATCTGGCTGTCTTACTATTCTGTGCCTTTCACCAACTCTTTTGACATTAACAGGGGGCTATCCCCGACCACCTTTCTCTGGAAAAAGTCAACTTAGGGCTTTAGTTAATCAGTCTCCTGGACATGAAAGGAATATTTCTATTTTAACCCCTCTGTTGGCACTTTAGCTTGCCTGACAGGTTTATCCATACTCTTGCAATTAACACACATGATTGTTCACAACTCCCCAACCTTGAAAGCCACGGGAAGCCAAAACATTCTAAAAGTCTTAATGAGCATAGAGTCTTTAAAGGGATAAAAAATTATTAAAATAGATAGTACTGGTAAAGGGCTTCATTACTGGGCCAATGCTTGCTGCCAAGTGTCCATATCCCTTATCCATTGTGCACCTGGGAGTACATTAGTTAACGTAGTTAGAATGTAAGAAAAACTAGTAGCAGCCTTGGAATTAACCGCATCAGAACTTTGAGCTAATTGGTTCTTTCTTTGTTGTGACCCACTACACCTTTGCTCTGTGAGAATGTAACTCTGTTTAGTACTTTTTGAGGCTGGGAAAAATAAAGAAAAAACACTTTAAGGGAAAACAAGTTTTCTGGCTGATCAGCCTTTATCAAAAAAGGGTCATAAAATGTCCACAGGCCTCCAAGGCCAGAAGATAATGTACACAACATTGTTTATGGAAAAGGTATGTAGATAAAATCTTGGTTTTGATAAAGACAAAACAGATGTAATGTTTGGGCTGACTCTGTATGACTTTACATCTTTCATTTCTCTCTATGTACAAGTCAAGGTATAAAAGTTCCTTTTGAAAATAAAGTTACGGGCCTCACTCACTGAAGCTTGGTCTCCCCTTGTCGTTCTTTTTTTTCTTTTTTCCTCCTTTTTTCCTCTCTGTTCTTTTTTCAGGATGACTCCTTGGAACACAAGAGATTTATTGGCTTTCTGTGTCAATCAGAAAAGATCAAGCCTCTGATCTCTCCGCTTAGCTATCCTTATCGCCTAAGCCCTCATCCTGAGGGTACCCCTAGCCTAGGGTACCCCTAGCCTAGGGTACCCCTAGCCTGAGGGTACCCCTAGCCTAGGGTACCCCTAGCCTGAGGGTACCCCGAGCCTAGGGGTACCCCTAGCCTGAGGGTACCCCTAGCCTAGGGTACCCCTAGCCTAGGGTACCCCTAGCCTGAGGGTACCCCGAGCCTAGGGGTACCCCTAGCCTAGGGGTACCCTCAGGATGAGGGCTTAGGCGATAAGGATAGCTAAGCGGAGAGATCAGAGGCTTGATCTTTTCTGATTGACACAGAAAGCCAATAAATCTCTTGTGTTCCAAGGAGTCATCCTGAAAAAAGAACAGAGAGGAAAAAAGGAGGAAAAAAGAAAAAAAAGAACGACAAGGGGAGACCAAGCTTCAGTGAGTGAGGCCCGTAACTTTATTTTCAAAAGGAACTTTTATACCTTGACTTGTACATAGAGAGAAATGAAAGATGTAAAGTCATACAGAGTCAGCCCAAACATTACATCTGTTTTGTCTTTATCAAAACCAAGATTTTATCTACATACCTTTTCCATAAACAATGTTGTGTACATTATCTTCTGGCCTTGGAGGCCTGTGGACATTTTATGACCCTTTTTTGATAAAGGCTGATCAGCCAGAAAACTTGTTTTCCCTTAAAGTGTTTTTTCTTTATTTTTCCCAGCCTCAAAAAGTACTAAACAGAGTTACATTCTCACAGAGCAAAGGTGTAGTGGGTCACAACAAAGAAAGAACCAATTAGCTCAAAGTTCTGATGCGGTTAATTCCAAGGCTGCTACTAGTTTTTCTTACATTCTAACTACGTTAACTAATGTACTCCCAGGTGCACAATGGATAAGGGATATGGACACTTGGCAGCAAGCATTGGCCCAGTAATGAAGCCCTTTACCAGTACTATCTATTTTAATAATTTTTTATCCCTTTAAAGACTCTATGCTCATTAAGACTTTTAGAATGTTTTGGCTTCCCGTGGCTTTCAAGGTTGGGGAGTTGTGAACAATCATGTGTGTTAATTGCAAGAGTATGGATAAACCTGTCAGGCAAGCTAAAGTGCCAACAGAGGGGTTAAAATAGAAATATTCCTTTCATGTCCAGGAGACTGATTAACTAAAGCCCTAAGTTGACTTTTTCCAGAGAAAGGTGGTCGGGGATAGCCCCCTGTTAATGTCAAAAGAGTTGGTGAAAGGCACAGAATAGTAAGACAGCCAGATTCTGGTTTTAGGGTAGATGCTCGAGCAGATTCAGGGGGTCCCTTGAGTTCTGATCCGCCTTGCTCATCAGATCTCTTCTACATGACCTTGTCATGGGTGGGATCTCCTGTGGTGGCTCCCGGCAGTCAACATACAGTAAAAGATGCTCGATATCAGTAATCATCAAGGAAATGAAAATCACAACCATAATGAAATATCACCTCATACCTGTCAGAATGCTTATTATAAAACACGAGAAAAAAATAAGTGTGGGCAAGGATGTGGAGGAAAGGGAACCTTTGTCCGTTGTTGATGGGAATATAAATTGGTATAGTCACTATGGAAAAGAGTATGTAAGTTCCTTAAAAAAAAAAAAAAAATTAGAATTACCATGTGACCCAGATATTCTAATTCTGGGTATTTATCTGAAGAAAATGAAAACACTGATCCATAAAGATATATGCACCCATGTTTTATTGCAGTATTATTTACAATAGCCAAGATTTGGAAACAACCTCCAAATCATTTGTTGTTTCCAAATGGATGGAAAAAACATCCATCATGTCTATCGATGGATGAGTAGATAAAAAATCATATACATGTGTACATATATATGTATAATATTCAGCCATAGAAAAGAATAAAATCTTGCCATTTCCAGCTTCATGGATGGACTTCAAAGGCATTATGCTGGATGAAATAAGTCAGAGAAAGACAAATACAGAATGATGTCTTATATGTGGAATCTTAAAAACAAGAAGCTCATAGATATAGAAAGCAGACTGGTGACTGCCATAGGTGAGGGTTGGGTGGGTAAAATGGGTAAGGGGAGTTGAAACTTTCAAACTTTTAGTTATAAAACAAATAAGTCATGGAGATGTAAGGTATAGCATGTTAACTATAGTTAATAATACTATATTACCTAATTGAAAGTTGCTAAAAGAGTCTTAAAAAGTTTTCATCACAAGAAAAAATATTGTAACTACCTATGGTATCAGATGTTAACTAGAATTATTGTGGTGATCATTTTGCAATATATAAAAATATCAAATCATTATTTTGTACCCTGAAACTAATATAATGCTGTATGTCAATTAAACCTCAATTAAAAATAAAATTAAAAAACACAAAATATGTAAAAATTTATACTGCATGAGCACAATCAATTGGAAATGATGCTCCCTTAGTCAGAATTGATGCTACTTTTCATATTGGGTAAGGATATACCTATATACAGTGGCTAAATATTGTATCTCATCAGGGCTGGATCCAGATATATAACTTGGGGGTCCTCTTTAAGAAAAAGAATAAATTATGTGTAAAAGAGAATGACTGTTAAGAAGAAAAATTAAAACAAAGTACAAATTTTTTAGAAAGCTAGCAAATATCACAAACCCCACAAAATCCAGGAAAATAGCATAACATTTTTATCAGTGAACTGCCCAACCCACTTTTATATTAATACTACTTCTTTTCCTACATTTTTGATGGCATATACTTTAGTAAACTGCATAGATTTCTTATATTTTGAGGAGTCTTCATAAATTTTGAGGGGCCTTAATAAATTCATCCATTCAGAACATCCATCTTATATGAACAAACTCATATGTTTTGTTAAAAGAGTTTACAAACAAAATAATAAAAGCAATCCTATAGTTTTGAAATGGTCCAGACAGAATCTCACAGTGGCTTGACCATTTAAAAACTTGTTTTTTCAAAATATCTACTTGAGAAGCTTTTGTATTTATTGTGTAATTTTAGTCTCTATAAATATTAATCAGGTCACTATTTTGAAAAAAAACTTTTATAAAACTCTCATTAAAATGGTGAAATTATCCATCTGAACAGAACAAAATGAAAGATCATGATGTTTATCCAAGTCAACAATTTGTCAAATTGAAGCTGCTTTATACTTTCAAGTATTGATCATGTAAATTTTTTTATTATTTTCATCTTTCTTCTCATCTTTATTTCATGTTTGGGAAGGTATGCACACACACCTATATATATATAATTTCTTTATCAACTTTTATTTTTATCATTTATGTTTTCTTGGCTATCTTAATTCTTTTCCTTGTCTTCATGACATTAACCATCAGAGTTTTTGGTTCATATTGTTTTGTAATAAGATAGTTTTTGACATTTTAAAACCTTATCTCATTTTAAATTTAGTTTTATTTTTGACATTCCTTAGAATAACTCTTTCTCATCATATTTAATTTTTTGTATAGTTAACAATTATGAAAAACATAAAATTGATTTAAGGCATAGCAAAAGCAGTCAAATGCATTTATCACCAAATGATTCACACTAATACTGCATATTAGTATACAGATGATTATGTTTATATATGTCACTGGAGTGCTTGTCTCTCAGGCCATTCCACTGCATCAGTGCCAATTTTGTGTACTGCTTTTTCTGGAAACATCAGACTGTCAAAGCAAGGTGCATCAGACACACTAAATATGTGATTCAATAGATTGGGAATGGTGAAACACAGGACCACTTACAGATGTATTTGCTGTTTGTAGTAGTACTATAGCTTTATGCTCTTTGAATATAGGAATTATGGTTGAGTTAAATTACATTTCAGGTGATCCTATCAAAAATGTAATATAGCTATAATTGCAAGCATGGCATTATTTCATGTATTTCTGACAGAAGAGAACTTACATTTTGAAACATCTTATGATTGAAAGAATTTTCCAGACTAGCTTCTGGCTTCTTGCATTTCACACCTCGTTACCTCTTCACTCTCCATATATTTCTGGTGCCAGAGGCCACAGGACATGGTCTATCATATAACCTCTAATCTGTACCTACATATCATGATGCCAGTCAGGTCTGTAGAATGTATGGTAACATTATTTCTGGAAGTCATCCTTTACTGGGGCAGCAGCTGGCAATAACTTATATGAACACACAGTGTCTTCAAACCACACCAAATTACCCAACTAAATTCAAGTACCATGAATCTCCAAATCGAGTTCCCTTTAGCCATATCCAAAAAAATGCTTACAGACACTCCAATGACAGTCTACACAAGCAGAAATATGGTGGTAAAATAGAGTAGAAAAAGACAATTATCTTAACTAGTATGGTCAGATTAACTTACTTTACAAATTTTGCACAAATATCTTACCACTTGAACCCATTTCTTGTCCCCCTCTCAGGCCTTGGAGGAGGCTCATGCATGTGAAAGGCCCTATACTTAAGCCTGTGGCCCTAAGTGGGAGGTACAGGTCCAGTTTTATTATTTCCCATATGAATAATCAATTGTCTCAGCACATTTAATGAAAAGTCCATTTTTCTCCTTTTCTGATCTGCAGTCCTGGCTACTATATATTGAATTTCCATATAATTGGGAAGACACTCTCAAATGTGCTCACTGCATGTGGTTCTTGTTTCCCCTTATGGTTGGTTCATTTTTAAAGTTTCCTGGTCTCTTAGTAGATTTCCTTTACTTTCTATAAGCCCAATAACATAAGAAAATTATGTTTTATGCTGGATCTAATTGTTTTACAGGAAACAAGTCTCCAAGAATGTCCAATATTCTATACTGTCAGAGCAGATGCCCCTGTCCTTGGAATTCTAAATTTTGGTTATCAGATTTTTCACTTTGAGAATGTCTGGTCATTCTCAATAGTCTCTTATCTTAGTTACATTTTTGAAATATTATTTTATTTTTCTACATTTATTAAATATATACATCTTCTATTCTGCAGATGATAATTTCAATACCTGAAGTCTTTGAGGGTCTGATTCTAGTTATTTACTATTTCTATTGATTCACTGGGTTCTGATTTCTCACAGTATTAGTGATTTTTTAAAAAATTTTAAAAACTGGTTAGAAGAGTTTTTCATTTTATTTTCATGTCCCAATAAGAATATTCCAAATTTTACACATGCTTAAACTTGTTCCTGCTGATATATGGAAAGGCCAAGTCAGTACATTAGTGATTTTTGATTGCGAACATATGTTCAATGGGGCATCTCAGGTGGCACAGTGGTAAAGAATCTGCCTGCCAATGCAGGAGACGTGAGTTCGATCCCTGGGTTGGGAAGATCCCCTGGGAGAGGAAATGGCAACCCACTCCTGTATTCTTGCTAGAAGATTCCATGGGCAGAGGAGGCTGGCGGGCTATAGTCCATGCAGTTACAGAGTCAAACACAACTGATCAACTGAACACAGCAGCACAGCACATTACTGTTGTAATTCTTTGAAGCCTGACTTAAAGGAATGGGGTTTTTCTTCCTAGAGACAATTTGAATTTGTTTCTTCTAGGTGCTTGGGAGCAGTTTCAACCCAAACACTTAAAAATTAGTTTTTGACTTGAAGTTTTTGAAATCAAACAGAAGTGTGTATTTGGGACACAGATTCTTGATAGTCAGATTGTGGTTTCACATTTTGGTGAGAGAACACCCCCTCATCACTGCTTGCCACTAAGATTGAGACTAATGAGGAAATTTTTTTTTTCTAGTTCACCTTACTATTGGGATTCCCTTGTCGCTCAGCTGGGAAAGAATCCACCTGCAATGCAGGAGACCTGGGCTTGATCCCTGGGCTGGGAAGATCCCCTGGAGAAGGGAAAGGATACCCACTCCAGTATTCTGGCCTAGAGAATTCCATGGACTGTATAGTCCATTGCGTCGCAAAGAGTTGGAGATGACTGAGCGCCTTTCACTTATTATTGAGGGTCTAGCTATTTGGGGATGGGGTATAGCTTTATGCATGGATTTCCTATCACAGTGCCTCACAAATTATCTGTGAGCCATCACAGACAACTGTTTTTGTACATATATAATCAAAATTAGTTACTAGAAAAAATGGAATTCTGCTTGGATTGTTACTGCACTATAAAATCTCTAGAAGAGTTTCCAAACACTCTCAATTTCTGTACACATCTCAACATGTATTAGCAACAGATTTTGTAAACCAATCTGCAAACTCCACTTTGAGTAGCACTTACCTTATTCATCCTACCTTTGGCAGGCCCTAAGCTTTATCCCCCATTTCCACACCCAGCCTGAACTTGTGATATAATGATTTTTTTAATTGACTCATGATTTAATTATCTCAGTATTTTTAATTTGGGGTACATTAATTAACTTGTTCTGGCAAGATATGCATATCAGAGCCAACCCTCAAATATCCCACCTTTCTCAGTGGTTTCATTCCCTAAAGGCTTAGTGTAGGAAGGATTTTATTTTTTTATTTATTTATTTTTTCCAAGTGGGTTTATTTTTTTTTTTATTTTATTTTATTTTTAAACTTTACATAATTGTATTAGTTTTGCCAAATATCAAAATGAATCCATCACAGGTATACATGTGCTCCCCATCCTGAACCCTCCTCCCTCCTCCCTCCTCCCTCCCCATACCATCCCTCTGGGTCGTCCCAGTGCACTAGCCCCAAGCATCCAGTATTGTGCATTGAACCTGGACTGGCATCTCATTTCATACATGATATTTTACATGTTTCAATGCCATTCTCCCAAATCTTCCCACCCTCTCCCTCTCCCACAGAGTCCATAAGACTGTTCCATACATCAGTGTCTCTTTTGCTGTCTCGTACACAGGGTTATTGTTATCATCTTTCTAAATTCCATATATATGCGTTAGTATACTGTATTGGTGTTTATCGTTCTGGCTTACTTCACTCTGTATAATAGGCTCCAGTTTCATCCACCTCATTAGAACTGATTCAAATGTATTCTTTTTAATGGCTGAGTAATACTCCATTGTGTATATGTACCACTGCTTTCTTATCCATTCATCTGCTGATGGACATCTAGGTTGCTTCCATGTCCTGGCTATTATAAACAGTGCTGCGATGAATATTGGGGTACACCTGTCTCTTTCCCTTCTGGTTTCCTCAGTGTGTATGCCCAGCAGTGGGATTGCTGGATCATAAGGCAGTTCTATTTCCAGTTTTTTAAGGAATCTCCACACTGTTCTCCATAGTGGCTGTACTAGTTTGCATTCCCACCAACAGTGTAAGAGGGTTCCCTTTTCTCCACACCCTCTCCAACATTTATTATTTGTAGACTTTTGGATCGCAGCCATTCTGACTGGTGTGAAATGGTACCTCATAGTGGTCTTGATTTGCATTTCTCTGATAATGAGTGATGTTGAGCGTCTTTTCATGTGTTTGTTAGCCATCTGTATGTCTTCTTTGGAGAAATGTCTATTTAGTTCTTTGGCCCATTTTTTGATTGGGTCATTTATTTTTCTGGAGTTGAGCTGTAGGAGCTGCTTGTATATTTTTGAGATTAGTTGTTTGTCAGTTGCTTCATTTGCTATTATTTTCTCCCATTCTGAAGGCTGTCTTTTCACCTTGCTGATAGTTTCCTTTGTTGTGCAGAAGCTTTTAAGGTTAATTAGGTCCCATTTGTTTATTTTTGCTTTTATTTCCGATATTCTGGGAGGTGGGTCATAGAGGATCCTGCTGTGATGTATGTCAGAGAGTGTTTTGCCTATGTTCTCCTCTAGGAGTTTTATAGTTTCTGGTCTTACATTTAGATCTTTAATCCATTTTGAGTTTATTTTTGTGTATGGTGTTAGAAAATGTTCTAGTTTCATTCTTTTACAAGTAGTTGACCAGTTTTCCCAGCACCACTTGTTAAAGAGATTGTCTTTTCTCCATTGTATATTCTTGCCTCCTTTGTCAAAGATAAGGTGTCCATATGTGCGTAGATTTATCTCTGGGCTTTCTATTTTGTTCCATTGATCTATATTTCTGTCTTTGTGCCAGTACCATACTGTCTTGATAACTGTGGCTTTGTAGTAGAGCCTGAAGTCAGGTAGGTAGATTCCTCCAGTTCCATTCTTCTTTCTCAAGATCGCTTTGGCTATTCGAGGTTTTTTGTATTTCCATACAAATTGTGAAATTATTTGTTCTAGCTCTGTGAAGAAAACTGTTGGTAGCTTGATAGGGATTGCATTGAATCTATAGATTGCTTTGGGTAGTATACTCATTTTCACTATATTGATTCTTCCAATCCATGAACATGGTATATTTCTCCATCTATTAGTGTCCTCTTTGATTTCTTTCACCAGTGTTTTATAGTTTCCTATATATAGGTATTTAGTTTCTTTAGGTAGATATATTCCTAAGTATTTTATTCTTTCCGTTGCAATGGTGAATGGAATTGTTTCCTTAATTTCTCTTTCTGTTTTCTCATTATTAGTGTATAGGAATGCAAGGGATTTCTGTGTGTTGGTTTTATATCCTGCAACTTTACTATAGTCATTGATTAGTTCTAGTAATTTTCTGGTGGAGTCTTTAGGGTTTTCTATGTAGAGGATCATGTCATCCGCAAATAGTGAGAGTTTTACTTCTTCTTTTCCAATTTGGATTCCTTTTATTTCTTTTTCTGCTCTGATTGCTGTGGCCAAAACTTCCAAAACTATGTTGAATAGTAATGGTGAAAGTGGGCACCCTTGTCTTGTTCCTGACTTTAGAGGAAATGCTTTCAATTTTTCACCATTGAGGATAATGTTTGCTGTGGGTTTGTCATATATAGCTTTTATTATGTTGAGGTATGTTCCTTCTATTCCTGCTTTCTGGACAGTTTTTATCATAAATGGGTGTTGAATTTTGTCAAAGCCTTTCTCTGCATCTATTGAGATAATCATATGGTTTTTATTTTTCAATTTGTTAATGTGGTGTATTACATTGATTGATTTGCGGATATTGAAGAATCCTTGCATCCCTGGGATAAAGCCCACTTGGTCATGGTGTATGATCTTTTTAATGTGTTGTTGGATTCTGATTGCTAGAATTTTGTTAAGGATTTTTACATCTATGTTCATCAGTGATATTGGCCTGTAGTTTTCTTTTTTTGTGGCATCTTTGTCAGGTTTTGGTATTAGGGTGATGGTGGCCTCATAGAATGAGTTTGGAAGTTTACCTTCCTCTGCAATTTTCTGGAAGAGTTTGAGCAGGATAGGTGTTAGCTCTTCTCTAAATTTTTGGTAGAATTCAGCTGTGAAGCCATCTGGACCTGGGATTTTGTTTGCTGGAAGATTTTTGATTACAGTTTCAATTTTCGTGCTTGTGATGGGTCTGTTAAGATTTTCTATTTCTTCCTGGTCGAGCTTTGGAAAGTTGTACTTTTCTAAGAATTTGTCCATTTCTTCCACGTTGTCCATTTTATTGGCATATAATTGTTGATAGTAGTCTCTTATGATCCTTTGTATTTCTGTGTTGTCTGTTGTGATCTCTCCATTTTCATTTCTAATTTTATTGATTTGATTTTTCTCCCTTTGTTTCTTGATGAGTCTGGCTAATGGTTTGTCAATTTTATTTATCCTTTCAAAGAACCAGCTTTTGGTTTTGTTGATTTTTGCTATGGTCTCTTTTATTTTATTTGACCTTTCATTACCATTTTGGAACCTATAGAATTGACCAATGTCACCATCTCCACATTTATATTTGTATACTTTTAAAAATTTTATATACTTCCTATCTTATTTACTTTTACATTGTAAATAAGAGTAGAGATTCACATTCTTACACACACCAAAATGTTTGATACTTTGTCTCAAAAGATCAATGAAAGGCAGACAGGCGGACAGTGGGTGAATGCTTGCAACTTTGAAATTTAACTTAACGTCTTTTTTGTGTTTCATTTAGGGTCATCATCTACCAATGATTTGAAAGTTGTGGATCTCATATGTATATGATTTAATTTCCATTGTGTTAAGATTATTCAAATACTGGTCAATAATTTCTACTCATCAGCAAGAAATGAATTTATCGTCTAAGGATACTTAAAGGTATTTTTTTGTAGGCTAATTGCTTTTCCAAAGCTCTTTTAATTATAGAGGAATAGTACCCTATTTTAAACTCCTTTTCCCACAGATTTACTCATTTTCACCCCTGACATCACATTTTATCTTTTTACAGATTTTTTGGATGTGAACCAAATTTTCTTGAAGAGTACTTCTCTATTTTTCCACTAGTTGAAAGGTTTGTAGTTTTGTGGACCAAACAAATATTTCTGAAGATGTTTATTATGGCTCATTAAATAGAAGTAAGATCTAAAGGTTAGCACATAAGCTGGGAAGCTAAAAGTTTTGTATTATAATGCAGTTTGCCACATGAATGTGTGACAAAGTGCTCACTAGGAAGATAGTGATTGTATATCCATCTTGTGTTAGTTTCTTCATTTAACCAAAAAATTATTTAAAAGTATTAATAATAATTAGTTGAACTGGGATTCTATGAAGAAGATCTCAGAGATGTGTGAACTTTGGCCTCAATTACTGTAAGGGCACATGTATACATGCTAGTCCAAAGGACTGCTAAGTAGAGTGTACAAGCATCTACCCCCTTCTTAAGCAGCTCAACATCACTCAGGGCATTATTTAAACAGTCTCTGTGCCTGTTAATGAATAACCATGAGGCTGTAGCCACATATTTGAGCCGGCATTCTGTTCAGTTCAGTCACTCAGTCGTGTCCGACTCTTTGCAACCCCATGGACTGCAGCATGCCAGGCCTCTCTGTCCATCACCAACTCCCAGAGCTTACTCAAACTCATGTCCATCAAGTTGGTTATGCCATCCAACCATCTCATCCTCTGCCGTCCCCTTCTCTGCATAATTAATAGTATAATGCACATAGAAAAGTCAAGTTGTAGAAGTTAAGAAACCACAAAAGAGGGGAAGATTGGAAAATAAACTTGGTCACATAAATTCAATGTTAAGAAAGCCATGGTGAGAGATTCACAAGAGGTTACTACTTACAGAGTGAAGAGGGGGACCTCCTGGGAACTGAAGACCTTCTGGGATTAAGTGCAGCTGGACCTGAACCAAGTATCAGTGCTTTACTGTGTGTGTTAGTTGCTCAGTCATGTCTAACTCTGCAACCCCACAAACTGTAGCCCATCAGGCTTCTCTGTCCATGGAATTCTCCAGCAAGAATCCTGCAGTGGATTGCCATTCCATTCTCCACAGGGTCTTCCCAACCTAGGGATCGAACCCTGGTCTCCTGCATCACAGGAAGATTCTATACCATTTTGAGCTACAGGGAAGTCTTGCTACTTTACAGCTTATTTCAAGCAGCAACCTTGGGATCAAGCATGGCCAGATTTGATCCCAGGCTCCTTTTGTTGCTGAGTGCCCTGGACAAATTACTTCTGTGAATCTCAACTGTATTTCTTAAAAAATGAGGATATCTACTTCACAGGCCATGGGGCTTCCCAGGTGGCTCTAGTGGTAAAGCACCTGCCTGCCAGTGCAGGAGACTTAAGAGCCTCAGGCTCGATCCCCGGGTCTGGAAGTTTCCTTGGAGAAGGAAATGGCAACCCACTCCAGTATCTTTGCCTGGAAAATCCCATGGACAGAGGAACATGGCAGGCTACAGTCCACAGTGTAGCAAAGAGTCAGACACAACTAAAATGACAATGTAAGAACTAAATGAGATAACCTGACATTGGGTAAAGACATCCCATGCCTTGATGCCCAAACCAGCATCAAAGTTTGCAATGGTTAAGTGCTGTACTCTAAAATGTGACTGTTCAAGTCACTGCTCTCTCACAATTACAGCTGTGTGATCTTGGACAAGTCACTTGACCTCTCTGTGCTTCAGTTTCTTCATATGTACTATTAGTAATATTTTCCCCATTGGGTTATGAGGATTAAAGGAGTTAATTTATGCTTGGCACATAATAAACATTTTAAAAGTGTTTACCTAAAAATGTTCAGTAGTCTTGGATACTTTCTAGAAGTGATTCATTTTATTTTAGGTTATATTCACATAACTGGACAGAAAGGTGTTAACAGTCTTGCAAGCTGCCAGTGAGTGTCTTCTAACTGAGGCAACACTGCCTGCCTGCGGGGAACAGGTGGTGGTAACTTACCTCGGGTTGACGTGGATAGTTGCAAGGTAGATCCCGGTGAGAACCTTTGGAGCCAGCAGCCAGGCTGCTTCGTTACTGCTTTGTTACTGACATTGAACAAATTAACATTTCTGACCATCTCCTCCCTTGTGACATGGGGATAATTTTTGCCTCTCTGAGTGGTGTGAGGATTAAATAGAGGTAACTTACCTACAGCCCAAAGCCTGCACCAGCACAGAGCGGCAGCAGTAACGATGATTACATCAAATATATACAGCAGTTGAGTCCTTGGAGATTCTTAAGGGAGGGAAACCAGAAGGTAGCCAGAAGTGGCCCTTTTACCTGTCTGATTTCGGCCTGGAGAAGAGGAAAACCACCAATCTCTTCCTTTTGCAACGAGGTAACTATAGAGGTCTCCCCTTTGAAAGATTACCTTTTCACACTCCTCCTTGTCGCTCCTCAAAGACACTGTTCCTTCTAATTTTATAATCTCATTTCTGTACGTGCGGGTTTATCTGGGCTTGGTGGCGAGCCAAGGTTGGGTGGAGAGAGGCATTAAAACCTGGCAACCTGGCTCTGGATGCCGCAGGGCTCCTGCCAGCCGTCCTCGGTTAAAAACGTGCTTTTTATTTCCCTTTCCCGCAGCCTCCTGTGCAGCAGCTCATTACCACCCGCTTCAATCACCGCTGCCAGCATCTCCCCAGAATATTTCCCCCTCCCCCCGCCCCGTCTCAGGGACATTGGTCGTAGCTGACATTTAAAGGAAATAAACACCGATTTAAAAAATTACAACCATCTCCGCCTGAAGAACCCAGCAGCAATGAATAACAGAACAGTCCAGAGAAGAGCGCCTGTCGGGGCTCAGCTCCGCAAGCCCTTCCCGCCACACAATTCCCCACACCCGAGCATCACAAATCACCATTTCCAGGCACCACTTGAGGCTGCCAATTCTACTTTCGCTTAATCTCATTTTAAATTCCAGCTACAGACGCGGCTCGGTCGCTGCGGCGAGGAGCGGGGCGGGGGTCAGCGGGAGGGACGCAAGGCCTAGGTCTGAAAGAAGCGCAGGGGCCCCTCGCGGTTTGGGGTCTCAGGCGGATCCCCAGAACCAATGCGGGCCGCCCAGGCTCCGAGGTGGGCGAGCCCCGAGGGGCGCTAGGCGCAGCCCGCGCAGACAAAGAAGCCGGCGCCAGCACAGGTCCCCACCGCCCTTCTCCTCCGCGCCTCCTCTCAGAAAAAAAAAGAGGGAAATCTGAGGGCCAAAAGGAGACCGTCCAGTCCTTTTGCTCCTCCAGACACCTAGGAGGGAGCGTCTCTCTTTCTGAGGCGTTTAACTCCCTCAGGGCAGATTCGTGGACTCCGTGGCCCCGACCCCGCCCGGCGGCCCTTTAGAATGCGAACTGGGCTTCGGCGCCGGGACTCCCGAGAGGCGTGCGCCCAGCGCAGCGCGAGGTGCGGCGAGCGAGCCCGAGTGGGCGGGGGCCAGGCGGGCGCGCGCCGTGCGACGCGCGGGGGCGGGGGAGCGGCCGGGACACGTGTGGCAGCGGCGGGGGGGATTCGGCGCCCGGGGCTTTAAGAAGGTGTGGAGTGGGGCGGGAGCTTTCCCAGGCCCGGCGGAGGGGCGTCGCGCAGAGGCGGCGGCGGCGCACCGAGGCAGCGACCGTCCCGCTCCCGGCGTCCGCAGCCCGGCCCCGCGCTCCCGCGGGCCAAAGAAACTTTGGGAGCAGCGGTCTCCCGCGGAACTTCCCGGCGGGGCTCGGCGCCCGCGCCCGCGCCCGCTCTACTCCGTCCGCCGCCTTCTCGCATTCTCTCCAAGCGGCTACTCGGTCCCGGCGCCTCCAAAACTGAATGAGAGAGCGGCGCTCAGGGCGCGCGGTGGCGGCGGCGGCGGCATGGAGCGCAGTTCCTGGGCCCCGCGGACTTTCCTCCTGGCGCTGGTGCTGGGGGCGACGCTGAGGGCGCGTGCGGCGGTGGGCTATTACCCTCGCTTTTCGCCATTCTTTTTCCTGTGCACTCACCACGGGGAGCTGGAAGGAGATGGGGAGCAGGGCGAGGTGCTCATTTCCCTGCACATTGCGGGCCACCCCACCTACTACGTTCCGGGACAAGAATACCATGGTAGGTACCTCAGCATCTCCGCTCTCACCGGCCAGCGCAGCTTTGTACCGCTTTGCTTCTTCCCAGGGGCCATTTAAACCTGAACCGTGACAACCCTTACCTCAGCTTTGCGCTCGGAGGAGGGAGAGAAAACAAACTTAGTGGGGGAGAGAGTTGCGAGTTAGAATTTATTCACCGGTCGCCCCCCACCCCGACTCCACACGCTCCCCTCACGCGTCTCTCCGAGAGGAGCGGGTTCTAGGCAGGGAAAGGCCGGAAAATTTGGTCCTCCTCACTCGTGGTTCTGACAGCTGACACTTGAATGAATTCGCGCCTCTTGTTTCCTTAACCCGAGTCCTCGGATTCCAGACCTTTGTCCCTGCTCTCGTTCCCCCTGCAGGGCAGCCGAGTGGCGCTAGGCTGTGCGGACCCGCTGGTGACAGATTGACGCGCCCGGGTCCGCAGCCGCCCCGCGGGTCGCCCGCCCGCCGCAAACTTCCCGCAGCTTCTCGGCCAGGGGTCCTTCTCGGTTCCTTCGTAGTCAACGGCCCTCCTGACAGGGAGCGGCTGCTTCCAGCGCTCTGTTCTAAAGTGGCGTTGAAAATGTCAGGAAATGGTGTGTTTTTTTTCTAAGTCTCCTCTTATTTTAACGTGCCTTTTCTTTCTAGAACGATCTCTGTGATATTTATTAATGATTATGTCTTTTTAATCTGCACAGCTTTAATTTCCAGGTAGGGACTGGAAGTTCCTTATAATTTAAAGATACCTTTTGAAAAAGGATCATTATGGAGCCCTTCATCAAAATTAAACATGATTGAAGAGGTACAATTTAGCTGCAAGCAATAGAATGTTGTGTAGTGCATGCATTTTTGATGTTTTAAGCTAGTAAATGGAGTATGTGGGAAAATAAGATATTGTCTATTTTCTATTATTTCTATTATTTCCTGGAACTTCTGAATATTTCTCTTCACTTCCATGGCGCTTTTAAGCGGCAACAGGCACTATTTAATTAGAATCTAAAGGCAAAAATACTGATACCCAACCAAATAGAAACTGTTGTCTCGTGATTTCATGTTACAGTTTCCATTTTTTGTGGGCTAACAGTTATTGGCATAGCAGGAGATAATCCACGGAGCAGCTGGCATTTGAGATAAACATGGATATAAAAATGATAAGAAATCTTAAGTTTTCTAGTTTAAAAAATCCTTCATATCCGCTTTAAAATATTTAATCTAAATGCTTACTAGAGATTTAAAATAGTACTTTAAAAAAAAAATAGTACTTTTACAGCTTTCTTGTGGCATGGCGGCAGCCTTGTCTGTAAAGCAGAAGTCTAATTTGGTGGAATTTCAGACTTTGGAATATTAATTTTCTGTAACTAGTTCCCTCTTTTAAAGCACTTATTGTGCTTACTCTCAAGAGCAGTCTGATGTTTTCCTGAGTTCATGAGAATCTTTTAAGGAAAAGGACCAGCCAATATGATGCCAACTCAGACCTCACCCGAAGACCAATGGATTGAACCTGTCACTTGGTGTGAGTCTTAGTGAAGGTGTAGAGAGTCAAGGCTGGGCTAAAAGATGTGGTTGTCAGGTTGTGATAGAAGACCTATGGTAATACAAAGCCTCATTTCTGCCCCCTCTGTTTCCATATCCTTTGTAAGGTGCCAGCATAGAAAAGTTAAAAATACCAAAATATGACATAGCCTTTGCTTTTGCTATGAAGCTAGCAAATGTAAGTCAACCTAAGACTGACCATAATCACATTCTAAGTCTAAAAAGAAATAGATGATAGAGAGTAAGATTGCAGTGTAACACTTCAAGTTGCACGTTGTGTGGGAAAGTCTCAATGTCTACCTCTTCCATCACTAGAAAAGGTAGAGAACTTTTATCATGTAAGTTTAAGATGATCAAATCATTCTAAACTTTGTGAATGGTTTTTGTAGGATTTTAAATTCCTGTTACCTGTTTTGTCAAATATTTAGATTTTGAAACTGGCTGTAGCTATAGGCCTTCAGTAAGTTTTTCCTTGTGAAATTTTCTACAGGTAGAAGAACTGTTTAAAAATGAAATGATGCTTACACATGTCTCCTTTTTTTATAGACTTTTGGAAATTAATGTTTAAAATTAATTATGTAACATCTATTTAAGAATTGAACTGATAGTAAGAAATTTTAACCTAATATACTGTTGTAGTTAGGTTAGGAGGTTATTTGGCCAATTTTTTTTTTAAACTAAGAAATACAAAATATTAGCTTCAGACTTTATTTCTAATTTTTTAAATTTTTAAAATGTAACAGTTATATCAGGAAAACTCTATCTTATCTATGATTTACACTGAACTCAGCATTTGAGGGAATGATTCTGGGGTACAGCTGATGACTGTTACTTTTTTACCTAAAAGAATGCATTGAGACAGAGGTAGTGTGTATAGTGCTACCTAACACAGAACATGACTGGAGATCAGGCTGTGTCAGCTACCCTCTGAGACTTGTGTCTGTGACAGAATAAGAGATGGAGATGCAAATATCAGAGTTCAATATTATGGGTCTCTGTATGTGTAGTATTTGTTTAAAGATTTTTGTTGAAAATCTTCTGGAAAAAAAAAAACACAACAAAAATACAATACAAAGAATTTGAAATTTGTGTATCTAACAGAATTGTCAGATATTCCTATCAAGTAGTGTATTCATCTGTTCACAGTTTTGGAAGCTCTACTAATTCTCATCACTTGATCACTTGGTACCTCTGTTGTCAGCTTCTTGTATCTTTTAAATCTGTTGTCTGTGACTTTCTTGAAAGGGCATCGTTAGTCACAATGAGCCGTGGTGTCTGCATGATGAGTTTAGAAACTCGGCAGTAAGAGGTTATGGTTGTATATTTAGCAATATATGTCTATGTGTATGTATATCATGTTGAATTAGGAAAGTCTCAGGGTCGGAGCAATTTTTCCTAGAATTTCCTTTTTTGGCACAAATCTCCAAATATGGTCAGTTTCCACAGCATGGTTTCCAGGCCCATACCTTAATTTCTTTTTTTTTTTGGTAGAAAATTGCAAATGATGGGAAAATAGGAAATGGAAACCTAGATGGTCCAGTCAGGTAGCCATTCTCTTCCTAAGCCACACCTGGCAATTCACTGCTCCTTCTCCTAAGGACCAGGTCATGATTGTGAAACAAGCAAAGATTGAGTTGATGTCTGCACCTTTTCTTTCCCCTGATAATCCCTCTTCTTCACCCTGACTCCTTAGGCTTTTGTTTAAACCAATTTGTAGTGAATGTGACTTGTCAATGTTTTATTCTCCCACAGTCTTAATTACAACTGTGGAAAGAGGTTTTTCCCTTTTTGTTTAAAAGAATTTGGACATCATTGAACAGACAGATAGTATATTTTGAACTAGAAAGATTTGGATAAACCTGACATCCTGTAATAAGAAAATGCCAACTCACAGGATGGGCTTTATTCAGTCATCAGAAGGGAGAGGTCAGATATAAGAGAAAAAAAAAACACATTATCTGTGAAAGCCTAAGTAAATGAGTCTGTGAAAAGTGCCTGAGCTTCCATGAGACAATTCAGATATGAGACAATTTCTCTAAATTTCTAAAAAGACTAGAATACCCATTATTACAGTGGCATAAGGTGGGGGAAATGTTCCAATACAGTGAAAAATATGCTCTAAAATATTGATAGAGGAAAAGTATCTGTTTTAAGCAGAACTGAATAGGTAATAAAGCATAATGCTTTATAAAGGGGATTTGATTATATTTTGTAAATTTGGTATCACTACTGATAGTTCTTCTGTCCTACATTTTCATTCTATTATTTATTTAATCATATTGTGGAGTGTGTGGGAAAACAAACTTCAACTGCTAAAACAGAATGTTTACGTAAAAAAGGTAAAATCAGAATAAAGTATTTAGGGTATTTTGTTGGAACCATTATTGGTATTATATTAAATGTGTTCTGGAATCAACTGGTTGCCATTTAAAAATCACCATTCAAAGGCAGTGCAATATAATGACTTCAAGTACTAGAATGATGTGTATGTCAGATACAATTTTTGGTAATATACTCCAGATTAAATTTCTTTCAAGGGAATGATTTTTTTTTAATTTGAATTAAATAATTATTTGAATTAATATTGCAGTTATTTGAATTAGCAATTATTTGAATTAATAGCAACCTGCTATTGCTAAGGTAACTGGGTTATTGATTGGGTGAGTAGATATTTGTTCTTTATATGTCTCTCACTCTGGAATCAGCATATTTAAACTCAGAATCATTTGTCAGATGCAATTTATAAGTGAACTACATCTGTGTCCTGCTTGTATATAACTATGAAAACTGAATATTTTAAAGCATTTTCCTCTACTTGTCTGATATTTCATCTCGTACTCTACAACTTATTTCAAATATATGTTACTGATGTGGTTCAGATTGTTTCTTAAATCATATAAACATTGATTTAATATATATTCCCTGTGTGAGTTTCAAAAAATTAGGCCTTTAGAATCATAATTGAAAACATCTAATTTAGGCAGATGTTCTTACTTCAGTCATAGCACTACATTACTAGAAATTATTTAATTAGAATATTTTCCTCTAATTTTTATGAATCTTTATTTTAAACTATTATTTTTGTTTTCATCAAAAATGGTAAAGAATAAAAGTTGTATCATTGTAATCATGTATTTTTATAGAACCATCTTATTCCAATAAATTTGTCTTTTCACCTTTAAAAAATCATAGGTGTTTTCACATTTTTTTCCATAAATTAGTTTCATTCAAAAGATAATATCTAGAACTTATCTTTGATTTATTTTTCCCCTGCCTGGAATTGGTCAACTCTATAGATGATCTGGAAATCTTACATTATTAGTTATATAGGATATATTGCATATTAAGCCATACTTGTTCTTCCAATGACTTTAGATGACACCTTGACAGTTATTTATTGTGTCTTTAATGTTCACAAATAGTCACTAATGCATGTATATTTGAAATATATTTCAGGTAGCCTTTACACTGGAAAAGCATAAATGAGTTACTGGTACTTTTTAAACACTGGCATTAAAAAATCTTGTATATATTCTCACACAAAAATATAAAGCTCTTTCTTCTTTTAAAAAATTCTTTATGTGATATAAAAATAGAAAAAAATAGATAACCCTATACTCAGTGCTTTTAGTTAGAATGGGTAGATTCAGTGTGCAAAGAAGTGCTTTGAACTATGATTGGGTGATGACAAAACACACGTATGATAAAGAAAATTCATTTATCTAAATGTTTTGGCTTCAATGATAACTTGGGTGATTAATCCACCCCTCTCCTACCCCACTGATTTTAAAGTTATTTATAAAATAATAAAGCTGTATCAATCTTATTAAACTTAAAGAAATATTAACACATTTTCAGAAATTGGAACTGAATTTTCAGATATGAAGATTTCTTAATGACTGTTCAAACACAAGAATGGTATATTTAAAAAAAAAATACTCTTGGCTCTCAGGAAATTCCACGTGAGGTGATCTCACTTTGGTGTCTCTTGTTTAGCTTAGAGAGTAATTTTTGCCATGGTCACCTGCCATGCCCATCTCATTGAAGGCAGAGCTTCTGAAGGGTTGAATGCTGTGCCTATGGGTTAACCAATTATTTCTAACATGTGCTTCTCTAAAACTACTCATATTTTTCCTTTTTATTTGATGTCCTGTAGGAGCGAAGGGTAGCAGCTGGATTTGGGGTGTGTAAATGGCAACCCACTCCAGTGTTCTTGCCTGGAGAATCCCAGGGACGGGGGAGCCTCGTGGGCTGCCATCTATGGGGTCACACAGAGTCAGACATGACTGAAGCGACTTAGCAGCAGCAGCAGCAGCAGCAGCAGCAGCAGAAGGATCACTACAAATGTACAGATGTTGATTTATGGCTTAAGGCAGCTCTAATTATTAAAAAAATGTAATTAGATAGCTTTTGAATGCCACAAAGAGATAGTTATAGGAATTATGAGGTTCCCAAGTAAACATTGAAAACCTAGGTTATCTCTCAATGCTAATTTAGCTTTCTTTAGAAACATAAAACTTTGTTTGGGAAACAAATTAAATTTTATTGATTAAAGGACTCTTTGAAACTGTATGCGAACTCATGAGTGTTTCAAATAGCCCTGGTTACTGATGGATGCTGTTGCCCGCATACCAAGGGACATGAAGAAGGAGTGATAGTGGTTTACCAATAAGTGCTATGCTCGCCTCAGAATCATCATTCTCTGCCTTTCCTGCTCTGACCCTGTCTCCTTCCACCTGTATCTCACGTGTTTTCTCCCATGTCCCCTGTCTTCCTCCTCCTATTTTTTTTTTCATTTTCTTTTTTCTTTTGCTCTTTCCCCTCACATCACAGGGCCTTGTCTTCCCTCTCCTCTTCCTTCTTCTTTCCTGCTTCAAAACTTGATTACTTTGCTCCTTTAATTCTTTCTCTTTCTTCCTTTCAGATTTACTGTCACTATCTCAACCTTTTTTCTCTCCTCTTTAGCATGAAAAATATTAGTATATATACAGATAGTGTGTAATTACCATGTATTTTATTCATTGGATATTTATAATAATAAAAGTGGATGAGTTGGCTCCTGTATTTCTCTCAAAAAAATAGCTTCATCTTTCTGTGACATGCACTTGCCCTTTTTAAAAATCATAGGATAGTTATTCCTAATAGGAAAGTAAGGTTCTTGCTTCTACACTGTAAAATCTCTCAGAAGAACTTTCAAGCCAGTAGCTGTTTAATTCTGAGTTAGCTACTTTCCCCACTGTCAGCTATGGAGTCAAACTGCAGAATCAGAAGTCTGTGTATGGAAGCATATGTATATAAATATATATATACACACACACCATGAGGAAGAGGTACAGTTTAGGAAAATGCACACTGAATTAGCTTAACTCTAAAAGGTAGGTTGATTTGATGTCTTGAATGCTTGAGTTCATAAAGACTTTTCTAATAAAGGGATGGACTGTTTCTATCATCACCTCAGTCACCTCAAGTTATATCCTTTACTTTCTAGTCTCTTTGCTAAGACTCCTAACAATTGTATAGCTATGAAATAGTGATGCCACCTTTCAGGGTACCTGGCACTTAACAGGTTATAAAGAGGGTAGAGACCTTGGCATGAACACTAGATTGGGTGTCAAAAAGGGAGGTGTGTTGCTCTGGGGTAAGTTCCACAGTCTTTCTTCATTAAAACCTATTTTAGGGACTTTCGTACTGGTCAAGTGACTCAAGACTCCATACTCCCAATGCAGGGAAACCCTTGGTTGGATCTGTAGTCAGAAACGAGATCCTACATGCTACAACAGTATTCTTGCCTGAAAAATTCCATGGACAGAGGAGCCTGGTGGGGTACAATCCATGGGGTCATAAAGAGCCAGGCACTACTGAGCAAGATAATGGTGGTGGACGAGGAGTTCAGCAGGAACTGAAGGAAATAACTTGAGGTGACTGAGGTGATGATAGAGACCATCCCTTTACTAGAAAATGCTTTATGCAGTCAAAGTTTATACCTGAACAGCTGTATCAGCCCTGGAATACCTCTTATGGACTTCTTGTATCTTAAGAGAAATCAATCAAGTTCTTGTTATTTGCACCTGTGTAATTCTAATTATTTTTTCTAAACACATAAATGATCCATTTTGCATTCTCTTTTAGATTTGTCCCAATTCTTGTATTGAGCTCTGAAGTGCTCCGGTTCTCCCATAGAATTGCTTTTGGTCACATTGATGGAACTACGATATTTAGTAAGACACTTTTGATGATACATTTTCAGAGTTTCCCTCAAGATGTACTATTAATACTTCTGCAGGTGGCAAAAGAGTGCATTGTATGCTAACTTTTTACTGATGTTTTGAGAAGGTAACCTGTGCCCTACCTTTAATTACTGGAGTTTCTTGTAACTGATGATTTATGCTGGTGAGTTTGTTTATAAACTTTATTTCCTGTCAGTCCTATTTGTCTAAAATGCAGTATCACCATATGTAAATCCTGTTGACACTTAAAATACTTAGATGTGTGACATGATTGTGAACATGAGCTCTGCCCCAACCTTAACCTTGTTTGTTATGTCTGGCTCAGCCTCTAGGACCAAATCCAGTATTGTCATTTCTCTCTTGCTTGCTGCATATTGACAGAGGAAACAGGCATCTCAGCCTTACCTTTAGGAACATAGAATCTTCTTGTTTAGGCCACCTTTGTTATGAATGTTGAAATATCCTATGATCATAGTTGCAGATCTTTTCTTACTTCCTTTTTTTTCGTGTAAACATTTCCTGTAACCTCATCCTGCAAAAAATGTTACATGTCCAGTGTTTGTGATAGAGGAATATAAGGAAATTAGTTGGTTGTAGGCCTTTTTTTTTTTTTAAAGATGAGTTCATATTCCCATTCCAGGCACTGATACTATCAAAAAATTTTTAGAAAGGTAACTCAGGAACTTGGGAATAAATTAATAACAACAACATTAACAATAGCAAGCCCTAAAGAAGCCCTTAGTATGTGTCAAGTACTGATCTATATGCTTTATGTTAAATATTAATTCATGTAATTTTCACAAGAACCTCATGAGGTGGGTATTGCTATCCTCCTTTTCTGGAGATAAAATCTAAGTCACAGAAAAATAAGTGTTTTTTGCCCAAGATCATGAAACTGTCATGCAAGAGTGCTCAGTCCGTCTTGCTTCAGAACCCATATTTTTATCTACTATGCATTTATTTTTAGAAATGAGAATTATTTCAAGAAAGAGATAATAATAAAACATTACAAAAGACATTTTAACAGAGGGAAAATAAGGAAAAGTGAAAGCTAATTTTGTTATTTAAAGACTACAAAATGAAAACCACAAAGATTATATCCATGCCAAACAAGACCAGGATTTTATAGTCCTAAATATTCCTTGACTAGAATCACCTTCCAGACAAAGCACAAAGCAAAGATAACATTTAGTTTACTGTTGACTTAAAAGAGTTAACATGCCTTTAAACTATCATCATGAATAGAAATATGAGAAAGTGATTCGCAAATTTTGCTGAAATTTATTAACATTTTGATGAATGTAATTTTAGTGAAGATTTTCAAGTAAATAGGGAATTTCTTCTCTGACTTACTGTTAGAACTTGAGTAGGACATGAATATAAGAGGAAAACTGTAAATTTAGATATAGAGACATTTTAAAAGATTTTCATTGCAGTGCATCTATTTGTAACATATTTCTTTCTTTAGGAAATTCCTTCAAGTGTTACCAGTCTGTGGGTAGAGCCTGTGAAGTTGAGTAATGGGCTTCACAGCGAAAGTCCTGGTGACAGTCCAGAGCGTTGTACAGTGTCTGACCTTGCTTGTCTATCACTGTCTCACAGTGATAGAGACGCCAGTGGAATAACGAGTTGCTTTATACTTGCCTTTGTAGGGTTATTTTTCAGATGTGAATCAGATTTTTAAATATCACTTTCTATTGAGCTTATTTGAATGAGGAGGAAAAGGGCTAAGCATCATCTCCTGCCCTTGTCCCCAAATTAATTCACCTTCTACCAAGGAGGGCAGAAGTCAGTTGGAGGTTTGGTGGCAACCAGGTGAGGTGACACATGAATTATGGTAGTAATACCAGTGTTTCCGAAGAATTGATGCTTTTGAACTGTGGTGTTGGAGAAGACTGTTGAGAGTCCCTTGGACTGCAAGGAGATCCAACCAGTCCATTCTGAAGGAGATCAGCCCTGGGATTTCTTTGGAAGGAATGATGCTAAAGCTGAAACTCCAGTATTTTGGCCACCTCACGCGAAAAGTTGACTCATTGGAAAAGACTCTGATGCTGGGAGGGATTGGGGGCAGGAGGAGAAGGGGACGACAGAGGATGAGATGGCTGGATGGCATCACCAACTTGATGGACGTGAGTTGGGAGTGAACTCCGGGAGTTGGTGATGGACAGACAGGCCTGGCGTGCTGCAGTTCATGGGGTTGCAAAGAGTCGGACATGACTGAGCCTCTGAACTGAACTCAGCTGAACTGAACCAGTGTTTCCTGAATTGTCACCATTGTAATTTATCCTAAAGTTTGTCATCAGATCTGAATGGAGAGCCACTGACCCCTGGTGGAAGCTAAATCAGATGGTGGAGGACAGATTCAGGCTGGGAGCTTCCTGTGTCAAACCCACAGAGGGCCTGAAGGGAGGAAGGCTTATGCTTTCACTAGGGGAGAAAAATGTGCTTCATTGGACATTAACAAAAGGACAGTAGCCTTATAAAGCTATTATCAAAAAGTGTAGAGAAGGTCCACATAGAGATCATTTCTTTCCTCAGGCAGGACAGAGCAGATCATCTCTCTGTTTAGCATTCACCAGTGAGCTGTGCCGAGTTGTAGCTCTAATGGCAGATCCGTGAGCCTCCAGGGTGGTGTAGGAAGCCCAGAGGCTAGTTACTGGGTGACCTGACCTGATACAGGTATTAAACTGTGAATATTTGTCTCAAAGAGGCAGACACTTCAATTCCAAATGAATTGTGAAGCATTTTAAACATACAGAAAACTACAATAAATTAAAATTCAAGATTGGTATCACTAATGAGTACCCAAGGGATACCTATCTGTATCCGTTGAAGTAAAATGCAAATGCTCTGGAGATCAAGCTCTTCACAATTGTTAAAATAATACTTAATTGATTTGACCCACATTGCTGAGTGATTTTTGCACATCTAGACAAGTTTGTCCTGTCTCAGCTATGCCAGGGGTTCCCATATATTTCTACAATATAATGAAAAACATGGAAGCTTCGCAAACATGAAAGAGCAGGAAATCTTGAGCGAGGTACAGGCTTGGTTGTCATCTTATAGAAACAACTGGTAAAAAATAAAGTTCATTACTTTGGTTAATTAAAGACAGATATTTCCAGTGAATAAGAAGAATGTTTCTTAAAAGTATTGTCAGTAAAAGATTTATATTGAAATTTAGGTTGGCTATTGAAATATTACCAAGTAAAACAATTTCTTAAGCTTTTGTTTTGGTTACAATAGCCTCTAAACCTTTATTTTTACTTATGTTGTGACATGGACCCATGTGAAGATTTATAAGTTTTATTATTAGCTACCACAGAGTTGTACAGGTTGGAGAAGGGCAGGTGTGCCAGAGTACCGTGGCTGCCAGCCACAGAAACTGGTTGTGGCTAATGTGGGCTAAAGGAATTCATTAATAGGAAGTGGTTTAGAATGGAAGGAAAATCCAGATATTAGACTTAGAAATGATGATAGAGTATCATGGAACAGGGAATCAACTGCTAAAGGAATCATGGTGTAAGAATCATGATTTTCTGACTTTTTAAAGACTTTATCCACCCCTCACCCCCATTTTCAGGCTTTTCTGGCCCCACAGCTTGGATGAAACCTCTCCAACTCCTTTGCTTTCTTGTTGTCAATGAATTCTAATTCCTGGGACCAAGCTATGGCCATCCCACTGAGATGGACTTTAAGATCAGAGGGATATCTCTTTCTGAAGGAAAATTCAGGTTCTGTTACCCCAAAGAAGGAGAAATGAGTGTAAGGCAGGCAGAAACAACAGACGAGTGCCACAATAGTCACGATACATGGTTAAGGGGAGAAAAAAAGTGTAAAATGACCTCTGGGAAAGGAAGTATTGACACACAGGTCATATGGAGAAGCAGTGTTCTCTGGGGTCCTATTGCATTCTTCATTATGTGTGAAGATTTTAAGCGATGTTTTGAGGGCACGTGTCAAAGGGCGAATTATCTTTTTATTATGGATATAGATCCAACCTAAAAGTGACTTACCATGCTTTTGTGTTCTTATAAAAGTGTCTGATTCTCTTTTCTAAGCTGCACACTGCAATGCGGACTGCCTATCCTTGTGCAAGAAACCCAGATTCCCTGAGATGTATGCACTTTTCTCTCTACCTCAGTCCCTGAGGGATCTTAGATTCAGTGATCTCTAAGGGAATATTGAAGGTAAATTAATGAGTACATGCCTCTGCCTTCATGCATTGCCATAGACAAACCATCCCGATATTCACTGGGAAGAATGTCAAAATGTCTTGGTCTTCTTTTGCCCTTTATTCTTCTCCTCCTTCGCTCTGTCGTGTTGGGGTACCCAGGGCTCTGTCCTTTCTCCTTTTCTCTTTTTCGTCTGCCCTATCTCCCCAAGGATGCCATCCATTATGATGCTTTAAGTGCCACCTGTATGTTGGTGACTCTTTGCTGACTTCCTGAATTCCTCACTTTTACACCTCAGTCAGTATCTCTACTTGGATGTCTACTGGTATCTCAAACTTAATATACCCCTAAATGAGCTTCTTATTTCCCCTAACCCTGCCACTCCCAGAGTAGCTCCTCCTCGAGTCTCCTCATCTCGTTTTTTGCCAACTGAGTCATTATAGTTGTTCAGTCCCCAAACTGTTCTTTCCCTAACATTCCACGTCTGGTCCCAAGTCCAGGTAGCTTTACGTTAATACACACCCAGAATCTGCCATGGCCACCACCCCCTCACACCTGGATTACAGCAGGCTGCTGATCACTTCTCCTGCTTCAATGCTTGTCACCTTCATTCTAGTCTTAACACAGCGGCCAGAGTGATTTGGTTCAAACCAACCCTCTGCTCCACACCTAGGACAACTATCCAATCCACCAAGTTGCCTGGAACAGCTCTGGGTCTGCCTCTGTTTTCCCAACAATATTGTCTGAATTTGAAAGATAAAATCTTCTGTAATTCTATCCATCCTTTTTGTTGTTCCCCTTCTTCAAGAAAATCCTTGGCATGGCCTTGAAGGCCCATAGCACCTGGCCCCATTGTAACTTTTCTGACCTCATATCTTACTAACTTTCCTCTTACTTTTCCTCTGAAATTATGCGGGCTTCTTTTTTGTTTTTCAAACACATGAAGGGCTCAGTTCTGTCTCAGAACCTTGGCACTGTCTGTTCCCCTTTCTAGCATGCTGTTCCCCAGATGGCCCCGTGCTCCCTCCCTTCCTGATTCAGGTGTGTCTTCAAACGTCCCTTTTCACTGAGTTTCTCCCTGTCTATAGTCTTTAAGCTTAGTCTCCCCCCAGTATTCCATATCCCTTGGACTGCTTTATTTTCCTTCATAGGTGTTATCATCACCTATGTAATTTACTCTTTACCTTGTTTGCTTTCTGGAACCCTAAGAATAATGCCTTTAAGTTCCACCAAGGCAGGGATTTTTGTCTCTTTTGTTTGCTGCTCTGTTTCCTGTGCCTAAGATAGTGCCTAGCTTATAGCAAGCATGTAAAACATTTTGATATAATGAATTAATGAGCAAAAATAGTACTTGAGAACCCTGTTTTTTAAAATTGTTATGTGAAAATGATATTCAAAATAAGAGGAAAATTTATAAAAAATGGATTTGTGAGTACAATTTGGCCTTTTGAATCCATGATAACAATGTTTTAAAAAATGTAAAAACCATGTTTCTACTTTCCCACCCTCCAAACTTGCAACATTCTCATGACTTTTCTGAGACTATGCAACTCTATTTATAGTAGTCTGTTGGATTGGCTTTGCTTTAACTATATGTTAGCCTATCCAAAAAAGTTCTCATAGCAATTAGTGACTACAATTATTAATAGAAACTATGAAGCTCTTATTCCCAGAAGCTCCTCTGTGCTGCACCATAAATAAATTTGAAGCAATTTTGATGAATGGGTAGATAGTTTGCATTTAAATTTTCATCTGAATGGGAATAAATAATGGGAAGAACAGAGACCGAAATAGCTTGGCTTTGTGCTCAAACAGATATGTAGGAACCTTAAAGAAAACACACAAAAAAAGGAAACAAAAATTTTCTCAAAAGATTTAATCTTTGAAGAGAACTCTATTTGGGCAGTGATGAATATATGAAGGGAACAACAGCTGAGAATTCTGGCTCTTCATTACATTTGATTTATTGATACCTTGTAAGTTGAGAGCATCAGAGGTTCCAAACATGAATTACGGATTTCAACATGAATGTTGCCAGGAGTTGTTAGTGAGAATTGCTTCCTCTTATAGATAAGATTGAAGATTCTTTCCCCTACTCTATTTCTGATATATGTGGGTACTTTATAAAGTATCCTTTGAAGTCAGAAGAAACTTAGCTTTTAGGAATTTATGGTTGTGGACGGCACATGAACTGGTTCATTCTGGACTTTGTGCGTTCAAGCTTTGTGGCCTTGAGCAAGTGATCTCACCTCCCTGTGTCTGTTTTCCCTTCTGAAAAATAGCAGTGATGATAATACCCGGCTCATGGGTTTGTTGTGAAACTTCAATGAGAGAGTACATATAAAGAGCAGCACAATGCCTGGCACAGAAAATAATGTTAGGCATTAGTGTTATCATGCACTTGCTGACACTTTTTCCTGTGAGTAAACAGGTCTATACTGACGGAAACAGGATTTATAATCTCTTTTCTCTTAGCGTTATGTGCTCACTTTATTGATATTTTTCAAAATATATATAATTCTAAGACAGGCATAATACTTTATTGAATGGCTATACATAATTAATAAATTTATAAATGTTTGACATTTTTGTCATTTTCATTTTGTTTTCAGTGTTCTAAACACTATGGTGAATATTTTTATACATCTTTCTAAATTTGGCACAATTCTTCTCCCCCTCCCCCCTGGTTGTGGTTTTATTTTCATTTTTGTCATGAATTTTTATTTGTAGATTATGTTAGTAAATTTATGAAAACAGATATATTTTTGTTTCTTTTGTTCTCTTATATTGCTTTTGTGCTTGGGGAGTCTTTTCCTACTCAGAGACAAGATAAATATTTACATAAATATTTTCCCTATCCTATTTTAAATTATGGATTATCATAACTCTATGCATTGTTAGTGCATTGATTTCATTTGTTTATGTTTCTTTTGTTGTGGGACAAGTGGATCCCTCAGAACCACAAAGGACTCTGTGTTGATACAGTAACATTCTGCCATTACCTAGTTTGTCTTAGCCACTATTAAAAATGCTTTTGAAAAAGCTGTCCCATATACTATGTGTATTGAATTATTGCTACTGACCATAGTTGTGGCATGCAAATGTCAGGTGCCTTTACTTAAGCCTTTCAGGGAATCTTTGCTTTTTTTCAGCAGGATTTAGCTTACTTTCCTGCACAGAATTCTTTTTGGTATTCTAATATTGTCAACTATGAGATCATGGGATCAAGAAATTGCTGACATCAGGAATTACTCTTTTGCTGATGGTACCTTTTTTGAGTGCCAATCAAAAGCATTTCTATCCAGTCTTGTATCACATATATATATATTATCTTATGCCTATGTACATTAGCAGTGTATGAAGTATCTACCTTCTTTTTTATCAAGGAAATGTTAATAAAGCAGAAGTGCCCACATATGAAATGCAAAGTGTGTAGGTTTCTTGTTCTTTCTAATTTAGCTCTCAAGCTACTTCTGTTACTCTCAGACTTCATTTTCTCTTTTTTTGTGGGGGTACGCTTCTGTCTGACAGTGGTGCTGTAGCTTATAATGGGCCTCTTTCTCACTAAATCTAGTGGTGTTAAACTTCAGGAATCCGTAGTGGATGACTGCCCCCTCTGGTCTAAACAGAAATCAGGTGACTGCTGCCAGCAGTTGTGACATGGAATCTTCCTATACTTCACCTGCATTCAGTCCTGTCAGTGCATTTCGGGGAGATAATACCACACCTCTTTGCCCTGTAATTCTAGGCAATACTCCGTGGGAAAATTTAGCAAATTAAGTTATGTGAACCAGTGAAATTCTGTTTTGTTTTTTTTTTTGAGATGGTCCTCAGGACTGAATCCTTGTGTCATGAGAGAGGAAAGTATCTCTAAATCTAATCTCTTGCTGATAAGCAGTCATATGTTTTGCCTGGATGTGTATATTCAGACAGAAATGGGATCAAATTATACCTACCAGTTGGCTTTTTTCACTCAGCTTATATTTTCAGTATCATGCAATAATTACAGAGCTTCATCTTTGTTTAGTGACTACATAGTATTACATTGTATGGATATATACAAACATACAGTTGACATGTTGACATATAGCATGACTTTAAACTGCGTGGGTTACTTATATGAGGATTTTTTTCAATAAGTATAGTATGTACTGCTGTACCATGTGTTCTGAGGCTGGTTGAATCTACAGATACAGAACCATGGATATAGCAGACCAAGTATAAAGTTATGTGTGGATTTTCAACTGAGTAGGAAGTAGGTGCCCCAACCCCTTGTTGTTCAAGGGTCAACTGTAGAAGGGTCAGCTGGAAAAGACTCTTCAGAGTCCCTTGGACAGCAGGGAGATCAAACCAGTCAATCCTAAAGGAAATCAACTGTGAATGTTCATTGGAAGGACTGATGCTGAAATGGAAACGCTAATACTTTGGCCACCTGATGTGAAGAGCTAACTCATTGGAAAAGAACCCTGATGCTTGGAAAAATAGAGGGTAGAAGGAGAATGGGGTGACAGAGGATGAGATGGTTGGATGGCATCACCAACTCAATGGACATGAGTTTGAGCAAACTCAGGGAGATAGTGAAGGACAGGGAAGCCTGGCATGCTATAGTCAGTGGGATTGCACAGATTTGTACATGACAGAGACTGAACAACAACAGCAGCTGTTTTTAATTCCCTCTAATATTGTACTCAAGTTTGGGATAATAAATACAAAATTGCAAAAGTCTTTTTTTAATTCATGTTTATCACTCACTGATGTGCAAATATTCTCACAGTGTAAATAACTAAAACATATTTTTGCTTCAAAATATATTAAGAACACTAAAATACTAACACCTACTGTCAAATTGTTCTCCAAAAAGATTATATTAGTTTACACATTGTCCAGCAACCTATCTGCACACACACACACACACACACACACACACACACACACCTCAGTACTCAGTGATACAGTTATTTTTAGTATTCACTAAACTATTGGTTTGAAAAAGAGTATTTTTAAATTATTTTATTTTTGCTTCTTTGATTATTAGAGGGGTAGAAGACTTTTGTATGCCTCATAACTGATGTATATGTGATCCTTTGTGTGTATCTGTTAGATCCTTTACTCATTTTTCTATTTTAAAGTTCCCCTTTTTCATATTGGTTTGAAGAAGTCTTTATTAATGTTAGTCATCCTTTGTAATAAATGTTACAAGTATTTTTCCCCAATTTGTTCTTTATCTTTTGATTTTTATGTAGTCAAACCAATCTGTTGTCTTCTCTTTTCAGAGAGGAATGACAGTTGTTAGTGGTGTGATCTCTAGAATCAGACATACCTGAATTGTAGTCCTGACTCTGCTACTTTGTTTTAATAGTTGATTCTCATTATATGTGATGGTTTTATTCTATAATATCTCTGGGAACACTGAATTAAATACTGAACTGTGGTTCCTAGAAGAAATATAGAGTTAGATTCCTGTGAGCCTCTGGTCACATTTTCATAACAGATCAATACATGTTTTATGTGTGTTTCTGTTTAAAGACACCTTATTGAATACACATTGCTGATTCATTAACATTGAACTCATGGCCAGCAGTACTATAATTCACACATAAATGTATTTTCTCTATTAGATGCATCACAGCCTTCTTGCTCTTAGGAGCACTAGACAGCACTCCAGCACTGTGTGTGGGGAGTTGGGGGAGGGGTCTGCATTTTCAGCAGTGAAATCACCAACAAAAAGCACAAAAATGTGAAAATGAGGCTAAATAGAACTTGAAAAGGATACTTGTTTACAGTATGGGAGTTGAAATAAAAAGTCAGACACTTGCCTTATTCAACTGGGACTGTGCATCTTAGGTGACTCAAATTTTTTGCCACTCTGTGCATGTGAATGACTGTGAAAGTGCCATGAGTATTGCTTTTGGAGTTACAAGTATATTTTAGAGAACAGGTGAATTAACAAACATGGAATCTGTGAATAATGAAGGTGGACTGTATACACTGCTGTGACAGTTACTTAACATCTCTAAGTCCCATTTCATTATATGTAAAAGGAAGACTTACATTGTGACATGACATAGTGAGATGTATTTGGTATATAATAAGCTGGTAAATGTTAGCTGCAATCAGTATTGTATGATTTTGTCCTTTAGTGTCATGCATACAAAAAGCATCCTGAACTCTCATATTATGAAAACATTCTTATATTCTCTCTTAGTCGTTTTGTTTTTGCATTTAATCCTCAAATCAGTTGGACTTCTTTCATGTCTGGGAAGTATGGTACTGATATAATGTTTTTCTATGTGTTCTGTCAGTTTCCTCACTACCATTCCTTGAATAGAACATTTTCCTTCTACTAATTCTCGTTTTTTAACCACTAGTTTTTAAGTATTTTATTCTATAGTGCAAGTGATCTTTTACAGTACATCTAATTGACCATTTCTAGTATATAGGAACGCTATTGAATTTTATATATTTTGTATGTAGGTGTTTTATTGAACTCTCTGAATGTTTTTACCAATATTTGGAAAGGTCAATTTTCTTCCATTTTTAGGAGGCACTTTTACAGCACTCAGAAAATAAATTAAGAAAGGATGGAGGAAGAAGACAAATTGCATATGAACCAGGAAGGGGTAACAAGAACTTAATTTTACATCTTGCTGGAAAAAAAGGGAAAACAATAGAATGGGAAAGACTAGAGATCTCTTCAAGAAAATTAGAGATACCAAGGGAAGATTTAATGCAGAGATGGGCACAATAAAGGAAAGAAATGGTATAGACCTAACAGAAGCAGAAGATATTAAGAAGAGGTGGAAGAATACACAGAAGAACTGTACAAAAGAATTCTTCATGACTCAGATAATCACGATGGTGTGATCACTCACCTAGAGCCAGACATGCTGGAATGTGAAGTCAAGTGGACCTTAGGAAGCATCCCTATGAACAAAGTAGTAGAAGTGATGGAATTCCAGTTGAGCTATTTCAAATCCTGAAAGATGATGCTGTGAAAGTGCGGCACTGAGTATGCTAGCAAATTTGGAAAACTCAGCAGTGGCCACAGGACTGGAAAAGGTCAGTTTTCATTCCAATTCCAAAGAAAGGCAATGCCAAAGAATGTTCAAACTACCGCACAATTGCACTCATCTCACATGCTAGTGAAGTAATGCTCAAAATTCTCCAGAAAAGGTCAGTTTTCATTCCAATTCCAAAGAAAGGCAATGCCAAAGAATGTTCAAACTACCGCACAATTGCACTCATCTCACATGCTAGTGAAGTAATGCTCAAAATTCTCCAAGTCAGGCTTCAACAGTACGTGAACCATGAACTTCCAGATGTTCAAGCTGTATTTAGAAAAGGCAGAGAAATCAGAGATCAAATTGCCAACATCCACTGGATCATTGAAAAAGCAAGAGAGTTCCAGAAAACATATACTTCTGCTTTATTGACTATGCCAAAGCCTTTGACTGTGTGGATCACAACAAACTGTGGAAAATTCTTAAAGAGATGGGAATCCCAGACCACCTGACCTACACCTGAGAAATCTGTATGCAGGTCAGGAAGCAACAGTTAGAACTGGAGATGGAACAACAGCCTAGGGATAGCCAGTGTACTCAAGTGGGCTTGTAGCCATAAGGTTATTTTGATAACAACAAAAAAAGAGATATTGTCTATGAAAACTCCCAGCCTAGATAACCAGTAATGTGAACTTCTTTTAATCCTTTATCTGTTTATTCACTGGAGTTTAAAATACTGGCTTTACTTACTTGAGAGGGTGACAAATCATTATGTGGAAATGTTTTGTAATTTGTAAAGTGATACAAAATGTAGGGCAATGTTGCTGTTACCATCATTAATATCATCAGTATCATCATCATCATCTAGTTTTAAGATCATGAGAAAGGCTGGGCTGGAAAAAGCACAAGCTGGAATCAAGATTGCCGGGAGAAATATCAGTCACCTCAGGTATGCAGATGACACCACCCTTGTGGCAGATAGTGAAGAGGAACTAAAGAGCCTCTTGATGAAAGTGAAAGAGGACAGTGAAAAAGTTGGCTTAACGCTCAACATTCAGAAAACGAAGATCATGGCATCCGGTCCCATCACTTCATGGCAAATAGATGGGGAAACAGTGGAAACAGTGGCTGACTTTATTTTTCTGGGCTCCAAAATCACTGCAGATGGTGATTGTAGCCATGAAATTAAAAGACGCTTACTCCTTGGAAGGAAAGTTGTAACCAACCTAGACAGCATATTCAAAAGCAGAGACATTACTTTGCCAACAAAGGTCCATCTAGTCAAGGCTATGGTTTTTCCAGTGGTCATGTATGGATGTGAGTTGGACTATAAAGAAAGCTGAACACCGAAGAATTGATGCTTTTGAACTGTGGTGTTGGAGAAGACTCTTGAGAGTCCCTTGGACTGCAAGGATATCCAACCAGTCCGTCCTAAAGGATATTAGTCCTGAGTGTTCATTGGAAGGACTGATATTGAAGCTGAAACTCCAATACTTTGGCCACCTCATGAGAAGAGCTGACTCATTGGAAAAGACCCTGATGCTGGGAAAGATTGGAGGCAGGAGGAGAAGGGGATGACAGAGGATGAGATGGCTGGATGGCATCACTGACTCGATGGACATGAGTCTGAGTGAACTCCGGGCGATGGTGATGGACAGGGGGCCTGGAGTGCTGCAGTTCATGGGGTCACAAAGAATCGGACACGACTGAGCTACTGAACTGAACTGAATTGATGGAGGAGAAGCAGGGTGGGAAGAGTGAATGAAGCAAAGACAGAGGAAAGAGAAGGAGCAGGGAGAGAGACAGACATAACAGAAAAGAGAATGGGGAGGGAAGAAAAAAGACGCAAGCAGAAGGAGAGGGAGAGAGGGAAAGAATATCCTGCATAAGGCAGCTGCAGCGTCGCTCAGTCTTCAGATTGTCTTATTGTTGCTATCACTGGCTGACTTCTGCCACTGGCTCTCTGTGTTTCTGTCTCTAACCTACCTGATAAAACCACACTTTTTCTTAGCCTTACCCCATTCTCTTCACTAGTTTAGGGTATTATGACCTTAGAAATTTTATATTATTGATGATTTTGCCTCATTTTCACAGCCGCATTCAGAAGTTTTTCTATCATCTAATTGTAGTAGTTTTCTTTGTTATAAAAATGAAGTTATAAATTTTTATTCTAATTTACTTTCTATCCTTTTTGGTTAGATTACCATTTTAAAATGCATTCTGTGATGTTTAGACTAATTTTTAGTTGTCCTGTTATGTTTTGGTAGTGGAAGGCTCGTGAATTCATTAGTCCATCTATCATACACACACACACATACACGCATACTTATGATGACTTCTGAAAGAAGTATTTTGAAGACATCTGCCTTGAAATATCTTTTAGGAGATGTCCTCTTTTCTCCTTTTTGTTTCTGTGAACATTTTGTGTTCTTCAGACCTAAAATCTCCTAGTGGTGAGGTGCCTCGGGGCAGTGACTTTGTGGCAGACCACCTGTTTGTGGCACAGAGCTGGCTGTCAGTAGAGGCACATCACACTTGGTGGTGGTTGGAAAGGCAAATAAGGAGCATAAGGAACAAAGAGAGGGAAGCAGCTGGGAAAGATGGGAATGGGAATGTGACAATAGAAAGGAAAGGGTCTGGTAAGTTGTAGAAGGGTGTGTTTGTATGTGTTTGTGTGTGTGTGTTGAGGTCAATGTATGGGATGGAGTTCAGGGAGTAAGGGCCATTACAAGGCGTGGAGGGAACCAGTATGTATTTTGGAAGTTGGGATGAAGGTCTTTTCATTTTGTCAATGATTTTCTTTGTTATGCATAAGCTTTTAAGTTTAATTAGAGCCCATTTGTTTATTTTTACTTTTGTTTCTTTTGCTTTAGGAGATGGATCCAAAATTGTTGCTATGATTTATGTCAAAGAGTGTAAAATAAGAACTTTAATTTTGTTGTGATGGAAAGAGAGAGAAGGGAGACCCTTTCTAGATAGATGTGTTTCAGGAACTCAGAACTTAAATGCTACTGTTATTAAAAAGTAGCTAATATTTACTCCATGCTTATTACTTATAGATACTTTGTTAAGTACTTTATCTACATTGTCCCATTTAATTTTAACAACTCTGGGAAACGATACTCTTATGTACATTTTATAGGAGAGACTGAGGCATGAAGGTCATAGAGCTGTTAAGTGGGAGAGCAGACCTCAAATCCCTGAGGATGATTTCTGGAGCTTGGACTCACAATCATGAATTGCTTTGATATATATGTCTTTTTTTTAATTTTATTTTTAAACTTTACAATATTGTATTAGCTCTGCCAAACATCGAAATGAATCCGCCACAGGCACACCCGCGTTCCCCATCCTGAACCCACCTCCCTCCTCCCTCCCCTACCCTCCCTCTGGGTCGTCCCAGTGCACCAGCCCCAAGCATCCAGTACTGTGCATCGAACTTGGACTGGCGACTCGTTTCATACATGATATTATACATGTTTCAATGCTATTCTCCCAAATCTCCCCACCCTCTCCCTCTCCCACAGAGTCCATAAGACTGATCTATACATTGGTGTCTCTTTTGCTGTCTCGTACACAGGGTTATTGTTACCATCTTTCTAAATTCCATATATATGTGTTAGTATACTGTATTGGTGTTTTTCTTTCTGGCTTACTTCACTCTGTATAATTGGTTCCAGTTTTATCCATCTCATTAGAACTGATTCAAATGTATTCTTTTTAATGGCTGAGTAATACTCCATTGTGTATATGTACCACAGCTTTCTTATCCATTCATCTGCTGATGGGCATCTAGGTTGCTTCCATGTCCTGGCTATTATAAACAGTGCTGCGATGAACATTGGGGTACACGTGTCTCTTTCCCTTCTGGTTTCCTCAGTGTGTATGCCCAGCAGTGGGATTGCTGGATCATAAGGCAGTTCTATTTCCAGTTTTTTAAGGAATCTCCACACTATTCTCCATATTGGCTGTACTAGTTTGCATTCCCACCAACAGTGTAAGAGAGTTCCCTTTTCTCCACACCCACTTCTTAAAGCAAAGTTAAAAAAAACAGCCCCCAGAAAGTAGTTCAGCAGCATCTTACGTTTTTGCTTTGCTCTTGTGCTTACAAAACTGCACCATTTTCCACCATGTGTGAGTGAATTACCTGGCACCTAGTAAATGCATTACCCAATCAGCTATTAGATTTTCTTCTTTTTTTGATCTCATCTTGACCATTTTCTGTTTATTATGTGCTGCTGCGGCTAAGTCGCTTCAGTCGTGTCCAACTCTGTGCGACCCCATAGATGGCAGCCCACCAGGCTCCCCCGTCCCTGGGATTCTCCAGGCAAGAACACTGGAGTGGGTTGCCATTTCCTTCTCCAATGCATAAAAGTGAAAAGTGAAAGTGAAGTCGCTCAGTCATGTCCGACTCTTCGCGACCCCATGGACTGCAGCTGACCAGGCTCCCCCGTCCATGGGATTTTCTAGGCAAGAGTACTGGAGTGGGGTGCCATCACCTTATATAAATGATAGAAAACAGGGTGGGTGGAGACATAAATTTATCAGTTTATGATTTCTGAGCTGCAGTTTAGTTGCTCAATAGGTAACACAAAAATATTTAGTTCAAAATATTTCTTGGATAGCTATTGCCAATTATATATTTTGAAGATAAATTTTGAATTCCTTAACACTTAAAATATATTGAATAGATACAGTTTTGAGGAAAAAAATGGGTTGGTTCTTTTTGAGGACCTGGGACAGTTAATAGAATATCTTTCTTCTGTATTCTCTCAAAAATTATCATGTGTTTATCTTAGAACACAGTTCTCAATTAGCTGAGAACACAGCAGTCTATAAACAGACATATTTTCTATCTTGTATTTCCTGTACAAACAAGATTTGAAATTCCCCTGTTCATTAGCACTTTGCTGACCAAACATGTGGTCCACATTCATGCTTAAAAAAATTCATCTGCCCTAACAATTTACATATCCCTGTTGTGTTCACTTTCCTTCAAAATACCAGCTAACTATAAAAGCTTACCCAAGCTTGTTAGTGATTTCTAAAGAGTAAAATCAACTTGTATTTGAGGAAGGCACGTTATAGCAGTACTGTTTATGAGTTACATTGGTGCCACTGTTTCTAATCTTTGGGAAACAATTTACAATACTTTATATATACACACACAAAGATTTTAGGGGGCCAGATCAGAGTATTAACTTCACTTATTCATAAGAATCTTCACAGTATACAAACACATATACATATATTGAGACATTCTCATGCACAAATTTAAGTGAAGATAGGTAGGCACATTTAATATATGCTTTAGTTTTTTGTTAGCACTTGGTCACTCTGGTTCTGCTTTCAGAACTAGTTTTATTTAGAAAAGATTCTACTGTTTTATTCACTGATTTAGTCATTTACTCATCTAATACACCAGAAACTTTGCAGCCTTATGGAGATTATAGCCAAGATGAGGGAGTCAGAAAATATGAAAATATGTAAATAAAAATATATTAGATGAGAAAAATAAAACTAAGGAAAAGGAAAGGCAGGGAAGGGGGATAAGGAACATCTGAAGGTGGGGTGTGAGGAGGAAGGCTTTCCCTGAGAAGCTGACTTTTGAGTAAAAGCTTGAAGGAGATGAGGGTGCAAGCTCTGCATCTATAAAGAGGAAGAGCTTTCCAGGCAGAAGCAACAGTAAACATATAGGAGCCTGCCTCTGTATTAGAGTCACAGGAAGGGTAGATAGTGTGTCTGGGCCCCAGATAGTGGAGGGAGGTTAGGAAAATGAGGGAAAGACAGAGCAGATACTGTACAGTTTCATGGGCTTTTGTAAGGACTTCAATGTAAGGAAATCTTTTGGAAGGTTTTGAATGAATGAGCAACACCAGCTAATTTCTTCCTTTTGAAAGGATCATTCTGGGCTGCTGAATTGAGAATGAACAGCTGAGGGGCAGGAATGGAAGCAGGGACCAGTTGGGAGGCTACAGCAGTACAGTTGGTAAATGATGAGTGGGACCAGAGTAGTACCAGAGTTCAATTTACTGAGAATAGCTTGTGGGAGATATAGAGAGACAAGAGAAGGAGAGAGAGACAGATAGAGATGGGGGGAGAGGGTGGGCAGATCAGGATGGCTTCAGGGGTTCTGCCTTGAGTGACCTTGGGGGAATGGAGTTGCCATTTATGAGACAGGGAATATTTCAGAAAAAGGAGGTTTGAGCATTGTATAAGGAACTCAGTTTAGGATATGTTAAGTTTGAGGGATCTGTTGGACACACATGTAAGGATTCTAGTAGGCAGTAGATGCAGAAGTGGAATTCAGGGAAGAGGGAAATGTAAATATGGGTGCCATCTGCATGTAAATGGAATCATAAGTTATTAGTGTGCTTTGAACATATCCATGGGAATTCCCTCTCGGTATCCTGTGACATGTAAATTTTCTTTAAACTTCCAGAAAATCAGTCAATCAGCCCATGGATCTTAGTATGTCTCGTCAAAATAGTGGAAGCCGTGTACCACATCTTCACAAGGTTTTGAAAGTTTCAGAAACAGTGACTGGTGCTGTGTCCTGTTTATGACAGAAGGACTGATGTCCTCAATAAATTGCCGGTGAAAAGTGACTTATTCTTAGAGGAGGGCAATGTTCATTGACTACTTAAACCACGGACACTGCTGGGTGCATTATGTGCATTATCTTGATTTAGTTAATCCTTGTGTGAACATGGTGCAGTAGATACTATTCTATCCATTGTGTGAATGAGCACCTGGGGCACAAATAGCTTAAATTGCTCTCCTGGGCCACATCAGTAGAGCCAGTAAATGTAGGAGGCCTCATGGAAACACATTGTATTCATAGAGTGTGTAGGTCAGGAGAGCAGCATTTAGTAGTGATGGGGTCTTCCTAAGGGAGTCTGAAAGGGTCCAAGTCTGTTCTGGTGCTTGACCAATGTGTGTATCTAGTGTTGCCAAAGGGACAGCTGGACTGGGCTATATGTTATTATCCTTTAGAATATTACTAATGCTTTTTCAAATCCACATTAAGGTACATATTTTGCCTTAAGGAGGATTTTCTGCAGATTTAGTGTATTTCCTCTCTATCATGCAAACATCCATGAATGACTGAAATCTAAAAAGCCCCATCTGAAGATATCCAAAGACATATAAAACTAATACACAGATGCATTCAGGAGAGGAGGAGACTCTGTAGGGGAGTGCAAAGGTCCTGGGATAAAAGTGGGATGAGCGGGCATCACACCAACCTTGCTGTTTGTGTTGTGTATGCATATCTGTGCATTTGTGTGCACTAACATGCAACCAGGACAAGTGATTTAACTTCCTTGGATCTTGCTATACAAAAAAACGAAAGAGTCAAGGTAATCACCACTTTCCCTGTATTGCAAGATTCCTAGGAAAGTTAAATTAGACATGTGACAGTGTTTTATGATGTGTTATACACATGCAAAGGGCTGCTATTATAGTTGAATCAGCCTTCTTAGACTTAGATAACTTTTTATTATAGTTAAAAAACCAGGGACTCATTCTTTTAGGTTCAGTCCCTGGGATAATTTTTGTAATGCCATTCACTTTTATTCAGCAAACTACATTTAAAAAAGAATAATTTGTGTTCCTTTATGTATTAATTTTCTTCTGGAGTGCTGAGAAAAGTTTGAAAAAATATTTTTTTCACTTGAGACAGATTCACTGTAGTACTTACTCTTTTTTCTTAACTCAAGGGAACTGAATTCCAGAGATATTTCCAGTGAGAATGGCTTGACAAAGCCAAGGCAAACAGCCCAATGCCCCTCCAATTATACCTCAGAAATATGAGTCATTTGTCCTTTCCTGCACACTGCCAGTTTTCTTTCTTGCTCTATGGCAAACTTCATAGTCTCCTGATACCTGTGTTTATGCTTCTAGCTCCAAATATGAAGTGTTAATTTTCTCTCTGGCTTAGAGAATCCCAAGACACCAAGAACATCCATTTATCCCCTCCCCCATGTTTTTTGTTTCATGTTCTGTGTCATTTCTAAGCAAAAGCTGTAAAGTTGCCAGGATAGTTCTCTTTTAACACTCCAGTGATCCCATTCTTTCTTTTGGTTCAGGACAACAGTTCTTGCCCTCTACAGCTTCATCCTTAGCATCTAGCTTCTTTTCAAGTCTACACTGAAATTTTAGTACTGCTAAGCCTTCTTAAATCCTTGCTAATTACCCCTTTGGGGAGAAGGTAGAAACACGATGTTTTAGTCTAACACGCTTTCCTGTTTTCTCCTTTTTAATCAAGCCTCTATCCAAAGATTATAGTGTATCAGTATGATTCCTAATTAAAAAGTTTTAAAAACTAGCCCATAGGAGATATTTTCTCATAAGAATAGTTATTATACCCAGAAATCATTCTGTATGGATATACTCTTATATCTTAGTGACTAAAACTCAACTTTTTGTCATATTTCTTAAATTGCATTTGGCTTTATCCTGACCTTTTGTTTCCTTTGCAAGAGATTGTTTCATCAACATTGTGAACTTGTTTCCCTAATTGAACTCTTCTAACATTAAAATCAGTTTTACCATGGCCTCCTGTCTTTCAGGAAAGAAAGCTATTCATTTCAGGTGGTGACTCTTCTAGATACATGGGTTACTGTTGACTAACAGCAGCGTAGTAAGTAAAACTGACATTGCAATTGAATGTCTTAATGTGCCTGAGGGACCACCAGGGATGCAGCACCTTACTGTCTGTGCAGAATGTAGATATAGCAGTAGGTAGAGGGTAAATTAAGCTGGCAAAACCTGATGTCATTCCAAACATACTAAATGCAGGATAAAATATGACAGAAACAATTTTAAAGTACATAGTTGGGCTCTAAAGCAAACTGGGGAATATCTTCAGGTGACAGAAACAAGAAAGGACCCAGAGATGTAGCAGTTAGAAAGAATAGAAGCTACAGTGGCTTTCAGGGTTATCTAGACCTAATATATCCCTTAGGTGCTGAGATTTTTTTAACTCCAAAGTTTATAAACACAAAAGAAAGATTGACCTAAGCTTTCAGTATAAAGTCCAAAGCTGGGTTGGGGTTTTCCTGTTCCATACGGGTACCAGAAAATCTCTGCCCATTCGTTAGATTTAAAAGGTGACCTGGAAGTGAATATCTTATCCTGGTTGTTGAGTGAGAAAAGAGGTTGGTTGAGTGGAAACAGAAGCTGAAGCCTGGCTTGCATGTAGACAGTGGCCTGAATCTGCACCAGTCACAGGAACTTGAGCCAAGAGTGTAGCAACAGCACTATCCTACATCTAACAGGAGTTCCAGAAGTTTAGGGTGCAGCAAATGAGGCAGATGCAATATTCACTGGGGTGATGGCAGAGAGTTTTCTAGACCTGGAGGAAGTTTTGAGTCCTCCGGTTGAAAGTACACACTGAATATCACTGAGTAGGATTACTTTGGATGGTATAGAATCACAAGGAATTACCAAGATTTATCTATTCTTCTGCTGGGGGAGAAAAATAGCCTTAAGTTAGCAGGAAGACATTTGATTATTTTTACTCCTTTTTAATTTCTAGAGAAAGGAATTAAATAATTGTTCATGGTAATTTATTAATGTATCTCATAAGAATGCCATAGAGTCATACAAGATTTTGAGCAGGAAAACATTTTGTGTGTCATTGAATCTACTTCTCTTTTATGTTTATTAAATGATTCAAGATCCAGAAAAATTGATTGGATTACTGATTGGATTACTCAAGGTCCCGTAGTTATACAGATAGGACTGGAACCAAATTAAGACTGAATCAAAAATATGCTATTCAAAAAATAGTAAGTGCTGATACCTTTGAAAGTCTAAACACCAGACTACCGCTGCTGGCTGGCATCCTTTCCTGTATTTGATGAGCCAAATGATCTGCCATTAGCTAGAAATTCTTTTATAAAAGATAGCTTTTAGCTTTTTCTTCAGCTAAAAAAGCTTTTTTTTCCCCTCAGTCTTGCTGATTATATTTTCTGAAGGTCTTGAAATTACTGTCCTTAAAAAAATCAGTTTAACATATACATGAAAACACTTTGTTCTTATGCTTCTGAAATAGGATTTAGCCTACATCCAGATTGATAACTCCTTGTCATTTCTGTTTTCCAGAAAACAAAAATTGGTTCTTGGCTATCCAGATTTAACTGCTTTGATAGTCTAATTATAAAATATTTTTATGCAATATTGATTTTATGTCATTTTATATATTCCATGCCTGCACTTGGTCTCAAGAGTATGTTAAGAATTCTTAGGACCTGGGTTCAACCCATGGTCAGGGAACTAGATCCCATGTGCTGCAACTCAGAATTTGCATGCCTCCAACTAAAAGATCCTGCATGCCGCTATGAAGATCAGAGATCCCATGTGCGGCAACTAAGACTTGGTACAGCCAGCTAACTAATAAAAACAAAAATGTGTATGTAGGAATTCTAATATCTCGTGTGTATTTTGTTCTGTATCAGTTCATACTTTAGTTCAGATAGCTTCAGTTGGAAAATGATTGTTGGTAGACTGTCAGAAAGGATATATGAAGAACATCTCTTTTTCCCAATAAAGGAAAATAGGAGTAAATAAATCACACACAGTGATGTACGCACCTTCACACATACTTGTTCACAAACACAGACACATGCACATATATTGACAGGAGACACAGGTTTGATTCCTGGGTTGGAAAAATACCCTGGAGAAGGAAATGGCAACGCACTCCAGTATTCTTGCCCAGAGAATCCCATGGACAGAGGAGTCTGGCAGGCTACAGTCCATGGAGTTGCATAGAGTTTTACATGACTTAGCGACTAAACTACTTATCTCTTCTAGCTGTTAAAAGAGTGGTCAAGTATACTACAGTGACAACCAAACATATTGGAAAAGAATGATGTGAGTGTGTTTGTGTATGTATCTGTGTTTATGAACAAGTGTGTGTGAAAAGATAACAGTGGGAAATAAAGGCTGGTGGCTTTTGATAATTTATTTTTTAATTCACTAATTTTAAATTCACAAAACAAATTCACTACAGCTTCTAGTTGAGATTACATTCCCATTAGATATTTAGATTGATATATTTAATATTCTTTATATAAAATTCTTTGTGTGTGTGTATGTTTTCCCCAAGCAGTGCCTCAACAATATCTGCATTGCTAAAACATGATTTGTCAAGAGCACATTCAACTTCTTTAAGTGAAGTGGTGGAGAAAACTGTACATTGTTAGCGACTGAATCTCGTCTAAGTTGCCCTGAGCCCAGCTGATGCTTTATGGAAAAGTGCAATAAACTATGCCTGTGGATTCAAAAATAAAAAATGATAACCCTTCAAACCATTTTGTGAACTTTAGGTAAAGCAACATTTTAACTTTTTTGATTAACTGTTTGCAAGAAATATAAGTTTAGGATACTTTGAAGAGTTTGTCTTCCTTTGGGAACTTTTTTTAGCACTGATTTTTCCCTTGTGGTGCTCATCTTGGAGCACATCTCTCTTTTAAGTCAACAGGAATCTTGGAACTTGGCTTGTCACACAGCATGAGAAAGAGAAAGGAATCAGCCAGGCTTTGGTGATTGGTCTCCACCAAAAGTCCCATTGGGAGGTAGATGTAGTGATGGCTGTGACATCATAGAGGAGTGTGCCTTCATCTAACGAAGGGTTCACAGGGCAAAACATTTTAAGGGCAGAGCCAATTTCCATGTCAAATACTATTTCCCCAGTTACTGAGGGTGGGTTTTTTTTTTAAGGCAAGAAGGTGTTTTATCAGACTCTTTCTTTCATCCTTCTGTGAAAGTGTCAGAGATACTATGGTATCACTCATCATCTTTATTGTTTCAACAATATAATGACTTTAAAATTTTTTCCTGAATTTTTTAATGCAAAAAGATACTATGTATACTTCTTTAGTATACATCTCCCTAACACTTTATATAAAATGATACTAATCCTTCATGTTTCTATTTATGTATTTGGGGTCATTTCCAGTGGCCCCAGAGACTTTCTTGTAGTGCTGAGTTTACAGCAGAAGAGAGAAGGAGAGGTACACAGAGAGAATGTGTTTAAAGAAAGGCTTATAGAAATATATTAGGAAAAATACTTTAGTTGGAAATGGAAAGAAGGCTGAGAACAACGTGTTAACTCATGATGGCTGCTTATGTACCAAAGCAACAAAATTTTAGATAAACTCAAGTAAATTTATTTTAAAATGAGTATTATGCAGTGTGTTTGCAAAGTCACTAATCAGAGAGAAGCTAGTGCCTCCCAATGGGGAGAGGAAGCAGGGGAAGGGCAAGATGGGGACAGGGGATTAAGATAATACATAGTAGTTTGTACTATGTATTAAATAAATATGCTACAAGGATTAACATATAGTGCAGGAAATATAGCCAATGTTTTATAATAATAATAGTATAACCTTTAAAAATTGTGAATCACCATGTTGTACATGTGAAACTTGTATAATATTGTTCATCAACTACAATAAAAAATGAAAAACCAAACAAATTAAAATTCGTGCAATAAAGAATCATAGGATAGTTGTATATAACTGACGTACTTAAAAAGGCAATTTCTTATGTTTTCTGATGCTGCAGATAGACTGTAGGATGATGTGAAGAATCAGACTTCAGGGTCCCACTAATTCTTGAACTCAGCCCTTTACTGCGTTAAAATTCATGAAATTAGCACAAACAAACAGATCAACAAATCCACTGGTTTTAAACAAGCCTAGAAAAGCAGTAAATAGCAATAGTACCGAATCTAAATCATTTTCGTTCTGATTAATTTGACAGATGTTACGATGAAAAGATGTTTGACTAGCTGGATTGAGCTGGTGTCTGCGTGTGTACGTGCAAGTGCATTAGATGTTTAAATTTAGGAGCTCAAAAGTCAAAGAAGGCCTAGAGTATGGATGTGTATTAAAGCTAAATCACACAAACACTTATCACAGGAGATAACAAGCATGTTTCTCATGGTTAAGGAGTGTTGGAGGTTTTGATGAGGAAAGTTTCAGTTAAGTACTAGAGTGAAAGAAATATCTCCTTATAACAGGCTGCTGAAAAAAAATGAAATGAACCTAGCTCCCACCCCACCAAATCTGTCTCATTAGGACTGTGGTTTGGTGATACATGGAGTTTTCAAAGTGGTAATTATATAATGAAAGGCAATTACAAGATTTAAATTAAAGAACATGTACTTTATTTCCCCACAAAAATATCTTATTTACTTTCTAGGATATTATTCCTCTATTTCATTTAGAAATAATCTAAAGACAATATGGAATGTGAAGTCAAGTGGGCCTTAGAAAGCATCACTACGAACAAAGCTAGTGGAGGTGATGGAATTCCAGTTGAGCTATTCCAAATCCTGAAAGATAATTCTATGAAAGTGCTGCACTCAATATGCCAGAAAACTTGGAAAACTCACCAGTGGCCACAGGACTGGAAAAGGTCAGTTTTCATTGCAATCCCAAAGAAAGGCAATGCCAAAGAATGCTCAAACTACGGCATAATTGCACTCAACTCACACGCTAGTAAAGTAATGCTCAAAATTCTCCAAGCCAGGCTTCAGAAATACGTGAACCGCGAACTTCCATATGTTCAAGTTGGTTTTAGAAAAGGCCGAGGAACCAGAGATCAAATTGGCAACATCTGTTGGATCATCGAAAAAGCAAGAGAGGTCCAGAAAAACATCTATTTCTGCTTTATTGACTATGCCAAAGCCTTTGACTGTGTGGATCACTATAAACTGTGGAAAATTCTGAAAGAGATGGGAATGCCAGACCACCTGACCTGCCTTTTGAGAAACCTATATGCAGGTCAGGAAACAACAGTTAGAACTGGACATGGAACAACAGACTGGTTCCAGTTAGGAAAAGGGGTACGTCAAGGCTGTATATTGTCACCCTGCTTATTTAACTTATATGCAGAGTACATCATGAAAAACGCTGGGCTGGAAGAAGCACAAGCTGGAATCAAGACTGCTGGGAGAAATATCAATAACCTCAGATATGCTGATGACACCACCCTTATGGCAGAAAATGAAGAGGAACTAAAAAGCCTCTTGATGAAAGTGAAAGAGGAGAGTGAAAAAGTTGGCTTAAAGCTCAACATTCAGAAAACGAAGATCATGGCATCTGGTCCCATCACTTCATAGCAAATAGATGGGGAAACAGTGGAAACAGTGTCAGACTTTATTTTTGTGGGCTCCAAAATCACTGTAGATGGTGACTGCAGCCATGAAATTAAAAGACGCTTACTCCTTGGAAGGAAAGTTATGACCAACCTAGATAGCATATTCAAAAGCAGAGACATTCCTTTGCCAACAAAGTTCATCTAGTCAAGGCTATGGTTTTTCCTGTGGTCATGTATGGATGTGAGAGTTGGACTGTGAAGAAGGCTGAACGCCGAACAATTGATGCTTTTGAATTGTGGTGTTGGAGAAGACTCTTGAAAGTCCTTTAGACTGCAAGGAGATCCAACCAGTCCATTCTGAAGGAGATCAGCCCTGGGATTTCTTTGGAAGGAATGATGCTAAAGTTGAAACTTCAGTACTTTGGCCACCTCATGCGAAGAGTTGACTCATTGGAAAAGACTCTGATGCTGGGAGGGATTGGGGGCAGGAGGAGAAGGGGATGACAGAGGATGAGATGGCTGGATGGCATCACTGACTCGATGGACGTGATTCTGAGTGAACTCCGGGAGTTGGTGATGGACAGGGAGGCCTGGCGTGCTGCGATTCATGGGGTCACAAAGAGTCGGACACGACTGAGCAACTGAACTGAACTGAAAGACAGTATGTTGAAATAAATGTTATTTGCTTACAGGTAAAGGTGTTTGACTTAATAGCTGGTAAGCTGACAAATGTGCAGGTGGTGTCAGATTTTTAACATATTTGATTGCTGGTAGACTTTGGGAGAGGACTCAGGAACCTACTGGTTAAAAAAAATAAAATCAGCGCAGTTATGGTAACAGAGTGTTGGGGATTCTTTGTAGAACATCAGCATTTCAGTATTATTTGCACCAGTTGTAATTTCATAATGTTTAGCAGTCTCTTTACTACAGAAATAGGAATAGATCATTGTGACAATGTACAGTGTTGGAAAGGAGATGTTTTTGTGTTAAATGTCCTTTAAGAGCCAAAAGCATTTATCAAGAGTTTTTAAGTTAAAAAAAAAAATTAACTGATTTTGTTGGTAGCAGAGGACACTAAGCAGTATCTTAATGACTAGATAGAGCAGAAGTTAAAATCATTTAATAATATTTGGCTGAAATGTTTGGTATTTATTTTAAAAGCTTATATGTTTGCATATATATGATACTAATACTCAAGAGCCACTTTTTTTATAGCATTCATCTTTAATTTTTTTTAAATTTAATTTTATTTTTAAACTTTACATAATGGTATTAGTTTTGCCAAATATCAAAATGAATCCGCCACAGGTATACTTTAAAAAAAAAAACATGTTTTAGATTTAGTATTCTGCACGCCCTTTTAAAATAACTTACTTCACATTGCTAATTTTTTTCATATTTTGGATTATCTTGAATAATTTATCGTGAATTTATTATTAATTTTACTTTTCCAATCATTTCTTGAAATTTTATTTTAGAGTGTAGTATGTATTATAGTATCTTAGTAAGTGTTAGTAGCTCAGTAGTGTCTGACTCTTTATAACCCTGTGGACTGTAGCCTGCCAGGCTCCTCTATCCAGGGAATTCTCTAGGCAAGGATAGTGGAGTGGGTTGCCACTGCCTTCTCCAGAGGATCTTCCAACTCAGGGATCAAACCTGGGTCTCCTGAATTGCAGGCAGATTCTTTAAACTATAATGTTAATTGTTGTAAATCTGACTATGTCTTGAGAACTTTATTTCCTTTAAAACATGAGCTGAAAGCTTGATGTAAGTTTCCTTGCTTAGCATTTTAATACAGAAGTATATATGTAGCGCACAAAATGTCTGTATCTGTAAGTAAAATTTAAACACAGAGTATGTGAGAGGTGCAGAATAGAAAATAAAATATTCTTTTTAAATTTATATTCTTTTTTAAAATTCTTTATTTTAAATTGGAGGTTAATTGCTTTACAGTGTTCTATTGGTTTCTGCCATACATCACCATGAATCAGCCATAGGGATGCATATATCCTTTATATACCCTCCCTCTTGAACCTCCTTCCTACCCCTCTAGGTTGTCACAGAATACTGAGTTGAGCTCCTTAAAAGTGAAAGTCACTCAGTTGTGTCTGACTCTTTGTGACCGCATGGACATATAGTCCATGGAATTTTCCAGGCGAGAATACTGGAGTGGGTAACCTCAATCACAAAGCAAATTTCCACTAGCTGTTTTACACATGGTAATGCATGTTTCAGTGCTACTCTCTCAACTTGCCCACCCTCTCCTTCCCTCCGCTGTGTTCACAAGTCTGTTTTCTATGTCTCCATCTCTACTGCTGCCCTACACATAGATCCATCAGTACCATTTTTCTAGATTCTATATATATATTTGTTAACATATGGTATCAAGTTTATATTCTTAAAAAATACACTAGTTAATTTGTCCACTAATAATGAAAGGAAGGGTTGTAATCTAGAAAATCATTGCCCTTCTTCCTCACATATAAACAGGCTAGTCCCAGACTTGATCTTTGAAATGATATGATCTTGGGGAAATTACTTTTCACTCAATGGGGATTTCTTATTGTAAATAATGCTGACACAAAAACAGAAATATAGACCAATGGAACAAGATAGAGAGCCCAGAGATAACCCATGCACCTATGGGTACCTTATTTTTGACAAAGGAGGCAAGAATATACAATGGGGCAAAGATAGCCTCTTCATTTAGTGTTGCTGGGAAAACTGGACAGCTACATGTAAAATAATGAAATTAGAACACTTCCTAATGCCATACATATGGATAAACTCAAAATGGATTAAAGACCTAAATATAAGACCAGAAACTGTAAAACTCTTAGAGGAAAACATAGGCAGAACACTCGATGATATAAATCAAAGCAAGATCCTCTATGACCTACCTCCTAGAGTAATAGAAATAAAAACAAACATAAACAAGTGGGACCTAATTAAGCTTAAAAGCTTTTGCACAGCAAAGGAAACTGTAAACAGGTGAAAAGACAACTCTCGGAATGGGAGAAAATAATAACAAAGGAAACAACTGACAATTAATCTCCAAAATATACAAGCAGCTCATATAACTCAATACCAGAAAAACAAACAACCCAATCAAAAAATGGGAAAAAGACCTCAACAGACATTTCTCCAAAGAAGAAATACAGATGGCTGACAAACACATGAAAAGTTGCTCAACACTGCTCATTAGAGAAATGAAAATCTAAACTATAATGAGATACCACCTCACACCAGTCAGTGGCCATCATCAAAAAGTCTGCAAACAATAAATGCTGGAGAGGGTGTGGAGAAAAGGGAACCCACTTGCATTGCTGATGGGAATGTAAATTGATACAGCCACTATGGAAGATGGTATGGAGATTGCTTAAAAAAATAGAAATAAAACCACCATATGACTCAGCAATCCCACTACGAGGCATATACCCTCAGGAAACCAAAATTGAAAAAGACACATGTACCCCAACGTTCATTGAAGCACTATTTACAATAGCTAGAACATGGAAACAACTTAGATGTCCATCAACAGATGAATGGATGAAGCAGCTGTGGTACATATATGCAATGGAGTATTGCTTAGTCATAAAAAGGAACACATTTGAGTCAGTTCTAATGAGGTGGACAAACCTAGAGCCTATTATACAGCGTGAAGTAAGTCAGAAAGAGAAATATAAATATCATATACTAACACATATATATGGAATCTAGAAATATGGTACTGATTAATTTATTTGCAGAGCAGCAATGGAGAAACAGAGAACAGACTTACGGACATGGCGGGAGGGAAGGAGGGAGAGGTGAGATGTATGGAGAGAGTAACATGGAAGCCTACAATACCATATATGAAATAGATAGCCAGTGGGAATTTATATAATTCAGGGAACACAAACAGGGGCTCTGTAACAAATCTAGAAGAGGGGGATGGGAAGGAGGTCAGGGAGGGAGAGGACATGGGTATACCTATGGCTGATTCTTGATGTTTGACAGAAAACAACAAAATTTTGTAAAGCAATTATCCTTCAATTAAATAAAAAATGCTTCCATTTTGGATTTTTGATACACAAGCAATTTGAGGATTAAAACTTATTAAGCTAACTAAAAATATATATTTCAACTTATGCAAACTTGATATGAAATGCCCAAATTGTTAAAAACAAAAACAATTGATATAGAATGAAGTTAACACACACACACATATTATATAAAGAAGGAAACATATATGCATATGTGGGTATGTATATTCATCAAATATTTATTTATATAGAAGACTTCTTAGAACACCTAGAATGTGACTCCAATCACAAAAATATAGTTTTAGTATAAGGAATCCAAACAAAATAATACAGATATTAAATGTTTTAAAATGTGTCAAATGTTTTATTGATGATACTCTTAATGCATTAATGATTATAATGGTCATGGGCATCAACAGTTCTAGGCATTAGTGTACTTAGATATACTTAAACAATTACTTATATATTTTAATCAGTAGATAATTTCTTTACAATATTGTGACAGCCTCTGCTATACATCAACGTAAATCAGCCATAGGCATCACGTGTCCTCTCCCTCCTGAACCCCTCTCCCACCTCCCTTTCCGGGCTGTCACAGAGCACTGGCTTTGGGTTCCTGCGTTGTATATCAAACTCCCACTAGCTATCTATTTTACATGTCCTAATGTATGTGTTTCAATGCTATTCTCTCAAATCATTCCACCCTCTCCTTCTCCCACTATATCCAAAAGTCCGTTCTTTATGTCTGTGTCTTCTTTGCTGCCCTACATGTAGAATCATCGGTACTGTCTTCCTAGATCCCATATATATGTGTTAATATATGATATTTGTCTTTCTCTTTCTGACTTACTTCGCTGTGTATAATAGGCTCTAGATTCATCCACCTCATTAGAATTGACTCAGATGCATTCCTTTTTATAGCTGAGTAATATCGCATTGTGTATATGTGCTACAGCTTCCTTATCCATTCATCTGCTGATGGACATCTAACTTGCTTCCATGTCCTAGCTGTTGTAAATGGTCCTGAGATGAACACTGGGGTCCATGGGTCTTTTTCAGTTATGATTTCCTCAGGGTGTATGCCCAGTAGTGGGATTGCTAGGTTGTATGATAGTTTTATTCCTAATTTTTAAAGGGATCTCCATACTGTTCTCCATAGTGATTGTATCAGTTTGCATTCCCACCAACAGTGTAAGAGGGTTCTCTTTTTTCCACACCCCTCTCCATCATTTATTATTTGTAGACTTTTTGATGATAGCCATTCTGACTGGTATGAGATGGTACCTCATTGTAGTTTTGATTTGCATATCTCAAAGTGATATTGAACATCTTTTCATGTGTTTATTAGACATCTGTATGTCTTCTTTGGAGAAATGTCTGTTTAGGTCTTCTGCCTATTTTTTGATTGGGTTATTTGTAAACAACCAAGCTCTGGTATTGAGCTACATGAACTACTTGTGTATTTTGGAGATTAATTCTGTCAGTTGTTTCATTTACTCTTGTTTTCTGCCATTCTGAGAGTTGTCTTTTCTCCTTGCTTATAGTTTCCTTTGTTGTGCAAAAGCTTTTACGTTTAATCAGGTGTTATTTGTTTTTGTTATTTCCATTACCCTAGGAGGTGGGTCATAGAGGATCTTGTTGTGATTTATGTCAAAGAACGTTCTTCCTATGTTTTCCTCTGAGAGCTTTATAGTTTCTGGTCTTACATTTAGGTCTTCAATCCATTTTGAGTTTAATTTTGTATATGGTGTTAGGAAGTGTTCTAATTTCATTCTTTTACATGTAATTGACCAGTTTTCCCAGCACCACTTGTTGAAGAGACTGTCTTTTTGTCCATTGTATATTTTTGCCTTCTTTGTCAAAGATAAGGTGTCCATAGGTGCATGGATTTATCTCCAGGCTGTTTTGTTCCATTGGTCTAAATTTCTGTTTTTGTGCCAGTATCATACTGTCTTGATGAATGTAGCTTTGTAGTACAGTCTGAAGTCAGGAAGATTGATTCCTTCAGTTCCATTCTTCTTTCTCAAGATTGCTTTGGCTATTTGGGGACTTTTGTGTTTCCATAGAAATTGTGAAATTATTTGTTCTAGTTTTGTGAAAAATACTGTAGTTTGATAGGGATTGCATTGAATCTATAGATTGCTTTGGGTAATATAGACATTTTCATTATGTTAATTCTTCCAATCCAAGAGCATGGTATATTAGATATACTTTTAATGCATTTGAGTATCTATTCTAAATTTGCATTACTCAGTGAAAAGTAGTATTATTCATCTGATGAGAATGGCCATATTTTATACTTTATTCTTTGCTGTAGTTAGCTTTCTATAGATAGATGTAGATGTGTGTGCTCAGTTGCTTCAGCCATGTCTGACTCATTGCAACCCTATGGATTGTAGCCTGTCAGGCGCCTCTGTCCATGGGATTCTCCAGGCAAGAATACTGAAGTGGGCTGCCATCTTCTAGACCCAGAGATCTTCTAGACCCAGGGATCAAATGTGGGTCTCCTGCATTGCAGGCAGATTCTTTACTGCTGAGCCATTGGGGAAGCCCAGACATAGATACGTAGACAGAAATTAAATCATTTATTTTGGAAAAGAATGGAAATAATGTCATACTAAAAATCTAAATTAGCATGGAAAAAAGAATTTCAGAGGAGCAAGTGCCATAGTAATTATAACTCTCCCATAACATGACACTGTAAGAAGTAATATTTGATAATGTATAATATATGTTGAGCTCTCATGTTAAAATATGCACTAGAGTCAAATCGCAGCTTCACTGGGAAATCCAATTTTTCTATTTTATGAATGGAATATTTCTGTTGTAATACACAATATTTTACTTATGTCAGTGTGTTTGTTTTCTAGGTCTGCTGTGACAAAGTCCCATAAACTAGATGACTTGAAACAACAGAAATACATTGTCTTACGGTTCTGGAGATGAGATTCTGAAATTCCCAGGGCAAGATTGGTTCCTTCTGAGGGCTGTGAGGGAAGGGTCTGGCCGGGGCCTCTCTCCTTGGTTTGTTCATGGCCATCTTCTACATGTGTTTCCTCATGCTGTGTTCCCTCTCCGCATGTCTGGCTCTGTTTCCAATTTCCTCTTTTTACAAGGATACCAGTCATATTGGATTAAGGCCCACACTGATGACCTCACTTTAACTTGATTACATCTATAAAGATCCTGTCTCTATTTAAATAAGGACATATTCTGAGATTCTGGGAGTTAAGACTTCAGTATATGAACTTGGTGAGGGGTCGGGGCACGTACACAATTTAATCCATAACAATCACCATTGTTTTGCTTTTGATGCACAAAGATGCTTCCCTGATAGGGTTAAAGGAACTGAATATGTTGTAAGATATAGTGAGTCACAGTTAATGTCCTTGAGTTTTCTGAATGATAGAGTGTATATAAGAATAAACCATTATGGCTATTACATTGAATTTTTAAATGCCGACATTACTTGTAAGATGCCTGAGAGGACTTGGAATGAATGAATTCATTTGGGGGGGATATTATTCTATTGCCACAGCTAGTGTTCAGGATATTTGCTAGACAGACATGCAAGCACAAATACTTTGTATTATCTAAAATGCCTTTATCATACCACTTACATTTGTCTAGGGGAGTTCATAAATGCCAGATTTTTAGTAAGCTTCTACAAATAATTCATCATAGATGAAAGGCAATCACATCCCACAAGCACGTACTTTTGCTTATTACGAGTATATTTGTTGTCATCGTTATTATCTCTTTACGTCTGAGGTAAATGTGTTGAGAATTTCATCAAAAGCTTAATGCACTGCAATCATGCTTTTCTTTAATGTGCAGATCACTATGGAGTCCACAACCAGAATTCTCAGATATTGTATATCAACTCTGTTGTTATTTGATTGTAAGACATAGTAAAGTATAACAATTTCAAGAGATGGTAGAAGCACTAGCATTAAATATTAAACATTTAAATGAGGAAACACTGATTAATTCATAATGTTCTGAGCAGCTCATGAATGTTTAATACCCATATGTTGATTGGATAGTGTTTAACTGGAACCTCGGTCACCGCAGGACCGTTTAGTTACCATTTTTATTGGAAGGCCAAGTTTACAAAATAATTCATTTTATTTTAGGTAAATATTAGTTTGAACTTCTCACCATTTTTTGTTTGTTGTTTCACAAGCTAGAGAGGAATGTCTTATAGCAATATCTTTTAAACATTTTAAGCCTAATTATCTTTAAAAGTAGTAGTTGAGGTTAAGTTTGCATGGTCTTAGTAAAGTGAAAGTCTGTAGTGATTACTTTGCCTCGATTTTAATTTTTAGGTGCTCTTGTATTCATTCAGTAGATGTTATTAAGCAGCTGTTATGTGCAAGGCCTTGGCACAACAGTCAGCAATACTATACTGTCATGACTTCATGTTATGGGACAGAGATTAAATAAATAACTACTCAGGCAATTTAATTACAATACAGTAAGTGCTAAGCTGGAGGAGTGTGAGGTTTTGTGGAAATATTTAATGGAGTTTGCAGCATGGTCAGAGGGGACTACGGAAACTTCTTAAAAGAAGAGCAGCTATAGTATGAGTTGCAGGCTGAGCAACCATTGGCCCAGGGAAGGGCTAGAAGAGAGAGCATTTTGGTGAGAGGGTATTATAATGAAAGCCTTGAGGTCCGTGAGTCTTTGGGATGGGGAAACAGAATCAGGTTTGAGGTCCGAAGTAATATTACAGATGAGAGCTTGTTTTCTCTATAGATTAGAACTAGTTGCTAGGAAGTGTCTGGGAGGCCTGAAGTCGTGTAATCTGTTTGTGATGATGGATTATGAGTATTGATCAAGATTGATCAATTGGTGATCAAGAATGATCCTAGTAAAGTAATACAATTACAGGATTTCTTTGGCAGAGTTGGAAGCGGGAAAGAACTATCTTGCATCAGGCAATTTTGTCCTGCTGTACTTTCCTTTGGTCACCATTTGAGAGCTCTCCACTTCCCTGTGAGCACCTAATATTTGACAGTGTAGTTCAGAGCTCCTTGCTATTTGCACCTCTGTGTGAGTGTGATTAACTCTTACCAGAATTCTTGCACTTCTATTTTGGGAGTGAACTGGGGGCACTGCTGCTGCTGTTGCTGCTACTGCAGCTAAGTCACTTCAGTCGTGTCCGACTCTGTGCGACCCCATAGATGGCAGCCCACCAGGCTGGCCCGTCCCTGGGATTTTCCAAGCAAGAACACTGGAGTGGGTTGCCATTTCCTTCTCCGGTGCATGAAAATGAAAAGTGAAAGTGAAGTCGCTCAGTCGTGTCCGACTCTTTGCAACCCCATGGACTGCAGCCCACCAGGCTCCTCCGTCCATGGGATTTTCCAGGCAAGAGTACTGGAGTGGGGTGCCATTGCCTTCTCCACTGCCAGGCACCATAGGTACTACAAGGGTATCTTTAGTTGTTGTTGTTGTTGTTTTAAAACTGGGAGTTGGAGATTTTGACTTCAACATGGAGTCAAAATTGTTGTTGTTGTTGTCAAAGTTGGAGACCTTGACAACAACAACCATGGAGAATTCTCCTCCTAGTACCTTTGGTAAAAAGCTTATAGGGCCCTATTATCCCAAACTGAGACAAGCATGGGTCTCTTTCCAATACTCAGTGCTTGGCCAGTGTCAGAGCCTTTGCTGTGTTTATTTGCTCACACCAGTCTGCAAACCTCAGGGGTGAGTGACTATAGGTTCTCACTTATGGTCACCTTGTCACATTGAAAGCCAGCTCATAACCTGCAAATCTGCGCCAGACGGGGATGCATCTTCAAGAGACTGAGCCATAGCTGGTTTCCTTCAGCCCTCCACTGATAGATGGTCACTAAAGTGCCCTCCCTTTCCTTCTCAGCCTTGATTAGCAGCATCACAAGTGAGAATTCAGGGGACTCCTTGATGATCATGATGCAATCCAAGTAGTATATTAATTCCTGACTCAAATTGCCCTTACTTGAATTGGACTTTGTTATTTCAGTCTCCAAGTCTTGGTGTCCTGCTCCTTGGCAGATGACCCACTGCAGTATTTATCCTTGGGCAAACCTAGTATCAGAGCACACTTCCTGGTCTATGCTCAGTTGAGTTATAGATGTGACCTAAAAATCCTATTCACTGTCTACCACCCTCTTAGAATTCTTGACAGACAAATCAGAGTTTTTATTAAGGACTATTATTTAATTTACTAATAAGAATTACTACCATTATTAGTACTAAACCCACAAGGTCATTGGCTTAACTTATCTGTAATCTCTTGCAATAAGAGTTTCTCTTACCTCCAGTAAGTCTGGAGGTAGTTGGTTCATCCAAGAGTTCCAGTGCCTGCTTGATCACAGTAGCAATGCAATTTCCAGGGTCTGATCTTGGCTAGTGTGGGACACTGAAGACTTAAACTATTCTGACTAGGTCCAACAGTGTCTTGCCATTTAGAAAGGACTATAAGTTTCAGGGGGCTTCCCTGATAGCTCAGTTGGTAAAGAATCCACCTGCAATGCAGGAGACCTTGGTTCAATTCCTGGGTTGGGAAGATCCACTGGATTAGGGATGGGCTACCCACTCCAGTATTCTTGGGCTTCCCTTGTGGCTCAGCTGGTAAAGAATCCACCTGCAATGTGGGTGACCTGGGTTTGATTCCTGGGTTGGGAAGATCCCCTGGAGAAGAGAAAGGCTACCTACTCCAGTATTCTGGCATAGAGAATTCCATGGACTGTGTGGTCCATGGGGTTGAAAGAATTGGAGACAACCGAGTGACTTTTACTCACTCTAAATTTTAAGGAAACTGTTGTTTATGGAAATCAGGAGGTAGTAATTTTCAATTTATCATTTTTGAAAGGAACTTTGTAAGACTTCCTCAAGTTTTTTTTTTTTTTTTTTTTACACTCAACATGCACTTAGTTCTACGGCAGGTATAGTTAGTATTAAGGAGTATATTCTCCCAAAGTGTGCACCTTTATCTTGAGTACTGTGTAACCCCAAGAAGATCTCATTGAATTTCCATTGTCATTCCACTAGACATGATGGTTTCCTGTTCATCAGATCTCATGCACAAAGCTTTGCAAGGTTATTCTAACAATAACATGGTTATTCTAACTGGTGAGGAAATATATGTGTTTCTGGCTCAGGGTGCCTTTTACAATTCTAATCCAAGTTGTACTCAGTGTCCCATCTATCTCCCATTTGGTGTCCACCTCTCTTAACATCCATCATGACCAAGGTTGACCTGTCTTCTTGCTAGCAGAGAAAGGCTTTTCTCTTTTTAAAGGGGAAAATTAGGATTTCAATAATAGGGTTCTTTTGATCTTATCACGTATTATTTATTGTATTATATTTAGGAGAAATTCACTGTCATAAATTAATCATATTAAGTATATTTAGTGTGCAGTTGTTACTGGCCAAGTCTGTAAAGTGTGTTAACCTAACTATTTCTCCAGCAAAAATGAGTTTATTTAGAATGATCAGAGAATTTCCATTTGGAGTCTGCAAATATGAGAAGCCCCATACAAGTCCCCAGCAAAAATAGAGGGGAAAAGGAAGTTGGGAGGGCTGTTCTCAACAGAGTCCATAGTTTTTCTTTGGCCGAGTTATTGCCAAAGAGCAGGCCATCTTTCATCTTCCTGGGTTCTGTTATGATTGCAGGATGTAAGAGCTCCCCCTTCTGGTCTTCTGACTCGACTTAATTGGTGTTTCTGTTTATTAATATTTTGTGATACCAAAAATGTAAATATGTTTGAGTTTTTATTCTCAAAACAAATGCAGTTGTCTATTAATTCTATTGTTGTCTATTCTTTCTATTAATTAAGAAACAAAGCAGCAGTTTTTCAACTTTAGTACTTTTAAGAATTATTTGGAAAACCTGTTAGACATGCAGATCCCTTAGGTCTTCCTGCCTGCCACCTACTTAATGCTTAGAAACTCGATTTTCTTGGCTCTTTTTTATAAGGGTTGAAAATATTCACTGCTCCCAGATCTCCTAGGTAATTGTTAGATTGGTTGTATTCCATAGATAAGACTTTGAGAATCACTGGGTTAACAAATGTGTCCCTTAATAAGGATACTAATCTAGTTTTTGCTTTCTATTAATAGATTCATGCTTAGAATATTTGTGTAAATTAAATGTAGTAAATCAAACTGTATTTTAAGCCTTCCCTCTCTATAGATACATTTTTAAACTATGGTGTGCACATTTCACTTAACTTAAAGAAATACTCTGGCCTGGCAAGCTCTCTCTCTTTATCCCATTGACCTAGTGTTCTATGAATGCTTAAAACAGTATGATAGCATCACCAGTAAATTCTCAGCTTTGTAATTTTTTTCCCTTTAAGATGGTTATGAGTTCTTTGATTATCAGAGAAGTAGTGGAAAAATGCCCTTTGGTTAAATGTTATAATTGTATATACAGTCACCCCTCAGTGTCTGATTGATTTCCTTTGTGGATACCAAAATCTGCAAATACTAAAGTCCCTTATATAAAGTGGCATAAATAGGCCCTCTGTACATGCCTGTAACAAAATGTTGATGGTGATGATTTCTAGATAATGGTATTTTAGATGACTTAATATTTTGAAAAACTTTTAATTTCAAAATTTTGAGTGAATAAGCATTACATTATTAAGTAGAATAATTGTAAGTTAGGTTTAAAAGGTGAAAAATAATTTTTATTGGCTAGGTATGGTTGGATATAGAGACTAAAAATAATAAGTGGAATAAAAAATAAATTAAGAAAGGCATTTCAGATAAGAGAAGAAATCATTCAGCTCACAATGGGGCTTTTACTTGTGAGATTGCCTGAAGGAGAAAAAAGCCAGTCTCCTTTAAAAGGAAGGAAACAGCTTGAATTCTTCCATGCTTTTTGGACAGCCTTGACAATCTGTATTTGTCTTAATAAGTTACAGAGTATCTAAAAGTGTTTTAGCTACCATTTAGAGGAAACACAGGAGGGTGTAGGATTTATGGTCAGAGTAAATACAGTATAAATTTCAGTGTGTCTTTTGTTTTCAGCTGTATGAGAACTCTTCCAAGGTGACAGCTTTGAAAGGCTGATTTCTTCTGAGGGGCTAGTTTTGATCTGATGTTTTAGAGGCAGGAAGGGAAGGGGGAGGTGACCAAGGGAGTAGTGTTTTCCAGAGAGGGAAATTTCTTGAATATCTATTGAGTAGAAGCTAACTTTCATTCATCCTTGAACTTTGGAAAAAGAGGTTACTATTAATTTAGCAATGAAGTTTCCTGGCTAGAATTGAATCCAAAGTGCCCATCAGAGTGCAGATAATAGATAAAAACTTTACAGAGGAAGGAGACATTACCTACAGCTGATACCCTGTAAGGTTCCTTTATTAACAAAGTCAACTGTGGAAAGTTTTAGTTGCAGATAATTCTCCTCTTCCCTGATAGCTCAGTTGATAAAGAATCTGCCTGCAATGCAGGAGACCCCAGTTTGATTCCTGGGTCGGGGAGATACACTGGATTAGGGATGGGCTACCCATTCCAATATTCTTGGGCTTCCCTTGTGGCTCAGCTGGTAAAGAATCTGCCTGTAGCGCGGGAGACCTGGGTTCGATTCCTGGATTGGGAAGATCCCCTGGAGAAGGGAAAGGCTACCCACTCCAGTATTCTGGCCTGGAGAATTCCATGGACTGTATAATCCACAGGGTCACAAAGAGTCAGACATAACTGAGCAACTTTCACTCCCAATTCTGCTCTAAACTCATTATTTTATCTATCACCCAGCCACCCATCACCAAATAAAATGATTTCACTCAATCTGGAGACATATTAAAGCAATTTGGTTATCCTTAAGGATTAAGATTCGGTTAAGATTAAAACCCTGAGAATTTATGCCTCAGGGTACTCTGAGGCTTAGCCCTAGAACTTTATGGGTGCACCCACTCCAGTGTTCTTGCCTGGAGAATCCCAAGGATGGGGGAGCCTGGTGGGCTGCTGTCTATGGGGTCGCACAGAGTCGTACACGACTGAAGCGACTTAGCAGTAGCAGCAGCAGCAACAAATGAGAGGTTGGGGATCCACATCAGGAGTTGGATGTGGGAATAATAGCAGCTGCTGGTAAGCAGTAGTGATTGTGGAGCAGGGGCTGGTAACAGTACCATAATATTGTCTCCAAATCTGAGTTTTTAGTGACTGTTTTCAATAACTTCATCCTCAGTAAGATTTCAAGTCCTGTTCAAATGGTAGTTTTATTTTTTTTAATTTTATTTTATTTTTAAACTTTACAATATTGTATTAGTTTTGCCCAACATCGAAATGAATCCGCCACAGGTATACCTGTGCTCCCCATCCTGAACCCTCCTCCCTCCTTCCTTGCCATACCCTCCCTCTGGGCCATCAGTTAAGTAATAAATCTAACAGTTTTGAACATACAATATGTACCATATAGTTTTCAAAAAAATTCATATAATTTCATTTAATTGTTATAGTCTTTTTTTTTTTTTTTTTTTTTTTTGCTTTTAGATAGACCTTCCTCCAGCCCAGGTGAATTACCAAGGCAAATACTGAGTGATTTGAATTTTTTTAAAATTTCCTTCTGCTTTTTTGCCTGGCATTTGTATCAAATATAATAAATCAACATTTGATAAATACTTTATTGACGTATATCAGGACTTCCCAGGTGGTGCTAATGGTAAAGAACCCACCTGTCAGTATAGGAGACATAAGAGACGCAGGTTTGATCCCTGGGTCAGGAAGATCCCCTGGAGGAGGGCATGGCAACCTACTCCAGTATTCCTGCCTGAAGAATCGCATGGACAGAGGAGCCTGGTGGGTTATAGTCCATAGGGTCGCAGAGTCGGATATGACTGAACCAACTTCACACACACACACATGCACACACATGCACAATGTATATCGTGCCACAAAAAGTAAGGAATAGCATAAATGTATAGATTATTGAGTTTTTCACAAACTGAACACACCTGTATAACTTTCATCCGAATCAGCAAGCAGAGCCTTTTTAAATACACTTTAAACAGAGTTGGATCCCACTGTTATCTGGAGATTGGCATCCTACTTTTTCTACTTAACATTTTATTACCAAATATGTCCCATGACACTACATATTCCTCAAAAGCTTTTTAACGTCTGCATGACCAAACTTCAGATGGGTGTACAATAATTTATTCAACTATTCTTTGAATATTGGATATTTAACCTGTTTCAGTTTTTCATCATTCTGAATAGTACTGAACATAAATCTCTGACTGCATCTTTGATTATTTCCTTAGGATACATTTCTAGGTGTGTAATTACTAGATCAAAGACCATGAATACTTTAAAGCCCTTGATACACATTGACAAGTTACTCCACAGAGTGATTATAGCAGTCCACCAGAGTTTATGAATGCCCGCATTCCAGTACTGGGTGTGTGTGTGTGTGTGTGCGTGCATGTGCATGTGTGTGTGTATCTTTGCCTTCTTGATAGACAAAAATTGATATCTGGCCACTGTTCAGGTTTTCTTTGTTTATTAATGAAGGTTAATGTTTTCATGTGTCTGTGGGACATGTTAATTTATTTTTCTATTTCTTATATATAGAAATTAAAACTATAAAATTGTTTCTTACTGATTTTTTAAAAGTTTCTTAGGGAGAGTAAGGCTTATAAAACATAAGGATTATGTCTTTTTTAAGCTCATAAAAATTTGGGAAAGTAACGATATGTTTTCTTTTTATTATCACTTTTTCAAAGCATCCATATAACTCTTTCAGAGAAAAATCGGTGTCCATTCCTGAGATTTAAGGAGCATTGTAAATAAATTGGAATCAAAATTATACATTTCAAAGCATTTATAGTTGGCTGTTTCAAGCTTTAAAGATACCTTTGATTTTTGGTTACCATATCTGGGAGACATGGTTTTTATAATTTAAGGAACTAGAGATTTGCTAAAGTAGCTTTTGCATAAAGGCAGTGAAATTTTAATAAAATAAGAAATAATCCATTCACAAAAGTGAGGGTCAATCAGGATGAGGAGGGAGGTCTGTTTCTCATTGCCAAATGTATCTCTATTTACCTCTGGTTCTATTCTGGGCCTTGTTACTGAGCAGAGACTATTGAGACTGGCAGATTGTGCTGTGTTTTATATAATATGGACAAATAACCTGTGGTTTTGAGCCTCTTAGGATGAGGCCATTTTAACATATGTGTCTTAATCCCTGTGCTAGAATTCTGATTTCCAGATGTTATAAGCCTTAAGCCTTAAGCTATTCTTTCCTCTTTTGGAAATAATTTGGCAGAATATTTTTGTATCTCTTAAAGGTACCTGGATATTAACTTTGAGCTTTACCTGTTGTTTATTATTTGCTATATATTTTGATGTCAACCAAATCCAGTTTTTCCCATTATTTTTCAAATATTTCCTGTATTTTAAGGACATAAATGATTTTCTGTAGTCGAAAAGGACTTTAGAGACTATAAGGTTTTTGGATTCTTGAACTTACATGTTTTCCAGGGCCAGCAGTACCCATGTTATCTAGGGTAGGGTAAAAGGAAGTGACAGTTACTATGCAATCCAGAGGGTATAGGCCCCAAATAAAGACACCAAGTTCAAAAGTTTATTCAAACACTGTGCTGTGCTAACAAAACATATCCATGGCCACATTTGGCCTGCAGGTGTCCACTGTGTAGAGTCTCTATATCTTATTTTAAAAATAAATTAGTCTTCCTCCTGAGTGTGAGCAGGAAATAGAGACCAGGTTTTTCTGACTTCCAATTAATTGATTAATTAAAAATCTCTTCAGTGCCTACTTCCACCAGACATTTTCATATGGTTATCTAATTTATTATGTATATGTCATTTACTTAAAAACTAGGTTTGAGGCTAAGGACAATAAAGCACACATAAACATATCTGTAATGGGTTGAAACCCACAGGGGAAAAAAGAACAATTAGAAAAATAATCTTAAAAGTATTAGAAACAGCCTGAGATGGAACACGGTAGCTACCTTTTTAAACAGAAAATGGAATAGAATGTGTGTAAACCTTTGATGACTTTCATTGGTTGACAGATAACAATGGAAATAGTTCAAAGCAAGCATATAATTGTAAACTGAATAAATATAGGGAAATTTAAGGAAGGTTTATCTGCTAAGTTTGAAGAAGAAATAGAATTTTACCACTTAGAGGATGTGTGTGTGTGTGTGTGTGTGTGTGTGTGTGTGTGTGTGTGGTGTAAGAATGTTCACAGTAAAGCGAATAGCAGCAACAGGCACACAGATCCTGTGATGGGAGGAAGGAAAGTTAAGTGTAGTTAGAACAGTTAGGGTAGCGATATATTGTTCAAGATGAGGCTTAGCATTTAAAGGGTTTGTACTGGTTCCAAATAGGAAAAGGAGTACGTCAAGGCTGTATATTGTCCCTGCTTATTTAACTTATATGCAGAGTACATCATGAGAAACGCTGGACTGGAAGAAACACAAGCTGGAATCAAGATTGCCGGGAGAAATATCAATAACCTCAGATATGCAGATGACACCACCCTTATGGCAGAAAGTGAAGAGGAACTCAAAAGCCTCTTGATGAAAGTGAAAGAGGAGAGTGAAAAAGTTGGCTTAAAGCTCAACATTCAGAAAACGAAGATCATGGCATCTGGTCCCATCACTTCATGGGAAATAGATGGGGAAACAGTGGAAACAGTGGTTGACTTTATTTTTCTGGGCTTCAAAATCACTGCAGATGGTGATTGCAGCCATGAAATTAAAAGACGCTTACTCCTTGGAAGGAAAATTATGACCAACCTAGATAGCATATTCAAAAGCAGAGACATTACTTTGCCAACAAAGGTTCGTCTAGTCAAGGCTATGGTTTTTCCAGTGGTCATGTATGGATGTGAGAGCTGGACTGTGAAGAAAGCTGAGTGCCGAAGAATTGGTGCTTTTGAACTGTGGTGTTGAAGAAGACTCTTGAGAGTCCCTTGGATTGCAAAGAGATCCATCCAGTCCATTCTAAAGGAGATCAGCCCTGGGTGTTCTTTAGAAGGAATGATGCTAAAGCTGAATCTCCAATACTTTGGCCACCTCACGCGAAGAGTTGACTCATTGGAAAAGACTGTGATGCTGGGAGGGATTGGGGGCAGGAGGAGAAGGGGACGACAGAGGATGAGATGGCTGGATGGCATCACCGACTCAATGGACATGAGTTTGGGTGAACTCCAGGAATTGGTGGTGGACAGGGAGGCCTGGCATACTGCAATTCATGGTGTCGCAAAGAGTTGGAGATGACTGAATGACTGAACTGACTGACTGAGACCATTGCTTGTTGTGTTTTTCTGTATCCAAAGAGAAAAAGGAGCTAAAGAGAAGTTTTAAATCGGAGATATGAATGAGTCCCATGATCAGATCTACCTCTTAAGCTTCTGTGTGGAGGGGTGGATAGAGTGAAGCTGAAAGACCAATTAAGAGGTGATTGAAGCAATAAATGTGAGGATGATAGAAGTATGGAATAGGGTGAATGAACAGACTTGAGATATGGACAGACTTTAGATATATTGAAGAGAGAAAATTGGCAGTGTTGGGATTGGGTGCATGAAAAGCAGAAAGAGAGATTTAAAAATGATTCCAGTCCTTGTATTTGCATCAGGTTGTATGGCTGTACCATTTAGGAACATGGGGAACACTGAGAAAGGATCAAATTGAAGATGAGGAAATGGAGAGTGTTTTGTGCTTACTAACATCAGGGGCACAGTCTTATTCACTGATGTTGTTCAGCTACAGAACAGTGCCTGACATAGTAGGTACTCACCAAATATTTATTACAGAAATCAGTTATGCACTCACTTTTGGACACATTGAGTTTGAATGTCTTTGAGACATTCAAGTGGTGATGCCAAGTAGCTGTCTGGACTTAGGGGGATCTACTGGAGCTTAGAGGAGGAAAGCTTGGGATCCACTGACATGTAGATGTTAGAAGATGCTGATGTAATCTGGGCATAGAAGATAGAACAAGAATTGGACAAAGCCCAGGACAGAAGCTTAAAGTGTATTGCTTTAGAGATTGAGAATAGTTGACTAAAAATGGATGAGAAGAAGTTTCTAGCTAGGTAGGAGAAAACCAGAAAATGAGGCTCAGAGAGACAGAAAGAAGAAACAATAGAATAGTACAGAGGGGTCAAGTAAGATGGGAACAGAAAAATGCCTTTGGATTTAGCAACATGGAGGCCAATAGTAACTAGTGAGAGCCATTCTAGTTGAGTATTTGGGGTGGAAGCTAGATTGCAATTAATTGAACAGTCAGTAAGAAGTGAAGGAAGAGAGGCCATAGTTTGGAGGCAAAAGATGAGGACATTTGATCATTTATAAAATACGATTATAGAACAACTAAAAGCCCAGAACTAGGGAAACTGAAATGTACTTTAACATGAATACTGAGGAGGCAGAGAAATTTCATTCACGTATAATCAAGCATTTTCTGAGCACTCTTTTGTGTTATGCTGGAGAAATAAACAAATCATATTGATGGTTTTTCTCTTCTTATATAGTCACTGTGGTTAGAGATGTCTGCATTTCAGCCACTGGTGGTTATGTGTTAACAACAAATGGGTAAAAATGCTGTTCTTTGTGGGATACCTCCCAGGATGGTTGCTTCTTCAGAGATTGTGATGCTGCCTAGGTGCAGGTATGGTGAAAATTCTTCTCATTGCCATCTTGAAATCCCTTTATATCTGAGTTTAATGGGAATCCCAAATTAGCGAAGTGTCCTCTCTTGCTGTTGCCAGTCCTTCTGACCTCAGATCCAGTGAATAAGTGCTGCCACTGCCACCAGGTGGAATAGTAGGAGCACATATGTGCTGCCAGTCATCATGGTTGCCTAGCAACAGGAGGAGATGCTGATGTCTGTCAATGTTTGGGCACAGTTTATTCCAGCTCCAGGTGCTTGATGGATATACTGATTACACGTACACTCCACATCACCTTTGGAAGTTGTGATTCTGAGCTGGGACGCTGGGCTATCTTTGGAAGCTGAATTTGGAAGAAAGAGGGGAATACAGGATATGATCGTCTGGTTACATAGATAAGTATTGAAAAACAGGATTTGGGTTCCTGCCTATGGCTTAAGCTACCAGAATAATGGACTCCTGGCAAAGGATAAAGTGTATCTCATGGAGATAAGAAACAATGTGTCTAGCAGGCACATGTGATTTTCATTGAATATGAAGAAGTGAGAGACAGATGTCTACATAAATCTGAGAAACAAATAAACCAAAAGATAGATTTTACAGTTTTAACCAGGTGTGAAGTAGTAAGAAACAGTGGAAAAGTTACACAGAGTGAATGTGAAATTTTAATACTAGACAATAATTTATTTCCTAGCTATTATTGAGATTTGGAAGTGTGTCTTGCAAGGTGAATCCCTTTGTGCTCACCACTGTCCTGAAGGCTGTGGGACAAATTCCACAATGTGATGCTTTGGATGAATAAATAACCATTACTGAGAAAAGTTAAAGGACAAAGAGCCACAGACAGAAAATTTGTGCAGTCTCTCATCATTCCCAGAAGAGGTAGACAGGGACCGAGGTCTATGTTTCAGTGGAGGGACCCCTCCTCCCTGTGGTTTTCCCTTTGTATAGAGCAAGAGAGAGGGGAAAAAGCAATCTTGCCAATGGCAGGCTAATCAGTCTGCTTGGGGCTGGGCAACCAGAAACCAGAGTTCTCTGGAAAGTCACTTGCCCAGCCTCTGGAATCGTTGGGTTCATGGAGTGTTGCAGCCCCCACTGGAGGAGGAAGCTCCTCATCCTAATGATGAGCATCCTGACACAGGAAACATCACATCCTATAGGGATGTGATGAATCATTGCCACTAGATCCAAGAAGCTTATAACCTTTCAAAGGATATCAGATGTATGCACATAGGGAAACTGAGCTTGATTGCAGTCTCTCCTACTGAGGAGAGGACGATCCATCTCCAACTAGTTTGCGGGCATCTGGACTTTTAAACAATTCTGCTCATTGCCATACTGGTGGAATAAAATTCTTGCTTGAAATACAACATAGAAAAGGTGTAATTTATTCAAAAAGAACAGATGTTGCAAGTGATACTTTAGTGCCGTCCCATACCCATCAGCTCACAAATGCCCTGTGATATATTTTCAGGAATTTTGTGAGTCAGTGTTAAGCGTAGTGATTATTAAAAATTAAATTATGTAGAATTATCAGTGAAGTATGAAGTGAAAGTCGCTCAGTCGTGTCCGATTCTTTGCGACCCCATGGACTATACAGTTTGTGGAATTCTCTAGGCCAGAATACTGGAGTGGGTAGCCTTTCCCTTCTCCAGGAGATCTTCCCAATCCAGGGATCAAACCCAGGTCTCCTGCATTGCAGGTGGATTCTTTACCAGTTGAGCCACAAGGGAATTATCAGTACATAAATAATATTAAAAATGAAAGTAATACACATTCAAATCTCATCATTTCCTAATTGCTTTACTACATTTTACTATTGTTTACATCTCTTTGGGGAAAATACCCAATGGTGAAATAATGGTGTGCTGCTGTTTCCCTTCCCAATTCAGCTCTCTCAGTGAGGAAGCAGCTGGTACCTTGACATGATCCATGGTGGGAGTTTGTAATATTTATAAAACACCAGAATCTTTTGCCCAGAGAGGCAGTTGGTGCACATTTAGCAATATACCACTGCCATATCCTTAAACCGGCATGTGATTGTGCTCCAGTATGCTTCTAACGGCCAAATCTGCATCTCTGATCCAGAGGACTTTTTCTGGAAGGTCACTTCGCTCATGCCCAAGTTCACTGAAGGCAGGAGCTAATTCCTCCAGGAGCAGCCTTCACAGTGAATGACGGGAATCAGTGTATAAATATCCCAGATCCCTTCACCCTTAAGGGGGATAATTTTGAGGCGAGTGTTCTATATGTTTCCCAATGGTATCTTATTTCATATTGTGCTTTCTATTGCCCTCCCTTCCCTTATCACTTCTTTTCACTTCTGTCTCTCTACCTTGCCTCAGGGGCCACTCTGAGGGAGTTGTGTAGAAGGAAAGGGAGTAGTGCAGTGTGGAAGGTGGAAGCATATTGGAGAACTTTGGGGTAGGATCAAGGGAAGAAGCAGAGGTATGATTTCCTGTGAGAATTAATGATAAACCTGCCACATGGCAGACATAGATGATGATGTTCTCATAGCTGGCAGAAAAGCAAGATAGAGGAGTCATGGGGGACTTTGATTGTATTCACTTAATTCTAATTCAAAATCATACTTAGAGCTGAGTATATTTTCTTAAAATATACTTAGTCTATTAGGTACTATGGTCAGTGGTATAGGGATGTGATGAATCATTGCCACTAGTTCCAAGAAGCTTATAACCTACCAAGGGATATCAGATGTATGCACATAAACATTTCGAGGTAGAAGATGGTGAGCTTTACATAGCTGAGAATGATTGCAGCTCTCAGGAAGGAGAATGAAGGCTTCGATGGATATGGAATGTGCTATTACAGTTTTTAAAAATTTTGGTTTTATTGAGGGAACATAGGTTTATACATTACATGTTTCATGTGTATGTCATTATATTTCTACTTTTATATACACTGTAGCATGCTTACCACCAAAAGTTTAGGTTTCATCTGTCAACATGTTGATCATGTTGATCAACAAGTCGATCCCATTTATCCATTTGCAGCCCCCTCACAGCCACCTCTGTTAACTACTATTCTATTCTCCATATCTGTCTGTTTTTGTTTGGTTTATTTTTATTCACTTGTTTTTTGTTTGTTTTTATTTTGGTCACTCTATTTTTGTTTTGTCTTTGCTTTGTTTGTTTTTACACATGGGTGAAGTTATGCAGTATTTGTCTTTCTCTATCTGATTTATTGTACTTAGCATAATATTCTTAGGTCCATCCATGTTGCAGATGGCTAGACATCATCTTTTATGATTGAATAGTATTCTATTTGTATGTATGCATATACACCACATGTTCTTTATCCATTCATTTGTTGATAGGCACCTAGATAGTTTCCATATCTTGGCTATTGTAAATAAAACTGCGATGAACATAGGGTGCATATATCTTTTTAAGTTACTGTTTTTGTTTTCCTTGGATGAATACCCAGAAGTGGAATAACTGGATCATGTGGTAATCCTGTTCTTAATTTTTTGAGGAATCTCCATACTACTTTCCATAGTGGCTGCACCAGTTTAAATTTCCACCAATAGCACATAAGAATGGTCTTTTCTCTACATCCTGACCAAGACTTGTTATTTTTTGCCTTTTTGATAATGATCATTTTATCAAGCATGAAGTAATAGTGTGATTTATAATAAAAAATGTGTATTTGTTCTTCATCCCTGTTTCTGGCACAGAACTCCTAAAACCCTTGGGATTTCCTAAGTGATGAGAGCTATTAAACGTGTTGTTTGTTATTATAATGAGGTGACTTTTAGAAGGCACCTAAGGATGGGACAGGTTGCCAGTGGGGCCAGCAACATGATTAGAGGGTTGGAACTTTCAGCCTCTACCCCTCCCTCCAGGGAGGGGAAAGGGACTAAAGATTGACCTATGGCCAGTGATTTTATCAGTCATAGGTATATACTGAGCCTGCATAAAAACCCAAAAGGATGGGGTTTGGGGAGCTTTCATGTTGGTGAACTCACAGAGATTTGGGGAGAGTGGGACACTTGTAGAGCATGGAAGCTCTGTGTTTCTTCCCACATACTTCACTCTAAGCATTTCTTCCATCTGGCTGTTGGTTCATCCTTTAATAGCCTTTGTAATGAACCACTAATGTGAGCCTCACTAGCAAATTAATCAAACCCAAAGAGGGAGTTGTGGCAACCTTGGATATATGATGCTTGAATGTATGTGCTTTGGTTATAACCACAGATGACAGCCTGGACCTGTGATTGGCTTCTGAAATGGGAAACCGTCTTGTGGGACTGAGCCATTAATCTGTGGAATGTGCTGCTGTCTCTGGGTAGACAGTGTCAGAATTGAGTTGAATTGTAGGACTCCCCATTGGTATGGTGTCGGAGAACTGCTTGATGGCATGAGAAAATCCCCCCACATGTTGGAATTGGTGATAAGAAGGTAAAAAGTCTGCCTGCAGTGTGGGAGACCCAGGTTCAATCCCTGGATCAGGAAGATCCCCTGGAGAAGGAAATGGCAACCCATTCCACTTATTCTTGTCTGGAAAATCCCATGGACAGAGGAGCCTGGTCAGCTACAGCCCATGGGGTCACAAAGAGTTGTACATGACTAAGCGACTTCTCTTTCTTTCTTTCTCTTTTCCTGATCGCTGGACATTTAGATAAGACCTTGAGGAACTGGAGGGATTTCCACAGGGAGAGATGGAGAAGAGAGGAGTTCTGGGTAAATAAAATAGAATAAAGGCCTGAAACTGGGAAAGCAATCCTTGAGTTCATCTTCTAGGAAATATAGAGGTACACAGGAGCGTGGAATTGTAGGAAAGCCTGGAAAGGTGATTTCTAGGCAGTTTATGGAGGATTGGATGAAATTCTGGTGAATGCTTCCTATGCCTTCTAATATAATAAGTCTTTAAGAGGTAGTGAAACTATGTAAGTGTTCTAATCTTTGAGCACAGGCTCCAAAAGGGAATTTTATAGACTCAAAAGGGACAGGGGTCTCTAAGAAGTCAATTCTAATGATAAATTATAACTTATTATAATAAGGAATAAAGGGGGAGACAGTCCTTATCAACTTGGATTTCAAAGAGCATTGAAAAAAGGCAAAAGAGAGAGGCACACAAGGAAGCATATACCCTGAAGAATGCTTGAGGGAGGTCCAAGACTGAAGTGAACTGAAGCTTGGAGAAAACTGATATGTGCTAGAGAGGCATTGATGGTTTCTCCCTCCAAATTAATATGTTGAAGTCCTAATTCTGAGCATCTCAGAATAAGACTGTATTTGTAGAAAGGCCTTTAAAAAGGTTATTAACTTAAAATGAGATCTTTTGGGTGGGACCTACTCTGATATGACTGATGTAATTATCAGAAGGGGAAGTTTGGACATAAACATATGTGTATACAAAGAAGGACACAGTTTGAAGGTGGCCATCTACAAGCCAAGGAGAGGGCCCAGAAGAAATAGAAACAAATAGAAACAACTGTTGACACCTTGATTTTGGACTTCCAGCCTCCAGCACTGTGAGGAATTGCATGTCTGTTATTTAACCCGCCCAGTCTGTGGTACTTTGCATGGCAGAAGTAAGCAATGGATGGGCCTTGGCTTGGGGCAGATGATATAATCAATCTTCATTTTACGTAGGTTCCATGTTTACAACTTTGTCTACTTGATAAAAATTATTGGTAACACCCCAAATCAATACTTGCTCCTCTTTTGCAGTCATTCTCAGAACTGCCAGGCTTGCATTTTCCCAGCTGAGGTTGAATGCTCTGTCATCTTGTTTCAGCCCTCATAGTATAAACAAGTGTCCTTCTCACAGTCTATTTAAGTGTGATATCTTGCATTTTTGTGTTTTTTTTTTTTTTCCTAGGCAATTTTGCTGTTTTAAATGGTTTCCAAGTGGTGCTGAAAAGATAAGCTTGACTCAGACATAAGTCCTAGTGTGCTGGCCCTAAGTTAAATGTTAATAAATCAATAATACCTATTAAATAAGGTCATCTTTAAACAGGAGCATGCATAAAACAAAGCTATGTAATGATGAATTGATGAAAATGTTGTGACGAGAGGCTCAGAAACCTAAACCTGTCTGTTCTCTGGGAACAGTGGTTCAGTATTCATTAATTCAGTGTTTGTGGTGTCTTTCTAGAACATAACTACCAGAAATAACCACACTCAACCATATGATATTGGAAAATGGTGGGAAAGTCTAGCTATCTAAATTCTATTTTCACCTTTCCACCAATAAGCTTATTCCAAATGAAAAATGTAGAATCCAAGTACCTTTAGAAAAGAGTTGAAGCTCAAGATACAAAAAGAGGTAGTGAGAGCATCTATCCCTGGACGTGAGCTCAGTTCTCCAGCCACAGTATCGGAAAATGTGCATATGTGGTTCTTGAGCCACTATATCTCTGTCTCATGGGTAATAGTAGTACCATGAGCACTTCTGATAGTAAAATTCCAGCAACCGCAGACCTTTAACCTCATGTTGCTCCATTAGTAAATTCTGGAAATTCTAATGACCTACTAGCAATCAGAAAAGAGAGGTTGCACCACAGCATCTAGAAAGGGTTTCCTACAAGATACAGTAACTTAATCTCCGCTGTCTTCTCCTCCCTTATTTTTGTTGGTATTGAATCCATAACATGTAACATTTTGAAAATGTTTGCCAAGTTCAGGAAATAGCTAGCTGTTTTTCTTTATTACTGATTCAGAGTCAGGACATACATTGGGGTCTCCATTTGCCTAAAAGTCTCCACAGGCTCTGACATTGCTCTTTAGTCCTTGCTCCAAATCTACTGCCTTGGCTGCTAATCCTCATTTTAGATTCATTTCCGTCCTCATCAGTAAGAGAAAAGTCACTGCACATATGAGATCTCCTAAGAACAGGTGTCCCATTACATCCTCATTTTGTTAAACATCATTTGCACTAGGAGGAAGTTGCAGTGTAATAAAATACAAAGTGGATTTTTTACTGTAGTGGAATTCTTAATATAGTTTCAATTATAATTTTTAGTTCTGTGGATAGCCTTCACTGCAAATTCTATTTCCCATGAGGTATCAATCTGAAGCTTTTCATATCGCTGTAATTGGTCTATTTCATAACCACCTATACAGAAATTATTGGGTTGGAAACTTGTTAGACCTGCTAATTCCAGGGCTTTATACCAATTCTATAGAATCAGAATCCCTGATGGAGTCAAGTGGGGGAAAAGGGAGACCTAGTAATCTGAATTTTAAGAAGTTTCTCAGGTGACTGGAAATTTTGGTTAATAAAGTAAAATAATCTTTGAGAGAATTTAATTTGGCTCATGATTCTACCGGATACTCATTATTTGACTAAAAAGTAATACTTTCATGAGTGAGTACTTGTAGAATGAGTCTATGTTGAATAGATATTATAACTGATATTTTAAAATTCTGTTTAGAATTCTTAGATACGCATTTCTGTTTATAAATACTTGCAAATGAGTTTATAAAAATGTATCTTTATGCAAGCTTGCCTTTTATCCAACTCTTTTTTTAATAGAAATCTTCAACTTAAGAATTTATATCAATTTTCTCAAGAAAAACCCCCCAACAAATCAAAAACAAATATGCACTAAGGCTAGATTAAGATTTTCTTAGAAATCCTACAGCAGAAAATAAGGAATACTACAGGTGCAAAACACATTTAGTCCTTTACAAACTCCTCTCATTTAAACAGTTTTTGCATAACTGTTCACTTAACTTTTCCCTATATTCCTAAACCTAACATGTTCCTTGATAATTATTCACACCTGGAGTGTTTCTTTATCTTCATCTTTGGAAAAACTGTCTTATGGCTGTATTGAAAATGCAAATTTATAATAAAGTACAAGAGATTTTAGTATTTTAAAAAGGAGTTTAAGACTCATGATACTAAATGCCATGTTGTAAAATATAAGGGGTGACATTTTTTATTTTTTACACATCAGAGAAATAGTGTATATAATTATAACTTGATGTTATATAAATTAGTTATACATTTATTCTTTCTTTTATAACTTATCAAAGAACTATCAGATAACATCTGTCAATGTAAATGTCATTTAAATTATTTTCTTATTTAGTTATTCTTATCTAAAATTCTTAGAAAAGTATTTAGTTGTAGCTTATTTAGAAGAGCCACTAGCTATGCCTATACATGAACATTTCTCTGTCATATCATTTACTCAACATTATTTTGTGAATTTCAATGCTAGCGATTTTAGAGTTTATGATTTAGATTTTAAAATATGGAATAAGGATGATTTTGCAAGTGGACAAGAACAGTTACTCAAATACCGTTTTTATAAACATCCAGATGGTTCACATTATATTACCAGTATCAGGTAGTAGCACTTTGTAAATATTTGTTTAGTGAATGAATGAGCTGGGCAGAACATATGCACACACACACACACACACACACACACACACACACACACACACACTAGGTCTGATTAGTCTGACTATAAAGTAAATGAGAATATTCTATTTGTCCTGTTTAAGTTAATTGTAGAGTTTCATAGTTTATTTTTTCTATATGTATGCCATATGTGTAATGACCTCAGTATGTATTTAAATAGATGCTTTGATGTTAGCACAGTTGCTTGAAATTAGTTAAGTGAATTGAAATGAACATACCAAAGTGCCAAATGAGAATACAGTAAAAAATGCCCTTTTTGTAAAAAAGAAAATATTTCTACAGCTACATTTAGTTTAACTATGTCTATTAGCAGTTCTGTTAATTGTTGATTATTAATGTTGATTTAGTCAATCTACAAGTATAAGAGATATATGATACATCTCTGTACAGAACATATATATTACACACAATTACCATGTTGAAAATTTGTAATAATATATTATCAATATGTTAAGTTGCAAACAAAAGCATACCTTTATGTTCTGTACAACTTGGGACGCTATTCAGAGTCACCCTATGATTTGTTACATGAGCTTAGATTTTCTTTAGTTAACGCTAGTCAAAACCACATTTTGGAGGAATTGTGGGGGCACTTCATGTTAAAAAATATCCAAGATACAGTAACAAAAACAAAGTAACTGCAGGCCCTTTTAATTGTGTAGATTCTTTAAACATCTGATTATTCTGGAAAAAAATTACATGTGTACTTATTCCCTAGGCATCTGTGCATTTTACTATAACATATTTTCTTGTATATGTGCTTACAAGATTACTAGGCTTATTTTTCCCCCTAGAAAACCTTAATTAACATCCATATGTTAAAGGAAACATTCCTAGAATTTCTTTGAAAAGGTTAGAGTTAATAAGTCCCCCAAAATGCTTTCTTTTAAAGCTAATTTTTGCTTAAATTTTAAAAAGTTATAATGAGTTATAGACAAGGTAGTCTTTCATTTAAAAAAATAAAGAACAAAAGGGTAAAAATTGCTGAAAATCTGAACACCACATTCTTATTCATATCACTTTAATAATTTATCAAGTGCAGGGCCAACAATATGAAATTTTCATGTATGAGTATCATCTGACCTCATATAAAAGTAATACATGAAAAATAAGGGCAGAGATAAATCATAAATACCAGTAATTCTTGACAAGAGTTCTCTCAATTATAATAAAGTGCTATTTATAAAGAAAATAAGTATTTTTAGTTTTAAAAACTAAACAATTTTATCATTATTTGTAGGAATTTTTGAAACTTCAAAATCACGTTACGAAAGCCAAAAGTGGATGACAGGAAAAAATCATTACTGCTTTAACTTCACTTGAGACTAAAAAGTAGGGTAAATTATTGTAAAACCCTATTTTTCTCCTTTATATTCAAGATGACTAGTAAAGAATTTGTGTTTAGCATAAATTGAACAATCCTAAGGCAGTTTCAAAAATATTGTTCAGGACCTCATCTCAGGTGCTTATTCTGAATCTAGGTCTCCAAGTCTCAGGAAGGGATTTCACCTAAATAAGATATGTGAGATTTTATCCCAGTTGTTAGTGTTTTCAGAAATTCTGGTAAAAGAGAGAGAGAAAAGGAAAGAAAGAGACAACCCTGGGGCATAAAGGAAAGGGAATGTTGAGGGATAGAGAAACAAAAGATTTACATTAACACTGATGTTTAAACTTACTTCCAAAGGGCTTAATTTTAAAAATAATAAGTTCACAAACACATTTGACTGCATCTATTTTATCTCCTAGGAAGAATTTAAAGGAGGGAAAAATCTCAGTGGCTCTCCTTTTATTATTGGTGGTGCCGGAAAGATAAGACTTAGAGACTCCTTGTGGCTCATCTGACTCTGTGAATCTGTAATATAAATATATCATAATAGACTTCCACAGAGATGCTAGATTCCTCTTCCAGCCAGCAAAGAACATTTTTACAAACCATCAAAAATGTTTTAGTACATCATTAAATTTTGCATGTAATAGGTTCCCTGCACCTGTCATAATCCCCAGATCATACTCAGTTTTCGCCCTCCTTTCAGATGGAAACAAAGGTGGGAGGGCATTTGCCAGGGTATGCTTCCTCTGTTTTAGGAGGTGGGCTGATCCAGGGCTTTCTGACCTTATTATTGTGATCTTCAACTTAGTTCTCCATTACCCTGCATTTAGTCCTCCCTGGAGGCCTTTTTTTCTGCCCTCTTTGTCCCCAAGGAACAAAAGTACATATCCAAAAGTACAAAGCCATATAAAATGAAAAAGAAGAGTAATAATAATGATCTTTTCTTTAAAAAGGGCTGTGATAATTGGTGCAGCAGACATCAGGTTAAATGCTGGGCAGATGCCTGAATGAGTACCACTGTGCCATTGCCTTCTGCAAGAAGGTCAAGCCCCTGCCACCCTGTCAGGTCTTCCAGGAGATGAATGAAGTACATTTGGGATGAGGAGCATGGCTTCCATTTCTTACAGCCATCTTTTCCATGCCATGTAAAGTGTGTTTCTCAGCCCACCCTCACCTCTTTGTTTCAGCATTCTCATGGATGAAAGCGTGTATTTATAGTACTTATTTCATAGGGATATTGAAATGATTAAATATTCTTATAAGACTTACCACAGCACCTGGCATATAGTGGTCAAATATTGTTTAGCTGTGATGAGCATGATGATGAAGAGGAGGAGGAGGGATGGAGGGGACAATTACATTTGAGGGTAAAATGCTGTTAGAGATGTTCTAGGTCCGCCATTTAATAGAGATTTACAGAAGCAGGAAAGAGTGAGTGAGGTTCATTTAGCAGTGCCTCTCTAGAGACTGACACTGGTGGACAGCCGTAACCTTCCTCTTGTGCCTGTTTTGAGTAGCTGTTAGAGTAAATAGGTAAGGCATGAGTGATCTCTCTCTACCTCTCACAAGGTTAACTGGAGTCTATTTATTCCTGGTCTCATTATAAGATTTCTGTGTCCAGTTCATTGCTATGGATTCATTCCTTCTATCTCAGTGAATCTTGACCTCCAGTCATTTCTTTTACATGTCAGTGGGATTTTTTTTCAGCTATTGTTGGTTTGGGGATGTTATTATTGAAATGGCTGGCTTAATATTTGAAAACCACATAAAACCATGTCATAATGGAATTAATATAGGTAATGAAAAGTAGTTTGAGGATCATGTTATTATAGAATTTGAGTGTAGATTATAATGTATTTTTAGATAGTCTCTATTTGGTACTCAGGGCTAGTGGCACTTTAAGGAAGAATCAGGAGTTGAACACATCATGTTGATGAAATTTTGTGGCAAATAAACTGAGTTGGTTTCATTTTCAGAGTAATATGTTTGTTCCTCAGGCTATTTAATCTGTTCTGTATTCAAAGGCAAATGAGTTTCTGTTCATAAGGCAAAATGAAGCAGCATTTTTTTTAATATTGACAGTATTAGTTCTGGTGCTTTTCATTTTCAAAATATATAAAAATAAGACATGGAAGCTTTTTGCAATAGGTGCATTGTCACTAATACTTAATTTCAAGATTTTTGCAATTTTCTGTCCTCTGATGTTTGTCATCTTGGAAGAAAAGGAAACATCATTTCAAATACTACAAAATATGTTTCTTTTCTGCACATATTAAAGGTCTTTTGTATAAAGTAGTAATGGAATATGCTTGAAGTGATCAAAATTTAATGGCCCATAGAGCATTTGTAAGCCAGAAGCTTTAGGATGAAATGCAAACAGCATTAAATGTCTAAATTTATTTTCTTCCAGACTTTCATCTTGCCGTGATTTTCTGCAAGAATGGTATTAGGGTCTTATTGGAAACAGTTAATAGACGCTATAATAGATAATAACTGACTCTGTAATTAGTCATTTTAAGACAGAGGTTCTCTTTGAGCCACTGATAAGAATTGAATTGTGTCACTACATCATGTTTTCATTCAGCTGTCACAACCCGGCAATCCATATTCATAGACTCCCAGTGCTAAGCTCATTGCCAATTTAACACAGATGTGAGAGAGATATGTACAACCTCCTCAGCCTTTTGATCCTTTCTTATTTTTCATTTGAGGAAATGGCAGAGTAGCTTCAGAGTGAGGATAAGAGTGTCTTAGTGACAAAATTATGAGAAGATTAATTTGGTATGTACATAAAATATGTATATATACAGACATATGCACACATAAAGTATATATATATGTATACATATGCAAAATAACCGCTTTTATGGTTAAATGTAAAATTCAACCAGAAATTTCTTAGATATTTCTGATTTTTTGAGTACTACAATAAAAATACTGCATTAATTTTTATTTTTGTTTCCTTTCAGGAGAAACTTCTACTTTCATATTCCTGAATGAACAGCACTGGTCCTTTTTTTTCTGTAGAAGAGATAGAGATTTCACAATTTTAGTTACATTGGCTATACTATATTCTCAGTTACATTTTATTTTTATGTTACTTTATGTTGTAACAAGGGCTTCCCAGGTGACTCAGTGCATAAAGACTCTACCTGCAATGCAAGAGATGCAGGTTCAATCCCTGGGTCAGGAAGATCTCCTGGAGTAAGGCATAGCAACATACTGCAGTGATTTTGCTTGGAGAATTCCATAGACAGAGGAGCCTGATGGGCAATAGTCCATAGGGTCAGAAAGAATCAGACAGGACTGAAGCAATTGAGTGCACACCCACGATGATGTAACAAATGTTTCTGTATGGTTGATTTTTTTAAAAACTATTTAATTTTTATAAGTATATATAATTTTTAAAGGTTACTTTCCATTTATAGGTATTACAAAATATAGGCCATATTTCCTGTATTGTTCAATACATTCTTGAGCCTGTCTTACACACAGTAGTTTTTACCTTCCATGCCCTCCATCCCTGTAATGCCACTCCCCCACTGGTAACCACCAGTTTATTCTCTGTATCTATAAGTTTGTTTTTTTTGTTATATTCACTAGTTTGTTAAAGATTACACATATAAGTGATATCATACAGTATTTCTTTCTCTGACTTACTTTGCTTAGTATAATGCCCCCTAGGTCCATCCATGTTGCTGCAAATGGCAACATTTTGTTCTTTTTTATGGTTGAGTAGTATTCCATTGTATACAGCAGTTTCTTTATGCATTCGTGTCAGTGAGCGCTTAGGTTGTCTCCGTGTCTTGGCAATTGTAAATAATGCTCCTATGAACATTGAAGTGCATGTATCTTTTCATATAGGTGTTTGTTTTTCTTTCAAATATTGCATGGTTGAATTTTTTTTTTTTTGCTAATCCAATAACAGAAAAATTTATTCAAAAGCACGGGACAGAGACTTAAAAAATAAAAATCTAGACAGAATGTCCAAATAATTTTGATAGCATTTATTATTATCTCCTTTTTTTAAGGAATAGGGTCAATTACCTAACTTTCCATAGTTAGATTGCATTATGATGCCATAGGATTAAAAAAATGTATGGTTGAATTTAACAAACATCTGTTGAATTTAACAAACATCTTCCTCTGGGCCAGGCTCTGTGGAAGTTAGAATGTTTCAAGTATTCCATGTTAATAGACCCCTCTCACTGGGGTCAGTGAGAGGAGAGAGGAGCTTTCCCTAGGAGGTCAGAAGAGCCTTCATGAGAGAGATATCATTTGAACCTGTCCCTGAAGAATGGATAGAATTTCAGCAAAAGGAAACCAGGAAAGTAACTGTTGGTGAAGTTACCCTTTAAAGAAAGGCAAGGAAACGGGTTAGTTAAGAACATGTCCTAGTTGAAGTGGATCAAAGGATATTTGCAGCTAAAATGGGGAAAATTTACTGTAGAGACTGGATATGGCCACAACATGAAGGACTTTGAAATCACACTAAATATAAGATTTTAATCTGTGGATGATAGGGAGCTAGAGATATTTATTAAACAAGGGAATTATGTGATCTTATAAGACACATATGGTTTCTGATTATAGGTAATAATCTACTTGCTTTATTTCTTCCCTAAAATGTACTGGTAACTTCAAAATTCTACTTGCAGTCCATATTATTTATATTGCTTTTTTTCCTCTATAGTTAAAGTGGCTAGTTCTCCATACAACGGTTTTTAATGAAAATATTAAAAGATAAAAAAAGTTGACTCCAAGGAAAAAAGTCTTCTGGAAAAGAATTTTATAAATTTACCATAAGCATTTGTAAAACCATGAAAATAAGTAGATCATAGTATTAGTGTTAGTCGCTCAGTCGTGTCCAGCCCTTTGCGACCTCATGGACTGCAGCCCACCAGGCTCCTCTGTCCATGAGATTTTCCAGGCAAGGATACTGGAGTGGGTTTCCATTTCCTTCTCCAAAGTAGATCATAAGACAGACTGAATTGTTTAAATGTGTTTACCTATGTAAGCCATTAAGTTATTATCAGATGATTTTTATATAAACCATTGACCCTTCAGTATCTGGAGAAAGAGAGTCCAAGGCAGAGAGGAAAGTGCTAGTACAAAGGCTTGATATATGTGATTACAGCAAGGAGGCTAGCATACCTGGAGTGGGGTGAGCCAGGAGGAGAGCAGAAGGTGACGAGAACAGAGAGGGAACAGTGACAGATCACATAGGACCTTGTAGGCCACTATAAAGACATTGACTGAGAGCATTGGAGAGTTCTAAGCAGTGGAGTGATATGACTGGATGTCTTAAAAGAATTCCTCTGACTCTTATACTGGGAAGATACTACAGAGAAGGATAGAACCAGGAAGACCAGATTAATATCTAATGCAACAATGGGAGAGATGATGATAGCTCAGAACAGTGTGGTAAGTGGTCAGATTCTGGATATGATCTGAAGGCAGAACCAACATGATTTACTGATGGACTGCATTCAGAGTATGGGAGAAGGTGGTTCCAAAATTAGAGAGTTTTGGCCTAAGCAGCAGGAACAATGGTACTGCCATCAGCAGAGCTGAGAAAGGCTGCAGGAGAAGCAGTTTTGAGGGGTGGGGTGGGTTTTCGGTTTTGGTCATGTTGAAGTTAAGATGTCTCACAGACCTCTGAGTGGGAGTATTGAGTAGAAGTGTTAAGCAGTATGTGTGTGTGTGTGTGTGTGTGCGTGTGTGTATACAGAGAGAGAATGTATAAAGAGGTTTGGACTGGAGATAGAAATTTGAGAGTAGTCGGCTTATGGATAGTATGTAAAGCATGAATACTTTATCCATACTATAGTATGGATAGTATGTAAAGCCAAGAGTCTCTAAGAGTAGTGTTTTTCTTATGATTTTTTTCTAAGTCATTTCATGTTTAGAAATGATGTCTTGCATATTTAGCAAGGAAGGGGGCAGCAGAGGATGAGATGGTTAGGAACCATCACTGACTCAATGGACATAAATTTGAGCAAACTTCAGGAGATAGTGGAGGAGAGGGGAACCTGGCATGCTGCAATCTGTGGGGTCACATTTAAGCCCACCTATGCATGACATTACCAAATAATAGATATTTACATCACTACTAGAAATAGAATCAAGTAGAGATAAGAGCTTAGTCAGTCTGAGCATAGCAAATTAATGATACTTAAGTACACTTCTCTTAGTCATGGACTGTTTTTACTAGACCTGGCTGCTTCAGCACCCAAGAATCTAAGTAAAGAAAAGGACTGATCTGACGTAGGCTTCTTGTGTGGTGTGTGGAAGAATTAAGATCAGAATTTGCTTCATCCTCAGGTCTAAAGAGGCACTGGGTAGTGGTTAAGAGGGGAGGTCTGGCAAGGATTAACGACTGGGATGGATATCTAAGGGGCAGAATAGACTGTGGCCATGCTCAGTAACCACATGAGTCACAGACCACCTAGACAGCTTCCTCGATGCATGTCTCTAAGGGACTGAAACTTCCCTAGATATATGCAAGCCATCAATAAACTGAATTTATCAATTGTCACAGCAGGCATTGCAGGGCTTATGTTTTTCTGGGAGGAACATAGCTGTTTGAGGCCAGAAATGAATAACTGAGAGCAGTAGAAGAAAGATTGAGAGCTGCCATGCATGGTTCTTTTCTGTCTTAGCCACTTCTCTGAGAGTGTTTAGCTTCTGTTCTAAGTTAACATGAACAGATGCTTGAAGAATATCTTTTGGAAAGGAAGATAAATTAATAACAAGCTGGGGATGTTATTTATCTTGGGCCCACTTATAGTCACAGTTCAGACTTGAGTGAACTGTGGTCGCAAATGAAGTAGTGGGTGGGAAGGGTACATGGAGAACCCTAGCAGTCAGCAGGACTCAGATGCAGGCCGTCCGGTGATTGGGCACACCCAGGCATCTAGCGAGGGAGATGCCAGGACGTCTGTACAGAAGCCCAGCTCTCAGGAAGGGAAGAGCAAAGCAGGGCTTTCAGGTCTACAAAAGGGCAGGGAAAAGTAACTTTTATTGATTCGTTACTATATGCATGATAGTGTGTTAAGGATCTGGATACATTGATAGGTAATAAACGTTTGCCTTTATTTTTTACAGTAAACCTGATAGTATTATCATTCCTTTTTGTATATGGATATCTATGACTTTGCGCAAACTCAGGGAGATAGTGAAGGACAGGGAAGCCTGGTGTGCTGCAGTCCCCGGAGTTTCAAAGAGTCAGACATGACTTAGTGACTGAACAGCAACAGTCAGTGACTCACCCCAGGATCACACATGGAACAAAGGTAGAGACCGGGTAAGACTCAAATTTAGTTTTGCCTCAATCCCCAAACCATAAGCCCTTACATTTTTCATAATCTTGGGAATAGGAACCAGAATAGAAGCATAAGGAAATGGAGAGAAATCCACAGTGGCGGTGCTTGTGCATTAACACCAGATAGGTGCCATCTTGCTGGACTGGAGTAGAGTGGATTGAGAGGCAGTAGGTAAAAGCAGGGTCCTGTGAATCCACATTGAGGCTCTGCAGGCTGTGAAGGATGACCTGAGACAACAGCATTTGAGTCCTGTGGTTAGTATAGGCAACTTAACAGGAAGTGACTTAATTTTAAAACTCCTAGATGGGAGGGGGACGTTTAAGAACCTTTTTATCTCACGGAACTGAAGGATGAAGGGATCAGTAGAACCAGTTGTGGGAATCTGGGGTAATAAGCAAAACAGATGGCTGACAACTAAGCTGTGATTCTATAAATGAGGAAATTTAGACTCTGAGAGGCAAAGTGGTTTTGCTGAAGAACAGGTAGCAGCATATGAGGGCCCAGGACCCAGATCTCATCTGTTATCTGGCCTAGGTTTTAACCAGCATGCCATGGGATACCTCCTGACTGCCTTTGGCCTTCTTCCTTTCTAGTCAACAGTGATATTGACTCCTATAGCTTTCATCTTGCTTTTGAAATACTCCTAATGCATGTGAATAATGTGGGAAAGAGGTTACTGAACAAAAGTTTGGCCACGGCCAGTTTGCGACTGTGGGATCCAGTTGGGCAGGGTGGTGGGGGCAGAGAGGCAGAGAAAAAAATGGGAGAGAAGCCAGATAAACAGCATCAAAAAGTTTAGATGTTATCAGATGGTCCTGGGCAAGGTTCCTCATTGCTCCATGCCACAGATTCCTCACTTGTATCCTGGGAATAGTAACAGTACCCCCTCTACAAAGATGTTTTGATAATGAAATGAGATAATGCATATAAACTACTATCTCAGTGCCCCGCTGAATGGTTTTCATGTGGTTTACATGCCAGCACTCAAATCTGACTAAAGAGTGTGGCGACGATTTACTTCAACATCCAGTGCCATTTTGGGGGTAGTGTGTTGTCAGGCTCTTCTGTTGATACATGTGTTTTATGTATGTTTTATGATATGGACGTTTCAAACCATTCTGCTCTACTCACTGGATTTCCTGGAGTTTAATTTAAACATTCTCATCACAGTTATTGTGACTCTGGTCATTCTCCTTACTGCCAGCAAGCGATTTCAGTCTTATACTGTGTACTGCCACAATAATAATACCTTCTCTTGGCTGCTTCCTACAAATGACTTCATCTTGTTATAATAAAAGCAATGCAGGAGAAAAAATTATTTTCAAGGAGGAGGTTATGACCAACTTTTAGGGTTGTGAGCAAGATACAATTTTAAGAAGCCAAACCTAAGTAGTGTACAGATGCAGTTAATTTAACCCTTTTTTCCTCAGGAACATCCTGATTTTCTGGTTATGAAACCATTTGGACTCCTCTTGTAGACTTTGTTCTAAAACTTAAAGCATGTAGTGGTCTTCTTTTCTTGTTTTCAAAAGGAAAAGGGCTGACTGTCTTCATGCAAATTAGCCTGCTTTTGTTAAAGACTTCATCTATGAAACACAGACGAACAATAAGAAGTGCAGCACAACTTACTGTTCTGCTTTCAGCTGATGTCAGATTGTTTCCCACAGTATGGAATAGTTAAGAAAATAAGAGTGTTTCATCACAATGCCAAAACTCCAGCAATGCCTTTGACTGCCTTCAGGGGTGGTGGTGAAGGTGGGAAAGCAACTATTCAGTACCACGTTATTTTCTGTTGAGTTTGCACATAGCTAGGGAAAGTGTAAATGAAAGCAGAAAGGTGGGGCTGATGTGCTAAATTTAGGACCAGCGATTACAGACGTTGGAGTTCTGAGTTTCTTTTTGTTCCTGTGTAATTGCTGATATTAAGGAAATACTAAGTAGGGATAGTATAAAAATAATTTGTTAATAATGAGGAAAGACTGTTTTGACAGTGTCTAACACTTCAGAAATGTATCTCATTATTCTGACTGTATTAATTGAGGTTTCTTTTTTCCCCTGTGTTTCAGTGACAATTTCGACAAGCACCTTCTTTGACGGCTTGCTGGTGACTGGACTATACACGTCTACCAGTGTTAAGGCTTCACAGAGCATTGGAGGGTCTAATGCATTTGGGTTTGGTAAGCTATATTTTACACAGTTATAGGTCTTATTTTTGAAATATCTAAAAGTATTTGACATTTATTATTTCAGAGAAAAAATCTGAAGTGATTTTTGTATGTTTGCTTGAAGTTAAGTGAGTTGAAGTAAGTCATAAATATGCAACCAACCATGAGTTTGGTGTGATGGCCAATCTATTCCTCTCTCTGTGTACTGCTGCTATTACACTTGCTCCTGTGGGATTTGAGTGGATTCCTGTGTTCTGTCATTTAGGTTGATGGAATTGGAATTCATTCTGATGCCATGCATTTATTCAGTAACCTGTTTTTATAAACAGTTCTTAAAATCTTGGAGTAGGTGAAAACTGTCATATTGTTTGGCAAGTAAGCATCACACACAGTGAAAGATAGCAATAATTGTTGAAATCATTGCATTCTCTGCGTATTCATAAAATAATGTGATGTAATATTTAAAATACTTATATGGAGTCTTTGTCCTTAACCCAGAGACCTGGAAGTTTACTTAAGTGGGGGCAGAAGGCTATGTGATGGTCACTGATCACAGAGGGTTCTAGATTTGAAAATCTGTAGTTTACCCATAACTTGATAAACATGCCAATCTGGAATTCAGTAGACCCTTTACAGCATCAAAAATGCAAATTTACTGTATCAATTTATGTAAGACATGAAATCTCTGATCCTACTCTGAGATTAGAAAACTATGAGATTTCCTCCATTAATGTGAGAAAGAATTTCTTTATTGAAGGCAGCCATGTGTTCAATGTTTTATTTTTCCTAGGGTATTTATTAAATAAATAAGTTTTACCTACTTTTGATATATGAAGGAGCATCCCCTCTATGTTGAGTCTCAGCAGAGCTCTGCCCAGATGCATTACTGCTTGATGTCAGAGCAATAATGTTGAGGTTGCAGTGGTACCCTGCTGACCTAAGATGAGGTTCACAGCCTCAGGGTAAAGAAACCAAGAAGTCATTTAATCATCTTGTTAAAATTATCTGACATTGAGAATTTGCCCTGTTTTTAAAAGATCCCAGATAAGCTTTTATAATCTGTTGGTTGCTACTTTTAAGGTCTTCAGAAAAAATAAAATTCTCTTTAAGTCTAAAAATTCCACTTTTTTATTCCCACCTTTACTGTGCTCTGTAGAAATGAGAGGTCAGTTATAATTACATATATATATATATATATATATATAAACAATATGTGTACCTAAATATATGCTATACTATGTGTTATGTTATGTAGGATTTTCAAGTAGGGTCACCAGATTTAACAAATAAAAATGTACAGGATACTGGCTAAATTTAAATTTTAGATAAAAACAGTTCTAGGATAAGTATGCAGTATTTGGGATAAGATGTCCTGGGTTCTGCCTTACCCCAGTAAAATCAGAACCCCTGAGAACAGGGCTTGGCGTTGGCTCCCAGGTGATTTTACTGTTTATCCAGGGTTGAGAACCACTGTACTGGATCAGTCCAGGGTCCACACCTTGAGCATCCCTGGGAACTTGTAACTAGAGAGTTCCTGGCCTTACTCCAGACTCAGTGAATTAGATACTGTGGGCGGTGAGACAGTGTTCAGTTTTTTAATAAGCACTTGAGGTGATTTTGATACCTACTAAATTTTGAGAACCACTCGTCTACATTGATTAAGTGGGAGAGACATTATTTAAATGACCATATAAATATGTAATAGTAAATCTTGCTAGGGGCTAGCTAGGAAATGTACTGAGTGCTGGGAAAGGGTGTGACAGAGAAATGAAATCTAAACTGGAGTAAAATGGCATATAGTTAGGAAAAGCTTTCCTGGGGAAGTTGTACTGAGCTGAGATGTGAAGAATGAGAGGGAATTAGCTCCCTGTGGAAGGTGGGGCACAGCACACCTGAAAGAGAGAACAATAGATGCAAAGGCCTCAGTGTGGGAAGAGGCTGCCTGTGTTCTAGGAATGAAAAGAAAACCTTGGAGTGACTGACCTGGAACCAAGAGGGAAGGAGATAAGGCTGGATAGGAGACCAGGGCCAGAGCATCCAGGAGCAGAGGGTCCTTTGAGGGCCTCAGCTGAGGAGTGACTTGAACAGACTTTCATTTTAAAGGGATCACTCTGTTGTCAGCATGGAGAACAAACTGTCAGGTCCAGGAGTGCATGCAAAGAGACTGTTCAATGGTTAAAGGTCTGATGTGACAGGGCAGGGAGAGTCCAGGTGCACACTGACATCAGCCAAGCCTGGACCAGAAGGAGCATATGTGGGGGGTGTGGGTGGGGTAAGAGTGTGCACCATGCAGTCGGGGAGACCTGCTCACAGATCCAGACCCCAGCCTTCATTAGTCATGTGGCTCAGCCACGTTGCTTACTAAGCTTAATTTCCTCATCTATGAAATGCTGATGACAATGGCACCTGCTTCATAAGGTGTTGAGCAGTTGCAAGGATGAAAGGAGGTGATAAAGCCCTCACCACATAGAAAATATTTAGTAAAACTTGTTGTTCAGTCACTCAGTTGTATCCAACTTTTTGCGACCCATGGACTGCAGCATGCCAGGCTTCCCTGTCAATTATAAATCTTGATACCTGAAGCAGCTGCTGTTCTCAGTCCAGGATTTCTATGTACTTCCTTTGGCTAGACCAGGCTGGGGTGGGGAAGAAGCATACACACAGAGAAACAGTTCTCAGGTGGAATTAATCTGAGGATTATAGCTCCAGATGATTTGAGAGAACTTGGCTGAATGAAGTAACCATCGTTTGCCAAGATGGAGGCTTGAAATGAGAAGAGTCATTAAGTATCATTTATAAGTATATTGTAAACATATACTGAAAGAATATATATGATGCATGTATCATATGCCTCAGATTTTAGCTAGTAAGCCAAACGAAAAACTAAGAATTGAAAATTGTTAGAAATGATTTAAAGACACCTTGGCCTTAATATATTTTCCATGGTGACTTTAAAAGGTTGTAAAAAGGCAGTTTCACTTGAATTAGAATGTATTTTGGTTTGGCTAAGTGACACGTAGTCTTCCCATGACCTCCAGCCCTAAGATATAGAGGCTGAAGAAACTTCTGAACTTGAAGTCTATTGATGGCAGTTTGACCTCCATAATCAAATACTCAGGTCTCCCACCGGTCACTTGGCGTTTTTATAGGACATGATTTTTATGTGGATGGATAGGTAATTGAGATCTTTTTTTAAGTTCCAGTAATATCCAAATAATTTTTGTGTGTTTATGTGATAGTGGTAAGTTATCTTAAAAACAAAATTTAATAAAATAACTTGAAAATCATTAAACAGTTAATCTTTATAAATAATATAATAGAAAACAGAAGATTAAATGTCTTTTTAGATAAACGATCATTTTGGAAACAAAAGCACATTAAATTTTTGGTACTTAAGTGTCATATAGTCTTTATAATTTAAATAGAATGGAGAAGATTTGAGTAGGGTACAGATAAGAAAATAAAATAACAGTCTTATAGAAGGTAAAATGTAACAGAATTGCTGCTTTTTGATAGTTTTGTAGCTATAGGAATCAGACTGAAATAATGTGGCAGTCTTTGAGGTAGAACAAAAGTATTGAATACATAATCTATCATTAAGCTCTGATTTAAGGTGGCTCAGTCAGTAAAGAAACCACCTGCAGTGCAAGAGACCCAGGTTTGATCCCTAGGTTGGGAAGATCTCCTGGAGAAGGGAATGGCAACCCACTCCAGTATTCTTGCCTGGAGAATTCCATGGACAGTGACTAACACTTTTAACTGATGAAATTTTAAGCAAATATGACTTATTTGCATTTTTCCAATATATTGTGGAATTAGTGTGTGATAAGCTTAGCTGGTAAAGAACTGCCTGCCAATACACAACTGAGTGACTGAGCACATATGCGTATAAGTGGAAAAAAATTCCAGAAGTACTTTTCTAGGCCCAGCTGTATGTTTTACTTTGCCTTGCTTATCACAACTAGTTAAATGTGTGTGTATGCATGTGTGTGCTCAGTCATGTCCAGCTCTTTGTGACCTCCATGGATTACAGCCCATCAGGCTCCTCTGTCCATGGGATTTTTCAGGCAGGGATGCTGGAGTGGGTTTCCATTTCCTTCTCCAGAGGGTCTTCCTGATCCAGGGATCAAACCTGCGTCTCATGTATTAGCAGGTGGACTCTTTACCACTGAGCCACCTGAGAAGCCCTTTTTTTCTGCTTATAGTTAATTTTAGTTGTACTGATTACACTAAAGTTATAGTCACTCTCTTTTGAATATAATATGTGTGTATGACCAGCCTAAATAAGGCCATAATTACTCTTAAGATATCGTTGTATAAATGTAATCCCTCTATCATAATTACATATGCTTCTGTGTAAAACCAGAATTCTTTAAAATGTATGTCTCAGTGACCAAAAATAGACAAATGCCTAATGGCCAGAAATACATGAAAACAATAGCTACACAAAAGCTGACTGTATGCCAGTAACGCATGATTTGAAATACCTCATTTTGCTTGTCAATGTAAGAAAACATGCTGCCCTAGGGAGGACTGATGTTTAATTATGGATATCTCTTTGTGTATCCCAGAAAAAAATGCTTCCCTCTTGTCTTTGGCACTGAATTCCAGCTCAATCATGTAAATCTTCAAGGCTCATTGTGGTTGCTCAATGAAAGGCTATTTAAATATCCTTTCATACAAAATTGTTCCTTGTCCAGACACTGAAATTCATTTTACTCAATACTTAGTATTCTGGCTCTAAAAGCATATCGCTTAGTTTTTGGTGTTCTGGCTTTCTAAAACCTGAGAATCAGGTTTGCAGTTCTGATGAGTAGCAGCCACACTTCAAATTGTTAGACCCTGCATAAATTAAACTTTTGTTAGATGCTGCATGAATTGCTTTGTAATTCCTAGATAATTTTGCTCAGCTAATACATCAGTCATCTTAGCAGTTTTTCACTTAAGCTTTTATAATTTCCTATGCTTTTAATTTATTTTTTGGTAAGACCATTCTAGAATGACAAGATTTGATGAGATATAAGTTTGGGGAGAAAATGTAGTGCTCAGATCCAAGACGTTTTCTTGGATTCAGTCAATCATATGATGTTCTAATAGAGATTAAGCAAGTACCGTAAAAATTTAATATTTTCAGTATTATCTTTAAAGCATGGTATTAGAACTTTAGAACTTAATGATTTTATTCCCAGAGTGATATGGCACTCTAGATGAATAGGGATAGATTTACAAAACAAAGTAACTATTTTAAGACTTCAAGTTTTAGTAAATCTTATGTTCAGTTCAGTTCAGTTCAGTTCAGTCGCTCAGTCATGTCCAACTCTTTGTGACCCCATGAATCGCAGCACGCCAGGCCTCCCTGTCTATCACCAACTCCCGGAGTTCACTCAGACTCACGTCCATCGAGTCGGTGATGCCATCCAGCCATCTCATCCTCTGTTGTCCCCTTCTCCTTCTGCCCCCAATCCCTCCCAGCATCAGAGGCTTTTCCAATGAGTCAACACTTCGCATAAGGTGGCCAAAGTACTGGAGTTTCAGCTTTAGCATCATTCCTTCCAAAGAAATCCCAGGGCTGATCTCCTTTAGAATGGACTGGTTGGATCTCCTTATTCAGTTCAGTTCAGTTCAGTCGCTCAGTCATGTCCGACTCTTTGCGACCCCATGAAGTGCAGCATGCCAGGCCTCCCTGTCCATCACCAACTCCTGGAGTTCACTGAGACTCACGTCCATCGAGTCAGTGATGCCATCCAGCCATCTCATCCTCTGTTGTCCCCTTCTCCTCTTGCCCCCATTCCCTCCCAGCATCAGAGTCTTTTCCAATGAGTCAACTCTTCGCACGAGGTGGCCAAAGTACTGGAGTTTCAGCTTTAACATCATTCCTTCCAAAGAAATCCCAGGGCTGATCTCCTTCAGAATGGACTGGTTGGATCTCCTTGCAGTCCAAGGGACTCTCAGGAGTCTTCTCTAACACTACAGTTACCACTTAATAAAAATGTGTACTTTACCAGTAGATATAGATTGTATCTTTCATTTCCAGAACACAAGTTTTTGTTACTGCTTTGTTTCATTGTCACTAAGAATAAAAATATAGGGTCTGTTTGAGCTAATTTTTGGTTATCCTTCCCATTAAAACTAAGTAGAACTTTTTGCAAATTTGTAATTATCACCAAGACCCCTACATCCCTGGACATTAGCTACAGTTCAGTTTTGGATATCATAGCTGTGTGAGTTTGAGACATACACGTGTTATGAATACATTCAAGTATTTAGGCTATAATATCTGTAAAGAAGGGGCAGCCACTAATAACTTCATTAAGTAGTGTCCTATATATTGTGATCTTTGTTTACTAGCTGCAATCAAGTTTAACTACTCAGATGATCTTGTTAAATTTATTTTTTGTCCCTTTACAGAGAAATATTTTGTAACATACTTAAGAAATTTTAAACACATTGAGGGACTGGAAGCATGACCTTTTTTCGGTATGTTTTTTTTTAAATTTTATTTTATTTTTAAACTTTACATAATTGTATTAGTTTTGCCAAATATCAAAATGAATCCATCACAGGTATACATGTGCTCCCCATCCTGAACCCTCCTCCCTCCTCCCTCCCCATACCATCCCTCTGGGTCGTCCCAGTGCACTAGCCCCAAGCATCCAGTATCGTGCATCGAACCTGGACTGGCATCTCGTTTCATACATGATATTTTACATGTTTCAATGCCATTCTCCCAAATCTTCCCACCCTCTCCCTCTCCCACAGAGTCCATAAGACTGTTCTATACATCAGTGTCTCTTTTGCTGTCTCGTACACAGAATTTTTTCGGTATGGTAAATGAGCTATAAGATAATTGACAAGAAGACTTTAGTTTAATTAAACAAATTACTCTAGTCTTGGTGGCTCAGTCTGTAAGAATCCACCTGCAATGCAGAAGACATAGGTTTGATCCCTGGGTTGGGAAGATCTCCTGGAGAAGGAAATGGAGACCCACTCCAGTATTCTTGCCTCTGGGAAATCCCAGGGACAAAGGAGCCTGGTGGGTTATAATCCATGGGGTCACAAGAGCCATATGTGACTTAACAACTAAACCACCACCACTGTAGTAAATGGTACAAGGAATATAGTTGACAAGAGATGAAGTTGCCATTCATCTTTCCTCTTTATGGGATATTAGCCTAAGTTTGTTCTTTATTTTTCCCATTAGGGTATGCCAGCATTACCTTCATTAAGAAATACTATTATATGATTCACATTTGACATATGACAAAGAATTTAGGGTTATTTCCCAATTCATAAATCACTACAGAAAATCACTTACAAGAGTAATGGGCATGATGAATATAACTGTTGAATTAATCAGTTGACAAATTGCTAGAGAAAATGTTGAGGAGCATGAGATTTGGGTCAAGTGGAAGAGTTAGTGGAGAAAGGCAGCTCAGTGCAGGGGTCACGATGTGACCTCTGGAGTTAGGCAGCTCTGGCTCCATGCCTGGCTCTGCTTCTTGCTGCCCTGGACCATGTCCTTTCCTCCCCTGAGCTTCAGTTTCTGCATTTGTAAAACAAGGTTGATAGGAAAGGCCAGTTCACAAAGTTGTTGGGTGTGTTAAGTGAGATTTTCCATTCAACTGCCATGTATTGTATATATGCTCAAAATAGGTATTTAAAAAAAATAATCAGAAATTCTTTCTTTGAAATAGGAAATAGAATGAGAAGACAGTTCAAGTGGCAGAAGATTGAAAGAGGGAGGTTGACTTTAATTTGAAGTGGGAATGAACCCAATTTCTTACCCATAGAACTTAGATCTGAGATGTACCTTGGGTGGAGCCTGCTTCAGCCCCTGCCCTCAGGTAGGAAGGGCAAGTGGTGGCTCTGAATGAGAGAGTGTGGGTATGAAGACTAAAACCAGATATTCTGACATCATACCCAGTCTCAGATACTTTTTTTTAAAAATGTGATTCAAATACTATAAGTTTACCATTTGAAGTTTACTTTTCAGTGACTTCTAGTATATTCACAAGGTTGTGCAACTAACACCTATATCTAATGGCAGAATATTTCATCACCTGCAAAGGAAATCCCACCCCCATTAGCACTCACTCACCATTCTTTCCTCCCCTCTGTCCCTGACAACCACTAAGCTACTTTCTGTCTCTCTGTTGTTGTTTGTTGTTATTCAGTCACTAAATTGTGTTTGATTCTTTGTGAACCCATGGATTGCAGCACGCCAGCGTTCCTTCTCTATCACGACCTCTCCAAGTTTGCTCAAACTTGTGTCCATTGAGTCGGTGATGCCATCCAACCATTGCATTCTCTGTCACCCCGTTCTCTTCTTGCCCTCAGGCGTTCCCAGCATTAGAGTCTTTTCCAGTGAGTCAGCTCTTCGCATCAGGTGGCCAAAGGATTGGAGCTTCAGCTACAGCAGTAGTCCTTCAAATGAATATTCAGAGTTGATTTCCTTTAGGATTGACTGGTTTGATCTCCTTGCTGTCCAAAGGACTCTTAAGAATCTTCTCCAGCACCTCAATTCAAAAACATCAGTTCTTCAGTGCTCAGCATTCTGTCCCTGTAGACATGCCTATTTTAAATATTTCAAGTACAATATATGGCTTTGTATCTAGCTTCTTTAACTTAGCTTGATATTTTCAAGGTTCATTTATGTTGTGGCATGTATCTTCATTCCTTTTTCTAAGTCATAATTCTATTGTATGGATATACTACATTTTTATAGTGATATACCACAATTGGTTGTTTCCAGATTCTTGAAAGGAGTTCAGTTCAGTCAGTTCAGTTGCTCAGTTGTGTCTGACTCTTTGCGACCCCATGAATTGCACGCCAGGAGTTAGGGCTGTGCAAATTGGAAATGTTTAAGGAGGATGTAAGGCAAAAGACCACCAAATTCCTTAAGTAATTCATCAGCAGCTGTAAAAGCTCTGAAGATGCACATGCACTTAGCTTTCCCTATGGTTCAGACTTGAAAATGGTTGGAAATCAAGATGAATGACTCCTTTGTCTTTCTTCTTGCCATTCTAGGGCGATAGGTTACAATGGCATTGTTTTTACCCTATCACTTTGGCCTCAGATTAAACCATGGGGTACACAAGCCAAACTGTTGTTGTTGTTGTTGTTGTTTAGTCCCTAAGTTGTATCTGACTCTTTGTGACTTCATAGACTGCAGCATGCTAGGCTTTCCTGTCCTTCGCTATCTCCTGGAATTTGCTGAAATTCATGTCCATTGAATCAGTGATGCTATCTAACCATCTCATCCTCTGCCACCCCCTTCTCCTTTTGTTCTCAGTCTTTCCCAGCATCAGGGTCTTTTCCAATGAATCAGTTTTTTGAATCAAGTGGCCAAAGTATTGGAGCTTCAGCTTCAGTATCAATCCTTCCAGTGAATATTCAGGACTGATTTTCTTTAGGATTGACTGGTTTGATCTCCTTGCAATCTGAGGGACTCTCAATAGTTGCTGAGCTCCAGCCCCAGCTGATCCAGGGAGTTCGAAGCAGGGATGGTGTCGGTGAGGATCAGGATACAATAGCTTCAATTAGATATTAATTAGAGATGTAAAGAGTAATAGAATGAGGATAGCTCAGTAGGAAAATTTAGTGGAGAAAAGAGGCTGAGTAGCTTGGTTTACGCGGGAGACCAATAAAACTTCAAGACAAGAAGTTTGCACCACTTACGTAGGCCGCAGGCGTCCTTCCGTTCTCCCGAAGGAGAGGAGACACTGAGGCCTCCCCTGTCAGATCTTAGAAGCCCAGGCAAAATTAGTAAGCTTGGTGGGTTCTGTGCTCCAGATGTAGACTCAGCCAGAGTTTGAGAGAGCGAGTGACATGGGGAGACCAGTATTTCGAGGAACTGATCCCAATTCCTTATTTTCCATGGTCTACTTTTATACACTGAGATGTTATGCAAAAGTCACACGGGGTCAGCAGTACTGACTTTTATCAAAGTCAGGTGCTTCATACAAATGTATACAGAGGTCTTAGGGGTGTTACATCATCTTCTGGCCAGGGGGCCTGCTGACAATTTATGACCCTCTCCTTGTGACAGCGGTCAGTCAACCAGGACGCTTATTTCTCCAGGGGTGATTATTCTTAAAAAAGACTCCACCTTCCAAAGGTACCAGATAAAGTTACATTCCTATAGGGTGAGGGTGTAGTGGGTTTTAATTAAGGAAACAATTTACTTAGCCTAAGGTCTAACGTGATTTATATCAAAGGTTAATACTTATTTCTTCTATATATTCATTAATGTGTGTAAGGGCAGGGGATGTGGAGACTTAGCAGCAAACATTGGCTCAACAAATGAAAAACGCTTCACCAATACAATTTCTAATCAGCCCATTATACTTATACTAATGGTTTTCTAACTTTTCTAAGGAACCTGTTTTTTAGAAGGTTTAAAGCATCTTGTGCCTCTCACAGTTGGGAGGCTGTGAGCAATCACATGTGGCCGGACAAGCCTGTCAGGCAGGCCAGAGAACCTTCAGAGGAGTTTGTAGGTTAAAACACTCTTGTCACGCCCAGGAGTTTTTATTAACTGGAGCTCTAAGTTAACTCCTTCTCCGAAAGAGGTGGTAGGGGACAGCCCCCCGTAAAGTCAGAGGTGTAGGTGAGAGCACAAAGTAGTAAAGTAGGCAGGCTCTGGTTATGGGGGTAGATGCTCAAGGATTTCCAGGGGGACTCCTGAGGCTCGATCCCGCCTTTGCATATGTTGAGCCTCCTTCCTCATGACCTTTGCCACGGGTGGAGTGCCTCCTGCCGGCTCCCGGCAAATAGTCTTCTCCAACACCACAGTTTGAAAGCATCAGTTCTTTGGTGCTCAATCTTCTTTATGGTCCAGCTCTCACATCTGTACATGACTACTGGGAAAAAAACATATCTTTGGCTATATGGACCTTTGTCAGCAAAGTGATGTCTCCACTTTTTAATGTGCTCTCTAGGTTTGTTGTAGCTTTCCTTCCAAGGAGCAAGTGTCTTTTTAATTTCATGGTTGCAGTCACCATTCTGCAGTGATTTTGGAGTCCAAGAAAATAAAATCAGTCATTGCTTCCACTTTCCCCACTTCTATTTGCCATGAGGTGATGGGACCAGATGCCATGATCTTAGTTTTTTTAATGTTGAGTTTCAGGCCAGCTTTTCCACTCTCCTCTTACTGTCATCAAGAGGCTATTTAGCTCCTTTTTACTTTCTGCCATTTGCATGGTATCATCTGTGTATCTGAGGTTGTTGATATTTCTCCTGGCAATCTTGATTCCAGCTTGTACTTCATCCAGCCTGGCATTTCGCATGATGCACTCTGCATATAAGTTAAATAAGCAAGGTGACAATATACAGCCTTGTGGTGCTCCTTTCCCAATTTTAAAGCCAAGCTGAGTCAATCAAATTTACTAGTATAGGAATTTAGAATTAGCACTCATCAATCACAGTCCAGCTCTTCATGAGCTCAGTCAAGGCAGATATAAACTTTCGGGAGCTCTGAGCAGCTGTTTTCCACAGTGGCTCAGAGGAAGATCATGCAGAAATAGGAGAAGGAGAGAGACGGAATGCTGCCTGAGGTGTCAGAGCTTTCCAAGCTCTTATTTTAGGCTTTCTTCTCATCAGGCTCAGATATTCTTAGGCTCTAACAAGCAATTAAAAATAGCTAACATCTATCAAACACTTGGTGTGTGCCAGATGTGTTACAGGTATTAACTCTTTTGATCTGAACAAAAATCCTACTATAGTTATTCTCATTTTGTTGATAGAGAAGCGAAGGTACAGAGACGGCAGGTAACCTGTCCAGGGTGACACATAAGAAGTTGCAAAGCCATAATCCAAACCTGGCTCTATAGCTACTCGTTAAACTCCACTTAACAGCCTGAGCCAGCTTGAATTGGTTTCTACTACAGCCAAAATAAACTTCACTTTTAAAAAGCCCTTCTCTGCTTAGCCCTATCTGTCCCTAATTCTTGTTTCTTCCCAGCCTCCTTCTATTCCTTTCCAGTCACCTACTGCCTCTACATACACACATACATATCCATGCACCAATCACGGCAGCCCACACACTGTTCCAAAATCCTAGCTACTTTCAACCTTGTTTATAGTGCTTGGAATTCCTTTTGGCTCTGTCCGCTGGGCAGACATCCTGCCATTTTTTAAGGCCTCTGTCCTGACTCACCTCCTCTACTGAGCCCATGTGACCCCTCCTCTCTATTCCTCTGTGGTCCCAGCCTTCATAGACCTCTTTACTCCTTCCTCAATGCTCCACCCTCTGCTGCTGCTGCTACTGCTAAGTCGCTTCAGTCGTGTCCGACTCTGTGCGACCCCACAGAGGGCAGCCCACCAGGCTCCCCCATCCCTGGGATTCTCCAGGCAAGAGCACTGGAGTGGGTTGCCATTTCCTTCTCCAATGCATGAAAGTGAAAAATGAAAGTGAAGTCGCTCAGTCATGTCTGGCTCTTCGCGACCTCATGGACTGCAGCCTACCAGGCTCCTACATCCATGGGATTTTCCAGGCAAGAGTACTGGAGTGGGGTGCCATTGCCTTCTCCGAACAATCTGCTGAATTTACTTGTTTAAAAACTTTTGTATCTCTTTGAGGATGAGAGATGGTCTAGTCAGCTTCACTCTCATGGCACATAACCAGTGCTCAATAACTATTTATTGAATGAATAACAAAAATCTTTGAATCTTTATAAGGTATTTTACTAGCACTGACGTTAGTAAAATGCATGTATTAATATGTGCACAAGTGGACAGGTATGGACAAGAGAGAGAAACTATTATTGTCTTTAAGTTTGAGGATATTTCCAAATCTACATATGTACTTATATCTCTACACATCTATACAAACACTTGAGACTGTAGGAACAGATGTATATTTTATTATCAGAGATCCTGGAAAAATGTATTATCTTGCCCATCACTTTGTTCCTTTCTCTCCTGGAGGTAGCAGACATGAGTGCCTTCAGATAGGAGAGTGATTGGTTAAGGGCCTTCTGTTGAATCAAGAGAGTAGAAACATTGTCAAGAGATTGTTCAGTTCATCTTCATATCGTAGGGGCAAGTCAATGTAATGATACATGTAATGATCATTGTAATGATACATGTATGTATCAATGTAATGGTACATGTAATGGTACATGTAATGATCATACAATGTAATGATACATGACAATAAATTTCTTATTTTATTTCTTAGATCTTTCAAAAAATAATGACTAAAAAATGGTGACTCTATAATTTTTTGGGAACATAGTTGAAGAGAATAGACTTGATTAAAGTCTAGTCAAGTGAGGTGATTAAAGGTTTTCTGCTATATATGTGTAACACTTTGCATAACTTCAAATGTTTTTTATATAATTTTTATATAATTGAAAATGGTGTATGTTTGTTTAAAAGTAGTTCTTTCCTTTAGGTGGCAAAGAGCAAATAAATGACAAAAACCCAAGCAAATAAAAAAACTAAAAAATCCCCACACTTGACCTATGATTCATCCATTTCATAGCTCTTTATATAACTTGTCTGTCTTCTCTGGACAGTTTACATATTCTAGGTAGATAAATTCAGCCCTGGTAAGATATGTGCTCAGAAATCACTGTTCAGTTCAGTTCAGTCACTCAGTCGTGTCCTACTCTTTGCAACCCCATGAATCGCAGCAGGCCAAGCCTCCCTGTCCATCACCAACTCCCAGAGTTTACTCAGACTCACTTCTATTGAGTCGGTGATGCCATCTAGCCATCTCATCCTCTGTCATCCCCTTCTCCTCCTGCCCCCAATCCCTCCCAGCATCACAGTCTTTTCCAATGAGTCAACTCTTCACATGAGGTGGCCAAAGTACTGGAGTTTCAGCTTTAGCATCATTCCTTCCAAAGAACACCCAAGGCTGATCTCCTTTAGAATGGACTGGTTGGATCTCCTTGCAGTCCAAGGGACTCTCAAGAGTCTTCTCCAACACCACAGTTCAAAAGCATCAATTCTTCAGCACTCAGCTTTCTTCACAGTCCAGCTCTCACATCCATACATGACCACTGGAAAAACCATAGCCTTGACTAGACGAACCTTTGTTGGCAAAGTAATGTCCCTGCTTTTGAATATGCTATCTAGGTTGGTCATAACTTTCCTTCCAAGGAGTAAGCGTCTTTTAATTTCATGGCTGCAGTCACCATCTGTAGTGATTTTGGAGCCCCAGAAAATAAAGTCTGACACTGTTTCCACTGTTTCTCCATCTATTTCCCATGAAGTAGATCACTGTAGGTACTTTAAAAATGTATCCCTAAGGAAGAGGAGTTCTTTTAAGCTCCATTCTCTTCCTTATTCTTACTCAAATCCATGTGCTCAGGAACACAGTAAATTGGCTGCTCACAAATAAAAACGTTGGTAAAGTCATATTTTTAGAGCAGATTCTAGTAAAAGTTGCCACTGTGCTGTATAAGTTATGAATTTTGAAATTGTTTTGTTATGATTTTGTTTGTTAGTGTTTAAAAATTATTGGCAAAGAGACTCCTCTGTCTTGGCAAATATAATCTTATTTCTCTCATTAAAGAAAATATTTGCCCCAAAGACTGAATGCCAAACAACAAGGACAGAGCAGTAGGTCATTATGTGGGGGTACTTTCTCATGCCTAAGTTTTTAACAATAATTTTGGAAGATAAATGAGGTCTTATTGCTCTGTAAAATTGTTTCTGTAAATGAGGTTTTACTTCTCACTGGATAAAAGCAGAATCAGAAATGCTTTCTCTCTTTTTCTTAAATAATAATTTTTTAAATATAAATTTATTTATTTTAATTGGGGGCTAATTACTTTACAATATTGTATTGGTTTTGCCATACATCAACATGAATCCGCCACGGGTGTACATGTGTTCCCCATCCTGAACCCCCCTCCCACCTCCCTCCCTGTACCATCCCTCTGGGTCATCCCAGTGCACCAGCCCCCAGCATCCTGTATCCTGCATCAATCCTGGACTGGCAATTCGTTTCACATATGATATTATACATGTTTCAATGCCATTAAATAATAATTTTTAAAGCCACTTTGTAATAGTGTGTCTTTGCTAATAAGAGAAAACTGTTTTTCTGTGAGAGTGAGGCTTTTCACAGCCTGTCAGTCTGTCCACTTTAACCAGAGACAAGACCAAGTACATGCTTAAGGGAAAAAACTTCAGAACAGCTGGTCTAGTGGTTGTTTAGCTTCTAGTGTAGTTTCCTCTTCAGGTTTTCCAGTCCTTTTTTAAGGTATCCAAGTAATGATACATGAGTTTATGTTTCACGTTCACAGTAATTGATTTTTAAATACTCTTGGATAAGGTTGACCTTTTCCTAACAGCTAAATTTAGGAATAATTTAAAATAACTTTAGAATATTTTGACTTCCTGAAAATCATTCTGATGACAATCTTTGAAGTATTTTTAAAAAGTGAAAGTAAATTCTTGGCATTGCTTAGGAAATAGTTCTGAATACAACATGTGAATTTGAAAATAGATGTAGGAGTCCAATAAAGGCATTTCACAAAATGCCAGTTCTGTTTTCACTCTTGTCTTCTGCTCTGTGGTTTATATTCAACCCTCTGATGCTAAGTTTTGCATGTGGCTTAATAGATGTGTAGGCTGCTCTCTGAAACAAGCATACAACTAAATTACTGTTTTCAGGACTCTGAATGTCTGAATGGAAAGATACTTGATAGTGTGGGAGTTGCCAGTTTTGAAAAACAGAATGGCAAAAATTGTTAATATTTTGGTAAAAGTCCAGAGTGAGCTCCCCTCCTGCTCTTCTTTCTATGTGTTTTCATACATCAGAACCATGTTGTTGTTATTATCTAGTTAATTATGTTATTTCTGGTTGTCTTTCAGGAAGTTCCTCTCCCGGTGAACTCTAGTAAATAGCAAGTTAAAAGTAAAATAAATGGTGCTATCAGACATCAGGCTCTGGAAAGATATTTTGTTTATCCTTAATTATTCTTTGTTTAAAATAATTATTTGCATTAGGAGAAGATTCTTTTTAACCTGACATTTAACCTCAATGATCCAACAGCGTTTCTAACAATAATAATAAAAATGGAGAGAAATCTGTTATTAATAAAATAATTCAATTGGGATTTGGCTTTCTGCTTCTACAGAATGGGACAAATGACCAGCTCTAGACTAATGATGAGATTGGTGAAGTCTATCCTTAAGCCCCTAGCCCTCCCCTCCCTTTTCTGTCCTTCTTGCTGCAGTTTTCAACAAGAAGATGGTATCAGCCACATCTTAGAATGAATTTTAAAATGTTGTGTTGATAGCAGCTTCTCCCACACTGTTTCTTGTGAACATCTAGTTTCTCCTTGTATACTAATAGGTCTCACATGGAAAAAGAGTAAAAAAATATTGGTTAAAGAAAGGTAAACAGTGCTTCTTAGAATCTTTAATATGCTTTTTGTTTGTTTTTCTTTTTGAGCTGTAATTCACATAATATAAAACTTTCCATTTAAGAGTGTACAGTTCAGTGATTCTTAGTATATTCATTATGTTCTGCAACCATTACCACTAATTTGAAAATATTTCTATCACCCCAGAAAGAACCTTATATCTTAAATTAACAGTCAGTCCCAAATCACCCCTCCTCCAATCCCATGAGAACCACTAAATTTCTGTCTGTATAGCTATTCTGGACATTTTATATAAATAATGATATATGACCTTTTGTGACTAGGTCCTTTTACTTATGGTTTCAAGTTCATCCATATTGAAGTATATTAAAAAAATTAAGTGCTTCATCCTTATGTATGGCTAAATAAATAGTCCATTGTATGGATATTCAGTATCTTATTTATCCACTTATTTGTTGACATTTATTTACAAAACAGAAATAGACTCACAGATATAGAAAACAAACGTATGGTTACCAAAGGGAACCCAGCAGATAGGCACATTGGTAGAAGCACAAAAATGAAACACAGAAGCAGTGGTATCTACACCCCCATGTGCTAAGCTGATGTGACCAAATCAATTGGTAACAGAAATGCTATCAGTCATGTTTACATGGTTTCATAATATGTGTAGGTACTCATCTAATGAGTTGATGTTATTTTAGAAAGTATAGAAATTTGAAGTAATCTCAATCTACTTTTAACATTTTATTTTATGAAAAATTTCACATATACATCAAAGTTGAAAGAATTTTACAGTGAGTACCCACCACCTTGGTAAAGTTTATATACAGTAGCAGCAGTGTTAGTTGCTCAGTCATGTCCAACTCCTTGGGACCCCATGAACTGTAGCCCGCCAGGCTCCTCTGTCCATGGGATTCTCCAGGCAAGAATACTAGAGTGGATTGCCATTCCCTTCTCCAGAGGATCTTCCTGACCCAGGGATCGAAGCACTGTAGGCAGATTCTTCACCATCTGAGCTACAGGGAAGATCTAAGTCCATGGGATTTTCCAGGCAAGAGTACTGGAGTGGGTTGCCATTTCCTTCTCCAGGGGATCTTCCTGACCCAGGCATTGAACCTGGGTCTCCCACGTTGTAGGTAGACACTTTACCATCTGAGCCACTAGGGAAGTCCAAGTTTGTATACAGTGTAATGCATAAATCTCAAGGATACATGAAAAGAGAGTTGATAAATGTACACATCTGTGTAACACAAACCCTTATCAAAATACAGACCTTAATCCGAAAAAGTGCCCTTTACTCCACTGACTTTTGCTCCCACTACCCAGAGGCAATTATGTTTATTTTATTTCACCAGAGATACATTTTGCATGTTCTTGAACTGTTGTAAATACTCTTATTCAGTATGTACTTTTCTGTATAAGGCTTCTCTAGACACAACATTTGTGAGAACTATTCATGTATCCATCAGTAGCTTGCTCTTTTTTATTGCCGACTAGCATTCTTTTGCTTTTCTATTTTTTTATTGTTATGGTTATTGTGCATACAGCTATATGTTGTTGTGCACATAGCTGCATATGAACATACCTGTATAAGTCTTTTTGTGAATATATGCTTTTATTTTTATTGAATAGATACTTAGTAGTGTATGGTTTTCATTTCATAAGAAGCTGCCAGATCTTTTCCAGAACGATTATACCTTTATACACTCTTACCAAATTAGTAATAGAGTTGCAATTGCTTTGCGTCTTCACCTATATTAAACATCGTTATTGTTTTTAATTTTAGCCATTTTTGTGCCTGTATTGTGGTGTCATGTTGTAGTTTTAATTTGCATTTCCTAGCTGACTACTGATGTTGACCACTGTCTCATGTGCTCATTGGCCACTTTTGTCAAGTTCAAATCTTATGCTCATTCTTTTAAAAATTGAGTTTTTTTTTTTTTTTTTATCTTTGAGTTATATGAGTTTTAATACATCCTGGGTACCAGTCCTTTATCAGAGGTATGTTTTGTAAAAGTATTTTCCCATTTGTGGCTTGCCTATTATCTTCTCAGTGGTATCGGTGCCTCATCTAGGGATCTGTTGCCTGCCTTAATGCAAATCTGAGTTTTTAAAATGTGTGTTCCAGGTGATGGAGCCTAAAAATTTAGGTACATATTTTTCAATCATCATAACATTTGGGTGACTAGAGAGCAGATACCAGAATGCATATGGAATCTCTTTGAGTATTGCCTGCTTGTATTTAAAAAAAAAATCAGGAAACTCCATATGTGATATCATTTTTATATTTAAAAGTTTTGCATTCACATATGCGAGGTTCTGAATTTAATGTGCCACTTTAAACAACTGAAATTGCTTCAGACTACTGGATTACACTGTGATAAGCCAAATGGGCTTCAGGACACTCCCTTCACGCTAGAGACACATGCCAGAAACCAAACAGATGGTAAATTAGGCAGAAATGACCCTCGGCATTCTCATTAGAGCAGTTGGGAAAATTTTAATGGGCCCTGTTTGCCTGGTCCGGTATCTAATACCCTTTGAACTGCCACTTTTTTTTCTTGTTACAAGTCAACAACCACCATGTATATTTTAATAGGGATTATCAAGCACAAATTGCCCAGAAGATGTACAGCCCTCTAATGCTAATTATCCAAGTTTAAATAACCACTGAGTTCTGGGATAATTGGAAAGAAACACTGTTTTTCTTGCCAGTGCATAATTACCAATTAACAGGAAGATGAAATATCTGTGTGGCAGTCATATCTAGAAGAATCTGTTAAGAGTTAATTAATTGATGAGTTGGTGCCAAGTCAAGGTTGGTCAAGAAAGTTTACAGATGAACTTCTCTTGTTAAATAAATAAATAAATATACACAATATGTAAAGATTATGTTGTTGAACCAGAGCAGAGCATGGGTGGAGTTAAGACTGTGACTTTGGCTTAGTATAACAGTACTTAAAGGCAGACGGTCATTACATTAAAGAATTAGTGTCATTGACTCTAAATATTAAAAATACCAACTGCTGGTTGCTATTCTACTGCTAACATATAAGATTTGAAGCTTTATTAATATGCTTTTCTCTTGACCCTAATAATTGCATGGGCTTTCTCACCCTTTTAATATCCTCATGAAGTTGGGCCACAGACTCCTCTGTGTTTTTCAGCATTTTAGTGTTAGGACTTGAGTGAATGAAATGGATAGTTGGGAGATTCACCTAGAAGAAAATAAAAGCTTGACTCCCAATTTTGTTTTTGTTAACATAGAAGTTACCATTGTGTTGCTCTTCAAAACAAACAAAAAAACAACAACACAAAAGACAACACAACCCTTTTTTAAAAGTAAATATTTTTATTAAATAATAGCATGCTTTTAAATATATTTTAAATTTGTTCATTTAAACAAGTCAGTGAGTAGTGTCAGGTATTTAATACTCACTGCTTTAGTACTCTTGCCTGGCAAATCCCATGGACAGAGGAGCCTGGTGGGCTGCAGTCCATGGGGTCGCGAAGAGTCGGACATGACTGAGCGACTTCACTTTCACTTTTCACTTTCATGCATTGGAGAAGGAAATGGCAACCCACTCCAGTGTTCTTGCCTGGAGAATCCCAGGGACGGGGGAGTCTGGTGGGCTGCCGTCTGTGGGGTCACACAGAGTCGGACATGACTGAAGTGACTTAGCAGCAGCAGCAGCAGCTTTAGATTTAAATGTTTTAAAATTCCATTTGTTTATAGAGTCTTTTAATCACTGGGAAAAAATAAAAATTCAATGATTTATGAATGCATACATTTTATTATTTTTTTCAAAATCTATTGCAGTGAAGAGTGTACTGTATGTAGAAATATTTTAGAACTAGAAGTTCTGTAAATAATAAAGTGTTAAATTGTTCAAAAGATGATAAAACTCTTCATAAAACTATAGTTTCATAAATTATGGTGGAAATGAAGAATATTTTTGCTGGTTTCTTTTGAAATAAAGTAGAGATGAGTAAAGAAAACTTTGTAATAGGAACATTTTAAACCTTAACCCACTTAACATTTAACATTGAAAATTCTGAAAATGTTGTTGAAATAGGAATTCTAATGTTTTGGTTTATTCTCATATATTTAGGACTCAGTCATACCTTAAAGTAGTCTGTCTTCAAAGAATAAAAGGAGAATAAATGTCCATCAGCAGATGAATGGATAAGAAAGCTGTGGTACATATACACAATGGAGTATTACTCAGCCATTAAAAAGAATTCATTTGAATCAGTTCTAATGAGGTGGATGAAACTGGAGCCTATTATACAGAGTGAAGTAAGCCAGAAGGAAAAACACCAATACAGTATACTAACGCATATATATGGAATTTAGAAAGATGAGAACAATAACCCTGTGTACGAGACAGCAAAAGAGACACTGATGTATGGAACAGTCTTATGGACTCTGTGGGAGAGGGAGAGGGTGGGAAGATTTGGGAGAATGGCATTGAAACATGTAAAATATCATGTATGAAACGAGATGCTAGTCCAGGTTCAATGCATGATACTGGACGCTTGGGGCTACTGCACTGGGACGACCCAGAGGGATGGTATGGGGAGGGAGGAGGGAGGAGGGTTCAGGATGGGGAGCACATGTATACCTGTGATGGATTCATTTTGATATTTGGCAAAACTAATACAATTATGTAAAGTTTAAAAATAAAATAAAATTTAAAAAAAAAAGAATAAGTGACTGTTTTACTTCTCTTGATTTGTCTTCTCTTCTGATGATGGGGAATCAGTTAACCAATTTGCTTATCATTTATACATGTTACTATAATTTAATTATCTTCAGCCTTGGGATATGTAATATTCTTTAGTTAATGTTTCAACACATCATAACAAAGGTACTTATTTTTCATGATTTTTGCTTGTTTGTTGAGTGTATATTTGTGTGCCCTTGGTTGCAAAGTAAAAGGTAGATTCTGTGCTGGGTTGTGGTACTATAGAAGTTTGAAAAGCACTCACTGCTTTACAGGGTCCCTCTAACATTGTTTGCTTAAGTCTGTATGCATTTGTGTTCAGATATTTTATATACATTATGGAATTTCCAGATGGCGCTACTGGTAAAGAACTCATCTGCCAATGCAGGAGACATTAGAGACCTGGGTTCGGTGGCTGGGTGTGGAGGATCTCTGGAGGAGTAAATGGCTACCCAATCCAGTATTCTTGCCTGGAGAATCCCATGGACAGAGAAGCCTGGTAGGCTACAGTCCACCGGGTAGCAAAGAGTTAGACATGACTGAAGCGACTCAGAATGCACGCACGCATTTATATACATGAAATCTTTGGCATAAGATTTAGCATTTGTAGTTTTGATGGCTAATAAGCCTCCTCGGAGAACAAGACCATGTAATAATATGTTATTCATCTAAGGCACAAATTTGAATGATAAATGTTTCAAGAGTTGTTGAGGAGCCCCTCGGTATCCATATTTCAATGAATTTTTGTGTTTCTCTGATTGTTCTCATTCAGTATGGCAGTGATAACTTTTATTCCTTTGTGAAAATTGCCCTCCAGAGGAGGTCAACCATTCGAGCTAGAGATGAACATGAGGAGAAAGAGAAAAGTCTCAGCTTGAGTGCTCACATTCCAGGGTCCAATTTTATAGCCCCTACTTGAGGCCTCTGCATCCTGTATGGACTATCTGGGGAGTCTGGCTCATCTCTAGCTGTGTGCTGGCATCCTTATATTCCATCCTCCACAGAGTCCCCTGTGAATGCAGCTTTGGGGAGCAGGAAGGGAAATCTTCATTTCTTTCTTTTCTCCCTATGCATTGTCTCTCTCTCCTCTGCCTTTGCAACTGGGCTGTACAGAGAGATCCTTCTGGTCTCCCTTTAAGGCTCTTTCTGCATTGTCAGACTCAGAAACCTGCCCCAGAGTTACTCTCCTCTTTTTGGAAACTCCCATATTGGACTCAGAACTAAAGATCCTTTGGCTAAGACATCATATTTCCTGTTATACATCTACCATATAGATTAATGATTGATTACAGGTATATTCTGAGCTGTATTATTTCCTGTAGGCATAGAGAAATTTTCTAAATTGATCTTAGTTTCCAAATGATAGTATGAGTCCATATTAAAAAAGGCAGTATTATGCTGGCAAAACCTAGTGATTTTCATTTTAAACTAGACACTAATTTTTATGCTAGGGAATAAAAAAATAAGCAAAATATATTATAGTCTTGAAGGGATGCACTGGTTTTTGAACTAAAGTCATTATTTAGAAAAACAGGGTATGCAATTGGGCCTAAATTTAAAAAAATGGTTTAGTCCAAGAAATTTTAAATTAAAAAAAGTTTAGATCTTAAATTATCTTCTGAATAATTGAAACACTTACTACTACAGCTATTTCTTTACTCTTCACCAGTAGCATATTGGGCACCTACCGACCTGGGGAGTTCATCTTTCAGTGTCCTACCTTTTTGCCTTTTCATACTGTTAATGGGGTTCTCAAGGCAAGAATACTGAAGTGATTTGCCATTCCCTTCTCCAGTGGACCATGTTTTGTCAAAACTCTATGCCATGACCCATCCATCTTGGGTGGCCCTACATGGCATGCTTCATAGTTTCATTGAGCTAGACAAGGCTGTGGTCCATGTGATCAGTTTGGTTAGTTTTCTGTGACTGTGGAGAAGTAACTCCAGAAAGAATGAAGAGATGGAGTCAAAGTAAAAACAGCACCCAGTTTTGGATGTGACGGGTAATGGAAGTAAAGTCTGATGCTGTAGACAACAATACTGCCTAGGAACCTGGAATGTTAGGTCCCTGAATCAAGGCTAATTGGAAGTGGTCAAACAGGACATGGCAAGAGTGAACATTGACATTTTAGGTATCAGCAAACTAAAATGGACTGAAACGGGTGAATTTAACTCAGATGACCATTATATCCACTACTGTGGGCAAGAATCCCCTAGAAGAAATGGAGTAGCCATTCATAGTCAACAAAAGAGTCCAAAATGTAGTACCTGGATGCAATCTCAAAAATGACAGAATGATCTCTGTTCATTTCCAAGGCGCATTCAATATCAGAATAATCCAAGTCTATGCCCTGACCAGTAATGCTGAAGAAGCTGAAGTTGGATGGTTCTATGAAGACCTATAAGACCTTCTATGATTAACACCCAAAAAAGATGTCCTCTTCATTTTACGGGACTGGAATGCAAAAGTAGGAAGTCAAGAGCTACCTGGAGTAACAGGCAAATTTGGCCTTGGAGTACAAAATGAAGCAGGGTAAAGGCTAATAAGAGTTTTGCCAAGAGAGCGCACTGGTCATAGCAAATGCCCTCTTCCAACAACATAAGAGAAGACTCTACACATGGACACACCAGCTGGTCAATACAAAAATAAGATTGAATATATTCTCTGCAACCAAAGAAGGAGAAGCTCTATACAGTCAGCAAAAACAAGACTGGGAGCTGACTGTGGCTCAGATCATGAATTCCTTATTGCCAAGTTCAGACTTAAAGGAAGTAGGGAAAACCACTAGACCATTCAGGTATGACCTAAATCAAATACCTTACTATTATACAGTGGAAATGAGAAATAGATTCAAGGGTAGACAGATAAACAGAGTGCCTATAGAACTATAGGCAGAGGTTCGTGACATTGTACAGGAAGCAGTGGTCAAGACCATCCCCAAGAAAAAGAAATGCAAAAAGGCAAAATTGTTGTCTGAGGAGGCCTTACAAATAGCTGAGAAAAGAAGAGAAGCAAACGAAAGGAGAAAAGGAAAGGTATACCCATTTGAATGCAGAGTTCCAAAGAGTAGCAAGGAGAGATAAGAAAGGCTTCCTCAACGATCAATACAAAGGAATAGAGGAAAACAATAGAATGGGAAAGACTCAAGATCTGGATTCATTTCGATATTTGGCAAAACTAATACAATATTGTTAAGTTTAAAAATAAAATAAAATTTAAAAAAAAAGAAAATTAGAGATAGCAAGGGAACATTTCATGCAAAGATGGGCTCAATAAAGGACAGAAATGATATGGACCTAACAAAAGCAGAAGATATTAAGAAAAGGTGGCAAGAATTCACAAAAGGACCATACAAAAAAGACCTTCATGACCCAGATAACCATGATGATGTGATCACTCACCTAGAGCCAGACATCCTGAAATGCAAAGTCAAGTGGACCTTAGGAAGCATCACTACAAACAAAGCTAGTGGAGGTGATGGAATTCCAGTTGAGCTATTTCAAATCCTAAAAGATGGTGCTGTGAAAGTGCTACACTCAATATGCCAGCAAATCTGGAAAATTCAGCAGTGGCCACAGGACCAGAAGAGGTCAGTTTTCATTCCAACCCAAAGAAAGGCAATGCCAAAGAATGCCCAAACTACCATACAATTGTACTCATCTCAAACACTACTAAAGTACTGCTCAAAATTCTCCAAGACAGGCTTCAGCAATACGTGAACCATGAACTTTCAGATGTTCAAGCTGGATTTAGAAAAGGCAGAGGAACTGGAGATCAAATTGCCAACATCTGCTGGATCGTCAAAAAAGCAAGAGAGTTCCAGAAAAACATCTATTTCTGCTTTATTGACTATGCCAACAGCCTTTGACTGTGTGGATCATAACAAACTGTGGAAAATTCTGAACGAGATGAGAATGCCAGACTACTTGACCTGCCTCTTGAGAAATCTGTATGCAGGTCAGGAAGCAACAGTTAGAACTGGACATGGAAAAACAGACTGGTTCCAAAGATGGGAAAGGAGTACATCAAGACTGTATATTGTCACCCTGCTTATTTAACTTATATGCAGAGTACATCATGAGAAATGTTGAACTGGATGAAGCACAAGCTGGAATCAAGATTGCTGGGAGAAATATCAATAACCTCAGATATGCAGATGACATGACCCTTATGGCAGAAAGTGAAGAAGAACTAAAGAGCCTCTTGATGAAAGTGAAAGAGGAGAGTGAAAAAGTTGGCTTAAAACTCTACATTCAGAATACATTTGAATCAGTTCTAATGAGGTGGATGAAACTAGAGCCTATTATACAGAGTGAAGTAAGTCAGAAAGAAAAACACCAATACAGTATACTAACGCATATATATGGAATTTAGAAAAATGCTCATGATAACCCTATATGTGAGACAGCAAAGGAGACACAGATATATAGAATAGTCTTTCGGGCTCTGTGGGAGAGAGCAAGGGTGGGATGATTTGAGAGAATAACATTGAAATGTGTATTATCATATGTGAAACAGATCGCCAGTCCAGGTTCGATGCGGGATACAGGATGCTTGGGGCTGGTGCACTGGGGTGACCCAGAGGGATGGGATGAGGAGGGAGGTGGCTGGGGGGTTCAGGATGGGGCATGCATGTACACCCATGGCTGATTCATGTCAATGTATGGCAAAAACCACTACAATATTGTAAAGAAAAACTCAACATTCAGAAAACTAAGATCATGGCATCTGGTCCCATCACTTCATTAAAAATAGATGGGGAAACAGTGGGAGACTTTATTTTGGGGCTCCAAAGTCACTGTAGATGTTGACTGCAGCCATGAAATTAGAAGACGCTTGCTCCTTGGAAGAAAAGTTATGACCAACCTAGACAGAATATTAAAAAGAAGAGACATTACTTTACAGCAAAGGTCCATCTAGTCAAAGCTATGGTTTTCCTAGTACTCGTGTATGGATGTGAGAGTTGGACTATAAAGAAAGCTGAATGCCAAAGAATTGATGCTTTCGTGTTTTTTTTTTTAACAAATTTATTTATTTTAATTGGAGGCTAATTACTTTACAATATCGTATTGGTTTTGCCATACATCAACATGAATCTGCCATGAGTGTACACGTGTTCCCCATCCTAAACCCCCTCACACTTCCCTCCCCATACCATCTCTCTGGGTCATCCCAGTGCACCAGCCCCAAGCAGACCATATCCTGCATTGAACCTGGACTGGTGATTCTTTTCATATATGATATTATACATGTTTCAGTGCCATTCTCCCAAATCATCCCACCCTCTCCCTCTCCCACAGAGTCCAAAAGACTGTTCTATACATCTGTGTCTCTTGTGCTGTCTTGCATACAGGGTTATCGTTACCATCTTTCTAAATTCCATATATATATATGTGTTAGTATACTATATTGGTGTTTTTCTTTCTGGCTTACTTCACTCTGTATAATAGGCTCCAGTTTCATCCACCTCATTAGAACTGATTCAAATGTATTCTTTTTAATGGCTGAGTAATACTCCATTGTATATATGTACCACAGCTTTCTTATCCATTCATCTGCTGATGGACATCTAGGTTGCTTCCATGTCCTGGCTATTGTAAACAGTGCTGTGATGAACATTGGGGTACATGTGTCTCTTTCCCTTCTGGTTTCCTCTGTGTATGCCTAGCAGTGGGATTGCTGGATCATAAGGCAGTTCTATTTCCAGTTTTTTAAGGAATCTCCACACTGTTCTCCATAGTGGCTGTACTAGTTTGCATTCCCACCAACAGTGTAAGAGGGTTCCCTTTTCTCCACACCCTCTCCAGCATTTATTGCTTGTAGACTTTTGGATTGCAGCCATTCTGACTGGGCGTGAAATGGTACCTCACTGTGGTTTTTATTTGCATTTCTCTGATAATGAGTGATGTTGAACATCTTTTCATGTGTTTTTTAGCCATCTGTATGTCTTCTTTGGAGAAATGTCTGTTTAGTTCTTTGGCCCATTTTTTGATTGGGTTATTTATTTTTCTGGAATTGAGCTGTAGGAGTTGCTTGTATATTTTTGAGATTAGTTGTTTGTCAGTTGCTTCATTTGCTATTATTTTCTCCCATTCTGAAGGCTGTCTTTTCACCTTGCTTATAGTTTCCTGTGTTGTGCAGAAGCTTTTAAGTTTAATTAGGTCCCATTTGTTTATTTTTGCTTTTGTTTCCAGTATTCTGGGAGGTGGGTCATAGAGGATCCTGCTGTGATTTATGTCAGAGAGTGTTTTTCCTATGTTCTCCTCTAGCAGTTTTATAGTTTCTGGTCTTACGTTTAGATCTTTAATCCATTTTTTTATTTTTGTAGAATTGATGCTTTTGAACTGTGGTGTTGAGAGGATTCTTGAGAGTCCCTTGGACTGCAAGGAGATCCAGTCTGTCAATCCTAAATGAAATCAGTCCTGAATACTCATTGGAAGGACTGATGCTGAAGCTGAAGCTCCAATACTTTGGCCCCCTGATGCGAAGAACCAACTCATTGGAAAAGACCCTGATGCTGGGAAAGATTGAAGGCAGGAGGAGAAGGGAACGACAGAGGATGAGATGGTTGGATGGCATCACCAACTCAACAGACGTGAGTTTGAGTAAACTCCAGGAGTTGGTGATGGACAGGGAAGCCTGGCGTTGCTGCAGTCCATGGGGTCACAAAGAGTTGGAAACGACTCTGCGACTGAACTGAACTACTACAGTTTTATGTAGGAAAAAGGGCTATGACCCCCCACCCCCCCAACCCTGAGTTTCTGCATGAACTAGATTCCTTGGAAATAAGACAAGATGCCTAGACAGAGAGGAGAACAGTGGAGGGAGAGCAAGAGATTTAGCAGCTGATGGAAGGAGCACACCAGGCTTACGACAGGGATGATGAGTTTTATTAGTACTCCTTACTTTTCCTTTTATTTTCGTTTTCCCTGTCCCCCTTCTTTTTCCTTTTCTTTCTTCTTTTTTTTTAAACTCCTCTTTTTAGTCCCTCTTCAGTGCTTTTACTTATTTTCTCTCCCTCTGAATCCAGGTGGCTTCTCACTAATTTACTTTTTTAAATTGGCATAACATTATATTATTTGCAGATGTACACCATAATGATTTGATACTATATAAATAGTCACCCCCGATAAGCTTAGTTAACATTTCTCCCCATACATTGTTATACAATTTTTTTTCTTGTGATAGGGACTTCTAAGATTACTTTCTTAGCAACTTCCGAATATGCAATATAGTATTATTACCTCTAGCTACCATGCTCTAACTTACACCCCACAACTTACTTACTTTATAACTGGAACTTTTTACTTTTTGAACCCCTTCACCCATTTTGCCCCATTTAACAAAAATAAGATAGCCAATAATCTTTATGTTGCACTTTCCCACCCCTCATCCCTCTCCAAAAAGCACTAATGGATAGATTTGTGCATGTGAAAATATAGTTAAGAAGTATTTAGGATGATCTCAAATTAATAGAAAAAAAACACTTATCTCAACATAGCTGCTTTGTTTCTCTGTATGGACAGAAAAAAAATTTGGCTTGTAAAACAAGGAGGGCTATGAAATACTCTACTGTTGAAAAGTTGACTGCATTTCCACTGATCTGCAATTTAACATTCATGGCAAAAAACATTTCTGTAACTCCACTGCCCTACCTCTGGCAAGCACCAATCCATTTTCTGTATCTGTGAGCTTGGTTTATTTGTTTATTAAATTTCATACGTAAAAGAGATCATACAGTATTTATTTTCCTCTGTCTGACTTATTTCACTTAGTATATAATGCCCTCAGGGTCCTTCCATATTGCTATAAATGGCAAGATTTCATTCTGTTTTTATGGATGAATAACATATAAATATTTTTATGGCTGAATAATATATGTGAGTGTGTGTGTGTGTCTGTTATACATCACATCTTCTGTCTTCATTCATTGATGGACATGTAAGTTATTGCCATATTTTGGCTACTATGAATAATGCTGAAATGAACATAGGATTGCATCTATCATTTCAAGTTACTGTTTTCATTTTCTTTAAATAAATATCCAGAAGTGGAATTTCTAGATCATATTTTGGCTTTATTCTTAATTTTTTGAGCAACCTCTACACTCTTTTCCATAGTGGCTGTCCCAATTTACATTTCCACCAACAGTGTACCAAGGTTCCCTTTCCTGCATATCCTCATCAATACTTGTTATTTCTTGTCTTTTTGGTGATAGCCATTAGAGAAAAGTGTGAGGTAATATATCACTGTGATTTTGATTTGCATTTCCCTGATAATTAGTAATGTTGAGCATCTTTTCACCTATCTGTTGACCATCTTTGTGTCATCCTTGGAAACTGTCCTCTGCTCATTTTTAAATCAGATTGAGTGTTTTTGCTATTGAATTGTATAAATTCTTTATATATTTTTTGGTACTAACTCCTTATCACATTTGCAAATATTTTCTCCTTTTCATTTTGTTGAAGGTTTCCTTTTAGACCCTTTTCAGTGCTCTTACTTATTTTTTCTGATTTTGCTTCTAAGTGGTTGCTCGTTTACTTCAATTCTGTACTCCGTTTTATCCTTCCTTTAATCTTGTATTTCTCTTCTCTTCTCCCTGCCTCTACTTTTCTTCCTTTCTTCAATGTATCTTTTCTGTTGACATGAACTCACTTTCTATTCTTGTCCCCTCATCCTTTCCCTCATTCAGTAAGCATCATCTACTCCTTTGGTTTATCCAGAGGAATAGTATTTAGGTTTCTGGCATTCTCTTCATAATCAAGCAGAGCATGTCAGGTTCAGAGCAGACTTATGAAGATATACCAAGAGGAAGGCAGGGAAATGGCAGCCCTAAATGAAAGGCTTAAATTGTGAGACCTTGTCAGGTGATTGGTCATAATGTTTGGGAAAACAGTGTATTTTAAATTACATTTTAAAGTAACAAATATAGGGCTTCCCTCATGGCTTCGTGGTAAAGAATCTGCCTGCCAATGTAGAAGCCATGGATTCAATCTTTGATCCGGGAGGCTCCCACATAATGCAGTGCAGCTAAGCCTGTGTACCACAACTAATGAACCTGTGCTCTAGAGCCTGGGAGCAGCAACTTCTGAGTCCGCATGCCGAAACTATCGAAACCCACCTGTTCTAAAGCCCATGTACCACAACAAGAGAAGTAACTGCAATAAGCCCATGCACTGCAACTAGAGAAAAGCCTGTGCAGCAATGAAGACCCAGCACAGCTAAAAATAAATAAAAGTATTAAAAAATTAAATAACAAATATAATATGAAAGCATATTTTAAATTATATTTAACATTATTGAATAAGGTTTTATGCTCCTTGTTCATAATTTTTATTTCAAATATTTGAGATACCTTATGAATCCCAAAGTACAAAATATCACCAGTATATTCAGTTCAGTTCAGTTCAGTCGCTCAGTCATTTCTGACTTTTTGCAACCACATGAATCACAGCACGCCAGGCCTCCCTGTCCATCACCAACTCCCGGAGTTCACTCAGACTCATGTCCAACAAGTCGGTGATGCCATCCAGCCATCTCATCCTCTGTCGTCCCCTTCTCCTCCTGCCCGCAATCCCTCCCAGCATCAGGGTGTTTTCCAATGAGTCAGCTCTTCGCATGAGGTGGCCAAAGTACTGGAGTTTCAGCTTTAGCATCAGTCCTTCCAATGAACACCCAGGACTGATCTCCTTTAGGATGGACTGGTTGGATCTCCTTGCAGTCCAAGGGACTCTCAAGAGTCTTCTCTAACACCACAGTTCAAAAGCATCAATTCTTTGGCACTCAGCTTTCTTCACAGTCTAACTCTCACATCCATACGTGACCACTGGAAGAACCATAGCCTTGACTAGACAGACCTTTGTTGGCAAAGTAATATCTCTGCTTTTGTATATGCTATCTAGGTTGGTCATACTTTCCTTCCAAGGAGTAAGCATCTTTTAATTTTATGGCTGCAATCACCATCTGCATGATTTTGGAGCCCAAAACACTCTGCCACTGTTTCCACTGTTTTCCCATCTATTTGCCATTAAGTGATGGGACCAGATGCCATGATCTTAGTTTTCTGAATGTTGAGCTTTAAGCCAACTTTTTCACTCTCCTCTTTCACATTCATCAAGAGGCTTTTGAGTTCCTCTTCACTTTCTGCCATAAGGGTGGTGTCATCTGCATATCTGAGATTATTGATATTTTTCCCAGCAATCTTGATTCCAGCTTGTGCTTCTCCCAGCCCAGTGTTTCTCATGATGTACTCTGCTGTGTGGATCACAATAAACTGTGAAAAATTCTGAAATAGATGGGAATACCAGCCCACCTGACTTGCCTCTTGAGAAATTTGTATGCAGGTCAGGAAGCAACAGTTAGAACTGGACATGGAAAAACAGACTGGTTCCAAATAGGAAAAGGAGTACCTCAAGGCTGTATATTGTCACCCTGCTTATTTAACTTATATGCAGAAAGTGAAGAGGAACTAAAACGCTTCTTGATGAAGGAGAAAGAGGAGAGTGAAAAAGTTGGCTTAAAGCTCAACATTCAGAAAACTAAGATCATGGCATCTGGTCCCATCACTTGATGGCAAACAGATGGGGAAACAGTGGAAACAATGTCAGACTTTATTTTGGGGGGCTCCAAAATCACTGCAGATGGTGACTGCAGCCATGAAATTAAAAGACGTTTACTCCTTGGAAGGAAAGTTATGACCAACCTAGATAGCATATTCAAAAGCAGAGACATTACTTTGCCAACAAAGGTTTGTCTAGTCAAGGCTATGGTTTTTCCAGTGGTCATGTATGGATGTGAGAGCTGGACTGTGAAGAAAGCTTAGTGCCAAAGAATTGATGCTTTTGAACTGTGGTGTTGGAGAAGACTCTTGAGAGTCCCTTGGACTGCAAGGAGATCCAACCAGTCCATTCTAAAGGAGATCAGCCCTGGGATTTCTTTGGAAGGAATGATGCTGAAGCTAAAACTCCAGTACTTTGACCACCTCATGTGAAGAGTTGACTCATTGGAAAAGACTGTGATGCTGGGAGGGATTGGGGGCAGGAGGAGAAGGGGACGACAGAGGATGAGATGGCTGGATGGCATCACTGACTCAATGGACATGAGTCTGAGTGAACTCCGGGAGTTGGTGATGGACAGGGAGACCTGGCGTGCTGTGATTCATGGGGTTGCAAAGAGTTGGACATGACTGAGCGACTGAACTGAACTGAACTCTGCATAGAAGTTAAATAAGCAGGGTGACAATATACAGCCTTGACGTACCCCTTTTCCTATTTGGAACCAATGTGTTGTTCCATGTCCAGTTCTAACTGTTGCTTCCTGACCTGCATATAGGTTTCTCAAGAGACAGGTCAGGTGGTCTGGTATTCCCATCTCTTTCAGAATTTTCCACAGTTTATTGTGATCCACACAGTCAAAGGCTTTGGCATAGTCAATAAAGCAGAAATAGGTGTTTTTCTGGACCTCTCTTGCTTTTTCGATATTCCAGCAGATGTTGGCCATTTGATCTCTGGTTCCTCTGTCTCTTCTAAAACCAGCTTGAACATCAGGAAGTTCACGGTTCACGTATTACTGAAGCCTGACTTGGATAGTTTTGAGCATTACTTTACTAGCGTGTGAGATGAGTGCAATTGTGCGGTAGTTTGAGCATTCTTTGGCACTGCCTTTCTTTGGATTGGAATGAAAACTGACCTTTTCCAGTCCTGTGGCCACTGCTGTGTTTTCCAGATTTGCTGGCATATTGAGTGCAGCACTTTCACAGCATCATCTTTCAGGACTTGAAATAGCTCAACTGGAATTCCATCATCTCCACTAGCTTTGTTTGTAGTGATGCTTTCTAAGGCCCACTTGACTTCACATTCCAGGATGTCTGGCTCTAGGTGAGTGATCACACCATCATGATTATCTTGGTTGTGAAGCTCTTTTTTGTATAGTTCGTCTGTGTATTCTTGTCACCTCTTCTTAATATCTTCTGCTTCTGTTAGGTCCATACCATTTTCTGTCCTTTATCGAGCCCATCTTTGCATCAAATGTTCCCTTGATATCTCTAATTTTCTTGAAGAGATCTCGAGTCCCATTCTGTTGTTTTCCTCTGTTTCTTTGCATTGATCTCTGAGGAAGGCTGTATTATCTCTCCTTGCTATTCTTTGGAACTCTGCATTCAGTTGCTTATATCTTTCCTTTTCTCCTTTGCTTTTCACTTCTCTTCTTTTCACAGCTATTTGTAAGGCCTCCTCAGACAGCCATTTTGCTTTTTTGCATTTCTTTTCCATGGAGATGGTCTTGATCCCTGTCTGCTGTACAATGTCACGAAACTTAGTCCATAGTTAATCAGGCACTCTGTCTATCAGATCTCAGACCAGTGTATTAGTCCTCTATAATTTTTAAAGACTTCAAAGCAAACCTGAGCAGAGTTGGTTGTGATCTTATAAAAGGGAATTACCCAAATTCCCTAATACACATCTGGAAAATGAATCTTCACATGGCTGTGGTGAGGACTGGTTGTAATTATAGGGTAAAACTACTGAACGTATAACATGAGCTCTCAGTGATTGTTTTTCCATCTCTGCTTTCACCCTTTAAATTTGCTAATGATCCTCTAGATGTTTTTATATATTTCTGCAAAATTTTAGTGGCTTAGATCTAGAGACTTTTCACCCTCACATGTGTATCTATCCATGATCATTATTTCTGGTCATTATGGAGGATTTGCTTCACATAGTCATTCAAATCTGAATAACTGACGGAGGCTCTGTGATCTTCATAAGACTTCTAAGGTCACCTTGGGCATCAGTTTCCAGCTGATAAAAGAGAGAAAGGAGAAGAAAGAAAGTACAGTTACTTAACTGCCTTTGCCCAGCAATGGTACATCATTTCTATTCACATTCCCTGAGTGATTACTAGTCATATGGCTTTACCTGGATGTAAGGGGTTTGGGAGGAGGTGTGCTGGAAAATGTAGTTTTACATGAAGCAGCTGCTTCTCAGCAACAATTCTGTTCTTGTCAGGGAAGCATGACTCTTGGTGGACAGTGAGCTGCCTCTCACCCTTTGCCCCAGCACACTCTATTCTTCTTTCCTCTCTTTCACTCTGCTCCCTGGGTTGAAGCAAGGGAAGCTAGGGTGCTGACGAGAGAGTATCCATGGTGCAAATAGCATGATGCACAGTAGGTCTAAATTGGTTGGAAAAGGAACTGAGACCAGGAGGATCCTAAACATGGTGATTAGCAAGAAAAGAAAAGGAATCGGAGGGCTCATTGAGGTTGTAAATGCAGTAGGTATTTGTTGAATAAATGACCAATGAATGAGCAGTGAGGTAGGGGTAAAGTGGTAATAACTAGAAGAAGAGGAGCATTTGGTCAGAGTTGACATGTGAAGAGCTAGTATTTCACAAGTAGAATAATTCCGGGTGAGAAAAATGTCCATTGTGTCCGTTGAAATATTGCTGACATGGAGAGAAGATAAATGGCATTGAGTTTGTTGTAGAGCTGGGAGGAAAGGCTATAAGAGGAGCCATGGATTTATCACCACAGGAGTTGTTCTAGAGGGAAGACTGCTGAGCCTGATGCAGAATCACTGGGAGCACATTGGAGATAAGCCTCCCACCTCACCAGTAACATTAATTACCACATGTAGTATAATGCAATGAGTATCACCACCCCAGCAGCAAAAGGAAGAATGCTCCGTTAGGTCAATGGTTAATTTCTTCTCAAGCAACTAAAGACTGATGGAATTTCACTTTCAGTTGCTGTTATCCATTTCTTGATTTAGAGAGAGAATGGGACTCAAGAATCATACCGTTCTCCATAGTGTTTAGTTCTTACTTTAGGGAGCTTGATTGCTCAAATAGCAAAAGGACCTTGGTCTCCCCATAATAGAATCTCACAATGTGAAAGCCCAAGGACAGTCCTCTACAGCTTGATAGACATTGTGCTAGAGCTGCAGTTAGGTGAAATGTCAGAGTCTCATTTAACTAGAAATAAAAACCTTTGAAAAAGTTCTGAGTGCCACTCCCTGTGCCCAAGCAGATCCAGAATGTGGTTTAAGCTGCTGTGCACAAAAGACACAGGGAGAGGGAAATCAAAGGCACAGAGGCCAGCAGAGTGCAAAAACTATTTCTAGAAGTTCCATGGGAGGGTCTGGAATAAAGTTAAGGAAACATAAGAGAATCAAAGGGTGTATCAATATAAAAAAAAGTCATAGAATTGAAAAAAGAATTGAACTGGTGGTAACTAGTTGGTCAGAATTTAGAGAAGTCCACTCAAAAAGTGCCAGCTAAGTCAGTGTTGAAAAGGTCACGTTTTTAGCTGATATCAACTCTGTGCTGTGCTACCTACTTGGAGAAAGCTGGAAAAATGTTTCTTACAACAACAGGCCATTAGACAAGAATGTCGAGCTTAGTACATCTAAAGTACCTCATTCCTTTGGAAGAAGTTGGAGAAGGCAATGGCACCCCACTCCAGTACTCTTGCCTGGAAAACCCCATGGACAGAGGAGCCTGGTAGGCTGCAGTCCATGGGGTCGAGAAGAGTCGGACACGACTGAGCGACTTCACTTTCACTTTTCACTTTCATGCATTGGAGAAGGAAATGGCAACCCACTCCAGTGTTCTTGCCTGGAGAATCCCAGGGACGGGGGAGCCTGGTGGGCTGCCGTCTGTGGGGTCGCACAGGGTTGGACACGACTGAAGCGACTTAGCAGCAGCAGCAGCAGCAGAAAATGTATCCATTTGGAAGAACCTCACCAATTTTTACAATGTTATCCCTGTTTGTTTTCTGTGTCTGCCTGCCTCCCTCTGTGTTCTTCCTCTCTCTTTCTTCCTCTCTTAATCTGTCTCATGAGGTGGAAAGATTAAGAAAACTCCTGGAAAATATGTAATATCTTTGAGGGGAGCCTCTGATACATTTAAGCCTGATCCTGCCAATAATGATTGAAGAAAAGCAAAGCAAAAAGGACCTCCTTTACCAGGGCTTTCTTCACTAAACCTTGATGTTCAGAAGTATAAAATTTGATTTGGCTTTTCATACTTTCTGTGAGTTTTGCACTTTAGCTCATAAGTTTCAGATTCCATTCTTGGTAGCATTCTCAGAAGAAAAATAAGGGTGACGGCTCTCAGTGCTCTACTGTTAGTACTCTTCTCAGATGGAATTGGCTGCTTTGTCGCTATCAGCATTCCAGTGTAGCTCAAGGTGGCTAGCAAGCTAATCACCTCCTAAAGGTGTGAGGTCAGAAAGTAAGTGTTTTACTTACATGGCATGAAATATAGATTGTTTTTACCTTCTAAAGCAGACTGTGACCCTCAATCTTCTAATATTTACAAGATGGTATAAACTGTCTCTCCACTCCTGACATTATCACCCTTGATAAATATAAGCTTGTATAATTGGCTGTTTTGGCCTCTGCCTTTTCTCTTTTGTTGTAATCAGGGCTGGGTGACAGGGGATCAGAAGAAGGAGCTGTAATTCATGAGTCCTCAACACAATGAGGTCGTGGCTTGTGGGTCGGTGGCCAGCAGGCGAAGTGAAAACATCAGGGGGCTTTTGGGGCTGAGAACCAGAAAGCCAGAATGATAAGGGTGGGTCAGTGGGAGTCACCAGAGACATAGGACAGAAGGCTGGAAACTGGAGACCAGAGCTGTTGTGAATGGCAGCTGAGCAGTCTGTGCTTTATACAAGGCCTCTTGCCGGTTGGGGCTGAAATATGGCTCCTGTTGTGCTTGCCAAGTTTGTGCTTTGGTGCAGGACCTAGTCTTCCAGAAAAAAGCACCCATGGATTACCAATCTGGGACTATGGGGCTTCTTTAATCCAGAGGGAATATCTTTCTACTTTCTGCAGAAGCCAAGAATAGAGCGATGACTTTGCCAGAGAATCTTACTATTATACATTCAGGCCCTCTTTTTTTTTTCCTACAATAAAGCTTTGGAACTTATTTATTTTGTATAACTGTCTGACACCTCCCATTTTCACCTTCCCCAGCCCCTGACAAGTACCATTCTACTCCCTGCTTCTATGTATTTGACTTTTAGATTCCATATGTAAGTAAGATCATACAATATTTGTCTTCCTCTGACTTATTTCATGTGGCACAATGTCCTCCCAGTCCATCCATGTTGTCATAAATAACAGGATTTCTTTCTCTTTTAAAGCTGAGTAATACTGCTGCTGCTGCTAAGTTACTTCAGTCGTGTCCGACTCTGTGCGACCCCATAGACGGCAGCCCACCAGGCTCCCCCATCCCTGGGATTCTCCAGGCAAGAACACTGGAGTGGGTTGCCATTCCCTTCTCCAATGCATGAAAGTGAAAAGTGAAAGTGAAGTCACTCAGTTGTGTCCAACTCTTAGCGACCCCATGGACTGCAGCCTACCAGGCTCCTCCATCCATGGGATTTTCCAGGCAAGAGTACTGGAGTGGGGTGCCATTGCCTTCTCCTATGAAATAGTGTGTGGCATTTCTAATCGTCAGGGAAATGCAGCTCTAAACCACGGTGATTTATCACCTCACGCTTGTTAGGATGGCTGTCATAAGAAATAGGAGAACAGATGTTGGTGAGGATATAGAGAAAAGAGAACCCTTGTGCACTGTTAGTGGGAGTATATTTTGGTGCAGCCAGTGTGGAAAAGAGTATGAAGGATTCTCAAAATATTTAAACAGAAGTACCATTTCATATAGCAATCTCACTTCTGGGTAGATATCAAAAGAAATTGAGATCTGGATCTCAAAGACTTTCCTGTACCCCCATGTTCCATGTAGCATTATTCACAGTAGTCAAGATATGCAAACAACTTAAATTTCCATCAATGGATGGATAAAGAAAATGAGACCATCTCTTTAGCATGAGGTTAAATAAGTGGTCACTATGAGCCACCAGGGAAGTCCAAGGTGAGATTAGGCAATGCCAAATATTACTAATGTACTAATATCAAGGAAATGTAAACTCTAAGGCAGTTTCTGCTTCAATGTTTGGAATTCTCTATGGCTTTCAACAGTCAGTCTCAGAGATCTTGGTCCAAGCCTCATCTGTGGTAAGAGACTATTGAAAATCCCCAGTGAGGTAAGAAGAACAACAGCAGTCCCTTGTGATTCCTCTCTAGGAATCTCTAGAGGATTATAAAATCTATAGAGTAAGGTATCTCTATACCTTCACTCTGTAAACACTTATTTGATTCCAGGTTATATATATTTTTTTCTTAGAAGGGCTAATATAGGAGAACTCAGATCTAGAAATCAGTTTTGGAAACCAGTGTGGGGTTAGGGGAAAGATTTGTGTGAGATTTTGGGACAGACTAGAAAGTAAACTTAGAGCTCTCAAAATGCCCTGGAATATCTGGAAGCAGTAGAGAAGCCCTTCAGGGAGGGATAAGGCAGTGAAAATGCTGGAGGTCTGAGGCTAGTTACTATTTTACCACTAGCTTCTGGAACAAAGGAGCACAGTTGATCAGTGCCACTGAGAGTTTTCTCCAGAATTCTGTGGGCTAATTCGGTCCTAGTTATTTTCCATATTATGTCTATGTATAAGATGAGAAATGACCATATTCTTCCTAGAATTCTTCTGAAACTGTCAAAGGCCAGGGTAAGGAAGTAGATCTCTCCCAGTCTGTTGCTTCTTCATTATATCCAGCCACCCATCTTCCTTTCCACCGATGACACCCATATACACACCAAAACACTAATTAGGGCAAAGACACAGCACTTCTTCTGCATATGACATTCTTGTGAATGTCCTTCTTGTCTAGACTCCGTTGATCTCATGTCTGACCACAGAAACCTCTAAATCATACAACATTCAACTCTTAGTTCGCCATCCCTTCCTCCCAACCAACTGCCACAACCAGAGTAGACCACAAAGCATGTTTATGCCACACCCTCCATTTATTTTTCTTTTGACTTTTTGTTGTATAGGAGACCTCACTCTCTATTAGCACTTTGGCTCTCACTTAAGTAATTTCCTTCTAGTTGCCAATATTTGAGTTAGTATTTTCCCATTCATGCAAGTGTCCATCTCTCTTGCAACTCATCTTTTGGTTTGTTCTTGTACACTGTATCAGTATCAGACTCCTCCATTCTTCCTTTCAGGTGCAATGGCTAGGAAATTGTCTTCTGTTCACTTAGCTGCACCTAAAATCATCATAAGGGATTCAGGTAACCCTCACTTGAATGTAACTATTAATTGTATGTGAGTACTTAGCCACTCAGTCATGTCCAGTTCTTTGCGACCCCATGAATTGTGGCCTGCCAGACTCCTCTATCTATGGGATTCTCCAGGCAAGAATACTGTAGTGGGTATCCATTCCCTTCTCTGGGGAACTTCCTGACTCAAGGATTGAGCCCAGGTCTCCTGCATTGCAGATGGATTCTTTACCATCTGAACCACCAAGGAAGCCCCTAACTGTTAATCATCCAACACCGAATTCATATAAACTATGAGATTGTCTGGGGTGCCAAATTTTGAAGTTAGAAGAGGAAGTAGATTCTGAATTCAGTAGTTACCTTGTATTATGACTGACATGCTTTTGTTTTGACAGTTAAATCACTACAAGGACCAGGGATGGGATCAATCAGAGGTTGTAGTGTAACTATTCTGTTCATTAATAAAGACCTCTTAATAGAAATCTACCTATGAAGAGCACTTGCATGAAGCAGAAAATCACCTTGCACTGGTCCTCATATCGTCCTTTTTACTGTTTTGTCTTTACTTGTATGCTGTTTTGCTAGTTATTTTTCCTATTCTTAATTTCTCCTTGTTTACTTTATGTCTCCACTAGATTGTTGGTAATTTGTTCAAGGGTGGCAGCTGCCTAGTATAAACTCCATAATACCTAATATGAAGACAGATATCTTTTGTGTATAGAGTTGTCACTGGTGATGACATACATCCTTACAATGTCAGAAAATGTGACATTTCATTAGGGAGTGATAAGTTTAGCTGACCTGAATTGTTATCACAATTGTTAGTCCATAAACAGCTATCCTTATCTCATAGCTGTTTCCCAGATAACATTATAACATTATAGGATTTGCTTAATTAGAATTACCTTTTTTTTTTTTTTTGCTGTTCTGAATATCAAAATGACTTTTATGTTCCTACAAAACAAATAATTCACCATAGCTTAAAATCAAGATGTGCATTAATTTGTACATGAAAGATAATCCCTTGATTGAGAAAGGCTAATTGGGGTTAGCTTCTGTTAGTACAGACTCAGGAAATAGCTTTGATAGATTTTAGCATATGGATAAATCCCTTCTCCAAAATTCCCATGATGAAGAATATCTTTCAGTTGAATATTTTTTAAAGAATTTGAAGCATAAAGAAAAAATCTTATCAGGCACAAAATGTTTGTCCATTTTCTCTTGATATGGATAATGAATTCCTTATCCTATTAACAGAGACGGGACTCATGTATACCAAAGAGCTGGGGTTCCAACTTGTTTTATTTTTTTTTCTTTCTTTTTTCCTGTTGATTTTACCTTGGTTTTTAAGACTAACCAAAACAAGTTTAAATTGCTTCCTTACTGCAAACATCATCTATTGCCTCACCTATTCTTACAGCTTTGCTCATGAATAAAACTCATTAACTAATAAACTCTAATATTGAGTCCCTTCACAGAAATTATTTTTAAAATCTATTTACTTTCACCCTTGCAAATAATATGATTTGTTTTTGGAAAAGCCTTATGGCTATTAAATAATCACCATTCTTCTGGAAAACAAATGACCTAATAAGCTTGATGTTGAATATTTAGCTTGTGAAAGACATTTAGGTTGGACACACCTGTGACTTGGAAATGCAACTGTAAAGCTCTTCATACATTTTATTATTTTACTTTATTTTTTTTTTGTATGTGTTCAGCAATGTTCAAGGCTTTAGAGGCAATATTAGAAAAAAATAAAATATTATATATATAATGTGATTGGGGGGAACACACACATTATATTAGGTCATAGTAATCAAGTACCACCATGTGAGGCAACCCTTTTCTTTCTGGTTTTATTGAGAAATAGTTGACATGCATCACTTTGTAAATTTAAGACATTCAGCACAATGTTTTGACTTAATGCATATTGTGAAATGATTACCACAGTAGGTTTAGCATCCATCTTCTTACATAGATTCAATATGAAGAAATGAAAGAAAAGAATAAGGGGATTTTTTACTTTTTTATTTTTTGCCTTACGATGAGAACTCCTCTAAGGAGTTACTCTCTTAACAACCTTCCTGTATGTCATACAACAGCGTCTGCTATAGTCATCATGCTGTACATGGTATACTTAATACTTCCTTATTTTATAACTGGAAGTTTGTTCCTTTTCACCACCTTCCTCCAGTTTCTTCTCCCTCAGCCCCTACCTCTGATAACCACAGTCTGTTCTTTTTTTCTATGGAAGTTTTATATTTATTTATTTATTTTGGTTGTTGCTGTTGCAATAAGATTCCACATACAAGTGAGAGAAATCGGGTGGTAAGAGTCAGAACTAGAATGAAGACAGAAGGATTTTAAAGGAAGGGATGAATTTTATTTATTTATTTATTTTTAAAGTAGTCAAACCAAATTGTTGGGAACTAGAAACAAGACATATTGATGAGAAGAAGATGAAGGAAGAAGTCAAAAGTAACTTTTAGATTTAAGGAATGAACAATTACTGTAATACAGCCAGAATGATCAAATAAATTTGGAGGGTTTGTAAAAGTTCAATTTGAGGTGACAGAGGGGGATGTAGCTGAGTGAAAATATGTAGTAGAAACTAGAAAATGTGAGACTAACTGTAGAAACAAATCAGAGCTGGGGCTTTAGTTTGGAGGGTCCTCCTTAGGCATTGGAGAAGGCAATGGCAACCCACTCCAGTACTCTTGCCTGGAAAATCCCATGGACAGAGGAGCCTGGTAGGCTACAGTCCATGGGGTCGCTAAGAGTCAGACATGACTGAGCGACTTCACTTTCAGTTTTCACTTTCATGCATTGGAGAAGGAAATGGCAACCCACTCCAGTGTTCTTGCCTGGAGAATCCCAGGGACGGGGGAGCCTGGTGGGCTGCCGTCTGTGGGGTCGCACAGGGTCGGACACGACTGAAGCGACTTAGCAGCAGCAGCAGCAGCAGCCTTAGGCATTAGTTTTTTTCCCCCCATTTATTTCTCCCTTTCCTTCATTTTGTTGTGTTTTGATTCAAAGAAATATTTAATTAAAGGAAAAATGCTAAATTTAGGAGTCCTTGTTTGATGGGCTGGCTGATTGATTAGCTAGTTGGTTGACTGACTTCTTGGTTCATTCATTCATTCACGGGAGCTTCATGAATAAGGAAATGTATTAGTTTAAGGACAGTCATTGAGACATGATTCTGATTGTGCCTTTGAGGAACTTTTAATTTAGTGGATTGGGAGTATTTTGTATATCAATTGCTGTCTAACAAACTGCCCAAAGCTCTGTTGCTTAGCTAATAGTCATCATTTATTTGTTATGATTCTGTAATTTGTGTAGGGCTTAATGGGGAAATTTGTCTCTATTCCGTGACCATTTACTTGGGCTGAAATATCCAAGTTGACTTTTTCATTCACAAACATGTTGCCTTAACTGCAAGGGCTGGAGCATAAGGTGATACTTGAACTGAGTTTTGAACGACAAATATAAAGGACAGAAGAGAGAGGAGAAAGAAACATTTTTTTAAAGAAGAAATTATATATGGAAGACTGAGGAATAGTATACAATATAATGCATTCAGGGAACTTCATTTAGGTCAATGGCATGAAGGAACCAGAAGAAGGGTGCCAAAAATAAGAGTATTTGGTTAATTGTGGGAACTGAAGCTGCAGAAGTAAGCAGGGATAGATCAGAGAGGGTCATATTTGTTGTACCAGAAAGAATCCAAAGCAGAGGGTGTTGATGATGTCAGTTATTTAGGGTCTACTAAGGAGGAGAGGTTTATAGGAAATCAGAAGGAGCAGACAGAGATAGGAAGTAAAACTAAGAGAGAGGGTTGTCACAGAAATTAAAGGAGGAGAGAGTTTTCAGAAGAACAACATGATCAACAAGATCAGATGCTCCCAAGCAGTCCAAGGAGGTGAGGAATGAGAAGTGTCCATTAGATTTAGCAATGAGAACTTGTGGCCAGTGACCTCAGTAAGACCACTTGTAGTAGAAGCAGAGGCCAAATTATGACATATTGAGCATTTAACAGGAAGTAAGGAAATGAGAAAGAGAACAGTAGCTAGAGGGAGATGGAGATGGAAAGAATTTTTTGTTTAAGATAGGAGAGGCCTTGGTGTACTATGAGAAGTAACTGGCAGACAACAAACAAAGTATATTTATTGAGGGCTTATTAAGTCCTGGATGGAGACATAAAAGCTCAGAGAAATTAAGCAACTTGTTCTGGGTCACACAGCTAGGAAGGGAAGGAACAGGGATTTGAACCTAGGTCCCACTTCCCAGAGCTCATACTCTTAACCATTGTGCTCTTAACCACTATGTAAGATGCTGCTGCTGACGACAACGGTAGTGATAATTGTGATGGTAATGCAAGGATTCTTCCTTTGAAGGAGAAAAAATTAATGAAATGGATATTGTGTATACGAAGCTTATAATTATTGATGCCTTAATTTTTTTGCAGTTGAAATTGTAGCTTTGTAATGGTAATGATTTGAAAAGACCCTGATGCTGGGAAAGATTGAGGGCAGGAGGAGAAGGGATGACAGAGGATGAGATGGTTGGATGGCAACACTGACTCAATAGACATGGGTTTGGGTGGATTCCGGGAGTTGGTGACGGACAGGGAGGCCAGGCGTTCTACGGTTCATGGGTTGCAAAGAGTCGGACACGACTGAGCTACTGTACTGAACTGAACTGAATGGTAATGATTCATGATCTACATTACAAGTCAGCTAAAAATAAAACAGATAAAACAGCTTTAAAAAGATGTGAAGTATTTGCAGGTATAAAATTCTAAATCTGTGTTTTAAATCATTTTACAGGTTCTAAATAAAGTTACTTATAAATTGCACTTAGGATCTGTAAGCCTTTCTACCTAGATGTGCTATGCCACCTTTATGCTTGTGACGATGGATGTTAAAACTGACTGCTTAAATCAGCCATCTGTTTGTAGTCTGGAAGTAACACAGATGAAAAACAAGTGGGATACTGTTGGGAAGAAACATATTTTTGTAGTTTTTTTACTTTAGAAAAGAATGAATGTCTTATTTAAATACACTATCATATTAAACTTCAGCTTGTGGAAAGTGCTTACAAGCAGTTTTTATGATATTTTGATAAACATTGCAGTAATATGTAAGTGGGGAAAAAATGGCTCAAGGGAAAGGAGATTAATGATGTCTGGGAAGGAGCCAGCTGTATGATTACCTGTGTGGAGGATCAATTTTTAGGAAAGCGTTCTTATTTCTCCTACCAATGTCTTCAGTTGTCAAATATTAAAATTTAGAAATATGTCCAAGACAAAATTGACCCATGGGAAAGACAGCAGCCAAGGTTATGAAAACATTAGAAAACACTGAGTTATCCCACCTTCTCATCGCACCTGTGAGAAACTACAAAATGATGAAAATGCATATGCTGCCAGCTGGGCCATCTGTTCTATCTAGGGCTGGCCTGGTCAGCGTTGAGAATGGAGACACCTGGCAGAGAGATTCACGTGTTGCAGGAAGTATAGTTGTGATGTCTTGGCAGGTCATTCTCTTTGAATCAAAATGAAACAAATGTTTTGGCATTAGAGAGCTGCATACGGTGCACCATCCTTCCAGTGGAATAGGGAAGTATGGTTTGGTTCTCTGACTGTGGTGGCCAGTCCTATATCATATATCAAAACATGAAAAACACGAAAAACCAAGAGATGTTCTCCCTTCCCCCTCCTTACTAACCCAGTTATCTCTGCCTGACCTATAAAACAGAATAGGAAGGAATGATAGCAATCATACTAAAGAAAGCTAAGTGCTCTGCATGTATTAGCTCAAATGTCCTATTTAAAATTCTTTGGAAAAGATAATATGTGTGAAAATTAAAGCTAGGAGTATTTGAGTGACTTGCCCCAAATCAACAGTCTATGAGCTGAGCATAGACTCAGGGTATGTCTAACTGCTGAGCTCAGTCTCTTAATCATAAAGTTATAGTCCTTTGTATGTCTGAAGAGGATGTGGTTGATGCTATTTTGCAGATGACTTAAAATTCAAGGTAGCTTAAACATGTCTATTTTCCTTTGCCTTCCTTCCTTGCTGAGCACTGGGGTCTCAGCCTAAACCTCACTCTATTAGTAAAAGCCTGAGTTATGGCTTGACTTGAGTCTAATGTTTGAAAATTGACCAATAAGAGTGTCAAACCCTGACCATCTACCCACTTATTGGGAAAGAGGTAATTAATGAAAAATCATCTGTAATCAGAAGCATATATTCTGATGGAGACATACATTTGGACAGATTTTTTTAAAATTAAGGTATACTTGATGTATAATACTGTATAAGTTGTGGGTGTACAATATAGTGATTCACAATTTTAAAGGTTATACTTCATTCATAGTTATTATAAAGTTTTATAATATTGGCTGTATTTTTTAAAGGCCACTGTGAATCTACCTTACTTGAAGATGGGAAAATAAGTTCAGTATTATTTCTTTATTGAATCCTAGTAGTGAATCCCACTCCCATCCCTGGCACAAATAACTGTAGTTTTGATGATCTGTTAGAGCTAAAATTTTTGAAGCAGCAAATTTTTGTGTTCCCATCAGTGTGCCAGATCCTGCAGTTAGAGGTGCTTCATTCATCCACCTCTAGCCTTCCCTTCACACTAGTGGAAGTCTCTAGTGATTGCTACCTACTCTGGTCTTCAGAGTTAGCAGAGGCACCTCTGTCACATTATTGCATGAGTCATTTCTCATGAATGGAGCAGCTTCAAGGTGTATGTGGTTGGAAGTTGGGAGAAGAGGGGGGCGGACACCAACAATTGATAAATATTCAACAATTTGATAAATATTTACCAAAGTTGACACCAGAGATACAATATTGAATCAGTCACAATTTTAACCTGGGAGTAAACTGACTGTGCAGAGTGTCAAAGGTCAGAGTAAGTACAGATGTTAAAGGAACACGTAAAAGGGTCAGAATTTCTCCTTAGCAAAGACATGAAAGTTGCTTAATTGTGTAAATGAAATTGAGGGATCTGGACGGAGGGGAATAGTTCAGAAAGTGGAACTAGGCTGTGGCACAAGCTGATTCTGGAGAGAGGGGAGAACATTATGGGTCATATTGCAGAGTCTGGACTCATTGATGTTTCATCAGGGAAGTCACATGAGAAATTTGCATGTTAGAAGTATCACTCTGGGCACAGGACATGGAGATTACTTTGAGAAGGGCAGGAGTGGAGGAGGGAAACTCTTGGCAGTAACCCAGGGGAGAAGTGATGGGGGCTAAGCCATAGTGATGGTGGAGGACATGGAGAGAATGCATCTATAGGATATTTTAGAGAAGTAGAATCCAGAGATTATGAAGCTGGATCTGAGGGTAAGTGATGGGTCAAAGCTAACACTAAGGTTTCTGACCTGGGTAGGAGGTGATGGTCTTCATTCTGACAATCAAGGGTGATGAGTTGAATCAAATGTGTTGGGATATTCAAATGAAAGTGTCCAAGATACAATAATAAGCTCAGGGAATGCTTTTGGCTTGAGATAGAAACTAGAAATGAGCTATTTTCCATAGGATTAGATGAGATTACCCTGGAGAGGGGGAAGGGAAAAGAGAGGAGTAGATTAACTTCTGAGAAATACTGACATTTATAGAAGGGGTAAAAGCTTAATAATAGGAATTTCCAAAAGACCCTGGGAAGAGACAGGTAAGAGGTAGAGAGACGAAGTGGTTGAGTGTCCCAGAGGCCAAAGGAAGAGAGAATTTCTAAAAGGAATGAGAAAGTCAGCTGGCCAAACCTGTGGAGAAGTTAAGTGAAATAAAGCCTGAGAAAGGGTCCGTACAATTTAGAAGCATAGACATATCAGTGATCTTGAATTAGACTTTATATGTCTAGAAATTTCTCAAGTGCTAAGGCAGTAAGTAAAGGTAAATACTTTTCTCATTTTTATTTTAAAGCCTGAATCATCAATTTTAATAACCAAGGAGTCTTTTAATAGACAAAATTTTAGTGTATGATTTGATTTTTTTTCATATTTTAAATCAGACTTTTTTCAGATAACATTAAGTATCACATGGTATGTTTCTGAAAAGAGTGCACTTTGTTAAACTTTTTAGATTGAAAGTAGTTCACCCAGTGAAAGTAAAATCAACCAGACATCATGCTTTATCCTTTTAATGCTTAGTGTAATTGTAATATAAAGTATTGCTAATGTCAAGGGAAGGTATAAAAGCATTAAAAGCTTAATAATAGTAATCAGATCAGATCAGATCAGTTGCTCAGTCCTGTCCGACTCTTTGCGACCCCATGAATCGCAGCACGCCAGGCCTCCCTGTCCGTCACCAACTCCCGGAGTTCACTCAGACTCACGTCCATCGAGTCAGTGATGCCATCCAGTCATCTCATCCTCTGTCGTCCCCTTCTCCTCCTGCCCCCAATCCCTCCCAGCATCAGAGTCTTTTCCAATGAGTCAACTCTTCGCATGAAGTGGCCAAAGTAATGGAGTTTCAACTTTAGCATCATTCCTTCCAAAGAAATCCCAGGGCTGATCTCCTTCAGAATGGACTGGTTGGATCTCCTTGCAGTCCAAGGGACTCTCAAGAGTCTTCTCCAACACCACAGTTCAAAAACATCAATTCTTTGGTGCTCAACCTTCTTCACAGTCCAACTCTCACATCCATACATGACCACAGGAAAAACCATAGCCTATACTAAATAGTATTTTGTATTTCTGTATATGTTTAAGCATGAATAAAAGCTTCTCTCTCTCTCTCTCTTTAGTGGCTAAGTTGTGTCCGATTCTTGCGACCCCATGGACTATAGCCTGTCAAGCTCCCGTCCATGGGATTCTCCAGGCAAGAACACTGGAGTGGGGTGCCATTTCCTTCTCCAGAATAAAACCTTATGATCTAATAAATATTTTTAGAAGAACAGGAGGTAACTGGGATTAGGGGAAATAGTCATTTATACTCTTTATGTTCAGAGCTTCCAGCAATATGGTAAATCCTCAAATTAATTCTCCATATCTTTATCCTGTGTGGGCTTGCCCATGTATACAGTCTTTCAGAGACAAATGAATTTAGAAGATGAAGCAAACATATTTAAAGGGATAAAAAATATATATTCTGACATTTCATCTTAAGTTGAATCCCTAATGAATGCATTTCTTTCAACCTTTCTGTACAAGTTAATCCTAAAAAAAAGTATCAGTAATGGCCGATTGTAAAAGAAAGTGAGAAATAGAAACTAAAATCAATACTCCCTTAGGAGTACATAATCAAACAACCAATAGTTATACTGCAACAAGAACATCATGGTTACTGTGGGAATTCATGTTGTTATGTTGTCTTTAGAATACTTCTTCAAGAATACTTGCTAGAAAATGACTTTTGTGTGATGGTGCATAGACTCTTGGGGTTGCCTCTCACATGTACTTAAAATATGAATTATGACCTAAGTCTCTTCGATCTCTTCAGAATCACCTTACTCCAAGGAAATTTCATTTAGAAGGTCCCAAAGTATTTTGCAATGAAAGACAGATTCAGGGTTTTGAGTTTTAATGGGTTGCAATTTTTGACATTTCCAGATTATGCCTGGAAAAAAACTTCTAAGTTCTTGTGTATATTTTTTTTTGATGTAGTCCTTTAAGAAATAAGTTGTAGATTTATATCCACTTTGTAATTTTAACAAGGCATTGTAAATTTTCCTAGATTGCAATTAATATCTAGCATTTTTCATGATAACAAATTGAAACTATTAATTTTAGAACAAATCTGTATTTAATATTTGTACAGTGTTTCCAAATGTGGTCTTCTAAGACATTTGAAATTTCTATTCAAAAATATGTTCTTATGTTGTTGTCAGAATGTCAATAATAAATGGTTGAATTAGCATTATATCTCATTGGTTTAATTTCTAGTACTGGTTAAAATCAATGCATTATTTTAGTATCAGATGAGATCAGTCGCTCAGTCATGTCCGACTCTTTGCGACCCCATGAATTGCAGCACACCAGGCCTCCCTGTTCATCACCAACTCCCGGAGTTCACTCAGACTCACATTCATTGAGTCAGTGATGCCATCCAGCCATCTCATCCTCTGTCATCCCCTTCTCCTCTTGCCCCCAATCCCTCCCAGCATCACAGTCTTTTCCAATGAGTCAACTCTTCTCATGAGGTGGCCAAAGTACTGGAGTTTCAGCTTTAGCATCATTCCTTCCAAAGAAATCCCAAGGCTGATCTCCTTCAGAATGGACTGGTTGAATCTCCTTGCAGTCCAAGGGACTCTTAAGAGTCTTCTCCAACACCACAGTTCAAAAGCATCAATTCTTTGGCACTCAGCTTTCTTCACAGTCCAACTCTCACATCCATACATGACCACAGGAAAAACCATAGCCTTGACTAGATGAACCTTTGTTGGCAAAGGAATGTCTCTGCTTTTGAATATGCTATCTAGGTTGGTCATAACTTTCCTTCCAAGGAGTAAGCGTCTTCTAATTTCATGGCTGCAGTCACCATCTGCAGTGATTTTGGAGCCCAGAAAAATAAAGTCTGACACTGTTTCCACTGTTTACCCATCTGTTTCCCATGAAGTGATGGGACCAGATGCCATGATCTTCGTTTTCTGAATGTTGAGCTTTAAGCCAACTTTTTCACTCTCCACTTTCACTTTCATCAAGAGGCTTTTGAGTTCCTCTTCACTTTCTGCCATAAGGGTGGTGTCATCTGCATATCTGAGGTTATTGATATTTCTCCCGGCAATCTTGATTCCAGCTTGTGTTTCTTCCAGTCCAGCGTTTCTCATGATGTACTCTGCGTATAAGTTAAATAAACATGGTGACAATATACAGCCTTGACGAACTCCTTTTCCTATTCGGAACCAGTCTGTTGTTCCATGTCCAGTTCTAACTGTTGCTTCCTGACCTACATACAGATTTCTCAAGAGGCAGGTCAGGTGGTCTGGTATTCCCATCTCTTTCAGAATTTTCCACAGTTTATTGTGATCCACACAGTCAAAGGCTGTTGGCATAGTCAGTAAAGCAGAAATAGATGCTTTTCTGGAACTCTCTTGCTTTTTCCATGATCCAGCGGATGTTGGCAATTTGATCTCTGGTTCCTCTGCCTTTTCTAAAACCAGCTTGAACATCAGGAAGTTCACAGTTCACATATTGCTGAAGCCTGGCTTGGAGAATTTTGAGCATTACTTTACCAGCGTGTGGGATGAGTGCAATTGTGCGGTAGTTTGAGCATTCTTTGGCATTGCCTTTCTATGGGATTCGAATGAAAACTGACCTTTTCCAGTCCTGTGGCCACTATAGATTCCATTATTTAAAGCCTCTTGTTACTCCTCTATATCTTGTGATATAGAAATATTGAAATACATGAAAGAGAAAGCCAGACTATAAAGCTAAAGATCACCCTCCCTTCCAAAGAGGAACTGATATTGTTCTAGTGACATAGTTGTTGCTAAAATATTATTTTGCTCACCTATCCTTTTCTTCTCAATTCCAGTCTATTCTTACTTCATACTGGATGCCTAAAATAAAAATATTTCCCACAAGATTTTTTTTGTGACCTTTTGCTATTGTCAGCTTGATGGGGCAGCTTGCTCATGCTGCCCCTCTGGTCATTCACTCCATAGTCTGTATTATGTTAATACAGAGAAAGCCACTGAAACAGGGTGATCATTCTTATTTCTGAAGCCAAAAATCTGTGATTTTTTGGTTTGGAAATAAGTTCCTGTTGATTAAGGATTGTATGGTACATGTATTCTGTATATTGTTCAAGACAGTTGATGTCCTAAGTAGTGAAAATATATTTGGTGATTATTAATTACTTATAACTTCCCACTTTTGAAAACAATTTAAGATTATTTGCAACATAAAAAGAATGACAAAATGGAGTTCACAAAGTGAAGTATGGGAAGAAATCATTTGAAAGTACAGAAGTACAGAAGTAACCTCCTAACTGTTAAGTTAATTACTGTATTGAGCTCTCATTTTAACTCTGAGGCATTCCACTTTAGCTTTAATGATTTACTAGTACTGGACTAGTTAACCCACTGTAATCAGTCTTAAAATGGGACAAAATATATGTGGAAACTCTTTTGACTTTTACTGCATAAGTGTAAGACAGAAGGTGAGCTTCATGATTGCCCTAGCTTTCTGCTTGCAGATAATTTCCTAACTGTGGAGCAAGCAATAAGCTGAAGCCCAAACAGAGCTGAGATGAGGAGATAAAGATCAGAGTCTGCGGCAGATAAATTGTCAGGTGTAATGTGATAGAGTGCCAAGAGGGAACTTCTCAGAGGAAAGATCCTAGAAGTCTTGTGAATATTGTCATGATTTCTTGTTGGCCACTGGGCTGTGCAACTACAGAATGAGTCTATGTGACACTTACCAGACAGAACTTGTACAGGGGTAAGAACAGAATAGAAATAGTAGAGGGTGTGTAGTGCTGGAGTACATTGAAGGGCTGACCTAGCTAGAGTGAAGAGATCATGGTAACACCTTGAAAACACTCTGGGCATCCAGCTAAGATACCAAAAAGGCCAGAAAGGCCATTCCTTAGGAGTCAAAACATGACCTAGAGCAAGACTTCCCCTAGAATCACCAATTCTTAACAGAGATCCTTAAGGATTATAGAATATGCATGCTGACTTCTGCCAAGGTAGAGGGACATGGGAAATTCATTGGGAATTCTACATGTCTGTGCTAATAACAAAGCTTTTATGAAACAACGCTTACACAGTATAAGATGATCAGTGATTCGTTGAAATTCCTGCCTGAACAATAATCAAAAGTCTTCAAGGGAAAATAAACTCTGTCATTTCAACAGAATTCAGTCTCTACATGGTATCGTCATCAATGTAGATACGGTAATAGATAGGAATATAGGACTTGCAGTTCAGGGGGAAAAAAAAGTAGTCAATAGAAATAAATCCTGAGATTGCCCATCTGTTGAATTTAACACAGAGTTTAAAGCAGCTATTGTAAAAATGTGCAAAGAAGTAATGGAAAATAGGTTCAAAGCATTAAATGAAAGCATGGTGAGTTTAACATAGAATCTTAACAGAGAAGTATAAATTGTAATAAAATAGCCAAATGGAAATTCTGGAGCTAAAAAATAAAACTGAAATGAAAAATTTATTGGTTCAGCTTAACAGCATACTAGATAAGCAGAAGAATCAGTGAATTTGAAGACAAAAATAGAAATTAGGAATTGGCACATCAAACAGGACAAAGTTTAAAGGAAAACTTCAGAGACCTGTGGGCCATTGTTCTAAAATACAAATAATAGAATTTCCAGAAGGAGAAGAGAGTGAGAATTGGGCATAAAAATCTTTGAAGATATCATGGCCAAATATTCCCCAAATTTGATGAAAAACATTTAAAATTAAATTTAAATTTGGAAAGTTTAGCTAAATACAAAGAAATTCATATGTAACCACACTGGTCAAACAACTAAAAACCAAGGATGAAAAGAAAACCTTTAAAGTAGCCAGAGAAAAATGATAACTTAAACATAAGTAAGAGTGACTAGATTCTTTTTGTCAGGAATAGTGGAAGCCGGGAGACTTGAATGGCATTATTAAAGTGAAGACAGAAAAAAAAAAAAAACCTGTCAGGCCAGGCTTCTGTATCTAATGTGCTGCTACTGCTGCTAAGTCACTTCAGTCATGTCCGACTGTGCGACCCCATAGACAGGAGCCCACCAGGCTCCCCTGTCCCTGGGATTCTCCAGGCAAGAACACTGAAGTGGGTTACCATTTCCTTCTCCAATGCATGAAAGTGAAAAGTGAAAGTGAAGTCGCTAAGTCAGAGAAGTCGCTCAGTCGTATCTGACTTAGCGACCCCATGGACTGCAGCCTACCAGGCTCCTCCATCCATGGGATTTTCCAGGCAAGAGTACTGGAGTGGGGTGCCATTGCCTTCTCATATCTAATGTATATATCCTTAAAATAAAATTTGAAAAAATATTCTCATTTAAGTGTCAGCTGAACTAATTCATTGTCATCAGATCTGCACTGTGGGAAATTCTAAAAGACACTGTTCCAGTTAATAGGAAATAATAGTAGTGGAAACCTGGATCCATATGAAATAAAGAAGGTATAAAGAACACTGAATATGATGTAAGTGAGTGAATATAAAATATGGTAGTTTTCTTTTCTTTATAATATCCTAAAATAAAAGAAGAAAAACTAATTACATTAAAATGTGAGATTTTAAATGCTTATTTACTATACCACTTCACACTTGACCCTTTACACATCCTTTTTCACATTTTTTACTTCTTCATATCTTTAAACTTCACATTCCACACCTTACAAAATTTGCAAGGTTATTAGTGAAGTCGCTAGTCATGTCCGACTGTGGCCCCATGGACTGTAGCCTACCAGGCTCCTCTGTCCATGGGATTTTCCAGGCAAGAGTACTGGAGTGGGGTGCCATTATTACTTGCCCCCAAACAAAAGGGACAAATGAAAAAGTGATAGATGTAAACCTAACCATATCAATAATTACATTAAATATAAATTGATTAAACACTAATTAAAAGGCAGAGATTGTTAAACTGGATATAAAAATTGAGAGCCACATATATCCTGTTGTAAGAGATGCAGTTTAAATAGAAAAATATAATAAGATTGAAAGAATGGAAAAAATAAATACTATGCAAATAGCATGTATAAAAACCTAGTATGGTTATATTAATACTAATATGAGACAAAATATCAAGACAAAGAGTACCACAAAAGGTAAACAGGAATATTTAATGAGAATAAAAGATACAATTCAGTAAGAAATTGTACTGATCTTAAATATGTGTGTGTGTATGTAAAATTAAATAGAGTCTCAAAATTCATAAAGCAAAATTGAAAAAAACTAAGGGAGAAATAATCAAATCCAAAATCATAATGGAGTTTTAAGTATAAGTCTGAGTTCCATAACATACCAGGCAAAAAAAGGAAACAGTCATTCTCTAGTTCTGTCTGGTTCGTGGAGGGTGACCTGGATGAACAGACTTTCTCTAGCACTGAATTCTGAGAGGGATTCATGATTCATATACTTAAAGACACTTTCTTATGGATTAAGTTTTTGAAATAATAGAGAATCTTCAAATGGACTTCCTTGTTTTACATTTTTTTATAAAAAAATTTAATAAAATACATTTAATTAATTTCTGTGTGAAAATAGATTCAGATGACATTATTTTACTTTTTAAGTTTATTTATTTTAATACAAAAATAGGATTTAGAACAGCTGAAAATATTAGCATGGCCCTCAGAAACTTTCTTTAAACTCAGGTGGTTTAGTAAAGCATTTAAGTTGGTCAGTATGAGGCTGAATTTGGAAACTGGTTTCTGATGTCCTATTTTCTAATTAAAAAGAAATCTGTGTGTTTTAGGTTATAGAGATGCAGGTGGCATTTAATTATGAAAATTCAGGCACTCTGTTTGTATTTGTGTCCATATGGAACACCATCCCACTTGTGCATGGAGGTGGCCTTAGGGGTGCCTTTCGGTAGGGCCGAATTTTTTTTCTTAAAATAGTGCTTTGAAATTTGTCAAGCACTTGGACAGAGCAGGAGGGCATTTGGCGCCAGAAGAGAAAAAAGCATTGAAAAGGGAGGTAGAAGAACACAGTGGATGAATTTGGCTGACTTCACAGCGTTGCCTGGGGTCTGCTCTGGTCTGGAATATGAATTAGGCGGTTTGTGATTGGTACACATTATTTTATCACACAAAGAAAATTGGTAGATTTTTTCCCTCTTGCTATTCTGTAAAATAAAATCAGTAGTATATTTGCTTGCATAGTTACTAAACATTATAGCCTCCCATAGTCAAGAGGAGATTAAATTTCAAGATGACCTAGAGGAAAATATGCCAAATCAGGAACAACATCAAAGCTTTTGTTTTTTAAGTAGCATATTTCAAAGATAAGAGTTCTGAGCCAATAATTAACTTAGATATTTCAGTTGAAATACTGATTTTCTCCTAGGAAATACTTTTAGATATTCTCTTTTAATTTGTATTATTTTTTATTTAAGTATGACAGTTGCATAGAAAGCTCAGCAACTTTAATCCAGCACATTTTGAATGGTTTGTAATATATATTCCAGAACAAAAAAAGTAGCATAGAATCTTCTATGACTTTATATTTTCATCCCCAAAGGACATATAAAAAACTGTATGTGAGGGTTTTTTTTTTTTTTTTCCAGTAAGACAATATAATGAACTAATCTTTCTCTCAAGGGTTGACATTTTGGGTTACTATTATCAAACTGGGAAATATAAATGGTCTGGTTTATTGAGTTTCTCTTCTAAATGAAGGTACTTCCTCATGCACACAGTATAATAAGAGTACATAAATTATGTTTATTTTGTGACAAGATCCACACAGAAATGTTTAAATTGCTTCAAGTAAATATTAACTGTCACTTATTTAGCCATTGCAGAACTTATGTAATATTTAGCATCTATTCAGGTATAGTTGTGTGGTTGAAGCAGTCTAATTTCAGTGTTATCAGTTCTCATTTTTGGTTGAGGTTACTTACATCTCTATTTTGTGTATTATCTTGTTTTGTTTAATAGGTGAAATTTGTTGATGTATTAAGCTAGTAATCAGGAATAGCTAATTCCTTCTCTAATTAATGAACAAAGAACCACCTAGTTTTATGTCCCTAAAGTGTGCATCACTTCATGGCAAATAGTTGGGGAAACAGTGACAGACTTTGTTTTTTGGGGCTCCAAAATCACTGCAGATGGTGACTGAAGCCATGAAATTAAAAGATGCTTACTCCTTGGAAGAAAAGTTATGACCAACCTAGACAGCATATTAAAAACCAGAGACATTACTTTACAACAAAAGTCCATCTAGTCAAAGCTATGGTGTTTCTAGTAGTCATGTATGGATGTGACAGTTGGACTGTGAAGAAAGCTGAGCACTGAAGAATCCATGCTTTTGAACTGTGGTGTTGGAGAAGACTCTTGAGAGTCCCCTGGACTGCAAGGAGATCCAACCAGTCCATCCTAAAAGAGATCAGTCCTGGGTGTTCATTGGAAGGACTGATGCTGAAGCTGAAACTCCAATACTTTGGCCACCTAATGAGAAGAACTGACTCATTTGAAAAGACCCTGATGCTGGGAAAGATTGAAGGCGGGAGGAGAAGGGGACGACAGAGGAAGAGATGGCTGGATGGCGTCATCAACTCAAAGGACATGAGTCTGAGTGAATTCCGGGTGTTGGTGATGGACAGGGAGGCCTGGCATGCTGTGGTCCATGGGGTTGCAGAGTCAAACACAGCTGAACGACTGAACTGAACTGAAAGTGTGCATATGTCCAAGGGATGGGGAAGGCTATGTATATGTCATAGAGGGCAGAGAAGATGATCCAGTGCATGATGTGAAAAAAATATATTAGAACTTATCTCTTTTTTTTTTTGAGACTATGTAATTTTATTTTATTTATTTTTTAAATTTATTTATTTTAATTAGAGGCTAATTACTTTACAATATTGTACTGGTTTTGCCATACATCAACATGAAGACATTGAAACATGTATAATATCATATAAGAAACGAATCGCCAGTCCAGGTTCGATGCAGGATACAGGATACTTGGGGCTGGTATACTGAGAACTTCTCTTTTTATACTATTCGTTTTAGCATTATCCTATCCTACAATTTCTAATTTTGAGTGTATTTTGTAATGTGTATAATATAATAGTGCAGTAATATTTCATTGGTGGTGCTTCATATCCCTACTTATTCTTTTTAGTCTCTTTTGCTGAGCTGTATTATTTGAATAGTGGATGGCTGAGTTCTTAAAGCACTTCTTTTACCTCTCTATATTTGACCTGTTTTAACTCCCCAACTCCTTAAACCTGTTGGACATTTTCGTTATTCAGTAAATATTTATATGGACTGTGGTTCTCCCTAAGTAAATCCTTGTATGTGTGTGTGCGTGCGTGTGTGTGTGTGTGTGTGTGTGTGTGTGCTCAGTTGTGTCTGACTCTTTGGGACCCCATGGACTGTAGCCCACCAACTCCTCTGTTCATGGGATTTCCCAATGGAGTGGGTTACCATTTCCTCCTCCAGGGGAGCTCCCCCACCCAGGAATAGGAAACCAGTGTCTCCTGTATCTCCTGAATTGGCAGGCAGGTTCTTTAACACTGAGTCATCTGGGAAGCGAAGGAAATCCTTCCATTCCACAACTGGAGGGTTAAAGGAGCCCATGATTTGTTTCCTGCCTGGCTGAATCCTTTAGACCATCTGCTCCTTGCCTCCAGTCTGCTGGAAGACAGCATCCTGGATGTTTAAAGCTGCCCTAGACTTAGATTTGTGTTCCTTCTTAACGTTATATTTTACTACTGCTGACCTTTTTGCCTCTCAGTCATACCCCCTTCATCCTTGGTCCCTTAACTGGGAATCATCACACGTTTGATTTTTAGATGAAGAGTTTGTAGTGGAAAATTTTAATTCTCTGTTATCAGTGGAAATGTAGTAAAGACTTACCATGTTTCATGGTCCATAAATTAGAGAGCCTAAAAGGTGTAAAAATTAAAAGAGGAATGGGAAAAAATAAGAGAAAGGGCATGGGAGTGACAGCGAGAGAGACAGGACAACCTGGGGGAGGAGACAGGTAGAGATGAGGTATGTAGATAGAAAGACAGGTGGGTGGAAAAATAGATAAAGACATCAGTTCAGTTCAGTCCAGTCACTCAGTCGTGTCTGACTCTTTGCGAGCCCATGAATTGCAGCATGCCAGGCCTCCCTGTCTATCACCAACTCCCGGAGTTCACCAAAACTCACATCCATTGAGTCGGTGATACCATCCAGCCATCTCATCCTCTGTCGTCCCCTTCTCCTCCTGCCCCCAATCCCTCCCAGCATCAGAGTCTTTTCCAATGAGTCAACTCTTCGCATGAGGTGGCCAAAGTACTGGAGTTTCAGCTCTGGCATCATTCCTTCCAAAGAACACCCAGTACTGATCTCAGAGAAGACCAATTCCATGATATGATGATCTAAACTATAAAATTAATTTCCAGTTATCACTGCCTTTATCTTCCTGAAGACAGCTATGTATCAGCTGTAATCACACAGACATAGTTAGTGCTGCAGTATTTCAGGTTCACTGACAGCCAAGCAACTTTCAGATCCATACACCAAATATCACCATTCTGTACTACCTGAAAAATCTTAGCTTTTCCTTCTTTAGTGAGGAAATTTGTGCTTGTTATATTTTATTCTGTTCTTGGGTTTCCTATATGTTGGTCTTATCCATGAGAGGTTACCATTATAACCAGAGGGAGCTGAACCTGAGGGGCAGCCAACTGAATTAATTTATAAGTCCCTTACTGGCAAACTCTGATTTTATTTTTACATTTGTGATATTGTGATTTATAATATGAAATATATATTTGGTCTTGACTTATTTCCTAAAACAGAGCTCCTAAAACCCTTGGAATTTCTTTCAGTAAAAACCATAAAAGTGTCTTTTCTTATGTTAAGGATGTGATTTTTAGAAAGGTCTTAGCTGACAGGTGGCACTAGTGGTAAAGAACCCACCTGCCATTGCAGGAGACATGAGACTTGGGTTTGATACCTGGGTCAGGAAGATACCCTGGAGAAGGCAATGCCAACCTGTTCCAGTATTCTTGCCTGTAGAGTCCTATGGACAGAGGAGCCTGGTGGGCTACAGTCATAGAGTCACAAAGAGTCAGACACTACTGAAGTGGCATAGCACGCAGGTAACCTAAGGATGGGGCTGTTTGCCTGTGGTGGTGATCATGTGATTAGAGGGTTGGCACTTTGAATAAACCTTTCCACCCCTTCTGCCTTCCAAGAGGGGAGAGGAGCTGGAGATTGAATTATCAGAAATGGCAGAAATGACCAATCAGTTGTGACTGTAATTAAGTCTTCATAAAACCCAAAAAGAATAGAGCTCAGAGAGCTTCATTGGAATGTGGCACATCTGGAGAGGGCATGGAAGCTCTGTACCCCTTCCCCACACCTCACCCAATGCATCTCTTCCTTCTGGTTGTTCCCAAGTTATATACTTTTTACAATAAACCGGTGACTTAGTAACATGTTTCTCTGAGTTTGGTGAACTGCTCTGACAAATAAATCAAACCTGAGGAGGGGGCCTTGGTAACCTCTGATTTGTAGCCAGTCACTGAGAAGTCTAGATGAGAACCTGGACTTGTGACTGGTGTCTGAAATGCGGGGAAGGTTCATGGAACCTCCAGTCTGTAGCTGATTGGTCCAAAAGCAGAGGTGGGTTTGTGATTGGCAATCTGAAGTCAGGGCAGAGTGAGGGCATTCTTTGTCGAACTGACCCTTAACCTGTAGGATTTGATGCCATCTCCAGGTAGGTAGTGTCAAAATTGAGTTGAATTGTAGGCACCAAGAGAATTGCTTGGATGTGTGAGAAATTGACAGAGAATTACATCAGATCAGATCAGATCAGTCGCTCAGTCCTGTCCGACTCTTTGCGACCCCATGAATCACAACACGCCAGGCCTCCCTGTCCATCACCAACTCCCAGAGTTCACTGAGACTCACGTCCATCGAGTCGGTGATACCATCCAGCCATCTCATCCTCTGTTGTCCCCTTCTCCTCTTGCCCCCAATCCCTCCCAGCATCAGGGTCTTTTCCAATGAGTCAACTCTTCTCATGAGGTGGCCAAAGTACTGGAGTTTCAGCTTCAGCATCATTCCTTCCAAAGAAATCCCAAGGCTGATCTCCTTCAGAATGGACTGGTTGAATCTCCTTGCAGTCCAAGGGACTCTTAAGAGTCTTCTCCAACACCACAGTTCAAAAGCATCAATTCTTCGGCGCTCAGCCTTCTTCACAGTCCAACTCTCACATCCATACATGACCACAGGAAAAACCATAGCCTTGACTAGATGAACCTTTGTTGGCAAAGGAATGTCTCTGCTTTTGAATATGCTATCTAGGTTGGTCATAACTTTCCTTCCAAGGAGTAAGCGTCTTCTAATTTCATGGCTGCAGTCACCATCTGCAGTGATTTTGGAGCCCAGAAAAATCAAGTCTGACACTGTTTCCACTGTTTCCCCGTCTATTTCCCATGAAGTGATGGGACCAGATGCCATGATCTTCATTTTCTGAATGTTGAGCTTTAAGCCAACTTTTTCACTCTCCACTTTCACTTTCATCAAGAGGCTTTTGAGTTCCTCTTCACTTTCTGCCATAAGGGTGGTGTCATCTGCATATCTGAGGTTATTGATATTTCTCCCGGCAATCTTGATTCCAGCTTGTGTTTCTTCCAGTCCAGTGTTTCTCATGATGTACTCTGCATATAAGTTAAATAAACAGGGTGACAATATACAGCCTTGACATACTCCTTTTCCTATTTGGAACCAGTCTGTTGTTCCATGTCCAGTTCTAACTGTTGCTCCCTGACCTGCATACAGATTTCTCAAGAGGCAGATCAGGTGGTCTGGTATTCCCATCTCTTTCAGAATTTTCCACAGTTTATTGTGATCCACACAGTCAAAGGCTGTTGGCATAGTCAATAAAGCAGAAATAGATGCTTTTCTGGAACTCTCTTGCTTTTTCCATGATCCAGCGGATGTTGGCAATTTGATCTCTGGTTCCTCTGCCTTTTCTAAAACCAGCTTGCACATCAGGAAGTTCACGGTTCACATATTTCTGAAGCCTGGCTTGGAGAATTTTGAGCATTACTTTACTAGCGTGTGAGATGAGTGCAATTGTGCGGTAGTTTGAGCATTCTTTGGGATTGCCTTTCTTTGGAATTGGAATGAAAACTGACCTTTTCCAGTCCTGGGGCCACTGCTGAGTTTTCCAAATTTGCTGGCATATTGAGGGCAGCACTTTCACAGCATCATCTTTCAGGACTTGAAATAGCTCAACTGGAATTCCATCACCTCCACTAGCTTTGTTCGTAGTGATGCTTTCTAAGGCCCACTTGACTTCACATTCCAGGATGGCTGGCTCTAGGTCAGTGATCACACCATCGCAATTATCTGGGTCGTGAAGCTCTTTTTTGTATAGTTCTTCTGTGTATTCTTGCCATCTCTTCTTAATATCTTCTGCTTCTGTTAGGTCCATACCATTTCTGTCCTTTATCGAGCCCATCTTTGCATGAAATGTTCCCTTGGTATCTCTGATTTTCTTGAAGAGATCTCTAGTGTTTCCCATTCTATTGTTTTCCTCTATTTCGTTGCATTGATCGCTGAAGCAGGCTTTCTTATCTCTCCTTGCTATTCTTTGGAATTCTGCATTCAGATATTTATATCTTTCCTTTTCTCCTCTACTTTTCACTTCTCTTCTTCCACAGCTATTTGTAAGGCCTCCCCAGACAGCCTGTAATTATGCAACCAGGTCAGTATACAATGAAGTTAATTTACTTAATTTTGCTTTCAATTACTAGAGATATATTTTTATTTTATTTCAGAATTACATAAATAATATACATGGTTATAAGTATCTATAAAATCCACAAAATAAAATTTATTCCAAGAAGTCTTATTTTTCTTCTCTTCTCTATTTCATTCCCCATTGTAGGCATTTAAAAAATTTTACAGTTTCTTGTTAATAATATAAGCAAATGTCTCAATATTTGTATATATTTATATCAATGCCTATATCTGTGTATCTTCTTCCCTCTCATAGATAAATAACAGTAAATGTACATATACATTGTTGTTGTTGTTGTTTACTTGCTAAGTCCTGTCTGACTCTTTTGCAACCCCATGGACTGTAACCCGCCAGGCTCCTCTTTCCATGGGATTTCCCAGGCAAGAATACTGGAGTGGGTTGCCATTTCCTCCTCCAGGGGATCTACATGACCCAGGGATTGAATCCACATCTCCTGCATTGGCAGGTGGATTTATTTTCACTGATTCTTTTCCCCACCAGGGAGGCCCTTATACATATACATATATAGTACATGCATAGTTTCTGTATGTATGTTGTTTTAAAGAAATTTAAACAATTAAAATTTTAAAAATTGAATACTAATGTATAGATACATTCCTCATCCCTTTTTTATAGCTGTATAGTACTGGCACAGTGTTAAAGAATATGCCTGCCAATGCAGGAGACACAAGAGATCCCTGCATCCAGGTTCAATCCCTGGATCAGGAAGATCCTCTGAAGTATGAAATGGCAACCCACTCCAGTTTTCTTGCCTGGAAAATACCATGGACAGAGGAAGCTGGTGGGCTACAGTCTGTGGGATTGCAAAGAGTCAGACACAACTGGGCACACACACACACAGAGTACTTAATTCCATATTTATTCATCATCACCTATTAATAGTCATTTGGGTTGTTCTATTTTTTTTTCTGTATAAGTAGTAGTGTAAAGCAGTGATTATCAATTTCTGACATTACTGACATTAAAAAGATGATTGAACCTTGCCTCTTCAGCTTTTGATTCAGTGAGTAATTTATTATGTTAAATTGGTTTGTTTCTCCAAGTGTCACTATTGTGTGTGTATGTGTGTGTATTTATGTATTATAGAAAATTTTACTCACATATAAAGCTAGATATGATAGCTCAAGGGACCCCCATGCATCTGTTACCCAGTTTCAACAATTATCAATTCAAAACCAACTTTGTTTTATCCATACCTTACTCATTTTCCCTTTTCCCACTGGGTTGTTTTGAGGAAAATCTCAGGCTTGAATTTTGTGACTTTGGTCAAATTACTTAATAATATTAAATGTCACTTGCCTCCTCTATAATATGGGAATGATCATACCTATTTTCAGTGGTATGCTGGTAAACCTATAAGAACCAGCTCTCTAGGGGAAAACAGGTCCTCATTTGTATCATGTGCCAATTTCTCTGATGTAAATCCTCACATCATGGACAATTTCAAGCTACCAATGTGGTGCCACCGAGTTGAGAAGAATTGGAAAGAGACGAGTACGATCATTAGCATTCCCTTGCCAGTACAAGCCAGCTTCACCACACCACTGATGCCACTTCACAGAGCTGTAATGAGGACTTATTGGGGGGTAGTACAGGTCATACAGTATCAATAAATTCTAGCCCTGACTGTTCTCGTTATTTCTAGGCTGATGAGACTCTGTTGTCACTTGAGAGACTCCTTCAACAAGTTTTTCCTCATTACATGTTTTCCTGCATCTAAACATTCAGTTCTCACTACTATCAAAAGACCCATAAAGCAGTGTGATCCCATTCACTGACTTACTCTGTGTAATAATTGGCTTGCTACACATTATAATTAAAATAGAAACTTAAATACCTTAATCCCTTAGGGAATATAGCAAAAAAGTGTTAATATATCTGCCTCATAGATTTCATAATCTGATGAATATTAAGTATTTTGAGGGGGGTATAAAGTTATTTCAGACTTTTGTGTTTTGGGTTTTTATTTTAGTCTTGTCATCATTAATTACCATCTGCTATTGATAGAAACATCTGGGGAAATATAAATATTTCCATTTATAGTTATGATATAATGAACAACATATGCCCAATTCAGTTTATCATGGCTTGGCTTGCATGTTAAAAACCAATAGAATAAGTAATTGTGCTAATGTCTTTAGAGGATATAGCTTAATGGTTTACTTACATTGCTTTGACATTTTGTTCATGGGGATTTGAGAAATGTTAATTGTTGTCATTGTGCACATTTAAAAAAATCAAAGTGATCTTAGTATCTTACATTGTGTATCTTCTCTTCACTTTGTAATCTTTTCTCAGTGAGGTGAAAGCAAATCAGACAAATCCTGAAACCACTGTCACTGTGTTCTGAGTTCCATTTATTCAAATTTTGGGAAACTTGCGAAAGATTTGACACAAAAACAAACTCAAGTTTAGGACTGTAGGTGTTGTGAAAAAGTTCAGTTGCTATGAAGTTATTTCATGAGGGGAAATCAAATGAAATTGGATACATTGTGTGCCATGTTAAAAATTAAATTAACATTATAGTTGCTGCTGCTACTGCTGCTAAGTTGCTTCAGTCGTGTCCGACTCTGTGCAACCCCATAGACGGCAGCCCACCAGGCTCCCTCGTCCCTGGGATTCTCCAGGCAAGAACACTGGAGTGGGTTGCCATTTCCTTCTCCAACGCATGAAAGTGAAAAGTGAAAGTGAAGTCGCTCAGTCGTGTCCGACTCTTAACGACCTCATGGACTGCAGCCTACCAGGCTCCTCCGTCCATGGGATTTTCCAGGCAAGAGTACTGGAGTTGGGTGCCATTATTTAATCCAGTGTTTATAAGACTAAATATGAAACATTTAAAGATAACAAATGAGCAAAGCATCAGTTCAGTCAGTTGAGTCGCTCAGTCATGTCCGACTCTTTGCGACCCCATGAATCGCAGCACGCCAGGCCTCCCTGTCCATCACCAACTCCCAGAGATCACTCAAACTCATGTCCATCGAGTTGGTGATTCCATACAGCCATCTCATCCTCCGCCGTCCCCTTCTCCTCCTGCCCCCAATCCCTCCCAGCATCAGAGTCTTGTCCAATGAGTCAACTCTTCACATGAGGTGGCCAAAGTATTGGAGTTTCAGCTTTAGCATCATTCCTTCCAAAGAAATCCCAGGACTGATCTCCTTTAGAATGGACTGGTTGGATCTCCTTGCAGTCCAAGGGACTCTCAAGAGTCTTCTCCAACACCACAGTTCAAAAGCATCAATTCTTTGGGGTTCAGCTTTCTTTATACTCCAACTCTCACATCCATACATAACTACTGGAAAAACCATAGCTTTGACTAGATGCACCTTTGTCAGCAAAGTAATGTCTCTTCTTTTTAATATGCTGTCTAGGTTGGTCATAGCTTTTCTTCCAAGGAGCAAGTGCCTTTTAAATTCATGGCTGCAAACACCATCTACAGTGATTTTGGAGCCCCCAAAAATAAAGTCTGACACTATTTCCACTGTTTCCCCATCTACTTCCCATAAAGTAATGGGACCAGATGCCATGAATTCTTAGTTTTCTGAATGTTGAGCTTTAAGCCAACTTTTTCACTCTCCTCTTTCACTTTCATCAAGAGGCTTTTTAGTTCTTCTTTACTTTCTGCCATAAGGGTAGTGTCATCTGCAGATCTGAGGTTATTAATATTTCTCCTGGCAATCTTGATTCCAGCTTGTGTTTCTTCCAGCCCAGCGTTTCTCATGATGTACTCTGCATATAAGTTAAATAAACAGGGTGACAATATACAGCCTTGACATACTCCTTTTCCTATTTGGAACCAGTCTGTTGTTCCATGAGCAAAGCATAGTCATGGTGAAACTGGAGTGGGCATTTTTTTTTTTTTTGGTAGCATTAATGTCAGGGTTGGGCTTCCCTCATGACTCAGTGGTAAAGAATATTTTTATTCTTTGTAAGAGAATAAAATACACGTCGCCAGTGTAGGATACATGAGTTTGATCCCTGGGCTGGGAAGACCCCTGGGAGAAGGAAATGGCAACCCACTCCAGTATTCTTGCCTGGGAAATCCCACAGACATAGGAGCCTGGCTACAGTCAATGGGGTCACAAAAATGTCAGCTAGGGCTTACTGACTAAACAACAAAAAAATGTCAGGGTATGCACACACTGAAAAAGTGCACAAAATATGCATTATTTTCTCAGTAAAACTAATCTGATAATTTCTAAAGTCTTCCCTAATTTGTTTTACCCGTTCAACTGACCAGTTTTTTTTTTTTTAACCCTTCAGTTTTATTTTAAATTATAGTTGCTGTGCTTCCCAGGTGGTGCAGTGGTGGAGAATCCACCTGCTAAAGCAGGAGACCCAGGAGACTCAGGTTCAGTCCCTGGATTGGGAAGGTCCCCTGGAGAAGGAAATGGCAACCCACTCCAGTATTCTTGCTTGGAGAATTCCATGGACAGAGGAGCCTGGGGGCCTGCAGTCCATGGGGTCCCAAGAGTCACACAACTGAGCATGAAGGCACATAGTTACTGTACAATATTATATAACTTGTAGGTATATAGGATGGAGAAGGCAGTGGCAACCCACTCCAGTACTCTTGCCTGGATAATCCCATGGACGTAGGAGCCTGGTAGGCTGCAGTCCATGGAGTCGCTAAGAGTTGGACACGACTGAGTGACTTCACTTTCACTTTCACGCATTGGAGAAGGAAATGGAAATCCACTCCAGTGTTCTTTCCTGGAGAATCCCAGGGACAGGGGAGCCTGGTGGGCTGCTGTCTATGGGGTCGCACAGAGTCGGACACAACTGAAGCGACTTAGCAGCAGCAGCAGCCAGGTATATAGGATAGTGATTCACAATTTTTGAAGGTTATAATCCATTTGTAGCTATTATAAAATATTGGCTGTATTCCCCATGTTGTGAAATATATCTATACCTAATAGTTTGTACCCCTTAATTTCCTACCCCAATATTACCTGTCCTCCCTTCCCACTCTCCTCTTTTTACCCTGCAGTTTTAAAGCTAAAGTGATCAAATATTTGCTACAGTCTCCAATGATTGACCAGCAGTTGTGAAGACTTGAAAATATAGAACTGAAGTCTTTTATCACCAGTCTTCTACTTTCTTTGTCTTTTAGGCAAGCCAGGACTCAGATCTTCATTATGTGTAATAAAACATACAGGATATTTTTTTCCTGTAGGGCTAATAATATTTCTAAGGCTAGTTGGATATGATGAGATCAATCTGATTTTAATTAATAAAGAAAATTTGAGTCACATCATCAAAATTCGCTATGCTGTGCTGTGCTTAGTTGCTCAATCATGTCTGATTCTGTGCAATCCTGTGGACTGTAGCCACCCAGGCTCCACTGTCCATGGGATTCTCCAGGAAAGAATACTGGATTGGGTTGCCATGTTCTCCTCCAGGGGATCTTCCCAACCCAGGGGATCAAACCTGGGTCTCCCTCATTGCAGGCGGATTCTTTACTGTCTGAGCCACCAGGAAAGCCCAAGAATACTGGAGTGGGTAGCCTATCTCTTCTCTAGGGGATCTTCCCAACCCAGGGATTGAACCAGGGTCTCCTGCATTGCAGGCAAATTCTTTACCAGCTAAGCTACCCGGGAAGCCCCAACATTGGCTGTAATAAGGATTAAAAGCTATTGGAGCACCATTGCTACATTATTTGTCTTTGTGTAATGAAGCAATGGGTGGGTAACCAAAGTAATGAAATAAAGATGTACAGTAAGGGATGCACTAATGGCAGTGCTGGTACAGGTCAGAAAGGAAATAGTTTTGTGAAAATGTAAGTATAATCAAATACTACATTTTCATAATGTTTAGACTTTGTAATTATATAGTCACAGCTACAAAAACCCACAACCCTCCCGATATGTCTTATTTCTGCTTATTTCTAACTCCTAGTCCCCATTATAAGCCATCAAAGAACTTGGCTTGAACACTCACATTTTACAGTGTTATACTTAGGAATGCAATTATCATATCAAAGGTGAACAGACTGTATGTTAAATTATAGAAGTTAATTATCGAGTACTATGTGCCAGATACCATCCTAAGAGCTGTACCTATGATAACTCATTTAATTCTCTCAATAATTCTAAAAATCAGTTGTTATTATGATCTCATTTTATAGGTGAGGAAATGGTTGCCTAAAGATTTCAAGTTGCCCAGGGTCACACAACTATTAAACAACAGAGGCAGGATTTGAAACAAGTCTGTCTAGGGCTGACCCTTATACTTGTAGTTACCCTTATACTATACTGCAGCCTCGGAGAAGGCAATGGCACCCCACTCCAGTACTCTTGCCTGGAAAATCCCATGGACGGAGGAGCCTGGTAGGCTGAAGTCCATGGTGTCTCTAAGAGTCAGACACGACTGAGCGACTTCATTTCACTTTTCACTTTCATGCATTGGAGAAGGAAATGGCAACCCACTCCAGTGTTCTTGTCTGGAGAATCCCAGGGACGGGGGAGCCTAGTGGGCTGCCATCTATGAGGTCGAACAGAGTCGGACACGACTGAAGCGACTTAGCAGTAGCAGCGGCATACTGCAGCCTACAGAGAGTATTTTAAAATGAAGTAGACGTGATATATGTATTTTAAATGTCACAGTTAGCTGCTGGTAGCATAGAAGATTTGAAGGTTTCCAAAGAGACTACTAAAGAGAGTAGTTGTATAAAACATGGTGGTGCTTTAGTTGCTAAGTTGTGTCCGACTTTTGCAACCCCATGTACTGTAGCCCACCAGGCTCCTTTATCTGTGGAATTCTCCAGGTAAGAATACTGGAGTGGGTTGCAATTTCCTTCTCCAGGGGATCTTCCCAACCCAGGAATCAAACCCAGGTCTCCTGCACTGCAGGCAGATTCTTTACCCACTGAGCTATGACTAGGTTGTAAATGAGCTAGAAACATCAGTGAAGTCATAACTAGAGATAAATGTAGAAATTTAACTGAAATCCTTCCTAAAGCCTTAAAGATGTGGCTTCCCCCAATCCCTTCCCTGGTGACTTGTTTTCCTGGAGTAGAACAACTGATTAGCATATTTATTTCTGTTGTTAATGCCAAGCTTGTTTGCCACCACTGGCTTTGCCTGATTGGTGGCATTTAGTGCGGTGCTTGGCAGTTCTCTCCGGAGCTCTTAGACGTCAGCTGTAAATCACCTGCTCAGCATCCCTGACTGCGCACACCATACCTCCCACCAGGTGCCCTGGGCACAGGCATCCACACACTTTCCATATGTGGACAGAATTTTGCTCAGCATGGAGGGTGGGGTGAAAACACTGCAAATTAGAAGGTGAATTCGTAGCTCTCTGGGCAGGCCCTTATGTGTGTAAATTGTTCCTTGTAATTGGAAATGTGTTTGTAAATCCCTATACACCCAAGTGAGACTGTTATGCCCCTGTACATTGTTTGGAAAGGAAAAAACAATCTGCTAAAAGAGGCCAAATATATTTATGAAAACTGGGAAGTATGTGTGGGCTTTTTGCAACCACATTATTTCATGAAATTCAATTTCGATCTTTCATAGAGTACTTTATATTTCTTAAAAAAAAATCCTGAAATCTATATTCAGTGATAGCTTGCTGCTGCTGCTGCTAAGTCACTTCAGTCATGCTTAGTTAGTGGTATTTCAATCTTTAGAAAGAGATCTTGATGTCACCTCTTGTGACATCTTTATAGGGAATCATATTATTGTAATCTAAGCTGAAAGTCTGCCTGGCTTTCAGGTTGGGTGGGGTGGTGATGTTTTAGGGGGTGGTAGTGAAGTTGCATTGTATTGGCAAATAAGATAGCTTTTACTAATAACTTTTGCTAAGTACAAATGATTTTTCCTATTTGATGTTCTTTAATGAAAAGTTTAATTGTCAAACTTTATCACTGAATTTATCACTGTAACTGTTTATATATTCTTTTAGAGTTTCTTAGTCAGAGATTTTCAATATTAAAAAAAAAACACATGTATGAAAATGGGGGTTACCTCTCTGTAAAGGTGCATGTTGATTTCAAAAGTCATGTGGACTCTTGCAGTTTCCAGTTGAGAACCTAGAACTTTTTTCTACACATGTTTGTCAACATATTTATTTTATGACATAAATTCTTTCTCACCTTCCTGCTGTCCACACATCTGACTAATGTCCTGCATTGTTTTATGTGGTGTTACATTCTCTTATACTTTGTATTCTAGGCAAATTTGAATCGTAAAATCACTTTTTAGAAAATGAGTTATTTCTTTATGAAATGAAAGTGAAAGTCACTCAGTTGTGTCCAACTCTTTTCGACCCCCTGGACTATACAGTCCATGGAATTTTCCAGGCTAGAATACTGGAGTGGGTAGCCTTTCCCTTCTTCAGGGGATCTTTCCAACCCAGGGATCAAACCCAGGTCTCTCACATTGCAGGTGGATTCTTTACCAGCTGAGCCATCATTGCCTCTCAACCTAACTCTGAGTCACAGAAACATTTTTCTCTGAGTAAGAGCAGTGCAGCTCCTCATGATCTTCTTCATTTATTTGAGTTATGTTATGAAGTCCTAATCCCTGGTATCCCAGAAGATGACCTTATTTGGAAGTAAGATCACTGCACATATAATTAATTAAGATGAGATCATACTGGAGTAGGATGGGCTCTTAACTCAAAATGACTCATATTTTGAGTCATTAACTCAAAAATGACTCTGTGACTCACAGAGACACAGGGAGAATGCCATGTGAAGGTAGATGATTGGAATGATGTAGCTGTAAGCCAAGGAGTGCCTTGGCCCATCAGAGGCTAGGAAAGAGCGTGAACAGACTTTCCCTGACAGTCCTTAGAAAGAACCAACGTGCTGACACCTTGATTTTTTGGGCTTCTTGCCTCCAGAACTGTAAGACAATAAATTTCTGTTGTTTTAAGCCAGCCAAGTTGTGATACTTTGTTATAGCAGCCCTAGGACACTAATACCAGATGTAAAGCAATGAATTCACATTAAAAACTGTTCTCCTGATACCAGAATTCCAACCCTTCTCGTGCCTTGCTGGGTCTCTCTTGCAGTAACTTTCTAGGCACTGTCCTTGACGATCTTTGGTTTGTGCCTATCCATTCTATACACCACTACCATTTTAATGTTTCCTTCTGTGTGCACAAAATTCCAGTGACCACTCTTCATTGTGCCTGCAGCAATGCAAATTCTTGAGTGAGGCCTTTAAAGGCCTTCTTTTCTGGCCTCAATTGCCTTTCTAGCTCTTCTTACTCTCCACCCCCAAGGCCCCAATTTGCAACAACCCCCAACCAGAGAATTTTACTCCCCCTTTAAAACCAAGCTCAAAGCCTGCTGTCATTGTTTATTGATTCTGTCCCCAAAGCATTTGTTGTCCCTTTGGGCTCACAAAATAATGTAGATTTCTTTTATGATACTTAAAATAGTTTGCTTTGCATTACCAATATCTGTGCCTGAGTCTTCCATTGTGTTAAGCCCTCAAGGAATCTTTAACTTCTGTTGGCAGAAATCTGGCATCCTCGGGGTAGATCATAATTCCATAGCAGACCAACTAGAAACACATTCTGCTGATTTCAGGTTTCTGGTGAGCTCCTCCTGACATGTTCCTCTTTTATTCTCTTGCTTGAAGAAAACAGTAACGGACTCAAATCAAAGCCTTTTCTGCCCTTATTCCCATCACTGTTTGTATTTCCTTACCTACCACAGGAGGGTAAGTTAGAATCTGATGATTCTCTCATGACAGAAAGTCACAAAGGAGACAGTTTTTCACACTAAATCTCTTAATTTCCTCCCTGACCTAGTGAAGGCTCTAAACCAAATGTAGCAAAATTTTCTTTTAATTGGATTCCTCTGTTAGTGAAAAAATTCCTCTGTTAGTAAAAGTAATTAGTAAAAGATTATACATAGCATCCGGAGAAGGCAATGGCACCCCACTCCAGTACTCTTGCCTGGAAAATCCCATGGATGGAGGAAGCTAGTAGGCTGCAGTCCATGGGGTCGCTAGGAGTCGGACACGACTGACCAACTTCACTTTCCCTTTTCACTTTCATACATTGGAGAAGAAAATGGCAACCCAGTGTTCTTGCCCGGAGAATCCCAGGGACGGGGGAGCCTGGTGGGCTGCCGTCTATGGGGTCGCACAGAGTCGGACACGACTGAAGTAACTTAGCATAGCATAACATATACATAGCATGATGTATAATTATGTATTTGCCTGTTTATTTACTTTATAAATTCTATACTATACTTCTATACTTACCTACTTTGCATGCTATTGAACATATACATTGTATGTTAAAATATAAAAATTCTGATATTTCCTTACCACCTATGGCATTGAAACATGTATGATATCATGTATGAAACGAGTTGCCAGTCCAGGTTCGATGCACGATACTGGATGCTTGGGGCTAGTGCACTGGGATGACCCAGAGGGATGGTATGGGGAGGGAGGAGGGAGGAGGGTTCAGGATGGGGAACACATGTATACCTGTGGCAGATTCATTTTGATATTTGGCAAAACTAATACAATTGGTAAAGTTTAAAAATAAAATAAAATAACTGCATGCAAGAAAAAAAAAATAGAGGTATATAAATGAATACCTTTAAAAAATGTTTAGATAGGTACCTTTTCAAATAGAAACTATAGATAAATAATTCCTAATTTATTGGAGAAGGAAATGGCAACTCACTCCAGTGTTCTTGCCTGGAGAATCCCAGGGACAGGGGAGCCTGGTGGGCTGCCGTCTATGGGGTCGCACAGAGTCGGACACGACTGAAGCAACTTAGTAGCAGCAGCAATCTAAAATTAAATTTTTTTTCTCTCAAAGACTACAAACGGAAAATGATATAAACTTTAATAGCAATTTAAGATACAATATATGGTTACAAATTCACATTAAAGATTATGTATTTTACATAAACCCTAAAAGAAGCCATAAAATGGAAACATAATCATTCAAATTGATGCTTGGAGTGATAGAATTTGTATATAAAGAAAAAACTTCAAAGGCTTCAAATAGGAATGATTCATTGTAAATAAATGAAAGTTACAGGGGAGAAAAGAATTATTTTACCTTTAACCAATAACTTGCTTCGTTAAAGACCTCTTTTGTGATCCTACAAATGAGTGTATATTCAAGTAACCCCAGTATCATATGTTTTAGTCAAACCAATATACTCTACTTAAATTTGAGTTAATATAATTTTTAAAATAACTGTATTTTATCTATTCTTTTCCTAATATATTTTGAATATGAAAAGAATTTTTAAATTTCTAAGACTACTTTGTAATCATTTAACCTCAAGGAATATGAAACACTCATTTTTCTGATGGAATATTCAAATTATTGCCTCAGTGGAGTGTGAATTTAACAAAATATAAATGAACTCAGTGTACCTCATATTTGAAAACAAACCTTATAATCTGTCTTTAAAAATGTAGTGTATTGACATTTCTTTTATCTGATTTGAAATCGGATAATCTGAAAATATGATGAAATACATTTCATCATCAAAATTCTTTCATTCATTGTCAATGCTTTCTTATAGCATTGACAGTTGACATTGCTTTCTTATATAAACTGTCACTATACTGTATGCAAAATGCTTACCATATCATAATTTTTTATGTATTTAGCTGTAATTTTTATATTATGTTATTTAAACTATTAATGTATTAATTAATAATTCATTAATTCTATAAGAAAAGAAAGACTAAAGGTTTGTTTATGAACTACATTTTCCAGAAAAATATATCTTTGTTTTGCAAGTCATTAGGGACATGGATAGATTTAGGGCTTCTAAAAAGGAGTTTTAATGATGTACAAGCAGCCCACATTTATGGGCTAGGTTTTGTTCTATACATTTACATATGTTAACTATATAACCCAAGAAGCTGGGTAATACTGTTTGTTTTCAGTATTTCACATATAAGGAAACTGAAGCACAGAGGACATAGATATTATATGGCAGAACTGTGATGTGAACCCAGGCAGTTTGGTTCTGGAGTCCTTGCTCTTGACTACTACCATACAGCTTACATTCATCACAATTTCCCTTCAGCTGCTATAAAATAAACAGATTATTTTTCTTGATGACAGTAGGAAATGCTGTGGAAAAGAGGAAAACGGACTCTGAAGTTTGCTCATTTAGCAAACAACTATTGAGTGATGCTGTGCAAAATTAACATAAGGCCCAATCACTTCTCTCAAGAAACTTAAAATCTAATAAAGGAAATAGAATTAAGTGAAGTTTGATAAGAATATATTAAAAGGATGTATTAATCAGAGAAATCCAGTATTGCTGAGGTAACAAATTAACCCCCAAGCTGCAGTTTAACTCAATAGTCTGATAGGAGCCGAAGACTCTTCAGAGTAGTTGTCCTCCATGCAGGGACTCGGCAATCTTAGGTATTTCCAAATTGTGGCTATACTATCACAATGTGTGACTTCCACTGCCATCAAGGAAAGGAAATAAAGGAAGCTAAGGAACTCTGAGTGGCTGTTCTGTGCTTCAAGTAGGAAATAGTGCCCTGAAACTTCAAAGAAACTAAACATGTTGGGGAGTATGTGACTATCTTTGTTGTTGTTTATTCCTCAGTTGTCAAACTCTTTGTAACACCATGGACTGCAGCACACCAGGCTTCTCTGTCCTTCACCATCTCCTGGAGTTTGCTCAAACTCATGTCCATTGAGTCAGTCATGCCATCGAACCATCTCATCCTCTGTAGTCCCCTTCTCTTCCTGCCCTCAATCCTTCCCCACATAGTGTCTTTTCCAATGAGTCAACTCTTTGCATCAGGTGACCAAAGCATTGGAGCCTCAGCTTCAGCATCAGTCCTTCCAATGAATATTCAGGGTTGATTTCCTTTAGGATTGACTGGTTTGATCCCTTTGCTATCCGAGGGATTCCCAAGAGTCTTCTCCAGCACCACAACTCAAAAACATCAATTCTTCAGCACCCAGGCTTTTTTATGGTCCAGCTCTCACATCTGTACATGACTACTGGAAAAACCATAGCTTTAACTATATGGACCTTTATCAGAAAAGTGATGTCTCTGCTTTTTATTATGCTGTCTGGGTTTGTCATAACGTTTCTTCCAAGGAGCAAGTGTCCTTTAATTTCATGGCTTTAATCACTGTCCACAGTGATTTTGGAGCCCAAGAAAATAAAGTCTGTCGCTGTTTCTGTTGTTTACCCATCTATTTGCCATGAAGTGATGGAACCAGATGCCATGATCTTAGTTTTTTGAGTGTTGAGTTTTAAGCCAGCTTTTTCACTCTCTTCTTTCACCTTTCACTAAATCAAGAGGTTCTTTAGTTTCTCTTCACTTGCTGCCATTAGGGTGGTGTCCTCTGCATATTTGAGGTTAATGATATTTCTCCCAGAAATCTTGATTCCAGCTTGAGCTTCATCCAGCCTGGCATTTTGCATGATGTACTCTGCATATAAGTTAAATAAGCAGGGTGACAATATACAGCCTTGATGTACTCCTTTCCCAATTTTGAACCAGTCCATAGTTTTATGTCTGGTTTTAACTGTTGCTTCTTGACATTCATACAGGTTTTTCAGGAAGCAATTAAGGCAGTCTGGCACTCCTCTCTGTTTAATAATTTTCCACAGTTTGTTCTGATCCACATAGTCAAGGCCCTCAATGTCGTTAATGAAGCAGAAGTAGATGTTTTCCAGGAATTTCCTTGCTTTTTCTATGATCCAACCATTTGCCTTGTTGCATTTCTTTTTCTTGGGGATGACTTTGGTCACCACCATCTGTACAGTGTTACAAACCTCCATCCGTAGTTCTTCATACACTCTATCAGATGTAATCCCTTGAATCTATTTATCACTTCCACTGTATAATCATAAGGGATTTGATTTAGGTCGTACCTGAGTGGCCCAGTGGTTTTTCCTATGTTCTTTAAGTGTGAATTTTGCAATGAGGAGCTTTTGATCTGAGCCACAGTCAGTTGCTGATCTTATTTTTGATGACTGTATAGAGCTTCTCCATCTTCACCTGCAGAGAATATAATCCATCTGATTTCAGTATTGACTATCTGGTGATGTCCATGTGTAGAATTGTCCCTTGTGTTGTTGGAAAAGGGTGTTTGCTATGACCAGTGCATTCTCTTGACAAAACTGTTAGCTTTTGCCCTGCTTCATTTTGTACTCCAAGGCCAAACTTGCCTGTTACTCCAAGTATCTTTTGACTTCCTACTTTTTCATTCCAGTCCCTTGTGATGAAAAGGATGACTTTTTTTTGGTGTTAGTTTTAGAAGGTCTTGTAGGTCTTCATAGAACGATTCAGCTTCATCATCTTCAGTATTAGTGATTAGAGCATAGACTTTGTTTACTGTGATGTTGAATGGTTTGCTTTGGAAACGAACAGAGATCATTCTGTCATTTTTGAGACTGCACCCAAGTACTGCATTTCGGACTCTCTTGTACTATGAGGGCTACTCCATTTCTTGTAGGGATTCTTGCCCACAGTAGTAGATATTATGATCACGTGAATTAAATTTTCCCATTCCTGTCCATTTTAGTTCACTGATTCCTAAAATGTCGATATTCACTCTTGTTATCTCTTGTTTCACCACTTCCAATTTACCTTGATTCCAGGTTCCTATGCAATATATTGTTCTTTACAGCATCAGACTTTACTTTCACCACCAGACACATCCACAACTGGGCATTGTTTCTGCTTTGACTCAGACTCTTCTTTCCTCCTGGAGCTATTTCTCTGCTCTTCTCCAGTAGCATTTTGGATACTTTCTGACCTGAGGGGTTAATCTTTCAGTGTCATATCTTTTTGCCTTTTCATGCTGTTCATCGGGTTCACAAGGCAAGAATGCTGAAGTAGCTTGCCAATCCCTTCTCCAATGGACCACATTTTGTCAGAACTCTGCACCATGACCTGTCCATCTTGGGTGGCCCAACACAGCATGGCTCATAGTTTCATTGAATTAGACAAAGCTGTGATCCATGTGATCACATGGCTAGTTTTGGTTAGTTTTCTGTGATTGTGGTTTTTATTCTGTCTGCCTTCTGATGGATGCGAGGCTTGTGCAAGCTTCCTGTTGGGAGGGACAGGCTGTGGGGAAAACTGGGTCTTGCTCTGGTGGGCAGGGCCATGCTCAGTAAATCTTTAATCCAATTTTCTGCTGATGGTTAGGGCTGTACTCCCTCCCTGTAGTTTGACCTGAGGCACCTCAGTGCTAGTGTTTGCAGTCTCTGTGGTAGGATGTAGGCTCCAGTGAGCAACAAATGCCCTGACCAAAAGGTATGTACAGTTAATTGGAACAGAAGAGAGTTGGACAAGAGTTAGTTAGGATTCTTTGGGAATTTGACTAGAAAGTAGCAGAAAACACCATGAAATCATAATAGAAGCTAGTGAAGGTAATTGAGAGACGTCAAACAAAAGGTTCTGGCCATCTCATAGGAAGAAGCTGTAGGTAGAGTCGCTCCAGTACCACGGAGAGCTCCTGCCATTTAAATTACTGTATGATGTCAATTGTAGTGCCTTCCCTGGTAGCTCAGCTGGTAAAGAATCTGCCTGCAATGCAGGAGACTGCGGTTTGATTCCTGGGTTGGGAAGATCCCCTGGAGGAAGGGATAGGCTACCCACTCCAGTATTGATGGGCTTCCCTGGTGGCTCAGCTGGTAAAGAATTCACGTGCAATGCGGGAGACCTGGGTTGGGAAGATCGCCTGGAGAAGGGAACAGCTGCCACTCCAGTATTCTGACCTGGAGAATTCCCTGGACATGTGTAGTCCATGAGGTTTTGAAGAGTCGGACATGACTGAGTGACTTTCACTTTATTCAACAACAGTTCATTCCATAAACATTTATTACATGTCTATCATAATTTTTTGTGTGTAAAAAATTCATAATGTAACAGTCTGATGGGGAAGACAGATAACTCCCTGTAATGCAATGAATAGTTCAATAACAGAACTATTCTCAGGGTAGTATGAGAACATGGAAATGTTCCTAACATTAAACTTGGTTACAGGAAGGAATTACACAGGAAAGTGTCATGGGGGAGATGATTTATGATCACATATGTATATTAAGTGAGAAGTAATCATTTAGCCAAGCCAGAGGAAGAAAGGGCACTTTAGGTCAAAGGTCAACAAACTTTTTTCTGTAAATGGCATGATGGTATTTTAGGCTTTTCAGGTTATCATAGTAGGTCTTTTTTGCATATTTTTTCACTTTTTTTTTTTTTTTTTTTTTTACAAATTTTCATAATGCAAAACTATTCTGAGTTCAGTGGTTGTACAAAAACAGGCCATGGTTCAGATTTGACCAATGGATCATAGTTTGCTGACCCTTTGTCTAGGCAGAAAGAACAGGAGTAAAGCCAGAGATAAGTACATACAACATATATATATTGTTTGGTTTTGATAGAATATGAAATTTGCATAGGGATCATGATAAATAATCCCAGATCGAGAGATAGGTGACAGAATATCATGTTGGACTTAAGCCTATTTTTTCTTAAGTTTTGGTTAAACTTAAAGATTTAAATCAGTAGAATGATAAAATTAGATTGTGCTTTAGAAAGATACCTCTATTGAGAATTAACCTTAGGAGGTAAAACTGAACACAGAGACCAATTTGGGAGCTATTGGCACTGGTCAAAAAAGAGATAACAAAAGCCTGAAATAAAGGCATAGTGGAAAAGGGTAGGTAAGAGGGGACACAGTTGAAAAAATTTTGAGGTAACATCAGAAATACTTGATGATAGATTGACGTGACTCCAAGATGAGGTAAGTAGTATTTTTTTAGCTGAGATAATAAATATTATGCTGACTCATTGATGTTACTCCTTTAACGGGAACTCTGATAATCATTTGTTCCAGATTTACACCATCTGGAGTTAGAAACCAGAGGCACATCTTCTGTCTTGATGTAACTTTTGGGGAAATCTATTGGGCTTTGCAGGAAGGGTATGCGGAGCTTTTGTTCCTGTCCATCAAATAGACTGAGCAGTACTTTTCCTGTGGCAGAATGCCTGTTCAAGGTAAAGGATAAAGAACTCAATATATAGATTCATGGAAATATTCTAAAAGCTGTAGTCTTTCAGGACTATCAGTTATTTCAGCTATTTTTGGATCAAGAAATCCAAAACTTCATAGACTTTGAAATTGCCCTCTGAATGAAGGAGACATAAGTCATCTATGATTGCCCAACATTTTTATATAGTTTCCCATATTGTTAGTATCACCATCCCCGAATAGAAATTCCATAATCCCTAGGGTTAAGGCATGTAGCCTAGTTTCTACCAGTAGACCAGTACTCATGAGACTTGAATATAGAAGTATGCAGGATGAAGTGGGGACCAAGTGTAGAGAAATCCAGATTCAGCCAAGTACAGCAATGAAAATGAGGGGAATATAGTTATGTACGGTGGCCACTGTAGTGCAATTAGTTTGGAAAGGCTTGGGCAGGCAACATGGAGAGATTATCATCTTGTTGTTCAGTCATTAAGTCAGGTCTGATTCTTTGTGGCCCCGTGAACTGCAGCACACCAGACTTCCTTGTCCTTCACTATTTCCTGGAGTTTGCTCAGATTCATGTCCATTGAGTCAGTGATGTTATCTAACCATCTCATCCTCTGCCATCCTCTTCTTTTGCCTTCAATCTTTCCCAGCATCAGGATCTTTTCCAGTGAATTTGCTCTCCACATTAGGTGGCCAAAGTATTGGAGCTTCAGCTTCAGTATCAGTCCTTCTAATGAATATTCAGGGTTGATTTTTTTTATAGAATTGACTGGTTTGATCTCCTTGCAGTGCAAGGGACTCTCAAGAATTTCCTCCAACACCACAGTTAGAAAGCATCAATTCTTCAGCGCTCAACTTTCTTTATGGTCCAACTCTCACTGTATATGACTACTGGGAAAACCATAGCTTTGACTAGGCAGACCTTTGTTGGCAAAATGATGTCTTTGTTTGACAATATTCTGTCGAAGTTTGTCATAGCTTTTCTTCCAAGGACTAAGTGTCTTTTAATTTCATGGCTTCAGTCACTGTCTTCTGTGATTTTGGAGCTCAAGAAAACAAAATCTGTCACTGCTTCTACTTTTTACCCTTTTATTTGCCATGAAGTGATGGGACCAGATACCATGATCTTAGTTTTTTAAGTGTTGAGTTCCAAGCCAGCTTTTCACTTTCCTTTTTAACCCTCATCAAGAGGCGCTTTAGTTCCTCTTTACTTTCTGCCATTAGAGTGGTATCATCTGCATATCTGAGATTGTTGATATTTCTGCTGGCAGTCTTGATTCCAGCTTGTGATTCATCCATCCTGGCATTTTGCATGATGTACTCTGTATATAAGTTAAATAAGCAGGATGACAATATGCAGCCTTGTTATACTCCTTTCCCAATTTTGAACCAATCAGTTTTCATATGTCCGGTTCTATTTGATCTGCATACAGGTTTCTTAGGAGACAGGTAAGGTAGCCTGGTATTCCCATCTCTTTAAAAATTTTCCAGAGTTTGTTGTGACTCATGGGTCAAAGGCTTTAGTCTAGTCAATGAAACAGAAGTAGATGTTTTTCTGGAACTCTCTTGCTTTCTCCATGATCCAATAGATGATGGCAACTTGGTCTCTGATTCCTCTACCTTTTCTAAACCCAGCTTGTTCATCTGGAATTTCTTAATTCAGGTACTTCTGAAGCATAGCTTACAGGATTTTGAGCATAACCTTGATAGCATGTGAAATGAATGCAAGTGTATGATCATTTGAACATTCCTTGGCATTGCCCTTCTTTGGAATAGGAATGAAAAATGACCTTTTACAGTCCTGTGGCTACTGCTGAGTTTTCCAAATTTGCTGACATATTGAATGCAGCACTTTAACAGCATTATCTTTTAAGATTTTAAATAGCTCAGCTGGAATTCCATCACCTTCACTGGCTTTTTTCATAGTAATGCTTTCTAAGGAGCACTTGACTTCACGACTGAGCAACTTTTAAGAGGAGAGGCAGAGTATGCAATATTAGGAGGAAAGACATCAGAAATATACTCTGAAACAGTAGACCAGAGAGCTTCAATTAAAGACAGCACAGACTTTACATAGATCTTTGGAAAGGATGCTGCTCTGTTAAACTCAGTGTTTAGGCCACATAGACCTAAGTGTAACTAGATGACTTTTCCCCTTACGGAGCAATTTTGACGTGAAAATGTCTTACTCACAACAGTACCTAATTCAAGCACATGTCTCAGGTCAGTTCAATTCAGTCACTCAGTCGTGTCCGACTCTTTGCGACCCCATGAATTGCAGCACGCCAGGCCTCCCTGTCCATCACCAACTCCCGGAGTTCACTCAGACTCACGTCCATAGAGTTGGTGATGCCATCCAGCCATCTCATCCTCTGTTGTCCCCTTCTCCTCCTGCCCCCAATCCCTCCCAGCATCAGAGTCTTTTCCAATGAGTCAGCTCTTCGCATGAGGTGGCCAAAGTAATGGAGTTTCAGCTTTAGCATCATTCCTTCCAAAGAACACCCAGGGCTGATCTCCTTTAGAATGGACTGGTTGGGTCTCCTTGCAGTCCAAGGGACTGTCAAGTGTCTTCTCTAACACCACAGTTTAAAAGCATCAATTCTTTGGCACTCAGCTTTTTTCACAGTCCAACTTTCACATCCATACGTGACCACTGGAAAAACCATAGCCTTGACTAGATGGACCTTTGTTGGCAAAGTAATGTCTCTGCTTTTGAATATGCTATCTAGGTTGGTCATAACTTTCCTTCCAAGGAGTAAGTGTCTTTTAATTTCATGGCTGCAGTCACCATCTGTAGTGATTTTGGAGCCCAGAAAAATAAAGTCTGACACTGTTTCCACTGTTTCCCCATCTATTTCCCATGAAATGATGGGACCAGATGCCATGATCTTAGTTTTCTGAATGTTGAGCTTTAAGCCAACTTTTTCACTCTCCACTTTCACTTTCATCAAGAGGCTTTTGAGTTCCTCTTCACTTTCTGCCATAAGGGTGGTGTTATCTGCATATCCGAGGTTATTGATATTTCTCCCAGCAGTCTTGATTCCAGCTTGTGCTTTTTCCAGCCCAGCATTTCTCATGATGTACTCTGCGTATAAGTTAAATAAGCAGGGTGACAATATACAGCCTTGACATACTCTTTTTCCTATTTGGAACCAGTCTGTTGTTCCATGTCCAGTTCTAACTGTTGCTTCCTGACCTGAATACAGATTTCTCAAGAGGCAGATCAGGTGGTCTGGTATTCCCATCTCTTGAAGAATTTTCCACAGTTTATTGTGATCCACACAGTCAAAGGCTTTGGCCTAGTCAATAAAGCAGAAATAGATGTTTTTCTGGAACTTCCTTGCTTTTTCGATGATCCAGCAGATGTTGGCAATTTGATCTCTGGTTTCTCTGCCTTTTATAACAAGAGGAAAAAAGTTATCCAATAACTATCTGGTGAGAATTTAATGTCTTTGAAGACAGAGAGGTAGAGGAGGAGGGGAGAGCATTTGAGTTTGTGCCTGGAGGAAGGCCCTCTATTCAGGTTCACTCTCAGATGATATATGTTTGATCTCTGGATTTAGAGTTCTCTTGGATCAGCACAGGGGTCTGTCCTAGAATTGAAGTACTGCCACTGAAGGACAGAAGGAGGGAAGAAGCCAGTGGACAGTGTGAGATAGCAGATGGATTTGTGTTCCAGTTCTGTTTGCTAGCTCTTTTATTGACATGTGTTTAAATGTTGGCAAGTTACTGAAATCCACTGGTTCTTGGTAATTCTCCTGTATCTTTTAAGTGGGAATGATAATAACAGCTAACACATATAGTACTGACTGTGTGTGTGTGCTCATTTAATCTTCGAGCCACCCTGGTATTATCATCTGCATTTTCCTGGAGAGGAAAGTGAGGAACAGAGTATTTGAGTAAGTGGCCCAAGATTCTGCAGTTCCTGATAGTGGAACAAAGGTCTGAACCCTGGCTGATTGTCTCCAGGGTCTGTGCTCTCAAACTTTCCCTTCTACTGCCTCTGTAGTAGTAGTAAGATAATAATATGGGTAAAACCCCTCACAGAGAGGGCATTTGATAAATGGTAGTGCTTGGAGAGGGATGGGGAGGGAGGGCAACAGCAGGAATTATCAACTTTGTAGTGAGTGAGGAAAGAATCAGGTTGACTTAGAATAAATTCTTTGAGCTTGGATTCTCATGCATTTTCTAACATATGCCCATAGAATATACACTTCCAGAATGATTTTTTTTTTTAAGATTTTAGTACTTTTTTGCTTCTACATTTAAATCTGAAACTGAATTGCCTTCAAATCAGTGCTTCAAAAGTTAAATACACGCATTGCATAAGTGTGAGTGTGGGCGCATATACTCTTCATTATCTTGTACCACTACTTGAAAGCTGTTCTTTTCACATCCATTTTCATCAGGCTGGTACTTCACAGATAAGCTGCAATGAGGATGTTTTCAGGAAGTTCAGTGATTACTTTTCAGCATATAAAATAATGTTTAGCTTTGCTGAGATATTTGTGTACATTAACCTAGCAAAGAAGGCAAATAATAGACAAGACAGATTCTGTAAGTAAACATTTATTCATATTTGAATCAGATGAAAAGATTAAAGGGTGACATAAAGGAACTCTATAATTCATTTTCTCTCTTCACTTAAAATTTAAGACTAACTTTCCAGACTGCATTTTTAGAAGAGTCTACTTTTTTATTAACTGATGTAAGTTTTTAGATATCCTTTTTTTCTTTTTAAATTGTATTTATTATGGAGGATAATTGCTTTATAGTGTTGTGTTGATTAGATATCCCTTTTAAACAAAGAGCCAATGATGAAAATAAAAGGGAACAAAGCATCTTAAATATATGTTTTTTCTTACACTTTTTATATAGATACAAGTCAATATATTTACTAAGCTTCCTGACAAAGTATTCTACCATACTTTCTGAAGTGTTTGAAACTGTAAAATACTTATTTTAAAATTTTGTCATTTTTATGTATGAAATGTATGTACATTTATCACAAATCAAAAACCTCTAATCTTAATGTACTTTCCCTTTATTTCGTGATATCCCCTCCCCAGATGCCTTATTTCTTGAATTCCACAAAAAGCCAGGACATGCTTCTACCCACTTTAACAATAACCGTGGCAAATAACAGGCTCAACACATTGGAGTAATCCACATCTTTAATCTATAACATACATCTAACATGAATGTGTAATTTTCCTACTACCTTGGTTATTTTTTGGTAATAAAGTCTTCAGAGTATTTCTTGGAAGTGAATAGCCTACATTTTTATGAGTATATGTACATTTTATTTTCAAGATGGAGGAATCATAGAGATTCTAGTTAAAGCTCTGAAAACCCAAGGTATGCACATTAAAAGCATAGAAGAGTATTCCTGAGGGAAAATGGAGTTCATACAAGGTTTAGTCATAAACTTAAAATAACTGAAGACATGTCAAGGAAAAATGACATCCTGGAAGGCATAGAAATCTGTATCACTGTCTTAAAAGGTATCATGGAAGCATCTTGAGAACAATTAAAGACATTGTGAGCCTAATCTTGCAGAAGTGTAATGTGGATAAAGGAAATTCTTACATGGATTCCTATCCTTTAACCACAACTTTGAGAAAACAAGTGCTAGATATTCTAAACTAGATATCCAGTGGTTTGAAGAACTTAATGAATTAAAAACATTCATACTTTGTCAAATGAATAGTTGTTTTATAAACTTATATTGATTATTTCTTGATACGGAAATCATAACTATGTGAATATTCCTATGTGTGTCCATGATAAGGAAAATATATCTGTAATATCAGTGCCTTAAAATCTGTCAAGACAGTTATCAATCTCATAGAGACTCACAGTTTGAAAGATATACTTTACTTTTTTGTCCAAAGTTAGACCAAGAGAGCCATACTTCCCAAGAGAGCCATACTTCCTGAATTGCTTTCTTTCTCTCATGGTCCAATTCTCTTGCAAAAGAATTCCACAGAAAACAATTTTGTATGAAAGTTTGCACATAGCCACAACAATGAAAATAAAACATTGATTGTAACTACATTGTACACATATATATTTTATGTGTATATACCTCCCTGAGATTCACAGTGTAATTAAATTCTTTTATCATATATCTGATTTTCTCTTTTTCAAGTAATTTTAAAATTCAATGTATATATCCTATTATCCAGCATGCAGCAGAGGAAAACACCATCATACCTTTAAATTCATTATCAAATTCAAATTAAAGTTACCCAAGAGTAGGCTTCCAAATCACATTTATTACTTAGATGATATATGTCTTTCATGACATGAAAGCCATTAAAAAGATCACTATGGCGGATGCAGTAAATTGTGTTTCACAGAATGCTGCAAGCTGACATTGACTTCTCTCCTTCTCCTGGATCTCATTATGTGCCTACCTCTGCCCGTTATATCTGCCTTTGTGAGCTGTCCTCCTATTTTTCTTCTGTTCATTTAAATTGTACCCAGAGAGCTAAGGAACTGAAAGGAGTCTTAGTGATCATGGATCAGCAGTTTATAGTCACTGGAACTGAAGCTTGAGAGGGAGCACCCTGACCAAGGTCATGCAGCAGCGGTGACAGAGCTAAGGGTACAGTCTTGTGCTTATCCTCTGCTGCCTCATGTGTATAAACAAATATGGGAAATCTTAGCTTTTCCCTCAAAATTCAACTCTTCAACAGAGCCATTTCTTTTTACTTTTTCTATCATGGTTTACTACAAGATATTGAGTACAGTTCCCCATGCTCTGCAATAGGACCTTTTTGTTAACAGTCATTTCTGACTGTGCAGCAAGGATTCTGGTTTGCATCCAGGCTGTACTACAATTGCTATATAAACTATAGTCGAGTTTTTACCTCCATTATCTTATTTTCCTAATGGGTAAAATGGAGAAAATAACAGCTCTTACTGCATAGGATTGTTTAAAAGCCTTAAACAAGTTCATTAACTGCTTAGAATAGTGTCAGGCCATAGTAAGTGCTCAAGAAGCATTAGTTGTTCGTATAGTTGTCCACATTAATCACTCTTTCTCTTCTGTTTTGTGTTTTTCACAAATAGCACCCAGTTAGTGCTTGCTTATTTTCTAGTTGTTTTATTTAGAATATTAGTTTATTCTAGTTATCTCTTCTCACCTGAAGTCATTTCAAGGTCGGAACAATGTCCTCCTGTATTTCTTCTATGTAGCTAAATATGGTCTAACCCAACATTTGATGCAACACAGGGATTCTGTAAATATTATTTTCTTTGCTGACTCACTCAGAATGTCTGGGAACTGGTATTTATTCTATCTCTTCAGGTGATTCTGCTGTGTAGCCAAGTTGGAGAACTGCTGTGCTGGATGGTTGGATTGCAAGAATGTTATCCTATGGAGTATTTACCCACGGCAGGGCATGAGGCAATTGCAATTCTATATCTACCTTATAAAATTCTTTCAAATAATATGCAGTCTAGACATTGACTCACTTTCTCAGAGGAGCTTTGAGGAGTGAGGAGGTATTTGAATATGAATCCTGTTACCAAGGTTCTGAGACCCTGAAACCTTATTTTGTTTGATTCATTTCCCTTCCCACATAATTGCAGCTGTAACTTTTGCTTTTCCTTTCTGGCCAAGCTGACTCTTGCAGATGTGTCATTTCCCATACACTGGATCCCTGCTTTATGCCTGACCAGAGAGGCATGGCAATTCCTTAGTCACAGCTACTGAGTCTCCTTCGGCACTCTATGATTTCCCTGGAAGTCTGACATCTTCTCTAACCTTGTGGTTTCTCTGACTTGGTGACTTTCATCCTTTTGTTGCAAGATACAGCTTAAATTTATATATAAATTTACATTTATATATGTATATATAAAAATGTAAATATATATATTCAATATATATAAATATATATGCATATATATACATATATAAATTTACATATATATACATATATGTATATTTAAATTACATGTATAAAATTACATGTATAATGTAAATTTATGTATGTATATATAAATGTAAATATATACTCAATATATATAAATATATATTCAAATATATACATATATAAATGTATATATGTATATATATGAATGAGAAAAAAGAGCATTATTAGGATATGTCAAAATATATACTATTTCTTTGGCCAGTATGACCTATTCTGAACAACTTGCTATTCTAGAAGATTCTGTTTCATTAGTTGATATAACATATATATAATTTATATTCTTTTGTTCTTATAGTATTTGTTTTATATTTATTTAGAAAATATTTCTTGAGTATCTGAAGTGTGTCATACATTGTGATAGTTGCTTGAAATACAAAGATTAAAGACATAGTCCCTCATAGACTCTCTGTAGAGGTAGTCAAGAGTATGATGGAGTGATGTATGGACTGTTGTGATGGCATGTAGGTAGGGCACCTGTTCAAACATGGAAGTACTGTGCCAGATGCTTCCATATGTATTGGGTAATTTAATTCTCCAAATAACTTTAGGATGGAGTAGACATGGTGTTTTCATTTTATAGACTAGAAAACTATCTCAGAGAGAAGCCATTTACCCAAGTTCACAAAGCCAATTTTATTAAATTTTCGACTGTCCACTCATGGCAATGTTTTTTATTTATAAACTTTATTTTTAGAGCAGCTTTAGGTCACAGGAAAATTGAGTAAAAGGTACATAGATTTTCCATACACCACCCTCCTCCAACCTTCTGTCTGTCTTGCACCGCAGTGGTATCTTTGTTATAACAGGTCAACCTGCACTGACCCATCATTGTCACTCAAAGTCCATACTTTACACTAGGTTTCATTGTATTATTATATGGAATAGTTTCACTGGCCTAAATTTCTCTGTTCTCTGCTTATTCATATCTCCCATCTTCCCTCCCAACCCCTAGCAACCACATTCTCTGTAATTTTGCCTTTTCCAAAATGTCACATGGTTGGAATCATACAGCATGTAGTTCTTTCATATTGGCTTCTTTCATTTAATAATATTTACTTTTTTATTTGAGAAGGGCCTGGCAATGCACTCCAGTATTCTTTCCTGGAGAATCCCATGGGTAGAGGAGCCTGGCGGGCTATAGTCCATAGGGTTGCAAAGAGTTGGACACAACTGAAGTGACTTAGCACAGCACAGGACAGCACAACACTTATTCATGTTTTTTCATGGCTTGATAGCTCATTTCCTTTCAGCTCTGAATAATATTCTGTTGTTTGTATGTATCACACTTTATTTACCCATTCACTTACTAAAGGATGTCTTGGTTGCTTCCCAGTTTTGACAGTTATGAATAAAACTGCTATATACATCCATGTGCAGGTTTCTGAGTGGACATCAATTTCCAGTGTATTTGGGTGAATACCAAGGAGTGTGTTTTCTGGATTATATGGTTAGAGTATGTCTATATTTGTAAGAAAATGCCAAACTGTGTCTATATTTGTAAGAAAATGCCAAATTCCAAAGTGGCTATACCATTTTGTATTCTCACTGGCAATGAATAACATGTATACCTGTAGTGGATTCATTTTGATATTTGGCAAAACTAATACAATTATGTAAAGTTTAAAAATAAAATAAAATTTAAAAAAAACTTAAAGATCCTCAATAAATATTTACTAAATAAATAAATACCAAATAAGAACAAGGATTATCCACGATTAAGCATGTTGCACACGAACTTAAATGTCTAAAATTGAAAAGAAATTAAAAAAAAAAAAAAAGAACAAGGATTATTGTAATCTGAAGATTTTTCTCTTTCTTAAAGGAATTTTGTCACTTTAATAAATATCCTAATTATGTAAAAAAAAAAAAAAAAGAATTCCTGTAGCTCCATATCCTCACTAGCATTTAGGACTGTCATTATTTTGGACTTTGGTCAAATACTAGGTGTGTAGTAGCATCTCATTGTCTTAATTTGTAATTCTCTAATGACATATGATATTGAATATCTTTTCATATGCCTACCTGCCATCTGTATAACTTGTTTGCCTGTTTTTAAAAATCAAGTTCATTTTCTTAGTGTTGAGTTACCTATTAATATTTTATATCTGAGGTAAACATGAGAAGATCATTTTATTACAAAGGAGAAAAAGCATCTCCTGACAATTCAGCTGGGAGCTGACCTGGTACTCAGCTATGCCATGATGATCTCGTTTTGAAAATGAGCAGTTTCATAGGTTATCTACTCTGAGACAGAGTAGATGTGGTTTGAGACAAAAACAAGACTACTTTTTAATCATGCCTGAACATACACAAAAGCAAGAACACAGTACAAACCACAAGCATGACCAACATTCCCTCGCCATGCTAATGTGATCGCTGCTGCTGTTATCAACCTCAACTGCAGCTCTTCTCTATTCCTCATGTCTCATAGATAAAAATTAAGATACTCAGTGATAAAATTGCTCCTACTTTCTAATAGTACCAAGATTGGAATCAAAACCACCTTTCCCTGGAACCTCCCCAACAAGACTGAGGGGGTTCCCAGGATGCAGGACTTTCAGTACTATAATCAGGAAATAATCTAACACAAACCCAAATATTTTAACAAGCTCCTGCTAACATCCTCCTACTGAGATACCTCCAGATTCTCAGTAGTATTTGGTGACCCTTGCTGCAAACACTTCCAATAAGTCCGACCTTGTTTCACTTGCAGGTGTGGTCCTGGTGGTCTTTGGTGATGGGGAAAGACCAATCAACAAAATCAAAATTAAGCAAATATTATAACAATTAATTTAGTAGATTGCTCCTTAACAATAATGTTTTAAAGGATTAATTTCCTTCTGACAATAGAAAATAGAAAACCACACAACTTAATAGGGAAGCCAGACAGCATGTTGAATGTTAACATAAAAAAAAAAAAAAACAGAAAATATTGTTATGCCATCATATGAAGGACTTTGTTTTGTTGTTTTTATAACAACACCCTTTCCTTTCTGTTTGTCAGGTATCATGTCTGACCACCAATTTGGTAACCAGTTTATGTGCAGTGTAGTAGCCTCTCATGTGAGTCATCTGCCCACAACCAACCTCAGCTTCGTCTGGATTGCTCCACCTGCTGGTACAGGCTGTGTGAATTTCATGTAAGTACCCAAAGTGTCTGTGACTGGTACAGAAGGCAAATGTATTATCAAACCAAACTTGGATCTACCCGCCTGTGTACAGTAAAATCAATCAATGGACAGCATCTTGTGGTGAAAGGAAGTACAATTTTATCACAAGGCACCAAGGAAGGAGTCCATGTAGCTAGTGCTCAAGAGACTTGAACTCCCCAGTGATTTTTAGGAAAAGGTTTTTAAAGACAGGATGAGGGAGAAGGTTGCAGGGTGTGTGATCAGTTCATAGACATTCTTTCAATTGGTTGATGGTAAGGCAATCAGAAGTCAGTATAATCAACCTTCTGGTTCCAACCAGTCTGGAGTCAAGATGCTTGTGGCAGCATACAGTTAACTTCTACCTGGTAGGGGTTTCAATATCTACAAAGTAGCTCAAAATATTACCTGAAGCTCTTAAGGAGGAACTCAAGGTCCTTGAATTTGTTTAATAGCTAAACTATTATTATTTTTCTTGCTTGACTGTTTTCCTTTGTTTCTGCATTTTCTTCTCTGATTAAATTTATGCTTTGGCACTTTGGGGAAGGCCTGGGAGGCTAAAGTTTTTCTACAAGTAATAGACAGGCATGCATAGGCTTCTCTAGTAGCTCAAATGGTAAAGTGTCTGCCTGCAATGCAGGAGACCCAGCTTCAATCCCTGGGTTGGGGAGATCCTCTGGAGAAGGAAATGGCAACCCACTCCAGTATTATTCTTGTCTGGAGAATTCCATGGACAGAGGAGCCTGGTGGGCTACAGTCCATGGAGTCACAAAGAGTCGGACCTGACTGAGCAACACATACACACACACACACATACACACACACATGAGGCAGGAGTAGGACATGCAGTGGTCTGTCTGCAAAGGCCCCATAGAGTCCTTCTTGGTTACATAACCTCTCTGAGGTTATGTATATAGTAACTATTTAAAGGTATTATTTTAGCAGGTTTAATTAAGACCATTCATTTTGGTGTCAAAAAAGGCCAAAATTGCAAAAATAAAACTTTAATAAGATAAAAGTATGTGAAGAAATGAAGACAATAGGGAAATGATTTTCAGAAAATAAGATGAAAACAGATACAAAAAAAATGCTATGAGGATCCACACACAGTTTAGAAGAAGACCAGAGATTTAGAGATTCCACTTTTAGCTAAACCTAGCCACAAGTGCCAAGAGGAAAACATAAATAATTAGCTAATTCATGGTGGTAAGAAGTCAGAACTGTATAGAAACTTACTGACTCTCTCCTGTGCTCATCAGGAGGAAACAGGGAAGGGTAGTGAGCAGTGTCCCAATAGCATCCTTAGGTAAACACTGCACTGTGGTTCAGAGTCTGTGACTTGTGACATCTCTCAATGCAGATCATTCCCCTACTCCTGCCACACAATCGTCACTCCTCATCTTTCTTATCTCTTTTTTTCTCCCACTGTATTTTTTTTTCAGTTCTAACACATAATATACTTCATTTATTTATGTATGTTATTTATTGTCTGATTCTTCCTGCTGAAATGCAGGTTCCTTGAAGATACGAATGGTTTTCTGTTTTGTTTACTGATTCACCCCAGTTATCTAATACAGTTCCTGCACACACTGGAAGCACTACCTAAATATTTGTTTAATAGATGAGTAGGCCAATGGAATAAGTTCTGAAACAGCTATTCTATGGGCAGTCAGGTGAAACAGGACTGGAATTCATCTTGAATACTGTTCTATGCCAGCCTTCTCCTCAGACAGCCAGATCCTGTAAAACCTGAATACTCCAAAATTTACCACTGCCTTTTCTTCTCCCTTAATAAAATACAGTTCATTATCAAGGGTGTATGTCACATCACTGATTATATATTTTCTCTGCCTATCCTCTGGGTTACTCAGGCTGGAAACATCAGATTCATCCACCCGGCTTGTTGACATTTAATCCCATCATTTTCTCCCTCAGAAAGTTTTTCACCCTTGAACCCTTTCTTTCCAGTACCTCTTGCTAAGGTGCTTGCAGTAGCTTCCTAACTGTTTTACCTCCAGCCTATTTCTCATCCAGTCCATCTCACAGTTAATCTTCCTAAGGCACAACAAAGTGTGATTGCTCAAAACTTGGATAGCCTAAGACTTTCTTCTAAAGGCCAGCTTTTTGGAGTGGGTTTGAGGGCACTTTCAAATCTTGCAGTTTATCAACTCCTTTCTTGTCTCCCATTACCTCTGCCTCCTGATGGTCACAAATTGGCAGCATATCCCACAATTCCCTAAACATTCCCTGACTTTTCTCTTTCTCCATGCTTTTCCCTTAGCTTGGAATGCGTATTCTCTCAAATTCAGTTGTTAAATTCTTACTCATTCTTCAAGCTGCCATTCATTCTTAAGTAAAAATCTTCTATAAAGCTTTCTGAGATATCAGCAACATAATTGATGTGTATTGTCACATTTTGCTTATAACTCTGTTATTCGTGTGTACTAAGTCACTTCAGTCATGTCTGACTCTTTGCGACTCTATGGACCATAATCAGCCAGGTTCCTCTGTCCATGTGATTCTCTTGGCAAGAATACTGGAGTGGGTTGCCATGCCCTTTCCCAGGGGATCTTTCTGACCCAGGTATTGAACTTATGTCTCTTACGTCTCCTGCATTAGCAGGTGGGTTCTTTACTATTAATGCCACCTGGGAAGCCCAACTCTGTTATAATGCTGACTATATTTTACTATTTACTTATATTTGATTTAAATTCTTGCTTTTTCTATTAGATTAGATTGGAAAAGGACAAATTCTTATTTCTTCATGATTCCTCCTCAGTTGGTTCAAGGACTTATATACACAGGAATCACAGAAAATATCCTTTGAATTCTGCATCCTAGGAGACTGGGGAAGGGGTTATTCTAGGACCTTCCACATGTTCTCAAGTCCCTTATATTAAACAGCATGGTAGAGTGGACCCTCTATATCTATGGTTTGTGTATCCAGGGAAAAATCCAGGGATATGGAGTGCCAACATTGTATCTGTTGTACAATGTTGTCTATTTCTTTAGTTTAATAGTAACCTCTGACTCTTTTTTGGCACACTTTGTCTTACTCATGTTGGCACTTATTAGGATAATTTAAATTCTTGCTATTCATAAGCTCTTCATTTAAAACAAGAATTACTTTAAAAAAAAAAACACACAAAGTAAATCTGTGCCAGCTGTACAGAACTGCATATTTACAAATAGATACAGTTTTTAATTTAATCTGTTTTAAAATGATATTTAATGGCTTGTGGCATCACTGTTCCTGGGATATCAAATTGTATTCTCTTAGAAATAATGTATTGCATGTCAGCTCCAAACAATATTTTATTAGCATTTGGTAAAAAAAAAAAATACAATTTGGTAATAGGTAATTTTTACTGATTACAAAGAAGTTTACATACCCTCACTTATATTTCCTAATAAAATTTTGATGATGCACTTTGCACCTTTCAACTTTCTTAGTAAATGTTTAAGTCTATGCTTATTGTAAGCAATGACTATGTTGAATGTTACATAACATAGCTGCCACCTGTGTGGGCAAGATGTTTTTATTGATCTCTTTTCCTAATTAGTTTGTGAGAGAGTGTAGGGAAACTGAAGATTAAACATGAACTACTGAACAATTCATTTGAAATTTTCTGAGCTAAAGTCTTACAATTTCTTACCTTTGTTTCTTACTGTAGTATTTATTACATGTTGAGTAGAGCTATATGTAAGGATCAGTATCTGTAATTAGTATGTGGCCAGCAATACTTGAAGAAGATTTCTAGTGTTCAATATTAATTTAAACATTACACACACACAGAAAAAAACCACAAAATCCTATGGCATTTGAAACATAAATATACTTTGATTCTGTATTTTCTGACTAACCCCCAAAATTAAAGCTTTTACTTTTTAAGATAGGGAAAATTACTTTTAGTAAATTAAACTTCAACCATACTTACATGCTTTTGTAATGTACTTTGTATGAGGTTTTCATATCATTAGTTAATTCACTGTTGTTATTGTTGTTCAGTTGCTCAGTCATGTCTGACTCTTTGCAACCCCATGGACTGCAGCACGCCAGGCTTCCCTGTGCTTCACTATTTCCTGGAGTTTGCTCAAACTCATGTCCATTGAGTCAGTGATGCTATCCAACCATCTCATCCTCTTTCTCCTCCTTCTCCTCCTGCCCTCAATCTTTCCCAGCATCAGGGTCTTTTCCAGTGAGTCATCTCTTCACATCAGGTGACCCAAGTATTGGAGCTTCAGCTTCAGTATCAGTCCTTCCAGTGAATATTCAGGACTGACTTCCTTTAGGATGGACTGATTTGATCTCCTTGCTGTCCAAGTGACTCTCAATAGTGTTCTCCAGCACCACAGCTTGAAAACATTAATTCTTTGGCTCTCAGCTTTCTTTATGGTCCAGCTCTTACATCTATATATGACTAGTGGAAAAAACATAGCTTTGACTAGATGGACCTAGTTGGCAAAGTGATATTTCTGCCTTTTAATATGCTATCTAGGTTTGTCATAGCTTTTCTTCCAAGGAGCAAGTGTCTTTTAATTTCATGGCTTTTCTGTCCACAGTGATTTTGGAGCCAAAGAAAATAGTCTGTCACCTTTTTCATTTTTTCCCCATCTATTTGCCATGAAGTGATGGACGGTATCCCATGATCTCAGTTTTTTGAATGTTGAGTAGTAAGCCAGCTTTTTTCACTCTCTTCTTTCACTTTCATCAAGAGACTCTTTAGTTTCTCTTAGTTTGTTCATTCATGTCATTATTTAATTTTTCACATGTATGTTTTCTTTTATAACTGGGCTTGAAATCCTCCAAGATCAGGGACTGCATTAGGTATTTTTATGTAACTAATAGTTCTTAATACCAAACTATAGACAATGGAAGGCCCTTGATAAGTTTTTTCTTGCTTTATTTTTTATTTTATTTCATTTCTTGAGGTATAGTTGACTTATAGTGTCATGTTAGTTTCAAGTGTATGGCACAGTAATTCATATATATATGCACGTACATGCATATATATATTCCTTTTTAGATCCTCTTCCCTTATAGGTTATTACAAAATATTTAGTCAGTAAATATTTCTTAATAGCTAATAATGACATATTTCACTGATTCTAAAATACAGACTTTTTTTTTTCTTTACATTTTGAAATCTCTTAAGTTGCTTCTTACACCTTTCCTGGTGGCTCAGTAGTAAAGAATCCACATGGATTTGATCCCTGTGTTGGGAGCATCCTCTGGAGAAGAAAATGGAAACTCCCTCCAGTATTCTTGCCTGGAAAATCCATGGACAGAGGAACCTGGCAGGCTATAGTCCATGGCATTGCAAAGAGTCAAACACAATTGAGCAACTGAGCACACACACATACATTATGATTGATGGTCTTGGATTTGAAGAAATCCAGCAACTAATATTTATCATTTACTATGTTTGTGGTCTCTCTAAAGCTGGCAGTTGAATTAACACTGCACCCAATTCTGCAACCTCATATTAGTATTGCTGGTGTATGGTCCAAACTCTGTGGTTTTAAAACCCAATTATCTATTTGAATCCTTTTTCAAAGAATCTCATAGTAAGAACTATGGACTATTTGAACTGAAATACCAAACCATTATATAACATGCTGTGAGTGCCATTACCAGAAAAGAGTAAGTGGCACTCTGTCTGAATAAACCATGTTTTATTGATAAACCACTTAGCAACATAATCATTTATACTGTTTTTTTACTGCCTTTCTCATTAAAAATAATCAAGTGAGAGACAGAGAGAAGAGAATGGCCTGAGGATAAAGTTGCTAGCTGTACTGGTACAAATATATCAAAGGGATCAGTAACTAAAATTATTCTGTCCTTAGTTTTATGACACCAGTTAATAACATTTACATCTTAAATGATAATTTTATCCAGAGATCTGCTTAGTGTGTAGATCTTACAATAATACAGTTTGTCTTCACTTTTGTATTTGATTAATCTTTAGTGACTAGTAAGTTCAAACTTATCCAAAGTTTTTAGATGTAAGTTTAAAATTTTTTTCCAAGGGTGAGGAGGTGGTATAGAAAGAGGGAGGAGGAGAAGGAAGAAGGAGGTTAAGGCGGGGAAGGTGGAGGTGAAAAGGTAGAAAAAAGGACAAGGGAAGGAGGAAAGAAAGGATGAAAGGAAAGAAAGAAATCTCCAGGGCATGCAACTCTTAACAGTTAGAAACTAACAAGGAAATAGAGTTGTAAAATAACAACTGCAAAATTAACTAATATTTTTGAAAATTTACAACATACCAGTCACTATTCTAAGTAGTTTATGTCCTTTAATCCATTATATCCTCACAGTAATTCTGTAAAGTAGATGCTATTATTATCTCAGTTTACAGATGAGTAGATTGAAGTGCAGGCCTTTCCTGGTGGCTCAGTGGTAAAGAATCCGCCTGTAATGTAGGAGATGCAGGCAACGTTGGTTGGATCCCTGAGTTGGGAAGATCCCCTAGAGGAAAACATGGCAACCAACTCCAGTATTCTTGCCTGGAGAATCCCATGGATAGAGAAACCTGACAGGCTAGAGAAAATAGAGTCGCACAGAGTTGGACATGACTGAAGTGACTTAGCATGCACGCAGATTGAAGTACAGAGATGTTAGATAACTTACATAACATAACTCAGTGACTGACACAACCTGGATTCAGAAGACAATCCAGTTTCAAGCAAGTGATTTTTGCCACTTTACTACATTTTCCTCTAAAATCATCACTTAACCTGTTTTATATGATAAAATGCCTATGGTATTGATATGATGAAAACTAGAGTTTTTAATGAAATATTAGACAAGCACTGATTTAAACTTCTGAAATGTGGCTGATTAATATGTCAAACATGGGCCTGATCTTGATATGCACGTTATAGGTTCATTCATTGGATGCTGATTATATCCCATCCATTGTCACAAGGGGAATCACATATAGGGAGAGAATGTGTGAATTAAAGGCAAAATTGAACATCATTAGATTTAACTGCTTGGACAGATGCTAGCATAATATTAGAATAAAAATGGAACATAAAAGAAGATCAGATTTGTGTCTAAATTAATGCTGATTTAACCTTAAATGAACTCGCTGCAAACAGCAAACTTTATACTGAGAACAGTATAAAGCAAGCAGTGTTCTATTTAAGATACTGAAGCAACAACAAAGAATTGAACTCAAGGGCCCAAAGAAGTACAGAGGTGGACCATATTTGAGCATTTGATATTTTAAAGGAAGATTCTCCTAGAGGGACCTTAAAAGTACACTAAACAAGAAGACAAAAAAATAATTTAAAAAAATTGAAGACATTAGAACTTTTTGAACACTGAACATACTCAAAGTGATACAGATGCAGAGATTTGAAATTCTGCCTAGAGTATATCTCTGGTGCCTTTATGAGAGCTGTTCTAGTCTGTCTGGAGGATACCTCATGAAAGATAGTATGGTTGCCCATTTATTTCCATTGATCAGAAGAAAACATTGGAGATGTTTGCCTTGTTACTTAAATGTTTGAAATAAGATCAGGAACTCCCCCACAGGTACATTTATGGGGAGTGCATTCATACCTCATGCGAAGAGTTGACTCATTGCCAAGACTCTGATGCTGGGAGGGATTGGGGGCAGGAGGAAAAGGGGACGACAGAGGGTGAGATGGCTGGATGGCATCACTGACTCGATGGACGTGAGTTTGAGTGAACTCCGGGAGATAGTGGTGGACAGGGAGGCCTTGGAGTGCTGTGATTCATGGGGTCGCAAAGAGTCGGACATGACGGAGTGACTGAACTGACTGACTGATTGATCCATATCTATAGATAAGGACAGTAACAGTTGATATATACAGATTTTATTTTACTTTGTATTAAAAATTTTTTTAAACTGGAAGATAATTGCTTTACAAAGTTGCATTGGTTTCTGCTGACAACAGCACACATCAGCCATAAGTGTGTGTGTGTATGTGTGTATCTCCCTTTCCTCAGGAGCCTCCCTCCCACCCCCACATACCACCCCTCTAGATCCTCCCTCTCACTCCCCAAATCCACCCCTCTAGGTCATCACAGAGCACCAGGCTGGGCTCCCTGGGTCATATAGCAGCTTCCCACTATCTATCTAACTTGCACACTATAGTGTATATATGTCAATGCTACTCCCTCAATTCATCCCACACTCTCTTTCCCCTGCTGTGTCAACAAGTCCATCCCCTACATCTGTGTGTCTATTCCTGCCATGCACATAGGTTCACCAGTATCATTTTTCTAGATTCTATATATATGTGTTAATATATAATATTTGTTTTTCTCTCTCTGAATTACTTCACTTGGTTCTAGGTTCTAGGTTCATCTACCTCAGTTTGACTGACTCACATTCATTCCTTTGTATGGATGAGTAATATTCCATTGTATATATGTATCACAGCTTTTTTATCCATTCATCTATTGATGGACATCTAAGTTGCTTCCATGTCCTGGCTGTTGTAAATAGTACTGCAGTAAACGATAGGGGACGTGTATCTTTTTGAATTATGGTTTTCTCACGGTTTATGGCCAGTAGTGAGATTGCTGGGTCACATGGTAGTTTTATTCCTAGTTTGTTTAAGAAATCTGCATGCTGTTGTCCAATGTGGCTGTATCAATTTACATTCCCACCAGTAGTGCAAGAGGGTTCCCTTTTTTCCACATCCTCTCCAGAATTTGTTGTTTGCAGATTTTTGGTGATGGCCATTCTAACAAGTGTGAAGTGATATCTCATAGTTTTGATTTGCATTTCTCTAATAATGAGCAATGTTGAGCATCTTTTCATGTGTTTGTTGGCTGTCTATATGTCTTCTTTGGAGAAATGTTTGTTTAGGTCTTGGTTATACATAGCTTGGGCTTCCCAGGTGGCTCAGTGGGTGAAGAATCTGCCTGCAGTGCAGAAGATGCAGGAGACGTGGGTTAGATCACTGGTTCAGGAAGATCCACTGGAGAAGGATATGGCAACCCACTCAAGTATTCTTGCCTGGAGAATCCCATGGATGGAGGAGTCTGGTGGGCTCCAGTCCATAGAGTTGCAAAGAGTCAGACACGACTGAGCATGCACACACGCATGCATACATAGCTTACTGCAAAAATAAATTACTTCTAATGTAAGGCCAAAATGATTGTATCCACACTGTTTGATAAAACCAGATATGCTATTTTACTAGGGAGGAATTTCATCTGTTTCCTAAGTTACAAGTCTGTTAGTTTTTTTCCTGTTGATCTAGTTTTCTTTTTTTTTAAAACAGACATTCCCCAACTTGAGACAGTTATTTCAAAAACATACCTTTGAATGATAGCATTGAAAAAAAAAAAATCTGCACTTAAAAGTAAGTGGGCTAGAAGCCTAACTGATACTTCTCATTTCCTCACAGGCCTGTTTTTCATCAAAGTTAAATAGCCAATTAGCCTTGGACAAGGAGATAGTCAAAGTACAGGGACTAATGTGTGTTCTTATTTATCAACATTTTGTCAAATGAGGTCAAGATGCTTCCTGGGGATTTAATCCTTAGTTTTAAGGAGTATGGTAAAATCTTGAGATAAAATATTTTCATTAATCACCAGGAAGGTGTAAGAAATTATTTTTATTACAGTAATTACACAGAATTTTTTTTAAATACAGATATTCAAAAGGCAAAACTATTCGCTTTAATTTTTCCTGTCTCCTTTATCCCTTCCTGTGTCTCCTTCTTGTAAAAAGCCACCGTGTAAATGGCACTGGTTATATTAGGCAAAGCTACTGGAATCTTAGTGTGACACTTTTCTTTTCATCAGAACCTTAAGAGAAGTAGAACTGCTTTATAGTGAGAAAAATTGTCTACTTCAGAAATGAAGTATTTTTAACTCAGGTCCAAAGATGGACCTGCATCTATGAAATTCTATCCCACAGTAAATAGTTGTTGGTGATTTTTTTCTTTTTTTTCTTTTTTTGTAGAAATATTAGTTTTTTCCTAATGTTAAGTCTTAAAACTCTATAGCAAACCCATCCTTTTCTTCTTCCTTTCCATTCCTGTAATGTAATTGTAACTTGTGGAGGGCACTTAAGTAAATGGACTAAGGTTTGGAATCCTTGAAAGTGAAAGAGATAGTCGCTCAGTCATGTCCGACTCTTTGTGGACCTCATGGACTATACAGTCCATGGAATTCTCTAGGCCAGAATACTGGAGTGGGTAGCCTTTCCCTTCTCCAGGGGATCTTCCCCACCAAGGGATCAAACTGAAATGCTCCTTATTACAAGGCCTTGTGGTTTAGATGGGATTACTACTCTACTTTGTGCTTCTTACTTGAAAACACACGTAACTCTTGTGAAAACAGAAGGACCCAAATCAGTAAATCTAAAAAGCTTTACATATTACAGTTATCAGCAGTCCTCCATATCTGATAGAAATTTTCTAATGAGATGTGGGCAGAGATTTGAGTTATTTCTCTGTTAGTAGAATTCAGTGGAACCAGTTTTAGAAGCCAAAAATGTGAAATTAACTTCTTTTTCTTTAAACTCACTACACAGTCAATAATAGTGATGACAAAAATGTCTGGGAAACAGGTAAATAAGCTTTTCTCATGGCGGCAGCAACTCCACAGTTTGCCAACATAATCACTGAATTAATATATACTAGCAAGAGGATTTTGCTTAATTCTGCTTTAAGATCTTTAAATATTAAGACATTATTATAAATATGAAATAAAATTTTGATTTCTTCTTCCAGATAAAAATTTTTTTGAAGAACTTGTCCTCTCTGACTTATTTGGACATACTGTGTGTGTATATTTATATACAGATATCTGTATTGTGTATATGTGTGTGTGTATATATATGCACACATGGGTATAGCATATATACATATACACATATGCATATATACACACACATATTCAAAAATTTGTTTCGTACTTTCTAACATGGTAGCTATATGTGATTATTTAAATTTAAATGATTAAAGTCAAATAAAACTAATCAGTTCTTCATTTGCACTAGCCACATTTCAAGTTCTCATTAGCCATAAATGTCTAGCGACTATTGGACAGAACACCTAGCATATTTACATTATTATAGAAAGTCCTGTGTGCAGTACTGATTTAGAGGATTGAATGAATTATTTTTTCCTCTAATGTTACCTTAACATTTACAGAATGTAAATAACCATATACTTCAAAGGACATTGATTTTGGAGTTGTTTTGTGAACTTGAATTATCAGAACTGCTAACCTGGACAAGTAGGGAAGTTCTATGTAAAAAACTGATTACCAAACTCTTCATTTTAATTTTGTTTGTCAGTGTACCAATTACTATGGGCCTTAACTTTATGGGCAGTGGTAGGCCAAGTGTGACAGGTGAGGATTCCCTCTGGCTCCCTTCCCACACAGTGCGCAGGACTCAGAGCTGCTCTTTGGCTACCCTGGGCTCCCCCTGTCCCCACTTCTGAGCCTCAGCCCCTGCTTTGACCCTGCCAATCCCTCATTTCCTCCCCCATCCCCTGCCACATGTTTCAAGTTCTGGGTCTTTTCAAGTACACCCTTGTGCCATGAAAATTTACTACCATGTGCCTAATATTTAAAGTTAACTGGTATGAAAGGCTAATCATCATTAATAGGAAAGTGAGTGATAATGAAATTTGGAATACCATGTGATGATGATGGTGATAATGATAAAGAAAGAAAGAAAGAAAGTGAAGTCACTCAGTCATGTCTGACTCTGTGACTCCATGGACTATAACTTACCAGCTTCTCTGTCCATGGGATTTTCCAGGCAAGAGTACTGGAGTGGGTTGCCATTTCCTTTTCCAGGTGATAATGATAGTAGTAGTCAAAATAGCAACTTCCATTTGTTGAGCACCTGTGTACCAGGCAAAATACTAAATTCCTCTCTTCGAACCACCTACTGAAGGAAGAGCTCAAGGAGCTCAGAGACAGGTTGGTTTTGATCTAAAACATGTCTTTTTAACTACCGTCCTGTATACCACTCTATATCACTTTTAAAATATTAATAGTAATTATGAAAGACAGTATAATAACTTGGAAGATGCCTAGAATATTAAGTGACAAAAGCATAAAAAATTATTTCAAACACATTAAAATTGTGTTTTCTGAGGACTTCTGGCATCATGGAAGCCTGAGTTGGCATAGTAAAAACTTCTTCCACTAAAATCGCATAGAAACTTTGACTAAAATGATTAAAATATATAAAAAACTTGTTTGAAAGAGAAAAAAACCGACCACATAGTTCAGGGGAAAATGGGAGCTATCAAAACTGGATCAGAAAGTAGGAACTGACATTTTGGTAGCCTATGGGTATTTTAAATCTGGGTTTAGGTCCTAGGCCTAGAATTCTGAGTGGCACCTGTAGGAACAGCCATGATATAGGGGAGGACAGAGATCAGGACCTGGGCTTGCTGCATGAAGCTTAGATCTTCAAAGTATTATTCAGCCCTGCCTAGGAAGACAGCAAAGAAGCTTGTTATTTGACTGAAGCCTTTGGTAAAAATAAGTCACTTATGAGAAACAAAAACTCTCAGCATGTGAGAAGTCTAGTTTTACATTATTCTCTTGGTATGGAACACCGAGTTAAGAAATTGACATCTTGTAGAAGCTTTAGAAGGGAAAATAGAAAAAAATGAAAACAGGCATATTTCAAGAGATCATGGAGTAGAATTTTCTGGAATTAAGGAAGACAGGAGTCTTTTTTATTTAATCAAAATAAGTAAAATAAATTAGCACTGATGTAGATCATAGTGAACCTTCAGAAGGTCAAAGACATAGAAAATCTCAAAGACAACCAAAAAGAAAAGGCAGATAACCTGTAATTTAGTCTAGCAGTGCTTTTCTCATAAACAACAATAGATGACAATGAAACAGCATCTTCAAAGTGGGGAAGGAAAAAAACAATAGTCTTCCCAGAATTCTATACCTTGATGAAGTATCAGTCATTGTGAAAACAAAGACATCTAAAAAAAAATACAAGTTTTAATTGTTTTTCCCACACAGAGATAATTTTAAAGCAAGTTTTTAAGGAATGTACTTTAGAAAAAAAGAAAACAAACTCAGAAAATGTAGGGTGCATGAAATTATGGTATAATGCAATAATTATTAGTAAGAATGTTAGAAATTCTAAATTAATGTTGAGGATACAAGTAAATGTATATGTATGCTATAAACCAATAATTATTTTAGGATAGAATTTAAAGACAAAGAATAGCCAAAATACTAAGCAACATCAATGTATAAGAAAAATCAGTATTAAAATTTTCTAAGGTCCTCCAGTTGTTCTGGAAGAAGATTATAGGCTTAGTTAAGAATGATTTTTGAAAACATAAATGTATAGATCAGAAATAAGTGCATAACTTCCAAAATGATGGGATGAGGAAAGAATGAAATAAAATTTGATCCACCAAGGCTAGTGGAGGTGATGGAATTCCAGTTGAACTATTTCAAATCCTAAAAGATGATGCTGTTAAAGTGCTACACTCAATATGCCAGAAAATTTGGAATACTCAGCAATGGCCACAAGACTGGAAAAGGTCAGTTTTAATTCCAATCCCAAAGACAGGCAATGCCAAAGAATGTTCAAACTATTGCACAATTGCACTCATCTCACATGCTAGCAAAGTAATGCTCAAAATTTTCCAAGTGAAACTTCAGTGATATAAGAACTGAAAACCGCCAGATGTTTGAGGCTAGATTTAGAAAAGGGACAGGAACCAGAGATCAAATTGCCAAGAATCCAGTGGATCTTAGAAAAATCAAGAGAGTTCCAGAAAAACATCTGCTTTATTGACTACACTAAAGCCTTTGACTGTGTGGATCATAACAAACTGTGGAAAATTCATGAAGAGATGGAAATATCAGACCACCTTACCTGCCACCTGAGAAACCTGTATACAGATCAAGAAACACGTTAGAACCAGACATGGAACAATGGACTGATTCCAAATTGGGAAAGGAGTACATCAAGGCTGTATATTGTCACTCTGCTTATTTAACTTACCTGCAGAGTACATCATGCAAAATGCCAGGCTGGATGAAGCTCAGGCTGGAATCAAGATTTCTTGGAGGAATATCAATAACATCATATATGCAGATGACACCAACCTATGGCAGAAAGCGAAGGACCAAAGAGCCTCTTGATGAAAGTGAAACAGAAGAGTGAAAAAAGTTGGCTTAAAACTCAGCCTTCAAAAAACTTAGATCATGGCATCCAGTCCCATCACTTCATGGCAGATAGATGGGGAAACAATGGAAACAGTGACAGATTTTATTTTGGGGGACTCCAGAATCACTGCAGATGGTGACTGCAGCCATCAAATTATAAGATGCTTGCTCCTTGGAAGAAAAACCATGACCAACCTAGACAGCATATTAAAAAGCAGAGACATTGCTTTGCTGACAAAGGTCCATCTAGTCAAAGCTATGGTTTTTCTAGTAGTCATATATGGATGTGAGAGTTGGACCATAAAGAAAGCTGAGCATCAAATAATTGATTCTTTTGAACTGTGGTGTTGGAGAAGACTCTTAAAAGTCCCTTGGACAGCAGATCCAACCAGTCAGTCCTAAATCAGTCCTGAACATTCTTTGGAAAGACTGATGCTGAAACCGAAGCTCCAATACTTTGGCCACCTGATGCAAAGAGCTGACTCATTGGGAAAGACCCTGATGCTGGGAAAGATTGAAGGTGGGAGGAGAAGGGAACAACACAGGATGAGATGGTTGGATGGCATCACTGAGTCGATGGACATGAGTTTGACAGCTCTGGGAGTTGGTAATGGACAGGGAAGCTGGGCATGCTGCAGGGGTTGCAAAGAGTCATACACAACTGAGTGACTGAACTGTACTGACCAAAAGAAAGGGGGAAGGCAAGTATAAAAAGCATAGGAATATAAAACGTGATATACTATAAATATGCAAGTATATGTGTGTGTGTGTGTATACAGAAACACATACACATATATTCACAATAAATGTAAACATTAAATTCACCAATTAAGACGCTGTAACTTTCAGAATGCAATTTCAAAAATCCAGCAATATACTGCTTCCAAGAGAGAAACCTAAACATAATGGCACAGACACATTAAAAGCAAATAGTGGGAAAAATGACATACCAGGAAATTTTTAAAAATATTTTTATTTATTTATTCATTTGGTTTTGCTGGGTCTTAGTTGTGGCATGTGGAATCTTTGATCTTCATTGTAGCAATTGGAATCTTTAAGGCAGCTTTTGAGATCTTTTAGTTACAGCGTGCAAACTCTTGTTTGCAACATGTGGACTCTAATTCCCTGACCAGGGATTGAACCCAAACCTCCTGCATTGGGAGCATGAAGTAGCTACTGGACCACCAGGGAAGTCCCCAGGAAAATGTTAGCCAAAAGAGAGTTGGTATCACTATATTTTTTGAAGTATAGTTAATTTACCGGTGTCACTATGTTAATATCAGACCAAACAATAAAATTAATAATACTACGGATAAAAGAGGAGACTGAAAAATCTAGCTTGAAACGCAACATTCAAAAAACTTAGATCATGGCATCCGGTCCCTTCACTTCATGGCAAATAGATGGGAAAAAGTGGAAACGGTAGCAGATTTTATTTTCTTGGGCTTTAGAATCACTGCAGATGGTGACTGCAGCCAGGAAATTAAAAGACACTTGCTCCTTGATAGAAAAGCTATGACAAATCTAGACAGTGTAATAAAAAAGCAGACATCACTTTGCTGACAAAAGTCTATCTAGTCAAAACTATGGTTTTTCCAGTAGTTGTGTATGAATGTGAGAGTTGGATCATAAAGAAGGCTGAGTGCCAAAGAACTGATGCTTTCAAATTGTAGTGTTGGAGAGAAGACTCTTGAGAGTCCCTTGGACTGCAAGGAGATCAAACCAGTCAATCCTAAAGGAAATCAACCCTAAATATTCATTGGAAGGACTGATGCTGAAACTGAAGTTCCAGTACTTTGGCTACCTAATGGAAAGAGCCAACTCATTGGAAAAGATGCTCATGCTGGGAAAGATTGAAGGCAGAAGGAAAAGAGGGTGACAGGATGAGATGGTTGAATGGTATCACTGACTTAAAGGACATGAGTTTGAGCAAACTCCAGGAGATAGTGAAGGACAGGGAAGCCTGGTGTGCTAGTATGGGGTTGCAAACAGTTGGACACAACTTAGTGACTGAACAACAACAGCAGGGATAAAATAATTACTTAAAAACAAAATAACATGCATAAACACAGAGTGAAAGAAATATGCAAAATTGAAAATTGCCTTTGAGCTGGCAAATACTGATAACATATTTTCTAATATTAATGTTTGAATTGAAGTACTATTATAAAATTATTTGAACAAAAATTTCTCTAAAAAATATTTGTTGGATGGATGAGCAAATGCATGAATATACGAATGAAAAACATACCTTAATGCATAAAGGTACCAGAAGACTGTGTTAGAAAATTAAGAGTTTCTTCTATGTTATTTAAACTTCCATGCATGCACTCGTGACATCTGGGTTTATGTTGCAACATTTTAAATTTAAAGTCACAAGTCTACATAAAACTTTGCTGTTAAATTAAAAAAAAATAGTTTGAGGAAATAAAAATATTTAAACCACATATTTTCTGGAATTCGTAGATCATCTTTTAAAAATTGAAGCAGTTCATTTTGAGAAATTGTCATATTTACCACTGAGAAATATTGAACAAAATTATTTCCATCTCCATTTAGCACCTCACAATACTGAGATCAGGTTTTGTTTATCCACATTGGCAAGTCCTAAGCTGGAAACAAAAATGTGTTAGTCAAATCTCTTCCATTTGTCTCCACTACTGGTATTTATAGAAGGGATTATGAATAATATGAACATACCAGTTATCTGGGCTGACATATATTTCAAAGAGCAATGCCCTAAAATATTGTGCGAAAGATAAACAGTAGAAATGCTTCTAATTAAAAATGTACACTGTAGTTGCAAGGAGTTGGTCCCTTAATCAACCCCTGGTTTTAACGTAAGCAAATATATTGAAAATATGGCTGTAAAGCTAAGCTACATAAGCCTTTCTTCTAAATCTGCCTGCAGGCATTAATGCTCAGATTTGAGATGGCATCCTTATTTGCTAAGTGCAAAGATGGTTACAAAAGAGCTTTTCTCACTTTGAGGATAAAAGCTAAAGTATTCTTTAATTTTGGTTACTGCCTGGCTCCTCTCAGCACCATAATAGTTATTTGGCTCAAAACCAAAAAGTAGCAATGCAGTGCTTACATGTCTATGGATCAAAATTAGATGAAAAATTGCTGTTTCTCATCTCCAAAGCTATTTGCTGCACATTTTATAACCCTCAAGATGCCTTTTGTAATATATGATAACAGAGCCAACTGCAGCATCTGCCTGGAAAGAGATTACTTTAATTATGGACTCAATGTCCTATTTTCTGCAAGTGATCCCCAGAGACAGGCTTCCTGCCGGAGGAGAGGTGCAAGGATGCACATTAAAGCTTACATGTCAACCATGAAGAGGTGGATAAAGTGAGACAAGGACACCCATAAACTGCCTTCATTTTCCTAGTCTGTAATGTGATGGAAGAGTCTATAGTGATAGGTTTTTAATTATTCCAGCATCTGTTCTTATGGACTTCTGATGGTAAGGGCAAGACAAGCTTATAAAAGAGCAAAACCTTTGACAACTCTGTACAGGAAACACTATATTTAAAAGGTTAGATAAAACATCATCTTCTTTAAACTTTCTTCTTCCAGATTGAAAAATATATAGGTGCTTTATTAGTAACATGTTATAATATTATTAGAAAGTGAAGCTGAGTGGTTTTCTTGTCAATCTCATTCTTGATAACACATCAAGTGCCTCATTATTAAGAATTCTTTGCCATTAAGTATAGTAGAACTGCTAATAATGAATTTCATTTAGGATCAATGCATATATCTTGTGTATTTCTATGGAAGTTCTTTATAATTTAACACTGATTTAACATTATGAATGGACACTTAAAGCAAATTGTTACCTTGTTTGTATTAATATTAATTACATAGACTCCTTGATGTTTAGCTTTTCAGAGAATGAGTGTGTGTTTTTTCTTTTTAAAAGCATAGCACACACTCAATAGGATATTTGGGATTTCATCTGATTTCTCAAAAACTATAAGCATATTTTGAATTTTCTTAAAGATGAGGGATTATGGAAGAGTAACCGTGGGAATTAATTTTAAACTTCAAAAGGAATTTAAGGGATTTGGCATGGAATAATTTTGTGTAGGAGAGGAAAAATGGAACAGAAAAATGTACCTACAGTCACATTAGGGGAACACATCAAGTCTTTTAATACTACACCAACCATGACATTCATTATTTTTTGGTGTTAAAGTTAAATGCTATTAATATTTTATACTTTGATAAAGAAATCTAAGTAAGTTTATCTTAGGGCATTTTAAATGGCAACATTTAACTTAAAAAAATTAAAATAAAATATTTGATATTTTCAGACTTTCTAGTTGCTAATAAATGCCACAGTGGATAAATTTTTTTTAATATGTTGAAATGGATAATTTTACAAGTTTTTTTATATTATATATCTTGTAAATGAACAATTAAATATATATTATCTATATATCATCAGATTAAATAGGATAGATTTAGTGTCCATTTCTGTTTAAAGATCTTGGATATAAGGAATTAAAGTAATATGTATGGATTTATTGGAAAATAGAAACCTATTAGAAGAAACTGAGAGTATAAATAACTGTACTAAATCATCAATGCAAAGAAAATAATTCCTGATAATAAAATTTTATATTTTACCATTGAAATATAGGTTTTTAAAATTTTATACAGTGGTTCTAGGTGTGTTGTACAATCAGATACCCCATACAAATAAATAGCAAGGGGAGATTTCTAAACGGCTCACTTGGAGCATGAGATGACCTCTTCTAAGATCAAAGGGAATCAGAATTTTCTCTTGCGGAGTATTTATTTTGTAATTTCAGTGCCATATTTCACTTTGGTGACTGCAAATAGGACTTAGAATAATAGATTTATCATTTAATCCAAGTGTTATATTTGGAATATATGTTTTTTTCCCTGCCAATTATTTTCAGACATTGCTCTTTGTAAAAATGTCATGTTAATTGGTTTTTTTGTGTGTGTGTGTTTTGCTTTTTTTTTTTAATTTTATTTTATTTTTAAACTTTACAATATTGTATTAGTTTTGCCAAATATTGAAATGAATCCGCCACAGGTATACCCGCGTTCCCCATCCTGAACCCTCCTCCCTCCTCCCTCCCCTACCCTCCCTCTGGGTCGTCCCAGTGCACCAGCCCCAAGCATCCAGTACCGGTGCATTGAACCTGGACTGGCGACTCGTTTCATACATGATATTATACAGGTTTCAATGCACAATGTTAATTGTTTTTGGCTTTCAGTATTTTATGTTTGAGTCAGAATGTAAATTCCTTAATTTTGACTTATAATTTAAAAGAATGATGGTAAAGAAATACATGCTACAGACAGGCTTTGTTTTTCACATTTAAACTTGACAGTAAAAACTACCTCTTTTTAAATGTTTTAAGATAATTTTATTTTATGACTGTGAAAGCAATATTTATGTAGTGAAGAAAACATTTAAAACTACAGCTAGGTGAATACCTATGCATGTACACACATTTACATGCCCCTTGGCACTTGTTCCCCTGTGTACGTGTGCATGCGTGTACACACACACAGACACACACACACACACACATGTGTGCGTGTGTGCATATTCCCGTTACCTCATGAATAAGAATATTAGGTATCTTAAGCCTTATTTTTCTAGGTATATATATGTGTTCGGTTTTATTTATTTATTTTTCAATAAAACTGGGTTTCTACCATACATTCTGTTTTCTAATCTAGCTTTATTTTAAACCTAATGTAACATTATAAATGTTTTCCTAATAAACCCCCATCTACAACATCATCAGCATTATATGGCTGTGCTATATTTAATTAATCCCTTATTTATGGACATTTTGCATGTTTCCAATGTTTACTGTTGTAACAGCTTTATGATGAACAATCTTATAGCTAATGCTCTTTGCACACTCCTAATTATGAAAGCATGTTATTTTCATGTTGAATTATCAAGTCAACCTGATTAAAATGAAAAGCTAAGCTATGAAGTCAACCAACCCAGTTAAAATAAAATCATATTATGATCTTTGTACAAAGACCAGCATCACAAGGACAGTAGTTAAATTTTCATTTTTTAACAGTAATAGTTCTATTTGATAGGTACTGATAGATTAAGGTGTCAGTTTCCTTATCATTGTTCTAACTACCTAGTCATCACTTTAATTAAGAAAACATTGTTTTTCACCTTGCAGTATTTTCTGTTCCACTGTTAAGATTCAATAAATGCCTTTTAAACATCTGTTTTATAAGGCAAACTAATTCAGTCGAAAAACAACATATTCTGTCCCTTTTCTAAAGCTCACTGGAATGCATAGCCTTGCAACTAACTTATCACTAGTAAGTGAGCCTCTTAGTCTAATGCTTATATATTTTTAAATATCTTTGTTATTTTAGCTGTATAATTTTGTGTGTGTGAGGAAAACATAAGGAATGTAGATTTTATTAGTAAATGAGAGTGGCTTTATTATATAAATATTCACCTACTAAATTCTTAATTAATGTTTATAGGCCTATAGTAGAACCTTTAAAATCATCACGAGTGATGACACAAACATCTTTGTATTTCTTAATGCTACTTTTTGTAGCATTGTGATTGTCCTTTCTTCCATATTCTAATTAGTCTTTACTGGGAAACTACATTCTTAAAATAAATATCTTTGAGCTTTTCCCAAAGGAAGTCCTAATGACTGATTCTTAGACATCATGGTTTATTGTACAAATATGATTAATATTGACCATTTTAACTATGTAGAAGAATCTATAAAATAATGTCTTTTTCATCTTGGTAATGCCTTTTCCACCCTTATTTCTGCCATTTCTATATCAAAAACAAGGAATCACATCAATAGAAAGAGCCTGGCCACATATTTAGTACCATGGCCTGAAGCTTTGGATATCTGTCTGCCCATGGTCTCAATGCACTGATGTATAACTCATCTAGAAGTGAGAGTTCACAGTGAAATATTCAAGTTTATGTGTACGCTAGATTCTTCCAGGAAATGAAATGCTGACTTCATGTGTATAAATTGTAGAATGATAACTGTAAACATGAGTAAGCAGAAGAGCGACGAAATTGGTATCGATATGTAGACAAATGACGATCTGTAAGAGGAAATAAAATTTCAATTGTTCTTACAAAATTAGGATCTATGAGTTATCAGTTTTATACCAAGAGGTAGACCATGGAAGCAATTGTGGACTCAGTCTCCCAACTGGCTGTATGGCTTCCATGACCCTCCAAATTCTGGGAAGCCTCTTAAGGGGCAGTGCAAAGAGAAGAATCACAGATAGCAGTTGCTGGAAGAGTGGTTACATGTCAGATAAAATTGTATTTTTATGGGGTCTAAATTATATCAGTTCTGATGGAAAGGCCTTGGAAAGTGTGTTTGTGTTTCCAGAAAAAGAAGTCTCTGGGAAACTACTATAAGTCAACTTTTTTATGAGGTAATTTTCTATATCTGATCTTTTTGTATTTATGCAAAATGAAAGATGGTTTAAATTTTGTTTTTTTTTTTTAACATAATGACACCTGTCTTGAGAGCTATAGCCTCCTTTGCTAATTCTACACTGAGAAAATAAAGGTAAAATTCTAGAGCACACTGAAGAATCTTTTTTCATAGTTCCCTAAAATAGTTCATTAAGTGTTTTTAATGAAAGATTTTGTCAGAGGATTTAAATATCAAATGCTTTTGAAATACATTTTTGTTGTTTCAGATCCATTTGCCCAAAACTTTTCAGTACGCCAGTGTTGGGAATGAGCATGGCCTTATAATAATTAGTATCTAAAATATTTTGCTGTTTTCTCATGGAAGTTTTCAAAATAATGTACTTCAGTGTGCCAGTTTTTAAGTCTTTGAGTTTAAAATGTTAACTTACAGAGTGACTACTAAAGCTGTTATTATTGTGGCATTTTTGTTGCACCTCTGCCAGTTCATAAGAATGACTTCCCAGCACCAGTAGTGCTAATCCACCAGTGAAAGTTTTGTTTTTAAGTATGAAATTGTCACAATATCCAATAACAGTAGTTGACCAAGAAGTATGAATTTCGGGAAAATTAAATGGTTAAATTAATGAAATTGTAGTAAATATAGTAATGATACTCACTTCTGTTCAGTTGCTCAGTCGTGTCTGACTCTTTGCAATGCCATGGATTGCAGCAAGCCAGGCTTCCCAACTCCTGGAGCTTTCTCAGACTCATGTCATTGAGTTGGTGATGTCATCCAACCATCTCATCCTCTGTCATCCCCTTCTCTTCCCTTCAATCTTTCCCAGCATCAGGGTCTTTTTCAGTGAGTCAGTTCTTTGCATCAGGTGGCCAAAGTGTTGGAACTTCAGCTTCAACATCAGTCCTTCCAATGAATATTCAAGACTGATATCCTTTAGGATTGACTGGTTTGATCTCTTTGCAGTCCAAGGGACTCTCTAGAGTCTTCTCCAGCACCACAGTTCAAAAGCATCAATTCTTCAGAGCTCAGGTTTCTTTATGGTCCAACTCTCACATCCATACATGACTACTGGAAAAACCATAGCTTTGACTAGACTGGCCTTTGTTGGCAAAGTATTGTCTCTATTTTTTAATATGCTGTCTAGGTTGATCATAGCTTTCTTCCAAGGAGCAAGCGTCTTTTAATTCCATGGCTGCAGTCACCATCTGCAGTGATTTTGGAGCCCAAGGAAATAAAGTCTGTCACTATTTCCATTGTTTCCCCATCTATTTGCCATGAAGTGATGGGACCAGATGCCATGATCTTCATTTTCTGAATGTTGAGTTTTAAGCCAGTTTTTTCTTTCATAGATATTTACTTTTCGCTTGCTTCATCAAGTTAAATTCATGACTTGGCTTTAAATCTGAGTAAAACTGCATTTTAAAGACATCCACCCAGTTGCCTGTCTTAGTAACTTAAAAAACATATGCAAAGATTTATCTGGTTTTACTCTGAAAAGAGTAAAATTTTATATGTCATCATGAAGTGTGTAAAACTTTGCAATGTCAGACATTAACCAAAATATGATTTTATGGCTGAGAGTTGAATTTTTTGAGTATTTGAACATGGAAAAAATGGATTTCATAGCAAAATCAACTCAGAAATAGCTATATAATAGTATTTGTCTGCATTACTGCAAATTCAGTTACTTCCATGAACAAATCTTTTCAGTATATAAAGTTGCTTGAGTCACAGTTGGGCAACTAACAGGTGACAATGAAAAATCATACAGCAAAGATTCCAACATACGTTTGTATTATCTCAAAGATTGATTATGTTTCTTTCTGCACTTTCCTCCATCTCTAATTGCCTTTGCGACTGGCCATTCCTCTGGATAACTAAAGATATATAAGTTAACTTGGATAATGCTATCTTTTTAGAAACATTGCCAAGAAGGTGTATTATTGATAAGAAGAGAGTTTTCTTAGCATGGAAAAACTTTAAGTTCTAAAAGTAGCTAGAACAAACTAAACTCTTATTTTAAAGGTAAGGAAACTGAGGCCCAGGGAGGTTGATTCAACATCACAAAGCTGGATGATGACATAGTAGAACCCAAGGCTTCTGTTTCCTTCCTTCATCATACTGTGCCGATCCTTCTGGGTCCTCTGGGCCCTCAGAGGGCACTGCAGGCATACTCTACCCTTCTGCTCGCCATCTTTCTTTTAGTTATTAATGCAGCAAAGGTAGGGAGAAACATTACGCCTAAACCCAGTACTGATCCCTAACTGCTGATGAAAATGGGAACAGTTTATTTAGATTTATTAATCTATTAGACTGTGACTTTATATTCTAGATTTTCTGAGACAGGCTTGATTTCAGGTAACTATTATTTCTAACAAGATTATTTGTTTAATATATAGCACTAACTCATATATATATATATATAATTATGAGTTTCCTATATAAACTCATAAAAATATAGGATTTAATCTTCATTTGTTAACAGTCCATCAGAACAAACTTCCAAATTAGGGAAAAAAATCTTTTGTCAGATTATCCATCCTTATTTTTATTTAAGAACATATGATTCCCTAGGTATCTCTCTGTGTGCCATCTACTACGGTAGGTTCTTTGCCTCATTCTTAATTAATTTCATAGCACTTTTATGAAATAAGCTGTATTATTATCCCTATTTTACAGATGAGGAATTAGAGGCTTGGGGTACTTAATAGCATTCTCATTACACAGCTAGTTTATATAGCTAGTAAGAGGCAGGATTGCAACTCAGGTTTAGCCGGGGCTAATATGAGCCCTTAATTGATGCTTTTCCAATGACTACACAAAGTTGATTGTTACTATATGTAAATGTAGAACAAGTGAGCAAGAAAAGAAGAAAAAGGCTTACTATAAAATATAGTATGGAGTCTACTTATATGGTAATGGTTAATAAATTGATTAAGAAGTATTGAGTGTTTAGGAAAACCACTATTTGGAGAAAAGGGAGAAAAGAAAATTTTAAATAAAAGAAAAAGACATGGTCTTCTGATTCGTTGAAGGAGTCAAAACTGGCATGTTATAATAGAAAAATACAGGAAAAAAGATGAGAAAAATACAGGGAAAGGAGATCTTCAAGTCTTCCTTCTTTCCTTAGAGACCTTCTTACTGATATATTAATTGTATTCCATGTGTAAGATTTTATTACTATGCTCATGGCATCACCTTCAGTTTTCTGAACTCATATGGAGATTTTACTTACGTGGAAAATCCAATTTTCCAACCATATTTAAATAATGAAGCATTTTGTGTACATGTATATGCATACATGCATGTGTCCTAAGTTGCTTCAGTCGTGTCTGACCCTGTGTGACCCTCTGGACTGTAGCTTGCCAGGCTCCTCTGTCCATGGGATTCTTTAGGCAAGAATACTGAAGTGGGTTTCTATGCCCTCCTCCAGGGGATTTTCCAAGCCCAGGGATCAAACCTGTGTCTCTTGCTTTCCTGCATTGACAGGTGGGTTCTTTACCACTAGCGCCACCTGGGAAGCACATACAAGTATGGCTTTTAAAAATACTATGTATCCCTGCTTTAAAAAAGTAAAGACAATCAGATTGACATGTTAAGTTCTCATGTCATTGACTTCTTTGCCTCAGTTTCCTTATCTGGAGACAAAGTTACTTCTATTTAGCATTTTCCTAATTCATTTAGGGAAAATCATGAAGAATTGCTTCAGTATATGCCTCCTTGATACTCCTAGGTGTCAGTAATCATAAAGACATAAAGCATTGTCTGTTGGCTATTATCTTTTCTCAGTTAAACATGCAGTTTTACTTCAAATTGACAAGGATGTGGATGTTATCACATAACAATAAACAGAACAACTGGTCAGAGAATCGTAGAGGATAATTAGCCACGTGTATAGCAAGAGAACAGGTTTCCAGTGACCTTCCAGGGGGACTAATGTCACATCTATATTAACATCCTCATTATTGACCTGAAAAAAGAGAAAACAGCAAGTTAATTAAATTCTTAGATGATGCTAAATGATGAAGTGCTTGTTACTAAATACCAGTGAGAAGAAAAAATTCAAAACGTCCCTAGAGAATGTTAGAAGATAGTCTGGAAATAAGAGCGATAAAATTGAACGTTAAAAATGCAAGCAGATGTATCTATAGAGGAAGTCATTTTAAACACTAACATTAGATAAGTTTGAATTAGAATGCAGTGATGATAAAAGAAGCCTTAAGTGATGTTAAACTGAACATTAGACATAAGCTTGAAATGTAATATAGTTAAAATGCTACTATATCTAGGACCCTTGTATTCAAATACTATATAATAGCATCAGATTAACACTCTTTGCTGATGAGACCTCATTTAGAGTTCCTTGATTACAGATTACAAAGCAGTAAGAAAAGGGAAAGATTAGTCTGTATTATATGTATGCACATATACTACAGCCCAGGAAAATCCAGTGCTAGCCAGCTACAAAATGAAAAAAAAAAAAAAAAGACTTCTTTTCCTTCAAAATACATCCCTTACCTGTCTGAAATAGTGCATGAGATTTTCATCTTTAAGATCCACCACTTTTGGTTAGGTTGCTGTTCCAACTGTTCCCATTAAATTGTATACTAGTTGCCTGGGAAGAATAAATCTGGAAATGAATTTGTTTGAAACATTCTTTAGCAACCAAGTCGCAGGGGCAGGAGTCTGAGTAGAGGAGGCAGGACAGACAAATGTGTGGCACTGGGGAATCTGTACAAAGGTTGGAAGGGCTAGGTGGGGCCAGATGGTGTCCCCTTGGGCAGCTAGAGGACTTGTTCTGAGGACCTGGGGAGAGAGAGCAGCTGAGGGCGAGGGTTCCTCATGAGGTGGAAACTGGTGGGGGGTGAAGAGGTTAGTGAAACTCACTTGAACTCAGTGTTTTCTGATGCACCTAAGAAGGCAAAATGGCTAATTTTTATCTATTTTCTACTGGTCCTGTAGAGGCAACAAGGCAAACCATTTGAATAACTAGCCTCATTGTCACCAGCTTATTCCTCACAGAAATGCTGTTAGCTCATTCAAGCGCTTTATGGCAGAATCATTCACTGGATAGACTCATAATTTGGGGCACTAAAAAAAGTTCTATTGGATTTTAATACGTGAAATGTGTTTCCCTCTGATGAAAGAAGTTTTAGGGTTGATTTTTTTTTTTAATTGTGTTATGTCTGCCAAGGGAAATTCACAATGAATTAATTCTGCTCAATGAATTTTTGCTCTTATAAAAAATTGTTTTAATACCAAACATTGCCTGTTCCAAATATTGTACCAGAGGCATTTATTTACAACCTGCTACATATGTAGTTTGAGCTTCTTAGCATAACTTACAGTGAATTAATGACTTGTTATTTACTGCTCAGGCACTCTTTGGGAGTGATTTATAGGGCTGTGCTGTGCACTGGCGGTTACTTTTCAGTGTCTGTGCTGGCTGTCTCATCAATATCATTAAATGAATTCACAGTGACACAGCTCTGCTACTGTAGTTTTTGATATGAGGGATAACTGAACATAAATCAGGACTTATGTTTAATTCATAAGATGTACCAATCTCTCATGTAGGCGTGAGTTAGGTTAGAGGATGTCACAGATGTATTTCACAGTACCTCTTGTGATTAAACCCAAGCTTTTCTGTATGGCTGTATGCACCAGGTAAAAATAATAGGTTGCTATACACTATGCCATTTTTCAGGTAAATGCAATTTATTTTTATTTAGGTATGATTGGTTTCTATTGTTGTCCCACCAGTGGGATATATTTTTGAAAGTAATACTGAGAGAGCTATAATGAAAGAACAGTTACTTCAAGTTTGTAATTCTTATATATTATTTAAGTAGTTCAATATCAATTAATAACTACTATTTATTTTTTAATCTTATGTTGCAAAATGTTTTTAAAAAATAGAATAAGTGAACATTCATGCCGTGTCAAAATATTTTTTATTTTAAGCCTTAAGATTTCTTTTCAGTAATAACTTTTAAAATAACTATGAGAAAATAAGCCTTTAGTCTAATAAGCTATTAGTCTAGCCCAAGAAAAGGAAAATACCACATGTTAATATGCTGTAAGGAAAGTCAGTCCCCTTCTTGTTTGAAAGAAAACAACTATACAGAATATAGAAGTCCAGATATGTCAGTTTCCTAAAAAGAAAAAAAAAGTGACAAAAATGAACTCTCCTAGTGTCAGGAGAATTTTCCTGGCATTGTTGTTATCCTTGCTGCAGTGCTTGATATTTATTCTTTGAACCAAACACTCTGAATGCACTGTAATCCATGCAGAAGACATGATTTTTTTTCTCCTGGAGAGAAGGGTAATCTGACTCCAGCCGTGCTGCTACCAGGGTGCTGGGGTAATGGTGAGATTGCCAGGCTGTCGAGCCTCGTCACTGGCCCGCTGTGGAGCCCTGTGATCAGCTCTGCAGACTGTCACAAAGAAAGAATGTGATATGTTCCTGCCAAAGAAAATAATTCCAACATATGCAAGAAACTGACACAAATGTCTTCTCCTCCTTCCTCTGGTTACAGTTGATTAGACCTAGCTTGAGGTCGTGATGATTTTAAGACCTACTTATTTGGGCCTTGCTCTGAAAAGAAGATGGATGAGCTATTGCTTTCAAGGCCCAACTGACAAAAGGATGAGAGGAAATGACATTACTTAGTAGTGTAATAAGTAATTGATTTCATAATGCTTAGGGCAAAGGGCAGAGTAAATGCACACAGGAGAGCAGAGGGGGCCCAGGGCATGTCAGCAGAGGGCAAAGAAAGCAACACTGGAGAACTGAGGAATAGGTGTTTTGGAGGGGAAAATTACTAAAATTACTAAAGAAAAGGAATTGGTAACAGCAAGATAATCAAAGTAGTTCCTTCTGGTATGAACTGTGAGATAAAGAATTTATTTAAAAAGTAGTATATTTCTATAAACAGTATCAATCAGAAAATATATGATTCCTGGAATTCTATCATTTAAGAGTAGGTTCTACTACTCATAAGAGAAAATCTGACTTGTAGTGGCTTTAAAAAATGCAAGTAGGACATATATTAAGTTAACCTCAAGAATGCATTCCAATATACATTAGGTGCGAATATTATTTGATTCTGCTTTTACAAGATGGACTTCCCAGGTGGCATAAGTGATAAAGAACCAGTCTGCCAGTGCAGAAGATGTAGACAGTGTGGGTTTGATCCTTGGGTTGGGAAGATTCCCCTGGAGAAGGGCATGGCAACCCACTCCAGTATTCTTGCCTGGAGAATCCCATGAACAGAGGAGCCTGGCAGGCTACAGTCCACAGGGTCGCACAGAGTCGGACATGACTGAAGCAAATTAGCACATACAAGGTACCTAGAATAGTCAAATTCATAGAGTCAGAAAGTGCATTGGTAGATGTCAGGAGCCAGGGGTGGGGGTAGTGGGGTGGGGGGCATAGTTTAATGGGGATAGAGTTTCAGTTTAGGAAGGTGAAAGATTTGGGAGCTGGATAATGGTGAGAGTTACACAACAGTATGAATGTGCTTAGTGCCACTGACCGGTATAGTTAAATACGGTTAAAATAGTCTGTTTTATATTATGTGACTTTTACCTCAATAGAAAAAATGTTAAAGAAAATATGAATCGGGTTTTGCTTACCGATGAAGGCATTCATGTCACATATTCTACTGTGTGTCTGTGCATGTGCACGTGTGTGCATGTTTCTGCTGTCCATGGTGACAACAGGGATCGTTTTTTAGCTGATTCTTTCAGAATTTTCTTCTATATCTCTACATAACATGCTTATTTTGCCAGTGCTTCATTTTCCAGTTTTAGGTATTATCTCTTGATTTTTTGCAATGGGAGTCTGGATGTTATTTTGTGATTTTGGTTGGATCAATATAAATAGTCTATAATATTGATTATGTAAATACCATTCAGAACTGTCATATACTGCACTGTAATTTCCTTCCCTGCTCAAGTTTATTTCCCCAGAATTAATAATTTCCTTGTTTTTTATTTGCTTTCTTTTCTAAGTATTTCTATCTCCGCTAGTTCTCTCAACACATTTGAACCTATTAGGTTTTCCATCCACTTAAACTTCCCAAGACTCTTTCCTGTAGCCTCCTGCTGCTGCTGCTGCTAAGTTGCTTCAGTCGTGTCCGACTCTGTGCGACCCCATAGACGGCAGCCCACCAGGCTCCCCTGTCCCTGGGGTAGCCTGTTCTAATCTGCACTGGCCACTCTCTGGGAGGGCTGCACAGCCGGTACCCTGGGATCTCCTCATTATCTCTCTCACTTTGCTTCTCTAGTTTTCTTTATTTTACTATTCCTCTTTCATGATATATTCCCTGCAGCCTCTTAAACTTCTGTCATTGTTATTGATTTGTTATTTGAAAGATAGCATCCTCCAGTAAATTCTTGAGTAGGAAAAAGGGTTTTGAGACTTTGTAGGTTTGAGAATGTCTTAATTCTACTTCTTGATTGATAGGTTGATTGTGTATAGAATTCTCCAATGAAAATGTTTCCCTCAGGATTGGAAGAGGATTTTCAGTACCTTCTAGCCCTGAGTATAGCTTGAGAAGACCAAGGCCATTCTGATTCTTCATCCGTTCTAAGAAAAGTTTTGTTCTTTACAAAGTTATATTACTTGTAGAATTTGTGGAATTTCATGATGCTGTAGACTATTATGGCTTTGTTTTTATTCATTCTGCTAGAACCTCAGTGGGCTCTTCCATATGCAAATGCTTGCTCTTCAGGACTAGGAAATTCTATTGAATTATGTTACTGAGAATCTGTCCTATTCCTATCCCCATTTTCTCTACTCTGTTTCTGGTATGCCTCTATCATGACGTTTGACATTTTGTACAATCCTCTCGTTTTCTTTACTTTTTGCTTTTCTTTCTACCTAGTTGTCTTTTTGCTCTACCTTCTGAGTGACTATGCCAACGCCTTTGACTGTGTGGATCACAATCAACAATGGAAAATTCTGAAAGAAATGGGAATACCAGACCAGCTGACCTGCCTTTTGAGAAGCCTATATGCAGGTCAGGAAGCAACAGTTAGAACTGGACATGGAACAACAGACTGATTCCAAATAGGAAAAGGAGTACGTCAAGGCTGTATATTGTCACCCTGCTTATTTAGCTTATATTCAGAGTACATCATGAGAGATGCTGGATTCCAGCACAAGCTGGAATCAAGATTGCCGGGAGAAATATCAATAACCTCAGATATGCAGATGACACCACCCTTATGGCAGAAAGTGAAGAGGAACTCAAAAGCCTCTTGATGAACGTGAAAGAGGAGAGTGAAAAAGTTGGCTTAAAGCTCAACATTCAGAAAACTAAGAATTCATGGCATCTGGTCCCGTCACTTCATGGGAAATAGATGGGGAAACAGTGGAAACAGTGTCAGACTTTATTTTGGGGGGTTCCAAAATCACTGCAGATGGTGATTGCAGCCATGAAATTAAAAGACACTTACTCCTTGGAAGGAAAGTTATGACCAACCTAGACAGCATATTCAAAAGCAGAGACATTACTTTGCCAACAAAGGTCTGTCTAGTCAAGACTATGGTTTTTCCCGTGGTCATGTATGGATGTGAGAGTTGGACTGTGAAGAAAGCTGAGCGCCGAAGAATTGATGCTTTTGAACTGTGGTGTTAGAGAAGACTCTTGAGAGTCCGTTGGACTGCACGGAGATCCAGCCAGTCCATTCTAAAGGAGATCAGTCCTGGGTGTTCATTGGAAGGACTGATGCTAAAGCTGAAACTCCATTACTTTGGCCACCTCATGCAAAGAGTTGACTCACTGGAAAAGACTCTGATGCTGGGAGGGATTGGGGGCAGGAGGAGAAGGGGATGACAGAGGATGAGATGGCTGGATGGCATCACTGACTCGATGGATATGAGTCTGAGTGAACTCTGGGAGTTGGTGATGGACAGGGAGGCCTGGCGTGCTGCGATTCATGGTGTCGCAAAGAGTCAGACACGACTGAGTGACTGAACTGAACTGAGTGATGTCCTCAGCTTTATCTTCGAAATCCTTTATTGGTCTTTCAGCTCTGCTATAATATTTCAAATTTCTATTATGTTTGCCTTTTGAGTATTTATTTTTTATAGAAATATTTTAGCTGCACCATTTTTTTAAAATTTGTATCCTGTGTAATCTTTACTTTTTAATTTTTGCCTGCTGGTTTGTTTCAGTCCTTCTTTCATAATAAAGAATTTCCTTAAAAGTCCAGTGATTTTTAGTTATAAGACCCTACAAAATCATTAGGAAATTCTGTTGGACAAGTGAGGAGGGATAGAGGTAGTGATGAGAAAGGGTGGCCTTTCTTTCAAAAGTAGTTGTCCTCACTATGGGTTGGTCTGGCTTGGCTGATTGCTTGAGGATCTCAGATATTAGTATCTTTAGATATTTCTTTTGGGCAAGACAGAGTTTCCAAAAGAGATGTTCCAATCACCTGAGGAAGGGTATATATCTAGTTTCCAGTCTTCTGTGAACCAATAAAGGAGTCTGGGGATCTCACTTAGTGTGTAAACTTTTATTTATTTCTATTTGCTTTGTGGTGGTCTGCCTTCAAATGTGCCTGGAGTTTCTGGAGAATAAACGTCCAGTCTTGCAGGTGTGATGAGGGCCTGTCACTGAGCTACCTCGAACTGAAGAGAGGAACTCTTAAAGGAAGCTTCTTAAACAGACTTCAACAAAGGGTCTCTAACATCAGAGGGAATCTGGTGATACTAATTTCTGAGTCTCTTTCAGCCTACCCATTGCTGGCTTCACATTCAGTGTTTTGGTGTGTTCTAGGTTAGTTGCAGCTCATTCATCTGCTTTCCAGTATCTCAAATTTTGATGTTTTTGTCACCTCTCCTGTCTTCTTGGGTCTTCGGGATTTTGCCTTTTTCAAAAATCTTTTACTGTACTTTAGGGAGGTTTCAGGAAGGAGTGGATATTAATGTAAGCATTCAATTCACCATCCTTAAAATCTGACAACTTCTCAGTTACCAATTATAACTAAATCTGGATGTCACCTCTTATTCTCACCATTCAGGCTAGAAGTCCTTCTTTTGAGCTGCCATTGCACTTACTTCGTTGTCATTTCATGTGTCTCTCTCCATTAATCAGTGACGTCATTCACTTGAAAGCTGTGTATTATTTGTCTTTCTCTCTCTAGCATTTGCATGGAGCCTGTAACACAGTGGGTGTCAGTAAATACTTGTTAGTGAATGAGCATGGATGTTAGGATAGTAAGGAAGAGACACTTTTCCCGACTTAACCTATCCTGAAGAGGTTATACTGACTCTTCAAAATTTAGTTGCAGTGGTTATTATTTTTATTTAAATAAGAGGCAATTTATTTTTCAGATTCTCTTGATGGTTATTCAGTTCACTGTTTATTTTTCTTCCTTGTTTTAGAATGTGAAAGAGATAAATTGTATTTTATGACTGTCTTTTAAAAAGTACTTACAGGGAGCTCCATTCCATCTTGATACCAGGATAAGTACTTTAACCAGTGAGCTTAACTGAGGTCCCCTTTCCCCTTTCTCCAATAACTATACATAGATACACTGGTTATCCAGCACTTATCTCAGACATTAGTGAAATATTTGGTTCTTTCTCTATTTTTCAAATACATTTTGTAGTATTATGACCTTCTCATATGAAAAACTAAGCATTATTTTGTTTAAATTTCTGTAAGAATACATACTGTATTTTATTTAACAATAAATAGGGCATTTTTTTCAGGATGGGTAAAAACTTCCTGAAGATATATAACCTTGATTACTCCTTATTCAGCAACTCAAAATCCATGTGTTTTCTTCCACACATTTTCTCTTTTGAGTTAAAAAATATATATATAAATGATAGTGAGTCAGTATTCATCCCCTTGGAATATCTGATAAAGAAAGCCCTTGGTTAAACATTCCATTCTCCCTTCCAGCTCCTCCTTGCTTGTCCAGCATTTTTCTAAACACCTCTATGACCATATCCTCATATCCCTTAAGTAAAAATCCAACCATTTTGGCTTATTATTCATTTTAAAACTGGATATGTCAGCAATTAAAGCACATTTTGACAAGTTTAAAGAGTCTATGACCTAGGAAAATGTGAACAATCTGCACACCCCCAAGATTAAGCCACCATCAGACCAGTGGCTACTGTTAATAGAAGAACCCTTAGATTAGACCTAGAGTTTATCATATTAAGTGAAGTAAGTCAGACAGAGAAAGAAAGATATCATGTGATATCACTTACATGTGGAATCTTAAAAAAATAGTAGAAATAAATTTACAAAGCATAAATAGACTCATAGACACAGAAAACAAATTCATGATTGCCAAAGGGTATGGCAGGGGAGATAAATTAGGAGTTTGGGGTTGCATATACACACCACTGTATGTAAAATAAACAGCATGGACCTACTGTTTAGCGTAGGGAAGTATATTAAGTATTTTGCAGTAACCTATAATGGAAAAGAATCTGAAAAAGTGTGTGTGTGTGTGTGTGTGTGTGTATCTGGATCATTTTGCTGTACACCTGAAACTAGCACAACATTGTAAATTAACTGTACTTCAATTTTAAAAATATTTAATAAAAATCAAAATTTCTGGAAGCTGGCTGGTGTATTCAGGAGAATATGGGGGGTGGACCCACTCCTTTCTCCAGCACACACCTTGGTACATTGTTTTAAATACTCAGACGAGAGGAATGGAACATTGAAAATTGAGGCCAAGTTCAACTGTTGACCGTTTTACAAATTTGAAAGCACATATGCCTTTCATATGCTTTTATGCATTATATGTCCACCTTATGTATTCATATGCCATGCATACTCATGTACCTAGAGTTGGTTAAAAAAAAACATTGATTCTTGGGAAATTACATTTTACTTTTCTACATGTATTGAGTCTTCTACTACTTACAAAACACTTTCATATTGTTTGCCTTATTTGATATCCATCTCAACCTGTGAGATTAGGCAGGCCAGCTATTGCTTCCATTTCACAGATGAAGACTCTGGGGCTTGGACAGGTTATACTGTTATCACTTGCGTGGATTCATTAACCCAGACTGTTAGTTATAAAACCAAGGATAGAATCTAGATTTTTTTTCCTTAGACTTTGAATTGATCCTTGACCCTGATGTGTTATTTTACTCAACCTGAAATTCCTTCGTGAAAGACAAGTCTCCTCTAGACCGCTGGATCAGGAATAATTGCTCTTTCATCCACAATCATTTGTTCATTCTTCCAAATTAAAAATGTTTTGGCTGGATGTGATTTTCATAAAAGAATAGAGATAAATGAGTTATGAAGAGCCACCCTGCACTGAGTAACTTGGGATGCTGTTTTCTAACTTGTCATTGCACCAACATTTAAGATTTAGGAGTTTCATTTGTTAGCAAGAAATAAACTGTTACTAGCTGCTGTATTATTTCTTAGTGACATCATGTATTAGTTCATTAGATCTGTCTAAAAAATTTGCTTCTTATTCCTTACAAATAATTTGTGGATGCCCCGACATTGCAGAATTAGGGTTGGTATAACTTCACATTATTTATGACCATATTCTTTAAACATATTCTAACCTGGAAATTGTGTGTAGATTTCACATTTACATAACTAATATATGCACTGTTGCTGCCACACAGTAAGAAATGTTTACCTGACAGGCTGTGACCTGCATAGTATAAGAGGCATTACTCCTAATTTGTCAGAGATTCAGAGCATAAATTATGGGTTTCTTTTCAGATCACTATTTAGTGACATTCTATTTGAAATAGATAATGTGTCCAGCAACTTCTGATGAAATTTGAGATTTTGCTTCATTAATGTTTTGGCTTCATTATCAGTCATGATGGTTGATTTAGACATAATTTAGAGTTATTCTTATATATCCTTGAAATAACCTTTTTATTAACCCCAAAATGGATCAACTTTTGCTATACTGGCAATAAAGAAACAAGTCTCAAAGATAAAAATATGAATACTTTTAAAATATTCCAACAGTAGGAAATCTTTTCCCTTACAAGAAGGGGAAATAAATGGGTATGATAGACTTTCTCCCTTGGAAGGAGTGAAGGTGAAAATTATGTGATGTAGGGCTCCTTTCCGATTACACATCATTTGAAGATCTTAGACACAGAACTCAAAGATTCTCAATGGTTTTCATAGCCCTGAGATATTTTTGGGTGCAATTTCACCCTTTATAAAAATTTCCACCTTTTAAAAATGAACCCCAATTTCTAAAGCATTTCTTTTAACTGCATCTGTTGCTAGGAGAGGAGCAGAGGAAAAAAATGACAGCATCCTGAGGTATGTAATCTTGCTCATTCCTGTTGTCTTGGAAATGTAAGAGTCAAGGTTGTCATCAAGTCTCATAACAATCTTCACCCATTATAATCTGCAGAACTTCCTGGAAAATTCTGCATGTCTCTAAGTTCCTTCTAGCCTTAGAAGCTAGATATCAAGCCGCAGTCTTTAAGTAATTTAACAAGGTTTGGGTATTTATCCCCCATTTGTTCTTGTTCATTCACCCAGTCGTGTCCAACTCCTTGGGACCCCATGTACTGCAGCATGCCAGGCCTCTCTGTCCCTCCCATCTCCTGAGGTTTACCTAAGTTCATGTCCATTTCATTGGTGATGCCATCCAGCCATCTCATCCTCTGATGCCCTCTTTTTCTGCCCTCAGTCTTTCCCAGCATCAGGGACTTTTCCAATGAATGAGTCAGCTGTTCACATCGGATGACCAAAATATCTGTCTGTCCCCCATAGAACATAGCATAAATCCTTACATCTAGATGGTGCCAAAGGATATTTGTGGAGTCAACTGATGGAGCACTAGGCAAAGTCATGGAGTTATTCTCATAATTTTTCAATTATCATCACTTCTATCAGGTGTCTTTTGTTATTTCATAGTTTGTTAATCACCTGATCTCCAACCTCTAAGTGTTTATTATATGAAGACTAACACTAAGTGTAAGAAAGACACCTAGCATATGAAGAAGCATTAAGTGAAAGCAATGAATGGGATAAGTAAAGAGTTAAGATGAGTTAAAAGTGCTAGATATATTAATAGGTGTTTTAATCATTATCATTGTGAATCACTGTTATGAACAAAAAGATAAATGACTTTAGTGAAATGGCAAGGGAAAAGCAGCAACTGGAAATGTGTTTTTAAAGTGTGAGTTTGATAGGAATAAAGATGGAGTATTTCAATGCTATAATCATAAATCTGGAAACAGTTTTAGAAAAAAAAAGAAGTTCGCTAACTTTTTTTTTAACCCACAAGAGAGACTCAAAACTTTGTTGTTCATACATCTGTGATCATTCCATTTTGATCCAAATTTAAATTCACTTGGAAATGGGGCCTGGGAATGTTCATACTACAAATTGATTAGAAATATGAAAATAACATGATAGGATATATTACCATGTGAAGCAAATAGTATTGGTTTACTTCATCTTAAAAAGTGGCAGCATTTTTAAAATAGCTTTATTGTGACCATGGTTACTTTGGAGGCTTTGTTTTTGTTCAGTAAAATAAGCATTGAAGGAATTCTTGTATCTACACTTTGTATGAAAGGTGCACTTTTTAAATCCCTGATTGGATATTTCAGATGTAGTTATATACCTACTCCTGAAGCCAATCCAAGCATTTAAATGGAACTGGCGGTCTGATTTCATAAGGAGACTTGCAATTATGTTGTTACTTAGAAGCTTAGTTTATTTTCTTAGAGATTTAATGCACAGTGCTAGTATTATCCTTTGCTACTAAACAAAATGCTTCTCAAAATTTTACATTTGGGCTTACTCCTTGGAAGGAAAGTTATGACCAACCTAGATAGCATATTCAAAAGCAGAGACATTACTTTGCCAACAAAGGTTCATCTAGTCAAGGCTATGGTTTTTCCTGTGGTCATGTATGGATGTGAGAGTTGGACTGTGAAGAAGGCTAAGCACCGAAGAATTGATGCTTTTGAACTGTGGTGTTGGAAAAAACTCTTGAGAGTCCCTTGGACTGCAAGGAGATCCAACCAGTCCATTCTGAAGCAGATCAGCCCTGGGATTTCTTTGGAAGGAATGATGCTAAAGCTGAAACTCCAGTACTTTGGCCACCTCATGCAAAGAGTTGACTCATTGGAAAAGACTCTGATGCTGGGAGGGATTGGGGGCAAGAGGAGAAGGGGATGACAGAGGATGAGATGGCTGGATGGCATCACTGACTCAATGGACATGAGTCTGAGTGAACTCTGGGAGTTGGTGATGGACAGGGAGGCCTGGCGTGCTGCGATTCATGGGGTCGCAAGGAGTTGGACATGACTGAGCGACTGATCTGATCTCATCTGATCTTGAATTTATGTGACTTTTATGGTGCTTGTATATTTAATTTAAATTCTGTTTAGCCTTAGTCTAAGACTAAATCCAATATGTGAAAATCCAAGTTTATAGAAAAAGGTCAATTAGAGGGTTATGGTTTGTTTTACAGTAGTATTCCTTTAATATTTTCCTTTATGGTCTTAGTATTTGAATATCCTCATATACCTGTTAAAGAATATATGCATATATCATATAAGGTAAATACCAATTTTACTTCTGTTTATTTGATCACACCTTGTTATATTTTGTTACTGAAAATGATAATTTTTAACACATCATTTTTATTTTTTCCTTCTAAAAAGTATTTTTCAAGAACCTGTGGCTAGATTTTGAGTATAATAAATCGTGTCCCCTACTTTTTTCCTTCCTGAACTTGTGAAAGTTTTTGATCTTTTATGTTGCCTTTGCCTTTATTTTCTTACTTAATTTCACACACAAGGAACTTTTGTTGTTTAGTCGCAAGTCATGTCCAACTTTATGCAACCCCATGGGCTGTAACCCACCAGGTTCCTCTGTCCATGAGATTTCCTAGGCAAGAGTACTGGAATGAGTTGCCATTTCTTTCTCCAGAGGATCTTCCTGACCCGGAAATCAAACCTGCATCTCCTGCATTGACTGGTGGGTTCTTTACCACTACACCAGGGAACCCCACAAGCAACTTTTCCCTCTATCTAAATGATAAACTTTGATCAAGAGGAAACTTGATTTGTATTTATTTTGTTTGTGGTATCAGTAATTCAGCAGATGTTTACTGATCATGAACTGCGTGCCATAGATTATGCCAAGCCCTAGAAATAAATATGCATGAGTGAACAAACAGAAGTGGTCCTTGCCATAGAACTTGTATTACTATTGTTGTTATTATTGTATTAAAACACATTATTATAGCTAACAATGCACCACAACTCTGTGAGGTAGGTACTATTATTGGTGAGGTACAGAGAAATTGTTATTTATTCATGTGATTTATCCCAATAAGTACTGAAATCAGATTTAAATCAGGAATTTTGTTCTCTTAACCACTCCACTATATTTCTCACAAATAAAATAATTATAATTGTGACAAAGGCCACAAAGGAGGAGTGAAAGCTAAAATGAGTAGCTGTAACAAGAAATTTGATTTAGTCAGAGAGGTAATGAAGGCCTCTCTGAGGAAGACATTAAATATGAGACATCTGGATGACAGGAGTTAGCCTGTAGAAGAAAATGTCCCAAATGTAATTGCACAGCACATGCCAAGATCCTGAGGTAGAAAATGGTTAGGTGGTTAGAGAAACTAAAAGCAGGCTTTAGGCTGTAAATGAGATAGGTAAGAAAGGAATACTGATGGAGCAGCATGTACTGCAGAAGAACGGGTTTATCCCCACAGAGGCACAATTTGTTGAACAGTATAACTTTGCCACATTTCTAATTATAGTTGCTTCATATGTAATCAGATATCTTCATTTAAAAATGCATATTATTGATAGACAATGAATGATTTGAAAGTAGGAATATCATTAGCTATGAGATTCCCCAAATGTTTCCTATTCAAGATCAAAGAGACCTGGAGATACAAAGTATTTTAATCTATAAATCAGTTACTTAAGGTGGATACTTCTGACACTTTATTATTACTAGTAAGGTTATAACACCATGGATGTTTTTATTGCTGTTATAAATTGCAACTCTTTACTCAGTGTGGTGGTCATGTGTGGCACCCCATGACATGTGGAAAGCAAATAGAAAGGAGGGGATAGGTCTGGCACCAAAGCTCAGGACACTGACCCTATGGCAGAGAATGGCCAGAGGCTCCAAGTCAGGCAGGGAACAGAACAGACCAAGAGGACAGCACTGACATTGGAGTTTCCCGTAACTAGAGCGCAGTGACAAATCTGGGTAGCCAGCCTGGGAAGGCAGAGAAAGGATGGTTAGCATCTGGAACTCTGGCTATGAAGACTGTGGTGTAAACTTCTTGAGAACAACAAGCATCTTGTGTTCACTGCTTTAGCCCTGGTGCCCAGAGCAGTGCCTGACGTTATAACCAGGAGGTCTTAGTGCGTGTACTTAGGTGGAAGTCTTCAGTCCAGTGAGACAGTGTGGGAAGGAGAGAAGGAGGGATGTTCCTGCGAGGAAAGGGTCCCAGATCTGCCTGACAGTGAAGGAAATACAGAGAAAAGCATGGCTTCACAAGAATCAGAGCTGTTCCCTAAGGCCCTATTTCTGTAACAGTGGCCTTTGTCCTGCCTAACTCCAGGATTGGTTTTAAGAACAGGGGTGATATTGATCTTCTGGGTGTCAGGAACGACTGCATACTCATGCAGATCTTCTCACTTAGTCCCTCCAATAAAGATAGGCTCAATTATTGCTCTGTTTTATAAATGAGTAAACCGAGGCATGGGAAGATTATTTAATTTGCTCACAATTAAGACTATTAAGTGGTAGCTAAGATTTAAACCCAAATTTGTCTTCAAAGCTTGGCTGCTTCTTAAAATACAACTCTGCTTTCAAGTAGCTATCAGAACAAGAATGTACATGCTAAGGGCCTCACAGGGAGGAATGGTATTTAGGCTCATGGTAAAGAATCAGCCTGCCAATGCAGGAGATTCAGAAGACGCAGCTTTGATCCTTGAGTCAGGAAGACCCCAGGGAGGAGGAAATGGCAACCCACTCCAGGATTCTTGCCTGGAAAATCCCATGGACAGAGGAGCCTGGAAGACTACAGTCCTTGGAGTCACAGAGTCAAGACACAACTGAGCATGCATGCATGCATGCATAACAGAGTTGGTTCTGAATTGGTTCTACAGAGGCAGAGAGTGGTACTGTCCAGGGCTGAACAATCAGAGATGTCTTAACACAGGACCCCCAGGAGTGAAGAGCTGGAAAGGCTGAGGGAGCAAAATGGTGGCTGACCAAGGGCACAGATCGTGAAGCATGTAGAATCCACAAACAGAGATTTAACCCGTGACTTATTACCATAATTAATGATTTGTTGTTTTCTTTCAAATGAAAATTAGTTTGTCAGATGTAGTAATTTAGGACACTAATTACACATAGCTGCACAGGGCCTGCCCCAGGCAAAATTGAATGTCTTTGGTTTTGATTTGTTACCTTCTTTCTTGGCAGCATTTCCTTCCTCTCACAATTCCTTTATGTACCCTCACATGCCCAGGATTTTATGCTGCCTTTATCTTTTCCTTCCAGAAGAAAATTGATGTAATAAATGAGCTCATAATAGAGTTGGTTGGTAATTTAATAAATTCTACTGCCTGGAAATTTTTATATTTACAAAAGAAATCTTATCACATGTGATGTGGTATCCTGGATTGGATTATTATGGGGTGGAAGGAGGTTGCTATAAGAAAAATCTGAATGCTAATTTCTAAGTATTGACAAATGTACCAGGATTATGTGAAAAGTTAGCATTAGGGGAGTTGAATAAAGAGTATATGGGAGCTCTCTTGTACTGTTTTGGCCACTTTTCCATAAATCTAAAATAACCCCCAAATAAAACGTTTAAAGTAACAAAGGGACCTTGTAGAAAGATCAATTACTATTCAAAGGAATAAATCTCTATTTAAGAATTTCAGGCATGCAGGTCCTATCATATGGGTGTGTAAAGATGCTTCTATAGCTGTGGACACATTTGCTTTCCACAGACCCTTAGCTTCTTTAACCATTGAATGTTTCTGTTTTGTGTATTTTGGGTGCTTTGACTTGTATCCAGTATAAGAGGTTTGTTTCTGTTCTTTTCACTGCCATCATGATGCTAAAAGGCAAAAACCAAGCTAAGAATTAAAACTGCAAAACAAGAAGCAGATAGCCATTTCTTTCCTCTTCACGGAGGGGTGATTTATTCCAGCAATCTGAATTAGACAAACACTAATTGATGTGCTGGGAGATAATTTAGAAAAACCAAGGTCACTGAATTGCCACTGTTATAAAATATCAGAAGGAAAATAAATTCACTTGGGCTTTCAAATACTCACATAGGGTTTGTTCTTTATCTAATGGCAACATGGAAATCAGTAGTCTTTATATGACCTAATTTAAAGGGATAAGTGCTTGACTACATACACTCAGTTCAGTGTTCCAAAAGAATTTACTGTGTATAACTCCAGGGACATTAAAATTAGATAAAGAGTTTAAAAACATGATTTCCCTCTTGGAAAAGGTAGACCAACTAGTTGGCACTGTGTCAGATGAGAGACAATAGAAGCTTGTTCTATTATTTATACAAATTGACTGGTTTGGCAGTTGCTACAGCAATGAGCCATAATGAACTATAGAAAAATGAAAATGTGATTTCTTCAGCATTATACAAAAATGGAATATTCACAAGAAGGCAGAGAATGACATTATAAGAACCCAAGCTGTGTCAAAATAGTCTTCCTTGTTGCTACTTTATCCAGAATATAATTCAAATAGTAGGCAAAATTGTAATGGTGCGCCATCATTTTTGTGCTGTTAATCAGGGGGCAGTGCCTTGTAATTCCAAAGGAATTTTAATATACTCACTTTCCATGACTGACTTTTCACTTTTAACTGTATTGACTCTGCCTTTGTTTGCAATGAAGGCTTTCTTTTAGCTTGAGTTCCTGAGATTGGATGATCTTCCTAGCAAAGGGAGAAAAAATATTCTGACTAATATAATTCAACTTGAAAATACCTGGTTTCTGATTAATTTACTTAATTTCCTTTGCATGGTTAGGGGATCCCTGGACTTTGTGATGTGTTCTTGACTTTGAACTTTTGTGTTTTACCTTATATTTTTATGGACTTCCTTTTATCCACACTGGGTTTTCTCCAACAATATTGTGTTCAATTCCAGGAAAAGCCTTTAAAACAAAAACACCACACACTTCAACTTCCCCAACCCCAAGGCTATGTTAGTCAAAGAGTAAACTCACAGAAAATGTGAGTCAGACAAAACAATTTTCCTAGAGCTGAGACTTGGCGTGAGCCAGCAAGGACCATTTATACAGACATCTATTGCAGAATGTGTGTCAGACCTTACTTTTCTCTTTTGCCCAAAGCAATACAGGAAACTAGTTATGACTCTTCCACAGAAACTGACTTCAATAGAAAATTCTACTTGGCATTAGGGTATATTATATATAATTAAACTCCTAGACATAAGCCAAATCTGAAATATTTGTCATTGTATAAATGTCAAAATGAATGATACTCAGTGTGGTAAATGGAAGGTTCAGTGTGAATATTGTAATTCTGCTATGGGCTGAATTCTTACAAACTTATGCACCAGTGAATCTTAACTGGGGCAATTTTGCCTATGCTCCCAGGGGACATTTGACAATGTCTGGAAACATTTTTCTGTCATACCTGGCATCTATTTGTTAGAGACCAGAGATGCTACTAAATATACTGCAATACATAGACCAGCCTGCTGCCACGAAGAATTGTCCAGCTCAGATGTCAGCAGTGCTGACACTGAGAAATCCTGCCCATACACCAGGTTGCGAATGACTGTCCCAGAGACAACTCTAAAAACATAGCATTTCATACAGTTTGGGGTTAATAGGGAAATTCTCTTTCACTACAAAATTATTCTTTCTGGCTAATGTTGCGAGTTAAATATACATCTGATTCCCATCTACAGAAGATGGTGGAAAATGGAGGGGAAAGGAGGGGTAGTCCTCTGCCATGACCAACAGGGTAAATTTTAATCTTTACTAAAGGGTCTATTGGAGAAGGCAACGGCACCCCACTCCAGTACTCTTGCCTGGGAAATCCCATGGATGGAGGAGCCTGGTAGGCTGCAGACCATGGGGTCGCAAAGAGTCGGACATGACTGAGCGACTTCACTTTCACTTTTCCTTTTCATGCATTGGAGAGGGAAATGGCAACCCACTCCAGTGTTCTTGCCTGGAGAATCCCAGGGACGGGGGAGCCTGGTGGGCCACCGTCTATGGGGTCACACAGAGTCGGACACAACTGAAGCAGTTTAGCAGCAGCAGCAGCAAAGCGTCTTTGGTTGGAGAAAGAAGGAATAAAATAATTTGCTGACAGTACTGGGTTGTTACAATAGTGGTACATTGCTGGCACTTAAGGAAAAACATGTAAGTGTTCAGACCAGTAGTTTAAAAGTCTGACTGTACATAGAGTCACCTGTGGCTGAGCCTCCTTCCTAGAGATTCTGAATTTTTTTTTAAGATTTTTATTCTATATTGGGGTATAGTTGACTTGCAGTATTGCATTTCAGGTATACAGGAAAGAGATTCAGTTATACATATACATGTATCTATTCTTTTTGAAATTCTTTTCCCATTTAATTATTTCAGAATATTGAGCAGAGTTTCCTGTGCTATACAGTAGGTCCTTGTTGGTTATCTATTTTATTTCATTATTTTAAATTCTTGGATAGGATCTATCAATCTGTATATTTTTAAAGCTTCCAATTTATGGAGGCACTAATCTAAATGGTTTAGAATCTGCCTTTTTTTAAAATAGTATGGAGTATTTATTTTAGATAAACAGAACAGAAGGCAGGAATCTATTGTTTTACCATCTGGAATTAACTTACAGTCTAGAACAGGGATTGGTACACTACAGTCCCTGGTCCAAATCCAGCTACCTACGTGTTTGTTTGTTTGTTTGTTTTTTAGAATCAGCCTTTATAAACACCCTTTAAAAAATAAAAAAATAAAAAGATCTGTCCAGCAAGATTTCTTTTTTCCTACCCATGATGACCACTACCATTCTTACTGTCGTTCCCATCTCTCTTCCCTTTTGCCTGCCCTAAAAATGCACCTGCCTGAGTCTCACACTTGGCAGTGATTTTATGTTTCTCACTGGGCCTACTGTCTGTTTTTGATTAGGTTAGTAAGTGGTTCTTGTTAGATTTGTGCTGAAATTTGTGCTATTTCAAAATCACACTCACAGTAACAGAACTGTTGATATCACCAGGAATCCCACTTGTACACTCCACACAGCTACCCACAGTACTGGAATTTACTTGAAACACTAAAGAGATTCAGTCTAAAATGATTCTTTGTTGACCTAAAGGAGTATATTTCTAGATAAGGAGGGCACAGAAAAAAAAAAAAAATCAGCCTTCATCCAGCCAACATCCTAAGCATTCACTGTGCTTACTTCAATAGTGTGATTTAAAAAAAAAAAAAAAAATGGTACACATGACTGCTTTTTTATGTACTTGTGAGAGTTGTAGTTTGGCCCTGAAGAGGGCCAAAGGGCTTTGCTATAAGTATGTGAGACAATTTAAGGGGACTTTCGATTAATCATTACATCAATAATTTAATGTGTTTTCTTTCATCTAAATGTGTCCTGAGGCACGTAAGAGAAGCACTACTTATACATTGCAAAGGAAAATTTATTCTCTCCCTGGGCTCAAAGTTTCATGTAATATGCAGAAATTAAACTTTGGTTTAATTGAAATTTGGTTGCAGTTTGAGGCTTTATAGTTTCCTTGGGCCACCTATTGCATTTTTTAAATGAAGCATTGAAGGACAGCATCTTTAAAAAATTACTAATTTAGCTCTGTTCTCTGGATATTTCAACCAACAAGACATTTCTTTTTGTCCATTAAAACATCATTCTTAAGAAAATAGAAATAACCCCAAAACACTCATGATTATCCTTAATAATGATTATAGTTTCCCAGGTGGCTCAGTGGTAGATAATCTGCCTACGCATGCAAGAGCCATGAGAGATGTGGGTTCAATCCCTGGGTCAGAAAGATCCCCTGAAGAAGGAAATGACAACCTACTCCAGTCTTCTTGCCTGGAAAATCCCATGGACAGAGGAGCCTAGTGAGCTACAGTCCATAGGGTTGCAAAGAGTGGGACATGACTGAGCATGCACACATACTTCTATTTACAGTTCTGTTGTGCTGGGTACTCTGCTTGCTCCCTCCCTCCACATGCCTATCTGTTATTAGCTTGGACTTCCCAAGTGGCTCAGTGGTAAAGAATCTTCCCACCTCTCCTGTTGCCCATTTTTAAATTGGTTTAATTTTCTTTTACTATTTTAAGAGTTTTATGCGTATGTGTGTGTGTATAGGATACACATACACATATCTGTCTAATCAGTTACAAGAACTGTGAATATTTTCTCTCATTCTGTAGATTGTCTTTTTACTTTCTCTTTTTTTTTTAATTTTATTTTATTTTTAAACTTTACATAATTGTATTAGTTTTGCCAAATATCAAAATGAATCCACCACAGGTATACATGTGTTCCCCATCCTGAACCCTCCTCCCTCCTCCCTCCCCATACCATCCCTCTGGGTCGTCCCAGTGCACTAGCCCCAAGCATCCAGCATCGTGCATCGAACCTGGACTGGCAACTCGTTTCTTACATGGTATTATACATGTTTCAATGCCATTCTCCGAAATCTTCCCACCCTCTCCCTCTCCCACAGAGTCCATAAGACTGTTCTATACATCAGTGTCTCTTTTGCTGTCTCGTGCACAGGGTTATTGTTCTCATCTTTCTAAATTCCATATATATGCATTAGTATACTGTATTGGTGTTTTTCTTTCTGGCTTACTTCACTCTGTATAATAGGCTCCAGTTTCATCCACCTCATTAGAACTGATTCAGATATATTCTTTTTAATGGCTGAGTAATACTCCATTGTGTATATGTACCACTGCTTTCTTATCCATTCATCTGCTGATGGACATCTAGGTTGCTTCCATGTCCTGGCTATTATAAACAGTGCTGCGATGAACATTGGGGTACACGTGTCTCTTTCCCTTCTGGTTTCCTCAGTGTGTATGCCCAGCAGTGGGATTGCTGGATCATAAGGCAGTTCTATTTCCAGTTTTTTAAGGAATCTCCACACTGTTCTCCATAGTGGCTGTACTAGTTTGCATTCCCACCAACAGTGTAAGAGGGTTCCCTTTTCTCCACACCCTCTCCAGCATTTATTATTTGTAGACTTTTGGATTGCAGCCATTCTGACTGGCGTGAAATGGTACCTCATAGTGGTTTTGATTTGCATTTCTCTGATAATGAGTGATGTTGAGCATCTTTTCATGTGTTTGTTAGCCATCTGTAAGTCTTCTTTGGAGAAATGTCTATTTAGTTCTTTGGCCCATTTTTTGATTGGGTCATTTATTTTTCTGGAGTTGAGCTGTAGGAGTTGCTTGTATATTTTTGAGATTAGTTGTTTGTCAGTTGCTTCATTTGCTATTATTTTCTCCCATTCTGAAGGCTGCCTTTTCACCTTGCTAATAGTTTCCTTTGATGTGCAGAAGCTTTTAAGGTTAATTAGGTCTCATTTGTTTATTTTTGCTTTTATTTCCAGTATTCTGGGAGGTGGGTCATAGAGGATCCTGCTGTGATGTATGTCAGAGAGTGTTTTGCCTATGTTCTCCTCTAGGAGTTTTATAGTTTCTGGTCTTACGTTTAGATCTTTAATCCATTTTGAGTTTATTTTTGTGTATGGTGTTAGAAAGTGGTCTAGTTTCATTCTTAGTTTCATTCTAGTTTCATTCATTCAATCTGGTGGTTGACCAGATTTCCCAGCACCACTTGTTAAAGAGATTGTCTTTAATCCATTGTATATTCTGGCCTCCTTTATCAAAGATAAGGTGTCCATATGTGCGTGGATTTATCTCTGGGCTTTCTATTTTGTTCCATTGATCTATATTTCTGTCTTTGTGCCAGTACCATACTGTCTTGATAACTGTGGCTTTGTAGTAGAGCCTGAAGTCAGGTAGGTAGATTCCTCCAGTTCCATTCTTCTTTCTCAAGATTGCTTTGGCTATTCGAGGATTTTTGTATTTCCATACAAATTGTGAAATTATTTGTTCTAGCTCTGTGAAGAATACCGTTGGTAGCTTGATAGGGATTGCATTGAATCTATAAATTGCTTTGGGTAGTATACTCATTTTCACTATATTGATTCTTCCAATCCATGAACATGGTATATTTCTCCATCTATTAGTGTCCTCTTTGATTTCTTTCACCAGTGTTTTATACTTTTCTATATATAGGTCTTTAGTTTCTTTAGTTAGATATATTCCTAAGTATTTTATTCTTTCCATTGCAATGGTGAATGGAATTATTTCCTTAATTTCTCTTTCTGTTTTCTCATTATTAGTGTATAGGAATGCAAGGGATTTCTGTGTGTTGATTTTATATCCTGCAACTTTACTATAGTCATTGATTAGTTCTAGTAATTTTCTGGTGGAGTCTTTAGGGTTTTCTATGTAGAGGATCATGTCATCTGCAAATAGTGAGAGTTTTACTTCTTCTTTTCCAATTTGGATTCCTTTTATTTCTTTTTCTGCTCTGAGTGCTGTGGCCAAAACTTCCAAAACTATGTTGAACAGTAATGGTGAAAGTGGGCACACTTGTCTTGTTCCTGACTTTAGAGGAAATGCTTTCAATTTTTCACCATTGAGGATAATGTTTGCTGTGGGTTTGTCATATATAGCTTTTATTATGTTGAGGTATGTTCCTTCTATTCCTGCTTTCTGGAGAGTTTTTATCATAAATGGATGTTGAATTTTGTCAAAGGCTTTATCTGCATCTATTGAGATAATCATATGGTTTTTATTTTTCAATTTGTTAATGTGGTGTATTACATTGATTGATTTGCAGATATTGAAGAATCCTTGCATCCCTGGGATAAAGCCCACTTGGTCATGGTGTATGATCTTTTTAATGTGTTGTTGGATTCTGATTGCTAGAATTTTGTTAAGGATTTTTGCATCTATGTTCATCAGTGATATTGGCCTGTAGTTTTCTTTTTTTGTGGGATCTTTGTCAGGTTTTGGTATTAGGGTGATGGTGGCCTCATAGAATGAGTTTGGAAGTTTAACTTCCTCTGCAATTTTTTGGAAGAGTTTGAGCAGGATAGGTGTTAGCTCTTCTCTAAATTTTTGGTAGAATTCAGCTGTGAAGCCATCTGGACCTGGGCTTTTGTTTGCTGGAAGATTTTTGATTACAGTTTCAATTTCCGTGCTTGTGATGGGTCTGTTAAGATTTTCTATTTCTTCCTGTTCCAGTTTTGGAAAGTTGTACTTTTCTAAGAATTTGTCCATTTCTTCCACGTTGTCCATTTTATTGGCATATAATTGTTGATAGTAGTCTCTTATGATCCTTTGTATTTCTGTGTTATCTGTTGTGATCTCTCCATTTTTGTTTCTAATTTTATTGATTTGATTTTTCTCCCTTTGTTTCTTGATGAGTCTGGCTAATGGTTTGTCAATTTTATTTATCCTTTCAAAGAACCAGCTTTTGGTTTTGTTGATTTTTGCTATGGTCTCTTTTGTTTCTTTTGCATTTATTTCTGCTCTAATTTTTAAGATTTCTTTCCTTCTACTAACCCTGGGGTTCTTCATTTCTTCCTTTTCTAGTTGCTTTAGGTGTAGAGTTAGGTTATTTATTTGACTTTTTTCTTGTTTCTTGAGGTGTGCCTGTATTGCTATTAACTTTCCCCTTAGGACTGCTTTTACCATGTCCCACAGGTTTTGGGTTGTTGTGTTTTCATTTTCATTAGTTTCTAAGCAAATTTTGATTTCTTTTTTGATTTCTTCTGTGATTTGTTGGTTATTCAGCAGCGTGTTGTTCAGCCTCCATATGTTGGAATTTTTAATAGTTTTTCTCCTGTAAGTCTTTTTACTTTCTTGATGGTATTCTTTGTTGCACAAATTTTTAATTTTGATGAAGTCTTATTTATTTTCTTTTTGCTTGCATTTTCGTGTTGTATTTTAAAAAGCATTGCCAAATATATGGTCATGAAAGAAGTACCTGTGTGCTTTCTTTTTTTTTTTTACTGCATGATATCGTTTATACGTGGCATCTAAATAGGTTGAACTTACAGAAACGAGTAGGACGGTAGTTACCAGGGCCTGGGTGGTAAGGAAATTGAAGAGATATTGTTAAAATGTGTATACGTCCAGTTACAAAATAAATAACTTCTAGAGACCTAACATAGCTCAGTTATTATAGTCAACAGTACTGTATGATATACTTAAAAACTGTTTAAGACACTAGATCTTAATGATAGTTGTATGACATGTTAGAGATGTTACCTGTGTGCTTTCTTAAAGAGTTTTTAGTTTTAGCTGTTATATTTAAATCTGAATTACATTTTGAGTTAAGCTTTTAATATGGTGTGAGGTAGCGGTCCAACTTCATTCTTTAACAAGTGGGTGTTCAGTTGACTGAACACCACTTGTTGAAAAGACCTCTTCCCTCAATGAATTGTCCTGGCTCCTTTGTCTAAAAGTAATTAACCATAATGTGGAAATTTATTTCTAGACTCTGAGTTCTATTCCAGTGATTTGTATGTCTCTTCTTATGGCAATATTACACTGTCTTGAATATTGTAAGTTTATAGTAAGTTTTGAAAGGAGGAAGTATAAATCCTCTAATTTAATTATTTTTATCAAGATTATTTTGACTCTCTCAATTCCTTGAATTTCTGCTTGAACATAAGTATCAGCTTGCAAAATTGTTAGAAATACATAGTTTAAATTTTGATAGGAATTGGGTTGAATCTTAGGTCACCTTGGTTATTATTGCCATCTTAACAACATTAAGTCTTTTGATCAATGATCATGGGATTTCTTTGCATTTATTTAGATCTCTGTTGCTCCAGTGATGTTTTGTGTTTTGTCATGTGCAAGACTTACACTTATTTTGTTAATTTTTTTCTAAGTATTCTATTCTTTTTGCTGCCATTTTAAGTGGAATCTTTCTTAAATTTTACTTTAAGGTTACTCATTAAGAATGCATAGAAAAACAACTTATTTTTGTATATTGATCTTTTAGCTGCAACCTTGATGGACTTTACATAAAAGTTCCCTTGGTATCTCTAATTTTCTTGAAGAGATCTCTAGTCTTTCCCATTCTGTGTTTTTCTTGATTTCTTGGCACTGATTACTGAGGAAGGCTTTCTTATCTCTCCTTGCTAAGCTTTGGAATTCTGCATTCAAATGGGTATATCTTTCCTTTTATCCATTGCTTTTCACTTCTCTTCTTTTTACAGCTATTTGTAAGCCCTCCTCAGACAGGCAATTTGCTTTTTTGCATTTCTTTTTCTTGGATATGGTTTTGATCCCTGTATCCTCTACAATATCACGAACCTCTATCCATAGTTTATCAGGCACTCTGTCTATCAGATCTAATCCCTTGAATCTGTTTGCCACTTCCACTGTATAATCGTAAGGGATTTGATTTAGGTCATACCTGAATGGTCTAGTGGAATTCCCTACTTTCTTCAGTTTAAGTCTGAATTTGGCAGTGAGGAGTTCATGATCTGAGCCACAGTCAGCTCCCGGTCTTGTTTTTGCTGACTGTGAAGAGCTTCTCCATCTTGGATGCAAGGAATACAATCAGTCTGATTTCGGTATTGACCATCTGGTGATGTCCACATGTAGAGTCTTCTCTTGAGTTGTTGGAAGAGGGTGTTTCCTATGACCAGTGTGTTCTCTTGGCAAAACTCTATTAGCCTTTGCCCTGCTTCATTCTGTACTCCAAGGCCAAATTTGCCTGTTACTCCAGGTATTTCTTGACTTCCTACTTTTGCATTCCAGTCCCCTATAATGAAAAGGACATCTTTTTTGGGTGTTAGTTCTAGAAGGTCTTGTAGGTCTTCATGGAACCGTTCAACTTCAGCTTCTTCAACATTACTGCTTGGGGCATAGACTTGGATTACTGTAATATTGAATGGTTTCCCTTGGAAACGAACAGAGATCATTCTGTCATTTTTGAGATTGCATCCAAGTACTGCATTTTGGACTTTTGTTGACCGTGATGGCTACTCCATTTCTTCTAAGGGATTCTTGCCCACAGTAGTAGATATAATGGTCATCTGAGTTAAATTCACCCATTCTAGTCCATTTTAGTTCTCTGATTCCTAAAATGTCGATGTTCACTCTTGCCATCTCCTGTTTGACCACTTCCAATTTGCCTTGATTCATGGACCTAACATTCCAGGTATGCAGTATTGCTCTTTACAGCATTGAACTTAAATTCTATCACCAGTCACATCCACAACTGAACAGAGTTTTTGTTCTGGCTCTGTCTCTTCATTCTTATTCAATAAAGGACAGAAACGGTATGGATCTAATAGAAGCAGAAGATATTAAGAAGAGGTGGCAAGAATACACAGAAGAACTGTACAAAAAAAGATTCACGACCCAGATAATCACAATGGTGTGATCACTCACCTAGAGCCAGACATCCTGGAATGCGAAGTCAAATGGGCCTTAGGAAGCATCACTATGAACAAAGCTAGTGGAGGTGATAGAATTCCAGTTGAGCTATTTCAAATCCTAAAAGATGATGCTGTGAAAGTGCTGCACTCAATATTCTAGCAAATTTAGAAAACTCAGCAGTGGCCATAGGACTGGAAAAGCTCAGTTTCATTCCAATCCCAAAGAAAGGCAATGGCAAAGAATGCTCAAACTAACGCACAATTGCACTTATCTCACACACTAGTAAAGTAATGCTCAAAATTCTCCAAGCCAGGCTTCAACAGTACATAAACCATGAACTTCCAAATGTTCCAGCTGGATTTAGAAAAGGTAGAGGAACCAGAGATCAAATTGCCAACATCTTCTCGATCATCAAAAAAGCAAGAGAGTTCCAGAAAAACATCTACTTCTGCTTTATTTTTATGCCAAAGCCTTTGACTGTGTGGATCACAATAAACTGTGGAAAATTCTGAAAGAAATGGGAATACCAGACCACCTGACCTGCCTCTTGAGAAACCTGCATGTCAGGAAGCAAGTTAGAACTGGACATGGAACAACAGACTGGTTGCAAATAGGGAAAGGAGTATGTCAAGACTGTATACTGTCTCCCTGCTTATTTAACTTATATGCAGAGCACATCATGAGAAACCCTCGGCTGTAGGAAACACAAGCTGGGATCAAGATTGCCAGGAAAAATATCAATAACTTCAGATATGCAGATGACACCATCCTTATGGCAGAAAGTGAAGAAGAACTAAAGACCCTCTTGATGAAAGTGAAAGAGGAGAGTGAAAAAGTTGACATAAAGCTCAACATTCAGAAAACTAAGATCATGGCATCTGGTCCCATATTTCCATGGCATCTGGTCCGATACTTCATGGCAAATAGATGTGGAAACAGTGCAAACAGTGACAGACATTATTTTTGCGGGCTCCAAAATCACTGCAGATAGCGACTACAACCATGAAATTAAAAGACGTTTGCTCCTAGGAAGAAAAGTGATGACCAACCTAGATAGCTTATTTAAAAGCACAGGCATTACTTTCCCACTAAAGGTCCATCTAGTCAAGGCTATGATTTTTCCTGTAGTCATGTATGGATGTGAAAGTTGGACTGTGAAGAAAACTGAGCACCGAAGAATTGATGCTTTTGAACTGTGGTGTTGGAGAAGACTCTTGAGAGTCCCTTGGACTGCAAGGAGATCCAACCAGTCCATCCTAAAGGAATTCAGTCCTGAATATTCAATGGAAGAACCTATGTTGATGCTGAAACTCCAGTACTTTGGCCACCTGATGTGAAGAACTGACTCATTTTAAAAGACCCTGATGCTGTGAAAGATTGAAGGCAGGAGAAGAAGAGAATGACAGAGAATGAGACATTTGGATGGCATCACTGACTCAATGGACATGAGTTTGAGTGAACTCTGGGAGTTGGTGATGGACAGGAAGGCCTGGCATGCTGTAGTCCATGGCGTTGCCAAGAGGCAGGCACAACTGAGTGACTGAACTGAACTGATGGACTTACTTATTATTATTAATTCTAATAATTTTCTTGTGGATTCCTTAGATTTTTTTTGTAAACAACATCATGCCATTCACAAATAGAGATGTTTTTACTTCTTATTTTTCAATCCAGATCTCCTGTATTTTGTTTTCTTGCCTGATTATCCAGGCTAGAACCTCCATTACAGTGTTGAATAGAGGTAGCAAGAACAGAGTTCTTGTCTAAATTAAAAATAATATTCTCAGAAAATTTTGAAAGCATTTACTGCTGTAATGAGAACATGAAAATGATACATTTCTTTTCTTGATTTGAAAATTCTTTAACTTCCTTTTCCTGGAAGCTTTCACGATCTTTTGGTCCTGTTGTTTTCAGTTTCTTGATAATGTGTAGGACGAAAAGGAAGTAGATGAGTCTAGTTCTTCATGCCAGAGGTTTCTCTCCATCTTCCTATTTTCAGTCCTGTATATTATACCTCATATCTAAATTCCAGACACTCACTGATTCAATATTTCTAGAGAATAAGACTCAGATTTATTAAATTTTCCTAAAATTCTTTCCATGTCACCCACATAAATGTTTAACTGACAAATCTGTATTCTTAAACTGCCATAGGAATTGTTACCTGTAATCATCTGAATCAACTGATATTTAACAGCTAGAGATAAGTATGATCTGTGGATTTGAAATGTTCACTGTGCATTTCCACTTCATGATTATAAGTTAATTGTGGCTAATAAAAGCATTGTCTATTTCCAATCAAGTTAGAAATCATGAGAAGATATTATTTCCAAGTCCCTTTTTAGTCTACCCATATAATTGAGTTTAGGGTTTCCCAGGTGACTCACTGGTAAAGAATTTTCCTGCTAAACAGGAGATGGAAAGTTTGATCCCTGAGTCGGGAAGATGCCCTGGAGAAGGAAATGGCAACCAACTCCAGTATTCTTGCCTGGGAAATCTCATGGACATAGGAGCCTGGTGGGCTACAGTCCATGGGGTCACAAAATAATTGGGCGTGACTTAGTGACTAAACAACAACAACATAATTGAGTTTGTTGTTGTTCATTCACTAAGTTGTGTCTGACTGTTGCCGACATCATGGACTGCACCACATCTGTCTTCCCTGTCCTTCATTATCTCCCAGAGTTTGCTTAAAGTCATGTCCGTTGGGTCAGTGATGTCATCCAATCATTTCATCCTCTGTTGTCCCCTTCTCGCCCGCCATCAATCTTTCCAGCATCAGGATCTTTTCCAAAGAGTTGGCTTTTCGCATCAAGTGCCCACAGTATTGGATATTCAGCTTCAGCATCAGTCCTTCCAATGAATATCCAGGGTTAATTTCCTTTAGGATTGACTGATTTGCTCTCCTTGCTGTCTAAGGGACACTCAAGAGTCTTCAGCACCAGTTTGAAAGCATCAGTTCTTTGGCGCTCAGCCTTCTTTATGGTCCAACTCTCACATACATTCATGACTGCTGGGAAAACCATAGCTTGGAAATTATTTCATGTGGAAAATTGTCAAAGGCTTTCACATCAGTGGGACCATATGGATATTTCAGAAAATAACTCTGCTATATACTGAAAACACAATATAGAAAAGGTTCCATAATAAATAGGTTGATAAAAAATATTCAATAAAATATGCAAGGAGATTTTTAAATCAATGAAAAAAATTTAAATTCCCACTTGAATGTCCATATACCAAAATAAATTCCAGATGAGTAGAAAAAATTCCCAAAAGAATATGAAAGCAAGCATCTTTTTAACTGAGTTTAGAATGGGAAAGGGCTTCTAAGCATGAAAACTCTGGAAAAAAATTAAAAGACAATAGATCAAAATATTTGATTATATAAAAATTTTAAACTTTTGAAAATAAAAATCATGAAGACAGTAAAAGACTAATTATAAACTGCATAAAAAGTGTTGACAACAAGTATATGTGTAGTTAATAGTCTTAACATTTAAAGTTAATAGTCTTAGCATTTAAAGAGCTCAGAAAAACACTACAACCTATAGCAAAGTCGGCAATGACATGAGTAGATCATTCCCAAAGCTGAAAAATATAATCACCAAATATGCAAAATATCCTCACTAATAATCAATGGGATAAAAATTAAAAGTAACATGACATCCATCTTTGAAATGAGAATTAATAAACTGATAATGTTTATTGCTGGGCTTCCGTGATGGCTCTAGTGGTAAAGATACCACTTGCCATTGCAGGACACATAAGAGATATGGGTTCAACCCTGGGTGAAGAAGATCCCCTGAAGGAAGACATGGCAACCCACTCCAGTATTCTTGCCTGGAGAATCGCTATGGACAGAGGAGCCTGGTGGGCTACAGTCCATAGGGTTGCAAAGAGTTGGACTTGACTGAAGCGATTTAGCGTGCACATGTTTATTATCACCAGAGCTGTTGTGGCATGGGTTCTCTCTGGGACACTAATGGAGTCATGTACCTTTTCTTAAATGCTATTTGGAGTTATGGCTTTTGCATTTATGCCCTTAATTCCATTATCAAAGTCCTTGAAATCCATCTTAAAATACAAGATATGCTGAAAATTTTGAACTCAGAGAAACAATAGAATGGTGGTTGCCACATGTCAGGGTGTAGGGGAAATGGGGAAATATCTTTCAAGGTGTATTATCTTCCAGTTAACCAAATGAATGAGTTCTGGGGGTCTAACGTACACATGGCAATAATAACTAACAACACTGTGTGTATATTTGAATGCTGCCAAGAGAGTAGATCTTAAGTGTTTTAACCATAAAAAAAATATAAAAATTATAGACAGGATTGAGATGTTAGTTAATGCTATGATGGTGATCACTTTGCAATATATAAATGTATCAAATTAATACCTTTCACACCTTAAACTTATGCAGCGTTTTGTGTCAATTATATCTCAGTAAAACTGGAGGTAAAAGCTAAAGATATGATCAAAGTTTATTTAATTATTTAAGATATTAAAAAAGAAACAAAATTCCAACAACAGTATAATAAAGAAATTGTGATACAGCTATACAGTGGATTATTATTTAGCTTTTGAAAATCTTGTTCCAAAAATATTTAATGAAATAAAAACTACTTACAACACATATTTAGTATAAAGGAAGATAAGTATAAAGGAATATAGCATCACTGACTCAACAGACATGGGTTAGAGCAAACTCCAGGAGATGGGAAACCTGGCATGCTGCAGTTCATGGGGTCACAGAGTCAGACATGACTTAGTGACTGAACAGTAACAGTAACATAAAAGAATATAAGTACTTTTAAGCAAGTGATTTTCTAAAAATCTTTATACTCATAAGCTAATTTTAAAAACTAGATGGGTATATAGTTCTCTAAAATGTTAATACTGATTGTCTCTCCTGAATGATATGAGTAATTTGTTTTACATTGGCACTTTCCTGTATTTAAATTTTTTTATAATATGCACAAATTGTTTTTAGAACAGAAAAATTATCAAACACTGTTACCTATGAGAGAGGCTTCCCTTATAATTTGTTTCCTCCAAAATAACCGTATATATACTTTGTCAGGATTTATTTACAAAAATATTAGTATTATATCAATACACTAGTATTTTCCTAATTATTGTGATTAATTAACTAAGTTAGAAATCCTGTCATTCCTAATCCAGATTGGAAAAGAAGAAGTAAAACTCACTTTTTGCAGATGATAAGATACATAGAAAACCCTAAAGACACCACCAGAAAATTGCTAGAGGTTATCAATAAATAAAGCAAAGTTTCAGGATATAAAATTAATGCACAGAAATCTTTTGCATTTTTATACACTAACAATGAAAAATCAGAAAGAGAAATTAAGGAAACAATCCTATTCACCATTGCAATAAAAAGAATAAAATACCAAGGAATAAACCTATCTTTGGGCTTCCCTGGTGGCTCAGAGGGTAAAGCGTCTGCCTGCAATGCAGGAGACCTGGGTTCAATCCCTGGGTTAGGAAGATCCCCTTGAGAAGGAAATGGCAACCCACTCCAGTACACTTGCCTGGAAAATCCCATGGACGGAGAAGCCTGATAGACTACAGACCATGGGATCACAGAGTCGGACACGACTGAGCGACATCACTCATCACAAAGAGACAAAAGACCTGTATGTAGAAAACTATAAGATACTGGTGAGAGGAACTAAAGATGACGCAAGCAAATGGAGAGATATATACCATGTTCCTGGATTGGAAGAATGAATATTATGAAAATAATAGCAAATACTACCCAAAGCAATCTACAGATTCAGTGCAATCCCTATCAAACTATCAATGATATTTTTCACAGAATTAGGACAAAAATTTTCACAATTTGTACGGCAACACAAAAGAGCTTGAATAGCCAAAGCAATCTTGAGAAAGAAGAATGGAGCTGGAGGAATCAACTTACCTGACTTTAGACTATACTACAAAGCTACAGTCATCAAGACACTATAATCCTAGCACCAAAACAGAAATATGGACCAATAGAACAAGATAGAAAGCCCAGAGATTAAACCCACACACCTATGGGCACCTTATCTGTGACAAAAGAGGCGAGAATATACAATGGAGAAAAGATAGTCTCTTCAGTAAGTGGTACTGGGAAAACTGGACAGCCATGTGTAAAAGAATGAAATTAGAATACTTCCTAACACCATACACAAAAGTAAACTCAAAATGGATTAAAGACCTACATGTAAGACCAGAAACTATAAAGCTCTTAGAGGAAAACATAGGCAGAACACTCTTTGACATAAATCACAGCAATATCCTCTATGACCCACCTCCTAGAGTAATGGAAATAAAAACATAAATAAACAAATGGGACCTAATTAAACTTAAAAGCTTTTGCACAGTGAAGGAAATTATAAATGAGGTGAAAAGACAACCTTTAGAAATAATAGCAAATGAAACAGCTGATGAAGGATTAATCTCCAAAATATACAAGCATTTCATTCAGCTCAATACCAGAAAGACAAACAGCCCAATCGAAATGTGGGCAGAAGACCTAAACAGACATTTCTCCAAGGAAGACATACAGATGGCTAATGAACACATGAAAAAATATTTAACATTGCCCATTATTAAAGAAATGGAAATTAAAACTACAATGAGGTTATCACTTCACACCAGTCAGAATAGCCATCAGGAAAATCTACAAACAGTAAATTCTAGAACCGGTGCGGAGAAAAGGCAATCCTCTTACACTGTTGGTGGAAATGCGAATTGATACAGCCACTATGGAGAACAGTATGGTGACACCTTCAAAAACTAGGAAAAAACTACCATATGACCCAACAGTCCCACTACTGGACATATGTACACTGAGGAAACAGTAACTGAAAAAGCCACATGTGCCCCAGTGTTCATTGCAGCACTATTTACAGTAGTGAGGGCGTGGCTGCAACCTATAAGTCCATTGACAGACGAACGGATAAAGAACTTTTGGTACATACACACAATGGGATATTACTCAGCCACAAAAAGGAGCACATTTGACTCCGTTTTAATAAGGTGGATGAATCTAGAGCCTATTATACAGAGAGAAAGTCAGAAAGAGAAAAAAACAAAAAACAAATATTGCATATCAAGGCATATGTATGAATATATGTTGCTCCAGGGCAGCAATGGAAATGCATACGTAGAAAACAGACTTGTGGACACAGAATGGGAAGGAGAGGATGGGATGAACTGAGAGAGTAGCATTGAAACATATATATTACCATATGTAAAATTAAATAGCCAGTGGAAATTTGCTATATAAAGCAGGGATCTCAAACCTGGTGCTCTGTGATAGCCTAGAGGGCTGGGATGAGGGTGGGAGGTGGGAGGGGATTCATGGCTGATCCATGTTGATAGATGGCAGAAACCAATATAATATTGTAAAGCAATTATCCTCCAGTTAAAAATAGATTAATTAAAAAAAAAATCCTGTCCTTCCTTAGAGCTGTCATCAGCTTTGTTTAAGCCATGAAACATTTTAATTTATAGCTTTTTTAAGAAAATCCTAAATCATATAGGATATAGGTCTTCTAATTCTTTTTCAAATTCGTGCTGTATTTTCCAAAATGACCTGTCAGAACATCATCATAATTCCTTGCATTTTTTTGCAGTCTTTCACGGAATTGATCTCTTCTAATTTTAACTACAGCCCTGAACAAGAAGTAGTGTAAGTTTTTAATGGCAATCCACTCCAGTATTCTTGCTTGGAAAACCTCATGGACAGAGGATCCTGGTAGACTATAGTCAAAAAGTCATGTACAATTGAGTACTCAAACAGTTGTCTGGGCTTGACATAAACTGTTGAACTGTGGTGCCAACACACATTTTCTGATTCTAGATCTACCATTTGAACCTTAGAAGTTATCCATTTCAGTCAGTTGATTTTATATATTAAGAAAATGAGACATAGAGAAGCTAAATGATACAGCCTAAATTGCAGAGATAATAAGTGCCAGACCTATGACAAGCTCCCCTTCTGTGTCTGAAACTAGTACTCTTTTGATCAATCTCCCTTAGAGATAAGACCTAAATACTTAGCATTAATGTTTCAACAAATATACGGACTCCTTAATTCACTATCGAATGGCTAACATAATTTTTAGTAAGATTTTCTTAGCATTGGTTCATTATTTTACCATTTCTGTCCTTGTGTTGCCTAAGGATGCCTCTGAGGCAAGTTGACACAGGCTTACTTAGTTAAAAGGTTGTTTAAAACAGCAGAGCCACTCAAATACTTTTCTTTGATGATTTAAAAAGGTGGTATGAAAAACATTTTTGATTTGAAGTTTAGAAGGCACTTCTGGAACACAAGTGATTTAAGAATACTCTGGAAGATGTTACATCATAAAAACATGTAGCAATAGTAAAGCAAATACGTGAGCTTATTTACTTTTATTGTTCTGACTGTTAACTGATTTCTGGAATAAATCTTGCTTATATCTTGACCATCTATTATTATCACCTAACCACTTCACTTTCACTTTTCACTTTCATGCATTGGAGAAGGAAATGGCAACCCACTCCAGTGTTTTTGCCTGGAGAATCCCGGGGACAGTGGAGCCTGGTGGGCTGCCGTCAGCAACCATCTTCCTCAGTGTTTCTTATGCAATAGCATATGGATTACTTTTTAAAGCATCTAACATTGTATGGTAAGCGGTAATGAAGACTAACCATTCGTGTTCCACAAACATTTACTGCATGGATACAATATGTCAAGTGCAAATAAGACATAGACAAAAATTCCTGTGCCTAGGGTACATGTAGCCTATTATAGAAGACACAATTCAAATTAATTCAAAAGATACTTGCTGAGAACTGATCATATGTCACCTGAGCAGACCAAGAAATATGAGCACCTATAAAGCAGGCTGATGTCTTAGCACTTCAACAGGTTCATAATCCTTAAGGTTTTCTGAATAATTATTTAGTAGAGGCAGACAGAACATGATCTTTTTAATAAGAAAAGTTGTACATCATTTTTGTTGTTTATAATCAAGGTTGTATTACTTGTGGTTTTCTGAACCAGGACAATTCTTGATAAAACTCAAGCTGTTTTAGAATCTAAACAATAAAAAGTTCTTCATTTTTGATATAGAGTACCCCTCCATTCAGTTTTAGAAATGTAGCACGTGAGTTGGGAGCTTCTGAAGATGTTTGGGACCTTGGTGTAATCCTTTTTGCTAATCAATCCAGTCAGCCTTCCCTTACTTTAAAATTTTCTGATCAATCCTGATAAATTTGGCAGCTGTGCTTCTTTAAATAGTTGGTAAGAGCAATCGTTTTTGCACACTGACAAAACAAAACATAGTTTTATCTGCTTGGAGGTTATCTTCCCTCCCTAAAACCATTTCACTGTTGATTTACAAAGTAAACAAAGGATAAAACTCCACCAGTGATAAATGTTTGCTTGTCTTTAGTATTATACATCCCTGACTGTCAGTGCTTTTTAACCAAAATTATGGTTCTTTATTTCAATGTAGTGTCACATAGCAGTATTATTGAAAATACTTTAAGTGAGAATCAGGGTTTCAGTTACATTTGGTTTAATGCATACAACACCATAGATGAACATAACTGCCAGATGAACATGGGCCATCTGTGTTTTGCCAGATTCCCATATATGCAGGCAGCGATGGTCATGTCACCACCCACTTCTCTTCTGGGAAACTGGTGAATTTCTTTTGATATGTATAGTAAGATGTTCCCAGATATCAGAAAAGTAAAATTGTTGTGGCAAAGTTATCAAAAAGAGAAAAGAAGTTATGATTTTAGGCCTGATCTCATGTCAGACTATCTCAATTCAAACTCCTAACTTGTCAATTGGACTTTCATCTCTTTTCATACACTAAAAATATCAAAATTCTTTACAGAAATAAAATACAAATACATACTTTAAAAAATTATGTATAAAAGCAAAGAGTGTAGTATCTATATGGTAAATGTCCTTTGAAAGACTTGTTTGGCACAGGTTGAATCTAATGTTGGTTGTACAGAAAATGGCTTTTTTTTTGTAGTAAGCCCAAACTTTTTTCTTTTTCCTTTTTTGTCTTTCCTTTCTCTTTCTTTTCTTTTCCCCTTCCTTCTTTCCTTTTCTCTTCCTATCTCCTTTTCTTTCTTACTCTTCTTTTTTTTTTTTCACCCAAAGACCTTCAAACTACATTTACAGTTGGAATTTACTCTTTGGAAAATTCCCATAACTGGTTCAATATGCAGAATGCTTCTGAAATTCTTTCAGCGATAAATGTTAGATGAGGAATATCATTCATGGAATTTTTTTTAGTTATGCCTTGCTCACTTTTTAATGGAAGTGAAACTCCGTTATAAACAATGATCTTTCTTTTCAATGATTTCCTGGGATGATCCAGAGGGATGGTATAGGGAGGGAGGTGGGAGGGGGGTTCAGGATGGGGAACACGTGTACACCCATGGCAGATTCATGTTGATGTATGGCAAAACCAATACAATATTGTAAAGTAGTTAGCCTCCAATTAAAATAAATAAATTTATATTAAAAATTTTTTTCGGAAAAAACTATTTCATTCTTATGTATCAGTGCTAGTACTCCATTCCTGGAGAAGGAAATGGCACCCCACTCCAGTATGCTTGCCTGGAGAATCCCAGGGACGGGGGAGCCTGGTGGGCTGCCGTCTATGGGGTTGCACAGAGTCGGACATGACTGACGCGACTTAGTAGCAGCAGCAGCAGCAGTACTCTGTTCCAGAAATCTGAGTATAGGCCAACTATCTCTATTCTTGAATAGACAAGGATATTTTGTTGCATTGAAAGGTCTTTAATCTATGTTTCAATTAAGCATGTTGTTAAAATTTCAAAGACAGACAATGCCTTTGATAAAATTTTTTCCAGGTTCAGAGATACGTGTATTCACAGCATCTTATTGTATGCTGAGGCAATCAATTCCTTTTCAGTCTGATTAAACTTTCCATAATATTAACCTTTCAATACAGATTACAGTGACTTAGCCTTGGTGGATTTAGAAGGGATCAACATTAGTATATTGTTGGTTAAGGTTGTTAGGCAGTCATGAATGAGTTTGCTTCTGTCCATGTTGTTTCAATTTATAAGAATAACTGTGAAAAGAAAGGCCTGGGCTGTAAGTCAAGTCACCTTAAATTAGGAAGTTCCTAAATCAGGGGCTTCCCTTGTGGCTCAGCCGGGAAAGAATACACCTGCAGAGACCTGGGTTCAATCCCTGGGTTTGAAAGATCCCCTGGAGAAGGGAAAGGCTGCCCACTCCAGTATTCTGGCCTGGAGAATTCCATGGACTGTATAGTCCACCAAGTCACAAAGAGTCGGACATGACTGAGTGACTTTCATTTCATTTCATTTCAAGTCAAGGCTAAGAAAATAGGCTGTGTTATCTTTGGAGAAGATGTCTCATACTACCTGGGAGGTCTAAGAAGGTTTTGTAAGGTAAAAAGATTTCTGGATAAATTTTAGAGGATGAATAAAAGATTTTTGGCAAGAGTCTTCAATGACAGGTGATAGGATGTGAAAAACTGGGGAAGGAGTGGCATGAAAGAAACCAGGCATTCTAGAACCTGTGAAGACTACTGTGTGGCTCAGTTACAAGGTGCCATGGAAGGTGAAGCTGGATATAATAGGCAGGGACCAGATCCTAAAGAACCTTTTAGGTCATTCTAAGGAATCTGACAGGCTGCTTTAAGTTGATGGAGAGCCACAGAAGGATGTCGAGCAGTTTTAGAAAGAAAACTCACACAATGTGAAAGCTGTGACTGCGTGGGGATGAATCTGGAAAGAGATTCCAATCAAGAGAGTGCACATTGTCCTAGGTTTAAAAATGATTCTTTAGGTTAATCTGTGAGCAAATTGATTCGTGAAATAATGAAACAGTACACTTGGGTAGGCGTTATAGCAACTATATTAAAACTCCTTTTCAGTCCTGTTTTGGAAACTTGATGGCAATATTCAGAATAGAAGCAAATTGTGAACTGAAAATTGTTTTGATTCACTCATATGTTCAAGCCATTATGACAGATGCCTTGTGGGGAATTAATTTCTTTTTAATTAACTATTTCTACTATTCCAAAACCTTGAAATCTATTTAGGTAGAGAGACTATAAGTATCTGAAGAGTAAATGTTATTATCTTTAAATAATAACTGTTGAGATTAACCCTATCTTCATATAGAGAATCTGAACCCTCAGGTAATTAAAGAAGTATGTATTCAGCTTGTCAATGGCAGCTCCCTGTGGTCACCCACTCGTCTTTCTGATTCCAGGCACTGTGAGCTTCAGGTTCGTACATCACCGCAACACACACTTACTGTTAAATGGCTTGGGCAGCCTACTAGACAGTTGCTCTATGAATGCAGTTAAAATTAGAATATGGTAGTTTTTTAAAATTCATAACAGAGGCTGTTTCAAGCTCTGAATATGAACTTTCTTCATCTGGTAGAATCTATGGAGCTTTTCAAATGATAGATCGTAACAGTCCCTCTAATTTTAAAATTACTTATTTAACAGAGATTCTTGTTGGCAAACTTGCTCTAGAAACCTACGCATCTCCCAAGAAGATAAGTACTAATTAGAAGCTTATTCAAGAAATTGGTCTACTCCCCAGAACACTGAACAATGAGGATATTTTCTGAACTCTTCTGAAAAATTACTGCTAATTATTGAAAATTAAGTTGCAAGTAGTACCAACATAGTTATTAGCAACACAACTTTGATAGACTTCCTCCCAAAAGAGAGCTATAAATTGCATAATATAATTCTGAAAATAAATGCCTGTCACCATATACCATAGCTATATATTATCATCAGTTCATTTCAGTCGCTCATTTGTGTCCAACTGTTTGTGATCCCATGGACCTGAAGCATGCCAGGCCTCCCTGTCCATCACCAACTCCCAGAGTTTACTGAAACTCATGTCCATTGAGTCAGTGATGCCATCCAACCATCTCATCCTCTGCCGTCACCTTCTCCTCCCTCTTTCCCTTTTTTCCCAAGGAGCAAGCATCTTTTAATCTCATGGCTTCAGTCAGCATCTGCAGTGATTTTGAAGCCCCCCAAAATAAAGCCTCTCACTGTTTCCGTGGTTTCCCCATCTATTTGCCATGAAGTGATGGGAACAGATGCCATGATCTTAGTCTTCTGAATATTGAGTTTTAAGCCAACTTTTTCACTCTCCTCTTTCACTTTCATCAAGAGGTTCTCCAGTTCTTCGCTTTCTGCCATAAGGGTGGTGTCATCTGCATATGTGAGGTTATTGATATTTCTCCCAGCAATCTTGATTCCAGTTTGGGCTTCATCCAGCCAAGCATTTCTCATGAGGTACTCTGCATGTAAGTTAAATAAGCAGGGTGACAATATACAGCCTTGACGTACTCCTTTTCCTATTTGGAACCAGTCTGTTGTTCCATGCCCAGTTCTAACTGTTGCTTCCTGATCTACATATAGGTTTCTCAAGAGGCAGGTCAGGTGGTCTGGTATTCCCATCTCTTTCAGAATTTTCCACAGTGTGTTGTGATCCACATAGTCAAAGTCTTTGGCATAGTCAATAAAGCAGAAGTAGATACTTTACTGGAACTCTCTTGATTTTTCAATGATCCAGCAGATGTTGGCAATTTGATCTCTGGTTCCTCTGCCTTTTCTAAATCCAGCTTGAACATCTGGAATTTCATAGTTCATGTACTATTGAAGCCTGGCTTGGAGAATTTTGAGCATTACTTTACTAGCATGTGAGATTGAGTGCAATTGTGCAGTAGTTGAGCATTCTTTGCCATTGCCTTTCTTTGGGATTGGAATGAAAACTGACCTTTTCCAGTCCTGTGGCCACTGCTGAGCTTTCCAAATTTGCTGGCATATTGAGTGCAGCACATTCACAGCATCGTCTTTTAGGATTTGAAATAACTCAACTGGAATTCCATCACCTCCACTAACTTTGTTCACAGTGATGCTTCCTAAGGCCCACTTGATTTTGCATTCCAGATGTCTGGCCTTAGGTGAGTGATCACACCATTGTGATTATCTGGGTCGTGAAGATCTTTTTTGTATAGTTCTGTGTATTCTTGCCACCTCTTTGTAATATCTTCTGCTTCTGTTAGGTTCATACCATTTCTGTCCTTTATTGAGCCCATCTTTGCAAGAAATGTTCCCTTGGTATCTCTAATTTTCTTGAGATCTCTAGTCTTTCTCATTCTATTGTTTTCCTCTATTTCTTTGCATTCATCACTGAGGAAGGCTTTCTTAGCTCTCCTTACTATTCTTTGGAACTCTGCATTCAAATGGGTATGTCTTTCCTTTTCTCCTTTGCCCTTCACTTCTCTTCTTTTCATAGCTATTTGTAAAGCCTCTGAAGACAACCATTCTGCCTTTTTGCATTTCTTTTTCTTGGGGATTGTCTTGATCCCTATCTCCTGTACAATGTCACAAACCTCTGTCCATAGTTCTTCAGGCACTCTATTAGATCTAATCCCTTGAATCTACTTGTCACTTCCACTTTATAATCGTAAGGGATTTGATTTAGGTCATACCTGAATGGTCTAGTGGTTTTCCCTACTTTCTTCAAATTAAATCTGAATTTGGTAATAAGGAAGTTCATGATCTGAGCCACAGTCTTGTTTTTGCTGACTATATAGAGCTTCTCCATGTTTGACTGCAAAGAATATAATCAGTCTGATTTTGGTATTGTTCATTTGTATGTCTGTTTCAGTGATGTCTATTTGTAGAGTCTTCTCTTGTGTTGTTTGTATTTGCTATGACCAGTGCGTTCTCTTGGCAAAACTCTATTAGGCTTTGCCCTGCTTCATTCTGTACTCCAAGGCCAAATTTGCCTGTTACTCCAGGTATTTCCTGACTTCCTACTTTTGCATTCCAGTCCCCTATAATGAAAAGGACATCTTTTTTGGGTGTTAGTGCTAGAAGGTCTTGTAGAAAGACAAATATATCATGGGTTAAAAATTGAAGGACATAACCTCTAGGGTCTTTTAACTTTGCGTTACTGTGATTTTAGCAATTTTGGAATATATAAATATACTTTTATATTTATATTTAGATGTATTTATTTATGTTTATACATTTATATTTTGACTATATATGTATATATTTAAATGTATTTTATATAAATATATTCCATAAAATATTTGAAATAAGTATTGTGCTTGTGTAGTAAACCACATGAATTACTACATTAACTCTGAATGTGTTCAAAGTAAGCTTGCCCTTATTGAGGAAAGTCACAGCCTGGGGCTATTCATGTGTAAAAGCAATGGAACTTGGGTTCTTGGTGGTTATCTGGGCTTCTGCTTTTTCTTCCCCACCAAAATAAGGTGCTAAGTAGCAGACCCTTAAAATCACCTAACCAGGCACCTATTGTAGGATGCATATTTTTAAAATGTGATCTGAGGGATTTAAAGATTTGTATAGGAAGTGATGTACATGATGATTATCTATCTGTCAACACATATATTTGTGTCCTTGTATCCTAGGACTTGGACTGTAGTGTAAATAAGCTTGGCATCTGGCATATCTGTATTTGGTAGGAAATAAGAGAGATGCAAGGGATCTGGGGGCTGATGGAGGAAATGGGGCAGAGCTCAAAGGGAACTGTAGTGAGCTGAATAGAAGCCAAAGGACTCAACACTGTGAGAGAAGTGATCAAGAGAAATGGACTGAAAAGTTGGAATAGAGACCACAGTCTCTAGGAGGCATGGATTTAAAGATTAGGCCCAGAAAGCAGAGTCTCCTCCAAAAAAAAAAAAAAAAAAAACATGGAGAACTACCTTCAAATCTTTGAATCAATCAATGACAATTTAATGTAATAGTTATAAAGTGAGATACATTATTTTCTTGGGCTCAAAAATCACTGCAATAGTGACTGCAGCCATGAAATTAAAAAATCCTTGCTCCTTGGAAGAAAAGCTAATGACAAACCTAGTCAGTCAGTTCAGTCACTCAGTCACGTCCGACTCTTTGAGACCCTATCAACCACAGCACGTCAGGCTTCCCTGTCCATCACCAACTCCTGGAGCTTGCTCAAACTCATGTCCATCAAGTCAGTGATGCCATGCAACAACCTTATCCTCTGTCATCCCCTTCTCCTCCTGCCTTCAATCTTTCCCAGCATCAGGGTCTTTTCCAGTGAGTCAGTTCTTGGCATCAGGTGGCCAAAGTATTGGAACTTCAGTTTCAACATCAGTCCTTCCAATGAATATTCAGGATTGATTTCCTTTAGAATGGACCGGTTTGATCTCCTTGCAGTCCAAGGGACTCTCAAGAGTCTTCTCCAACACCACAGTTCAAAAGCATCGATTCTTCGGCACTCAGCTTTCTTTATGGTCCAACTCTCACATCCATCCATGACTACTGGAAAAACCATAGCTTTGACTAGATGGACTTTTGTTGAAAACAGTAATGTCTCTGCATTTTAATATGCTGTCTAGGTTTGTCATAGCTTTTCTTCCAAGGAGTAAGCATCTTTTAACTTAATGGCTGCGGTCACCATCTACAGTGTTTTAAAAAGCAGAGATATTACTTTGCCAACCAGGTCTGTATAGTCACAGCTATGGTTTTTCCAGTAGTCATGTATGGATGTGAGAGTTGGACCATAAAGAAAGCTGAGTACCGAAGAATTGATGCTTTTGAACTGTGGTGTTGGAGAAGACTCTTGAAAGTCCCTTGCACAGCAAGGAGATCAAACTGGTTCATCCTAAAAGAAATTGGTCCTGAATATTCATTAAAAGGACTGATATTAAAGCTGAAGTTCCAATATTTTGGTCACATGATGCAAAGAACTTACTAGAAAAGACCCTGATGCTGGGAAAGATTGAAGGCAGGAGGAGAAGGGGACAACAGAGGATGAGATTTTTGGATGGCATCACTGACTTGATGGACATGAGTTGAGCAAGCTCTGGGAGTCAGTGAAAGACAGGGAAGCCTGGTGTGCTTCATCCATAGGGTCGCAAAGAATTGGACAAAACTGAATGACTGAACAACATAAAATGAGATCTTGACATTCAGACTGCCCGAGTTTGACTACTGACCTAGTACCAGTTACAAGACATTAAGCAGCTGAAACAGTAGTTCTGTGTCCCAGAAAAATGAGGGTAATAGTACCTACCTATTAGCATTGTTGTTGATATTAATTGACTTAATTTACATAGAACCCTTACAACAGATATAGAGCCCTTACATATATATATGCATGATATATGTATATGTATGCCTTCAGTTCATTTCAGTCGCTCAGTTGTGTCCGACTCGTGACCCCATGAATTGCAGCACGCCAGGCCTCCCTGTCCGTCACTAACTCCCGGAGTTTACTCAAACCCATGTCCATCGAGTTGGTGATACCATCCAGCCATCTCATCCTCTGTCGTCCCCTTCTCCTCCTGCCCCCAATCCCTCCCAGCATCACAGTCTTTTCCAATGAGTCAACTTTTTGCATGAGGTGGCAAAGTACTGGAGTTTTAGCTTTAGCATCATTCCTTCCAAAGAAATCCCAGGGCTGATCTCCTTTAGGATGAACTGGTTGGATCTTCTTGCAGTCCAAGGGACTCTCAAGAGTCTTCTCTAACACCACAGTTCAAAAGCATCAATTCTTCGGCATTCAGCTTTCTTCTCAGTCCAACTCTCACATCCATACATGACCACTGGAAAAACCATAGCCTTGACTAGACAGACCTTTGTTGGCAAAGTAATGTTTCCGCTTTTGAATATTCTATCTAGGTTGGTCATAACTTTTCTTCCAAGGAGTGTCTTTTAATTTCATGGCTGCAGTCACCATCTGCAGTGATTTTGGAGCCCCCCAAAATAAAGTCTGACACTGTTTCCACTGTTTCCCCATCTATTTGCCATGAAGTGATGGGACCAGATGCCATGATCTTAGTTTTCTGAATATTGAGCTTTAAGCCTTATACGTACCTATATCAGTCACATTATTATTATTACTACTTTTATTTCTCCCAAGCAGAGGACTTCTGATAATGACATTGAGCACATAGTTTGCTCGTCAATCCAGTTTGAAACTGCTGAACCCTTTCTTCAAACAGCAGTAAATACTTAGAACATATATTTGAACTAAATGCTATAGATGAATTAATGGTGCCTGAAGCATTTCCTGCAGCCCATCCCTTGGACTCCCTTGGAGACCCCTGGGCACACTATAGAGCACATTTTGAAAACTACTGATGCAGTGAGAAGAATCCAAGGCTTGGAATCAAGACCTGAAATTAGGTTCTATCTGCCATTATCAGGCCATATGACCTTCAGCAGGTGCACCCTGGGCGTCTGTTTCTTATAAAGAATCAGACTAGATCAATGGTTTTCAAACTTTTCTACTTCAAATCCCCAAGTATTCCAGGGAAGAATACCAGGAACTTTTGGAGACTAGGCCCCAGGGGGCATGCTAGCTGAAGAGAAGGAACCCAACAACTTCAAAAGCTGGGGCTCCCCTGTTCATATATAGGAATTGTGTAATATTTGTTTGAAAAATGAGTAACACTGCTAAAGAAATTTTGACTAGATGATAAAAATTTATTCAGTTTTAGTTCTTCTATGCTAAGTTGCTAAGTTGCTTCAGTCACGTCCGACTCTGCAACCCCAGAGACAGAAGCCCACCAGGCTCCCCCGTCCTTGGGATTCTCCAGGCAAGAACACTGGAGTGGGTTGCCATCTCCCTCTCCAATGCAAGAAAGTGAAAAGTAAAAGGGAAGTCGCTCAGTCATGTCTGACTCTTAGCGACCCCATGGACTACAGCCCACCAGGCTCCTCCATCCATGGGATTTTCCAGGCAAGAGTGCTGGAGTGGGGTGCCATTGCCTTCTCCTTAATTGTCCTATAGTTCTTAGAAATTCATTCATTGAACTGCAGTAGCAACAGTAAGAGCATGAATGAAATTCTAAATCTGAAGAAATTGAGAAGTAGAGGAAGTTGTCTGGACTATTTACAGGGCTCTGTGCAGTGACCAATGTATATATCAATATCTCTGATTTCCAGCGAAAACGCAGAACCTCTGTGACATGAATTTTATTTGAATACTTTGGCTCCTTCGTGTTCAGAGGTGCATACACTGGCACAGTGATAACTAAGTGTGTGGACCAATGAGAAATATTACCATAAGAATATTATATACTTATAATCCAAAGAGAACTAAAATGAATGATTGTTTAAATACTGTATATTGCAGGACTTTTCTTGGTTGTTAGTGATTTCAGAAAATATATCCCTTCCAAAGTAAATGTCAAATTAAAAATCTACATTTATAATTGCTGTTTTGCTATCGGAAGTATCTGTAAACTTGGAAGCTCTTGACTAGATTGAGATTTGTTTAGTAAATTAAGTTTCCACGTTCTCTCTGGAAATAAAGCTTGTAATTAATTTATGGGTCTGTGGGTCTTGTTTATGGCTTGGATTGGTCCTTAATTTAGTCTGTCTCATTTTCAGCTTGCTAAAAGCAATGAAAACCATATAAATACATGTGACTATATAGGGAGAATGGTAGTATCTATTTATTTGTGGTTTCAATAATGATTAATATGCAGTAGTAAGGGCTGATCACCCTTATAAATATCACATAGAATGGGAGTTGAAGACTGCCCAGTGATTTTTCTCTCCAGTTATATCTCTCTCCCACTATTAAAAACTCCCACTACTGTGTCATTGTTTGTGTGTGTTAAAGTATAATATTTTCAGTGTCACAGATGAAATGTGTTAGCTTGGAGCAGTATCACCCATTAACACTTCAGCATGGCTTAGTTTATCAGATTACTTCCAGAGACTCGGGTCCTGGGGGACTGACACTAGCGATAGTAACAGTCCAATGCGGGACAGAAATCAGTAAGGTCTGCAGCATGGAGGAGGAACATGCATCCACCTGGAGACCAGAATGGGGATGTTGGGAACCATGAGTCCTAACAGGCTGGACAAAGGGCAAGATGTCGATTGAGGGATGCACATATGGAGGGGAAATGCAGAGGCCAAATACTGTGTTTTGTGACCTAGTCCAGTGCCTTGTACATAATCCATCTTCAGTAAATGATGGCTGAATCAAATTGTTTTTGTCCTAGGCTGGTTTTGGTTAGAACTAACGTTGAGATCTAATGTTAATGCATTTTAGTTATTAAAAAGATTTTGTATAGATTATTTTCGATTATTTTCTGAAATCAAATTTCTTATGAAGAGGCATAATTTCCTGTTTTAAATTTGTTTAGATAATACATTGTGTACCAAGAGAAAAAAAATCTTGTTTAAGAAAAAACACTTCAAATATAAAGCATAAATAATTCTTCCTCTAATAAGACAGTTCCTTTTATAGCTATTGAATAACAAATCTGCTACAAGGATTTTTTTTTTCATGAATCCATATGTACAGCTCTGATTAGAGGAGGTAAAAGATTCACATCTTCTTCAAATGGTAAATTAGACCCAGTAGGGGAAAAGGTGTATTTTATTATGACAGACTTTGTATTATGAAAGTGCAGAATAGGCCTCTTAAAAAAAAACAAAACCTTAAAAATGTATTTCTTGGTCTCAAATCTCTGTGTTATGATAACTGTTGATATCGGAAAGGAGTACATTATGGGCATCTTCCTCCAATGCTAATATCATTATTGTACTACAAAACATTTTACATCAAGGTCTCCTGAAGAATAATTTTAATAAACATCCTTTTTATTCTTTTTTTCCTACCCAAGATTTGCTCACATCTGCAGTTTTCAGAATAAACCACAAATGTTAGAACATCTTTACAAAGTAAAACCAACCAGAAGATAATTCTCAACCCAGGTGCCTTGGTTTAAGCCTTGACTCTCTTATTCATTTTCACCTCTGTTTAGATGCACTCATTTTTTAAAAGATCATGTCCATGTAACATTTCAAAATAAGGTTTTAAAAAGTTTAAAAATACATTGTTATCATCAAACTTATTACAAGATTGTGTTAACCTTTTCCTATTCATTTCCAGGGCTACAGCAACACACAGGGGCCAGATTATCTTCAAAGATGCTTTAGCCCAGCAATTGTGTGAACAAGGAGGTAAGAATCATCTTTGACTACTTCATATTGGTTGTGTCAGAATTGTTCATGGTAGGTCCTATTTACTGAGTAAGCATTTCATGACTGTTACTTGATCATATGCTTTGAAAATGGAGTTATTGACCCCTTACTGCTAAGTCGCTTCAGTCGTGTCCAACTCTGTGCGACCCCATAGACAGCAGCCTACCAGGCTCCCCTGTCCCTGGGATTCTCAAGGCAAGAACACTGGAGTGGGTTGCCATTTCCTTCTCCATTGACCCCTTAATATATCTAATAATTATCTTGTTGCTACTTACTAATAAAGATCTGTAGACTTCTGAAGATACTAAGTGTGAGCACAATAAACCAACAGGAAATTTATCTTCTTCTCATACTTTTTTTTCTTAATGAATTATGTTTAGTTATCTTGGAAATATGAATCTTAGTTATTTTAGAATTTTACAGAAACATACCTGCTTAATTTACTACTTAAATTTTTTATTAACTTTGTCAAAAATGTTTATTGCTTTTAATATTTGATTATGTTATATATGAGCATTGTATAGCATCCATATACTTGTTTCAACCATGTGCACTATTAATTTCAGATGCAGCATCATTTTAGGTACATTAGGTGTACGTTAAGTAGTCACATTAAGCTTTGTGACTGCCTCATACACATCCAGACTCTCACAAAAGTCTTATACCAAAGTCTTATAGATGCACATATGTAAATGCATACATGTGCACACAATGGAAAGGTAAATACCAAGGTCTGTGCCCCCACACAAGTTTATTCCCACTACCTCTCGAGCTTCTATCCAACTTTGCTTGTGTCTTCATTGTTGTATTTACTATTTAACATAGAACTTTCTTATGAAAAGTGATGGATATCATCCTTAAGAGACTGAGCTTCTCGAGTATAGGAGCCATGCCTTAGTGCTCTTTGCTGTCCCAGAAACTGGCACAGTGCTTAGCATATGAGCCTTTCCAAAAATGTTGATAGGCTAAATACAGGTTTTTCCTCAGCCATACATATATTCCTTGATTTAAGCATCCTGACAATTAATATATTTGAAGCCAGTCTTTGTATGTATCATCCCAATTTCACCATCGTCATGGACATATTGTCAGTTTTTGTTTACAGAGTGATATTTGGGGGAAACTTGTTAGCTTAATTACAGTAGTGAATTTAAAGGAAATTTCTACTAATTATCTCTCTGCTGAAGAGATTCTAATGGGTTTAAGAGAGAAATGAGGAAAATTATGTGGGTTTTTGAAAGACTTAAGATAGTGCTGTTTATTATTTGTAGTAATATATATATCACTAATATAGCTTCATCTAAGTAATGTGATATTTGATAACTATTACTGGAAAACTTCTGATTGTTTATATAATAACTCAAATTAGAAAACCCCACTCTAATTCTAGCTGCAGATATATTATCAGTATTCTTAGTTTGTTTGAACAGATTTGTATTCTGTGACCTTTGAGAATAGAAAAGTGTGATAGCCTTTGTAGTAGGCTGAAGAAATCTATCACACTGTAAATCTTTTTTCAGACTATAAAAGTGTTCAGATTACTGAAAATATAGAACACCATATATATTATATGTATCTTCTCCTGATTCTATGCAGTTTTCTGTCCAGAAAATTGCATAGAGTCAGGAGAAGATATGTCTACTTTTATTAACATTTATCATTGCCTAAAATCTGATTTATTTTAAGCCTTGGACTTTTGAGCCTCTTCTGTTGTACATAAATTGTTGGGATTTGATTGATTTGAAATGAAAAGAAAAAAAAAAAAAAAACAAGAAAAATCAGTGGGAAAAAATTCTCAACCAGTGAGGAAGAAAGTGCCTTACATAGTAGTGTTATGCCTGACCATAATTTACACAATGGTAGATGGGTATATTATTAAAAAATGCCTTTCAGCCCAGGACCAGAGGAAAACATTGAGCTTTGCAACAGCACCTAATCAACTGAACTCATATCAGTCCATCCAAGATAAGGTGGAAAGAATACTAACAAGAATGATGGCTTCTTGCTGTCAGGAATAATAAAGGAAATAATTGGTGCTATAAAATATATATTTATTTTGGTCCTATCTACTTCTGATTAAAACATTAATTATATCCTCAAATAAAATAACATAAATTTAACACGTAATAATTTCCTATGGATTGGTGGGGAATAGCCAAGTATTAAAGAGGGTAAAATGACAGTCTCTGTATACCACAGGACAGTATCTTTCAATCCCAACATACTTGGTAGTTTTTTTTATTTCACTTAAATTAAGGAATTTAAACAAAGCAAATTTTGCTTTGTGGAGCTTGAGTATAGCTATTATTACAAGATGATTACTGGCTAAGCATATTAACTACTTTTTATTGAAGTAGAGTTGATTTACCATGTTGTGTTAATTTCTGCTATACGGCAAAGTGATTCAGTTACACACATATATATGGTTTTTCTTATATTCTTTTCCACTATGGTTTATCCCAGAATATTGAATATATTTTCCTGTGCTGTACAGAAGGACCATATTGTTTAGCCATCCTATATATAATAGTTTGCACCTGGTGACTCAGGCAGTAAAGAATCTGCCTAAAATGTGGAAGACGCAGGTTCAATCCCTGGGCTGGGAAGATCCTCTGGAGAAGGGCATGGCAGGCCACTCTTGTCTGGAATTCTTTCCTGGAGAATTCCATGGACAGAAGAGCCTGGTGGACTATAGTCCATGGAGTCACAAAGAGTTGCACACGACTAAGTGACTAACACTTTCACTTTTACAAGCATATTTTTTTTAAAAAGTGAAAGACTCAGAAAACATACTGACAATATGTTAGAAGATTCCCCCTCTCTCCTGCTTCCCGTTAGATCAGGGGGATCAGGGGCTATCCCCTCCTTGGGGAATTGTGTACTAGCCTCCTCCCTACTTTCCCTTCTCCCACTGTCTCTGTACTCTGTACAGAGCTGCTAATATGGAAATAGGATTCTATCATTACTCTGCTTCGAGCCCTTCAATATCTCAATGGGAGGCAATAGTTTATCATCAGAGGAAAATCACTGCTGCTGTATAAGAATTCTTGACAACCTGGCCTTAGTTTTCCTCCTCTGCTTCATTTGTTGTTATCCTTTCATTTTTCTTTAAAATTCCTGGAATGCCTGTCTCTTAATCACCCATGTTATTGGCACTCTATACTCTTTGTTTTCTTTGTCTGAACGACCCTTTTTCATCTTTTTGTCTTCTTTGTCTAGCTCAGGGTTTCAGATCCTGCTTAGGTATTACCTTCTCCTGAAAAAAAAAAAAATCTTAGATCCCTTTTATGCTCCTCCTTGAGCTGGTCTTGGCAACTCTTATGCATGGTGACATAACTCTCAAAGCCCAGTAATAATACAAATGGAAAACCTGCCAGCATTGCTGTGTGCCATAATGCACGCTAAGCACACCACAAATATGGACTTGTTTATACTGCAACCCTCTAAAGAAGGAACTGTTATTATCTGCACTTGACAGATGAGGAAAAAAAGGTACAGTGAGAATAACTTGGTTAAGATCTCACAGTTAGAAACTGATCGAGCTGACATTAGAGTCCAGGCAGTTTGGCTAATAGTCCATGATATTAGCCCTCACATTACATTGCCTATCAAAGAAGTCTGTTACTTAAGCATGCATTCATTCATTTGATAAGTGATATTTAATACTGTAATAAGAACATTAGCATACATGCCTTGTCTGTTGTTAGCTATAAGTTCCTTGAGAGTAGTAACTGGGCTCTTTATTACTAAATCTCTAAAAAGTGAAAGTGAAAGTTGTTCAGTCATGTCTGATTCTTTGTGACCCCATGGACTGTACAGTACATGGAATTCTCCAGGCCAGAATACTGGAGTGGATAGCCTTTCCCTTCTCCAGGGGATCTTCCCAACCCAGGGATCGAACCCATGTCTCCTGCATTGCAGGTGGATTCTTTCCCAGCTGAGCCACAAGGGAAGCCTACTGAATCTCTAAAGCCTTCCACAATGTCCATTGGATAGTGTGCACCCAATAAATGTTATTGAATGAACGAACAGTTAAAGTAATATGAAATTGGACTTCAACGTATTAGCTCTGAGAAGCTGCTTTCCCTCCGACAGGGCTCTCCAGCAGCCTGCTGAGTAGAGAGGTAGGCTGGAGAGCCACCAGCATATGGATGCTGAGGAGGCAATGTACTCATCCTGAGAGTCCCCCAGAGAAGGGAGGAAGAGGCTAGTGTGGAATGTTAGGGATTGCAGGGGTGGGAGAAAGAAAGAATTCTGGAGAAGGATCAAGCTTCAGAAATGGGAGTCCTAGGGAAAACATTTCAACATGGGAGAGGCATTCAAAAGGGACAGAGGCTTCCAAAAGAATGGAGAGGAGAACAAGAAAGAAGCTTTAGAAATTTTCAATCAACAGGTCATTGGCAATTTAATGCGAGGATGGTTTCGAGAGTGGCCAGACCACACAAGGCACTTGGTTGCTTGAAAAGCTCTTGCCTAAGCTTTGGAATCCAACAGTCAAGAGAAGTGGAGAAGGCAATGGCACCCCACTCTACTACTCTTGCCTGGAAAATCCCATGGATGGAGGAGCCTGGTGGGCTGCAGTCCATGGGGTCGGGAAGAGTCGGACATGACTGAGCGTCTTCACTTTCACTTTTCACTTTCATGTATTGGAGAAGGAAATGGCAACCCACTCCAGTGTTCTTGCCTGGAGAATCACAGGGATGGGGGAGCCTGGTGGGCTGCCGTCTATGGGGTCGCACAGAGTCAGACATGACTGAAGTGACTTAGTAGTAGTAGCAGTAGTAAAGGGAAGCAACTGTTGTGAGTTGAGAAGTAAATGTGAAACATTTTTTAATTTGAGGCTTTGACAAGGGAAACTATTGATTGTTCTTGCTCCCTAATGCTGCAGCAGGGGCCCCAATAAAGACTTGCCTGAAATAAAGAAATAAAAATAAAGTTGAGGCTTTGAAAAAGTCTAGTATTAAAAGAAAGGAGAGAAAGGCCACTGAAGTGGAAAGCAAGTTCAAGGGAAAGATGGATTCTCTCTTTGTCTCTATTTCTCTCTCTGTCTCTCTCCCTCTTTCAGACAGTATTTATAGACTTTCACTGCCTTGTAAGACTTTCATTGTCTTGTAGAGAGAGACCATCAGGAGCTCACCTAGAATTGAACAAATTGGATTTAGTACTCATTCCAGAATAGGAGAAGGAAGATATGCAGGTGACACCACCCAAATGGCAGATAGCAAAGAGGAATTAAAGAGCCTCTTCCTGAAGGTGAGAGAGGAGAGTGAAAAAGCTGTCTTAAAACTCAACATTCAGAAAGCTAAGATCATGGCATACAGTCCCATCACTTCATGGCAAATAGATGGGGGAAAAATGGAAGCACTGACAGACTTTATTTTCTTGGTCTCCAAAATCACTGCGGATAGTGACTGCAGCCATGAAATTAAAAGATACTTGCTCCTTAGGGAAAAAACTATGAAAACCTAGACAGCATATTAAAAAGCAGAGATATCACTTCACTGACAGAAGTCTGTATAGTCAAAGCTATGTTTTTTTCCAGTAGTCATATATGGATGTGACAGTTGGACCATAAAGAAAGCTGAGCACAGAAGAGTTGATACTTTCAATCTGTGGTGTTGGAGAAGACTCTTGAGAGTCCCTTGGACTGCAAGGAGATCCAACCAGTCCATCCTAATGGAAATCAGTCCTGCGTGTTCATTAGAAGGACTGATGTTGAAGCTGAAGGAAGCTCCAATACTTTGGCCACCTGATGTGAAGAGCTGACTCATTGGAAAAGACCCTGATGCTGGGAAATACTGAAGGCAGGAGGAGAAGGGGCAACAGAGGATGAGATGGTTGGATGGCTCACTGACTCAATAGGCATGAGTTTGAGCAAACTCCGAGAGATAGTGAAGGCGAGGGAAACCTAGCATGCTGCAGTCCATGGGGTTACAAAGAGTCAGACACTCAGACATGAATGAGCGATGAAACAACAACAGCATGATTGGAAAATTATGAAAGCAATCGTTATGATTATTTGGGCCTATATTTTATGATTTTGGTTCAAGTTTAAAGAGAAGGAGCTTTTCTCTGAATTGGATATTATCAGCAAGTAGGTGTATTCTGTGGTTGAGGATCTCAATAAATCTTTTCCAGAAGGAAAGCAGAGCAGAGTCAAGCTAAGACTGTAACTGATAAAGAAGCAGCAGTCACTTCTATCAGCCAGGAGAGAGGGACACATGGTGTATTGTGAGTTGGACAGTGTTCTGGTTGTGCTCACATTCAGGTGTGATTAGAGTGGTCCTGTGTGTATTGACCCACCATGATTATAGAGTGGCTTTGTCTGAAGCTGATGTTCTGTGAGATTGTTTCTGTTTGCCAGAAGAGCACCATGGCCCAACTGTGAGTGCCAGGCCAGCTTCTGGATGTCAAGGGCTGCTTTTCCTTTCTTGAGGCCTGGGGGAGAATGATGTTAATAGATTGTCATTGTCTTTTGGGTTTAGGCTTTATGAGGATTTTGAATCAGAAAAATAGGTCTAGATCCAGGTTTTGTGTTACCAAACTCTCTAGAATCTCTGGCACAAAACACAAGCTCAGTAAATGAGAAGGGAAGGCATCTTGCTGGAACAAAATTGTATCTGGGGTCAGCCTATAGGTAATAAAAAGACTAACTAGATAAGTGTGGTAAGATTACAGATGTGTATTTTTTTTCTTTGAAGTTATCTGCATTTTCTGTTTTTTATAGTGAGTTTTAGTATTATTCAGGTTGTAATATTTATCACTAAAATAATGAATATAAAGTTATACTTATGAAGGAGGGGGACAACTGCTGAGGCAAGTGGGAAAAATCACTTTTAGGGACTGAAGGAAAATTCTGAATTACAACTCCCATGTCTCTTCCTCTGTGAGGTCTTTCCTGGCTCCCATAATGTGATTGGTCCATGTTGTCATGATTGTTTGTTTAAATACTCAAGTCTGTCCCCTCAACCCTTACTTGAAGCTTCCTAAATCCAGCAACTATGACTTAATTTTTTGTTTTTCTTAATATCTAACAATGCTTGGCATAAACAATATACTCTGTAAATGTTTGCTGACCTTATACTTTATACATTTGAAAAATCTGTCTCTCCTGAAAAAAATCTTTAACTCTGAACTTTTGCTATAAAACACCATGAGGCAGTGTGGCTATTACCAAAGCAATGTTCCCTATACTGACCTTGGGTTGAAATTATGAATTGTTGCACTAAGAAATCTGAAAACTGTTCACATATTTTCATCTAAAAACTAATGAGTCCTCTGAATGCTCTTGGACATAAACCATACTGGGGATTTTATGTCTTTACCTTGAATCCCAGGGTCCCAAGCAATTATAAGCACCTATCCAGTTGAATTCTGCTGTCAGTTGTAGTGCAGATGAGGAAGCAGAGTTTTCTCATTTCCAGTCTGGAGTGGGGGTAGGCAGGTGCCAGGTTGTATACTCCCAGTTGTTTTGGAAAGTGGAAGATGCTTAGGTTCATTCACCAGCAGTAGAAAATAAAGCAGGGAATTCATTTAACATACAGTACTCAACAAGGATTATAGAATGCATACTATGTACCAGACTAAGCTAGATCTTGGGATATAACAGTGAACAGAGTAAAGATCCCTGCTTTACTGAAGCCTACATTGTAGTGGAGACGATAGACAGTTAACATGAGATATAATAAATGCCCCCTTCATGGATCACGGACTTGCTGTCTAATCATCTATCCTCTGCTGCCTCATCCTCCTGCTGTCTTCAGTCTTTCCCAGCATCAGTGTCTTTTCCAATGAGTCTGCTTTTAGCATCAGGTGGCCAAAGTGTTGGAGCTTCAGCTTCAGCATCAATCCTTCCATAAATATTCAGTGTTGATGTCCTTTAGGATTGACTGGTTTGGTCTCCTTGCAGTACAAGGGACTCTCAAGAGTCTTCTCCAACACCACAGTTAGAAAGTATCAGTCCATGAGTGTTCAGTGCAAACTCCAAGATATAGTGAAGAACAGAGGAGCCTGGCATGCTGCAGTCCGCAAAAAGCTGGACGTGACTTAGTGACTGAACAACAATATATTAAATGAGCAAATGTGACACCGTGTTAGAAAGTAGCGAGTGCTATATGGAAAAATAAGAAGACCTAAAAATAGGGCAGGGTAAGATAACAGAGTTGGGTGGAGGGGAGAAAGGCAGGCTTCAATTTTAAATAGGGTGGCAGGTAAGTCAGGCAGCCCTCACTAAGGAGATAACATTATAGCAAAAACCAAGAAGGTATCTGCGGGATTGTCCAAAAATGTCATTAGGTGATTTCAAAGACAGATATGGTAGTGTTTTATTAACTACAATTCTCAGTCTCATCTCAGTTCAGTTGCTCAGGCATGTCCAACTCTTTGTGACACCATGGAGTGCAGCACACTGGCTTCCCTGTCCATCACCAACTCCAAGAGCTTGCACAAATTCATATCCATCAAGTCAGTGATGCCATCCAAACATTCATCCTCTGTCGTCCCCTTCTCCTCCTGCCATCAATCTTTCCTAGCATCAGGGTCTTTTCAAATGAGTTAGTTCTTGGCATCAGGTGGCCAAAGTAATGGAGTTTCAACTTTAGCATCATGCCTTCCAAAGAAATCCCAGGGCTGATCTCCTTCAGAATGGACTGGTTGGATCTCCTTGCAGTCCAAGGGACTCTCAAGAGTCTTCTCCAACACCACAGTTCAAAAGCACCAATTCTTCAGCACTCAGCTTTCTTTAAGGTCCAACTCTCACATCCACATGACTGCTGGAAAAACCATAGCTTTGACTAGACAGACCTTTGTTGGCAAAGTAATATCTCTGGTTTTAATATGCTATCTTGGTTGGTCATAGCTTTTCTTCCATGGAGCAAGCGTCTTTTAATTACATGGCTACAGTCACCATCTGCAATGATTTTGGAGCCCAAGAAAATAAAATCTGTCACTATTTCCACTCTTTCTCCATCTATTTGCCATGAAGTGTTGGGACCAGGTGCCATGATCTTAGTTTTCTGAATGTTGAGTTTTAAGCCAGCTTTTTCTTTCATAGATATTTACTTTTCACTTGCTTCATCAAGTTAAATTCATGACTTGAATTTAAATCTGAGTAAAATTGCATTTTAAAGACATCCCCCCAGTTGTCTGTCTTCAGTTCAGTTCAGTTCAGTTCAGTCGCTCAGTCATGTCTGACTCTTTGCGACCCCATGAATCGCAGCACCCCAGGCCTCCCTATCCATCACCAACTCCCAGAGTTCACTCACACTCACGTCCATTGAGTCAGTGATGCCATCCAACCATCTCATCCTCTGTCATCCCTCCTGCCCCCAATCCCTCCCAGCATCAGAGTCTTTTCCAATGAGTCAACTCTTCGCATGAGGTGGCCAAATTACTGGAGTTTCAGCTTTAGCAACATTCGCTCCAAAGAAATCCCAGGGCTGATCTCCTTCAGAATGGACTGGTTGGATCTCCTTGCAGTTCAAGGGATTCTCAAGAGTCTTCTCCAACACTGCATGCAGTTCTAAAGCATCAATTCTTTGGTGCTCAGCTTTCTTCACAATCCAATTCTCACATCAATACATGACCACTGGAAAAACCATAGCCTTGACTAGATGGACCTTTGTTAGCAAAGTAATGTCTCTGCTTTTCAATATGCTATCTAGGTTGGTCATAACTTTCCTTCCAAGGAGTAAGCATCTTTTAATTTCATGGCTGCAGTCACCATCTGCAGTGATTTTGGAGCCCCAAAAAATAAAGTCTGACACTGTTTCCACTGTTTCCCCATCTCAGCAGTGGCCACAGGACTGAAAAAGGTCAGTTTTCATTCCAATCCCAAAGAAAGGCAATGCCAGAGAATGCTCAAACTACCGCACAATTGCACTCATCTCACACACTAGTAAATGAATGCTCAAAATTCTCCAAGCCAGGCTTCAGCAATATGTGAACTGTGAACTTCCAGATGTTCAAGCTGATTTTAGGAAAGGCAGAGGAACCAGAGATCAAATTGCCAACATCCGCTAGATCATCGAAAAAGCAAGAGAGTTCCAGAAAAACATCTATTTCTGCTTTATTGACTATGCCAAAGCCTTTGACTGTGTGGATCACAATAAACTGTCTGTCTTAGTAACTTAAAAACATATGCAAAGATTTATCTTGTTTTACTCTGTAAAGAGTTAAAACTTTTATATGTCATTATGAAGTGTGTAAAACTTTGCGAGATCAGATATTAACCAAAATATAATTATATGGCTGAGAGTTGAATTTTTTGAGTATTTCAAAATAGAAAAAAAAATGGATTCCATAGCAAAATCAACTCAGAAATAGCTGTATAATAGTATTTGTCTGCATTACTGCAAATTCAGTCACTTTCATGAACGAGTCTTTTCAGTATATAAAGTTGCTTGAGTCACAGTTGGGCAACTAACAGTTGACAATGAAAAATCATACAGCAAAGATTCCAACATACGTTTGTATTATCTCAGTGCTCAGCTTTCTTTATTATCCAGCTCACATCCATACATGACTACTGGCAAAACCATAGCTTTGACCTCACGGACCTTTTTTGGCAAAGTAATGTCTCTGCTTTTTAATATGCTTTCTAGTTTGGTCATAGCTTTTCTTCCAAGGAGCAAGCATCTTTTAATTTCATGGCTGCTGTCACCATCTGCAGTGATTCTGGAGCCCAGAAAATAAAATCTGTCACTGTTTATTTTCTTGTCTAAAGTCTGTCACGATTTATTTTCACTGTGAACTACTGTTAGAGGTGATCAAAGCAAAACATTTAGGCAATTTCAGAATTGACTGAAAACCTGAAAGGAAATAGAAGAAACCAATATTTTGCAGAAATTACTATCAAACAGTCTAGAAAGAACTGCTACAGACCTAATCCATATCCCTCAGAATCATGCAAAAAGAATCTGCTGAAAATGTTAATGATGTCTTATATACAGACTGGGATTGAGGAATAATATTTGAATTTACACTCTTGTTCCAGATCTCTAGTTTCCTTATGTGTAGATTAGCAATGAAGCCAGGGAAGTTAACTTGACAAACGGTACCCCACTTATAAGTGGCACGTGTTGTGTTGTGTGCCGTGTTATGTGGCTTCAGTTGTGTCCGACTCTGTGACCCTATGTATTGTAGCCTACCAGATTCCTCTGTCCATGGTATTCTCCAGGCAAGAATACTGGAGTGGGTTGCCATGCCCTCCTCCAGGGGATCTTTCTCACCCAGGGATTGAACCTGAGTCTCTTGTGGCTCCTGCATTGGCAGGCTGGTTCTTTACCACTGGAGCCACATAAGAAGCCCGTAAGTGGCAGGATTAGAATCCAGATCTCTGGCTGGCCTCAAGGTTGGTTCTGTTTTACCAAATAGATTCTTAAATTTTAAAAATCCAACATTAAAAACCCTTGGGAGCCACTACTTCAAAAAACAAGATCACTACTGTTGCCTTAATTCCCTGAACACCTAGAAGAGAACACATACTTTTGAGCCCTTGTGAGACAAAAGTAGCAAGTGTGAAGCTGATATGAGTATATCAGCATGGTCACTGCTGATCCAGCCGTGAACACAGATCATGGTGGAGGTGGGGGCAGGGAGATTACAGCATGTATGTATATTCATTGGCCTGTGTGCTTCTTGGCATAGACTCTTCAAACATACACATCGATTATTTAGCAAGGCCAGATGGCAGACTTAACGGCCTCCAATAATTGTGCCTTGTAGTGCCCCCAAAGGGTGCATGCCATTTATAAACCATGCTGGAATTCTCTGTTGTTGGGTTGATGGAAGTGGATATAACCAAAGGCAAATGTTTTATGTCAGGAGGAACGGGGTCAGGCTTACAGTTGGAGCAGTAAACCTTGGCTACCTTCTGCCAGGCACAGCAGTTTTTCTGCTGTTCATCACCCTCAGAACAGTCAGGGGTAGAAAGTGTGCCTACGTTCTCTGAGGGCCACTGAATCATGGTGGTGGGAAGTGTATTTATTTCATTCAGACCTGAACTCAGGAATTCTTTACTCCTTTTTAGTAAGAATTGGCTAAAGTTTATTTAAACTGTGAAGTGGAGAAGATTAAAAAGTTCAATAAGTAAGTCTATAAAGTGAAGGAGGTGATTCTTTTAACCTCTCAATGTGAGGTGATGGATATGTTCCTTAGTTTGATTGTGGTAATTATTTTAAGATGAATATGTGTATACATCAAAGCATCAAGTTATGTTTCTTAATATATACAATTTTTATTTATCAATTACATCTCAGTAAAGCCAAGGAAAAAAGAATACCTTTTATACCCAAATATTAGATGAATTGTAGGTCAGATCTACTGAAATTTTCCATTGGCTATTTTTGAGTGCTCAGTAACTTGTATTACTAAATGCCTGTCCAGTATCTTGAAATGCAATTTTTTTATTAATTCAGACAAAACAAGTAAAAATTGACTAATAATCAGAATTGAGTTTCACCATATCCATTTAGATTGATAAGTGAAAAGTAATGAATGATGTATTTTACTTGAATGTGCCCAGTGATAAAACTTCTGCTAGCTAAAGACATCTGTTTTCCCCATGGCTATTTTGTAGTTTACGTTTCAGTTTAGCAGTTCCAACTGCTATTTCTGAGATTCTGCATTTTGTAATTACAAACAAAGAGAACTGAATTAGGATGCTTTGGTAAAATCACACAGGATCCCCCAGTCTTTCTTCAAGTCTTACAAACTACCCAACAGGGGAAAGAACTGATGTCCTCCTGGGGCAATGGCTGGCAAAATGTGTCCCTAAGTGATCCTGACAACAGACAAGATTAAGGGAATGATAAAGAGAGAACTCACCGGGGCCACAGTAAAATTCCTTGCCACTGGCTCTAGGTGGGTCTGACTCCTTTTTTTAATTTCCTGAAGAATGGTGTTTTGGACTGATGCTGTTTATGCTAAGATGATTGAACATAGATTTAAACAACCTTCTTTTCAGTTCTCAGGGCTATATACATTCCCTCTTTGACAGCTTTATCTAGTCCAAAGTCAAAATATCAAGATTTATGCCCGAGAAGAATTTGACATTGAGTTCTTTTGAATGCCTACAGAAATACACTTTCTACTCAAGCTGCTATATAATCTGCTAGAGTCCCCCATATTTTGAAGGAAAAAACCTAGGATTGGATCTATATAATCACTTGGGAGAGAGCAAAGCTGTTGTAAACACAGATAAATTACAATTTTATTTTAGCTCTTGTGAAATATTATTTCATGTAACCTATTAATCCAACCTTATTTTTACATTTGAAGATTCAGTTGTTTAATGTAACCATCAATACAGATTTTCATAATCTTATTTGTAAGCATTGGAATTCATTAGTATTAATTCATGCATGTTATACTGGGTCCCCTATGAGCATATGTGGAATATCATACCAGACGCATGGGAATTGAGTGGCAATACAAGGCAGTTTCACATTCTGTTCATAAATAGCTAATAATATAGATATTGTTAGTCCAAATATAGAAGAAAAAAACCAAAACACATTTACAGAAAAGACATAAGGAGGAGGGTTCAGGATGGGGAACACATGTATACCTGTGGCGGATTCATTTTGATATTTGGCAAAACTAATACAATTATGTAAAGTTTAAAAATAAAAAAAAAAAGACATAAGCTCAGTGGAATGGCATTACCCCCTTCTCCTCTTGAGACCTGAGTCAACAGTTTTGCCTTCTCTTTCCCATATTGTCAGCCTTTTCCTCTTCACCATCCCCTCCTCCTCAGTGTTTAAACAGGCCAAAGCTACTGCTGCTTTGAGCAGGAATTCTCTGTCTAAATGCGAGTACTTCTCTGACCATCTTTCTTTCTCACACTCTAGCTTCTTGAAAGAGTAGTGTGTTTTCTCAGGCTTTCCTACTAACTGTGCCACCTGACCTCTCCTGCCAACTGTCTATGGTAACAATCATCCTCTAGGTCAATAACCCAGTAGGTGCCAACCAATCCAGAGGACTCTGATCTTCACCCTACCTGACTTCCTTGCTCCTTCTCAGTTTCCTTAATGAGTTCTCAAACTTCCCATGGATATATTCTGGAATTGGGAGTGGTCTGTCTAGTGACTTCTTTTAGACATTTTTTATATTGTCCCTGGTAATCTCACTCACACCTGTGATTTTCATCTCCTGAGCTTTGTGCATTTGCTTGGTGCTTACTCAGAGAGTCTGTAACACAAAGAGGTTGAGAGAACAGAGTTTGGTGCTATGTACCCCTTGGTTCCAATTTCTAATTTGGTACTTTCTATCTGTGTAATCTTTCAAAGCCTTGAGTCCCTAACTGTAAAATAGAGAAAATAATAGTACCTACATTTTCGGTCGTCCCATACCGTTCCCAAGATCCTGGCACAATATTCTATGTCCAGAAGAAACATAGTGAAGTTGTGAGACTTAAATGCAGTAAAGATGTGCATAGCACACTGGCTAGCAAGTAAATACTCTATAAATGTTAGCTATTGTTATTGTTCACCATTCAGAAAACTAAGATCATGGCATCCGGTCCCGTCACTTCATGGCAAATAGACAGGGAAACCGTGGAAACAGTGACTGACTTTATTTTTCTGGGCTCCAAAATCACTGCAGATGGTGATTGTAGCCATGAAATTAAAAGACGCTTACTCCTTGGAAGGAAAGTTATGACCAACCTAGATAGCATATTAAAAAGCAGAGACATTACTTTGTCAACAAAGGTTCATCTAGTCAAGGCTATGGTTTTTCCAGTGGTCATGTATGGATGTGAGAGTTGGACTATAAAGAAAGCTGAGCGCTAGAGAATTGATGCTTTTGAACTGTGGTGTTGGAGAAGACTCTTGAGAGTCCCTTGGACTGCACGGAGATCCAACCAGTCCATCCTAAAGGAGATCAGTCCTGGGTGTTCATTGGAAGGACTGATGCTAAAGCTGAAACTCCAATACTTGGGCCACCTGATGGGAAGAGCTAACTCATTTGAAAAGACCCTGAGGCTGGGAAAGATTGAGGGCAGGAGGAGAAGGGAATAACAGAGGATGAGATGGTTGAATGACATCACCAACTCAATGGACATGGGTTTGGGTGGACTTCCGGGAGTTGGTGATGGACAGGGAGGCCTGGAGCGTTGCAGTCCATGGGATCGCAAAGAGTTGGACACGACTGAGTGACTGAACTGACTGATTATTATTGTTGAGCTTCCCAGGTGGTGTTAGCAGTAAAGAACCCGCCTGCCAGTGCTGCTGCTGCTACTGCTGCTAAGTCGCTTCAGTTGTGTGCGACTCTGTGTGACCCCATAGACGGCAGCCCACCAGGCTCCCCCATCCCTGGGATTCTGAAAGCAAGAACACTGGAGCGGGTTGCCAGTTCCTTCTCCAGTGCATGAAAGTGAAAAGTGAAAGTGAAGTCGCTCAGTCGCGTCCGACTCCTAGTGACCCCATGGACTGCAGCCCACCAGGCTCCTCCGTCCATGGGACTTTCCAGGCGAGAGTACTGGAGTGGGGTGCCGTTGCCTTCTCCGGCCTGCCAGTGCAGGAGGCTTAAGAGACATGGGTTTGATCCCTTGGTGGGAAGATCTCTTGGAGGAGGGCATGGCGACTCACTCCAGATTCTTGCCTGGAGAATTCCATGGACAGAGGAGCCTGGTAGACTCCAATCGATAGTGTCCCAAACAGTTGGACACGACTGAAGTGACTTAGCATACATGCACACATTGTTATTCTTACTAGACACTGACATTTGGATTCCATAGATACCTTGAATTCAGTATATACTAAAATTAATTTGACATTTCCTCCAGATTGGTCTGCTTTATTGCAGTTCTTGTCAGTGACATATTCAACCCAGTCACTAAACAGAGACCTAAGTAATAATTCTTTGCTCATTCTTTCATCCATGTGTACACTTAATGTGTCTAAGACCAATTTATTTTATCTTTTTAATATCTCTTAAACCAGCTCTTTTCTTTGTGTACCTATAGCTATATCTTTGGTTCAAGCCTTCCATACATGTATGAAAGTATTCTTCAATAAAAACCTAATTTTTTCCTCCCAGCATCAATTCCTGTAACTGCCTCCATTTGCTGTGTTGAACCTACTTTCAAGGCCCTCCATGATCTGACCCTATCTCTCTTTCCAACTTATCTCTGCATGTAGGCTCTCTTCATCCTCCCCACCCTCACCTAATAGCAAACTCTCTACTTCAGCCTTAACCAAACATGCCATCCTGTCTAAGCCAGTTTCTTTCCCCAGAATCCACTTCTCATATTACTTATGAAATTGCACTCATCCTTAAAGATCCAGTTTAAATCTCTCCTCCTCCATCATTTGTATTTTTATCCCTAATCCATCTTATACTTATGAATTAAGGTTAGTTTACCTTATTGCATTGTCATGTGTTATCTTCTACATGTATTTCTTCCTGCACTTTGAAACCCTTGGTCAAGCATAAATTGGGTCATTTTTACATTCCCAGAATCTGACACAGTGTCTGGCACTTAGTAGGTACTCAGAGATTAGTTGAAGGAATGAATGACCCATGTAGAAGAGGTGTACCTTTCCCAGATTGTCTAATTACTTTAATTTCTTTAATTGCCAGCCAACATTCATCTCCTATATCCCAAGAATGGTTTTTACAATCATACTTAAACATTGTGCATTTCTTTTGCATTGCATTTTGGACTTTGTTAGGAATAGCCCTACTTAATTCACGGTTGGATGAATATTATTTTAAATGATGTTCATTGCATTGCTCAGTGTACCCTTTCTAAGAAACCACAAGAGAAACTTCTTTTAAGTCTCTATATGTGAAATAGGTACCCCTCTTCTGAGCAATGTGTGTGCTTTTTTTGTATAAACTCTTCAACTTATGTAACTTTTTAGTTTCAGAACCAAAGTTAAGACATCAGAGTATGCATCTTGCATATTTATCTCCCCTGGATGTATTTTTCCTATCCTGATTTGATATTACCTTTCTACATGTTACTGTCTTGTTTGATTGCTAACAAAGGTTAGCTGCCTTATTTTATAAAAGGTGAATTGTACAATTTATCCTTAGCTGCATAAAGGAAAGTGAAAAGGTAAAATGAAGACGCTGACATATGTACAAGTAACTAAGAGGAGAGGGAACAAAGGAGAACATTAGAAGTTTCTAACAACAATGGTTTGAGCAATAATATCTTACTGATGTTATCCATAACCAATCATCTAACATTTTTGGAGCAACTGTGTGCCAGATGTTGGTAGGCATGGGGGTGCAGAGATATACAAATTGCTCACAGGAGCTCACAGTCTTGTCAACTCTAATTTCTATTCTGGCCTTTAGAATTATGTCTGAGATACAGAGAGGATCAGTTCAGTTCAGTCTCTCAGTCGTGTCTGACTCTTTGTGACCCATGGACTGCAGCACACCAGGCTTTTTGGTCTATTAACAACCCCCTGAGCTTGCTCAAACTCACATCCATCGAGTTGGTAATGCCATCCAACCATCTTATCCTCTGCCGTGCTCTTCTCCTCCTGCCTTCAATCTTTCCCAGTATCAGGTCTTTTCCAAGGAGTCAGTTCTTGGCATCAGGTGGCCAAAGTATTGGATTTTAAGCTTCAGCATCAGTCCTTCCAATGAAAATTCAGGATTGATCTCCTTTAGGATGGACTGCTTTGAACTCCTTGCAGTGCAAGGGAGTCTTGTACTTTTCTTTTGCATTGCAAAAGAGTGCAAGGGACTCTTCTCACTTTCCTTTATGTAGCTAAGGATAAATTGTACAAGAGTCTTCTCCAACACCACAGTTTAAAAGCACCAATTCTTCAGCACTCAGCTTTCTTTATGGTCCACCTCTCACATTCATACATGACTATTGGGAAAACCACAGCTTTGACTAGACAGACCTTTGAGGATATCCTTTCCAAAAGGGACACATTCCCCAGCCCACAAGAAATAACTCTTTTAGTTAGAACCATTTCACGCCAGTCAGAATGGCTGCTATCCAAAAGTCTACAAGCAATAAATGCTGGAGAGGGTGTGCAGAAAAGGGAACCCTCTTACACTGTTGGTGGGAATGCAAACTAGTACAGCTACTATGGAGAACAGTGTGGAGATTCCTTAAAAAACTGGAAATAGAACTGCCTTATGACCCAGCAATCCCACTGCTGGGTATACACACTGAGGAAACCAGAATTGAAAGAGACACATGTACCCCAATGTTCACTGCAGCACTGTTTATAATAGCCAGGACATGGAAGCAACCTAGATGTCCATCAGCAGATGAATGGATAAGAAAGCTGTGGTACGCAGCCATTCTGACTGGCATGAAATGGTACCTCATAGTGGTTTTGATTTGCATTTCTCTGATAATGAGTGATGTTGAACATCTTTTCATGTGTTTGTTAGCCATCTGTATGTCTTCTTTGGAGAAATGTCTATTTAGTTCTTTGGCCCATTTTTTGATTGGGTCATTTATTTTTCTGGAGTTGAGCTGTAGGAGTTGCTTGTATATTTTTGAGGTTAGTTGTTTGTCGGTTGCTTCATTTGCTATTATTTTCTCCCATTCTGAAGGCTGCCTTTTCACCTTGCTAATAGTTTCGTTTGTTGTGCAGAAGCTTTTGAGTTTAATTAGGTCCCATTTGTTTATTTTTGCTTTTATTTCCAATATTCTGGGAGGTGGGTCATAGAGGATCCTGCTGTGATGTATGTCAGAGAGTGTTTTGCCTATGTTCTCCTCTAGGAGTTTTATAGTTTCTGGTCTTACATTGAGATCTTTAATCCATTTTGAGTTTATTTTTGTGTATGGTGTTAGAAAGTGTTCTAGTTTCATTCTTTTACAAGTGGTTGACCAGATTTCCCAGCACCACTTGTTAAAGAGATTGTCTTTAATCCATTGTATATTCTTGCCTCCTTTGTCAAAGATAAGGTGTCCATATGTGCGTGGATTTATCTCTGGGCTTTCTATTTTGTTCCATTGATCTATATTTCTGTCTTTGTGCCAGTACCATACTGTCTTGATAACTGTGGCTTTGTAGTAGAGCCTGAAGTCAGGTAGGTAGATTCCTCCAGTTCCATTCTTCTTTCTCAAGATTGCTTTGGCTATTCGAGGATTTTTGTATTTCCATACAAATTGTGAAATTATTTGTTCTAGCTCTGTGAAGAATACCGTTGGTAGCTTGATAGGGATTGCATTGAATCTATAAATTGCTTTGGGTAGTATACTCATTTTCACTATATTGATTCTTCCAATCCATGAACATGGTATATTTCTCCATCTATTAGTGTCCTCTTTGCTTTCTTTCACCAGTGTTTTATAGTTTTCTATATATAGGTCTTTAGTTTCTTAAAAAACTGGAAACAGAAATGCCTTATGATCCAGCAATCCCACTGCTGGGCATACACACTGAGGAAACCAGAAGGGAAAGAGACACGTGTACCCCAATGTTCATCACAGCACTGTTTATAATAGCCCGGACATGGAAGTAACCTAGATGTCCATCAGCAGATGAATGGATGAGAAAGCTGTGGTACGTATACACAATGGAGTATTACTCAGCCTTTAAAAAGAATACATTTGAATCAGTTCTAATGAGGTGGATGAAACTGGAGCCTCTTATACAGAGTGAAGTAAGCCAGAAAGAAAAACACCAATACAGTATACTAACACATATATATGGAATTTAGAAAGATGGTAACAATAACCCTGTGTACGAGACAGCAAAAGAGACACTGATGTATAGAACAGTCTTATGGACTCTGTGGGAGAGGGAGAGGGTGGGAAGATTTGGGAGAATGGCATTGAAACATGTATAATATCATGTATGAAACGAGTCGCCAGTCCAGGTTCAATGCACAATACTGGATGCTTGGGGCTGGTGCACTGGGACGACCCAGAGGGATGGTATGGGGAGGGAGGAGGGAGGAGGGTTCAGGATGGGGAACACATGTATACCTGTGGTGGATTCATTTCGATATTTGGCAAAACTAATACAATATTTTAAAGTTTAAAAATAAAATAAAATTTTAAAAAATCTATAGATAAAAATTACATATGTATAAATATAGCAAATAATTTTATAATACCCACAATTATTCAGGTCCTCTGTTATATCCATGCCCTCTTAAAAGTTAAAAGTTTTCACATTGCATGTAATTGACACAGTGCCTATGGAAAACAATATGGAGGTTCCTCAAAAAAACTAAAAATAGAACTACCATATGATCCAACAACAACAACAAAAAAGAAAGCTGTGGTACATATACACAATGGAGTATTTATTACTCAGCCATTAAAAAGAATACATTTGAAAAAAAAAAAAAAGAATACATTTGAATCAGTTCTAATGAGGTGGATGAAAGTGGAGCCTATTATACAGAGTGAAGTAAGCCAGAAAGAAAAACACCAATACAGTATACTAACACATATATATGGAATTTAGAAAGATGGTAACGATAACCCTGTAGGTGAGACAGCAAAAGAGACGCAGATATATAGAACAGTCTTTTGGACTCTGTGGGAGAGGGAGAGGATGGGATGATTTGGGAGAATGGCATTGAAACATGTATAATATCATGTAAGAAACGAACCATCAGTCCAGCTTCAGTGCAGGATACTGCATACTTGGGGCTGGTGCACTGGGACGACCCAGAGGGATGGTACGGGGAGGGAGGTGAGAGGGGGGTTCAGGATGGGGAAACACATGTATACACGTGGCAGATTCATGTTGATGTATGGCGAAACCAATACAATATTGTAAAGTAATTAACCTCCAATTAAAATAAATAAATTAGGGCGGCTAAAAAAAAAAATAAATAAAATAAAATAAAATAAATAAATTAAAAAAAAAAGAATATAGACTAAGCTTCTTTGGCATATGCTTAAACTGCAGGTGGCATAAATGGCTAGAAGTGTATTTATTTCTCAGTAATGAAGCAATCTGGAGGTAGGTGATCCAGGGCTGGTGGAGTGGCTCTCTGTGTACAGCACATAGCTTCCATATCTTGGGACCATGTCCTCACAGCCTAATGGGTAGAGGGTCAAGAAGCATGCCCACTCCTTTGAAGGGCATGACGCGGCTCTGAAAGTGCCCCACATCACTTCTGTTCACCTTCCGACAAGCAGAATTTAATACCTTTGTCCCAGAAGCTGCAGGGGACACTATCAAATACACCTTTAACTGGGGGCTGCAGTCCAGTGGAAATACATAAGGGAAGAATAGATATCAAGAGACCTCTAACAAATTTCTACTAACAGTAGCAAGAAGGTTTCTTCTTGTTCCTGTTCTTCTTATTAGTGATATTAGTATTGTTGTTGTTGTTATTATTATTATTGGATGATGGTGATTTTAATGATTTTTCTGCCCGCTCTGAACATTATTTAAAGGTCATATATGACCAGGCTAAAGGTCACTTTATAGTTGCACTTCCTGTCCCATCTATGAACTTCATCTCTTAAAGTTCTCAAAAATCTAAGATTTTTAAAATTTTATTTATTTTAATTGGAGGCTAATTACTTTACAATATTGTAGTGGTTTTTGTCATACATCGACATGAATCAGCCATGGGTGTACAAGATATAAGATTTTTTAAAAATTAGTACATAGTAGTAGTATTTAAAAAAAAAAAAATAGCAGTTCACCAGCGATTCAGATGTTACATTGTTCTACACTCTGATTTTTCACTTAAAACTTTTTTTCATATCATAAGCCAAGTATATGAGAAAGTACATGAGTATCTACCCCCAGAAAAGGTAAAGCAAGACAATGAGTCACAGGTTTTAGTGTATAAGATCCCATTATTGACAGCTCCTAGAAGAAGTCTTACTGAAAGAGTTCTCTGTTCCCCGTTTGTAGGTTACAAAAATATTTTTTAGTTTTGCTCCTCTTTCATGTATTTTAGAATATGAGTGATGATAAATTGTTATGAGACACAAATCAAATTGAGATGGGAAATAGGAGAGGAAGGGAAGAGAAAAATGCTTTCTAATATTGCTGATTCTGTGTATAATTTAACTATCTTTAAATATTAAGTAATCTTTTATACTGATCATAAGTATATTCCTGAATACACAGAGAACTATTTTCACTCTAAATTTATAACATTTTTGGAAGCTTAATTATCATACTTGAAGGTCAAATGGTGCTTTATTGCAATAAAATACAAAAAAGTAATAAAGAAATTATTCCTGGGGAGATGAAAGTCTAGGTTCATAGCTCATTAAATGGTAACTTCACAGACTGTGTCTAATTTGTCATATTTAGCTTTGGAAGTTTCATACATTTGAATTTCAAATTAGGTGAAGAGATACCTGAGGCAAAACTACCTAGGGCCTTTGAATTCTAAAATGATTCAGGAGCTATAGTTCCCATAATCAAATACCTGTATTTGTAAAAAATTCCTAGCATCTATATAGTGCTTGCCTTAATTCAAAGATTTTTAAAAAATAATCAATGATATTAACACAAAGTTCATTAACCACTCCCTCAATTCGTTTTTAGGCAACCCTTTCTTTTTCTTCCCAGCATATTGAAATTGCCATCCTTTGCAGTAAATAATGTATTGAACATGTTGACTGAAAAATACTTTGGAGTCACATGGTTACTCAAAAGTTTCCTTCAAAATAATTCATTTGAAAGAAAAACACTTGTGAAAAGAACAGCTTTTGGAGGAATTAAATGCAACCCCATTCTTTCTAATGTGTTTATTCTAGGCCACTGTGATCTCATGAGATGCTAGTGGCCTCAACTTTTGAAAGAGCATAAACACAGAAATCCTTTTAAGAAATGAAGCTTTTCTTTCAGCATATAATTTGTCTCTTGGACAAATTGAATTGATGATAGGTTTTCCTTTAATATGGAGAAACTATATAATTATCCATATTTATGATCCATGTTTATGATATTTACTAAAAACACCAAAAGATTTAAGCTGTTAGAATGCAATTAAGAGAAGCATGGCTGTGAGCTCCAAGATCCAAATGACATCAGTGGCTTCCTGTTTCAGTTCAGTTCAGTTCAGTCGCTCAGTCGTGTCCGACTGTTTGCGACCCCATGGGCTGCAGCACATCAGGCCTCCCTGTCCATCACCAACTCCCGGAGTATACTCAAACTCATGTCCGTTGAGTTGGTGATGCCATCCAACCGTCTCATCCTCTGTCATCCGCTTCCCCTCCCACCTTCAATTTTTCCCAACAGCAGGGTCTTTTCCAGTGAGTCAGTTCTTCGCATCAGGTGGCCAAAGTATTGGAGTTTCAGCCTCAACATCAGTCCTTCCAATGAATATTCAGGACTGATCTCCTTTAGGATGGACTGGTTGGATCTCCTTGCAGTCCAAGGGACTCTCAAGAGTCTTCTCCAACACCACAGTTCAAAAGCATCAATTCTTCAGTGCTCCGCTTTCTTTATAATCCAACTCTCACGTCCATACATGACTGCTGGAAAAATCATAACCTTGACTAGATGGACCTTTGTTGAAAAAGTAATGTCTCTGTTTTCTATTATGCTGTCTAGGTTGCTCATAACTTTTTTCCAAGGAGTAAGCATCTTAATTTCATGGCTGCAGCCACCATCTGCAGTGATTTTGGAGCCCAGAAAAATAAAGTCAGCCACTGTTTCCACTGTTTCCCCACCTATTTGTCATGAAGTGATGGGAACAGATGCCATGTTCTTAGTTTTCTGAATGTGGAACTTGAAGCCAACTTTTTCACTCTCCACTTTCACTTTCATCAAGAGGCTCTCTAGTTCTTCGCTTTCTGCCGTAAGGATGGTGTCATCTGCATATCTGAGGTTATTGATATTTCTCCCAGAAATCTTGATTCCAGCTTGGGCTTCATCCAGCCCAGCATTCTCATGATGTACTCTGCATATAAGTTAAATAAACAGGGTGACAATGTACAGCCTTGACGTACTCCTTTCTCTATTTGGAACCAGTCTGTTGTTCCATGTCCAGTTCTAAATGTTGTTTCCTGACCTGCATACAGGTTTCTCAAGAGGCAAGTCAGGTGGTTTGGTATTCCCATCTCTTTGAGAATTTTCCACAGTTCATTGTGATCCACACAGTCAAAGGCTTTGGCATAGTCAATAAAGCATAAATAGATGTTTTTCTGGAACTTTCTTGCTTTTTCGATGATCCAGCAGATGTTGGCAGTTTGATCTCTGGTTCCTCTGCCTTTTCTAAAACTAGCTTGAACATCTGGAAGTTCATGGTTCACGTATTGCTGAAGCTTGGCTTGGAGAATTTTGAGCATTACTTTACTAGCATGTGAGATGAGTGCAATTGTGCGGTAGTTTGAGCATACTTTGGCATTGCCTTTCTTTGGGATTGGAATGAAAACTGACCTTTTTTCAGTCCTGTGGCCACTGCTGAGTTTTCCAAATTTGCTGGCATATTGAGTGCAGTACTTTCACAGCATCATCTTTCAGGATTTGGAATAGCTCAACTGGAATTCCATCACCTCCACTAGCTTTGTTCGTAGTGATGCTTTCTAAGGCCCACTTGACTTCCCATTCCAGGATGTCTGGCTCTAGGTCAGTGATCACACCATCGTGATTATCTGGGTCGTGAAGATCTTTTTTGTACAGTTCTTCTGTGTATTCTTGCCATCTCTTCCTAATATCTTCTGCTTCTGTTAGGTCCATACCATTTCTGTCCTTTATCGAGCTCATCTTTGCATGAAATGTTCCCTTGGTATCTCTGATTTTCTTGAAGAGATCCCTAGTCTTTCCCATTCTGTTGTTTTCCTCTATTTCTTTGCATTGATCGCTGAAGAAGGCTTTCTTATCTCTTCTTGCTATTCTTTGGAACTCTGCATTCAGATGCTTATATCTTTCCTTTTCTCCTTTGCTTTTCGCTTCTCTTCTTTTCACAGCTATTTGTAAGGCCTCCCCAGACAGCCATTTTGCTTTTTTGCATTTCTTTTCTGTGGGAATGGTCTTGATCCCTGTCTCCTGTACAGTGTCACAAACCTCATTCCATAGTTCATCAGGCACTCTATCTATCAGATCTAGGCCCTTAAATCTATTTCTCACTTCCACTGTATAATCATAAGGGATTTGATTTAGGTCATACCTGAATGGGTAGTGGTTTTCCCTACTTTCTTCAATTTAAGTCTGAATTTGGCAATAAGGAGTTCATGGTCTGAGCCACAGTCAGCTCCTGGTCTTGTTTTTGCTGACTGTGTAGAGCTTCTCCATCTTTGGCTGCAAAGAATATAATCAATCTGATTTCGGTGTTGACCATCTGGTGATGTCCATGTGTAGAGTCTTCTCTTGTGTTGTTGGAAGAGGGTGTTTGTTCTGACCAGTGCATTTTCTTGGCAAAAGTCTATCAGTCTTTGCCCTGCTTCATTCCGTATTCCAAGGCCAAATTTGCCTGTTACTCCAGGTGTTTCTTGACTTCCTACATTTGCATTCTAGTCCCCTATAATGAAAAGGACATCTTTTTGGGGTGTTAGTTCTAAAAGGTCTTGTAGGTCTTCATAGAACTGTTCAACTTCAGCTTCTTCAGAGTTAACTGGTTGGGGCATAGACTTGGATTGCTGTGATATTGAATGGTTTGCCTTGGAAACGAACAGAGATCATTCTGTCGTTTTTGAGATTGCATCCAAGTACTGCATTTCGGACTCTTCTGTTGACCATGATGACCACTCCATTTCTTCTGAGGGATTCCTGCCCGCAGTAGTAGATATAATGGTCATCTGAGTTAAATTCACCCATTCCAGTCCATTTCACTTCGCTGATTCCTAGAATGTCGACATTCATTCTTACCATCTCTTGTTTGACCACTTCCAATTTGCCTTGATTCATGGACCTGACATTCCAGGTTCCTATGCAATATTGCTCTTTATAGCATCGGACCTTGCTTCTATCACCAGTCACATCCACACAGCTAATGTTAAATATCCACCAAAAACAATACCCAGCTGTGGATATTTAACATTAGCTGTGTTTAAAAGTTTGGGAAGAGACTGATAACTGGTTACTTTCATATTATAGTGGAGGTCAGATTAACTCACACTGAGTGAAAAATAACAAACTATTAAAAAAAAAAAAACTCACCTTCCAAAAATGTGAACATATTCCTTAGTAACTTCAACTCTTGCAACTCTGGACCCAGCACCAGCACACTGGTATGTTAACATACGTGGGCTGAGTCCTGTTGTTCATTTACTCAACAAAGTGTCAGTACATGCTCTTTGTACTTGTGTTTTAAAATGGATGAATAATAACCTTGTTTAAAGAAATAAGAAAGCATATTTTTCTTTGAAAACTTTGCTACTGAATTTACCTTTTTCATGTTAGATCTCCTCAGTCTTCATGATGTGAATTTATTTGTTGTAAGTTGGATCTCTTTACAGTTGTTTCACATAGTAATCCTTCACTATTCCTTGCATAATGATCTTTATCAAATTTGCACCAATATGAGTTCCTGTATTCATTCAAATCAATTCTAGTCTTTTTCTTGTAATTCATGGAGATTAGTAAACCATTTCAAGAATAGCAATGCTGAGTAAAAGGGAAGCTCTACTACAAGGAATGTATTTTTTTTTAATAAATTTTTAAGTACGTTCTAAAAACAATGATTCAGGTTTATTTTATTTTCAACTATATTAGCTTATCAATTAAAAAAATCCATTCTCATCTTCTTTATATAGCCCATGAAATTTCAGTGAAATTACATACCTAATATTCAGGTCATTTAAAAGTAGCATTTTGGAAAACATTTGGCTAAGGAAAGACCTAGAATAACACTAAAGCATTTCATTTTTTATATAAAGCTTTATATTTTACCAAAACAATCTGTGTGGGCCCAGCTACAGAATTTGGAGGATGAGTAACTTTTCAGTAGCACTATCACAAACACTGAAAGGAATCTGGAAAAATAAATCACTAGTGCACATTTATGAGTGACTTGGATTCTTACGAACATTTATTACCTATCTAGTATGAAAAGACTATATTATGCTTTTAAGTTTTAAAAGTTTTTGGATTTCTCAACTAAAAACAAGTCAGAGTTTGGCATGCTTTCAATCCTAATCCTTTGCTGAAAACATGCTTTTAAAAAACATGGAGGCTTTGGTAAGACTCCATCATGATTCTTACATTGTGTTGACTTGTTTCACTTTATTTTTTAAAGCCAAGTAGAATCTTCATTTTAACTTACCTGTTTAACATTTCACTTTTAATCTGTGGTTTTGACAGAGTTGACTCATTTTGGTGACATTTGGCATACTCCTTAAGTTACCAAGATACAACTTTAGCTCAATTTCCAATTTAGTTAAGTTACTTTAAATTGTCAAGCTTTACAAAGAACATCGTTTTTTAGTTTTTGTGCCTCAATGACATTAACTTTGTGGGTAAAGATTACAGAGATGTTCTAATGTCTTCAACAAGATCTAGAGTTCATTGAAACATGAATCTATTTATTCTTTATGTTACATGTTCTATTAACCAAGATAGTGATGTTGCCATCTTGCCTAGGATTAGTAAAAATTAATAGATATCCAGAATTATGAGTTGGTTTGTTTATGCATTGCCAGTACTCATGGAACTCCTTGGAGTGATCTGTGAAATCCAACTGCAGGATATGATATCCCATGATAACTATGCTTTAATTCTAAAACATTATTGAAAGTTTGGCCTCTGACTATTGCATGGTTTATAAGAGTTTGCAAGATCTTGGTGGAAACTTCCTATTAATCTGAATTGACCCAACATTTATGGAAAGACAAATGATTTCATAAGTAATCAAGGGTTTCTGTAAACCAAAATGAACTCCTGGTATTCTCAGAAGTGAATTTGTTCTGTAGTGTAGGGTGTACAACTAATTGTTTTTGTGAATCTAGAAATATCCAGATTTGTTAACAGCTCTGTTTGGTGAGTCCCTCACAGTGTAAACTTCTATCCAGCCATTATATATATAGTCTCACCAGTGAAGCTATGTGCATGTGTGCTAAGTCGCTTCAACCATGCCCAGTTCTTTGTGACCCTTTGGACTGTAGACCAAGCTCCTCTGTCCATGGGATTCTACAGGCAAGAATACTGGAGTGGGTTGCCATGCCCAGGGGATCTTCCCAACCTATAAATCGAACCTGCATCTCTTAGGTCTCCTGCACTGGCAAGCAGGTTCTTTACCACTAGTGCCACCTGGGAAACCCACTAATGAAGCTAAATCAAGGACCATATTATGAAATTCTCCCCCTCAGTTACCTTTCTGAGTACAGAACAACTCCAGGTTGTTGTTGTCTTCCTGTCCCTTCAATCTCCTCTGACAACTAGCAGGGCCCTCACTTTCAGCGCATCCTCCCCTGTGTCTGCCTGTGGTCATCATCTGACCTAGTCTTCTTAGCACGATTCAGAGGCACTTGGAAGAATTAAGATGTCTTATACTTCTGTTAAACATGTGTCCTATCCTATTTTCTCCAAAGCTAGAGCCTATTTCTTTAGGAACATTTTTGTTCTTTCTCATTTTTAGAAACAAAGCTTCCCAGTTTAAGCCATTTGGCAACTTTATGTGGTAGCTACTATCAGTCATGCAATTTCAGATTCAAAGGAATTGTGAAATTAGACCAAAGTTGATGATGGGTGGGGGCAGTCTAGAGTCCTTGGAGAGGCAGAGAATTAGAAACAGACCAACAGAACATTGAGATAAAACATTCAGTCGATCTAGAAGGATGAGTCAGTTCAATGGAAAGGAGCAGGAACTGTATGCTTGGAGGTATGCCACTACACACATTGGAAGATTGACAAGCTAGGATCTTTCTGAAGCATACATTTTATACTTAATAAAGGAAAGAGTTAAGACCTTTTTGGAAAATTAATATAATTCAGGATCTTAGTAATTCATCCAAATCAGTAGTATGAGGCAAAGCAAGTACTAGTATCCAAGTGGGAGTGTAATATGTGTTGTTGAACTATATTATACTTCTTCAGGCTACTTACTCCAATTCTTCTGTGGTCTATTTATTCCGATAAATTTAGAAAAGGTGGTGAACTTTCTACAAGCTTACAAAATTCTTTTACACTGCGTAAAACTAGGTTGATATAGTTGCTTACTGAGAGATGATTAAAATAAGCTTCCCAGGTCCATTACTTTACTAGATTTTGGACCAAATACATATGTGTATTATACTATACACATTAGACTATTTTTCAAGGAAAAATACTTTTCATTTCACCAAGTTTAATGTGTACTATGTTCCTCTTTTTGAGGAAATAATGTTTAGTTATCTCAGACAGTGGGTATATTTTGTAAAAAGCACACTGAGTCTTCCTAACTAGTGATTGAAAACATAAGTTTGTTGAGTTAAATCCAACTGGACATTAGTTGGGTGTTTAAACTATCCAAACTGCTTATACTAAAGAACTTTAACAACATTATGAGTTTATTTTGGCATTTTTCAAACATTTGGATCTTTAGTTATTATTTTCCAAAATATCGTAAAATACATTACAACTAAGAAAGAAAATAGCATTTGATTCAATTAAGTATTTATTGAGAATCTATTACCAGCTTTAGGCTGATGTCTTCAGTGGGCATATTTTATGTCTTTGAGGAACTTATTTCTTATTGGGATAAAAGATATATACTTACTATAGATAACAGTTTTGCATGCTATAAAAGTAAGAATTGTATCATGTGATCAAGACAGTTATTTTTGATGCTGGCTTTCTGTTAGAATCAGCTGAGGAGGTTTTAAAAATACAAATTCCAAGTTTCCATTCCCAGAGATTCTGATTCAGAGGATGATTTCTAAATGGCCCTTCCATGATGATTATTTTGGAGGTGATTCAGTGAAAAATGCCATGTGCCAAAATAATTTTGGAAAGAAAGATATCAATTTGGATAGACTCCTTAGATTAAAATAGACTAATACATAATATTCTCTTTATTGCATCTAGGTCTTAGTAATCAGAGTCATTTAAAATTTATAGGTAATTTAATTGATGTCTCTGCAGATGTTTTGTTACATTTATCTAACTATTGTACTGACTAGAAAATATTTCTAACTGATAATTGCAATAAGACAAACATCTCTAGTTTGAATTACAAACTACAAACTTAACTGTGGATTTTTCATCTAACATAACTGAAGCACTGATAATTGTGATAGAAACTAATTTTTTTAATACCTAGCTAAATTTCTTCTTTAATGAATGTAAAAGATGTTAAAATATCTGTTATAGTTCTAATTTTTAGATAAGTGAATTGGCAACATTTCTTCCTAGATTTAGGAATCCACTGAGAAAAAAAAAAATCACCAAAGTGTCAGTTGGCCAGTATCCCTTATTTCCTAACTCTTACCAGAGTGCCTGTTCTTAAAATGCATATTTGAACAGGTACTCCTTTGCTGATGAATGTTCAGGAGATCATCATGCTTTCATAGTAAAATCCAAACTCCTTAGCATTCAGTTTCATAATCTTGGCCTTCCAATCTTCCCAACTTCACTTTACTACCCCCTCCTCCGAAACTTTGTTCATGTCATGCTGAAATAGTTGTACTTGTTCCAAAAGACCATTCTCTCCTACTTCTCAGTGCCATTTCACTTTCACTCCAGAAAGAAACACCTCTTCCCTCTCCTACCCCAACCTGTCTCCTCCTGCTAGTCTTTCACAACTCAGCAGCCTCTCCTGACCACTGTCTTCTCCTGGGCAGCCTAGAATTAGTATCCTTCATTTGTGCCCTTCTCACCCTATGACCTCTAAACACTATCCCATAGCACTTATTACACTATACTGTACTTATCTCCACCAGATGGTAAGCTCTTTGAGAGCAAGGAGGGTGCTTTTTGTCCCTATACTACTGCACACCCAGAATGGCCCATGGTATGTAATGGGTGCTCACGTTACATTCGTATTGTAAGTTTCAAGGAATACCTGACTAAACTTGTATGATAAATAACTATCCTGTGTGTAAGGAGTTCTACTTTTCACTTTAGGAGTAATGCATGACTTTTAAATATAACAACTAACTAGTGAGTTGAACATCTTATTTTAGGACGTTAATTGACATTTTCTTCTTAGTCCTCTAAAAAGTTCTATCTAGCTCTTTATTTGTTTAGTATGGCTTAGGTTTTATAACCATATTTGTGATTGTTTATTAATGGATTTTGCTTTTGCTGCTAATAAATCATGTTTCCATTTTTCTCTCTTGGTCCAGCTCCAACAGAGGCCACTGTGCACCCACATCTAGGTGAGTATTTGAGACTCCAGTGTCACTGACCTCAGCGCTAGATCTACTTGTTTCACTCCTTTGCCATGTGAGCAGGGCATACAGAGATGAGGAAACTCTCTGCCCTCTCTGATTCTCTGATCATTCATTGAAATAATACTCAGGTCCAGATTATACTTTAACCTGAGATCTCACTGAGGAGGTGATCCAAAAGTCCAGTTTGGGCTAATGGAAGGACTTTTGAACCTGTTGCTGCATTTATCCTTAGAATCTAGTTGGATCTGGTCTTTTGGCATAGGATTCTAATGCTGAATTTTCCCCTAAGCCTCTACCCATCATAAATAGTAGAGCATGGAGGCAATAGGCAAGGAGCTATGAGTGTGGAAGCAGATCTGAGATATCTGCTTAAACCAGTGTTGTTGTTGTTCAATTGCCAAGTTGTGTTTGACTCTTCACAACCACAAGGACTGCAGCACACCAGGCTTCCCTGTCCCTCACCATCTCCCAGAGTTTGCCCAAGTTCATGTCTGTTGAATCAGTGATGCCATCCAACCATCTTATCTTCTGTCAACATCTTCTCCTTCTGCCTTCAATCTTCCTTCTGCTTTCTCCAACATCTTCTGTCTCATCTTCTCCTTCTGCCTTTAATCTTTTCTGGCATCAGGGTCTTTTCCAATGAGTTGGCCATTCGCATCAGGCCAAAGTATTGGCTTAAACTAGCACTAGCTTGTAAAAAGAGAAATAATTTGGCCATTTCTTCAAAAACTAAAATGAGATTGTCTAAATAACTGGATGCTTTGTTTAATAGCACCATGTAAAGTTGCTTCCTCTCATTTTTCTCATGATTTTTTCATTCTGACATGTATTTAGTGGGCTGCAGTTCTTGAGGCAAGATTGTACAGTATGGATTCTGGAGCCAAATAAACTGGATTTATGTCACCTCTGCCACTTGGCTTGCATGGTGATATTGGGCAAGTTACTTAATCTTTCTATGCCTGTTTCCTCACCTATAAAATAGAAGTAATGATAGTACCTACCTCCTGTGGTTGTTATGAGGATTAGATGAATTTGTATTTCTAAAGCATAGTCAGGGATATATATATATATGTAATAATAATATTTGGAAAAAAGGCAATACATGAACAAATAACCATAGAGGCTTACCCATGACTCTGTAAAAAATCTTTGGAAAGCAAATGATCTTTAAGAGTTAAATTTCTCATGTATGACAGTGAAGACTGATTTTAAAAGCAGTTTCCTACACACACTATTTAATAAGAATGAAAAGAAATCATCCTAGCTGACTCCAGCCTTTTCAGCTGTCTGTCACTGTGGGACTTGCAGATGGGTCAGTATTTGTCTCTTGGGCTTTCTCTTTCAACCTATAAACCCAATTAATTTATTTTTCTCTTTGGAAAATCTGCCTTGAGAAGCTCTACTTTTATGTAATGCTACAGCTTGGGGCTCCTCTTCTTTGGCAGATGAACACAAGCACTTAGAAGCATGCCTTCTGGCAGCTGAGGCAGGCTGGTGACCCACAGTGGCCCAGCCGCATCTCAGCCATATTGGGTATTTGAGAGAGCAGTACCCTGTAGGCATTTCAGACACTGCATCTAATCACTCAGAGGAATCATTAAATCACTCCCAAGCACAGAAGACATCACAGTGTTCTCTCCAGTGTAAATCCATATTCTTCCTGTTGTCGAGCCTAAGGCTTTGAGTCTGAACAGCCATTTCTCTCAATACATGCTGATTCACTGGTTTTCCCGACTTCGTTATGTGCTTACCTACTGGCATACCTGATATAAAGAGGGTGAGGGTGCCTGCAGGTGGCATTGTTACCAAAGAGAATTTGCAAGTGAACTTTGTGGTATTTGGAGGTGATATTTAATCCTTCAGTCAATTCAATAAATTATATACAAGTGAACCCCCCAAAAGGGTAAAATATCACTTTTGGAAAAAACAAAAATTTGGGGTTATGTTTTATTAATCAGATTATATGATTTTCATTTTTTTAAAAAGCATGTGCAAACTAGTCCAAACAAAATTATATAGACCCAGAGAATTTATACTAGCTCAAACAAATTTCCCAAGCAAACCATGGGAATCAGATGAGAAGATTTTCAAGCACCAAATTCACTTTTTACAATTTGTGGAGAAATAATTATCATTCCTCATACAACTTTAAAAATGAGTCTACTTACATTGTAGCTGGCCATGAAATTGTTTTTACTTATCCATCCTCTATTCAATGGAAATATCACATACACTACAGTTAATGAAAACATTCTTTGCTCTTGGCATGACCTGAATTCTTCTATAACTTAAAAAGAAGTATTTAATACAATCTCAGGTGTAACAATAATATATTTAAGACTATGGATGGTTTTCTGCCATTCCTCCTGACTTCTAACATGACTTTATTTAGAAGTTTTACTTACGTGTGTAGATAATTTCTCCTATGCAGCTCTGAAGGGGAAAATGTTAACAATTTGGAACACAGTAAATTTAAAAAAATGAGTGAATATAGGGGATGCGAAAAAGCAAGTCAGGGCAAGAGGGGTAGTAAGAAAGAGAAGAGGAGATGGGTTAGTAAATAACAGCAATGTTAGCTGACAACAAATAGCCACAATGTTCTGTTCCCTTCAGTGCTCTAAAGTGAGTTAGGCACTGACTCTATTCTGGATGTGTTGAGCTGTGAGGGGCAAGTCTTATGTGACCTTTCCTTGTAGGCTAGTGCTAACCTTGGTCTTCCCACCTCTGTGACCTGGGTGACATTTTGGTAGGGTTCTCTTTGGGGGCTCTGGTTTCCAGACTTCTAAACAGCAGAGTTATTCTTTTACTTAGTAGTTTAGGGGCACAGCAAATGCAATTAGTTGCTTGTTTAAACTTCAGTTTTAGTTTAAAATACTGTTATTCATCATAAATGTAGCATGTTGACTCTTTTGCATAGCTAAATCTATTGTTTAGTATAACCCTTTTCTAAATCTTTGTCTTCCTTTAGCTGAAATTCATAGTGACAGTATTATCCTACGAGATGATTTTGACTCCTACCACCAAAAGGAATTGAATCCAAACATATGGTAAGTTAAAGGATCATGCCTCACTTTGGTCTATAAAAGGCAAAAAAAAAAAAAAAAAAAGCTTCCTTGGAGTAGTTACATAAAATTAAATTGCTCTTTAGCTCTACGTTATCAATGAGAATTGTTCAACTAAGGAACTGGGATTAATATCACCTAGAGTATGTCTACTGTCTATTTCCTGACTTCTTTAAGAACTGAATCTAGGTACCCCTCAAAGCCATGGGTTTGGTCAGTTTTTTTCAGTAGTACAAGTTATTTACATAGAAAACATTGTGCTTTATTATGCCTAATAATTGCATTTATGTTAAAGGAAAGAAGGGAAATGACTTATCTGAAACTGACAGATTTTTTGAGTCATACTTCCAAATAACTTATATGTTACTGGATTACCTCATTTATACTCTAGTCTTTCCTTCCAAAGCTGTTTAGAGACAACCCTATGGGATTTTGGAGGGTAAAGAAAGAATTAACCAAAACACATACATTAGAAACTTATAAATGGATGCATGAATTTGTTGGCAGTTTGTTGTATTTTTCTGACTTTGGAGAAATGAGTCTATCCATTGAGAGCTATAGTCAGTCTACATAATTTGAGAGAATATCTGAATATGTTATTTTCTGTGGTACTAAATGATTTGTGTACATGAATAAGAGTTCAAGATAAATTAGAAGCTCTAATGTAATCAGGTTGTAACCAAAACCCAAACAATATTCAAGACTAGGAAGAGAATAACCACTTCATCCTCAAATGTCTGCATATGATATTAATTTGTTTTTCCTTATTTTCACTGTTCAACAAATATCAAACCATAGTTATTTTATTTATATAGTACATTAAAAAGGAATGTGATTCCTTCTTTTGAGTAGCTTATAGTTCAGTAGAGGATGCACTTAAAACACATTTTTAAAAAGCTTATGATTCAGGATAGAAATCCTTGAGTGTTATAAATAACATACTACAGTTCTAGAAAAGAAAGGCTGACTCTAGTGAGAGTTTCTTGGAGAAAGTAGTCCTTAACCTGAGAATTGAAGATGACATAGAGGTTTAGAAAGTCTTGATGCTTAAATACAAACAGGAACTTATGTCTTTTCTAGAAAGAAATATAGATTTAGAGAGTACAAGTATACAAAAAAATCAGACTAGACAGAGACATAGTCTTATGATTCATACACTATTAAAGAGATAACTTATCAAAAAGATTTCACTTACCTCTGAACATGTTCTAAATATAAATTTCTTAAAATAAGTTGAAAATCTTTATTAAGGAAAAGCCAAAAACTTTCTAAGCACTACTTCTATTGAAGAAAAATTCTCTCATTCTCCTCACATTTGGCTTTTTTATATCCCATTAATATAGATGTTATCAGATGATTTGTTTCTTTCAAGGCGAGTTCATTTGTGTCAAGCTAATTCATTTTCTTCAGTGAGTTTTCTTGACAAATACAAAATGTGACTTTTATGTGGTCCAAATTCTGTTATTTTTGAAATCAATAAAACGTGATTGATTTTGCTTCACCCATTTTCATGACTGATCTGGTAGATGCTTTCTTGACCGAAGTTATGGATTTTGTGTCCCACTTATTTAACCTATGGTTTTTCCTCTTGTTTAGAAAACCTTTCATTAACTTTAAAAAGCCATGCACTCCTGTCTTCTATCAAATATGCTTCAGAGTAATTTTACTTTATCCCTTATTGACCACAATCTCCTTCATCTAGTCTCCTTACGATTAAAAAGTAATAATAATAGTAATAATAACATAGGAAGCTCTCATCATTTGAGAGATGGCTTTGTTGAACATAAGTGGCAGAAGTTCTGAAATCAGGTCTGTCTGGGTGGACTTTCAAGCTAGCTACTTGCCAGCTGGGTATCTGAGAATAGTACAAAGATTGCTTTACCTCTCTGAGCCACATTTCTTGTCAGTAAAAGTGAGCCGAGTATTTTCCTAACGCCATTATTTTAAGGTTTGATGAACCTGAAAAGGTCTGGCGCATCTCCTAATGTATTGTTGCTGCTCAGTACGAATTAGTTCCTTCTTTGCCTCTCCTATTCTCTGTCTCCTACTCTACCTTTTTGTCTCCCTCCTTCTTCCCTTTCTTTCTTCCTCCTATGCTATACTTGCATTTTGGTCTACTTGCCTCTCAGGAGCTCAGATATGATCCCAAGTCATTATTATTAAAATATTCTTCAGTCAATTTATGTAAATGAGTCCCCAAGTCTTCTCTTACTGTATTCAGATCAAAAACAGACTTCAAATTAAATATATCTATATTATATAATATATTAATGAAAATACAGTAGAATTATAGAGAAGGGAGAAACAAAGAGTATTAAATATCTTAACCCCTCCCTTAAAGTAGATGTAAGCTCCCTAAAGTTAAAAACCAATACAATCAGCTATTCCAGTGAAGTATTTCCAATAACATAACAAAGCTCTCTCTTGCTTTCAACCAACATAGGCAGTTTTTGGGCTTCCCTGTTGGCTCAGTTGGTAAAGAATCCAACTGCATTGCAGGAGATCCAGGAAGATCCCCTGGAGAAGGAAATGGCAGCCCACTCCAGTATTCTTGCCTGGAGAATCCCACGGACAGAGCCTCTGGAGGGCTACAGTCCATGGCATCACAAAGAGTCGGACACGACTTGGCAACTGAACCACCACCACTACCAGGCATTTTCACTCTCCTGAACTCTGTTTTCTTGGTATACATATTGACATGCGAGTTTTGTCCCTTATGATATTATCTTTGATTTTCTTTACCCCAATTAGAAGCCACTGAGCAGCTTTGTGAAAACCAGGAAGGGGAATCCTTACTGACAACCCATAACTTTATGCCCTTGGCACACACCACCAGATAGGAAGAAGCTCAGGGTGTACTGCTTTGGGGCAAATTCCCAAGGCTCAATATATCACTCAATAATTTGTCACAAGAGAAAAGCACTCTGCTTTTATGAGCATGTTTCTTCCATAGAGTTTGAAAATCATCATGTGCATTATTTGACTTGAAATTTTTAAGGACAAGCAAAAGGAAAAATTAAGAAACTACAGTCCCATCTGTGCAATGATGGGGAGAGAGATCAGTTTAAATTTAGTCACTCACACTTTATTTGCTTCTGTTGACTTCACCTAGTGAAATCAACTTTTTTTCCCACTTCATTTCATATTATTCTTGATATCTGAATTTCTTATCTCTTGTACAAATGACTGTACACAAAAAACAAGGGGCATACAATGATATTACTATTATAATGAATGAACGTACCAGCTAAATTATTATCCCAAGTATATGACAGTGATTGGACTAGAACTAGGAAACTTTTTTACATCAACTCAGTATTGAATCTGTCTCTCTGCTTAGCTTAAATATTAGATTTGATTTTAAAATTAATAAATGTACTTAGTGTAAACTTCAATAATATTAAAAATAATAAAAATAAACCTTCTTCCCACACTAGATCTATATTCCGTCCCTCTAGAGGAATCAACTGTTACCAGTTTCTGTCAGTCCTTCCAGAAATTATTTAGGCTTACACAAGTGTTACAGTTATGAATTCTGTCCACAAAATTGGGTATCAGAGAAATAAAACTTTCGTTATTCTTTTTAACTCAATTTCTTTTCATTGTATGCCTTCTGCTAATAGTGAAAACTAAATTTTGGTCAACTTTAGCTTCCCTTCTCCCATTTTTCTGATGTTGTAGCTAAGTATCAGAGAGCTTATTAGTTCAAAGGCAAGGGGTAGGTGGGGACACACCTCTTATTCCCCAGTCCTCTGTTCCTACAGATATCCACTGAATCCTCCCTGTCTCATCTAGTTTTTGGTGACTGGTCCGCACAGGTAGCCTTCTTGCCTGTCCTAATCACTCACTCCTTCATGATGATTGCTCCATTTGATCCCTGCTTGAAGGCATGACAACTTCTGCTGCTCCTGCGCCTGGGCTGTGAATGTGTCTGTGGTGCTCTGCTGTGCTATCATGCCACTGTGGTCTTTCTGCCTCCCTGAGGTGTGGAGTATAGAGTCCTTCTGTGCTTTGACCCCCAAAGGGGGTCTCCCTTTGGTGCTGCCAGAGAAGTGGCCTTTTATCTCCCATTCTCTCAGCCATTTCTGTTTGCTTTGTTCAAATAAAAAATGAGAGGTAAAGTTACAAGTGAAGAGAACAGCAAAACCCTTTCATGGGAATATAGTGACGCCTCAGGCTTGATGAGAGTGAGGCTTCTCCACCTTAACTTGGCCCTGATGCTGGGCCACATGCAGGTAGACCTCTGGATCACAACAATAGCCACATCAGATCAAATGTACCGTTGAACCCAAGAGACTGAGAGAAAGAATGTGGATAGAGCAACACTGACTTACCAACACTGTTGACAGTTCTTCATTATCAAGTGTGTTCAGTGTGATTACACTCCTGTTGATGGAGATGGATCAGTAGAGTCTTGTTCCAATCGAGACAACCCTATAGCCAAAAAGAAAAAAAAAAAAACATAGGAAGGAAAACCTCTTATAACTAAATTTAGAAGGAAAGTAAAGACCTACAAATACGCTCTATCTCAACATTTCACTTAAGCATGTTCTACTTGTGTCTCAACTACCTTTTTTATAGTTTATTTTTATGAATTAATTTATTTTAGTATCATATAAACACGGTCAGTATTCCATATGAATGGTGAGAAATCTTGATTTTTTTTTAACTAAAAAGAACTACACCTAACAGCAAAAAACTAGTAACATCACAGGTACCCATAAACAGGAGAATGGATAAATAGTGATACATTCATACAGTGGCATGCTATTCGGAAATAAAAAGGAATAACTTATTGATAGCTGAAACAACATGGTTGAATTTCAAAAATATTATGTTGAATGAAAGAAGCCAGACCCAAAATAATTCTTACTGTATGATCCTACTTACATGAAATCTAGAATAGATGATATTATCAAAAGTGCTAGAAATTAGATTAGTGATTGTTTCAGGGATGGGGAATTGACTGAGTAGGAGCATGAGGAAATTTCTAGGGTGATTAATATATATAGTATTATGAGAGCATGGGTTACATAGATGTGTACCTTTGTCAAGCTTGAGATCTGTGTATTTCCCTGTGTGGAAATTTACCTCAGTAAAAAATTTCAACAGTAATTTTAAAAAATGAGAAAAGTTAAGAAATAGGAGACATTTATGATTCATAACTTGAGTTAAAAAGAGTTCAGAGAGATGGAGAGACAAAGTTAAAAGAACTTAAAAGTAAGTAAATTTTAAAAAATAATTGAAGTTTTCTTAAGAGATGTCTTTATCCTCTAAGCAGTTAGAAAGTCAGGAAGAATCTTTGTTTTGGCTTACAGATTATCCCGTTAATGCTTGTTTTCTGAAGATCACAGAAGGAATCCAGAGCTATAATATCACTAGGCTATGATGTTCTAGTGGGAAATGGGAGACTGTTAGAAAACATGATGATAAATAGCAACTTGAAGACAACAGATGTTTCCCCTCCAGCACAGTAACAATAGCAGAGATGTTCTCTTCAGCAGAGATCAGGGAAGAACAAGAGTCACTCATCAGAAGAAGCATCTTAGATGAGTAAGTTGTGATGCCAACAGGGATATGAGACATCAAGAAGAGAGACACAAATGAAGTTGTCTCAGATCCTGTGGCACATGAAGACCGCTGCCAGTTGGCTTATCATACAGAAAGCCCCACAATTTACAGCTCTGTGGCTGGCACTGCATAGAGTTGCTTGAATCAAAAAAAGACTAGAACATTTCCATTTTTATAGGTTAAAAAGATCACACTACAGAACTAGAGAAATTGAGATCACAGACTCTGCTGCATCTGATAGTCTCTTCAAAATCCTAATTTATTGGAGCAGTTACCCAGAAATGGAGCAAAAAGATTGGTGATTTGGTGTATTAAAGTTTATTTTCTTTGAGAAAAATAATTATCTAAACAAAGACCCTAAAACGACTGAAATTTTAGTATGGGGGTGAGTTATTCTAGCCGATTCTTTATTTATTCAGTGATCAGTAGTTTAATCCGTGTAAGATAAAAGAAGTCAAGCAAGCAGTAAAACTACTTCAGAGTTCCTTAGTATCTTGGAGCCCCCATAGAAAACAAGAGCAGAGGGGACTCCATTTAGTAGACAGGTGTGAAAACTACAATATAAATGTAGTTTCCAGGTAATCAGAACAAAGTAAATCTGATGACCAGTGTCACTGGGGGTGGGGGGCGGGGGGGAGTAGATAGAAGTACCTCCACGTTGTTCAGTGTACAACTGGCCTGTGGGTGGTAAGCCTGTAAGACCTGATGGGTGAAGGAAGCACTCACCATGGGCATCAAGGTCTGCACATCACTGCTGAAGGATTTCCAGGGGGCCTTTGGTTGTTGTTGTAATGATGACCACTTGGAATCATATCACCTAATATGCCATCTTACCTATTTGACATGAAACATATACCTTATAAGTTTTCAGGAGCTGGTGACAAAGGGAGACTGTGAATGGGTAATAAATATCTGCAAAATAATATTTTATCTGATGACTTACCTTTGCCAAAACCTCTAATATATCCCTGTAGTTTGGATTGTGGAATTATAATTCAGTTTTAAGGTTTAATGGTCCAATATTCTGATCTTTGTTAAAAGTATACTTATTATTTATTTGACTGCATTGGATCTTAGTTGTGGCAGGCAGGATCTTTAATTTTCTTTTGCAGCATGTAGGATTTTTGTTGCAGCATGTGGGATCTAGTTCCCAGACCAGGGATCAAACCCAGGCCCCCTGCGTTGCATTCAAGGAGTCCTAGCCACTGGACTACCAGGGAAGTCCCCTGATACTCTGATGTTCTGTGCGTCCTTTCCTACTTTTTCTCTTCATCTTCTTGACCTCCCCTTTTTCTACTTTTTCTCACTCTCTCTTCTCCTTTGTTAGTAACTTTTTTCTCTTATTATAAAACTCTCCTCTAACCTTCTTTTTCTTGCTTCCTCCCCCTTCTTCCACTTACCCTGATGTAATTGCTCTAGGGAAAACTTCATCAACAATAGAAAGGTTAACCAGGAGGTGTCCTACTATTAAAAAAAGGTGCGAATCTGGAAGCTTATTATTTCCTTCTTTAATCTCTGTTTTTTATGACAGAAATAAGAACTCACTCAATGGAATTAAATGTCAAGTACATTTGAAACAAATGAGAAAATATTTCCTCAAGCAGCGTGTAGTAGAATTCACCATAGTAGGAGGTCAGAATATTGCATTCAGTAGTAGGGTATTAGAAGGGATATTTTTAATTCAAATAATATTTGTCATTATAGCTGTTAACAAAGGAGAAATTAAATTTTTAAACTCCCTGATGAATAGGAAGAGTTCTCTTACCTTCCTCAGTGAGAAGTAATGAGAAAGAATGAACTATAAATGGAATTTGTCATTTTCATATTTAGAGCATGTGTTAGTTCCTTAGAAAAAAAAGTCATGACATCGTTGAAGGTAATATTATTCTCAGTCTTATAGAGTGGACTTTCCTTGCTGTTTTTCTAAAAATATTCCATATTTACAAAGAGAAGAGAATTCTTTGAGGGTTTTTCTTTTTTTTAAGTGTGGTCTTTCACAAGTAAATAGTCATGCCTTTTTACTATAAAACATCATCTCTTTGCTATAAAATATGGTCAAAAGTTGAGTGTTCTGCTTATTGAGGTTTTTTTTTTTTGGAGTATAGTTGGTTGCTTGTTGAGGTTTCAGTGGAAAGTACAAGGAGCTCCAGTGTCTCCAGATGAAGTCAGCTGACTGTCCAGCTCCCAGATGGCTGACAGGGCCCTGTTTACTTTGACAGATTCACCAGTCCCTGATCTAGCCTTGCCTTTCAAACTCACACATTAGATTATCAACACATGCAGTATGAGCTGTACCTGGGGAGAGAGACTTGTTATCTTTGGGTCAGGAAATTATAAGAGATTTCTCTTTTCTCTTTCCACTTTTAAAGTACATTTTATAATCAGATCAAATATTAAAAGTATTTTAATATCTCTGTTCAGAAATGCTGGTGAATAGACAATTGACTCATAGAATACCAGACATTGCCTCCTTTAGAGGCAATAAATTACAGAGAGATAATACAGTGTCCCCAGTCTTGGGGACAAACAGCATGTATCCCAAATGAGAATTTGATAACTGATTGTCACTGAGTTTCCAGATGATTAACTTGTTTCAGCAGAGTGACTGACTAAAGGCTGAGTGATTTCACTATGATCTAAAAAGAAGAATGAGCCATGTAATTAGACTGCTCTTGAGAAAATAGTATTTCGGTTATTTATTTATTGTTATCAGGATGATGTCACCACCAACCATTCATAAATCTCTGACTGTTCGATGGAGCCCAAGTTTCTCATTAATCCTCCTCATCTTTCCAGTGTCCTGAAAGTCCTGTGTGAGTCTCTGTAGGACATGGGGACCACAGGGACTCCGGGGACATTTCACTTCAGCTTCCTCTGTGCCTCCTGAACAGGGACTTTGGCACGTTTTCTAGCCTAATAAATTTTAACATCAGGATTAAAAACATAATTATACCTTCAGAAGTGTGCTCTCTATAGCACAAATGCACACTGAATATAATTTCTAAACAAAAACAGCCACCTAAATAATTTTTTTAAAAAATGGAGTATTGACACCAAAATAACAAGTTTCAAACTGCCAAGGAGCTTGTTAGAGTGAAAACCAAATCTTGGCTCAAAGCATTCTTTTTCTTTTATGTTTACAGTTTAATCCACATGTGTTGGTCAACAAGTACCTGCCTTCATCCTTACTGATTCCTTTATGGTTTTGTTGGTGGAAAAAATGATAGTATGATAATGTGTATATAAAATAGGGATGAATTATCTAAGGATGTAACATGACCAAAGGAATATTGAATCTGCTTATGTACTTTAGTCCAGTAAATTCATTCTGAACATTTTCTATGAAGTCCATGACATTTCTTTTATTTTTGTACATTTGTATTAGCAAAGCAAAACCCCTTATCCTATAAATGAAAAAAACAACTTTTAAGAAAAGATGCTAGGTTTTCCAGATGAACTCTGATAGCAAAAATGATGAAAAACATTTTTGAAATGCACATGATTTTTGTAGAATTGGAGTTCTTTTCTTTTCCTGGCTGCATTAGAGTGGAGTGGGAAGGATATTGGACAAGGAGTCAGGAAAACTGGCCTCTAGTCTCATTTTATAATTTGTAAAATGAGGGGGTAATGAAACTCGATGATACTTCAGATGCCCTCCAACTTGAATGCCTAATGATCTGTGAACTCTAGTAATAGATAAGATTCATGTGGTACCTAAGCATGTGATAAATAGATTCAGAGAGAGAGCTCAATAAATTCAGGCTTTGCATGGTCTTTGGGGATAGCAAGCATTTCCCTTAAAATGTCTTTTAATCATACTGTTCATGAGAGTATATTTTGAGGTGGGCAGTTCATATGATGTACTTGGTATTTGTCAGATTCTTATGTTCTGTTTTTCATATTGAGAAAAAGAAGGCAGGGGGAGTAGGTTCTTAGATTAGAGAAATATTCACTATTACTTTTAAGCAGAGAAGCAATTCATTTCTAATCCTTAGCTTGGGAAGTCACATTCCTTTTTAAATTGAAAAACAAAAATCTGTTTAACTGAAATTATTTAAAACTTCCTCTTTCCATTAATCTCTGAAGACTATGTTACCTTACTTTACAGAACCCATCATTTTCTTGAACAAAGTCAGTTCGGAAACTACAGGTTAAGATGTTAGAAATAAATAGCCCTTTTTTGGTGTTTGTACCACTAAAGCTCATCACAGTGCCTATAGGTTCCTAGCACAAGTTTGTTAATTATAATAATGAATTAATGAATGATAAATTAGTAAATACACCATTGGCAGCTAAGAGTGGATTGGATTTGACTACCCAGAGGGATGTGTTTTCAAAATAAATTACAAAAAATTATGTTGACAAACCCAGTCATACTGTGAGAAATTCAAGCAAAGGGCATTTAAAAGACCTTGATGGGAAACTAACAGATTTGTTTCATTAGTCCTTGGTGAAGCCATTGTGCCTCCAGGTAGCAACAGTTCAGTGAGTAATAGCTGGTATTTCAAGATCTTTAAGATTCAACCGGGTACCAATGCCTTTGTTAATTTTAAGTTTCTGGATCTATAAAGCACATCACGGAAGAAAAAGGTCCAGAGGGGTTGTTGAGCCAAGTGGGGAGAATGCTGTAACTGATTACCTTTTTTGTGTGTTTATTGGTTTTTTAACTCCTGTTATTCCACAAAATAGAAGTGGTTCTCCAAACACATCAAACATCTACTATTCACTGGTTCCCTAGTGCCAGGCTATAGGCACCTATGCTAGAATCATCTTTAAATAATATACAGATATCTAGGCTACACCTGAATCCTATTTAACATAAACTGTGGATGATGGGGATTTGAAATACATGTGTTTATACAGATATTATTTTCCTGATATACAGTTGATTTGGGAACTGCTGATCAATATTTATAGATAGAATGATTGCTTTGAGAATTCAAATATCAGGCCTCAGACTTCACACCAACAGTGATGATTTTAGTTTAGAATTACTGGAGGAAAATGTCAGATAGTCCTTGTGAGGGTTGAACAATCTTGTAATTTCTCTCTGACAAAGCTTATTTTTCTTCTGAGTCATTTCACAATGCCTTGGAGGACAAATAATCCTCATCTATCACTAAGAAGCCCACTATGATTTTGATGTTACTTCTCTGTACTTCAAAATCACACTCCTTGGGGAAAATTAATGTATAGTTTTAAAAATAGAAAAACAGTAGTAAAAAGTTCATGTAACAGATTCTCTGTGGGGGGGAAAAAACCTAACATACTTGTTTTGGATGAAAATGTTGGAAATCCATATCAAAAATAGTTAAAACTTATGCTAACATTTGCATCATGCTTGCTCTGTTTGAAGTGTGCCAGGCTCTATTTGAAGTGCTTTAGACCTCAAGCCTTAGGGCTTCCCTGATAGCTAAGTTGCTAAAGAATCCGCCTGCAATGTAGGAGACCCGGGTTCAATTCCTGGGTTAGGAACATCTGCTGGAGATGGAATGGGCTACCCACTCCAGGATTCATGTGTTTTCCTTGTGACTCAACTGCTAAAGAATCTGCCTGCAATGTGGAGGACATGGGTTCAATCCTTGGGTTGGGAAGATCCCCTGGAGAAGGGAAAGACTACCCACTTCAGTATTCTGGCCTGGAGAATTCCATGGACTATACAGTCCATGGGGTCCCAAAGAAAGTGGACACGACTGAGCGACTTTCACTTTTCACATCATGCCAAGCATAAAATGGTGAACAAGAGACATATTCGTTGCACCATGAAGCTACTACTGTCTTTTCTAACATAAAGGACATTTTATTAGAATCTTTCTTTACAGTAATCAAGCAAAGATTTCAATCTACTAAGATATGAGATACTACTGTTTCTCCAAAATTCCATGTCAGAAGTTCTCTGTTTATTCTTAAAAAAATCAAAGCTTCTTGACATTGTTGATCTTCTTTGTGTGGGAATATAGCTCAAAAGATTAGAATTTTTTTCCATGTAATACACATATAGGAAATATGTCTATTTATTTGCCAAGTTTTTACTTATTGTGCTTCTGCCTCTTGGCTTTATGAGCTTTGTGATATCTTTTCATACCTTTGCCTTTTTCCTATTTGAATAGGACTTCCTGCTCCTTCTTTTCTCTGAGATTAGCAAACAACTGAAAGGGTCTGATACAACAATCTTCAAAAACGAAGGGCATACTTAGTGTCCTGTCCACGATGTTTGGCACCTAGAATGTGAAAGTCTTTGAAAATGTCCTCTCTGCATGAAATACAGCTCTCATGCACTTTGAGGTTCAGACTAAGAAAACATAGTTCAGTCTTTCTACATGTAATGAATGTAGGTTGAAATATCATAATCCCAGAGCATTATAAATGTTACTGTAAATATGCAAAGTCAAATCCACAATATTTGTATTGTCAATTTACACTGAAGACATGAATATATTTAATTTTGATATTCTGTTCTAAGATTTTATTAGCCACTTCATAATAATAAGGGAAGCAACTAAGTAAATTATTTGCAAGTTTAACATTAACTCAGTATCCAAAATTTGTTGGATTAGAATTTGTATTTATTTAATATTATTATGTGGATTAAATACAATCTGATTCCATTATTTTTTGCATGATATATTTTGTAGACTTGCACATCTATTTTAGGACAGTTATTTTAAACATTGATGTTAATCATAATTCAAAAGAAAAAGGTTTAAATTTGTAAAACACCTTTGGATTTCAGAGATATATGGTTTTAGTTCATTATATAAGTGTATATAACTTTGCTTATCTTTAATATTAGCAAAATACTTGTATTGAACATAGTTTGTTATGTAATAATTGATAATACTACTAACTGCCACTATTAAGTGCCTACTATAAGATTAGTTCTGGACTCTGTGTTTTATATACATTCTCTCATTTAATCCTCATGATAACTATGTGATATTTAGTTCAGTATTATTATCTTCATGTTACAGATGAGAAAACTGAAACTTTGGGAAGTTAAAGTAACCTCCAGTGCCAGTAACTGAAAGAACTAGGATTGAACTTCAAGCCTTTCTGTTTTCATGCTTCCTTAACTTGTCACAATACAAAATACCATTACCTACCTGGAAATGTTGATTTCAACTGAATAACAATATCTATTACATCTTTTGAGTGATAAACCACTCTGTGCTACTTAGTTCGCAGATTGAGGTTGTGTTCTGTGTTCCCATAGGGTGGAATGTAACAACTGTGAGACTGGAGAACAGTGTGGTGCAATTATGCATGGCAATGCTGTCACCTTCTGTGAGCCATATGGTCCAAGAGAATTGGTAAGTATGTGCTATTTATGTACATTATTCCAAATACATTGTCTTTACTGAGTTTTTTTGCAACAAAGGTTTTCCTACTCAATTCCAATTCAGATGAAAATGTGCAGTATTACTTATGAGTCCTATTGCAAATATCTCAAATTAGGAGGAGTGATTTTAGTTTATTTTCAAATGTAAAAAAATAAAGAATTTAGTAAAAAAAATTGGCAGCATCAATGGATCTCATTAAACATGGCACGTCATATGATTATATGGCTTTTTAAAACTATGGGTATGACATGCATGACATATGATATATACAAGAGACAGGTATTGTATATATAATATCTACATAATTTGTTACTTTATAAGTCCTTATATAAAGCTTTACTTTTATACTTCTTATCTCCTTGCAATTGAAAAATGTTAGATGAACAATTTTATCACATTATTTTTACACTTTGTTTCCTAATCACCTAGAAACTTTAATGAAATATTTAAAATGAAAGAACAGACTAAAGAAACCAGTTCTTAAAAAAGTTTGGTTTATGCCAAATTGTTTGATAGTAGGTTATTTTAATTTAGATGATTAGACTTTGTTTGCCAAAAATAAGTCTTTGGGTCATGTGTAAAATGCAACATGAGCATTCTAAAATTGAAAGCAATTAAATCATTAGCCATCAAATATGACTAATGAGCCTTTTGTTGTCACGTGGTACTTCTTTCTGGCACCAAGACCACATTCATTACACTTTCTTGAAAAAGGATGTATTCTTTTTCTTGAAAAAGCTAATTGTTGTCTTACACTTCAAGCTCAGTTTCTTTGTACCTAATGTTCTTTCTGCAGCATCTCTTATGCTTTGCCTTTCAACTTGAGTTTCAATGCCTCTCCTTTTTTCTCCCATATCTTCCTTATCATGCAGCTTTTAGTAACAAGTTGTATTTTTCACCCCTCCATCATACATTATGTTTCAAATTAATTAATTGTAAAAGTGGCCAAAGACTGCCTTCCACCTTAAAAAGGAGGAAAAAAACCTAGCTAGGTAATTAAAGGAAGATTTAGTTGTCAAATTGTGAAAGTCAATTAATTTTTATAACATGGTTCTTATTTTATGCTGCTTGAATACCCCTTTCATGGCAATAGATAAATTTAATTTATTAAACATACGAGCTTCAGAACGTTGATAAATTGAAGAGTTTTTAGTTGAAATTAGAACACAAACAAAATTAATTGGATGCAAATTAAAATAATAGGTACTCATAATTCAAATCTTACAAGGTGTTATAATATTCCTGCAAAACAAATGTGACTGTAGTGAAAGTCTTCTTGAAAAAAACAGATTTGCTAGTACATCTTAAATAATATACTATGACTGAATTAATTATCTATAAACCTTAAAACAAAATTAAATTTTTGTCATAGTTAATTGAGCTTAGAATAAATGACCATTGTAGAATGTTCTCCCCACTCAGTAATATTTCAGGAAATGCTTGGCCAATTCTTTTTTGTTTCTAATTAATGAGAAATAAACATATCTAAGAATATAATGCCAGAATTCATATTTCTGTAGCATAGAAACTGAAGTATCTAGTTTATTTGATGCTATATATATTTAAGTCTGATAATTTCACTATATTCCAGTATATTGACTATTAGAGTTTATATACTCAGTGGGCTAGTTTTGAATTGTGTTATATAATTAATATAAGATTAGCTTTTCAACCAAGAAGGAAAATATTCAAAATAATTATCTTCACCCAAGAAATGAAAAAACATATACAGATTTATGTTTACATCATAAGTATTTCCCTAATATGAGTTGTGTTGTAGACTTAAAGGGAACAAAATGAAGATTCGTTAACAAAGAATGACATCTACATTTTATACACTAGGAACTTCCAGTTTCCAGTTATTTTTATACTGTATTAGTATCCCAGGAGCAAAAATATATATTGTATCTAAATTGTGTTTACAGAAAAAAGATCAATCAAAAGAAAAGTGATGAATTCAGTTGTCAGTTAACAGGCTATTATCCACTAAAATTCAAATATTTTCACTTCAAAACTGAATCCAGTAAAAACTGTTGTGCGTGAGAACTGATGAAAGTTATCAGCCCCCAAATATCACTTTTAAAAGTACATATGTATACTTTAAAATTTTTCATAAATCCAGTTCTTACTGAAACTGTGAAACAAGGAACCATAGATCAAGGCAAAGAACTTTGGTAGGCCTAATTTTTTTAAATGCCTAAAAGAGCATTTCCATTTTGTGAATTTAGTCAAATGGCTATTTCATTTCAATAAAAGACAAAGCCTGAGAGAGGAGGTATCTGCTACCACATGGGCATACTGTGCATTTGTGTTCCCACTGCTGCTCTACTGCGCAAGCCTCACGTGTTTCATTACCTCAGTGAAGTCTCCATGTTTCAGGGAGGGCGCTAACTTGATTCATTTTGCTAGTCTGAATTGAAAGTAATGAGGAATTCATTTACCCATTCCTCTAAGAGAAAATGTGCTCTCTCAGAGCTTAAAATAAAATTAGTTATGTTACTCTCCATTTTTTAAAAAATAAATTATTTACTCAATTTTTCTCTCATATTTGGAAATGTGTTTTAGTTACAATGAGGAGTTTGGGCTAAAACAGGATTAAATTCAGTACAAATTTATAGGGAAGAAGTGTAGAATGAACAGATTCAGCCTGCAGTGAATTCTTCAGATTCATTTGGTGAACATACTAATTTTCTATAATTTGGAGTTTATTTCATAATTTAAGAACAGTGAGATTTGGTAGTGAAAAAGTCCTCTCTCTGATATTCATCATTTCAGTTCAGTTCAGTCGTTCAGTGGTGTCCGACTCTTTGCGACCCCATGAATCGCAGCACACCAGGCCTCCCTGTCTATCACCCACTCCCAGAGTTCACTCAGACTCATATCCATCGAGTCAGTGATGCCATCCAGCCATCTCATCCTCTGTCGTCCCCTTCTCCTCCTGCCCCCAGTCCCTCCCAGCATCAGAGTCTTTTCCAATGAGTCAACTCTGCATGAGGTGGCCAAAGTACTGGAGTTTCAGCTTTAGCATCATTCCTTCCAAAGAACACCCAGGACTGATCCCTTTAGAATGGACTGGTTGGATCTCCTTGCAGTCCAAAGGACTCTCAAGAGTCTTCTCCAACACCATAGTTCAAAAGCATCAATTCTTTGGCGCTCAGCTTTCTTCACAATCCAACTCTCACATCCATATGTGACCACTGGAAAAACTATTGCCTTGACTAGATGGACCTTTGTTGGCAAAGTAATGTCTCTGCTTTTCAATATGCTATCCAGGTTGGTCTTAACTTTCCTTCCAAGGAGTAAGTGTCTTTTAATTTCATGGCTGCAAAATCATCAAAATCTCTTTAAGAGGTTCTTTAGTTTTCAGAATGGCTGATGTAATAACTTTGCAGACTGAAATTATGTATTTGAACTCAAGAATAATAAATAATTTATAATACCCAAATGTAAATATAGGTGAACAGATTTTATAGGCAGTGCTTTATTGGTTTTTTTTTTTCCCCTCTTCATCTTTCCTATCCTTTCTTGTAGCTGACAATTTTACTAATAAACTAAATTAGGTCAAGGTAAAGGAACGAGAGTCAATCATTCCAATAGTCCTTAGCTTCCCTGGTGAAGAAAACAAATAATGAAATCAATGACTAATCAAAGTCTAAGGTCACCCTCAGTTAGCACATGTAATTTGAAATTTGGCACTATTCCGAGTGATTTACTGTTTGCTAGCAGAGGTCACAACTGTGAAACTTGATCATCCAGGTGACACAAGCACCATTTATTACACCCTCAGGATAAATACCAAAGACTCTCATATATTTAATGCACTAGCAATAGCAATAACCATGGTGCTTTTAGCTTATATAATGCCATACCATTGTTTCAAAGAACTTACATTCAAGAGTATTTCATAACTCATCTGGGAATTACTCAGTTACATAAAATCAGAGGAGGAAAAGAGCATTCATTCAGTTTTTGTGAAAAATTTTAAAAATTTCCATGTGCCTCTCTGGACTTTAAGATCAGATTTTCCAAGTGGAAACCCCTGAGGGTAAATAGACTCTAAAAGTTATGGGGGAGGGAAAAAACAGATTTCTTTTAACCTTGTAGGGCATTTGGTTCTGTCCAAGGCATCCATGAGACATTTGTTCTCTGAAACATTTGGTAGATACCAAAAGGTCTTTGAGATTTGGTCTATCCAAAATGTCCATGAGCTTGTTTGGTTTATGTTAAATGGTTTAGGACACGACCAAATATTATGGACTTTTTGTAGAGGACCAAATGTCTTTTGGACATATTGGACAGGACCAAATGTCTGCTAACCTCTTTTAAAGAAAAAAAGGAGCTAGTATTTTTGTTATCTAAAGAAATTTCTATTAGTGCATTTTTCTCTAATGACTCTGCTGAGAGGAAGGAAATAGGAAACAGAGTTCTGGACATGGTGGGCCAGTTTTTTCTTAAATAATCTGTGACAGTGAAAGATTTAAATAGATAATTTCATCTGATACCCTGACACCAGTGATTCTTGCAATGGTAAAAACAAATTAGGAGCTGATAGCCATACTGATATCTAGACAACTTATAAAAAGGTCTCTCTTGCCCTCCCCTTTGTTATCTTTTCTGTTTCTTCATGAATGTTAAAGCCACATAATTAAAACATACACTCCAACACCGCTTTCCAAATTGTGTTGTAGAAATGGAAAGCACAATTCGATCTTTTGATATTCACATTTCAGCTGAATTTTGGCACTTCAAGAAGCTTATTCACTGTTTGTCCACCAGTTCCCACAGTGATTCATGAACTGGCTATCTCTTAACCCTTCTGCCATGGTGGACTCCATCGTATGAGGGCTACAAAGTCCAAGAGTATTATTATGACATTAAGAAGACTACTCCTTCTGCCATGTTTAAAACATAGTTATCCACTTCCTATTTTATTGGGTTCAGTCATAGGATGCATCCCTTACCTTAGCTCATGGGATCAGAAACCCAACAAGAGTCACTGAAAATAAGAACCAAAAGAAAAGAGAAAGAAAATGAGAACCTTATTTCTCACCTTTCTTGAGCTGGTATGGGTCAAAGTAACTGCTCCATAGAATGAATGAATGGAAAAAAATTAATTTTTTTAAAAATTTTAATTTATTTAAAATTAAATAAGGTACCATTCCTTTTCCAGAAAGGGGAAAGTTATTTAGGCATGCTTTTTCATGAAACTAAAGGAAAATAATAGCAATGTATTGGAAGAGTATTTCTACCCCTATAATTTGATTATTTGGGGGAGGGGTAACAGTTTTATTGAAAAATAATCCTCATACTCTACAATTCATTCATTTAAAGTATACAATTCAAGGTTTTCACCTTAATCACAAAATTATACAGCCATTACCACAATCAGTTTTAGAACATTTTTATCATCCTCCAAAAAACTTCTGTATCTTTTACCTGTTGTAATTTTATTTACTTTTCAAAATATTCCTACTCTTCTCATATGTTTTAATTTTGGCCCCAGTTTTTGTTTGGTCAATTTTTAATGACATTTTTATGGGCCCCAGGCCTACTGATGAGGAATGAGAGAAGGGTGCAGTGAGTAGAGGGGGCTGTGTTAAATGCCTGGTAAATTACACTAAAAAGAGTTTTAAACAAGACCCTGAAAAATGTACTGGGAGTGCCTAAGTGAGGATCTCCCAGAGAAACATAAAACATATTGACAGAAACAAGCTAATCTCTGGATAAATATAACCTTTGTTTATGGCTCCTTTCCATCCTCTTAATTTTCACTCTCCCTCCTCCTGAATCTTTTGCCTCTTTCTCCTGCTTTCTATCTTGTCTGATTTTGGTATATTCCTTTTTCTAGATTACCACAGGCCTTAATACAACAACAGCTTCTGTCCTCCAGTTTTCCATTGGTAAGTGTTGTTAGCAATTAAGCAATTTAACTGGAAATGTTTGTTTTAATCATTGTGTTCCAGCAGGATTATGGTGCAAATGCTTTTAGATTTAGAGAAAAGTAAGTCTTAACACTGCAGTAAATAATTTAAAACATTTTTAAAGTGAAATTTAAAAAAAATTTAAATGCTGTTCTCATTTCTCTCTGGCAGCAAGTGGCATGTAAAAACAATCCAGGTAATCCAAAACATTTTAAAGGTAGTTACATGTGGATTTTGAGTGTATTGGAATATTATATTACAAAGAATGACCTTACTAATTGTTGTATATTAATAAATAACATGTGTGTTTCCAAAGGGAATATTCTAAGTAAAGAAAGATATTGCCTTCTAGACGGGGGCTAATTTTTGGTCTTGGTTTTATAACATGGACACCTCCTGGTCTCTCCCCATGACATGAGGACTGCTGACAGCCATGCCTCTGAGATGGCACCCTCCACTTTGGACCATCTTCACTGTCATATCTTTGGGGATCCACCACTAGCGGAAGAGCTGTTTCTCTCACTGTGCTTCTAGTCCTAATTGCAGAACAGCGCTCTTGCAGCCCACGGTAGTTGATTTCCTAAGAGCAATTTTCTTTAAGTCATGTAGTTGTCATTTTTCCCTCAGGTTGCACCCTTTAAGTTTCTGTTAGGTATACTGTGAACCTGCTTGTGTACAATTTGGACTCTTCTCTTCTCACATTGATAGCATTACCTCCAACAATTTGCTAACTATTCAGAAGTCCTTATGTGGCCATAAGGAAAGCATTAACAAAAAAATAATAAGGTTTTTGGTAGGAAGGTTTTTTTGATATATTAGCAAGTGTATAATAAATTTTCTATAATGAGCATATAAAACTTCTATAATCAGAAAAAAGAGCTAATTTTTTTGAAGTTGTAGTGTTACAGAAGCAGGATTTTTTTCAACTGTAGCATGACAGGCTAGTGTAACTTAGAGATTCTTAACCAGAACAAATGTGTTTAAATTCATTATACTACTATTACAAAATATAAGCTAGATTTTTTTATTTATCAATAGTCTGAGCATTTATTAATAATAATTAATATATTAATTTCAGATATTATCTTTAAGCATTTAAAGAACACAAGAGAATCCTCTTTTAAAATATATGCTCACAATTCTACTATATTTAAACTGTATTCAAGGTAGCAGAGATCCAGCACTGATTAAATTATCCCTCCTTCAAGGAAAAAAGATCTTTTTTTGTAAATAGTAAGGAGTATACTTTTGAGCCAGCATAGATTCATTTCCTCACCTTTCAGTAGCTGAGAAAGGAATGTTTATCAGAGAATAAAGAGTTTGGTGCCGGAGACCCAAAGCCCAGAAGAAGCACCATACCCAAAGGCTTGAGACTAGACCCAAAAAATGTAACTTGGCAAGAATCATTGATTTCTCCACAAGTCAGAGGGTTATAGCCCAGCAGGCCAGAGTGTTGCTTGTATTATAAAAAGCATGGATTTGAATCCTAGGCTAGAAGACTGGAAGAGTAACAGAATCAAGGAGTTACAAAAAGATGGATAGATAGATGTCAAGTTTGTAACTAAAAAAATACACTTCTAATTTTAAATTAGAAAAGTGAAATTTTAACATGTCATTGTATGGGAATGAGACAAAATATTTAGTTAAATAAATTATAATTTACTGCTTAGTGACTTCATCAGGGAATTTGCTTACTACATTTTGAGGATAAAAATTCTTGAGAACTAAGAAGTGTTAAGGTGGCTGAGAAGCAGTGTAGTGGCAAACCATTAGCTATATGATGTATGGTGTTGTGTGGTAAATAGGTATAATAAGCAGAACTTTTCCGAAATGATTTTGTGTATCTCATGATGAGTGCTTGGAGTACTATTGTTCTGTTTGTATTTATGGTGTGAGGACTAGACTGGGGCACACACAGAAATTACAGACACGTCATAATTGTATATATTCATCCTGAGTTTTACAAGCCCCACAGTGACCAAATACCAAAGTAGCAACCTCAGCCTAGTAGCATTGCATTTATATTCTGTTCAAAATTTTTATTAAGTGTGTTATAAAAAACACAGTATGTACACAGTTCAACGTTTATATTTATTTGTGTCTTGTGAAACTTTAGAGTCACTTCTTAAGAAGTCCTCTGGGATGTTAAATTTTCATTGTATATCGTGATGATTCAGATATAATATAGACCACATTCTAGGGGATTCTATCTTTATTTATGGCCTCAATAATAAATTATGCCTATACAACCACAACTGAATAAATTATTGCCTTGATATTTTTATATTGCTCTTGTAAACATTTTTAATTACATCATAAGCATTATCCAAGAGAGTTCCAAGTATCTTGTCTGTAATTACTAAGAAGTGTCTTAATAAACTCTTGCCATGTCAATTATTAGCACCAATGCTATGCCAGTGTATCTTTCTAAATACATACACACACATATACATACACACACACACACACACACATACATAGATTACAGACTATCTTCACCAAATGAATTTTTAAGTTAAAACATCCTGAAAACACAGTCCTGAAGTTGAAATTTACCAGGTTATCAATAGCTAAATTGTCTTGAAAGATGTCCTAAAATACTCTTAGAACAACTTTTCATTTTTCCATTTCAGTGAAAGATCTCATATCCATTTCTGTGCTAGGCATCGATCTGCTACAATCCTCACTTGATTCATTAGATTTAACTGGTGGAATTTATGGTTGTAGCCTTAGGGGCACTTACCTATTTCCTTTAGATTTCCTCTGAGACAGGAAGAAAAATTTGAGATGGTGCCCTTGCAAACCATTATTTTACAGGTTCCTCCAAACTCTGTTTTCCTAAGCAGGATCCTGGGTCCAGGGGAAGTGCTAGTAGTGCTTTGGACTCGTTATTCATTTAACAGAATCTCACTGAGTATTTTGCTGTCTCCTTGGGCTTTTCTGGGTTAAAGTTGACTATGGAAAGACAAAAAAGTGAGAAAACAACATTTTATAGTAGTGCTTAGTGATGTGGTGGAAGGCTTTAGATGCATATGGAGCATGCAACCTCTAGAGAACTGCTAGATTGTTGTAAACATAAATGGACGTGTCAGGTCCCTGTGGTGTTAGGTCCTGCAGAGTAAAGCGATTCAGGAAGGCTTCTTAGGAGAGTTCCTGAAAGTCAACAACATGAGTCATTGGAAAGGATGAAGTTTTTCCAGTTGAGGAGATAGAGTGACATAAGGCATAAAATGGGAATCTGAGTTCTTTCCTGGAGCAGAAAGACTGGCTAAGGAAGGCTATGAGCAATGTAGCATATAGTTGTGTCCATCTAAAGAGTTCATGTTCATCAGCTGGGAGTTTTAAATAGGCAGTAGAGGTCAGAAAAGTTACCTCTTTCTCTCTTAAGCAATAAAGAAATATAATGAAATTAATTCTTATATGTGTGATCTTTCTTAAGAAAGATCAGTTGTGTTAAGAATGGATTTGTCCCTTCCGTAATATAAATCTACATTGATTTACTCAACACGAGCTTGCCAAAGAATATACTTGTTCAATTTAGCCCAGATCTTTTTTCCAGATTAACAGAATCTGTTGGCTAAGTGGGGATTGAAGGTAAAGCATTTTAAAAACATACATCATGAAGAACTTTTTGGCTTAGGAGGTGTATCTGTCTTGTCCATCATGTTATTCTCAGCCCTAGCCCTCAGCCCTAGGGACTCAAAATTAGAAGATGCTCATAAATATTTCTTGCCTGAATGACAAGAAACTATTACAGAGACATCTGTAATATTATGTAACCAAGTGCTAAATTGATGTGATACAGACATTTCATGTCAAGAGATTTGGGGGAAGTGATCTGAGGACCTCAATCAATGGAAAAAATAATCCAGAAGAAAACAGAGAATCACCAATAAACTGTGCTTTTAGTGAAGCCAGTAGACAAAAAATACATATCCATGTGTTTAATCAGTTTGTTATTAATGAACTAGCTAGAATCTTTTATTTGTTCATAATTCATAGAGTTGATACCTTTTTTCTTTGGTTTTACTTATGAATATCCTGAAGATTTGGGGTTTTATAAGTATGTGTTTGGGCTTCACTAATGGCTCAGTGCTAAAGAATCCACCTACAATGCAAGAGTTGCAGGTTTGATCCCAGAATCAGAAAGATCCCCTGGAGGAGGGCATGGCAACCAATTCCAGTATTCTTGCCTAAAGAATCCCATGGGTAGAGGAGCCTGGCAGACTACAGTCCATAGGGTCGCAAAGAGTAGGACATGACTAAAGTGACTTAGGATGCACACACACACACAGATGTTTGTGTGTGTGTGTGTGTTTACTGCTTTTTCATTTGTTTTTAATCACCTTAAACAAAGTAAAGGCACTATGTCATGAATGTTTTATATTTACAGATTAAGGTATGAAAATGTCTTTCAGTACAGTCACTCAGTCGTGTCCGACTCTTTGCGACCCCATGCATCGCAGCATGCCAGGCCTACCTGTCCATTACCAACTCCCGGAGTTCACTCAAACTCATATCCATCGAGTTGGTGATACCATCCAGCCATCTCATCCTCTGTCATCCCCTTCTCCTCATGCCCCCAATCCCTCCCAGGATCAGAGTCTTTTCCAATGAGTCAACTCTGCATGAGGTGGCCAAAGTATCGGAGTGTCAGCTTTAACCTCAGTCCTTCCAATGAACACCCAGGACTGATCTCCTTTAGGACGAACTGCTTGGATCTCCTTGCAGTCCAAGGGACTCTCAAGAGTCTTCTCCAACACCACACTTCAAAAGCATCAATTCTTCAGCACTCAGCTTTCTTCACAGTCCAAGTCTCACATCCATACATGACCACTGGAAAAACCATAGTCTTAACTAGACAGACCTTTGTTGGCAAAGTAATGTCTCTGCTTTTTAATATGCTGTCTAGGTTGGTCATAACTTTCCTTCCAAGGAGTAAGCATCTCTTAATTTCATGGCTGCAGTCACCATCTGCAGTGATTTTGGAGCCCCCAAAAATAAAGTCAGCCACTGTTTCCCCATCTATTTGCCATGAAGTGATGGGACGAGATGCCATGATCTTAGTTTTCTGAATGTTGAGCTTTAAGCCCACTTTTTCACTCTCCTACTTCACTTTCATCAAGAGACTCTTTAGTTCTTCTTCACTTTCTGCCATAAGGGCGGTGTCATCTGTATATCTGAGGTTATTGATATTTCTCCTGGCAATCTTGATTCGAGCTTGGGCTTCTTCCAGCCCAGCATTTCTCATGATGTACTCTGCATATAAGTTACATAAGCAGGGTGACAATATATAGCCTTGACGTACTCCTTTCTTTATTTGGAACCAGTCTGTTGTTCCACGCCCAGTTCTAACTGTTGCTTCCTAACCTGCATACAGGTTTCTCAAGAGGCATGTCAGGTATAAGCAAGGTGAAAAAAAACAGCCCTCAGAATGGGAGAAAATAATAGCAAATGAAACAACTGACAAAGAGTTAATTTCCAAAATACAAGCAGCTCATACAACTCAATATCAGAAAAACAAACAACCCAATCAAAAAGTGGGGAAAAGACCTTAACAGACATTTCTCTGAAGAAGGCATACAGACGGCTAACAAACACATGAAAAGATGCTCAGCATCACTCATTATTAGAGAAATGGCAGATCAAAACTACAGTGAGATATCACCTCACACCAGTCAGAATGGCCATCATCAAAAAGTCTACAAACAATAAATGCTGGAGAGAGTGTGGAGAAAAGGGAACGCTCTTGCCCTGTTGGAGAGAATGTGAATTGATACAGCCACCATGAAAGACAGCATGGAGATTCCTTAAAAGACTAGGAATAAAACCACCATATCACCCAGCAATCCCACTCCCAGGCATATACCCTGAGGAAACCAAAACTGAAAGACACATGTATTCCATTTTTCATTGCAGCACTATTTACAACAGCTAGAACATGGAAGCAACCTAGATGTCCATTGACAGATGAATGAATAAAGAAGTTGTGTATATATACACAATGGAATATTACTCAGCCATAAAAAGGAATAAATTTGAGTCAGTTCTAATGAGGTGGATGAACCTAGAACCTATTATACAGAGTGAAGTAAGTCAGAAAGAGAAAAATAAATATCATATTCTAACACATATATACGGAATCTAGAAAAATGGTACTGAAGAATTTATTTACAGAGCAGCAATGGAGAAACAGACATAAAGAATAGATTTATGGACATGGGGAGAGAAGAGGAGAGGGTGAGATGTATGGAAAGAGTAACATGAAAACTTCCATTACCATATATAAAATAGATAGCCAACAGGAATTTGCTATATGGCTCAGGAAACTGAAATAGGGCTCTGTATCAACCTAGAGACATGGCATGGGGAGGGAGATGAGAGAGAGGTTCAAAGGGAGGAGATATATGCATGCTGCTGCTGCTGCTAAGTCGCTTCAGTCGTGTCCGACTCTGTGTGACCCCATAGACGGCAGCCCACCAGGCTCCCCCGTCCCTGGGATTCTCCAGGCAAGAACACTGGAGTGGGTTGCCATTTCCTTCTCCAATGCACGAAAGTGAAAAATGAAAGTGATGTCGCTCAGTCGTGTCCTACTCTTAGCGACTCCACAGACTGCAGCCTACCAGAGTCCTCCGTCCATGGGATTTTCCAGGCAAGAGTACTGGAGTGGGGTGCCATTGCCTTCTCCGGCTGATTGCTTCTTCTGTGGATGATTCATGTTGAGGTTTGACAGAAAACAACAAAATTCTGTAGAGCAATTATCCTTCAATTAAAAAAATTAATTAAAAACAAAACAAAAAAGACCAGTTTATATGAACTTTATATATTTTTCAAATCTACCTCACCCCAAGTTCCTAAGCCCTATCTTAAGTAATAAAAGGGAATATTCTGAAATATTGTAAGATGCTACTAAATATAATGTTCTGGCAAAGGTTATTGAAATTAATTATGTCTGCATTATTAAAACTAATAACAAGAGTTTTCTCTACCTGAATTAAAGTAGTTTGAAAGATACTATGCTGTTTCCCTTTTGAAATATTTTATTGTCACTCATCTTGATGAGGCTTAAAAGATAAATATTAATATTTCATTCATAAATATTTTTTACTAATATTTATTGAAGCCTGCTCTTTAGAAGGGATAAAACATTGAACAATGGGATGAGAAGAAATTGATCATTAATATAGACTAAATAGTCTTTCCTCCTTGAAAAAATCTCATTACCACACCCTGATATCTCTGAATCCCCACTTCCTCTATTTTATTTTGTGATGCTTATTTCACTCAGCATTGATTTATACTGTGGCCATTTGTGCACATCCACTTTCATCCTTTTTAGTTTAAATGATCCTTGAAGAGTAAGGAGTGTACAAGTGTCCTCTTGTTTTTAGGGTATAATTTTACTCACAACTAGTACCACCCTGGAGTATCAGCATCACAGGGAAGGTTAAAGCGATGGTCCCCTTCTGGGAGATGAGGTAGAGGGCATTGTAAGACCTTGTGGCCAAGGTCAAAGCCCAAACAACAAAAGGGTAGTAATGCTGAGTCCCCAGATTGTTGGGGGTGGAGAGGGACGTTATGTAACACCTGCTCTCAAAGGTGGATATAGTCCTACTAGAAAATGAGCCAGACTTGAGCACTAGGGCTTGGTTTAAGGCCTCCACCCCAAGGAAGAGAGGGCTGCTTGGCAGGGAACCTGGCAAAGCCTGACACATTTTGCATTTCCCTTCCTTATGTTTTTCCCAACATAGCATCTGATGAAACCTCTATGTTGGTCTTGGGAGGGAATTTGTAAAAGGGTGAGCACCCAAAAGTGGTTGGAAATGACATGGTGTTTCATAAATTAGGAGAGAATTGGTCCCTTATAGGAGTGGCAGGCAAAAGGAAAAAATACAAATATTTTGGAAGTGAGGGAATGGGGATAGGGCTGAAAGAGAGAAAGGTACAAAGGGGAGGAGGACAGCTGTTCATTTTATATCCTGTGGTCATTGTCCATCTGCCATAAACTGAAAGAAGTCACCTAATGAGATTTGGGAATTTCAGCCAAGGAAGTGACTAAGGAGCAAAATATTAAGTACAATAAATCACATACTGTCACATTTATTCAAAAAGAAAGGCTTGTAGGTCAAATAGTCTGTTTCGTAATAAAGTCAGTCAAAACAAAACCTGTTGCTAGTAGCCTCATTTTAAAAATTAATATAAAACAGAAGGGGAAGAAAAGTTGCTTTTAAAACCTGATTCTTTTTCTGCATTTAATAATAAAGTTTTTTTTTAAAACAAAACATTTTTAGCATATGTATAGCATGAATGTAGAATATTTGAGTTTTTACTGTACTTTGACCTCCCTCTCTTAATCCTTTCAGTTTTTAGTAGTTGCTTAAAATGGAAATTTTACTTTCATATAATGGTTCTTTTTACAACACTGTCCTTGAAATATGTTTTTTTTTTTTACTGGAAAAAATGGTGAATTCCACCAAAAGTTATTTCTTGGTGGGCAAAACCAAGGTATAGACATAAATTCTAGATTTTCATATTCAGATAATGCTTAATTGATCTTTTGGGGCAGCTGAAGATTTTGGACATGTTGATTTCTCTGACTTGACAATTTCTGCTAATAAAATAATGATTTTGGTCAACTTTGGTCATCATATTTTACCAAAATTGAATTCACTTGCTCTTGACAGATCCAATAGTAATTCAAGGATTTCCTCTCATACAGAATGGAACTATTCTAATTAAAGTAATATCCTTTCAGTCACAATTCCCATCCCTGTCATTTGGAACTGAGAAGCCCCAGGATGCTTCCCGCCTGGGCTGCCACAAAGCATTATCCGATACAGTAACCATTTTTCCCTTCCCTGCCTTTAGCTATAGTCTGTGAGCTTCAACAAAGCATGAGCTGCTGTCTCTGTGCAGGCACAAGCCAGGCAAGCTGAGCCTGTATTTTGTGAGAGCCTGAAGCAGCACTGCCTGGCAGGCAGTGTAGGCAGGGTTCGACATAGGGGCAACAGTGCGAGAATGCCTCAGAGGAGCTGGGGAGACTGGTGATCAGCCAAGAACAGCATCCACGTACTCTGTGGATACCTGCGGTCCATGAAGGTAATAAGTAACAAAAACAACTTGTTTCAAAGGCTATCAGGTGAGAAGCTAACTCACTGCTAGAGGACCAACTTGATTACAGTTTTTACAACATTTATAAACGAATGAAGCAGATTTATATAGGTGTGCCACATTATTATATAAATCTGCTTCATTCATTTATAAATGTTGTAAAAACTGTAATCAAGTTTGTCCTCTTATAAGACAGTATGAACAGGTATGTATAATCTTATAAAGTTTAGTTTTTCTACACGGAGAGGAATAAAACAAACATGAAATCTAAAAAATATATGAAACTGGCTATCCTGGAAATTACAGCATTATCTGCTTAAAACCAAGAGTCACAATTCAGGTCCTGTTCATCAGGTAGTACTTCCAAGACTGGCCATATTACAAAGATTTGGTCTACTTAAAGCAGATTGTTTTGATGCCATGGGCTGGGAGAGCTAATGCCCTTAGGATTTTTCTGGGAGACTCAGTAATGAAGGAAATAAAAACCTAAGTATAATGTAATTATTGTTCTACATCATTGTTGTTCCTGGAAAATAAACATTCACAGCTGCCTCTAATGAAATATTTGAGCAGAAGTTTGTGAAAATATCAAAATATTGATCATCTGTATAATAATGGCCCATTGGCTTGCTTGCAGCAGAATTACTCTGAAGAATTGCCAGGTAGCAAATAAACTTTTACTGTATTTCTCTGTTCTTTTGGATACAATGAGTGTTTACTCCCTAGTGAATAGTACTGTCCTTACAAATCGCTCTTATGGGAAGACTTCCCTGATTGTCCCAGTGGTTAGGACCCCATGCTTCCAATGCACAGGGCACAGGTTCAATCTCTCCTCAGAGAGATCCTTGGTTGGGGAACTAAGATCCCACATGCTATGCAGCCAAAAAAAAAAAAAAAAACAAGTTTCTCTCGACAAAGAAAAAAAAGTGATAATTGCCAGAACTGCTTATTATACCAATGTCTTCATCTTGCTCGTCGCATTTTTCACATTATAGAATGAGGCAAGTCCCTTTCTTGAATGCCTTAGCCTACAGGAACGTAATATGCCCTGGAAGTTACAGTGTCTGGCTTTTAAAAGCTTCTCTAAAAGTTCCCCATTCATTTCTTTTTCTCTTTCCATTCACTACAAGCTCTAGTTAATACCCCTCTCCTCCATTTATCTACCTTGAAAAGATGAAAGGATGTGTTGATTCTGCTAAGATTGGCTCCAGTCCTAGCAGGGAGTTTAAGAAGTCCAATTACATCCATTTCATCACTTTATGATCTTTCTGTATCAAATGCTGTTGTTTACACGCAGGTCTAGGACTCTGCTTGTCTCTGAGGTCTGAATTTTGAGTAATAGCAGCAGCAGCACTTGGGCTGCAAGAATTCTCAGCAGGGTTCTGTCCAGACACTCCTCAAGCCTCAGTATTTATGGGCCCCGCTCCACTATCTAGAGGCATGATTTCTGGCAGTGCTTCTCCCCAATCCATAAATTCTGCAAGATCACTTCTCTCCTTCTGTGGCCCTGTGCCACATTTAAAAAGGCAGCTTGTTTTTCAGGCAGCGCTTTGAGGAAAAGAGTCTGCTCCCGGCAACCACTACCAAACCCCCAAGAGGGAGTAGCTCCTTCTATTGTTTCTGTTCTGATTTACTTTGAAAAGTCCTGGGCTTTGTGGAGAAGGGCATAACCAAATAAAAATAAAGCTACCCAGGTCTTGGGAGACTAAAACCAATTGATTTATTCTTCTGCTATAAAAGTAAAAAGATATAGAGAGGACTACAGGAGATATTGGCTCACAATCCTTAATCTGTAATTCCATAGTATAAAAACACTCAGAAAAACCACAGAACTTTTTCTTTTTTAATTTATCTGATGGCAAAGCCTCACATGATCTGAATTCATTTGGCAGCAAGACTTGAAGTAATTTAAGGCTATTTATAATCTTATACTACTTTATATGAATCTTCATATATTTAAGTGCAGAAATATTAATATGTTTCATTATAGGATAGTGCCTCAGACTTGCTGGTGATCTTACATACTCTGTGGTGTATTTACCTTGTTACCTTTCTGAAATCTGTAAGTTAAATCAGTCAGTAATTTGGATCCTAAAGTTTATCTTACCTTAAGTGATTGTGAATATGTTAAATGTTATTTTGAGAAAGTGAGCAATAACTCTTGAATTCTTAATAAAATAAATGACTAATATTTCTATTTTTTAAGTGGCTTTGATTTTATACTAAATCAAGCTATTCTTTAAGGTTTTTACTTTTATGGCAACCACCCAAAAGAAATGGGAAGAAAGGAAAAGGTCTATGTGTGAATTTTGGGAAACTTCCTGGCTCTGGAAGGTATTTGCAGTCTCCTTTGTGCATATATATTATGGTTAATGGGCTACTGAACAATGAACAGGTTTTCAGTGCGCTTAATATGGGCTTCACTGATTAGCACATAATTGCTACTTGCTCATGTGTTTGTGTATTCTTGGCATTGTAAACTCTAACAGCCATTTAAGATCCTCTCGGCCAGCACTGCACAGAAGCAGTCCCTAAATCCTGGAAGTTGCAGGTTCTCACCAGGTGTTGTTGAGCTCCTGAGGCTCATTCAGGTTCATCTGCAACACTGTCCAAAACTGAATGGCTTATTTGTTATGTAAGCAAACAATTGAAATGAAGTGAAGTCCTCGGTTGCTCTCTTTGCGACCCCTTGGAATGTAGCCTACCAGGCTCCTCCGTCCATGGGATTTTCTAGGCAAGAATACTGGAGTGGGTTGCCATTTTCTTCTCCAGGAGATCTTCCTGACCCAGGGGTTGAACCCAGGTCTCTTGCATTGTAGGCAGACGCTTTACCATCAGAGCTACCAGGGAAGTATATAAGCAAACAATTACGTCAAGTCATTTCATCCATCCTCATCCAGTTGTAATATGATCATTTCCTTTTAAGAATATTTTAATTGAGCCAGATCTGCTTGAAAAAAAGAGAAGAGAAATAGTTTCAAGAATCATATATTCTTACTTTATTATTGTCTTGCATTACAACACATTTGTCATGTAAATGTGCCATGTTAAACGAAATGGAAGGTGAACCATGTAATCTGGAGTTTGGTACCCCGTATGAGTTAAGACATTTGTGAAATTCAGGAACACACTGCAGGGCATGCTCTGTACAGGGGTGGGATCAGGTTTTGTGGGTCCACATTTGAAGCTTACACAGTTGCGTGAAGGCTAGAGTGTCATTAAGGAAAAGAATACAAAATTGAACATTCAAAATTAGGTAAAAATGTGAATGTTTATTTAAAGTGAGAAAAGAAATCACAACACATTACAAATGTTTAGAAACTGGCAATACCACAAACATAAGAAAATCCAACATTTTTATTAACTACCTGAAATACTTTTTTCTTTTTTACTTTTGGGTTCATATTCTAAAATTACCTCTACATATGACAACTTTTGCTGTTGATGTAAATGGGGAAGGGAAAAGAGCACTGGATTGGGAGTTAGGGCATGTAGTCACTTCTATGCCAACTGAATTTGCCACAGAAACTTAGGTAATTGATGGAGCCTTAGTGAGCCCCTGACAACTCGTTTGTAAAGCAAGAACGTTCATCTTCATGATCTCTTAAATGTCTTCCCACTGTGACCCTTAATCCTAGAACTGGGTGAAAAGAATGAACTATGAGTTAACCAGGAATACATTTTATCTAAAAACATGGTTATGATGTTGCCTCTTTTAGTTCAGGGGGCCCGTATAAGAAATATCAAAGTAGTTGCTCTACCTTTATTCAACCAATGGTAGCTAGTTTATACTTGTAGCTTGTTTTGCTAGCAGGGAAAGATATTAGGTAGAGGAACAGAAAAGCAACATCGGCCAAACCATGTAATGTTGTTACCCAAGCAATTCTCAGCATGAGTGATCGAATGTGCTGCCCCCTCTGGCTCTTCCCAGAAGAGTGACAGACTCTGTGCTGGTGGACAGAGGCTATGAATCACCTCCATATCCTTATCCTGCTGAAAAGAAGTGCTGCAAAAGAGCCAGTAGTAACAACAGTAATGATAATGATACCGTTGCATTTCCAAAAAATTCTCTTCTTAGAGTTTAACCGACAACTGCTTCCTAAATTTCATTCATTCAACAACTGTTCTCTGAGCTCCTCTTCTATGTGAAGCAGCTCTTAAGGCACTGGGAAGACAGGGTTCATGAAAGAAAATCTTTGCCCTGGTCGGGCTGACATGCTGATGAATATCAAACAAATAAATGTCAGGGAGTACTGAATGCATGAAGAAAATTAATCGGGGTCAGCACATGAGGGGTCGCATTTTGTTGGAGGTGGCCAGGGGATGGCCGCTAAGGATGTAACCATTGATCAGAGGCTTAAATTTTGTGGAAGAGATAACCTGGCAGAAAGAATAGCCAACAGAAGAGCCATGTGGACTGCCAACGGGTAGCCCACGCCTATGTAAATGTCAGTTCTGAATGTTATTTTACTGCTTAAGTGGGGAAGGCTACTCAAAGGGTATACATATCCTGGCTTTTCCTGAATGATAACCAAAGTCAATAGAAGTGGGACTGAATCATGAGAAAATAACTAGGCTTTTAAGTTTGCATGTACCTCAGACAGAAGTATTTTTAATAATTGGTTGACTCACTGGTTGATTGATTGCTAGATTGATCATCTTGACCTGACTCCCTATAACAAAAGTGAAAAGTTGCTTATCTATTGTTTTGTAAATTATAGTAGGGATGGTACTATTTAAATAGAGCACTGGAGTAAAAATTGATACCAATTTTAGTTGCAATTTTATAATGAGTAAAGTGGTTCAAAGGTCAGACTGAGATTACTAAAAATGTTTCTTACAACCATAGTGATGAATCTCTCTAACAGTAACAGTAAAGGAAACAGCCTTATAGAAATAAGTTTTGCCATTCTTCTTCTTTATTTTTAAATAACAAGTACTAGGCACTGTTTTACATTTGTAAATATTTATTGTTTCCTTATAGTAAAATAATTATTTCAGAAACGGATTTATAAGCTATTATAGAATTTGTCATTTAGGATACAAATGTGGATTACACTATTATTTTAAATTTAATCCTGATTGTAATATTGTATCAGGTTAATGTTTTCCACATAATTAAAGTTTTCTGAGTTGGGAAATGTTAGAATATTACTTCTTTGGAATACAAGTATTTTTTTTTAATCTCTTTTAAATGACTTTCTATGGATTTTTAAAGCAAATGACCAAATTACTTATCAGTAATTAAAGCAAATTACTTATCAGTGAAATACCTTTTGTGTTTGTTCTCAGCGCTCAGATAGTACGTTATCACACTGATCTATGTGAGAGATGATTTAAGGAGGTGATTGTGAAGGTAAAATAAAGGCATAGATTCAGTAAATCTGCAGAAGGGTATGCAGCTTTGGGTGACTGTGGAGGCAGGGGAAGGAGAAGAATGGGCATGGAACCTGCAGAGAAAGTGATTTCCAAGTGAACCTGATATGGGAACTAGAGGTGGTTCAGTCCTTTAGGTTTTACCAAAAACAGAGCCATATGGCTCAAGGCAGGAGCCAGAGTAGAAGTAGAAGCACAGAAGCGTGTCCCCACATGTTCTAACCATGTGAAAATCAAGCAGTATTTGTTTGTTTTCTTAAGTGTGCTTTGTGCATCAGAAGGAGTATAGTGAAGTGGTTGAAGGCATGGATTCTGGTGTGCCCAATTCTGAATCGCATTTGGGCTTTGAGAAATTGCTTAGCTTCTCTTTGCCTCAGTTTCCATACCTATAAAATGAGCATTCAGAGTAGTATCTAACTGCTCAAAGCAGCTACAATTGTTCTCTTGAATTATTGGAATTTTTTCTTTCCTCTGTGGCTGCTGCTAAAACTTTAACTGGTCAGATTTTCTGTTTTCTCTGGATGTTAGGCACTGCAAACTCAAATTTCCACTCTATCAATTCTAAAGACCTCATGAAGTATGTCTCCTTATACTGTTATGTCTTGCTATCTTATTCCCAGAGCGCCTTCTTTTTCTTATCAAGTAGTTGCCTTTCTTCCCCTCTAATACATTTACCAATGATGCTAACAAACAGGAAGATAACTCTTTTGGTTCTCAGTTTTCATTTCCACATTGCACTTACAGCATTTCCATTAAAGAGCTGGGAAATAGCCCAAAATGAAAGAATATATTGAAGAGGGAATATATGCCTTAACATGCCTTAAATTATTTGATAAGCAGTGATTCAGCTTAGTATTTGGCCCATGAACAAATATTTTCTCCTTTTTATGGGATAAATGAATTTATGAAATGAAACAAAAATACTGAATCATACCTGAAATTTCTTAGTGTGGACCGGAGTTGTTTTCTAAGCACTTTTCATGTGTTAATGCCTTAATCTTCACAACAGTTCTATGAAGAGATTTTTTTATTATTATTTTTTTTTATTTTATTATTATTTTATTATTATTATTCACATTTTACAAATATAGAGACTGGACACAGTAAAGATTAGTGACTTGCTCAAGATTCACACAGCTAAAAAGTGTCAAATCCCAGATTACGAACCTAATAGCATGCCCTCACCATCCACTCTCCTAACCTCTATACATACTTTCTTTCTGGAAGATAATGTATCAGAGGGAATTTCACTCCAAAAAATGAAGTTAAAAAATTATATATAGTTATCAGTAATACTAACAAGCATTGAATTTATTAATATATAGAATTCCCTCATCTATTTAAGACTGTGTGACCCCTGGAGGACAAAATGGCAACCCACTACAGTATTCTTGCCTGGAAAATCACATAGACAGAAGAACCTGGCAGGCTACAGTCTGCCAGGGTCACAGAGTCGGACACGATTGAGGGACTGAGCATGCACATAAGGCTATATGATGTTAAGATTATATGATGATAAGATATACCTATCATCAACAATTTTATAGCATTACAATTTAGAGTAATATTTTTCTATAAAATTACAGTTTTATTAGGTTTCTTCCTAGACATAAAAGTGGGTTTTCTCCCTTAGAATAATGTGTTAATCTAGTTAAACATTCAAACAGAAACAAATCAACTTGAAAGGACAAGATAATGTCTTACAATTAAGAAGATATTACATTTGAGAAACTTTTTTCTTAATGTACTAGAAAATGATTCCTGATGGAGAGGTCAGAACATGTGCCTTGGGGGTGATATTCGGTGTGGCTTATGAGTACTTTGTATGACTTTGCAAACTGTTTATTTTTAATTATACTGGGCTATTACAATAGGACTTTACTAATAAGTAAAATAATTCATCTGGCTATCATTATTCTTCATATTACTTTATCTAGCTGATAAAAATGTATCATAATTACTCATGTAATCTGTCTCTGATATTTTTATTCTAAAGACAAACTGGATTGTGTAGCCATCTAAGTCATTTTAGGGCAATTTCTAGTTAATGTGGGAGAATTATTGCCCCGTTGACTATATGACAGTACCAAAATTAATCTTGGGTGAGGATACATGTAGTACAAATATTCTAAAGCACGATTTTTTTTCACTTTTGACCCAATTCAGAAAAGTTGAAAATCCTTAAGTCCCATCCATCCATGGTTATAGTTCCCCCTTTCTAGTATAAATATATCTCAGTAAAAACAAAAAAAACAGATAATTTCAAATAAGCAAATTATAGCAAACTCATTCACGGTCAAGCCAGAGCTGATTTCTATTGTGTACCACGACTGTTCTGGGTACTTGGGACACAAGTAGTAAACAAGACAGACACTGCTTTGATGGAGCTTACATTCTAACAGGAGATGGATAATGAGCAAATAATCAAGTAAATAGATGAGATAAATTCATACACTCATAAAGTGGAGTGATAAGATGCAGGAGTATTGGACATTGGAGGTGAACTTCTTTAGACTGAATGATCAAGGAAGATTTCTTTGAGGAGGTGGTATTTGCACAGATCCAGGAGAAAGAAGAGGAACAAACCAAGGGAGAGTCTGTGGGATAGGACATGAATGGAATGAGGAAAGAATAGAGTGTGAGGATATTGATATCATCAGTGTAATAGCAGGCAGAGAGTAGGCGCATGGAAGCCCTGAGATGGAGTGTTCAGGGAGGAGAAAGTCCAAAGTGGCTGAAACAAAGTATGTGAAAAGAAGAGTGGTACAAGGGATGTTCTAAGATCATGAGGGATTTAATGTATCATAGCAATGAGCTTATCCTTTGGTTCCTAGTGGACTGAGAAACCTTGAGAGAGTTTTAAGCTGGGTTGGCCTAATGACTAAAACATTTTAAAAGACTCTTTTGTTTTTGAAAGGCCTATAACTGCTATGTGGAGGATGAATTAATTACAGGAGGATAAAAAGGGGAGCACGAAGACCAGCAAGACATGACCCTGACTTGACTAAGGTGGTAGCACTAGTGGAAGATAGAAGCTGAGCAGTATTTTGGAGTCAGAACTCCCAGGCTGATGGGTTGGAAGTGGGAAGTGAAGGAGAAAGGGAGGAATCAAAGATGACATCTAGTGTTTTGTTAGTTTCTTTGAGCATCTGGAGTGGTGTCATTTGAAATGCAAAGTGTACTGAATATTTGTAAGGTGGAAAACTAGTTCTTCTGATTTTGACTTAATAAACTTGAGATGTTCTTTTGGGATGGTAAGTAGCAGTTGGATCTATAAATGTGGATCTCATGGGAAATATCAGTTCAGTTCAGTCACTCAGTCATGTCCAACTCTTTGCAACCCCATGGACTGCAGCACGCCAGGCTTCCCTGTCCATCACAAACCCAGAGCTTGCTCAAACTCATTTCCGTCAAGTTGGTGATGCCATCCAACCATCTTATCCTCTGTCGTCCCCTTCTCCTCCTGCCTTCAATCTTTCCCAGCATCAGGGTCTTTTCCACTGAGTCAGTTCTTGGCATCAGGTGGCCAAAGTATTGGAGTTTCAGTTTCGGCATCATTCCTTCCAATGAATATTTAGGACTGATTTCCTTTAGGATTAACTGGTTTGATCTCCTAGCAGTCCAAGGGACTCTCAAGAGTCTTCTCTAACACCACAGTTCAAAAGCACCAATTCTTCAGTGCTCAGCTTTCTTTATGGTCCAAATTTCACATCCATACATCACTACTGGAAAAACCATGGCTTTGACTAGATGGACCTTTGTTGGCAAAGTAATGCCTCTGCTTTTTAATATGCTGTCTAGGTTGGTCATAACTTTTCTTGCAAGGAGCAAGTGTCTTTTAATTCCATGGCTGCAGTTACTGTGTGCAGTGATTTTGGAGCCCAAGAAAATAAAGTCTGTCACTGTTTCCATTGTTTCCCCATCTATTTGCCATGAAGTGATGGGACTGGATGCCATGATCTTAGTTTTCTGAATGTTGAGTTTTAAGCCAACTTTTTCACTCTCCTCTTTCACTTTCATCAAGAGGCTCTTTAGTTCTTTGTCGTTTTCTGCCATAAGGATGATGTCATCTGCATACCATAGGTTACTGATATTTCTCTCAGCAGTGTTGATTCCAGCTTGTGCTTCATCCAGCTCAGCATCGCATGATGTAAACTGCGTATAAGTTAAATAAGCAGAGTGACGATACACATCCTTGACGTACTCCTTTCCCAATTTGGAACCAGTCCATTGTTCCGTGTCCAGTTCTAACTGTTGCTTCTTCACCTGCATACAGATATTTGTTGTAGATGTTATTTAAAGCCTCAAAGTAAAAAGAGGCAATGTAGAGAAAAGAGAAAGCCACCAAAACAATTTGAGATCAAGAATGAAAAGGGCAACAATGGAGAATGAGAAGTAACAGCCAGTGAAGCAAGAGAAAGATCAAGAAGGTAGTGGAAGATAGAAGAAGTTATCCAATTAAGGGGAAAGGATGGACTGTGACAAATCCTGATGAGAAGTCTAGTACCCTGAACATGGGGAAATGATTTGTTGATTTGGCAACAGAGAGTCCCCAGCCACATAAGCAAGAGTAGTTTCAGGGCGGTACTTGAGTGTAGAAGTCTGAATGGAGGAAGGGATGGAGGATAGGCTGTGATGAAGTGGAGACAATCACTGGACAGCCCTTTTGAGAAGTTTTCCTATAAGTGGAACAAAAATAGGATTGGAAAGAACAGAAGGTACAAGTGTGACATCAATAAAAAAAATTAAGATGGGAGATGCTTTGTATGTTTCTATGAAGTTTGTATAACAATAGGAATGATCCAGGAAACTTATTGGAAGAAAGTGATGATACAAGAGAAAGAGAGGGGAAATCTTAAAGAGCCATTGGAGATGGAATCTAGATCACATGAGAAGGTTCACCATTCTTTAGAACAGAGCACTTCATCCATTATAACAGGAGGAAGGCAGAGTACACTGGTAGAGTGATTGAAAAGATGAAGGTATTACTCTGTGGTCTCTATTTTTCTTAACTATATATGGTGCATTGTTAATCTAATAAGAATGAAAGCAGATATATGCTTTTATGTTAAAATTCCAAAAATTTTTTAAAACAGTATTTTTATACATAATTTGATAATACAGAGCAAATTATTCAAATGGCACAAATTCTAGCAACAAATTCAATATCATGAATTCAGGACATCATCAATGAAAGGTGGTTTTGTTGCAAGATAGTTTCAAGGCATTATGTAGGTATTTGCTTTAGCAAAGGAGTAGAGATGGCTTGTTATATTGCAATACATATATGTCTTAAGTATAGGACAAACTTTAAGCCAATATTAGTTCAGAAATGTTGCTGAAAAAATTATCTATCATTATGTACTATGGATTGACTAAATAACCAATAGTAATGCAAATGACAGTTATAGTAAGTAAATGTATATTTACTTTATCATTTATCAATTTATCTGTCAATTTTAAATCAAGAATTGCCAACCAAGACCAACTGGAAACAACACTCATGAGGTACATTTAACATAAATATCCTGTCCTCCCCCAAGCTGGGGGTATTACAGTAATCCTGGTGTGTGTACCTCTACATGGAAACCAGAATTCCTTGACTGTTGGATTAGGGTTCCCAGTGAGTTCTAGAAGTTCATCAATTTTATTTATGAATACCATACTTCAGGAACCCTTCATCACTTTATAGGCTGCTTATATCCTTGATATAAGTAAAACTGATAATATATGAAATTTCATTTGCCAGTAAGAACCAAAGAAAGAGCTTACATTTTCAGACCCATTTAAGTCCATTAATGGTTCTCAGACCATACTTTTATAACCATAATTCTAAGTTATATTCAGCAATTCTTAAAATCTTTGCAAAATTGCTACTTTAGAGTGAAGGATAGCAATTACATTGGAAGCAATCCAAAGGAGAGAAAATGAACCTGTACATGAGAGGATATTTTGCATTTTTCATTTGAGTTGTTTTTCCTTTCTGGTTTTAAATATCCAACTTTGGCAATTAAAGATCTTTGATTTAAGAGGGGAAAGAAGTACCTGTTGCAGGTGGCACCTGCTTATTATTGTCTCCTCACTGCATTAGAGGTGTTTTGAGGTATGTGATATCTCTGCACCACTGCATCTGGGAGCAGGGAGTTGGGGATGGCTTTAGGTACCTGGGCACATGGATGTTAATTAACTCTTTCCTCCCCTCATTGCAGACAGAGTCAAGCAACCATTTTCAGTCTGGGCAAGGACAAATCTTACTCTACTGACCCAAGTCTATGTGACAGTGGGGCTGCAGTTCAGAAGGGCTTATCTGAAGAAGAAATTCACCCAGTCTATGTGGAACAGCTGTATTCATAGTGGGAGTGGAGAATCATTTATTCATTGGCTTGGCACCATTTGGGATGGTAGTTTGATAGGAGTGGCCCCAAAGGGAAACATGTATACAAAGCCAACTGATTCTCTTGGGTGGTACTTCTTCCAGGAGGGGAAGTTCCCATGGCATGGGCAGTGCCGCTCTTCTGGCTGTCCATTCGTACCTAACACCCCATTCCTGGTCTTCTGGCTATCCACTCCTCTGTGGGAATCCCTGTGGCTTTTGAGCCATCTTTTCATGTAGGAACCCTTTAAAGATAACCCTGGGCTAGTTCTGTTTTCCAGGGTACACTTTTAGTCTGTAGGATCCATGCACCTTTATCTCACCAGGGCTGGAAGTACTGCTTTATCCTGAAGGGACTGAGAAATTGTTGATGGATTATAAGAAGGGAGTAACAAGATTCAGTTCACTTGTGGGAAGAGCACTGGCAGTAGTGTGGCTGGGTGAGGACATGTGAGGCTGGAGACCAGCTAATCACTATTGCAAAGTTCTGGCAAGAGCTACTGAGAATCCATTGACAATAATGAGGAGGAGATGGGTTCAGAAGATATTAACATTTTAAATACAAAATAATATAATGACTAAGTAAGTAAAAGTGAGTCACCTGCCAGGTACCTTTTATTTCAATGAGTGCATCATAAACTTATTGTACTATTCTTGCAGCAAGAATGCTGGAGTAGTTTGCATAGTGAAAGACAGGGAATCTTGGTGTGCTGTAGTCCATGGGGTTGCAGAGTTGGACATGACTTGGCAACTGGACAACGACAATAAGTTTATTCTCACAACAGTAAACACTTTTTCTCCCAACAGTGAGATGATAACAAAAGAAAACAGGGGAGGGGTCATATTGGTTATCAGGGCCATAGTTGAACACATTTTTTATTTTAATGTTTATCAGCTTTCCTGTTCTTTTTCAATTTGTAAATAATTTCCACTGAATTGCTTCTGTGAGGAACATTTTTGGTTTTCATTTGTTCTTGCCTTTCCATTTTGGGGATTCACCTCAGGCACTTGCTTTTAAGTACTTAACCATGTATAAAACAGAAAGGAAGCACATAAATACCATTTACATTCTTTAGGCTAGTGTGAACTGCCTTTTGAAAAACAAATTGTCTGCCAGACCTCATACGTGTTTGTGTTGAAGTTTGTCTCACATAATCCTGGCCATTTCCATTTCCAGCCCCACAGTTTGATATTTATTTTAAGCAGCTGCTTAAGAAAGGTAGAACTTAAATGATCAAACAGCATAAAGTAGGTTTCTATTTGAGCTCAAGGTTACTGTGTTGCTTTCTTTTCAGTAGCCTTTTTTCATCAACACTCTAGCTGTGAGAATAAATCTAGGAAAACTACTGTTTGGCCTTTTTAGCTCACTGCCAGCCTTGGCGATGGCAAACTAACTGGTGTTGTACTAAACACCACTGAAAAAAAATAAATGAGTCTGATTAAAGCTTGGAACTCTTGAGTACTACAAATATAAAAACCATCAACAGATGCCGTTTGCTAAAACTACGATTCCTCTAGCAGATGGGGGAAAGTTAAACATAAAATATCCTATTTCTTTTTCGTTTGGTTCATTTGTTTTTAATATAGTATAAAAACCCTGCTACTGAGTTCCAGTAAACTTCTGGCTTATGTTTCATGGCTGTTTTGGAGAGTGTTTTATTATAGGAATTCATTAAACATGTTAAAACAAATTCTTATCAGAGTTTAAAACTGTCTTTGGTTTTCATATATCCAATACTGAAAATACATGAAAAACAATGACCAGATATCCACAATGGAAAATAATGTTTCTCTTTCAAATCTTTGATGTTGGGCTGTAGTAGAATAATATCAATCATATCTCTAATAGTTCTCATTCATTTAGTACTTGAATTTACAGTATTTTAATTTCTCATATGGAGTCGGATGCAACTGAGCAACTAAGCAGCAGCAGCGTGCTACATCATAAGTTAAATAACAGACACACGGAAGAATGCTATTTTTACTCATGCAGTTGAGTGACTGACATGCCACTTAATACAAGCATTATTAATATTAACTTGCAAGAACCGTAATGACATTATTAATCATTCTATAATATTCAGATATTTCTTGGCCTAGAACAGAGTGTTTATATTTAATTTAGAAGTTCGTGTATCTCTAAAGAGACCTGCAGTTTACTTTTTTATTAACTCAAAATTATTTATTTAATATTTATCAGAATAGATCACAAAAAGTTTTAGCATAGTTAGAAGAATTGGGAAATGATCAAACAACTAAGTGGTTAGAAAATTATCTAGAGTATTTATCAAGAAGGATAATATGTAATCACACTTCTTTTTTAACTTTGAAATTTATTGTTATTGCTGCTTACAGGTTCAGGTTCATGTCGCTATAGTTACTCAGACCCTTGTATCATCGTGTCATATGCCAAGAATAATACTGCGGACTGGATTCAGCTTGAGAAAATTAGGTTTGTTATCATTTTAAGTTTTGATGTAGGTGGGTTTCTGCTTCCCTGTTTACCTTCATTCTACCACTGGCTTTATTCTTCATGGTTAAAAGTACTCTGGTTGTTAATTATGTTGAATTACATGAATGCACACATTTACCTGCATATTACCTGCTCTATTTGAAGAACATGTTAAAAGTGTCATTTTCCATTCTTCCCACTGTCAGTAGTTGCTATAACAAACTATTTACTTTTGGTAAAAGTACATTTGAGATAGTAACCTTTCTGATGGGATTCTCCACAAAATAACATCACCATCTGTCTCTCTAGGTAGCCTGGCTGTGACCTGGTTTATAGGCCTAGAAATGTATCAGATTACTACCTAAATTCCTTCCAGTCTGTGATGACAATTAGTTAACAGCCTTTTGGATCTAATCTCTGGTTCTGTAATTTTCCTGCTAACTTCCCTAAGGCCAGTTCTAAAATTCTGTTATAATTGTGATGTGAGTTATCATTTATTACATTTTCTTTATTAAAAAAAAAATCCCTTCATAAGAAAATGAGGTTGGATGCTTAAAGAGGGAGAAGCTAATTCAGGTTGAAAATATTTTTATTAAATTTAGCAAAACTCAGATTTGTTAACTATTTTTGTGCAGTTTAAATCATAAAATAAACTTCAGAATGGGTGCTAATTTCAGGTATGGTGAGGTATTTAAAGGAAAAAAATACCTTGAAATTTTATTAAGTAGTTTTTCTGCTCAGTTCGGTTCTTAAATTAGTATGACTCAAGTAGAACATTTTCCATAAGTTCTGTGACAGTTTTCTTTTTTTTTTTTCATGCTATTTTCCTTACCATATTTCCATATTGAAAAAAAAATGTGGTTTATTTGGGCAAGAAGAATAAATATTAGGTTCTTAATCTTTAATATTAAAAATTTCTAGTATTTGAAATAAAAATAAAAGTCTCATAAGTTCAAGTTCTATTTCAACCAAAACTTGAGAAAAGTAATTCTAACTCATGGATTTTAATAGATTGTCTCCCTCTGTGACAGGATAAAATATTATTTATAGATACCTGGTACAAGCCAAGCTCTGACATGCTGTGTCAATTGCCAATTTTATAACAGAGCATTTGCTATTCCTTCTAATTTTTAGTAGTTATAATGAAAATGCATTCATATTAAGTACTGATTTATATAAATGGTTTTAAGCAAAGCAGCATAAGTATTGCAAGTTTTACTCATATGCCTCCATTTTTCTCTAATATATCTCATAGTTTGGATAAATTGTAGTGTATATTTCTTGCTGAATAACAGCTGTATGCTTCTGATATGACAAATAGTGTATACATTTAATTATAAGATATAGAGATCACATTCAGCTGATTCTATTTATTTTTCACTACATAAGACTTTCAATTTTAGGCCATGCACCAAACTATCATTCTCATTAATGCAAATTTACCATTAGTGATCAGAGTTTCATTGATTTAAATTATTTTGAAGTTAAAAACATAGTCATCATTAAATATTTTAAAGGAAGGGGGATTGATTACCCCCAAAGGTAAGGCACACCATTCATAATCTACACTGACAATCCTATGGATTTATACGTGCTTCATTGGTGAGTGAAAAATATGGCTTTTCTCTAGTCCTTTCAAAACTGATTTATAGTAAGCCCCAGGTACTACTAGTTTGCATTTTAGTACCACTTTTAATCTTGGCCAAGGCCATCATTTTTACTACAGCAGGTTTCTACTTTGGTAAAATAAAATGTTTAACATAAATATTAAATAGCAAAGGACTGAGATTTTAGCAGATATGATATGAAAATCCTATGAAGTTTTATCATGTTTTTAAAGACTGGTATGCATGGAGATCTTAAGAATTCTAAATGAGAGCATTTAATTCTCATGGCAAATCTCACATTTTCAAAACAAAAAAGTATTTGTTTTCTAGAAATAAAGTAACTCATGTAAATGTTGATTTTAAAACATACAGTATACCATGATCTCTAATAGATATAAAATTTCAAAGTAAGAATTAAAATTAAGATAATTTTACAGTTTCTCTCCTTTTTTTCTTCTTAGTATCATATAAAGTAGTTTTAGATTGAGTGTCTACCATTTATAAAATACTGTGCCGGATACTCTGATTTTTTACAAGAGCCAAGGCAGTTGTGTACCATTTTCTCTTCAATTATCCATTTACTGGCTTACCTGAGTATACTTACTGCCTGCCTTATGTTAAAAGTAGAGCTCTTTAAGACATTTAATATTTAACCTCCCATCACTCAATATGGACATCTTAATAACCACATATATTAAAAGGTTTAAGGGGTATAAGATTATGAGTATTTCATCCATAATGTGTAATGTTTTTAAGATAAGAAAACCACAATCTTAATTAAGAAACAAAATGGATCTATAAGAAAGATAAAGTGGACACTGTTGAACTTTATTGTGGCACCAATTCTCATCTCTCCAGAGCCCCTTCCAATGTCAGTACTATTATCCACATCCTCTACCTTCCTGAAGACGCCAAAGGGGAGAACGTCCAGTTTCAGTGGAAGCAGGAAAATCTACAAGTAGGTGAAGTGTATGAAGCCTGCTGGGCCTTAGATAACATCCTCATCATCAACTCAGCTCACAGACAAGTTGTTTTAGAAGACAATCTGGATCCAGTAGACACGGGCAACTGGCTTTTCTTCCCAGGAGCTACAGTGAAGGTTTGATCTCTCTTTCACTCCTTCTCTTCTCCTCTAAAACCTAAAGCTCAATAAACCAAATTGTACTAAACCGCTATTTTACTAAAGTATTTTATTAAGTGAAAGTTGCTCAGTTGGGCTTCCTTTGTGGCTCAGCTGGTAAAGAATCCACATGCAATGCGGGAGACCTGGGTTCGATCCCTGGGTTGGGAAGATGCCCTGGAGAAGGGAAAGGCTACCCACTCCAGTCTGGAGAATTCCATGGACTGTATAGTCCATGGGGTCATGAAGTATTTTACTAAAACCACTATTAAAAGAATAGGTAATATCACTTTACCCTCCCCTGTAAGAATGGGAAATCATTCATTTGTTCATCCTTTGAACAAGTATTTTTGAGAACCCATGGTGCCATGTACTGGGCTGAACCTGGAGAATATAACCACAAAAGGCAGATATGTCTTTTCCTTTTATTGTCTGTCAGTTTACTGGGAGGTTACATATAGCAACGTGCATGTGCAAAACAGCATAATTGTTGATTTGCTGGGAAAGTTTAAGGTGCTGTAGAAATACAATATACAGTGCCAGATCCAGAGTTGAGGGATTAGGAAGGCTATCCAAGAGAATAGGAATAGACTGAAGGGTCATTTCAAATTGGCCAGATGGGAAGACTAATGTTTCTAGAATCATAAATCACACATAAAGGCTAGAAGATGATAGCACAAAGGAGAGGCCTTCGACAGTGTTTGAAATGGTTGTCTAATAGATACTGAGTTGAGACTTGTGATAAAGTCTGAAGATATGACCAGTGATAAAACCTTAAAGTCTTAAAAGCTCACTTTTTGAATGAGAATTAAAATCACTGGCTTGCCTGCCCAGAGAATGTGTGGAATAAGATACTATGTCAAGGCGATATTTTAAGAAACCGTTTGATCTTCAACTGGACTCTCTCAAGTTTCAAGTATGAAAAAAATAAAATACAGATGCAGATTGGAGAGTTTTTAAAAATGTGACTCACTATTACAAAAAAAAAAAAAAAGACCTCTGTGCTGCATGGGGGTGAGGTCACAGAATCACAAGCAGAATATAAAGATCTAAGACACTCATCTCCTTTTAATAATTTATGGGTTGCAAATTGTTTAGAGTACTTCCCTCGTGGTTCAGTGGTTAAGACTCTGCCTTCCAGTGCAGGTGGGGGCAGGTTCAATATCTGGTTGGGAAGTTAAGATCCCACATGCTATGTGGTATGCCCAAAAAATAAAAAATAAATTATTTAGGAAACCTTCACCTTTTTAGAAAACCCTCCTGACACAGTTAAATTGGTGCTTAGCAAATCAAACTCTAGATACTGACTAGCATTAGGAACGGACATCATCTTTGTTCAACATGAAAAAACACCCAGGAAACCTTAAGGAGATTTGTTCTGATAAAGACTCTAAAACTTTGGTTCCTTTGGATCCTTTAAAGAGTCATGGATGCCTTTCATATGGGTGTGGAAAAGAACCTTTGTAAGGATAGCCCATATCATATCCCACTGCTGCTGCTGCTAAGTTGCTTCAGTCGTGTCCGACTCTGTGCGACCCCATAGACGGCAGCCCACTCGGCTCCCCCGTCCCTGGGATTCTCCAGGCATGAACACTGGAGTGGGTTGCCATTTCCTTCTCCAATGCATGAAGGTGAAAAGTGAAAGTGAAGTCGCTCAGTCGTGTCCAACTCTTCGAGACCCCATGGACTGCAGCCTACCAGGCTCCTCCATCCATGGGATTTTCCAGGCAAGAGTACTGGAGTGGGGTGCCATTGCCTTCTCCGCATATCCCACTACTACTTGATTAAGAGAAGGATTTCTATTGTCACTGTTCACCATTGGCAAGATATGTAAACCCAGGAAACACATGGAGACCTCAGGGCCTGGGATTCACATTCTTTTCCTGTGATGATCATTTGGTAATTATTTGATCTCAGTTCCCTTTACTATATATTATATATACTTTTTGTGCCTGTTTTATAAGCCATCGTTACACTAATTTAATTAACTTTTTGGTTTCTTAATGCATTGTACTTTGGTACCACCCATGTTAAAAATGTATGAAGTGTGGGTTTGCTTTGTAGTAATGGTTACTTAGATTACAACTCTGTGTGGAGTATACTTGTGCTATCACACATTTAAGACTTGCCTAGTTGCCTATTAAGAAAAAAATCATTGTAGTAATGGTTTGTACCAGGGTCTTTGGCTACCATATAGAAGCTTTTCTCTAATGTTTCTTTTTAAATTTTTAAATAAGTGCAATGATAAAATCTAAGATTGTCATTTTAACTCATTTGTATGACCAACCTCTTGCATTTTGACTCAAACTTCTAGCATGAAAAAATTGCTTTTGCCAAGTGATTTGGAATTCTAGAAATAAAAATTGTTTATTTAAGCTGTATGCAATTTCTCCATCAAATATTTTTCCTTTAGTGGGTGGCTTCTGAGATGAAAACAGAGTACAACCAATTAGAAAACATATCTCGATGTTTCTATTGGTCATAAGATATGTTTTGAACATTGCTTTGTTTTGGACTTTTTAGTTTTGAGAGTATTGTTTGTTTAGACTATATGTTGTCTTTTCTAAATAATACTTGTTAAAAGTCTCCAAGATGCTTGCTGCTGCTGCTGCTAAGTCGCTTCAGTCATGTCCGACTCTGTGCGACCCCATAGACGGCCGCCCACCAGGCTCCCCTGTCCCTGGGATTCTCCAGGCAAGAACACCAGTGGGTTGCCATTTCCTTCTCCAATGTGTGAAAGTGAAAAGTGAAAGTGAAGTCGCACAGTCGTGTCCAACTCTTAGCAACCCCACGGACTGCAGCCTACCAGGCTCCTCCGTCCATGGGATTTTCCAGACAAGAGTACTGGAGTGGGGTGCCATTGCCTTCTCCGAGATGCTTACACCTTAACTAAATCAGAGATTGAGTGTGACATCAATTGAGTGCTTCATTGTACTTCATTACAGAGTAGAATTTATTCAAGGAAAAATGTCCAAGCACAGATAGGATACTCTTTGGTTAAGTAGTAACAGCTAATTTTTATAGTTCATGTATTATTCTGCTGCTGCTGCTAAGTCACTTCAGTCCTATCCGACTCTGTGCGACCCCATAGACGGCTGCCCACCAGGCTCTCCCGTCCCTGGGATTCTCCAGGCAAGAACACGAGTGGGTTGCCATTTCCTTCTCTTGTTGCAGAACATAGGCTCCAGGTGAGCAGGCTTCAGTAGTTGCAGCGCATGGGCTCAGTAGTTGTGGCATGTGGGCTCTAGGGCACTCGGGCTTCAGTAGTTGTGGCACATTGTCCCTGTTGTTCTGCGGCATGTAGAGTCTTCCTGGACCAGGGATTGAACCTGTGTCTCCTGCATTGGCAAGTGAATTCTTACCCACTGCACCACCAGGGAGGTCCTAGATGAATGATTTTCATACATTAAAATCTAGTAAGTTCAGACCAAGCACAGGTTGCTTCCTTGTCTTCCACTATACAGCAGCTAGTTTTATTTTCACAATCGTGTTTACTGGTCCATCACTGCTGACCTAAAGTGAAGTTAAGGAGATAGGAGTATTAAGATATTTTCCTCGCGGAGGTAGGAAGCATTTTCAGTAACCTATAGAGAAGGTGAAATAGAGTGAGAACAGGGGAATGCTGAATAAATTGAAATCAACAGTCTCATGGTAGCAGACTTCTTGTGCTGAGGATGTTGGAGTCAAGAATCATACAAAAGGATGCCACTGACAAAAGATAACACCATCATTCCTTAATAGAAATTATATCATGCCTCCTCCATACTCAAGACCTTTGATGGCTTCCTGTGTAGGCCTTGAGGGGACAAGCCAAACTCCCTAGCATGTAATTCAAGGCTGTTTCCAGTCCATGTCCAGCCTAAGTTTTCATCCTTATTTTCTGTCCTCCAGCATCACAAATAAAATGGAATTTCACACTCCCACCCATTTAGACATACTCTTCCACTTTTCTTTTTACTATGCCTAGTCATTCCCCAGCATCCTTAAGGGCCCAGTTCAAATGTCATTGTCTGGATGAAGTTTTGTGTATAGCTAATGTCTGACTCCTCCCTGTGCTGCTATAACCATAAGGTTGAATAAACAGGACTTGAGGTTGAAGACTGTCTACAAAATACAGGTTCATTCTTCTTCACTAGTGACCATTCATATTCACTCAGACAGCTTTTTAAAATCTGTATCCTTTTTGCACAAAAACTAAGTCAGGTCCCAAGACTACTGATAGACCAAAAAAGCAATCAATCACTGTAGTAGCTAGTCTCAGTTCAATAACAAATACCACATGGTTCACAATAATAATGCAAACTCCAAACTTCACCCATAGCATCTCCTTTCCTCCAGCTGAAGTCTGCTGAGTAGAAAAGAGATAGTGGTCAACTCCTTCCCCCTCCTCCACTAAGTCATTAATTTTAACCTTTGAATCATCCAGGGCTGGGTCAGGAGGAAGGAGAAGAAGCAAGCGCAGTTATTGTTGTGAGTGGGAATTATTGATCTCATAATCTGGCAAGTGATCAAAGCTGGAGTTCTCTTGGCTCCATCACAAAGCTCTATGGATATGTCACCACTTTTCACCAAAACTGGGGATTTCTCACCTGTAGCTCCCCAATGTATATCTCTCAGGTTATGTCTACTTCTACTACTTCCCACTGGGACTCTGACTTATGACTTCAGCCTCTTTCTGCTGAGGGCTCTTTGCCCCTCCGGGAAGCCCCTGTGGGCAGGATCTTAGACCAGATTTCCTCTTGTGTGCATGGGTCCAATCCTAGTCTATGGTGAACATTCACTTTGAATCCATCATTGGGAGAAAAGAAGTTAGTTACTTCAAAATGCAGCCCTCTTGTTACCCAGCTGCCTGCCAGGCAGCCCCAGTTGTTAGTCTAAGCCCTTACAGAATCCCTTCCAAGGGATGGCCTTGAAATCCTGAGCCCCAGGCTTGAGGCAAGTGGATGATACCTTCCTCCCCTGCAAGGTCATGGATGTGACTCACAGTTCACCAACAACCCTCTGGAAAGGAATCATCTCTCTGCTTTCCAGCTGCCAACCTACTGCAGCTTCAGGCTCACTCATTCTCAATTTAGGGAAGTGGCTAAGTCATTTTACCACCTCTTTTGTTAGTAGGTCCTTATATCTGGTCCATCATTTCACTTTGTTAGGTCCTTACATTTGGTCCACATTTCACTTTGTTAGGTCCTTATATTTGGTCCATCATTTCACTTTGGAATGAGGAGTAGCATGTGTTTTATTGGCACCTTATTTCAACATTCTGTTACAGCATACATACACATCTATGAGAGTGTTTACGTTTCTTTGTAGTTATGTTTGTCTCCCTAGTTAGCATGTTAGCTTCTTAAGCTTAGGAACTGTTTCTGCTATTTTTGAATCTCCAGTGTTTGGCACATGATACATTGTGCTAGTTGAACAAATGAAAAGCTGAAAAAATACCAAGATCTAGTTTGTGAATAAAGAAAATAAATTTTATATTCAAAGATGACATGAGGGCAAAAATATTGTGAATGGGACTGGATAGAGCAAAACTGTTAAGAAAATGAGCTTAACAGGGTTCAAATCTTGGTTTCACCATTTACTAGCCATATGGTCTTGGGCAAGTTATTTAACCTCTTGGTTTCTCAGTATCCTCACCTTTAACAGGGATGATAGTAGTATCCATTCCTGTTGTGATAGTTAAATAAGAAGATACATGTAAACCTTAGAACAGTGCCTGGCATATAGAAAGGTTTTAATAAGTACATGTCTTCTTCATGGAAAATTTTGAGTACAAATAAGCTCCACAGGGAAGTGAATATGGAGAAAAATAAGTAGAAGGCAAAGGATTGAGCTGAAAACCCCAATTAGGAGGGCAGAAGGAAGAATAGGATAGAAAAATAAAGAATTCACAAATTATGTCATCCATGTATGTCATTAAGATGATATCAGAATCAAATGAAGTAAATGGATTAGGTTGGACACAAGTATTTCCCATAGGTGTAACTTTTGGCAGTCAGACTGCCAAAAGGACCAGTTTCCATTGGAATTAAGTTGAAATGACATTCACATAATTAAAAATAGTAGTTTTCATTATTAACAACAAATGATTTTTAAGTGTTGTTCATAAAATGAAGTAATAGTAGTGAGGGTGTTGATGTTGAAAATAGAGTTTAAGAGTGGCAGGTCAAATAGGAAAGATAAAAATGAGTCACTAGCATTCATAGTACATTATTTTTCCTTATCTTCTTTAGATTTGTTTCCCATTTCTTTGGTAATAATATTTAATCCATTTTATCTGAGCCTGTCCTTGTTTATCTCAAGTAGGGCAGAATGATAGAAGACAAAATAGAGTAATTAACTTAAGGAGTTATGTGATCTGGAGAACTGCAATTATACGTCACCAGTTTAAATCTGTCCTGGGTTGGTAGAAAGCCATTACCATCTGTTGACTCTTTAGTAATTAATATGAAGTAGGTGTCTAACAGTATCAGCTTTTAATGTAGAACCCGACCTTATGTTTGTTGTGCTTTTTTATTTGGATTGGTAAGCTAAAGAGGACTGTAAGAGGTTACAGAATTAATATGTTCTTCCTAGGCAGCCATCTGTGATTCTCCTCCATTCTCTTTGCAAGTTCATGGCCTTGTCTGACTTAGCGGCCAGTGTTTTTCCAGAGAGCTTGCCCATGTGGAAGAAAAGGGGCAACACATTCTTAGAGTGTTTCTAATTACCATCATGATTTTATTATTTCCCATGAATCCCTAAGTAGCCCTCTGTTCACAACCAAATAGGTGGGGCTCTAAATGCCTATAAATCTAGTCCTGGAAGTCAGAAAGCTCCCCAGAGCACCACCCTCATTAGCAATCTCCACAATAAGCCAGCCATGGACTCAGAAAGGCAAGGAGTCTGAACTCCCTTGATACTGAATCACCTGTCTTAATTACTGGTTCTAATAATATTTTTGAGAAGGAAATGGCAACCCACTCCAGTATTCTTGCCTGGAAAATCCCACGGATGGCAGATCCTGGCAGGCTACAGTCCATGGGTTCACAAAGAGTTGGACACGACTGAGCGACTTCACTTCACTTTCAATAATATTTCCTTCTTTTATAAACAATTGCATCCTTTCTTTTTTTATAATTTTGTAAATTATTTCTAGACTAATCAAGAATTTCTTGTGTCAGTTGTTTCTATTCTGAAGATACAGGGTATACTGTGTCAGTCTGCAGTTGCTGGAATCGGCTACTGCTGCCACAGCTGCCATTCCCTGGTGGCTTTGGGGGTTTTGCCACATTTAATAGTGGAAGGCACATTCTTCCTGCCTGAAATGGGAGAATGATTAATCCAAGGGCAACTTCTGGTGCTCTGACTCTTTGAGAATGGTATTGGTTTTGTCATCAAAGTTTAAGGGAAATGGTTGATTTTTTTCAGCCCCTTCCATTTCAAACATATAGAATCAAGAATCAGTGTTTCACCTTGTATAGGATTCTGATACGCATCTCCATTGAGTAACATGGATACTGGATAATAAATAATAATAACAACAACCATAATTAGGATAAGTAGTAAAAGAAGCCGTAGAAATGGTGGCATTTCATGAATCATCTGTAGTTGCCAGCACTATGAGGAAGGCCTTTCGATCTAAATTTTATATCTACAGTAGGTAAACACTGCATGTCTATAAAGAGCCTGAGAACTTAGTGCCCAGATTTTCCTAGTCATTCTTGAAACATCCAGAAGAATCCATCAAAGTTATCTCTTCCCACCTCCTCAAACACACATACTGCAATCTGAAAATGTCCTTAACTTCAAGTTCAAAGAAAAGTGCTAAATGTAAAATTTTAAAGGATCAGCCTGGAGCTGTTGCAGCTACCTGCTTTCTATAACTCACTGTTAAAGAAAAGACCTGCAAAGGTCAGGAAATTACTCAGAAAAACCCAGAAACAAATGATTTGGAAAGAGGTATGAGGAGATATTTTGGGTTTTGTTTTTTCTGTTTTTTCTATCCTTTCCAGTGAAGGAAAATTTCCAAATGGATCAATATGCCATGGAGGTAAATATTGGTCAAGCAGCTGCTTCATTTTGTTTATTTACCCCCATCTTTGGCGGCAGCCAAAATTTGTATTTTGAAAGCATGAAGCATCCACAACTCCTTGATATCTGCGTGCTTTGCTCAGTCACTGTTAATAAATGTTTATATCTGCTCAGCTAGCCTGGTTACCCTCAGCTTGCAAAGGCATAAATCACTGGCTTCTGTCAACTCTGGAATTGACCCACAGATTAAATGCAGATCACTAGAAGATAGGTGCTGTTCCATGTATTTTTTATTTTTAAGAAATCTTCCCACTCTGATTGCTGTGCCTGCACCTGCTAATCTTTTTCTATTTATTATCCTAGTTCATTGTATGGATAGCAAAGAATGCCAGATTACTCCTTCTGCACATTTATGTCAACTTGTGTTGAGAAGTAAATCAACATTAAATGTCACAGATTCTGTTGTGAAGGTTTGTCCTTTAGAATAGGCTGTGATCAAATGTATTTAAAATAATTTTTCTTAAAAAGTAATTTATTAAATTTTGCAGATGTATGTCAAGGATTGGGAGTAACTAAGTATACAGAATTTAGAAGGGCCATATCTTAATCTTTTATTTCTACTTCCAGTTAGACTGCTTCCTCTCTCTCCCATTTACTGTTGATAAATATCCAATAATAATGTCAATTTTCCTAGTTTAACAAACACCAAAGGCCCTAATGAGGAGCCATTAGGTGAATTAGGTAAATCAACAACCCATTAAGGAAAAGCATTAAGTCAGAAAAGAGAGTCTATTAATTTTCTTATAGCTCTTGTACATTATGCATTTGCCAAATTCATTATCCCAGTGGACACTAGGCAAATCTCCAGTCCTGAATAAGAATTGGAGCTTTCATTCTGGGGTTCTGCTGTCACTTGTCTAATACTATTATCACAAATTGTTGAATCATTAATGGATAATAAAGGTTATAACATCCAAATTATGGAAAAAATATAAACTAATTTGTCTGAAAATGTAAAGTCTTAACACAAGTTGACGCTAGTGAAAAAAGTCAAAGTCAAATGGTTAAAGGGATGATTACATTCAAAGCAGAATTTATTTCTAAATGTGTGTTTTGAGAGTATAGTCCCCTGGCAGAGCAATATCTGCCTGCTATAATGCCTAACTTTTCTTCCATAAGTTGGGCACCCCAGAAAAAGATTTCAAAAATCCATTTAATGATTTTCTTTTTTTAGACTGTAAGGACAAACAGGAGGAAATCAGATATACTTTCCAGAAATATGCTTTGCAAATCGCTGTACTGGAAACTATCTGGTCTGTGACTTGAGGGATTTGAGTACTGGCTTTCTAATGAGGATAAACCTGAGCTCAGTAAGACTTGTGGCTAGACCATGTTCTCATGTCTTTTTCTATTAAGAATCGGAATGTTAACTACGATTTTCTGGCCAGATTCCAGCTTGGTTAATTGCATGCTGTCTCTCTAAATTCACTTTGCTTGGGATGTTCTTCATTTTGGATTGCATTGCTCTTATTGTCATGTTTCCCCCAAGAGGTGGGTACATGATATTGTAAAATGAGCCAGAATATAATTTGTTAAACTAATAAGAGTACTTTGGGGATGAAGGGTTAAATGTAAGTAGTGTGTTTTCCACAATTTCCCCCCAATGAGGCCTATTTGTACAGTAATTAATGTGGAATAGCATTAGTGAAACATGGAATTGAGCCAAATCACCATGACAAGAGTGGCAATAACACAGAAACAAATAATTTCAATAAATTCTACTAAAAATAACCATTCAAACAAATCCCCAGAGCCTCCCTTTTCTTGTTTGTTTATGATCTGAAGCTGACACATTTAATCACTAATTATTACAAGTTAGTACAATATTCAATGTGAAATTTGTTTTATTCTATATGAACATACAAAACCTAGTAACATTTCCCATCATCTTTGTACTTAGCACACCACAGAGCTCAATTATTTGCATAATGGTACTCATTAAGGTAAGATTTGTTAAATGAATGAAGATAGGGGATGAAAGAAGGAAGGGAATTAGCATTTACTGATTTCCTAAGATTTAGCAATCTTTAGAATAAGCATGTTACTTGCACTATCTCATTTAATCCTCACAATTGCCCCCATTTCACAGATGAAAATAGAGTCTCTTAGAGCTAAGTGACCTCTCCAAGATCAAACAGCTTTGATTTTCAAAGCCAGCTACATTGTATAATAAAGTCCCAGCCCTTTTGTTCCTCAGTATCTTGCAGCCCACCATGTTGTGTCTGGTGTTCTGGGCCTTAATTTGAGGAGGCAGGACTGAAAACCTCAGACACTGTGAAAGTCATATTGATCTCTACAGACAAGGTTAACAACTGCTTTGTGGAATTTTTCATTGTTATTCTTTCTCATTACTCCGATTCAAATCTGTCACTATGGCTGTTTTAGAATTGTCATAACTATTGCCAAATAATTACACACTTGTCATAAAATATACCATAAATTGAATCTTTATGAATCATAGTACAAAGTGGTTCAAATGCTTAATGAATCCAGAAAATAATGAGAAAAAAAAAAAAAAGACTCTTAGAACTCCCTAAAATTTGCTCACTGTGGTTGAATCTATTGTGTTGACTCAAATGCACTTCAGCCCTCCTGCACCTGGACTGTGTTTATAGCCAAGTTATCAGTTTTTTAACTGGTATTAAATTACCTAGAAATTTAATGTGTGCAAAATGAATTTCTTTCATTTTGCCTCATGAAAGAAATCACTCTCTTCCTATTTTGTTTTTTTCTTTATAAGCATGAAAGTCTATACCTTTAAAGACCATTGAACCAGGATGTAGAAAATATATATTTCTATATGATAATGGCTATAGCATGGTGACAGGCTTAGAAAACACAATGATATGTAATGCTATAGGTCAGTCCATTTCTGGTCACTCAGTCACACATCTCACTTTAATCCAGAAACTTTTATACCAGTATATTTTGTTTCCAACCAGACAGTGGCTAATTTATGTCTCTGCCAACAATGCCATTTTAATTAATTTTATTCATCTTATTTCTCTTTCCTCTGCTCCTCATATCTCATCTGTTTGCATTGCCTAGATTTTAATTAAAAAACCTCTCCTCTCTAAGGAGCAATCTGAAGTGGCAAAAATAATCACTTAAAATATTACAGTCATTAAAAAATTGGCTGTGGTGGAAGCCATGCATTTTCAATTTTCCTACAGATGATGTTTTAGCTTCCTTTTAAAGTGCACTTTGTATCTGAATTGTCTGCCACCAGCCAGCTTGGCTATCAAAAATGGTCTTCCAGCTGGGTGGGCTGAGTGACAACTCCTTAATGGAGGAAATGGATGGCTCTCTGCTCATGTGGAGGGGAAGGCACACCAGGCAGATTTCATTCCATCTGCCACCAGCTCTCTGCAAGCTGGCATTGCCCAAATGCCCAGTATACTCACTCCAACTAAAAGGATACCGTCAAAAATAAATTGTAAGGCTACAGATACCTGAAAGAATCATCAGGGCCATTAGACCCCAGGGAGATAATATTAAGAGGTGCCTCAGTGTTCATCTTTGATGAAACCCTAATTAAACTGTGGTGGAGGTGATTGCAAGTACTTTTTTTACAAGTACAGAGGTGAAGTCATTAACATTTTCAGCAGAGTATAGAGAGCAACCTTAGGAAAATGCTATCCTGAATTGTGGCCAAAGACTTGTTATATTGAGGAATTTGCACTGATGTTTCCTGTTGATGTTTTTCTGAATGGCAAATCCATGTCACTTAGTTACAGTGTGTTCTGCTTTTCAAGTAAAGGAAATCCATGTAACAGCAAAGTAGAGAAATATTTTTGATTGATAGATGGAAACAAATAAGGATGATATATTAGGGATTTTTAAAAATTGGAGCTTTCCTAGTACTTAGAAGTATAAAGTATGTGTCATTGGTCAATGCTAAAATAATGAAGTAAAAAAATAAATAAATAAAAATAAAATAATGAAGTAAAAGTAATATTTAATGTCATTATGTAATTAGGAGGGCTAAGGATAGAAAGCAATGGCAACCCACTCCAGTGTTCTTGCCTGGAGAATCCCAGGGACAGGGGAGCCTGGTGGGCTGCTGTCTATGGGGTCGAACAGAGTCGGACACGACTGAAGCGACTTAGCAGCAGCAGCAGCAAGGATACAAAGAAATATATAGAACCATCTGCATAATTTATATCTTTATTTTACTCAAAATAAATTCTTAATTATTTGATATTCACCATAAATTATTCAAAAGTTGAGACTCAGAAAGTCACGTTATTTGTAATCATTTGTTCAAGAAAACCTGCTATATTTTTACCATACGCAATATAAAATTGTCCTAAATTCCAAAGTATTGTTTTTATTGTATCAAGAGCTCATATATCTCACAGAGTTAGAAATTTAACTGTTTTATGAAGTTGTTTAGATTTTAATTGTCATTGCATGTAAATGACATGAATTTGAATAGATGCAAAGCAAAAACAACTGGGTATTAAAATCACTGAGTAATTTCCTAAAATTCTTTTCATTCTTTAAATTCACATTTTGTTTGGATTTTTAACATAAACACATGTATGTTATACAATGAAAGTTCATCTGTAAGAAAAGTGGCAGCAGATTCCTTGCATCATTAAGTTTTCCTAAGGGAAACGTTTGGTAATCTGCCAACATTTGGAGAGCTTTAAAGTTCTAATTCATGATTCAGTATATTCTGAAAATTAATGAATGATTGTAATATTTTACCTTGTTGTATTGTGCAGTGTATTCTTTTACATTTTATTACAGGTTTTAAGTTGTTCTGAAGAATTTTAATGCCTTACAATGAGAAACACAGTTCAAAATAGATTTAAATGTTCTATTTCTCTATAACCTACTGCTATGGGTATATACTGCTAAGGGAATATAATAGCTTATTTTTGGAAAATAGCGTATTCAGAAATAAAATAACAATTATTTTGTAGCACTTAAAGATTTCCAAAAAACCACTTCCACATATAATATAATTTGTGCTTCTTACAGTGTCTCTAGGATATAGACATTAGTGGCCCCAGTCTACAGCCTAAGAAACTGAGGCCTAGATGGGTTAAATGAGTTGTGCAGAACCATGTAGCCATTCAGTAGAGATAATGCATCAGAACATGCCTTCTTTTTTTTAATTTATTGATTTTTAAATTGAAGGATAACTGCTTTACAGAATTTTGTTCTTTAAACATCAACACAGAACATGCCTTCTGATTCTGATCCCCAAACTCCTTGAGGATGGACAATAACTGAGTTTTCATTCCATGTCAAGAATGCTTTTAGTTTCTAGTATTTGGGATTTTTTAAAATAACCTTAATCTCAGCGCAATTAATTGAATTGGGTTCAAGGGGGAAGTTCAAGCACCTCTACCCATACAGGGTATAAAGGTATATGGACAGCTAATTTTTTCTTCCAGCTTTATTGAGGTATTGATATATAACATTATAGAAGTTTAAGGTGTACAGCATAATTATTTGACTACATACCTCATGAAATGATCATCACAGTGAGTTTAGTGAATACCCATAATCTCACAGAGATACAAAATTAAGAAATATAAAAAATATATTTTTGATAGCTAATTTATAACAGTTGTATTAACACAAATGGTCTACTAAACCACCAAATGTGTTTGGTAACAGCCAAATAACTAACAAAAAGACCCTTTAAAATATACCTCTGTTTTTTAAAAATACCTACTTATTTTAAGTTTGTGAAATGAGTTTAACAATATGGTATTCAGTTTCATAATGATGTTTCTTTACATAAATTTTCTGTCTCAACTAAATTAGGAGAAGGCAGTGGCACCCCACTCCAGTACTCTTGCCTGGAAAATCCCATGGATGGAGGAGCCTGGTAGGCTGTGGTCCATGGGGTCGCTAAGAGTCGGACACGACTGAGCGACTTTCCTTTCACTTTTCACTTTCATGCGTTGTAGAAGAAAATGGCAACCCACTCCAGTTTTCTTGCCTGGAGAATCCCAGGAACTGGGGAGCCTGGTGGGCTGCCGTCTGTGGGGTTGCACAGAGTCGGACACGACTGAAGCAACTTAGTAGCAGCAGCAGCAGCAACTAAATTAAAATATGCATCAAAAGTGTTAATAAATAAATCTTGGAAGAGTAGCAAAGCATAATTATGTGTAACACAGAGTCTTCAAATATTAACAAACAGTTCTGAGGTAAACAGAATCAAAATGGAAATAATTAAATTGGCATTTTAGTCAGAAGTGACCAAGATTTTGTATTAAGCAAATCACTCTTTTCATTACACAAATATATTCTTCTAAATTGTAACATGAGATTATTCCATTTTCTTGTGTATAGATGTTTCATGGTTGCCTCTTACTTGGACAATGACCTAATATCATTTGCACCAGAGTAAAAGTCATATTAATTCCAAATGAATATAGACCACGATGAGTCAGACACAAATAAGTGACTGAGCTGAACTGAACTGCAGTTGCTCAGGATTCCAGAATGAGAAGATAATTGTAAAAACCGCTCTTTAGAGCTTGGTGGCTTTATTATTAGGAAGGTAATCTTTGTTATTCTAGTTGGCATTCCATTATCTTTATAGAGTACATACTAGTCGAGGATCTTTGGGTTTGTCATTACTTAACAGTTTCATTTTACTGCTAAATAAACTAAATCCTATTTTTGATCAATGTGTGTGGATTAAGGATTGCATATAATGAGCTCAGTGTAGCATCCATGAATAATGTGTACTCATTGTGGTGTGAAGAAGATCTTCAAGCAGATGAAGCCTGCCACACAGTATAGCATTATCTAACCTGGGGGCTTCCCTGGTGGCTCAGATGGTAAAAAATATACCTGCAATATGGGAGACCTGGGTTTGATCCCTGGATTAGGAAGATCCCCTGGAGAAGGGAAAGGCTACCCACTTCTTGCCTGAAGAATTCCATGGACAGAGGAACCCGTGGGCTATAGTCCAGGGGATTGCAAAGAATCAGATAGAACTGATCAACTAACACTTTCACTTTCAAGCTGATGAGAAGCACAGTGTGTATGCCTTATGTCTTAGTGCTATGAAATGACTCCCCCAAGATCATATGCACCAACTCTCCTGAACATCTGGAAAGTTCTGGAAGCTTTTTTACTCTTTCATTGTAGTAGTCTGATTTCCCTCCCCATTGATTTTATCTGCCACAATCAGTTTAATTGTCATAAAATAATTCTTTGCACATATTACTGCTCTGTTTTAGAACATCACCACTGATGGAATATAGCAGTGATCTCAAAATATCATTTAAGATCCTCTACAGTCAGGCTTCAATCTAATTCTCAAAATTATGCCTACTTATCACCTGTCATTCATTCATATTTGTCATCCAACTTGGATTTTTATCCATCCTTTAAAGCTAATTGAAGACCTGCTCTTCCATGAAGCCTGCTCATTTAGACCTGTCCTGGACACAGTGACTGCTACCTTCTTTCACTCGTTAGCACTTTCCATATGCTGCCTTTGATACATCTCAACTTGGCTACAATCTTTTTAGAGCAAAGATTAGATTATTATTATAATCAATTATAAACCTCTTCCCTCCACTGACTTCCTGATGCTTCCTAACTTGTGAGTTTTCCATAAAAATTAGTTAATTACCTGAAAGACATAACCATATCATAATTTATTCATTTATTAAATTATTCAACAAATATTTTTTAATTACTGCCATATGCCAAGCATTATGCTAAGACCTGAAATACAGGAATATGATCCTTGCCCTACAGAACCAACAGTCACAGGATCTAACTGAAATCCTCTCACCACTTATTTTTCTTCATTTCTATTTTATTTTAAGAGTATATAAAACTTGAAACAATGTTTGATCTTTTATTTATTAGCATGTCTCTATGTGTGACATTACCAGAAAATGATTAATGCAAAAACTTATATTTTTAAAAGCTAAGTACTCAGTTTACCCAGCTCTATAGTTGGATCTTGCCTTTGATTCTTCACTTAAAGCTGGAAAAAAAGTATAAAAAAAGCATCACAAGAAATTATTTTTCTTTTTTGTGTGATGATGTATATATATTTTTTTAATTTAAACTTATTTATTTTTCTGTAAGCCTGATGTTCTTTTGGAGAATGACAAAGTTTCTTGTTTACAGGCTCATCAGGGACATCATGTACTTCCTAGATCTGGTCAGAAACTTTTGCTCAAAAGCTGGCTGAGAATATACCATCATATCAGGGATTACTTTGACCTTTTCTGTATTCCATGTTTTGATTAGCAAGCTATTCTGCTCATATCTCATTTAGAGACAAATTGTGAAAGGTTTGAATGGCAAGCCAGAAATATATGGAATATTGAAAAGGTCAGTGTGATTTAAGTCCATAACCACAGTATTGAAAATATATGACAAGTCATTATCACACTTAATTCCTACAACAAGGACTGTGGTAAAGATGGGAAATTATTTCAATTAAAATATTCTTGTTTCACACTGAAGGCTGAGGCGGCAAAGCTCAAATGGTCTCTTGACTCTCTTTTTGTGATAACTTAATAAGTTAGAAAGAAATTGTAACTGAATTAAATAAGACCAAAAAAAGAAAAGGAGGTAACAAGCTCTTTTGATTTCAGAGTCCATCATAGAGGGAATAATATAGTGACTTTTCTAAAAACTCTAATTATACATGAATAAGACAGATACAGCCACAAAACCAATTCAATGGACACCCCACGCTCTCTTTTTATCTACAGCATAGCTGTCAGTCAGATGGGAACTCCATTTATTTCCATGGAAATGAAGGCAGTGAGTTCAATTTTGCCACCACCCGGGATGTAGATCTTTCTACCGAGGATATTCAAGAGCAGTGGTCAGAAGAATTTGAGAGCCAGCCTACAGGGTAAGTAATTGTTATCTCCCATGCTGTGTATAGCACTTACATTTATTCCACTGGTCATATTTTAAATGCATATTGTTAACTAGCAAAAGCATACTTAAGTCAATACTGGAGAGTCTTATCATGGACAAGCCAAAGGGGTACACTTATCTTAAACATTCTTTATTAAGCAGTCAATTATTTTATGCATACTAAAAATTTGTGATTGCAAATATCTTTTAACTTCAGTTGAATACTTATATCTCATCTTTGTTTATGCAGCTTTTACCAGGAGAAGTTTTGTTTTTGTTTTTTTCAATGTGTATAGCATACAAAATCTTTCCACTACTTTTATATTGAGACTTTCAGTTGTCTCCCCGGGATCTGAGATTTATATAGATGCTGTTACCGATTTTTAGTGGAATATGGTTTTGATCTATAACAAATTAGTTGTTTGGGGGGTAAAATTTACCATTTAGAGATTTTTAAAGGAAGGATACGAGCCTGACATTGAAACAATGAAGATGGTTTGGTGGTAGTATTTTCTTGCTTTTATAAACTGTGTGCCTTCTTCTGGGTCCATTGTCCCTAAGATATTTCTAGTAATTGAATGGCACTTTCAGAAGTTCAAATTGAGAAAAATTAACAGGTTCAGAGAATCAAAATTCATAAGATAAGTGTGTGTTGGAATTCTAGAAATTTTCTGGTTCTCACCTGGCCTTTTTCTTCTTTTCAATACATATGCACTTGTAACCAGGTTCTTACTGTTTAGTACATGTTTTCTGAAACCATGATGAAGGAGAAGGAAATTAACATAAAATATAGTTTCATAATGATTATGAAATAGCAATGACTTAACTGTTAACTATCAGAAACTTTTCAAGAATACAACATTTGAGGTATTTACATATCTCTGATCTCAACAAATTCAATCAAAACTGGATGGGACCTAAGTGCCTGAGGGACCAGAGGGCCACCATGGACTTCTTGGGTTCCCCACTTCCTATGCATTGCCCAGAAACTACATTTGAACCCGATAAGAGGGAAATCTGACTGGCAGCCTGAGCTGTGCTGCTTGACTTTCTGCTGCCACATCAGGATCTCTCACTGTTGCAGGCGAGATTTCTACTAGTACATGCAGCCCTGCTCTTCTGCCTCAGGGAAATCTAGCCTGTGAGAAGCCTCTGAAGAAAACTGACGCCTTAAGGGACACCTCCCCCCTAGGGGGTACCATTGACCTCTCCAAGCCTAGCAGTAGTGCTCACACCCTTAAGTCCACAAAGTCCTTCTCTTCTGAGGTTTTTGTCACGCTTGAAGTTCCAGTCCAGTATGGCTCTGGTGTCTACTTGAGGGACCAGCAACCATTGTTTCTCTTTCTTGTGTCCAGGATCTCCCCAGGAGGCTGGCTGCTTTCCTTACACAAACAGGGCTCATTCTACTCCCCTCATAGACCATGATGGGATCTAGAACTTTGACCATGCACCCAAGTCTTCTTTACCCACTTTCTGGAGATAAAAGACCCATCACCAGCATATCAGCGCTTTCTGACTTCTGATATAAAAGACCAATTCAGATCCCTTTACTGACAATGGAACTTGACTGCCTATGAGAGGGTCCCAAATTTTCAAGCACCAAAGACTCATTGACCTCCACTCCTTCAACTCTCCCAAGTTTGTACTATCCATGCAGCAGTGACAGGTTATTCTTTTTCAATGAGACCTATACCCCTGGGAACTCAGGTGATGTCCCAGTGATATCCAGATACCCAGCCTCCTTCCTACTACAGCAGAGAGAAAAACACGTCTCCAGTGGTAACATGCTGACATGCAAACCCTTTCCTGTTTAGTTAACTGGCTAGCTAGTTAGCTATGTATCTCTTTCCTCAAAGTTCTAATGTCCTCTTATTCTTTGGGGAAGAGATAAAATTTATTTTTACCCATGGCCTTCATATCCACATATTTCCTCTCCCAGAATGTCCTCTTTTATTATTAAAAGTCATCTATAGAAGAACAAAAGAATGCTGTACTATATCGACTAATGGTCCACACAACTCTCCAGTACTAACATTAGTGGAGACTTAGTTCAAACACACGGAAAAACCCTTTAGGAATTAAGCTTAGAAAGGAACAAATTTTATATTAAAAGAAACGAAACATACTTTAGAAAATTAATGTACTAATCCAGAAAAATACCTGGCAAAAAACATATTCCAGTTAACAGATCAGACATTCTGTTATCTCAGAGCACTAATGATATGAGAATTTGTGGTTAAACGAAAACTTTCATCTCCCAAAACAAACCAAAAGAAATAAAAGTATTTATGCTTGAAAAAAGAGCTAAAGTCAATACAGACACTGGAATATCAGACCAAATTCCATTCACTTAGTGACTCATGTGGTTTCTTTGGCCAATTCTCAGTGCTAAGATATATCAGGTTTTGGTCACAGTTAAGAGGCTGGTACTTTCAAGCCATGACATTGTCAGCAGATTTCTGTTCCAATAACATAGAATAATGTGCTTGACAAAAGCACCTGTGTCCCTGTAATTGGAACACAATTCACCTAAATTCTGAAAGCAGCTTAATTATTCTAGCAACCACACCTTAGCTTTGTTGTAGCTTTTCCCCTAGGATATCAGACCACACTGCCCCCTCTCAGAACTACTTCATTTATACTCTTATCTGGTGAACCAGTTATCCATGTTGCCCTTATATTATAAAAAAAGATATAAAAGGATAATGAGAGAATCTAGTACTTTCTTTGTTTTGGGATGGTGATAAATTGCTGATTTAATCTGTAATGTTGTATGTGAATGTGTATATGTGTGTATACCTTCTCCATACCTACTCACTCCCAAATGCTGCTTTATTGATCTAGGAGAGAATGCTGTTGTAGTTAATTCTTAATCAAAACTCCAGTGAAGATATCCTGTCACAATCAAATTAATGTGAAGCATTTTTACCTAGGGTAAGAACTGACAAAGAAAAACAGATTAGGATCTTGGTAGTGAAATTCTTGATGTGTTTTTTGAGCCAGATTTACTGAATATTTGTCTCATTCTTCCCCTCAACCATCACCACCCACACAGACAATTTATCATCATAAGCTCACTGCTGAAACAGACATAAAACATAGGTGTTAAATTCCCACAGTATTCAAGAGTGACCAATTGAATTGATTGAATTCTGACACTTTGAGGTCACTTTCTTTTAACACACACAAAAAATAAATTATTAGTATGGATATAATATTTTCATCTCTTTTAACTATGTTTTTTCTCCCATAAGAATTATGAAAGAGAAAAAAAGAATATGCAATCCTCTCTAATAATATCTTCAAAACATTTCACATGAATTCAGGCAAGAAAAAGTGTCCACAGTCATTATGACTTTTTTTGGAACCCAGTTTCCAAATATTCCTGTTTCCTTACCATTTGAATGAAACTATTTGATCTCACATCACAAAGATGCAAAAATTATTTGCTTTTCACATCACAAAGCTGTATGTAGATAGGTTTATTTTAAGTGGGATTTTAAAGTTTATTTTCTTTTTCCTAGAAAAGATACATCTGTTACTTCAGCAAGATAGAAACTTTAATAGATAAACTGATAATTTATGTGAGCCTTAGTGAACTTTGGCTTAACCTTATAAACACATCATTTAATTAGCAACTACCGTATCTCACCTAGCCAAAGCTGTCTTCAGGTGGGAGGGGACTTTGTAGAGAAACACATTGCTAGAATATGGAATTTGTATGCTTGTCATGCATGTTTTTAACTATTCAGATAACTTTTCAAAATACCTGTTTTATTGCTTTCACTGAAGTATTCATATTAGAGAACCTCCACAATGTAATGAATGTTAAGCTGTGTTTTGAAGTGTAATTAATTTACAGTGTTGTGTTAGGTTCAGGTATATAGCAACATGATTCAGATATATACATACATAGATATATCATATATATGTGTTATATATATGATATATATGTATATATATTCTTTTTTCAGATTCTTTTCCATTATAGGATTATTATAAGATATTGAATATAGTTCCTGTTCTATATAGTGGGACCTTACTATTTATTCTATATATAATAGTTTGTATCTGCTAATCTCAAACTCCTGATTTATCCCTTCCTGCCTTTCTTCTTTGGTAATCATAGGTTTGTTATCTATGTCTGTGAGTCTATTTCTGTTTTGTAAATAAGTTCATTTGTATCACTTTTTTATATTATACATGTGTCAGTCGTGTCCGACTCTTTGCGACCCCGTGAACTGTAGCCTACCAGGCTCCTCCGTCCATGGGATTCTTCAGGCAAGAATACTGCAGCGGGTTGCCATTTCCTTCTCCAGGGGATCTTCCCGATCCAGGGATCGAACGCGGGTCTCCCGCATTGCAGGCAGATGCTTTAACCTCTGAGCCACCAGGGAAGCCCATATTATACATGTAAAGAATATCATATGATACTTGTCTTTCTCTGTCTGACTTACTTCACTTAATATAATAATTTCTAGATCCAGGTCCATCCATATTACTGCAAATGGCATTATTTCTTTTTTTTTTTTATGGCTGAGTAATTGAATATCAGACTATTGAATCAAGAGAGCGTACTCTAGTCTTCCACAACTGCCCCAAATCCTTGGAAATTATAGAAAATGAGCAAATGAATCTGTAATGACACTCTGAAAAAAAAAAGTGTGCCCTAATTGAGCCAGGAATTAGGAAGTGTTACAAAAAATTAGAAAAAAAAAAAACGGATCTGATTAAGGAGAAAACTATAACTTAAAATACATATTTAATGAGGCACTAAAAAAGGTATAGGTACTGAATGAACACAGGAATCAGATGGGGCTCTGACGTCCTGCTGTGGAGATTGCCAAGTAGATGGTCTCTCACTGCATTCAACTTCTGTGCGGGCCACTTCTGCCCTTAGGAACAAGCAGTGAATGTGAACACTTGGAATGGAGAAGCAGGGCCATGCCAGGTAACTGGAAACCTCAAGGATCCCCATGGTACTCCCCACCCAAGAGCACATCGGCTCTCATTGGTGGACATTTTTTACACCAAAACTAAGGGTGAATAGTGGATACAAATGATCTGGAATCATCAAATCTGAGGAAAATCCACTCCATAAAAATAATTAATCAAACTAGACAGCTAAGAACTGAGAAAATAGATGTATCAGAGTAAACAAATGGAGACTTTATCATTATAGTTAATGTCCTCAAAGAGATAAGAAAGCATACTGTATTTGTTAAATTAAAACAGATTTTATGAAGAAAAAATAGAGATGTGAAAAATGAAAATATATGATTGTTGAAACAAATTTAGTGGATTTTTCCCCCTGAATATGAGCATAGGCATAGGTAAAGAACAAATTAGTGAGCTGGAAATTTGAGTTTTGAAGTGTTTCCAAAACTTAGGATTATTGTATAGTGTGTATACTATACTGTAAAGTATAGGGGGAAGAATAGTATTTCTAACATTAGAAATAATAGGAATTCCTAAAGGAGGAAGGGTCAGAGGGAAAATGTGGAATGAAATATTAAAAAAAAAATAGAAGAAAGGTTCCCGAAACTTAGAAGAAAGAAGAGACATAGTTCATATGAATGAAAATGTTTAGCAAGATGGATGGAAAAATATCCAGTCCTAGACCATAAGGGAGAAACTTCAGAACACAGTTGAAAGTGGAAATCTTAAATCTTTAATGAGTTTCATTGTGCTTTCCTTGGTAACACAAAGCATAAGTTTTAAAAAATGAAGCAGTTATCTTAGTGTTCTGAGAGAGGATTATTTGGAACTTAACATTCTCCTCCAGACAAATATGATTCAAGTATTGGAGAAAAATAAAAAGCTTTGCAGACACAAGGGTTCAGAAAGTTTACTACTCCTGAACACTCTCTGAAAGAATTACTGGAAGATGTACCCATAGAAGTTAATCCAAGAGAAATATGATAGATTCAAGAAAGAGTAGTGAGCAAGGAAAAAAGGAAAGCTTGTAGTTCAGACTGAAAAAAAATTGATTATTAAAATATTTAAATCAAAGTTTGTAGTTAAAGCCCAGATGACCTCAATATGACAGGTACAAAGGGAAACTGACGAGAAGAGAAAAAGCAATTAAAATACTGCCAACGTTCTTTACTTGCCTGGAGTAAGAATATAGGTCTTGGGTAACTCTTAATATTAGTAGAAAGCTTTAAGGGTAAATAGGTGTGTTAAAGAAATTATGTTAGCCATATATAGGCTACATAACTTCTAAAGCATTAGCTTAACAGAATAAAGAGAACTTAGTCCACAAATGCCAGGAGTGACAGAAAAATAAACAAAAAACAGAGTAAATAGAAAGCAGAAAACAGTTTGGCATGAACCAATCCAAGATCCCCTGGAGAGGAGAGTGGCTACCCACTCTAGTAGTCAAAGTGAGAATTCTATGGACAGGGGAGCCTGGTGGGCTACAGTCCATGAGATCACCAAGAGTCAGACACAACTGAGCAATTAACACTTTCGCTTTTTCAATCTAAATATATCAGTGCACAATAAACTTGAATGAGTTATGTTCATTTATTGTGAGATTTTCATAGTAAGTTTTAAAAAAATCAGCTATTTATTTGCTATTTATGAAAGACTTAAACTAGAATAATGTAAGAAGTTGAAAATCAATAAAGAAAAACTAATATACCAGATAAATGCAACAAAAGAAGCAAGGAGGCATATTAATATCAGATATTCAAACCTTATAGAATTCAGATTTAAGCAATAAAGGACTAAAAAGGAGTATTTTATGCAATAATATATGAAGAGCACTTTGCACAGTGCATGACACATAACAAGCAATCAAAAAAAATCAAAAATTGGTTGCTGTTCCAACTGTGATTACTGTTGGTAATAGGATATGACCAAAGTGGTACTCAAAGAAAAATTATACTCACAGAAACTAATAAGATATAAAAGAAACACAAACAAAATTAAATAGTCCAATAAAACCTAAATGAGATTATCTGAACTAATGGGAGGTCATTTTAAGAAAGACAATATTAGTTAAAATGATAATTGCATATATTTTGAAACCATGGAACTGCTAAAATGGATCAAAGTAAACTTGTTTCAAGCTGTTAAAAGACTTCTTATTTGTTCAGGTTTGCTTTTGATGTGGGTTCTAACATTGCTTTCTATTTAAGCAAATTATTTTTCTATTTTAAAACATAAACAGTAAATTTTCAAATAATAAAAAATAAGTTCATATGATTAGGTGTGCCAAAATTGTTCTGAAATTCCTTGTTTAATTTGTAGCACATTTTTATCTTCACTTTTGGCAATGCCGTTCTTCAATAACCTCTTCCCGCTCCAAACTAGCTTTCCATGTGAGCATCCAGAATACAGCAACTGTCTTCCTCTTCAAGAAAGGACTCTCTTTACTGAAGTCACAGAAAAAAGAGAATGAAATCAAAATCTTAATTCCTTACAGCTTGGGACAACATTAGACCATGATAGGATTTTTCTGTAGCGGTGTTAGAAGAGGCTGCTGGCACTGAAGTGTTCAAATGCCCACTTCTTCAGCATGTCTTTGTTCTCCATAGTCTTTCTTCAGTAGTTCACCTGCTCCACACTGACCACAAGGCACTCCTGAATATTTAGGAGTTTATATGAAGGAAAAGCAGAACTCTGATACCTCAAGAAATGTAGCTCAGGGTTATCTATTAATAGAACACATCTAAGGAGCATTAGAAAATTGAGAATTTAATTCCTCAGCCCCATAAATTATGATAAATGGTATAATTATTTAGTGATGTATTTTGAAGTATGACAACAAAATAATGACTAGTTTGGCATATATAATAAAATATTATATAACCCATTTTTAAAGAGTTAATAATAATCTGGGGAAAGTATATATTATTAATGTAAATGAAAAAAGGCAAAATTCAAAACCATCTGTATAATATTTTCATGACCATGTTGAAATACACATATAAGATGTTAGAAATATAGTCAAATATTAATTGTTCTTGTCTTCCAGTTTTCCAATAATGAGAATATAGCTATCAGAAAATAGATGAAATACCCAGAATTCCAAAACACTAGAAAGACATAGAAGGGATGCCGGAGGGCAAACAGAGAGAGTAGTGTCTCAGCTGCTGAACTGACTATTCCCTGTTCCTTCCAACCTCCAGTCCAAAGACTCCCATTCTGCTACCACCCACACCCTATTAAGAGAATTGCTTTATAAATTTGTTCTGAAGAAATTCTTTCAAGAAATACATTTTAAAACATCTCATCAAAGATTACAGAAAAAAATTGAGCACAGAAAATGTTTTCCTCAGGTCAGCCATAACTTAGTCTCTGATCAGGAATTTACTATAAAAAGACCAAAATACAAAGTATTAGTTATATTTTTTAATGTCATTGCTTAGAAAAGTGGGTCATACCTGCAACTGTCTTTTAAATTTCAAAATGTCTTTCAAAGTGTCTTTCTTAAATTTCAGTGCTATTCACTGGAATAAAACCAAGAAAAAGGCAATATAAACTTAATAAAACAAATTTATATTGGCTTCCCCTTCTGGGGAGATAATCCCAAAGAATGTTACATATATCCTTGAAAACCTAAACTGCATATAGGCCAAGAAGAACAATCTCCATTATAGCCCCTTCCATGTCGGCTGATGCTTTTATTAAAAATTGGTCTTAAAACTATTTAAAACTCTTCAGAACAGTTTGAGCATCTTCTTGCTATTTTCTACAAATTCTTCCCTCTATCCTACCCAGAAGAATTATGTTACCTCTGGCTTAGGATCCTTTTCACAAGGTGCTTATAATGCTCCAGAGGGATTTTATTTAAGCTTATAATTCAGGATAAGTGAATCAAGGACAGATTGACAGTCTGAGTTAACATTGTATTAAGTGGGTCTCCTTTTTTTTTTTTTTTTAACAGGCACATTCGTTATTATTAAAGCAAAACCACTTGACCATTTAGATCACATAAGTAATAAATTTAAATTCCCAGATAGGTTTGTAGCCCAAATCTTGGACTGTACAAAAGACCCACTGATAGAAAGTACAGTTTTCTTTCAGCTAAGTATGGCCTTGCTTAAATTGATTGATTAAGCAATTACATTTTGCATGTTGTACTGCAACTTTGTGCAAGATTGCTGCTCTGCTAATTCTAATATGAAAAAATACTCATTGTAATTTAAAAGTTCACTTGAATTGCCACTTTGACTTATTTTAAAACAAAAATAGCACTATATTTTACGAGGTGGTGGGGGTGGGGAGAAAAGGAAACAAACATTATTTGAAACTGTAATATGCCAGGCGATATATCTTTTTCTCTAAACATCCTCAGTCTAGGTCATATTTCTGTTTTATTGGTGAGGAAGCTGAGTGTTTTCTACCATTCTGAAGCCAATACTCTTTATTAATGTTATTCCAACAAGAGTGTAAATAAAAATAATGCATGTAATAAAAACCTAAGACAAAATTGAATTTGAGTGAAATATAGCAGAACCAATTGAAGAAAGGAATTTTTAAATGCAGTTCATACAGGAAAGCCTTCAAAGAGAACTCATCCTTTACCTTCACCTAAGCTGTCATGCTGGAGGAAAAACCTATAAATGCAATGAAAGTGGAGAAGCCTTTAGTCAAAGTATACACCTTGCTAGACCTCACAGGACTTATGCTAGAGATAAGCCTCATGAATATAAATGAATGTGGAAGAATCTTTACATATGGCACATTCCTTATTAAATATCAAAGAATTCATCCCAAATAGAGACCTTATGGATGTAATGAACTTATTCAGTCTCAGAGAATTTCTAGTAGATAAAAAAATGTTATGAATCTGGTAAATGTAGGCTCTTATAGCCAGGCTCTATTCTATATCTTAGTTCAAGCCTAAAGTCATCAACTTTAGGTGGTTTAATATATTCTGGAAAATATAATAAAACAGATCTTCATAGATCATGTGAAATGTTCCACTACCTTTTAGAGGCTTTTGTACCAATATTTGTAGTAGGGGGGAAAAGGTATTTAAAATATAAGACCTCTGTTTCCTATGTTCATATTCTTAGTATTTTCATCAATCTATGATGAAATAATTTAACTTTTCATTCTGAATTCTAACACATATAAATTGAATGTTTTTCTTCCTTTTTCTGAAAGTGATTTTCCTTTTGCAAAAGAAAGGAAATGTGTAAAGTAAAAATTAAAAGTCTTCCAATGTGAATCCCTACTGTTAAAATGTAGACATGTTTTCTGGTATATATCCATTCAGAAATTTTTCTATGACCATACAAAAATACTCTCTAGGGTCAAATTTTCCTTACTAAACTTGATTTTTAAAAATTTAACAATATATTATGAATGTCTCTTTTAGTCAGTGAATATATATCATTATTTCAGAATGTCACTGTACCAATTTATCTATCTGGACCTCTGTTGATAGTCAAAGAATATTGTGATAGATTTTTTGTATACTTAAAGTATTTCTGAAGGAGAAATTCCTAAAAGAAGAAAAAAGACAATTAGAAAATCAGATATATACATATACATATATATGTATATATGTAATTTTCATTTTGATAAGTACTGCCAGATTGCCCTTTGAAGAGTATTCATCATTTTTTTTTTAGCTTATGAAAACACTATTTTTAATTTCAGCTTTATTGAGATACAGTTGACATATAAAGTTGTAAGATATCTGAAGTGTACATCATGTTGATTTGATATATATAAACATAAAATCTAATTAATTAGCATATCTATCATTTCACTTCTGGTTTTTTTTTGGTGAGAATTTTTAAGTTTTACTCCATATCATTTTTTATTTTAATTTTTATTGGGGTATTGCTGATTTACAATATTGTGTTAGTTACAGGTGTATAACAAAATGAATCAGTTATAGTTTTGTATCATTCTTAAAACTATTAAAGTGTGAGCTGATTAAAATATAATTATATTCTCAAGGCATTCCAAAGCAGCTAATAGGGAGGATCACAAGCTTTCCAGGTAAAAAAAAACTTCTTTAAATTAGTTTTGCTTACAAAAAGAATTCTCTTTTTGATACAAAAAGTAGAAGGACATACACTAAAATATAAATTAAATATTATTTTGCCCTTCTACCTCTAAGGAACAAAGTTGCCTTAAGGCATTTTATTGATTATTAAATTTTTTTGCGTATTGCAACTTTGCCCCATTCTATTATAAATAATAGATACCCATGTATTTATAATAAATAATGTAAGGAATGTTTTTTTAGAATTAGCCATCAAAGAATAAATATAAATTGCTTTATTGTAGAGAGTTCTTCCCTCTAGGCAGTCATTCCTTCAAATGCAGTTCACAAAGAACCACATTTCCTTGGGGAAAACAATTTAAACTGTAGAGAAGTAACACTCCTTTTCAGGAAAATTGCAGTACCATCCAAGATATTGCTAAAACTATAGAGCTCTGTAAATACCACTGCTGGACTCAAAGATTTGGTTATGTTCATGAACAAGATATGTAAATGAAAAATGCAATATGTTAAATGAGACTGTTTAGCAAACAAGATATGTCTTATAACTTATACTGTTTTTATATTATAGTATAGTTTGGATTTTATATATTTCTTAATGAGAAAATTAAAGCAGATTGGGAGGAGTTTCACGTATAAGTGTATTGGAGGTTGCAATTTTAGATGTCTAAGGAGGACTTCACTGAGTCAGTGACATCATCATAAATATCTAAAGGAGATTAGGGAGTCAGCCATGCTGGCTGGGCAAGAATATTCTTTGCAGAAAGAACATCAGTACAAAATCTCTGAAATACTAACATCTCTTGATTCAAATGGCATTTTCATGCCCATCAACATATACTGACTATCAAATTTATAATAGTTCATAAAAAGTTATATTGTAACAGATAACAAAAAAGATTCGGTTATGTCATAATTTTACTTCATGTAATTATTATATTGAGAGAATCAGAGACCATGATATTTTTGTAATTGGAATAGACTACAACTTTGCAACCTGACAGAGAGGGATTCTGAATTCCGGGCAGGTGTCTATCAGGTCCCTCAGTAGTTGATTCAGCTCTGGGACCCCCTCAAGGATACTTTGCCTCCAACTAAGCTCGAGCCAGTGTTTGTACAAATTCATGAAAGAATGAGCTTGTGCCATAAGAAGCTCCTACTGAATTTTTATTTAATGAAAGATAACTTATTTAAAGCAGTGAGACTTTTACAAAGTGATTTTTCAGATTTCTCTCCACTTTTCTCTTCAAAGCTGACTAAATTTTCTATTTCCTTTTATTGTAATATATATTTGTATATATCTTTGTATTTATTTTATTGTGTATATATATATTTGTAATATATTTATTTTAATTATTTATTTTAAAGAAAATAACCTCACTTTTCTTATCTTCAAATATATTGGGAGAAATGAAAATTAGAATAAAATTGAATATGTTTTAAAAAAGATTAAAAAGAGATAATACAGCCTAAATCATGTCTCATATAACCCTCTCTGTGGTAGAAGTCATGAAAACAATTCATTTAGATTAAAAGAGTTACTTAGTTACAACTAATAATTAGGAGAAAAAGACTGCTAATCTCATTTCTCACTTGAATAAAACGTTCTTTTAGTCTGTGACAATTCCATCTTTTCCAATTTAATCTTTCATTTTGAAAATACTCTAAAGCAGATGGATGCCTAAAAGGAGTCATCATATGCATCATTTATAACCTTAACTTGCTTTGTGGATCAGTAGACTGAGTGGCTTAATTGGGATAAATGGAGCAGGTAAAAGACCAATGAACCAGTGTGAAATATTCTTGTGTGAGTGGAGAGAGGTTCCTGCTATTTACAGTAGTCTAGTACTATTAGGAGCTGCTTTTCCTTAAATGATTGATATAATCTGTTAAAATACAAAAAAAAAAAAAAAATTAACATTTTCTAAACATTTTGATCTCAAACAGTTCAGCATAATTGTCTTGGCACAGTACCCTTCTTAGAACTGCAACTACTAAAATAACAGTGAACTAAGAAACAGAATATCTATCTCAATTTCAGAGCCAAACACGCAGTTGGCCTTAGGTAAGCCACTTATGTCTGTGTGTCCCAGTTTCCTCTGTAGGCAAGTTAGTTGTGTGAAAAGCAATGGCCAAATTAGACACAAGCAGAGATAAATACTAAGGAGATACAAGAGTTTTTAAATAGTAAATATTTTTATTCTTTTCTGCATATTTAAATCTCATCCCCTTTCTGGAAACTTGCTAGACTTTTGCCAGGTTGTTTGACTTTTCATGCTATAACTATTTTTAATGTGCAAAATACCATACAAGTATTTATAATATTATGGTACTATCTTTTATGATTTCCTGTTTCCTTAGTTCAAATTTGAGCCTCAATCTCAACTGCTTAAGTGCTTTGAGGATAAAGGCTATTATGTAGCAGATACACTATACATGTCATGCATGCTAAAGTCACTTCAGTTGTGTCTGACTCTTTGCCACCTTTGGACTGTATCCGCCAGGCTTCTCTGTCACTGGGATTCTCCAGGCAAGAATACTGGAGTGGGTTGCCATGGCCTCCTTCAGGGGATCTTCCAAGCCAGGAATTGAACCCGCGACTCCTAGAGCTCCTGCATTGCAGGCAGATTCCCTACCACGGAGCCACGGGGGAAGTCACACTCTACATAGTATTGATCAAATTTTTCTCCACAGAAAAACTGTAATAGTGAAAAGAATGTGTTTAAAACTTTGTTTAGGAGCTTCCCTGGTGGCTCAGTAGTAAAGAATCAGCCTGCAATGCCAGAGACCTGGGCTTGATCCCTGGGTCAGGAAGATCCCCTGGAGAAGGAAATGGCAACCTACTCCAGTATTCTTACCTGGAAAATCCCATGGACAGAGAAGCCTGGCAGGCTACAGTCCATGGGGTTGCAAAGAGTCTGACATGACTGACCAACTAACACTTTCCCTTTCATTTTCATTATCTAAAACCTGTAGTGCTGCATCTTTGTTGTTGTTCAGTTGCTAAGTCATGTCCAACTCTTTGTGACAGCATGGACTGCAGCACACCAGGCTCCTCTGTCCTCCACAATCTCCCAAAATGTGCTCAAATTCACGGCCGCTGAGATGGTGATGCTGTCTAACCATATCATCCTCCACTGCCCCCTTCTCCTTTGCCTTCAGTCTTTCCCAGCATCAGGGTCTTGTGAGTCTGCTCTTCACATCAGGTGGCCAAAGTATTGGAGCTTCAGCTTCAGCACCAGACCTTCCAATGAATATTCAGGGTTGATTTTCCTCAGGATTGACTGGTTTGATCTCCTTGCTGTCCAAGGAACTCTCAAGAGTGTTCTCCAGCACCATGGTTCAGAATCATCAATTCTTCAGTGCTAAGAGATCCAACCAGTCCATTCTAAAGGAGATCAGTCCTGGGTGTTCTTTGGATGGAATGATGCTAAAGCTGAAACTCCAGTACTTTGGCCACCTCATGCAAAGAATTGACTCATTGGAAAAGACTCTGATGCTGGGAGGGACTGGGGGCAGGAGGAGAAGGGGATGACAGAGGATGAGATGGCTGGATGGCATCACCGACTCGATGGACGTGAGTTTGAGTGAACTCCGGGAGTTGGTGATGGACAGGGAGGCCTGGCGTGCTGCAATTCATGGGGTCTCAAAGAGTCGGACATGACTGAGCGACTGAACTGAACTGAACTGAAGCCTTCTTTCTGGTCCAACTGAATGCAGAGTTCCAGAGAGTAACAAGGAGAGATAAGACCTTCTTAAATGAACAATGTAAAGAGATAGAGGACAGTAAAATAAAGGGAAAGACTAGAGATCTCTTCAAGGAAATTGGAGATACCACATCTTTATTTCAGAATTATTTATTACTAAGTAAATATTCCTCATTAAAAATAAAATGTTATACTCTATAAAGCTTTGACTTAATATTCTAACTGTTAGTGTTTGTCATTTTTTTAAAGGTGGGATATCGTGGGAGCTGTAATTGGTACAGAATGTGGAACAATAGAATCAGGTTTATCAATGGTCTTCCTCAAAGATGGAGAGAGGAAAATATGTACCCCCTACTTGGACACTACTGGTTACGGGAACCTGAGGTTTTACTTTGTTATGGGTAGGTACCTTTTGAACAAATTTTATTGTTCAAAATAGGGCAAATTCTAGATCGTCATCTATTCCTGAGGAAGTAAGGCTGTTTGTTTTCTACATTATAAAATAAAAATTCATGAACTGTGACTACTACTGGTTGGGCAAAATTGGTGCTCACATCTGCCTCACACCAGCCCTGCTAGAACCATCCTGAACAGAAGCTAGTCTTGTTCTTACATGACTATACCTAAAGACAAAATGCCTTAAAACCTTCTTTCCACATCTACTGCAGTGGTCATAGCTGAAAAGACAATGAGAGAGAAGCTAAGAACAAAGTAACTCCTTTGTCCAAAGCCTCTAGCCTCTCCAAAATATAGTCAACCAAGTGAATCATTTGTTTTAAATGGATATCTCATCATTGCATAGCTGTTTTGTTGTGGGAAGCTAAGAAAGAAACAATTAATAATACTTTTTAATACTTTAATAATATTCTCTACTTTATAATATGGTGGTAAGCACAGAAAAAAAAGTACATTTAAAGTGTTATTTTTCTTCAGATGATTGCAGAGCAAATAAATAGTTAAAAATTTAGAAAAATACCGAAGGAGGAATTAGGGGTTGAACTGTGTGTCCTCTCAAATTTATCATTTTTGTCAGCAAGAGCCACAGCGACATACTCTTTACTGGATGTCATTCCAAAAATGTGAGTAGGTGTCACATGCCTTCTTTGTTAAATGACTGGAAAAGCACAGGCCACACCTGGAAGTGAAGCAGGAAATAAACATTGTCTACCTTTGACCTTACTAGCAAAGATGTCAATTCATCAGGACAAACAAGCCTCCCAAGTCTAGGCTTCTGCACTGGCCATTATTTCTCTCACATTCCTCACTTCCTACAGCTCAGAGTGGCAAAGCAAACTTCCAGTTGTATCATGTTGTCAAATACATTGCCTGTGTGATGCTACCTCACCTTCAATAATGATACATTTGATTACAAGGATGTTGTGGATATAAACCATAATAATGTAATCTTCCTGCCATAAAGATATCCTCACCTTGACTCTGAAATGAGTTATATAAAGACCCAGACCTCAGTTTCTTAATCTTTTTAAAATTTTAAAGAGAATAAATTTTAATTTTTTCTTTTTTAGAAAGAAATTTTAAGAATTTAATAAATTAATTTCCTTTAAATAGAATTCAAACAGGCTCTCAGTTTATTAAGACTGATTCCTGGGAAACCTTAAGAACCACTCCCCATCCAGCAAATTATAATAAACATTTAATATGCCAGTCTAATTTAAATATTTTTGCTTTTTCATATTTTCATTTTTTACATAATATTTTTGAATTCTTCATTTTTCATAGTAAATTATGGTAAATCAACCCATTGCACTGCCTTTGGTATAAGAGATTGTCATCTTGATCTTATAACAGATCAAGTTATCTTTAATTATTTCTAGGACAAAGCAGATTATTAATGAATCGATTAAAATTACATTGACTCTGAGGAAAACATTCACTTGAATGGGCCCAAAGTACATTATCCCAAATAAAAGCTCTCCATTCAATTAAAAAATTTAATGAATTCCTATTGAATGTAGAACACTGAGCTGGCATACATGGAGACTACAGCTAGAGAAAATAATGCCACCTAAATCACAGAGCTGCTGATCAGTGAGTTGCAAAGACCTAAAATGGTGTCTAATAAATAATTAAGACTCAATGTATTTTTATTTTTTTGTATATAAAAATTACTTTGAGTTCTTGCCCACAAGTAATATCTAACTATGAAAGAGATTGCAGTTGGGCTGTAAAGGAATAAAAATGTTACAGAAGTGCAAAGGAAGATCTGGATATTGCCATGGAGATGGGATTAGGGTAAAGCTTTGTGAAATAGATGGTATTTGAACTGGGCCTTGAAGGTTTAAGCTAAGCCAGCATTTTGACCAAAAGCACAAATATAAAGGTACATGACGTGTTTAGAGATGGGTGATTTTCCCAGTATAGTTGAAAGGAAAGACATAAACTGGAACTAGAATCCTGAACTGAAGCCAGAGAAGCAACTGACTTCAATATCATACTGAAGAATTTAGATTCTCTTACTCTAGGCAACATGGAGCTGTCAGATAATTTCTGTCAGTTCTATAAAATATTCTCATCTTTGTTTTAGAAATGTAATTCTGGCATAGTGTGAAGGAAAGACTGAAACAATCAGAAATTAGAAGATAGAATACCAAGTAGGATAGGGTTGCCAGATTTATTGCGGGGTCACTACGAACAAAGCTAGTGGAGGTGATGGAATTCAGTTGAGCTATTTCAAATCCTGAAAGATGATGCTGTGAAGCGCTGCACTCAGTATGCCAGCAAATCTGGAAAACTCAGCAGTGGCCATAGGACAGGAAAAGGTCAGTTTTCATTCCAATCCCAAAAAAAGGCAATGCCAAAGAATGCTCAAACTACTGCACAATTGCACTCATCTCACACGCTAGTAAAGTGATGCTTAAAATTCTCCAAGCCAGGCTTCAGCAATACGTGAACCATGAACTTCCAAATGTTCAAGTGGGTTTTAGAAAAGGCAGGGGAACCAGAGATCAAACTGCCAACATCCGCTGGATCATGGAAAAAGCAAGAGAGTTCCAGAAAAACATCTATTTCTGCCTTATTGACTATGCCAAAGCCTTTGACTGTGTGGATCGCAATAAACTGTAGAAAATTCTGAAAGAGATGGGAATACCAGACCACCTGACCTGCCTCTTGAGAAACCTGTATGCAGGTCAGGAAGCAACAGTTAGAACTGGACATGGAACAACAGACTGGGTCCAAATAGAGAAAGGAGTACGTCAAGGCTGTATACTGTCACCCTGCTTATTTAACTTCTATGCAGAGTACATCATGAGAAATGCTGGGCTGGAAGAAACACAAGCTGGAATCAAGATTTCTGGGAGAAATATCAATAACCTCAGATATGCAAATGACACCACCCTTATGGCAGAAAGTGAAGAAAACTAAAGAGACTCTTGATGAAAGTGAAAGAGGAGAGTGAAAAAGTTGGCTTAAAGCTCAACATTCAGAAAACTAAGATCATGGCCATCTGTTCCCATCACTTCATGGGAAATAGATGGGGAAACAGTGTCAGACTTTATTTTTGGGGGCGCCAAAATCACTGCAGATGGTGATTGCAGCCATGAAATTAAAAGACGCCTACTCCTTTGAAGGAAAGTTATGACCAACCTAAATAGCATATTCAAAAGCAGAGACATTACTTTGTCCAAAAAAGTCCATCTAGTCAAAGCTATGGTTTTTCCAGTGGTCATGTACAAGTGTGAGAGTTGGACTATAAAGAAAGCTGAGCACCAAAGAATGGATGCTTTTTAAGTGTGGTGTTGGAGAAGACTCTTGAGAGTCCCTTGGACTGCAAGGAGATCCAACCAGTCCATCCTAAAGATCAGTCCTGGGTATTCATTGGAAGGACTGATGCTAAAGCTGAAACTCCAGTACTTTGGCCACCTGATGCGAAGAACTGACTCATTGGAAAAGACCCTGATGCTGGGAAAGATTGAGGGCAGGAGGAGAAGGGGATGACAGAGGATAACATGGTTGGATGGCATCACCAACACAATGGACATGGGTTTGGGTGGAGGGTGTTGGTGATGGACAGGGAGGCCTGGCGTGCTGAGGTTCATGGGGTCACAAAGAATCGGACATGACTGAGTGACTGAACTGAAACTGAGACTGAGAGACTTATTTAAATTTGAATTTCAGATAAACAACAAGTAACTTTTTGTATAGGGGTTGGTCCTGCAAAGTATTTTAGTTGGCAGCCCTAAATTATGGAGGCTATTGCACTGATCCAAGCAACAAAGAAATTACAGTGATGGTGGCAATAATGTGAAGGAGGGACAGAGATAGAATAACTGGAGAAGAGCCAACTGAAGTTCATGCTCAGCTGACTGGGGATGGTGAGAGCAGTCTTGGAGCGAACTCAGATTTCTGTATAAGATGATTGGAAGAATGATGCCATTTCCCAAAATTGCTATTTTCAAAAATAATAATAATTATGATAAAGAGAAAATGTGTAGTAGAGGGTTTTATATTATTAGATATGTTGAGGTTGGGGGATCTGGAAGGCGATATAAGCACAGAAATTCTAGTCAGGGTCTAAATCAGATTTGAAAGTTGTCAGGATGCAGGTGATAACTTGAGCCACTAAAGTCACTGTGCTCTCCCAAGCAGGAGACAGAGTAGGACATGAAAACTCTGTAGGGAGAACCCTCATCTAGGTGTAGGTAGAAGGACAAGGAGAGACAAAGTACACTGAGAAAAAGCATAAGGAAATGCAGGAGGAAGTCATGATTCTGTGCTACAGGAGGAAGGGGAGGGAGTGGTTCAGGGGTGGGATGACTAGGAGGTGATCAGCAGTGGAGGAATGCCACAGAGACAAAAGGCAACCAGGACAGGCGGAGAGCCCATCTGTGATTCCTCATGGTAATGTACCTGGGAAGCCAAAGTATATAGAGTTAAGAGAAATAGAGATGGCTCACTGACAGAGAACTGCTCTTTCAAGAAGTTAATCAGTAAACACATGGAATGGGGTCTGATCTTGAGGAGAAGGTAGAATCCAGCAAAGGTGTGTTTAGGTTAGGATAGGCTGGGATAGGCTAGGACAGGATGACAGCAGGATAGGTAGAATAAGACTGGATACTGCAGGAAATGACTTAAAGACTTGGGTGAAAGTGAAAGTGTTAGTCACTCAGTCGTGTCTGGCTCTTTGCAACCCCATGGACTGTAGCTCACCAGGCTCCTCTGCCCATGGGATTTTCCCAACAAGAATGCTGCAATGTGTTGCCATTCCCTTTCCCAGGGGATCTTCCCCCAGGTCATCCGCATTGCAGGTGGATCGTTTACCATCTGAACCACTAGAAAAGAATATGGGAAACGATTTAAGTTATGATAGATAGTTTATAAGTAACCCCTCACTAAGTACTGTGCCTTAGGAAAATCAGTAGCCAATTGTTAATCTAGGACAGATCACATTCCCTTCTTCTCAGACACTGCCTATGTGTCCTTCCTGATTTCATCCTTTGGCTCATATCAATCTGCTGTGACTATTATTTCTGGAAAATTTGCTGAACTTTTTAAGTTTGGTTCACGGTCTGTTTCCTTTATTCACACATTCACGGTCTGTTTCCTTTATTCACACATTCTCAAATTCATTGAGGACTAGTATCCAGCACTGTTCTTAGAGCCAGAATGCAATGATCATGACAAAAGTAATCTAATATACATCATTCGTTTGGGGTTTTTAAATTTTCTTTATTATTTCTTCAATAAATATATACTAAGCATCTCCTATATATCCCACTCTCTTCTTCTACACTTGTATTTCTTTTCTCTGAATTTTGGCTGCAGTTATGGCAACACAACACATTTGATTGCTAATTATCATTCTTTTACGTATGTTATTAGTTACTTGCCAAATTACAGACTTTTTGAGGTCAGGGCTCAATTGAACCTTTAGGTCCAATATCCTGCACACAGTAAATAACAAAACCACTTTCTTAATGTAAAAAAAATGTCTTAAAAAGCTGTTAATACCTAAAACAGGATTTAAAATATTTTAAAACTTAACTGTCCATCTAGTTTCTATTGAAATCTTCTGTACTTTAATTGCTGTACAAAATGCCTCTTGAGTCATACCTTTCCACAATACATCAAAGTGAATGAAGCTGAAGAAGAATCTGTATCTTTCTGAAGGAGCTGCTGTCACTGAAACTTCACAGAACTGATAAATTGCCCCCAGAGGGATCTTTCAGATAAAGTCTGTCATCGTTTTAAAGTCTTGGCTCCTTTTGGACTTTCTTCTTCTGTCATTCTGGGCTGGATGAAACTCCCACGTGGGTTTCTATTCTCTCTGAAAGGCAGATGCAGTTCACGAACTGTTCTTGAGAGAGCAGAGAGGGTTTACAGGGAACAAATTAATGAAATTAGAGAGAACTGATGGTTCAGTTCCTGTGTCTCTAGATGTGGTGCTTTAAACCCATAATGCCTGTGACCTTTCACCTTTTTTGTTCTTTTTGGTAAGTCTTTTATATTGGCTCAATAACCAGTTTTTAAAAAGATAATTTAGTTTTCATGTAGCTCTTTCCCCCTACCTCCCAAGACTACCCTGTAGAATGGCTTGGTTAACTGTATTTACTATAACCTTGAACTGTGCAGTGATATGCAAAAATGTAATATCAGATGTCAAAATCATGATCTTCTCTTTACAGGTTGTTGCCCTTGAACAATAAACATCTTTTAGAATGAGGTCTACATTATCACTATATCTGGCTTCCCTATTCTCAGTTCAGATTACTTAGCTCAGTAAATATTTGTTGTATGGGAAGTTACATATGTCTAACAGATGTAACATGCCAAATTTAACAAATACCAATACCCAAGTTTCTTGTGTTATCATGTACTTTCTTATACTGGTCCTTGGGATTTTCCAGGCAAGAATACTGGAATGGGTTGTCATTTCCTTCTCCAGGGGATCTTCCCAGGGCTTGAACCCAGGGCTCCCACATTGCAGGCAGATTTTTTGCCATCTGAGCCACCAGGGAAGCCCCACACTTGCTTACACTTACGTTACATATGTCTGACAGATGTAATGTGCCAGTTTTAACAAATACCAGCACCCAAGGTACTTCTGTTATCATGTTCTTTCTTATACTGGTCAGGTTCTAACTTTCTTATTTAACATCACATTTCAGTAATTTCTACCCAAGATCAGATCCCAGTTATCCAGGTTGAGTTTAAATCAGACATTTGCCATAAATGACACTTTATTTATTTATACAGATGGTGAGTCTCATCCATTATTTATTGACTTTACTAGATTAACTCTTAAAGGGTAATCTTATTCTGGAGTTTTTGAGTTTGCTTTTTGTGTCACTGTAGACTATTAGGGCGGAGAAGGCAATGGCAACCCACTCCAGTACTCTTGCCTGGAAACTCCCAGGACAGAGGAGCCTGGTGGACTGCAGTCAGTGGGGTCGTGAAGAGTCAGACATGACTGAGTGACTTCACTTTCAATTTTCACTTTCATGCATTGGAGAAGGAAATGACAACCTACTCCAGTGTTCTTGCCTGGAGAATCCCAGGGATGGGGGAGCCCGGTGGGGTGCCGTCTATGGGGTCGCACAGAGTTGGACACGACTGAAGCAACTTAGCAGCAGCAGCAGCAGAGTATTAGGGACAAAAATTTCCTGTAGATAAAAATTAAGATTAATAGTGTTTGATTTAAGAACTGGAAGAGATTTTTCTCGAAAGGTAATAATAATAAAATTAGAAATTAATATTATAAATTTTGGACCTTAGGGCTAGAACGTTTGCCAGGAAATCTGTGTCGCCACTCCTGCTATTATGTTTGGTGTTGTTATGAAGGATAATGGTGGGTGGGGAGAAGTTTCTAGCTAGACAAGTAATCCTTTAAAATCCAGGTTAGGTGGTGATGGTTTAGTCGCTAAGTCTGACTCTTGCGGCCCCATGGACTGTAGCCTGCCAGGCTCCCCTGTCCATGGGATTCTCCAGGCAAGAATCCAGGGAAAGTAGGTGGTTTCTGAGTTCTTGATCCTCCATGAACTAAAAACTGCACGCCTTATAGTAAAAGGCAAGTTTCTTGCTTAATGGTTTTGCAAGAGCCATCAGTCACTGTGTAAAACAGCCAGAAAAAGATACATTTCTAGAAACTAACTAGCATGAGCATCTCTTTGGACAAAATGGAACAAAAAAGAAAGGCTAAGAAGGGAGCAGAAAAAAGAATTCTGTATCTGTAAGAAGAAAACCATTACAAATTCAAATTAAGTATGAAAAGATCTCTACTGCTCATAGACAAAGGACAAAAGAAGTTTGACCACAATTGTGTAAGATTGAAATAGGCCAGAGGGTAGGTATCACAACTGTCAAGAGATTAACACAAGAGGGTAAAGGAAAATATTTTACCCAAACCCCATCTCCCTCTCTGCAAGGTCTTCTCCACTGTGTTTGTGTCTTTTCCTCTTCTGTATCTTACAAGGACATTAGTCATTGAATTTCCGAGCCATCTAGATAATCCAGAATGATCTCATCTCAGTGGCACCCCACTCCAGTACTCTTGCCTGGAAAATCCCATGGGTGGAGGAGCCCGGTAGGCTGCAGTCCATGGGGTCGCTAAGAGTTGGACAGGACTTGGCGACTTCACTTTCACTTTTCACTTTCATGCATTGGAGAAGGAAATGGCAACCCTCTCCAGTGTTCTTGCCTGGAGAATCCCAGGGACGGGGAGCCTGGTGGGCTGCCGTCTGTGGGGTTGCACAGAGTCGAACACGACTGACGCGACTTAGCGGTAGCAGCAACAAGATCTTTATGTGAATTACCTCTGCAATGACACAGTTTCCAAATAAAGGCATTTTCACAGGTTCTAGGATGCTAGGACATAGACATATCTTTTTTAAAACCACCATTCAACCCACCACAGAAAATATCATTAAATAAATAAATAAAATCCAGGTTAAACAGACAGTTGATAGAAGCCGCAAGAATAAAGGTTATTGGCCCAATGCAATAGTGAAAGAAATAGAGGGTCAAAGTTTAAAACTTAATATCAACTCCTGGTTCTTCCACCAACTAGTTAAATGATCTTCAGTTTCTGGTACTTGCATGATTAATCCAGTTGCATCATCAGAATAATCTTAATCACCTCTCAAAGTCTAACTTTATATCATTTCATATGACTGTAAAGTAGTGCGATAGGGAATAAACTACTCTATATATCTTCAAACAATCAAATGAGGTACCAAAAGTAAAAATGTAAAATGAGTTGCATCTAAAATACAAATAGCTAATATGTACTAAAATATTAAAGGTACTACATATAACCATTTAAGTAACACTACTTCAGTAATCCTTGATTCAGTGACTCACCACACTTTTTAAAAATCATAATCAATAGTTTCTGAACTTTGACCACAAAGACCTCAAATATAAAAAAGTAATGGTTTGGGGAGCACAGGAATACCTGTGGCGGATTCATTTCGATGTTGGGCAAAACTAATACAATATTGTAAAGTTTAAAAATAAAATAAAATTTAAAAAAAGTAATGGTTTATTAAAAAGCAGAGCACATTTATTTAGTAACAGTTAAAATAGGGACCTGTAGTCACAGTTTGTTGCAAACTATTATTTGTGTAATAGTTTGGTAAATAGTTACTTTGGCCTTCAAAAATGTGAAGTCTTTGATCTTTAGCATGGCCTATCTGAACTATCTTCGTAAATTATTTCTTTGGATCTGGTTACTTTGTTTAGGGTCATTCTTAAGTGACATCTGGGTTTTAAAATTTTGTTTTTGTTCTAATATTTAACACTATATTTGATATGTTCATGGGTGCAAATTGGTACTAACACTTAAAATTCTGTGTGCAGGAGGGATTTGTGATCCTGGAGACTCTCATGAAAATGATGTTGCCCTGTATGCGAAAACTGAAGGAAGAAAAGAACACATTACACTGGATACTCTTTCCTATTCCTCATACAAGGTACATACACATCCCAATCTGTGTGTCGGATGGCCCCACCCCAGTTCAAGTGAAAACCGTGAAGACTCTGCTAAATGAAGAGGATAAATCTCTCTTCTGGTAGTCCAGGAAGTTGCCACATTTCTTTAAAAGTGACATGGACGTTATTTTAGCATTCACTTTTTTCCTGATATAAAGAAAAAGATGAAATTTTATCAGGAAGATTGAATTATAGCCCATCAGAGACAATAAGGTGGAGCCCAATGAGCTAACAATTATTCTTGTCCCTAAGAAAACTCTTAACAGTGACTCTACCTGTGAAGCCTTACAGACTTGCTATCTGGCATAGTGAGCGTTAATCCAGCATTTGCAGTTTCCTAGGCAAAAGACATGGTAGAAGTATTTGCTAAATCACTTCAGTCGTGTCTGACTCCATGTGACCCTATGAACTGCAGCCTGCCAGGCTCCTCTGTCCATGGGGATTCTCCAGGCAAGAATACTGGAGTAGGTAGCCATGCCCTTCTCCAGGGGATCTTCCTGACCCAGAGATCAAACCCACGTCTCATATGCATTGGCAGGCAGGTTCTTTACCACTAGTGCCACCTGGGAAGACCCAGTAGAAGTATAGATTGTTACTACCTTTGCTTTTTTCTCTTTGCTAATTTGAGCCAGAGAGCCAGTACTTTAAAAAGCTTGAACAAAGCCAGCATCTAGCATCTCATAGTTTAAGTCAGGAAGACAGAAGATAAACATCAAGGCTAGATAGGTAACAACCAAAGAAAGTATCCAACATACCCCACATGCTAGGGTCACCCAAGTCATACTGTTTGGAATTTTATTAATGTACAGTTTTTTTCAGCTATAACTAGGTAGGGTTATACTTGCACTGGTCAGCTGCATGCCTCAGACCAAATCAATTATGTAAATTATCATGGATTAACTCATTGGCTATGGGTGTTTCTGCTTAGAGTCCTATTTTTGGAATACCTGATTTGGCAAAGAATTTATATTACTTGAATACACTTTAGAAGATTGATTAATGTCAAGTTGCCTTTGTCTAGTGCAAAGGTAGATAAAATGGATACATTAGCTTTGATAACTTTAAAGACCTTAAGGCAATTTATCTTCAGGTAGAAAGAGTCTGACCAGTCACACACTGAGTTTCAGGTGTCGGCAAAGGAGGAATTCTGAGTGATTAAAATGAGTGTCCCCTAAGGACAGCATCTTTGATGTGAAATAACAAATGAAATAAGCAGAATATTGCTTGGTGCTTAATAAATGGCAGTTGTATGCATAGTAATTGTAAGTTGAATCTTGGAGAATTCACACTGATTCCCATAAGGAAGATTATGAGTGATTTTGGTTTCCTTTGTTTTGAAGGTTCCATCTTTGGTTTCTGTAGTCATCAATCCTGATCTTCAGACTCCTGCTACCAAATTTTGTCTCAGGCAAAAGAACCATCAAGGATATAATAGGAATGTCTGGGCTGTAGATTTTTTCCACGTCTTACCTGTTCTCCCTTCTACAATGTCTCACATGATACAGTTTTCTATTAATCTGGGATGTGGAACACAGCAGCCTGGGAACAGGTAGGAAGCTACATTCTGTGTGTGTGGACAAATTAACAATGAACACATGAACTTGGCTATTCAATCAGAGCAACTTCTTAGTAAGTTGTCAACTTAATTTTTAATTTTTAATAAAGTATCTATTAATAAAATACAAATTTCCCCCCAAGGGAAAAAGAAAATTTCTTTAAATAATACAGAGAGTATGATTAGATAGATTTTAAGTAGAAATGACTTTATTCTAAGAAGTTGATCTTAGGTGTCAAAGTGTTTGGATTAGCTCTGGTAGCCACCCATTCCAACAGATTGCAGAGAGAGAAGAAAAAACAAATAACTGAAAAAATGTTTGACCCCATGTAGTTTAGTGGCCCCCTAATAATAGACACAGAAATCAACTAGCACTTCAAGAGCTATGAATTCTCAGTTTTACTTGCTGAAGTGTTGCTCTTCTCCTTCCTACGGATTTTGTCAGTCTCACGTTCACAGAATGAAGTAGCAGTGTGAGACATGGTAATTGCCTTGCCATCTATCAAATTCAGAAGCACAATCTCAAGTTACCATTTGCTGTCTTTAAAACATCGTTCATTTCTATTAGCAGTAATTTAACTGCTTGCACTTTGAAGGCTGGCCAGACTTCAGTAGAGGGGAAAACAATCACTTTGGAAACAGCATCTTAAATTTTTTTACACTAGTTCTACAGATGTTTAATATACTTCTCCAGAGATGAGTCATTTACTTTCATCTGTTATCTTTGCTCCGTTTTGTTATGCTTATTCTGGTGTGATCAGTATCAGCTTAGAGTTTTCTACCAACCATGGGCGTTCCTGGTCGCTACTCCACACTGAATGTTTGCCTGAGATCTGTGCCGGACCCCACCTCCCTCACAGCACGATCTACTCCTCTGAAAACTACAGTGGGTGAGTGAACTCTAACATAGCAAGAGATTTGAATCCACGTTACAGACTCAAAATCAGTAAGTAAGCCTGAGATTAGTGTTTTTGGTATACTAGGTAAGGAAGCTGCCTTCTCCTTCTCATCTGATTTAGGAGTGATCTCATTTTTTAAAAAAGTAATTTTTGTAAATCTGATGCATGATCACAATTTGTAGAGAGTCATTCATTCTTTAGGTATTAAGCTTTTATATTTTGGATTGCATAAATTTAAACTCTATATAGTGACATCTGGTCATAGACAAAAAGACTTAACTGCCAAAATAGTTACTAATGAAAAGATGCAGGATAGACAAGTGGAAGAAAGTTAAGCTTTGGAATCGAACCTGGTCTCAAATCGTGGTTCTGCCATCTACTTGTATAATGATGTTTACTCTTTCAAACTTTTCACCTCTTTCCATGTAAATTAAGGACAATGATATACCCCTGTAAGGACCGTTTAGAGAATTAAAGATGTCTATATAAAATACTTGCCACTTTACAGAATAATCACTAGATAAATAGTAAAAATGTTTCCAAGAATACAAGATTAAGTTAAAAATTATTTTCCTTTCTAGCCTGTGTTTAAATACACGTATAACTAGAGAATAGCAAAAAATAAGAAGTAATCAGTGCTAATCAGCACCCTAGCTCATCACAGATTATCGTAGAATAATATCTAAGGTCTGAGTATTGATGTAAAATTTCCTTTTAAAAAGTCTGAAAAAAATCAATGGCTATAAGATACTCTTAATTTGCTATGGATGTTTCTAGAAGTTACATATTTGTTTTAAAATTATAAACAGACTCCACATGTGAATTTAAAGAGTTTATTACCAGCCATCTCAAGTATAGAGAGACTAGAACATCAAAAGCATGTAAAATAGATTCAAAAGGTGTGAACTGGATATGAAGCTGTTTTGTGCTAACTTTCTTGCAGGTGGAACCGAATAACAATTCCCCTTCCTAATGCAGCACTAACCCGGGACACCAGAATTCGCTGGAGACAAACGGGACCAATCCTTGGAAATATGTGGGCAATTGATAATGGTTAGTTTTTGCCTGTCGTAATCACATGCCATTGAAGTAGACTCTTTCTGCGCTTTTGTTCATCTGCACATACTTAATCACATTTCTAAGTCATGGTCTTGCAATTCATTAAAGGCCCTTTCTTCCCTTTCTCCTTTGCATTCCGTTAGAAGCCCAGAGATGCACAATCAGAAAAATAAAGATAGTGGAGTCAGCAATATTAGATGCTAGTACGCTTCAACATACATTCTTTTAAAATGCATAAAGCTCTGAAACTCAGATTCGCAGTTGATGACAGGGGATAGCCTAACATTTCTTTTGAATGTTATATACAAAATTAACATAAATACCATACTGCATGTATTAACATGACTCATTCTGCTCTTAGTAACTACCATGACATCTGGAATGATTCTTTTTTAGATGCAGACACCACACATCAGGAAACATCATCTCTAAAATGAAACTCCTGTGTTTTATCTCCTTTTCAGAAAATAGCATAAAGGGAAATTTTAGAAATACATAAAATATCCTGTTACCTTTAATTTTTAAATGAATTGTTGATAAATTGTTGCATAACATTAAAGCCAGTATCACTCATGTTGAGTACTCACGAGAGAAGATATTTAATCTGTTGGAGTCCATGACTGTAAATTTCCTGTTTTTTTTTTATTAATAGCCAGCTCATTTAACAATTCTCACTTCAGGCAGATTCAGACATTTCCTGTTTTTAAAGAGTATATAAACTTGACTGAATGGGTTATACTGCAAGAAAGTAAAAGGGAGGGAAGAAATGACAAAATATCAATACTTAAGTTAGTTTAGGATAGCCACTGACTTATGTTAACTTTATAAAGTGGGAAAACCTTTCACTATTGTAAAATGCTAAATTTCCATCTCTTAACATTTTTTTCTGAATAATTTAAAAATTAATGCACAATTCAAGAAGTTTCAATTCTTGAAACTCAGGAATGACTTCAGGCAAAATAATTTGCTGTTTGTTGTTGTTTAGTCAGAGTTGTGTCTGACTCTTTGTGACCTCATGAATTGTAGCACACCAGGTTTCCATGCCCTTCACTGTCTCCTGGAGTTTGCTTAAATTTATGTCCATTGAGTCAGCAATGCAGTCTAATCATCTTGGTAAATTTTTTAAACAATATATATTAAAAGAAGACCAATAATAGACTCAGATTTCAAAGACCATATGAGCCACATGGGTACAAACATAAAGAGACAAACACACTGTATTTGCAAAAACGTCTGAAGATGAATTTTTTATGAAATTTCTCCACTGGTAGACTATTTTCCATAGAACTTGAATTACCAGTTATAGAACTTGAATTACTAGCTCTAGGGAATGAGTATATGCCTCTGGATTGTGGGCTATGGATGACATTTTCCTGCTGTCATACTTTTCAATGGTCTTAGAATGAGCTTAGATTACTTTAGATTATCAAAAAAGTAAAGTGCAAGATGAAGAACATATAAGCCTATGAAAAGAATATTTAAATTTCCTTAAGACGTACAGTATGAGTTTAAATCAGAAAGTGTTTGCTACAGGTCATGAATTCCCAACATCATGCTTTGAGTAGAATGAGAAAAGATAAAAATACATGGAATAGGCATGTTTAGCACTGTCTGTCAAATGTAGAACTAGCCACAGAATCTCTTAAATTCTGATATTTTATATGTGAGGCTTTTGCAGAAGCAGAACCTGCTTTCTGGCTTCTTCAAAAGGCAAGAGGAATACACACATATCTTCTCAAGGGAAATTTGTGTCTACTTGCCAAAGAATACCCCCCAAATCTCTCCCATTTCACTATGGAATTTCAGAATTACATCAAAGAAAACAAATAGAAAAAAACAGATCAATATTGAAAATTCTTAGTAAAATGAAAGATCCTAGAGCAAAGTATGTTTGTCACCACTTTTTAATTTGTTTAGCTTGATTACATTAGTGAAAATAGTGAAGAAAATGGATTTATCTTTTCAACACTCTTCGAAAAACAGAGCCTTTAAATTTATTCTACTGTGAGTCCTAATGATTTCATAATTAGCAGGGAAAGATGATAAGAAAATTCTTAAAGAAGAAAATGATAATGAATAGTAACTTTGCTTATGCCTGAAATCGAATACAGGAGAGCTCAATAACCATTGGATCTCTGATTCCACATTAGCTTTGTTCCACTTTTACACTATTTAGTGTGTTACTGATTGTACTCATCAAAAGCTTAACATCTTTAAATGTATTTGAGTCTGAGTATCTCAAACCTACCATTCAACAATCAGGGCCCCTTTTCTCATCATTCCCACGGTTAGAATTTAGGTTTGTAATATCATTATCAGTCAAACCTACCATTTTTAAAAAGCTCTACAAGTATAGAGAAGACTTTATGCTCAACCACAGATATTAAGTCTGCACTTGAGGAAGGATAGATTAATATTTAGAAGTACATGTAATAGTCATCTGCAGTGATATAGATTTTCCTCAGATGAAAATGAAATGATATTTTTAAATTAAATGATAATCTGTCCACTTTGTGATATATCAAATTGATCTTTTGTAAATTCTTAATTTCCACCCAAAGAATATCAACTTGGGAGAAAGTTCAAGACAGAAGCACTAATATTCTGCCTGAAACCATTTTAGATGAAGAGACTGCGTTAAGAACCCAAATTACTATGTTCCTACTTTCTGTGCTATGACAGATTAAAATTTTGAAAGGATTATTTAAGTTAAAACCATTCTGGCAGATTTGTAGTACACACTTACCTTGTCACACAGCACTCTGTATGTCAACTGGAGTCCTATGCACAACATACATGCAAGAAAGAGATTTCATGGCTATTGCTCCACAAAATTGTTTCACATGCTGGTGGTGGTCTTGGCCTTTCCTGTGATTTTGCCATCTTTCACATGCTCTCTTTTGCCCTGCAGTTTATATTGGTCCATCATGTCTCAAATTCTGTTCTGGCAGAGGACAGTGCACTCGACATGGTTGCAAGTAAGCATTTTTAAGTAATATTTATACTTCTCTTTTTTGATATGTGCGTTATATACTGAAACCACAGGTGATATTAATTTGTTTTATAATTAATTAGTTTCCTTTTTAGGCTTTTGAGGTTTTTCAAGACCAAAAGTAGCATGCTCCAGATGGAATTTCAGCGTAATAGATTATTGAATATATTTGTAAGTGGAAGTTGCTTAATAAATAATTTTTCTATTGGGCTAAATTGTGAACAAATGTAGCGTACTTCATGTAAATTTGTGAACAAATTTGAATTCTTCATATCTTGATGGCTGCCTTGTATGTCTTTAGTTTCTTCAATATGATATTTCTACATAAATTTGTTCTAGTGTTCATGAATTATATTTGAATTTCTGGCATGCTTTGTAAATGAATTATAAAAATCAACGATGATCCATAAACCTGATGTGAAAGGAAACTGAAGCAGGCCAAATTAACAGAATTGATAAGAAAATCCATCATCTTTAAGTGCTATTTCAAATCTTCCTTACTTTTGAGAATCTTTTAGGTCTTCAAATGATATAGAAAGAATTTCACATAATAATGATATTGAATATGAAGTATGAAATTACACATAAACAGTGTAATACCTTACCCCCCACCAGACCATTCTGTTATATTCATAGCAAAATGATAGTCATATTTATTATATCATTCCTCTATAATATTTAATTATAAAATATCCTGAGAATCCCTGAAACTACAGTCTTTGTTATATAGATACATTTTCAACAATGGATCATCTAGTCTGTCTCTTCTTGTCCTCCAAATTAAAAAGTCACTAATTAATTGCTTAATGGAAAAATCATAAAAGGGTTTTGAACCTGATCATTTGTAAATTATCTTTATAAGGCAAAATACTGGTCACCACTGAGATCAGAGTGTCAGGTTAGCTTTGTTTTTTATTTGAAGTATACTTGCTTTACAATACTGTGTTAGTGTCAGGTGAATAGCATAATGATTCATTACTTTTGCAGATTAGATTGGTGCAAACATAATTGCGATTTTAGACAGTGAATTTTAAATCATTATAACTAGGCTCAAACACATCTTTATTAATCAAAACAGAAACAATTACAGTCAACACATTTTTGCCATTGAGAAATAAATTTGTTTATTCCTTTAACATAAAAATCTATGCTTCAGGATTCTACAAAGTCTTGGAGAGCTTTTTATGCCTCCTGCTGGTTGTGGAAGCATTTTCCCTGCAAAAAGTTGTCAAGATGTTTGAAGTAGTAATCAGTTGGCGAGAGGTCAGGTGAATATGCCAGATGAGGCAAAACTTCCTAGCCCAATTCATTCAAATTTTTTTTTTTCCATAAAGAATATGCTTTATTTAGCTTTCAATACTCTTCAGTTCAGTTCAGTTCATTCAACTTTTGAAGTGTTGGTTGTTCTATGTGCAGTCAGGCATTGTCTTGGAAAAGAATTAGGCCCTTTCTGTTGACCAATGACAGCTGCAGGCATTGCAGGGTTTGGTGCATCTCATCAGTTTTCTGAGCATACTTCTCAGATATAATGGTTTTGCTGGGATTCAGAAAGCTGTAGTGGATCAGACTGGCAGCAGACCACCAAACAGTGACCATGACCTTTTTTTGGAGCAAGTTTGGCTTTGGGAAGTATTTTGAAGCTTCTTCTCAATTCAGCCTCTGAACTGGTTGTCACTGATTGTTGTATGAAATCCACTTTTCATTGTACATCACGATCCTATCAAGAAATGGTTCATTGTTGTGTAGAAAAAGAGAAGACAACACTTCAAAACAACAAGATTTTGATTTTTAGTTTAGCTTATAAGTCACCCAGTTATTGAGCTTTCACCTTTCCAATATGCCTCAAATGTAGAATGACCATAGAATAGTTGACATTGAGTTCTTGGGCAACTTCTTGTGTAGTTGTAAGAGGATCAGCTTCAGTGATGCTCTCAGTTGGTCGTTAACTTCTGACGGCTGGCCACTACTCTTTTCATCATGTCTTCTTTGCAAAACATCTTGAACCACCACTGCACTGTACTTTCGTTAACACTTCCTGGGCCCAATGCGTTGTTGATGTTACAGGTTGTCTCTGCTGCTTTATGACCCAGTTTGAACTCGAATAAGAAAATCACTCAAATTTGCTTTTTGTCTAACATCATTTTCATAGTCTAAAATAATCGAAAAATACAAAGCAAGTAATAAGTCATTAGCAAAAAAAATAAAGCAAGAAATGCACATTAAAATGATGTATAACCACATTTATTTAAGAGTGTATTCCAATATCAATCAGCAGAGTTCAACAATGCAAAACCACAATTACTATTGCACCAACCTAATATATTGCATTATAGGTTATTACAAAGTAATGAGTATAGTTTTCTGTGCTGTACAGTAAATTTTTGTTGCTTATCTGTTGTATATATAGTTTATATCTATTAATCTGACACCCCTAGTTTGTCCCTCCTCTTTTCCCTCTCCCCTTCAGTAACCACAAGTTTATTTTCTATGTCTGTGAATCCATTTCTGTTCTGCTATATATATTGATTTGTATTATTTTTTAGATTCCACGTACAAGTGATATCATACAGTATTTATTTTCTCTTTCTGACTTACGTCAAAAAGCATAATATTCTCTAGGTCCAGCCACGTTGCCACAAATGACAATATTTTATTCTTCCTTATGGCTGAGTAAGTTTCCATTACTCAGATGTGATTATACATATATATCATGTCTTCTTAAGTAAATCGTCTGTTAATGGGCACTTGAGTTGCTTCCATATCTTAGCTATTATAAAAGTACTGCTGAGAACATTGGAGTGCACATATTTTTTCAAATTAGAGTTTTTGTTTTTTTCTAGATATATACTCAGGAGTGAAGTTGCTGAATCATATGGTAATTCTATTTTTAGTTTTTTAAGGAACTTCCATACTCTTTTCCAAGTAGCTGTATCAATTAGCATTTCCACCAAAAGTGTACAAGATTCCCTTATTTCCACATCCTCTCCAGAATTATGTACTTATTGCCATTTTATTTCTTGTTTTCTAGTTGTTTTTGTAGTTCTTTTTTCTTTTTGTTTTGCCCTTTGTAGTTTGATCATTTTCTTTTATAGTTTACTTCAGTTTCTTTCTTTTTGAATTTTGTGCATTTTTTGTATATTTTTTCATTTGTGATTACCATGGGTTTCCCTGGTGGTTCAGTCAGTAAAGAATATGCCTGCAGTGCAGGAGACCTGGGTTTGATTCCTGGGTCAGGAAGATCCCCTGGAGAAGGAAATGGCAACCCACTCCAGTGTTCTTGCCTGGAAAATCCTATGGACAGAGGAGCTTGGCTGGCTACAGCCCATGGGTTCACAAGAGTCAGACATGACTTAGTGACTAAACCACAGCATGGGTTCATATATATTGACCCATAGCTATATCTACTTGTTTAAACTGATAAAACTTATAGGCATTTAAGTTCAAATACATTGTAAAAGATCTACATTTTTACTCCCCTCCCGTACGTGTTATGTTTTTTATGCCATTTTTTTTTTTTTACATTTTCATGCTTATCCCTTTACTGTTTATTGTAGTTATGGTTGCTTTTATAATTTTTTGTTGTTTTTTTAATCTATTTCCTATCTTATTTAAGTGATCTTCAGTCCTCACTATATAGTTCCTTTCTTATTGATTCTTGCTTCTTTTCCATTTAGAGAAGACCCTTCAACATTTATTTTAGGATACGTTTAGTATTGTTGAATTATTTTAGTTTTTGCTTCTCTGAGAAATTCTTTATCTTTTCTTCTGTTCAAAATTATAATATTGCCAGGTAGAATGTTCTAGGTGACAGATTTTTCCCTTTCAAGACTTCATATATCATACCACTCCCTTCTGACATGAAAAGTTTCTGCAGAGAAATCAGTTAATAGCCTTATGGGTTTTCCCTCATGTATGACTCTGTTTTTCTCTTGCTGCCTTTAGAATTCTTTCTTTATATTTAAATTTTGCCTTTTTTAATTATATGTCTTAGTGTGGTTCTGTTTGGGTTCATCTTATTTAGGACCCTCTGTGCTTCCTGCCAGAGAAGGCGATGACACCCCACTCCAGTACTCTTGCCTGGAAAATCCCATGGACAGAGGAGCCTGGTAGGCTGCAGTCCATGGGGTTGCGAAGAGTTGGACATGACTGAGCGACTTCACTTTCACTTTTCACTTTCATGCATTGGAGAAGGAAATGGCAACCCACTCCAGTGTTCTTACCTGGAGAATCCCAGGGTTGGGGGAGCCTGGTGGGCTGCCGTCTATGGGGTCGCACAGAGTCGGACACGACTGAAGTGACTTAGCAGCAGCAGCAGTGCTTCCTGCACCTGGATAATTTTCCTTCCTGTCTCCTTCTTGGGTTTGGACAGTTTTCAGCCATAATTTCTCCAAAAACATTTTTGATCCTCTTCTTTCCCTCTTCTCCTTCTGGAATCCCTATCATACAGTAGGAATGTTTTGTATTATTCCATAGATCTTATATGTTGGTTTCATTTTTTCATTTGTTTTTCTGTCTGCTGTTCTGATTGGGTAATTTCCATTTTTCTATTTATACATTCTTCTGTATCATTTACTTGATTATTCATTGCTTCTATAAGGTTTTTTATCTCAGAAACTGAATTATCTATTTTTGATTGGGTCATCTCTATAGTTTCTCATTACATGTTAAAATGATCTGCATTTATATTGCTAGTCTTCCTTAATTTATTTGGCATTTTTATTACCAACTCTGTCTCAGTGTCTTTTAGACTCTGTTTCATTGTTTAATTTTTCAGGGGTTTTCTCTTGCTCTTTCAATTAGGAGTAGTTACTCTGTGTTTCATTTTACTTAACTTTCATTGTCTTTATGAATTTAGGTGAAATAGTTATCTATTGTGGCCCTGAAAGGGTGTTTTTATGTGAGCGCGTCAGTATCTTTAGCATGAGACTGAATTTGATTTGTATGCCAGCCAATCTTTCCTCGGGATATGCTGGCCTCTATCACCTTGATAGGGGGTGTGGTTAATGTTGGAAGAGCTAGAGCCTGTGCAGGGTGTGAGATGGAACTCCTCTCTGCTCCGTAACTGTTGGAGTTCTGTCAGGGCTTGGGTCTGCTTTCCAGTTGCTGGAGGGGAAAAGCTGAAGGTTGGGCTCTAGCTGGCTCAGTTCCCTTTCAGTTCAGTTCAGTCACTCAGTTGTGTCCGACTCTTTGTGACCCCATGAATCGCAGCCCACCAGGCCTCCCTGTCCATCACCAACTCCCGGAGTTCACCCAGACTCACGTCCATCGAGTCAGCAATGCCATCCAGCCATCTCATCCTCTGTCGTCCCCTTCTCCTCCTGCCCCCAATCCCTCCCAGCATCAGAGTCTTTTCCAATGAGTCAACTCTTCCCATGAGGTGGCCAAAGTACTGCAATTTCAGCTTTAGCATCATTCCTTCCTAAGAAATCCCAGGGCTGATCTCCTTCAGAATGGACTGGTTGGATCTCCTTGCAGTCCAAGGGACTCTCAAGAGTCTTCTCCAACACCACAGTTCAAAAGCATCAATTCTTCGGCGCTCAGCCTTCTTCACAGTCCAACTCTCACATCCATACATGACCACAGGAAAAACCATAGCCTTGATTAGACAGACCTTTGTTGGCAAAGTAATGTCTCTGCTTTTGCATATGCTATCTAGGTTGGTCATAACTTTCCTTCCAAGGAGTAAGCGTCTTTTAATTTCATGGCTGCAGTCATCATCTGCAGTGATTTTGGAGCCCAGAACAATAAAGTCTGACACTGTTTCCACTGTTTCCCCATCTATTTCCCATGATGTGATGGGACCAGATGCCTTGGTCTTCGTTTTCTGAATGTTGAGCTTTAAGCCAACTTTTTCACTCTCCACTTTCACTTTCATCAAGAGGCTTTTGAATTCCTCTTCACTTTCTGCCATAAGGGTGGTGTCATCTGCATATCTGAGGTTATTGATATTTCTCCCAGCAATCTTGATTCCAGCTTGTGCTTCTTCCAGTCCAGCTTTTCTCATGATGTACTCTGCATATAAGTTAAATAAGCAGGGTGACAATATACAGCCTTGAGTTCCCTTTAAGTATGTGTTATTCTTTCTCCTGACACTGAGGCCTTTGGCCCAAAGGAGAGAGCTGAAGTAAGTAAGGCTCTTGTGCTTACAAAAGTCTGATGTGCTGCCTGTGTTGGTATCTGCAACTCTACTCAGACACAGCCCAAGTTTGCATCCTTTTCTCTGTTTTCATTTCCTAGATCTAGTGCAAGGTTGTGGCTTGGAGTTGGCAGAGCCAGAGCATTTGCTCAGCTGGGACAGGGGGTCAGAGCTTGTGGTTTCAGAAATTGAAGCGGTTGAACTGCCATCAGAGGTCTGGGCTGCTTCTGGGGTGCCGTTTAAGTGCCAACAATGACTGCTGCCACCCCAGCTGGACCATACCCCAGACCCCCAAGCCTTTTCTTTGTCCCTAGATCTAGTCTTCCCCCAGGACCTGTCTGCTGGAGATCTAGCACCAATCTGTGGCATGGAATGGGTGGGGCTGCAACATTCTTTTGGCTGGGAGCCAGTTGCAGGGGCTCCAGTAGCTGCTCTGCCATCAGAGGTCTGTGCTGCTTCCATGATGCTACCAGAACAAGTGGACTGCCCCACCCAAACCACATCCCAGACTGCAGGGCTGCTCCTATGTCCCTATATCGAGTTTTCTCCCAGGACCTGTCAGCTCTAGATGCCATGCCAAGCTGTGTTGCAGAGTGAACAGGGCTGGCTATTCACCCAGCTTGGACTGGGGAGCACAGTGAGGTGGCAGCTGCTAGTCCAGAGCTCTCTCTGCCCTCTCTTTTGGCAAGCCAGGACCCTCCTACTCCTGGCGAGTGGAGTCTAGGCTTCTGCAGCCCTTCTGTCTGTCCCAGCCATTCTCCCAGCACCCAAGGGGACCCCTCCTAGAGGTACAGGACCCAACTGATGCCTAATTTTTTCCCATCCTACCTGGTTACATGACCACCTTTCTTACAGCTTTGATTGTGTGGGAGTTCTGCCAGTTTCCACTTAGTTTTACATGAGAATTGTTTCACATATAGATGTATTTTTAATGTGTTCATAGGGTAGGGGTAAGTTCTACATACACTTACTCTGTCACATTGAGTCTCGGGTTAACTTTTTTAACTGTATTTCAATGAATTTAATTAACAGAGATACCATTCTGCATAATGGAAATGTTTGTAATGGAAATATATGTAAAGAATTGAAAAGTTCCCATTTTATCTCAAAACAGAATAAGCATCTCGGCCTTTTTTTAATAAAACTACCAGCTCCTGCCCAGAAACACTGACTCATTAGGACTATGAAACATCAACTGGTATTTTCCTCGAGTTTATCCTTACTCATTATCCGTAGACAGATCATCCTCTTCTTTAGTGCATTTCAAATAAAATTAACACAGAGAAGCTTACATTTTTGTAATTTCTAAAGTTGTCCTGAAAAATTTTGAAAGCAAATTACCTAAAATGACAGCTGCTTTTATTAATGAAAATAGAAAGTGCTATTTCTGAAATACCTATCTATAATTACAATGGTTACACTTTGTACCTCATTATTTTGTGTACAGTATCTCTGTTAGCATTAAATAACTTTGTTAAGGCAGCCATCTGTGTCACCCATGATGGATGCAAACAGAAATCTGAATGGCAGATGCCTTTTGAGCATCTTTTTTTTAGACACTATATATTATCCTGAATAATTGTAGCCTTTTCTTCCTACTGAGGTCTTGCGAAATTTTTTCACTAGTTGGAACTTTAGTTTTGTCCCTGTTCCTGGCAGTGTTTCTTGTGACATTCATTGGCTTTCTTCATTTGTGACTGGACTAAATGTTTGGCCACTACCTCCTTTTCCAGCAATGTATGCCTTTCAATTTTAGGCAGAATTCCACAGAAAAGTAATTCACATTCAATACCATTTATGTCCTTTAAACAGATCCTTGAATTTGGGCCTCTGCAGCTGTTCCTCTCCCCACTCTTCTCCCTTAGTCACTACTGTTATTTGCTACCAGGATTCCACCTCTCCTGCTTTCTAACACTTCCTTGGCTGTGTACCATCCCCAGGCCTGTTTTTTTTTTTTTTTTTTTAACAATCAAGTCAATATATTTTTAATGACAAAATGGTTAGTGTTAACCCTATGTAACATGTGATCAGAAGTAGCTAAAGACCACAGGGTGGTAACTATCAGAAGTAATACTGGACAGAGGATTACTTACAAAAAGATCAATTTTCAATAGAAAAACTGATCATTTCCCTTGGGAAATATATTTAATATTTTATTATTAAGCAACTGGGGCAAAAAGGCCTGGTTTTCTAAACTGACAACTTTTTATCCTGATAAGCTTATTTCTGTTAGAGATGCTAATGAGGACAGAGAGTATTAGACACCTTCCTACACAGAGGTCATCTGTGTATCTTAAGGGGCGGGCTTCTTCCCCTGACATTCAAGGTGATGGTGATGCCACATTTAAGGGTGCATAGATGAACCAATAAGGAACATATTTGGAGTTTGAAGAGCCTCTGGACGTTCCTGAAATCCTCAGTGTGTGCCAACCTACTATTCTGCTGCAAAACAAAGGCTACAAAGGTATTATATATTTGAGTGAACTCCTTATCAGCATTCTATCCCAATTATGCAACTTTTGATTAAAGTACACTTTCAAGATGGGAAGTGACTCCAAAGTGAGTCTTCTCTAAATGATCACCAGTTTCCCCCAATCACTAGACTGAAGAAGATGCATTTAATATACAGATATACATTTGCCCTGAAAAGCAGTCTGGCAATAGATAATCTTACTGGGGAGCATTAATTCCAATTTGTGACCATGGTAAACCATATTGTTTTCCAATGTTAAAAATGTGTCCTCTTTAGCTGACTTTTTATCCTTTTTAGAAACTGCTTGGCTATTCAGAGTTGGACTAAGTCAAAGGGATAACCTGAGAAAGAAGTGAACTGTTTGAGGCATATTTACCTGCTCTGTAAATATTGGTCTTCTTTTCCACTCCCATCCCTAATGCCAAGACAACGTTAGCTGTGTGCTACAATAGTTCTTGGCCTTTTAGGATGCAGCCTTTTTGATGAAATGATGATAACTTAAACCTCCCAAGGAATATCCAATACATATAAAATTTCGCATTTGATTTCAGGACATTCACATACTCCAGGGACCCTCTGTGAGGCTGGCATAGATCTCAGTTTCTGCATTTGTGCTAATGAAGTAGTCTGTAAGTGTTGCTATAATATCACCTTGTCGGTGCACTTGCTTTATAAAAGACGTGTTCCACAGACTCACAGACATAGAAAACAGACTAATGGTTACCAAACAGGAAAAGCAGTGGAGGAGGGACAAATTAAGAGTTTGGAACTAGCAGATACACCCTATGTATACAAAATAGATAAGCAGCAAGGACCTACTGCATAGCACAGACAACTGTATTCAATATCCTTTAATAAACCATAATGTAAAATAATTTGAAAAGCAATATATATATCTGAATCACTTTTCTGCACACCAAAAACAAACCCAACCTTATAAATCAAATATACTTCAATTAAAATTTCAATAAATAAATAAAAATAAAAGGCTTGTTCCAGGTTTTAGAAATTTTTGAATGCTTAGAAACCTGCCACCCACCCAAAAAGATACCAATTTAATTTTATAATGGGTAATGTAGTAATTATTATGAGAAGGAAATAGTGCTGTACAAATAAAGAATTTGAAACTGATTCCTGATGAGCAAACTCCTTAAAATATAAGAAGTTTCTGATATTCAGTTATTAAGTCATCTGTGATGAGTTCTGTCACTAACAGAAGACTCAGGTAACTCTGTCTATATTCTAGTCAGCTCACATACATACAGTACATCCTTATATGGCAGCGGGCAGGCTGTTGTGTAGCGTGTGTGAAGGGGGAATTTGCTTTTTCTCGAAGCACTGCTAATGTGGGATTCCACTGAGAGACAACACAGTTCTGCTAAGGACATCTATCTAGGTCAAGGGTGTATGCATTCCCTTTATAATGCAATTCAGTTTGAAATAAAAATAGATTTATTTTCCAGTCTTTTCTGAATATTTCCAGTAATTACTGTAAAAAACATAGCATGTATTTTTATATTTGTTTCTAAAGGAAATTTATTCTAGATATCCTATAGAAGTATTTTACCTACATTGTTTCTTTTGTAAATTTAATGAACATCATTGTGAATAAAATTGCATACACATAATATAACTTTTACAAAGATTTTAAATTGGAAATATGCACAAATATAGATACATTTGCAGGTAAATTATTGGCATTGGTTGAGGGCAAGTGCTAAATAAATGTTTTAATCATAATTTTTTTTTTTTTACAGCAGGACTGTATTCTTTTAGAGTATTTACAGTAACTTCTCCCAAATCAAGCCTTCAAATTCAGTATTCTCCAAAAACAAATAAGCCTTCCTCACCATTCATTCAAATACTGGCTTCTGGACTTCCTCATCCCTAAAGTAAATAAAGAAATCTCTGAAAGGACTAACGTTTAGGATTTAATTTCATTGTCTGTCTTTCAGATGTGACCCTGGATTTTCTGGGCCAGCTTGTGAGATGGCATCCCAGACATTCCCAATGTTTATTTCTGAAAGCTTTGGCAGTTCCAGGCTCTCTTCTTACCATAATTTTTACTCTATCCGTGGTGCTGAAGTCAGCTTTGGCTGTGGTGTCTTGGCCAGTGGTAAGGCCCTGGTTTTCAACAAAGATGGGAGGCGTCAGTTAATCACATCTTTCCTTGACAGCTCACAATCCAGGTGAGTTAAAGCAGAATGAAATACATACAGAAATAAGATAGCAAAGATTGAATTCATATCTATTAATTTTCTTTTTTTTCCTTTGTTACTAATATATATATATATATCTTCTGATTTTCAGTCAAGATAAGAGGAAGCTTATAGTTTATATAGGGTTAATTTGCCCTAGTTTTTAATAAATTAAAAGGCTCATTATGATTTTAAGATACTAATGACTGACTAGATTTTTTTAAAAATATGAAATGTTAGCATCAAAACTGTTCTTAAGCCAAGGGCTAGTTAATTATTTATGTAGTTTTATTTATTTGGCAGCTTGCAGAGGCTGATTAGATTTACCCTACATCTTCCCTTCCCCCAGTGCTTAATAAATAATGTAGCAAGAGAATGATTGACATTTTAAGTGTATGTACACAAGTATGTAGTATACAAATATGTGTAAACATATGGTTATATTTGTATAAATAGATGTCTATAAAACACATGTATTGACCTCATCTTCTACATATATTCATATATATCTCAGTGAAATTGCTTACATTTTATAGAAGAGGGATGAATGGAAACCTACAGCTTTTGAGTAGTTTATTGAAATTGGTTCAAAATTCTTTAAAAGCCACAATGAATGTTTTAAATGTTTATGCACACTAATTATAGACAGTTCATGTCTAGGTTTCTCCAGTTCACATTGAGGCTGGGAAGCAAGTCTGTTCTGAGCACGTGCAAAGCCCCTGACCAACCTGGTGAAGGTGTTTTATTACATTATTCTTATGATAATGGGATAACTTGGAAACTCTTGGAGCATTATTCATATCTCAACTATCATGAGCCCAGGTATGTTGGAAAGCATTTGGAAAAATGGGAGGATGATAGTTCCTTCCTAAGGAAATCTTTGTTCAAGTGGTGTAAGAGCCTAGATACTTTTGCATTGAGAGATGGTAAGGATAAAGATTGATGCCTCTTGCAATGAAAAACTAGCAAGCTACAGTCTTGTAATCTGTTTGCCCTGCTGACTTCTGGTAATTTGAAAAAATTTATTCTCGTATTCTGAAATGTATATCTAAGGGAAATATGTTTTTATGTCTAGGAAAGAGAAAAATAATTAACACTTTTTTCCCTTTTCAACTATAGTACAAACTATTAGATAAGATTTTAATATAGTACTAAATTATAAATGCTGTTGACAAATATTTGTCAGCAATATATGATAAATTATAATAAATCATATGAGATAATAACTCATAAAATCTTATGACTGATTTTTTTAAATTTGCATGTAACATAATTGAGTTATAAGTAGAAAGATATTTTTCTAGCACATATATCATCCCTGGCAAAGATGGAGTTGGAGGCTGTATTTAAAGCCCTTTCTTCAGGCCACTGCTGTTTTTCTTTGGCTTATATATTTCACAGTCTACAGTCACAATTGTGAGATTTAAGTTTTACTTGAAGCAGAGCCATCCTTCAGTTTGGGTAGTGATAATCACCATTGGTGATACAATTTCAAATGTATCCAAAGAGTCACCTCCTTTTCTAGAACACTTTTTGACCTGCTGACTGAAATTCCTTTAAAACAGCCGAAGAGGAAGATGGGAAAGTTAAAATAGCACTAAAGTAGGTATCCCTGTGGCTTATATCCACTGTCAAATATAAAGAGCTAATAAAGTTTGCCTTCCTGGAAGTACATACATGTTGACCATGGAAAGATGTGAAAAAGAGTTGAGACTTTGGGCACTGAAGTGTGCATTGGCATCATAGCAAAAAACAGGGCAATGATGATTTTATATACTTTGAAGTTTTGCCTAGAGCTATCCCTATATTTAAGTATTTGCAAATACATGAGAACTTTTATTGATATTTTCATTAGAAAGTGAGGTACCGTGTAATAGAGATAGTATTTAACAATTATTATGAGTAGTAAATATTATATGTTATAAAATTTAAGAATGCACCAAATATGTTGAATCTATTCCCTCTAGGGGTAGACACAAGACTAAACTCAATGTTCTCACTCAGTAGAGACATATGAATCCTAAAGAAACATTTTTTAGACTCTCCATAATAAGCATTAAGAGAAAATCTAGCAAAACTCAAGATGATAATAAAAAATAATGAAAGCGTGAAGAAAATATCATTGTCCTAAGTTAAATTGGCCTAAAATACATTTTTTTCTAACAAAGATAGACAGTTTCAAATTCAGTAATCAATTTGTAGCATGAAATTTAATTAATCTTTGTTGATATGAAAAATAATTATAGATTTAATGTGCTATTGCAAAGGTACGTTTAATCTTGCCTGCCATTTGACAGCAACATTTTTCTTCTAAGCAGAATCAAGGTGGCTTTGCAACACTAGGTATGTGCACAGCTTTAAAGATTAAGATCAGAGTGGAGATTTTTTTAAATGGAGAATATGGTAGTGGTACCAAGAACACTTTGATTTTATATATATTGCCTCTGTCCAAGAGACTCTTCCTTCCTCTTACATAAATATTAATAAAGGGTAACATAGCAGTAGAATTTGATATATTCTAGACACTAAATTACATTTTATATGATAAATAATACAAACCATGTAAACTCACCATAGGACAGTTAATTATATCTTCATGCCTTTAGCCATTTGCTGAGTTTTCTTCAGTATAAATTACTATCTGTAATTGCTGTGAATTTCATATTGTCCCTTTCTGCCATGGTTGTTAGAAAATGAAGTGTGATCCCTATTAGATATGCTAGTTGGCTAACTCCTGTTATTCCTAGCTGATTTCTAATAATTTGCTTACCTGTAGTTCTCTCAATAAATGAAGAGTTCTGCTTGTTATTTATATTTATAAAAGTTAAAGTCTGTATATATCTGAGTTAATCTTTTAACTCTTAACTGATTAGATTGTCTTGTAAACTAAAATATGAAACTTTATATTGTTGGTGAAACTGATATTATTCTAGATTTTTCTTAATTATGGGGCTTGTTTTTTTATTCTAAAATTATAAAGTCTAACAATATTTTATTTTTGTCTTGATTATTGATTATAAGAAATCCATGAGCTTAGTACATATCCAAAAAGGGAATCTTGAAACAGAAAGTTGACTTAAATTCCTGGGTTTTCATCTAGGAATAGTCAGATCTAATGGTTCCATAGCTTTACTAGCCAGTTACTGTAATAGGTATAGAGTAGGAAAAACAGAGACTCCCACCCCACCTGAAGATATAATGTAGCGATAAAGAACACAGACTCTAGAGCCGTGTTCACTAGATCCATACCCTGGCATTGTCACTTAAAAGCTGCTTAACCTAAAAGAAAATCTTTAACCTCATTTTGCCTTTGTGTTTGAATCTCTATCAGAGTACACTGATAATATGTACTTATTCTATGCAGAAAGAATTTATTAAGTCCTTTTTATATACCAGGTTCTAGGTGCTAAGATAAAATAGTGAAAAACAGAAAAAAGTCTATGACTTTGCCGTAAGGATAGTGTTATTCCAGTTTCACAGATGAAGATGCTGAAGCGCATAGAGGTTAAATACCTTCCCTGCAGCTGCAAAGTTGTCAACCATTAGGTGCCAAGAGTCTGATTACAGACTCACAGTCTTAACATCTCTGCTGATGAAAATATTGGTCACTTCAATTACTGTTATCACACACATATACACTTTATTTTCTTTAAAATTTCCTGAGAAATTCTACTTCTCAGTTGTTAATTTTTAACATTGTGTATAGTTTCATCAGAAAAAATAATACCTGCTTTTAAAATTATTAATATAAAATTATAATTTTCTAATAACAATGCTAATACAATAATATTATTAAATTAATGTATTATATTTTTATTGTTAAGCCAGTTTGAATATAGTTTGATTATTTTATTATTTCTTTGCTATGTTGACATAAATAATATTTAATTATTTAATAAATATTTAGAAAAAATAAAGTGAGAATTACTGAAATAACTTAAATTTTATTCTTTTAATAAACTCACATTGATTAAAATATTAGCAAATTATGTACTTAAAAATAATAAACTTATGGTAACTATGTCTTTTTAGGTTAAGAAATGCTTTTTAGTTTATATTTCTGTATTTAAACATTGATTTATCCTATTTAAAAAGTCTGTTTACTCACATTTCAAAAAGTCCTACCACTTTTTTAGTGTTTATATCATCAATGATTGTAATCAGGTTATTCCACCCCATATTTTCATGTACAAATTATTTAAAGAAAAAATAGACTTTATTTTTAATAAGTTTCAGTACATAAAAAATATATTTTCAAGATGTGATTTAATGCTTCTTTGTGTAATAATTAAAAGATGAACATAATACAAATATGAAAATCAATCTAATTTTTCAGTAAATCCAGCCTCAGACTTTGAAGTTTTTAAAGAATTTTTTTCTCAGTTTTCCAACCAGTTACCTGCCTTAGGGAGTTTTTCTTTGCTCACTAGGAAAAAGATTCAGTCCTTTCAGTGTGCGTTAACGCAGACAACTCTCCTGGTGTTTAATTGTACATTGATGGAGATAAATGTTCCATTTGCCATTCGCTTCACATCTCACCTTGTGTATGGATGTGAGCAGCATGGTACTGTGATTTATGGAGCTTTCAAGCAGATGTCATTGCAGTGGCAATTAATGTATGGTTCCTGCTGCTGTGTACAATGATTGCTCCTGGAAATTAGATACTATTCTTAATTTTCTTCCCCATTTGTCAGATGCAGGTTTGTTGTCATAGCCACCATGACAGAGCAAGTGACCTCGCACACTATGCTAAACTCATGGGAATGAGAAACTGCCATGGTTCCTACCAGTCCAAAACTATAATATGTGTAACAAGCTGCCAATATTCTTTACCAGACTTAGGCGAATCTTGCCACATTGACAACTGTGTTTTATTGGGTTAGTGTCTCTGAGAGCAACTGAGTGAAAGGAGTCATATTTTGGATGTATCAAGAAGACTTTGTTGCAGTCAGACAAGAAACTGGAAAATCTCAAAAATGTTTGTCATAGTGGGAGAATTATTTTTTCAAATATTATACTGCAGAAAACAAGATCCTGCTATAAATGTTTGTATTTTAAGACACCAAAATAATCCAAAATTTTACTTCTGTTTTCTGCTTTAGAATAATCTCCGTAGAATTACCAGATGATGCAAGACAGTTTGGAATTCAGTTCAGATGGTGGCAACCATACCATTCTTCCCAGGGAGAGGATGTATGGGCTATTGATGAGATTATCATGACATCTGTACTTTTCAACAGCATTAGTCTTGACTTTACCAATCTTGTGGAAGTCACTCAGTCTCTGGGATTCTACCTTGGAAATGTTCAGCCATACTGTGGCCATGACTGGACCCTTTGGTAAGGATTTCATCTTTGTTCTTGTTGTTGTTATATTTTGCATTCAGGATTGAAACACAAAGATGACCTTCCAGTCCACCTAGCACTTAGTCTTTTGTATTAATTGAACATGAACCATTTGAAAAGTCATTATTATGTCTATAAGTAAGTTATCTTGGGAAAGAAGACTGAAAACAAAATACTGATAGATTTAAAGATAAATCTTACTGTGTTTATTATTAATCTTGAATTTTTACTTTCCCACCATTACACATAAAAACCCTCTTCACCAAGTGTTAATATCTAAAGTGACTAACATATTCTCCCTTCAAGGTGGTCCATCATGATCACAGTGAAAATTGAAATCACTTTAATGACTATTTTAATAAAATTTCTCATGAGATGTTTTATTTTCATGCTGTGTTACATAAAGTCCAAGAAGCTTTTCCATCCCTGATTTGTTTAATAAGATCTCCTTTGTTTTAAAATTAATTTAATTGGAGGCTAATTACTTTTATCAAGATTGGACCAGTGACTTGTATAGCTAATGTCAGTGGAGTTTCAAGATTGTAGAATCTCTTAGTCCAGATACCTTTCATTCTTAGATTTGTTTCTCCCTATGATCATATGCAAACTTAATTATACATTAAGTGGTAAATGAATAATTTAAGACTGTGATTAGTACTTCAGAAACATCGGTAGGATGACACAATAGTGATTAACTAGAGTCAGGAGGTGGCCACTTTGGAAATCTAGGAGGAGGCTGCTGCTGCTGCTAAGTCGCGTCAGTCGTGTCCGACTCTCCGCGACCCCATAGACGGCAGCCTACCAGGCTCCTCCGTCCCTGGGATTCTCCAAGCAAGAGTACTGGAGTGGGGTGCCATCGCCTTCTCCGAGGAGGAGGCTATGTTTGGGTAATTCAGAGAGTGGATACAATGCATTCCACCAATTGGGAAGTAAAAAAACGGGAAGTTCCAGGCACTTGAAGACCTGAAGGAAGAGCATTCAGCTACAAGAACCTTTTAGTGCAAAGACTCCCATAGCATGAGCGACTATGGCATGTTCAAAAATCAGGAAGTATGCCAGTGGTGCTGGAGCCTCAGGGATGAGGGAGCAAATGTCAGAAATGGAAGCCAAGAGATGTGCAGAAGCCCGATCAGGTAGGAGTTTCCAGGCTTAGAGATGCTACATTAAAACTCAGGTCTGTAAAATCTCACAACTCACAGCCTTCATCATTGTACATACTACCCCTCTCTGGGTTCCCTTAGAACTTTAAGCATGATTGAAGAATAATTCTCTGAGTCTTTTACTTTCTCTTGAGTCATGGTCAGACCAATTTAATTTCTCCAGATGAATCTCACCAAAAGCTATTCACTGCAATTGTCTCCAGAGAGTATATCATAAATGACCCATCAGTGACCTTATCATAATTAGAGGTAAATTTTACACACCATTGCACATAAAATTACCTTTGATGGGAACTGTGCATGGACAGTTACATCTCACACAGCAGGCTGAAATTCTAGCATCAAAATGACAGCTAATGGAATGGAAGTACAGCTGATCACTTTTGCTGTGAGCACTGTCCAACTAGATAAAATGAAATTTCTATATGACAAAATATAAAAGGTTATATTCTGTATTTTCTAGTTGATAGCTTCAGGTGCTTATTTTTGTGCATGTTCTTTCTTAGTCCCAGAGTCTTCAAAGAAAATAAAGGGGTGAAGCAAATAAGATACAAAAATGTAAAGCAAAATGAGAGTTCTTGGAATTTTATGATTCTGAAATTTTAAATTGACCTAAATTAACCACCATCCAAATTGATCTTATATCATAAACTGTATCCCCCAAGTTTGTTTAGCAGTTTTTCTTTCCAGCACTTCTAATACAACAAAGAATCATATCACGAATGCAAGTCCTGTATCATGTTTATTTTTTCATAAATAGTTCACATCTGCTCAAATAAACTCCAAAGTTGCTGAGCATTTTAATTTAACACTTGGGTTGAATGCATGATAACAGCAGTTTAATTTCTGTGCTTTGATCAAAACCCTAAGAACAATATTCTTTCACACAAGCCTGATGAGTATTCTTAACCCACCACTGCTTTAATTGGTGGAGATACATTTACTTTGTGAAAGTACAATCACAGTAATTATAGAAAGCCATAAGAAAATATAAATAATTGTACAATCCCCATGGGCACCTTGAGCAACGCCATAGGAGTTTTATTAACAGCCACATGTGAGCAATCAGATTTGACTTTCTGATCTTCTCTGAAACGAAAAGGAGTTGTCCTGGTTATGAAACAACAGAGAGTATACTCTGGTGGTGATAATGAGACTAGAGAAACACATTAACCACTTTAATAAGGACATGAAAAATGCTCTCTACTCATTAAAATGAAACAACATGGAAGGTTTCAAACTGTTCCCATTTTCTTAGCCAATGAATCAGAATAAAGCCTCTTTTAATGACACCGTTTTCTCTCTGCTGCTGTTGAGGAATATATTGTCCGAGTTCAGTGTGAACTCATTTTAGTGATGTTTTTAAGAAACACTTATTGCAATATTAAAATTCAAATGATGATATTGACCAACTATTTATCGTAACTCCCTAGTCCTAAAACAAGTTGTTTTTTTGTTTTTGTTTTTGTTTTTTCTTTTTCAATGTAGAACCTTTGGAGCATGTTATCTTATTAAGTAAAAATTTTTTGAACATGTTCAAATATGTGGCCTCTGGCCTTCAATGACCTTGCTTCTCTCAAGGGAAATTTTGAAATGTATACATGTTTGCCACAAATGACTGGTGTTAAATTAATTATTGTTGGCTTTTCCCAGCTGTGAGTTCATTTGGTTCTCATTTTCTAACTTACGACTTTCCATGGGCATGGATTCCTGTTACTGAGAGTGTTCTCCAGGGAAAACCTGGACAATTGCTTTTTCATTAGAAGAACTACAGTCAATATGCTATAAATCACTTTACAGTGTGTCATATTAGAGCATGTTTTTCCATGTGGAAATGAATTGCTTTTAATTATTCGTAGTACTTTCCTTTCTTCCATGCATAGTCTCTGAAATCAGAACCTCTGTCTGCTTTATGTTCTAAAGATAGTCTTTAAAGCCCCTTCCATGTATTTTAAGATCACTAAGGGAATTATTTTAATTGATGTTTATTAAAGGTGAATTGACCAATGCTATTAGAGAGAATACCAAGGCACATTTACATTCCTCTGTCTTATCTAGTAGACTAGCTTAAGTATACAGGTGGGAAGGAATTGTTTATTATGCAGAGTTTTTTTTTTTTAATGTAGAGTTTTAGTTTCAAAATGTGTAAACCTGTGAGAGGATGGTCATTATAGCATATTATAATTGGTAGTTGGTTTTAGTAGAAGACATAAAGAGTTTTCCAGACAACCAAAGACTAAAGGAGTTCAGCACAACTAGATGGGCTTTACAAGAAATGTATTAAAGGAGTGTCTTCAAGCTGAAACAAAATGGCTCTAATTGATAACAGGAAAACATATAATAGAATAAATCCCACTGATAAAAGTAAATACATAGTTAAATTCAAAACACTCTCATGTTGTAGTGTTTGCATGCTTGCTAAGTCATTTCAGTTGTGTCCAACTCTTTGTGACAACTATGGACCATAGCCCACCAGGCTTCTCTGTCCATGGAATTCTCTAGGCAAGAATACTGGAGTGCATTGCCATGCCTTCCTCCAGGGGATCTTCCTGATCCAAGGGTCAAACCCATGTCTCTTATGTCTCCTGCATTGGAGGATTGGTTCTTTCCTGGGAAGCCTTAAGTTGTAGTGGTGGTAGGTAAACACTTATAAATCTAGTATAAAGGTTAGAAGACAAAAGTAGTAAAAATAATTATAATTACAATAATTTGTTAACAGAAAAGATAAAAAATATGTAAATTATGACCCCCAAACATGAAACATGGTGGGGGAAGTTAAAAATATAGAGCTTTAGTATTCATTTGACTTAAGTTGTTATCAACTTAAAATAGACAGTTATATATATAAGATACTTTATATAAACCTCATGGTAGCTGCAAAGTAAAAACCTGGAATAGATATACAAAAGATAAAGAGAATGGAACCTAAGCATATCACTACAGAAAATCATCAAATCATGAAGAAAAAGAGCAAGAGAAGAAAGGAAGAAATGAATTACAAAATTACAAAAGAAAGAAATTACAACCAGAAAACAATTAACACAATGACAATAGTAAGTTTTAGTAAGTCCAAACCTTTCAAAAATTATTTTGAATGAAATGGACTGAATTCTCCAATCAAAAGCCAGAGTGACTGAATGGATTAAAAGAAACAAGACCCAACTTTATATTGCCTCCAAGAGTCTCACTTCAGCTTTCAGATAGCACACAAACTCAAAGGGATGGGAAAAGATATTCCATACAAACAGAAGCCAGAAGAAAGCAGGAGTAGCTATACTTATATCAGACAAAATAGACTTAAAGCAAAGACTGTAATAAAAGATAAAGATAGGTGTTACATAATGAGAAAGTTACTACCCCAACAAGGCTATAAAACATTTGTAAATATTTATGCACCCCAACATAGGAGCATCTAAACATATAAAGCAAATATGAACAGACATGAAGGGAAAAATCAACAGCTATACAAGAATAGGAATGGACTCAGGTCTCTACTTTCAATATTGGATTCATGTAGAATATCAGTAAGAAAACATTGATCTTAAAAGACAAGTTAGACCAGATATATTTAACAAACATTTATGAAACATTGCTTCCAAAAGTAGAAGACTGCATATTCTTTTCAAGTGCACATGATACATTCTCCAGGTTAGAGCATATGTTAGGCCACAAAACAAGTCCTAACACCTTTAAGAAGTCTGAAGTCATGTCAAGCAATTTTTCCAACCACAATGGTGTGAAACTAGAAATCAATTACAAGAAGTAAACTGGAAAATCCACAAACATGGAAATTAAACAATGTGCTACTGAACAATGGGTTGAAACATTAAAGAATGTCTTGAGACAAATGAAAATGGAAATACAACATAACAAAACATATGGAGTGGGAATTCCCTGGTGGTCAATTGCTTAGGAATCCACACTGACTATCAAGGGCCCAGGTTAAGTCCCTGGTTGGAGAACTAAGATTGTGCAAGCCTTGCAACATGGCAAAAAGAAAAAGAGAGGGATGGATCCAAAGCAGTTCTAAGAGAGAAGTTCATAGTAATAAAAGACTACATTAAGAAATAAGAATGATGTCAAATAAACCTAGCTTTGTACTTCAAGGAACTAGATAAAGAAGGACAAAATAATTTCAAAGTTATTAGAAGGAAAGAAATAACAAAGATCAGAGTGAAAATAAATGCAACAGAGACTAAAAAGATAATAGAAAAGATCAGTGAATCTAAGAAGTGGTTTTCTGAAAAAAATAAACTGAATAGACAAATGTTTAACTAGACTTACCAAGAAAAGAGAGAAGGCTCAAATAAAATTAGAAATGAAAAGGGAAACATTACAACTGACACTACAGAACAGTAAAGAATCATAAGAGGCTATTAAGGACAATTATATGCCAACAAATTGAACAATCTAGAAGAAATAGAGGAATTCCTTGAAACATACAACCTACCAAGACTGCATCATGATGAAATAAAAAATCTGAGCAGACTGATTACTAGTAAGGAGACTGAATTAGTAATCAAAAACCTCCCAGAAAACAAAAGCCTAGAAGCAGAAGACTTTACTGGTATCTAATTCTTAGACATTCTAGAATTATTGCCAATTCTTCTTAAACTTCTCCAAAAAGTAAAAGAGAAAGGAATATTTCCAAACCCATTTTATAAGGCCAGCACAACTCTGACTCTAAAACTAAGCAAGAATGTAATGAGAAAAGAAAATTACAGGCTAAAATTTTTAATAAATATAGATGCAAAAATTCTCAGTAAAATATTAGCAAATCTAATCTAACAACACATTAAAAGTATATGTATCATAATCAAGTTGGATTATGGGATACAAAGGTGAGTCCACATATGAAAATCAGTCAAGTGATATAATACATTAACAAAATGAAAGATAAAAATCATATGACCATCTCAATAGATGCAAAAAAATTTGTCAATATTCAACATCCATTTTTAATTAAAAAAAAAACCTCTCAACAAAGTAGATACAAAGGGAACATGCTGCTCTGCTGTGCTTAGTTATTCAGTCTTGTCTAACTTGATGCAACCCCAAGGACTGTGGCTGGCCAAATTCCTCTGTCTATGGGGATTCTCCAGGCAAGAATATTGGAGTGGGTTTCCACGCCCTCCTCCAGAGGATCTTCCCAACCCAGGGATATAACCCAGGTCTCCCACACCACAGGCAGATTGTTTACCAACTGAGCTACCAGTTCTTACTGTTCAGTCGCTCAGCCATATCTGACTCTTTACACTCCATGGACTGCTGCACGCTAGGCTTCCCTGTCCATTTACCATTTCCTGGAGCTTGCTCTAACTCAAGTCCATTGAGTTGGTGATGCCATCCAACCATCTCGTCCTCTCTCATCCCCTTCTCCTCCTGCCTTCAACTTTTACAGCATCAGGGTCTTTTCTAATGAGTAGGTTCTTCACATCAGGTGGCCAAAGTATTGGAGCCTCAGATTCAGCATCAGTCCTTCCAATGAATATTCAGGGTTGATTTCCTTTAGGATTGACTGATTTGATCTTCTAACAGTCAGAGAGACTCAAGAACCTTCTCCAACACCACAATTCAAAAGCATTGATTCTTCAGCACTCAGCCTTCTTTATAGTCCAACTCTCACATCCATACATGACTGCTCAAAAAACCATAGCTTTGACTACACAAATGTTTGTTGGCAAAGTAATGTCTGTGCTTTTTAATAGGCTGTCTATGTTGGTCATAGCTTTTCTGCATAGGAGCAAGTGTCTTTTAATTTCATGGCTGCAGTCACCATCTGCAGTGATTTTGGAGTCCAAGAAAATAAAGTCTGTCAGTGTTTCCATTGTTTCCCCATCTATTTGCCATGAAGTGATGTGGCCAGATGCCATGATCTTGGTTTTTTTGACTGTTGAGTTCTAAGTCAACTTTTTAACTCTCCTCTTTCACTTTTATGAAGAAGCTCTTAAGTTCCTCTTCACTTTTTGCCGTAAGGGTGGTGTCATCTACATATCTGAAATTATTGATATTTCTCCTGAGAATATTGTTTCCAGCTTGTGTTTCATCCAGCCCAGATTTCACATGATGTACTATGCGTATAAGTTAAATAAGCGGGGTGACAATATACAGCCTTGAAGTACTCCTTTACCAATTTGGAACCAGTCCATTGCTCCATGTCTGGTTCTAACTGTTCCTTCTTGACCTGCATACAGGTTTCTCAGGAGGAAGGTCAGGTGGTCTGCTATTCCCATCTCTTGAAGAATTTCCCACCTTTTGCTGTGATCCACATACTCAAAGGCTTTAGTATAGTCAGTGAAGCAGATGTAGATCTTTTTCGAGAACTCTCTTGCTTTTTTGATGATCCAGTGGATGTTGGCAATTTGATCTCTGCTTCCTCTGCCTTTTCTGAATCCAACTTAAACATCTGGAAGTTCATGGTTCACTTACTGTTGAAGCCTCACTTGGAGAATTTTGGGCATTACTTTGCTAGCTTGTGAGATGGGTGCAATTGTGTGGTAGTTTAAACATTCTTTGGCATTGCCTTTCTTGGGGATTGAAATGAAAACTGACCTTTTCCAGTCCTTTGGCCACTGCTGAGTTTTCCAAATTTGCTGACATATTGAGTGCAGCACTTTCACAGCATCATCTTTCAGGATTTGAAATAGCTCAACGGAATTCCATCACCTCCACTAGCTTTGTTTATAGTGATGCTTCCTAAGGCCCACTTGACTTCACACTCCAGGATATCTGGCTCTAAATGAGAGATCACACCATCGTGGTTATCTGGGTCATTAAGATCCTTTTTGTATAGTTCTTCTGTGTATTCTTGCCACCTCTTCTTAATATCTTCTGCTTCTGTTAGGTCCATACCATTTCTGTCCTTTATTGTGCCCATCTTTGCATGAAATGTTCCCTTGATATCTCTAATTTTCTTGAAGAGATCTCTAGTCTTTCCCATTCTATTCTTTTTCTCTGTTTCTTTTCATTGATCACTGAGGAAGGCTTTCTTATCTCTCCTTGCTATTCTTTGGCACTCTGCATTCAGATGGATATATCTTTCCTTTTCTCCTTTGGTTTTCACTTCTCTTCTTTTCTCAGCTATTTGTAAGTCCTCCTCAGACAACCACTTTGCCTTTTTGCATTTCTTTTTCTTGGGAATGATTTTGATCACTGCCTCCTGTACAGTGTTACAAACCTCTGTCCATAGTTCTTCAGGCACTGTATCAGATCTGATCCCTTGAATCTATGTGTCACTTCTACTGTATAATCGTAAGGGATCTGATTTAGGTCATATGTGAATCATCTAGTGGTTTTTCCTACTTTCTTCAATTTAAGTCTGAATTTTGCTGTCCCAGGGATGCCCATAAAAGGAACATATCTCAACGTAATTAAAGCCATATATGACAAGGCTACTCAGTAATGAGAGGCTAAATGCATCTTCTCTAACATCAAGAATAAGACAAGGATGCCCACTCTCATTACTTTTATTCAAAGTTGTCCTGAAATTCCTAGCCAGAGCAGTTAGGCAAGAAAAACAAAAGTCTCCAAATCCGAGAAGAATAAGTATAACAGTCTTTATTTGCAGATGATGTGATTTTACTATGTGTAGAAAAATGAAAGATTCCACCAAAGCTGTTAGAACTAATAAACAGATTCAGCAAAGTTGAGGATACAAAATTAATTTTTTAAAAAAGTAAGCGCATTTATATATATTAACAATGAACTGCCTGAAAGAAAAATTAAGAAGATGATTGCATTTATCATTGTATCAGAAAAAAATAAAATATCTATTAATAAGTTTAAGCAATTGAAAAAAAGAAATTGAAAAGACACAGATAAATGAAAATATATTCTGTGCTCATGGACTGGGATGATTAATATAGTTATAATGTCCATACAACTCAAGGCCATCTTCAGATTCAATGCAATCCCTATCAAAATTCCAATCTTATTTTTCACAGATATAGAACAAGCAGTTCTAATAGTTGTATAAAAACCACAAAAGACTTCAAGTAGGCAATCTTGAGAAAGAACAAAGCAGAAAGTATCACACTCCCTGATTTCAAACAATTTTACAAAGTTATAGTAATCAAAACAATGTGGTATTGGCATAAAAAGAACACATAGATCAATACAGAACAGAAATGAGAGCCCAGAAATAAACCAATGCATATATAATTTAATTTTTGACAGAAGAGACAATAACATGTGGGGAAAGAACAGTCTCTTCAGTAATTGGTATTTGGGGAAAAAAAGTGCTGCATTCAATATGCCAGCAAATTTGGAAAACTCAGCAGTGGCCCCAGGAATGGAAAAGGTCAGTTTTCATTCTAGTGCCAAAGAACAGTAATGCCAAAGAATCTTCAAGCTACTATAGAGTTGCACTCATTTCGTATCCTAGCAAGGTAATGCTCAAAATCCTTCAAGCTAGACTTCAACAGTACATGAACTGTGGAATTCCAGATGTACAAGCTAGATTTAGAAAAGACAGAAAACCAGATATGAAATTGCCAATACCTGCTGGACCATAGGAAAAGCAAGAGAACTCCAGAAAAACATCTACTTCTGCTTCATTGACTACACGAAAGCCTTTGACTGTGTGGATCACGGCAAATGGTGGAAATTTTTTCAAGAGATGGGAATACCAGACCACCTTACCTGCCTCCTGAGAACCCCATATACAGATCAAGAAGCAACAGTTAGAACCAGACATGGAAAAATGGATTGGATCCAAATTGGGAAAGGAGTACTTCAAGGCTATATATTGTCACCCCGCTTATTTAACTTACATGCAGACTACATCATGTAAAATGCTGGGCTGGATGGAGCTCTGTGGAATCAATATTGTCAGGAGAAATATCAATAACCTCAGATATGCAGATAACACCACCCTAATGGCAGAAAATGAAGAACTAAAGAGACTCTTGATGAAGGTGAATGAGGAGAGTGAAAAAGCTGGCTTACACCTCAACATTCGAAAAACTAAGATCATGGTATCTGGTACCATCACTTCATGGCACATAGATGGGGGAAACAATGGAAACAGTGACAGACTTTATATTGTTCGACTCCAAAACCACTGTGGATGGTGACTGCTGTCATAAAATTAAAAGACTCTTGCTCCTTGGAAGATAGCTGTGACAAACCTAGACAGCGTATTATAAAGCACAGACATTACTTTGCTGACAAAGGTCTGTCTAGTTAGAGCTATGGTTTTTCCAGTATCGTGTACATATGTGAGAGTTGGACCATCAAGAAGGCTGAGCACCAAATAATTGATGCTTTCAAATTGTGGTGCTGGAGAAGACTCTTGAGACTCCCTTGGACAGCAAGGAAATCAAACCAGTCAATCCTAAGGGAAATCAACCCTGAATATTCATTGGAAGGACTGATGCTGAAGCTTCAATACTTTGGCTACCTGATGCAAAGAGCAGATTCATTGGAAAAACCCTGAAGCTGGAAAAGATTGAGGGCAAGAGGAGAAGGGGATTACAGAAGATGAGAAGTTTGGATGGCATCATCAACTCAATGGACATGAGTTTGAGAAACTCCAGAAGTTAGTGAAGAACAAGGAAGCCTGGCATGGTAGAGTCCATGGAGTCACAAAGAGCTGGACACAACCGACTAACTGGACATCACCAGATGGTCAACACTGAAATCAGATTGATTATATTATTTGCAGCCAAAAATGGAGAAGCACTATACAGTCAATAAAAACAAGACCAGGAGCTGACTGTGGCTCAGATCATGAACTCCTTATTGCCAAATTCAACTTAAATTGAAGAAAGTGGGGAAAACCACTAGACCATTCAAGTATGACCTAAATCAAATCGCTTATGATTATACAGTGGAAGTGAGAAATACATTTAAGGGACTAGATCTGATAGAGTGCCTGATGAGCTATGGACAGAGGTTCGTGACATTGTACAAGAGACAGGGACCAAGACCATCCCCATGGAAAAGAAATGCAAAAAAGCAAAATGGCTGTCTGAGAAGGCCTTACAAATATCAGTGAAAAAAAGACAAGTGAAAACCAAAGGAGAAAAGGAAAGATATAAGCATCTGAATGCAGAGTTCCAAAGATAGCAAGGAGAGATAAGAAAGCCTTCCTCAGCAATCAATGAAAAGAAATAGAGGAAAACAACAGAATGGGAAAGACTAGAGATCTCTTCAAGAAAATTAGAGATATCAAGGGAATATTTCATGCAAAGATGGACTCAATAAAGGACAGAAATGGTATGGACCTAACAGAAGCAGAAGATATTAAGAGGTGGCAAGAATACACAGAAGAACTATACAAAAAAAGATCTTCACGACCCAGATAATCACAGTGGTGTGATCACTCTCCTAGAGCCAGACATCCTGGAAAGTGAAGTTAAGTGGGCCTTAGAAAGCATCACTACACACAAAGCTAGTGGAGGAGATGGAATTCCAGTTGAGCTATTTCAAATCCTGAAAGATGATGCTGTGAAAGTACTGCACTCAATATGCCAGCAAATTTGGAAAACTCAGCAGTGGCCACAGGACTGGAAAAGGTCAGTTTTCTTTCCAATCCCAAAGAAAGGCAATGCCAAAGAATGCTCAAACTGCCACACAATCACACTCATCTCACATGCTAGTAAAGTAATGCTCAAAATTCTCCAGCCAGGCTTCAGCAATACGTGAACTGTGAACTTCCTGATGTTCAAGCTGGTTTTAGAAAAGGCAGAGGAACCAGAGATCAAATTGCCAACATCCTCTGGATCATGGGAAAAGCAAGAGAGTTCTAGAAAAATATTTCTGCATTATTGACTATGCCAAAGCCTTTGACTGTGTGGATCACAATAAACTGTGGAAAATTCTGAAAGAGATGGGAATACCAGACCACCTGACCTGCCTCTTGAGAAACCTATATGCAGGTCAGGAAGCAACAGTTAGAACTGGACATGGAACAACAGGCTGGTTCCAAATAGAGAAAGGAGTACATCAAGGCTGTATACTGTCACCCTGCTTATTTAACTTCTATGCAGAGTACATCATGAGAAATGCTGGGCTGGATGAAGCACAAGCTGGAATCAAGATTGCTGGGAGAAATATCAGTAACCTCAGATACACAGATGACACCACCCTTATGGCAGAAAGTGAAGAAAAACTAAAGAGCCTCTTGATGAAAGTGAAAGAGGAGAGTGAAAAAGTTGGCTTAAAGCTCAACATTCAGAAAACTAAGATCATGGCATCCGGTCCCACCACTTCATGGGAAATAGATGGGGAAATAGTGGAAACAGTGGCTGACTTTATTTTGGGGGGCTCCAAAATCACTGCAGATGGTGATTGCAGCCATGAAATTAAAAGATGCTTACTCCTTGGAAGGAAAGTTATGACCAACCTAGACAGCATATTAAAAAGCAGAGACATTACTTTGTCAACAAAGGTCTGTCTAGTTAAGTCTATGGTTTTTCCTGTGGTCATGTATGGATGTGAGAGTTGGACTGTGAAGAAAGCTGAAAGCTGAAGAATTGATGCTTTTGTACTATAGTGTTGGAGAAGACTGTTGAGAGTCCCTTGGACTGCAAGGAGATCCAACCAGTCCATCCTAAAGGAGATTAGTCGTGGGTGTTCACTGGAAGGACTGATGTTGAAGCTGAAACTGCAGTACTTTGGCCACATGATGTGAAGAGCTGAGTCATTTTAAAAGACCCTGATACTGGGAAAGATTGAGGGCTGGAGGAGAAGGGGATGACAGAGTATGAGATGATTGAGTGGCATCACCAACTTAATGAACGTGGGTTTGGGTGGACTCTGGGTGTTCGTGATGGACAGGGAGGCCTGGCATGCTCCGGTTCATGGGGTTGCAAAGAGTTGAATATGACTGAGCAACTGTTCTGAACTGAACTGACAGAGTTTAAACTGAGTTATATAATTGACTAAGACTAAGCAATGCAGAGGAAAAACAACGTTTGTCCTTTTCTCCTCCTTGAGAATTCCAGACCCCCCCAATCTCCACTTTGAGAACCCCAGACCCCTTTTTCCTCCTTGGGGACCCTGAACTTCTTATCAATCTGCCTAGGAATTGACTCTCTCAGGTACATGAAAAGATGCTCAACATCATTAATCATCAAGGAAATGACATATCAAAACCACGAGGTGATGTCATCTCACACATATTAGAGTGGCTATTATTGAAAATAAGAAATAACAAGTATTGTCAAGGATGTGGAGAAAGGATATCCAATGCACTGTTCTTGGGAATGTGAACTAATGTATCTACTATGAAAAACTATATAGAGGTTTCTCAAAAAATTAAAAATAAATTCCACACTATCCAACAATTTTACTTCTGGGTATATGTCTGAAAAAAATGAAATCACTATCTTGAAAATATATTTGTACCACCCATGTTTGTGGCAGCCTTATTTACAACAGCCCAGACATGGAAACAATGAGAGTGTCCATCAGTGTGTGAATGTATGATAAAGAAAATGTGGTAGATACAATGGAATGTTTTCAGCCATAAAAAATAAGGAAATTCTACTATTTGTGACAACATGGATGGACCTTGAAAAAATCCAAACTTTTAGATACAGAGAACAGATTGGTGTTTACCGAAGGTGGGAGAAAGGGGTGGGCAAAATGGGTTGAGTTATCAAAAGGCACAACCTTTTCACTTACAAGATAAAGTTCTGGGGATATAATGTATAGCATGACTATAGTTAACAATGCTGTATTTTATAATTTGAAACTTGCTAAACGAGTAGATCTTAAAAGTTCTCATCACAAGAAAAAAATTAGTAACTATGTGAGGTAATAGATGTTAACTAACATCACAGTGATCATTTTGCAACATATACGTATATCAAATTGTTGTGTTATACACCTAATACAGTGATGTATGGCAATTATATCTCAATAAAACTAGAAAAAAGTAAAAATTGATAAGATGAACTAAGAAAAGCCAATTTTTTCCTTTAATTATGCCTGAGGAAAAGGAGATTCATTTAAAAGAAGATTTAGAAATAAGACAGATGTAGAAATGTTGAAAGAGTCTGCTAGTTACTTTCATGGGCAGTAGAAATAGAAGTTATATAATATTACTCAATATGTCCTTTTTTTTTTTTTTTTTTTTTTTTTTGCATATACAAGTGAATCACTAGCTCCAGTCATGGTAGGATCACTTTTTAGAAGAGAAATTTCCTAAAGGAAGTAGTGAAAGTAGAGAGAATATAAAAGAAACATGCAAGAAATGAAACTAGCTGTGAATGACAAAAGGCATGAGGAAAAAGAAGGTGATGTTTTTCGTGGTATGTAATGTTGTGATGGGAAGACTTTGGAAGCCTTTTAAAACCAGCCCCAGGTGACATGGTCAGCCTAGAGATGTAGGGAAGCTGATTTGAAAAGAAGGATAACAGCTGCAGGATGGGTGGCCCAAGTCAGAGGGAGTGGACAAATGGCTACAAGTTCAGGACATTCAAAAAGTATATATTCATATCTCATGGGGCATCTATAAGCATCCACAACAAAAAGAAAGCTATATATTTTATAAGAAGCAAGAGTTCCCTAAGGCTCAGGCTAAAAGTGTGTACATGCATGCTAAGTTGCTTCAGTCGTGTCCAACTCTATGTGACCCTATGGACTGTAGCCCGCCAGGTACCTCTGTCCATGGGATTCTCCAGGCAAGAATCCTGGAGTGGGTTGCCATGTCCACCTCCAGGAGATCTTCCCAACCCAGGGATAGAACCTCTGTCTCTTATGTCTCCTGCATTACAGGTGAATTCTTTACCACTTGCACCACCTGGTAAGCCCAAAAGGATCCTAAAAGCCTGTTTATCTCATAATGCAAATTAAATACAATTCACTTCCAATAAGAGGTGGGAAATAGTACAGTAGCTCTACTAACATTGAAGAAAATCAATAATATATTCTTACATAATAATATAACAACTGAAAAATGAGTGAAATGTATTTTAAGCTATATAAGAAGAGCTATAGAGTAGTTGTCAAGGTACTTCTAAGTTATAAGAATCATCAGGTATCAACAATAATGTGTAGTGATGGATAACACAAAACGATTTCCTAATTGATCAGGAGAAATCCCTTCAGAGCTCATGCTTAAACCACACCTGCTATATACATTTAGCAAGAAGTGGGCCAAACATTTTTAGATGAGATCTACCTTTTCTTCTAGGGCTTCCCTGATAGCTCAGCTGGTAAAGAATCTATCTGCAATGTGGGAGACCTGGGTTCGATCCCTGGGTGGGGAAGATTCCCCTGGAGAAGGGACAGGCTACCCCTCCAGTGTTCTGGCCTAGAGAATTCCATGGACTCTAGTCCATGGGGTCACAAAGAGCTGGACATGACTGAGCAACTTTCACTTCACTTCAACCTTTTCTTCTGCTATCTTTTGGTTAATTTTTCAAAATAGGATTTATGTGTTTATGGACGTTAAAAGTCAAGAGTCTTTCCTACGTGCCAATGTTTATTCCTTTGGACTGGTCTCATCATGAGGCAAAGGAGGTTGCCTGATACTAATATAAGGGATGTGTCATTTGTAAACATTCACAGAGGAGAAGTTGGGTTACTGCCCCTCTGAAACTTAGGATAGCCTTGATCTCTTAGCTCACAAGAAAAATAAATTTATGGCTATCCCTTTATAAAATGAATCTGCTTATTGAATAAAAATAACAGCCAAGTAAATATCTTTAGGATTTTTCTTTCATTGAACATCAGCCTAAAATTTATATAGAAATTTTGTCAGTTTAAATTGTTTATTAGTAATCCTAGAGTATTCTTGGGATTATTTTTTTTTTTTACAAAGACTATTAAAAAGAATCAGTTCAGTCGCTCAGTCGTGTCCGACTATTTGCGACCCCATGAATCGCAGCACACCAGGCCTCCCTGCCCATCACCAATTCCCGGAGTTCACCCAGACTCACGTCCATCGAGTCAGTGATGCCATCTAGCCATCTCATCCTCTGTCGTCCCCTTCTCCTCCTGCCCCCAATCCCTCCCAGCATCAGAGTCTTTTCCAATGAATCAACTCTTCACATGAGGTGGCCAAAGGACTGGAGTTTCAGCATTAGCATCATTCCTTCCAAAGAAATCCCAGGGCTGATCTCCTTCAGAATGGACTGGTTGGATCTCCTTGCAGTCCAAGGGACTCTCAAGAGTCTTCTCCAACACCACAGTTCAAAAGCATCAATTCTTCGGTGCTCAGCCGTCTTCACAGTCCAACTCTCACATCCATACATGACCACAGGAAAAACCATAGCCTTGACTAGCCGGACCTTTGTTGGCAAAGTAATGTCTCTGCTTTTGAATATGCTATCTAGGTTGGTCATAACCTTCCTTCCAAGGAGTAAGCATCTTTTAATTTCATGGCTGCAGTCACCATCTGCTGTGATTTTGGAGCCCAAAAAAATAAAGTCTGATACTGTTTCCACTGTTTTCCCACCTATTTCCCATGAAGTGATTAAAAAGAATAAATCAACTCAAATTGTGCTGCTAAAGAAAATCAGATGGAGTGAACTCACTCCCAAGAGCCATTTTAACTACTGTTTCACAGTAAGTGATTAGGAAGGTTAGCAGATAGATAAGGCTAATACGTTGAGTGACAAACTGAAAAGTCACTATTATTTTCAACAGCTGTGAAAAAAGTATTTTCAGTGCCCAAGGAAATACCTCTATAAAATTTATAATGTAATTGAAAGTTGCTCAGTCATGTCTGACTCTTTGCAACCCCATGGACTATACAGTCCATGGAATTCTCCAGGCCAGAATACTGAAGTGGGTAGCCTTTCCCTTCTCTAGGGGATCTTCCCAACCCAGGAATTGAACCCAGGTCTCCCACATTGCAGGCAGATTCTTAACCAGAGGAGCCACAAGGGAAGCAATGTAATTGAATATACTCCCAAATAGATTTATAAGTGACTTTCTAAAATAAATCCTATTTACTAGGTTTTTTCTTCATGAGGATTTCATTACATGAAATTTGTATTCGTTGATAGGCTAACATATATTCAGCTGTTTATTGATTGCACTATAGGCACTATTTTTCCTGTAGGTATAGTACTTGGTACTGAAGATGACGATAGACAAGTCCTTTGTGGAGCTTATTTTCTAGAGGAGAAAAACAGTAATGAACAAATTTGTGATAATATTCCAGATAGTGACAATTGCTGTGAGGATAAAGGAATGGACTATTAGGTAGCGTAAGTGGAAACTGAGACTATTTTAGGTAAGATGTTTAGGGAAGCCCTCTTGCAAGTAGAGAGACCTCAGAATAATGAGAAAGAAATACTGAAGTGAAAGTGTGCAAGCAAACCATGACAGGTAGAAAGAACAGCAAGATCAAAGGTCCCGAGGCAGGCAAGGAACTAGATTATGTTAGGGCCTCATAGAGCAATAGAGAAGTTTTGGATTTTATGCTAAGCATTGTGCATGCTGTATGCTAAGTCGCTTCAGTCGTGTCCGACTCTTTGTGACCAAATGGACTGTAGGCCACCAGGCTCCTCTGTTCATGGGATTCTCCAGAGAAGAATATTGGAGTGGGTTGCCATGCACTCCTCCAGGGGATCTTCCCAACCCAGGGATCAAACCTGCATCTCTTACACCTCCTGCCTTGGTGGACAGGTCCTTTATCACTGGCACCACCTGGGAAGCCCCAGTGTGTTATGGGTTATGAGAATTCAGTAAATAATTTGAAGCGAGGGTGATGTAAACATACTTTTTTTTAAAATTTTATTTTATTTTTAAACTTTACAATATTGTATTGGTTTTGCCAAACATCGAAATGAATCTGCCACAGGTATACCTGTGTTCCCCATCCTGGACCCTCCTCCCTCCTCCCTCCCCATACCATCCCTCTGGGTCGTCCCAGTGCACCAGCCCCAAGCATCCAGTATTGTGCATCGAACCTGGACTGGTGACTCGTTCCATATATGATATTACATGTATTTCAATGCCATTCTCCCAAATCATCCCACCCTCTCCCTCTCCCACAGAATCCAAAAGACTGTTCTATACATCAGTGTCTCTTTTGCTGTCTCGTATACAAGGTTATTGTCACCATCTTTCTAAATTCCATATATATGCGTTAGTATACTGTATTGGTGTTTTTCTTTATGGCTTACTTCACTCTGTATAATAGGCTCCAGTTTCATCCACCTCATTAGAACTGATTCAAATGTATTCTTTTTAATGGCTGAGTAATACTCCATTGTGTATATGTACCACTGCTTTCTTATCCATTCATCTGCTGATGGACATCTAGGTTGCTTCCATGTCCTGGCTATTATAAACAGTGCTGCGATGAACATTGGGGTACACGTGTCTCTTTCCCTTCTGGTTTCCTCAGTGTGTATGCCGAGCAGTGGGATTGCTGGATCATAAGGCAGTTCTATTTCCAGTTTTTTAAGGAATCTCCACACTGTTCTCCATAGTGGCTGTACTAGTTTGCATTCCCACCAACAGTGTAAGAGGGTTCCCTTTTCTCCACACCCTCTCCAGCATTTATTGCTTGTAGACTTTTGGATCGCAGCCATTCTGACTGGCGTGAAATGGTATCTCATAGTGGTTTTGATTTGCATTTCTCTGATAATGAGTGATGTTGAGCATCTTTTCATGTGTTTGTTAGCCATCTGTATGTCTTCTTTGGAGAAATGTCTATTTAGTTCTTTGGCCCATTTTTTGATTGGGTCATTTATTTTTCTGGAGTTGAGCTGTAGGAGTTGCTTGTATATTTTTGAGATTAGTTGTTTGTCAGTTGCTTCATTTGCTATTATTTTCTCCCATTCTGAAGGCTGTCTTTTCACCTTGCTAATAGTTTCCTTTGTTGTGCAGAAGCTTTTAAGTTTAATTAGGTCCCATTTGTTTATTTTTGCTTTTATTTCCAATATTCTGGGAGGTGGGTCATAGAGGATCCTGCTGTGATGTATGTCAGAGAGTGTTTTGCCTATGTTCTCCTCTAGGAGTTTTATAGTTTCTGGTCTTATGTTTTGATCTTTAATCCATTTTGAGTTTATTTTTGTGTATGGTGTTAGAAAGTGCTCTAGTTTCATTCTTTTACAAGTGGTTGACCAGTTTTCCCAGTACCACTTGTTAAAGAGATTGTCTTTAATCCATTGTATATTCTTGCCTCCTTTGTCAAAGATAAGGTGTCCATATGTGCGTGGATTTATCTCTGGGCTTTCTATTTGTTCCATTGATCTATATTTCTGTCTTTGTGCCAGTACCATACTGTCTTGATGACTGTGGCTTTGTAATAGAGCCTGAGGTCAGGTAGGTTGATTCCTCCAGTTCCATTCTTCTTTCTCAAGATAGCTTTGGCTATTCGAGGTTTTTTGTATTTCCATACAAATTGTGAAATTATTTGTTCTAGCTCTGTGAAGAATACTATTGGTAGCTTGATAGGGATTGCATTGAATCTATAAATTGCTTTGGGTAGTATACTCATTTTCACTATATTGATTCTTCCAATCCATGAACATGGTATATTTCTCCATCTATTAGTGTCCTCTTTGATTTCTTTCACCAGTGTTTTATAGTTTTCTATATATAGGTCTTTAGTTTCTTTAGGTAGATATATTCCTAAGTATTTTATTCTTTCTGTTGCAATGGTGAATGGAATTGTTTCCTTAATTTCTCTTTTTGTTTTCTCATTATTAGTGTATAGGAATGCAAGGGATTTCTGTGTGTTGATTTTATATCCTGCAACTTTACTATAATCATTGATTAGTTCTAGTAATTTTCTGGTGGAGTCTTTAGGGTTTTCTATGTAGAGGATCATGTCATCTGCAAACAGTGAGAGTTTTACTTCTTTTCCAATTTGGATTCCTTTTATTTCTTTTTCTGCTCTGATTGCTGTGGCCAAAACTTCCAAAACTATGTTGAATAGTAATGGTGAAAGTGGGCACCCTTGTCTTGTTCCTGACTTTAGGGGAAATGCTTACAATTTTTCACCATTGAGGATAATGTTTGCTGTGGGTTTGTCATATATAGCTTTTATTATGTTGAGGTATGTTCCTTCTATTCCTGCTTTCTGGAGAGTTTTTATCATAAATGGATGTTGAATTTTGTCAAAGGCTTTCTCTGCATCTATTGAGATAATCATATGGTTTTTATTTTTCAATTTGTTGATGTGGTGTATTACATTGATTGATTTGCGGATATTGAAGAATCCTTGCATCCCTGGGAAAAAGCCCACTTGGTCATGGTGTATGATCTTTTTAATGTGTTGTTGGATTCTGATTGCTAAAATTTTGTTAAGGATTTTTGCATCTATGTTCATCAGTGATATTGGCCTGTAGTTTTCTTTTTTTGTGGGATCTTTGTGGGATTAGGGTGATGGTGGCCTCATAGAATGAGTTTGGAAGTTTACCTTCCTCTTTAATATAATTGTAGCTGCTATGTGAGAATAGATGGTATGAAGTAATAAGAAAAGCTCAGAGGCCAGTAGTGTCATCCACATGTACTTATTAGAATGTTGCTAGAAACAGTCTGATGGGCCACTTGAAAATATATATTAGAGAACAAAAGCTTAGAAATGAATGCCAAAGGAACAAATAAAATGGCCATGTTCCCAGAATCATGTCTTGTTGATGTCCACACAGTTGACTTTTGAGTCATTTATTTCTCCAAAGTTAGATTTTCCTAAAAATCTTCCTAAGAACTAAGCAGCTAAGTGAGATTTCAGAAGTAAGAGAACCTACCACTAAACAAGTTAACAACAAAAATCTGCATTTCATGATCTGGATTCAAGGTACCTCTGGCTTGTTGAAAAAGCAATTCAGTAGGCTGAGATTGTTACTTTCTACAGACAGTGGTTCACAGAGCTCTGCGATAGGCCCTGGGTGACCTGACCTGGCCAGCCTTTCCTGTTTCCCTGCCTTTCATTCATTCCACCGCAACCACATTGTCCTTCCTTCTCTACTTCCTTCTCTACTCCTTCTCTGCTCCAAGCCAAGCTCTTTCCTCTCCCAGCACCTTTGTATTGCCAATGCCTCTTCCTAGGAAGTTCTTTCATTGGTCTCAGTGCCAAGCCTTCAGGTTTTCCAGGGAACTGGAAAAAGTCCAAGGACTTGAAAAATGAATATTGTTTCAAAAATATGATTTTTAAAAAATGGTAAAAATAAAATTAATAAATTTAAATTAAGTGTATGTAAAACACAACACATGCCAACTCCATTAACTGCTAAATTTAAATATTCTTAAAACTTTATGCTGTTGGTAATAATTTTTTGGTCAGGTGCCTGAGTATGTTGAGAAGTCACAGCCAAATGTATATTCTATGCATTCAGTTCAGTTCAGTTAAGTCGCTCAGTCGTGTCTGACCCTTTGAGACCCCATGAATCGCAGCACGCCAGGCCTCCCTGTCCATCACCAACTCCCGGAGTTTACCCAAACTCATGTGCATTGAGTCAGTGATGCATCCAGCCATCTCATCCTCTGTCATCCCCTTCTCCTCCTGCCCCCAATTCCTCCCAGCATCAGAGTCTTTTCCAATGAGTCAACACTTCGCATGAGGTGGCCAAAGTATTGGAGTTTCAGCTTTAGCATCAGTCCTTCCAAAGAACACCCAGGACTGATCTCCTTCAGAATGGACTGGTTGGATCTCCTTGCAGTCCAAGGGACTCTCAAGAGTCTTCTCCAATACCACAGTTCAAAAGCATCAATTCTTCGGCACTCAGCTTTCTTCACAGTCCAACTCTCACATCCATACATGACTACTGGAAAAACCATAGCCTTAACTAGACGGACATTTGTTGGCAAAGTAATGTCTCTGCTTTTGAATATGCTATCTAGGTTGGTCATAACTTTCCTTCCAAGGAGTAAGCGTCTTTTAATTTCATTCTATGCATTCAGTTCAGTTCAGTCACTCAGTCATGTCCAAATCTTTGCAACCCCATGAATCACAGCACGCCAGGCCTCCCTGTCCATCACCATCTCCCAGAGTTCACTCAAACTCACATCCATCGAGTCGGTGATGCCATCCAGCCATCTCATCCTCTGTTGTCCCCTTTTCCTCCTGCCCCTAATCCCTCCCAGCATCAGAGTCTTTTCCAATGAATCAACTCTTCGCATGAGGTGGCCAAAGTACTGAAGTTTCAGCTTTAGCATCATTCCCTCCAAAGAACACCAAGGGCTGATCTCCTTCAGAATGGACTGGTTGGATCTCCTTGCAGTCCAAGGGACTCTCAAGAGTCTTCTCCAACACCACAGTTCAAAAGCATCAATTCTTCAGTGCTCAGCTTTTTACAAGTAGCCAAATAAAATTCAAAGGCAGAATTATAAAATCTACTTGAAGATTTCTACACCAAATATATATATATATATGTAATGTGGAACATAGGTGCATTTTAATATGCTTGCCATGATGTGTGATGGAGTTTCCAAAATTAAAAGTGTCATAGTCCTATAAAAGTCTTAAAATGGCCCTGCTTCAATACTCACTAAATTAGTAAAACTAGGTGACTGCATATGGTTGGAAGGATAAAGAAAAAATTTTGGAGAGTCCTCATGTATCTTTCTTTCTTGCCTCACCTCTTCCCTCCAAGCTAAACATTGTCATTCAGAGCTCTCAGGCCTAACTATGTGGGGCCTGTGTGTTCCTTCCTGAAAGGACGTGAGATGCAAGAGGAAATAGGAAGGAGATGACAGAGAGAACAGGAGTGTGTTGAAAAGGCAAGCCGTAATTCTAAGTAGTGTAAATATGGACTGGGCAAGTTCACTTCAACCAAAATTGGTTCTGGGGTTATTATGGATGCAATGTAAGAATAACAGGAGTAAAAGGGTCCAGGACAGCCAAAGATCTGAGATGAGTTAAAGTTTTTAACAGAGGCTGAAAACAGCAAAAGCTTCTCTGATTCCTCTTTTCCCATCAGAAGAGGTGGGGAGTCTTATTGGTGGAAAGAGCTCCTGACAACTTCATGCTAAGTCACTTCACTGTGTCTAACTCTTTGCAGCCCTATGAACTGTTGCCCACCAGGCTTCCCTGTCCATGGGATTCTCTAGGCAAGAATATGGTAATGGGTTGCCATTTCCTTCTCCAGGGGTCTTCCTGATCCAGAGAGCAAACCCATAACTTTTACATCTCCTGCATTGGCAGGTGGATTCTTTACCACTTACGCCATCTGGGAAGCTGCCCTGGCAACTTTGCTGCTCTCATACCCACAGGTTCCTGGCAGGACACTGCAGGCACTACGAGAGTTCAGAGGAGCTATTTTCCCCTGAGTCCTTGGTCTCCCAGCTCTCTGATAGTCTGTCACCTTTCTGGCCATCAGTCTGTTTCTCTCCTCCTCTCTTTGGGAGGGCCAAAGGCCAGGCAGTGCTTTGTGCTGACTTCCTCTCTGTCTTGTACCTGGCAGACATTTCCCTTTTCCTTCCACAGTTTACTCCAGCTGCTGAACATTTCCTAAAACTGCAGTGAGGTGGACAAAATGAAGATTGAACTGAGAAATGACAGAAACCTTTGAAAGCATAAAAATTTTTGTAAACTTTTAAAATGTCTATAAACATTTTAAAATTTATTTATTTATTTTAATTGGAGGCTAAGTACTTTACAGTATTGTGGTGGTTTTTGCCATACATTGACATGAATCAGCCGTGGATGTACATGTGTCCCCCATCCTCCTAACTCCCTCCCCATCCCATCGCTCAGGGTTGTCCCAGTCCACCAGCTTTGAGTTCCCCATTTCATGCATCAAACTTGTACCTATTTCACATATGGTAATATGTATGTTTCAATGCTATTCTCTCAAATCATCCCACCCTTGCCTTCTCCCACAGAGTCCAAAAGTCTGTTCTTTATATCTGTGTCTCTTTTACTGTCTCACTAATAGGGTCATCATTACCATCTTTCTAAATTCCATATATATGCATTAATATACTGTATTGGCTTTTTTCTTTCTGACTTCACTCTGTATAAGCTTTTTTTAATTGGAGTATAATGGCTTTACAATGTTGTGTTAGTTTCTGCTGTACAACACCATGAATCAGCTCTATGTATACATGTATCCCCTCTCTTTGGAGCCTTTCACCACCCCCATTCCATCCCTCTAAGTCATCACAGATCACAGAGCTGAGCTCCCTGTGTTATACAGCAGCTTCCCACTGGTTATCTATTTTACAGATGTATATCAATGTCACTTTCTCAATTCATCCTACCCTCTCCTTCCTCCATTGTGTCCACAAATTTGTTCTTTATGTCTGTGTCTCTGTTCTTGCCCTGCAGATAGGTTTATCGGTACCATTTTTCTAGATGCCGTATATGTGTGTTAATACACAGTATTTGTTTTTCTCTTTCTGACTTCACACTGTATGACAAACTCTAAGTTCATCCACATCACTACAAATGACCGAATTTTAGTTTTTTGTGTGGCTGTGTAATATTTCATTGTATTTTAATGTATGTACCACATCTTCTTTATCCATTCATCTGTCGATGGACATTTAGGTTGCTTCCATGTCCTGGCTGTTGTAAATAATGCTACAAGGAACATTGGGTGCATGTATCTTTCTGAATTATGGTTTTCTCAGGGTATATGACCAGTAGTAGGATTGCTATATCATATGGTAATTCTATTTTTAGTATTTTAAGGAACTTCCATACTGTTCTCCATAATGGTTATATCAATTTATATTTCTACAAACAATACAAGAGAGTTCCATTTTTCCACACCCTCTCCAGCATAAAATTTCTACAAACTTTAGAACTAGATTTTCCTTAAGTGATTGGAATTTGCTACTGGCGTGTAGACTTGGGGAGAATTGGGCTAGTTACACAGGAGATAAAGGTGAGTGGCTGGGCTGCAAATGGACCCCTGTGCTCCTAAGAAACACATAGAGTCACTCTCTGTGGCTCCCAACAGAGTCACTTGTCTACCTGCCATCTCATAGTAACACCTGTGCAGGTGTGTGCAACCTGATTAGAAAGAGAATATAGTGTTCATTGTGGTCACAACCACTGTGTACAGACATCCTGAATGTCTAACCAAGGTGACTTATTTCCCCCCAGTTCTGTCTCCCACACATAAAACTATCTCATCCTTGAGAGAAAACTGCTATTAAGCACCCAATTTTTTTTGTTGAGATTTGTTTGCCAAGAGGCTGCTTTCTGTTGAAGCTGAATAAACAGCAGTCAAGCAGCTTGATTTAAGCATTTTATAGCTTAAAGCAAAATGCTGGTCCTGACTTGAAGAACCATGTGCAAATTTCCAAACTGAGAAAATAGAAATGAGACTGAAGAAGCTAAAGAATATAAACTATGTACTTTAAATAGGAATTGTAATGATAAGCAAAATAAAGCAGGAGCTAGGAACAGAGGTATAAAAGGAGACTGAAATACATGCTGTAAAGCACACCTATTCCAAAATATTTTCTATTGCCAATTCAAACTAACAAGATAACTAAGGATTTCACTTAGAAATCCATAAGGACTTTTAAAATGAAGTACTGAATAAACACATGAAAAAATGCATTATATGTAGAAATTTCAAATTTGTTTGAAGCTGTAAATGGATTGAAGTAAGTAAAAAAGTTTGTCATAAAATACATTTGCATCTAGAAATTTCTTACATAGAGAATTACTCTAGTTGAGAGACCAGTAAAGAGAATGTAGTCAAAAACAAAGGGAAAATTAATAAAACAGCCTATCATATGAATACAACATGTTAAAGCCTCATGTTTTACATCTTCTTTCTCTAAAATCCTCATTGAAGTGATCGAGGCAACATAACAGAGAAAATGCTGTACCATTTTTGGACTTTGAAAGTTGAATGAGCTACTTGAATAAGTAGGATGTGGGAGGAAAATGTGGTGGTGAGAGTGGAGTGAGTGAACTTTAGATGACTCCTTGGTCCTGGCCCCGATTCTTTGAGGCTGAGGCTGGGGCTCGATATCAGAAACACAGGTGATGCCATAGGGGGTGGCTGTCAACAGAAGTATGGAAAGTCAGGTGTCTCCACACATTGAATAACACAGAATGCAAAACCTGTTAGAATCACAAATGGAAAATTACAACCATAATTCAGAGTGTGATTTCAGTATTTTGTTTGAGTCCTTGATGGATGAAGCAAACAAAAAATAAGTGAGGACCTAGACAAATGTATGGGAGGAAATTAACAATTATATTTAATAAAGAAAAAATTATACCCTACTGACAAAAAATATATCTCTTTCATGTGTCCACTGGACATTTGCAAAAAAATAAGTTTGAACTAGGCTCTGAGAGAGTCTTAATAGATATCAATAAAGTATGACACCAAAAGCAGGGACCATTAAGGTCACATATTCCAGCACTTAAAATTTTTTAACTATTTTTTCCCTGAAAACAATACATGGCAAAAACTGGGAAGAAGGAGTTATTTGCAACATTTATACCAGACTACATATCCCAAATATGTGAAAAATTTGTACAAATAAGTAAGGAAAAGATAAATTCCAATTCTAATGATGGGCAAATTACATGAAAGGCTACTTTAACACCCCAAAAAACTACAACTAGGTAATGAATAGTTAACATAAATATCATGTTAACTTTTCTAATAATCAAAGAAATTTAGATTAAGAGATTTTACATAGAGTAGCTAAAATGAAAACTATTGTCAATGTTCATTATTGATATGTATTAAGGATTTGCAGTGCCATCATTGTTAATATTTTTTGTAAATACAACTTGGTACAAATTTTTTGAAGGGCAGTTTAGCAATAAGTACTAACCTTTAAATTTTGCTTTGACCACAATTCTGCTTCTAGGAATTTATCTTAAGAAAAAAATTAAACAACTATACAAAGATATAGAAGGATGCATGTTGTAGAAGTATTGTTTATAACAGTGAAAAATGGAAACAGCCTCCAAAAATTCCCATAATTGTAGATTGGCTTTATTCATTAAAATGACAGTGTCTCAATATATTTTTTCAATATGGAAAGGTAGCAATGAAATAGTTTTAGAAAGAAAAAAAACAGGACTGTTAAGATTCTATATTTTTTAAAAGAAAGAAAAGTAAGTGTCTGCGTGTATGTGGGTATATTCCTGTGTGTAAACATAAGGAAACCTGGAAGTATTTACACTAAAATATTAGCAGTGGTCATCTCTAGGTAGAATTGTGAATTTTTAGCTTTTTAAAAAATGCTTCTATATTGTCAGTTTTTTTCCAATAAGTGTAAATTTATATAGTCCACTAAAATATTATGGTTATTTCTATTTTGAGACATAAAATTATAGAAAGTACAAATTAGTTTGTGTCACCTTTAATTCCACAGTATCAGCAAGTATTTCTGTCAGCTCTAGTAAACATTTCTTTGATGATTACAAGAGCAAAACCCTCAAAAAAGGATGATAGAGAGGCTTAAATTCATTCACATGTCCTTCTGCAGATTAATGTAACTTCTGAATAGTATCAGACCAAAAAGGTTTTGTATTGGTCTTCTGTTTCTCTGAAAATGAGTTCTGCAGAGCTGTTCTTTACCATGGGTTTCTTGAAAATAACAGAATACTGTTTAGATTTCTAAGAAATGTAAATACTGGTGCATTGTCTTCTCTTGTGGCCCATTGGTATCGACACTTCTGCCGCATAGTTTACTCACCAAACTATTCTGAAAGAGATAAATCAGTTGTCAAAAATGGCTCAGTCCCTAGGTGATTTGACTATTTTACATGAATTTCCTTTTAAAGAACTGTGTGACCTGAGTATTCCTCTATTTACTTTAGTTAGATGAATCTGCCTTTCATGTAAGAGAGCCTTTTTTCTGGAGATGGGAATGAGGCTCTGGGGAAATGCAGAAAGGGCAGTTTCTTTAAGAGAGGATAACCTCAAAACCTTGTCTGTGTTCATTACAGCATTTAAGTAACTATGGTTTTGGAAAACTTGCCTTTTCTCCCATCAAGAGCCCTCACTCACGTGCTCATTTTATTTAATATTCCTTGCATGTTTTTGATAGGCGTGACAGTGAAAAGGACATCAAAGTAGAAATCAGTTGGCCTGGTTTCTAGCTTTTTAGTAACCGTGTGACCCTGATGGTCAGCAGCTAAGACCCTCGGTTTTCCTTCTCTATAACAGTGTTCAGGATCCCTGATGTATCTCAAATGATATTGACTTAGAAGTCAAATGAAATAATCCAGCTGTTGGAAAACCATGATGTCCTGTACCAACACCAGGTGCTTCTTGAGGTGTGCAAGGCTCTGAATGCTATAGGGGATGCAGAGATGAGCAAGGTGTGACCTCTCCCTGTGGAGAGGCTTCCAGCCTGGTCAGGAAGATAGGTCCTCAGCAACCCCGGAGATTAAGCTATGAGGGGAAGGCAAAGGACCTATATTCTGGACTATGAAGACTTAGGTAAAAGTAAGGAGACTTGAGTTGCATTATGGTATCATCTACTTACCAGTGTCATAACAGAGAGCCTACTAGGCTTCTTGGGGGTGGAAATGAAAAGGCACAGGGAGGTAAGCTTGCCCTAATGGAAAGAGTTACCCCCATTCTCTCATTAAAATGTGTAAGTATTAAAAGATTGAGGACTGTTTTATTGTTCCTTTATTTTTGAGGCAGTCTTACAAATCAACATGAATAGAGCTAAGCCTCCAATTCCTAGTGCATTCTGTCTCCAGAATTTCACCCCAAAATGCTGATGTGGGCTTTTTTTTTTTTTTTTCTGTTTCTATGATTGCAACGGAGAAGTTCAGCTTCATTTTTGCCTTTATAAACATATCTTCACTTAGACAAGCAGCAAAGAGGAGCAGTTTTGTAAATTAAAGGATTGCAGCCTGTGAAATTCTCTCCCATTAAATTCCAGTAGTGTATGAACATCAGAATATTAAGGAGGAAAAAGTCAGACTTAATATCACTGACTTTCAGCCAGTCTTGAATAAATCATAAACAGTCAAGTAAATTTGTTTTATGAGTGGTCAAGATTCTGAGATGCAGACATCTGTGATCTTCTTGGGTTATTTTGCTTCAGTTTAAGATGGCAGGAGAGATATCATACAGGGCTTCCCAGGCAGCTTAGCAGTGGAGAGTCTGCCTGCCAATGCAGGAGACGCAGGTTTGATCCCTGGATCAGGAAGATCCCAAAGAAGGAAGTAGCAACCCACTCCAGTATTCTTGCCTGGGAAATCCCATGGGCAAGGGAGCCCGGTGGGCTATAGTCCATAGCGTCACAAAGAGTCAGACACGACTTAGTGACTGAACCACCACCACCACCAGTGGTATCAGGCAGTACTATGAAGTATGGCAGGTGTATCAGAAATGCATTCAGCTCTCTGTTGCAACAAGAACAACCAGAAAGAACTGACCATGGTATAAACAAAAGTGAAAGGCTTATTTTGTCATTTGTAACAAGCCCTCCTAAGATTAAGGGCTGGAAGCAGCTTAACAAGGCCATCAGGGACCCATGCTCTCTTCATTTTTCTACTCCACCATCTCAGCAGAGAGAGCTCCAACTGCATATCTGTTCCTGTTATTGTCATAGAATGGCCGCTGCCCCGTTAGGGAGAAAGCACTAGGAGCAATAGGCAGAAGGACATGTCAGACAAATCCATCTGTCTCTCTTTAAAAGCTTGTATTAAATCTGAGCAAGTAGATACTTCGCTGGAGGTCCATTGGTTAAGGACTCCATACTTCCAATGCAGGGGGAACAGGTTTGATCCCTGGTTGGGGAATTAAGATCCCGCATGTCATGCAGAGGGAAATGATAGGATGGGAAAGATTAGAGATCTCTTCAACAAAATTTCATGCAAAGATGGGTACAATAAAGGACAGAAATGGTATGGACCTAACAGAAGCAGAAGATATTAAGAAGAGGTGGCAAGAATACACAGAAGAACTGTACAAAAAAGATCTTCACAACCCAGTTAATCACGATAGTGTGATCACTCATCTAGAGCCAGACATCCTGGAATGTGAAGTCAAGTGGGCCTTAGGAAGCATCACTACAAACAAAGCTAGTGGAGATGATGGAATTCCAGTTGAACTATTTCAAATCCTAAAAGATGATGCTGTGAAAGTACTGCACTCAATATGCCAGCAAGTTTGGAAAGCTCAGCAGTGGCCACAGGACTGGAAAAAGTCAGTTTTCATTCGAATCCCTAAGAAAGGCAATGCCAAAGAATGCTCAAACTACCACACAGTTGCACCCATCTCACACGCTAGCAAATTAATGCTCAAAATTCTCCAAGCCAGGTTTCAACAATATGTGAACTGTGAACTTCCAGATGTTCAAACTGGTTTTAGAAAAGGCAGAGAAGCCAGAGATCAAATTGCCAACAGCTGCTGGATCACTGAAAAAGTGAGAGAGTTCCAGAAAAATATCTATTTCTGCTTTATTAACTATACTAAAACCTTTGACTGTGTGAATCACAATAAACTGTGAAAAATTCTGAAAGAGATGGGAATACCAGACCACCTGACCTGCCTCTTGAGAAACCTGTATGCATGTCAGGAAGCAACAGTTAGAACTGGACATGAAACAGACTGGTTCCAAATAGGAAAAGGACTACGTCAAGGCTGTGTATTGTCACTGTGCTTATTTAACTTATATACAGAGTACATCATGAGAAATGCTGGGTTGTATGAAGCACAAGCTGGAATCAAGATTGCTGGGAGAAATATCAGTAACCTCAGATATGCAGATGATACCATCCTTATGGCAGAAAGTGAGGAAGAACTAAAGAGCCTCTTGATGAAAGTGAAAGAGGAGAGTGAAAAAGTTGGCTTAAAGCTCAACATTCAGAAAACTAAGATCATGGCATCCAGTTCCATCACTTCATAGCAAATAGATGGAGAAAAGTGGAAACAGTAGCAGACTTTATTTTGGGGGGCTCCAAAATCACTGCAGATGGCGACTACAGCCATGAAATTAAAAGACTCTTACTCCTTGGAAGAAAAGTTATGACCAACCTAGACAGCATATTAAAAAGCACAGACCTTACTCTGCCAACAAAGGTCCATCTAGTCAAGGCTATGGTTTTTCCAGTAGTCATGTATGGATATGAGAGTTGGGATATAAAGAAAGCTGAGTGCCGAAGAATTGATGCTTTTGAACTGTGGTGTTGGAGAAGACTCTTGAGAGTCATTTGAACTGCAAAGAGATCCAACCACTCCATCCTAAAGGAAATCAGTCCTGAATGTTCATTGGAAGGACTGATGTTGAAGCTGAAACTCCAATATTTTGGCCACCTGATACGAAGAACTGACTCATTTGAAAAGACCCTGATGCTGGGAAAGATTGAAGGCAGGAGGAGAAGGGGATGACAGAGGATGAGATGGTTGGATGGGGTCACTGACTCAATGGACATGAGTTTGAGTAAACTCTGGGAGTTGGTGATGGACGGGCAGGCCTGGCGTGCTGCAGTCGATGGGGTCTCAGAGTCAGACGCAACTGAACTGAACTGATGTCATGCAGTGCAGCCAAAAAATACAAATAAATAAAAGAGAAAGAAGCTGAGTGAGTTTACCCACCTAGCATTTTTCACTTACGTCTCATTGGTAAAAACTCATTGGTGGACATGGGCACCCCTAGACCAGTTACTAGAAGGTGACTGGGGAAAGGGATGCTGTAGACAGCAGCTGATTCAGCCTACCTACCGAACAACATCTGCCCACAACTGCTGCTGGTACAGATGTTTATGCCAAATAAGAATTTTATTATCACGGTTTAACCATCCTCATTTAGCCTCTTAACTTGTCCTTTTCTATATGTTTTGTTTTCTCTCTTGGTGTCTTGGCACCTTTAAAAGCTGTTATCATCAGGGAAGCGCACAGAGCGCACACTTCTCAGGTTTGAATGCTTCCTCTCTCCCACCAAGTTCATGGTTAATTTGTAACCATGCACAAGTTAGGTCCAGGCACTATTTGCAAAACCCAGCGCTTCTTTCTGAATCTGTATAGAATTGCCAGGACACTAAACCATCTCAGAAGGAAGGAATTTAAAAGGAGTGCTGATTGTGAAAATCATCTTAAATTATTTCAGGAATGCTGGAATGGATAAATACTCTATATGGTTTTTGTGAGAAAGTTTTAGTGCCTCTGTGTGGTCTTTGGACCATTCAGCCCATGTGCTACTATGCCCTCTGTGGTTTTTAACCAGATGCCTAGGGTATATACTGCACCTTCAAACAGTTAAATGAAGGCTAGTTTTTGCCTTTGATAACCTTTCTCATAAAGGGTAGTAGAAAGAGCATATAACCCCTTGAAGCTAAAAGCAACCTTCATTTATCACAGGGAAAAGTGTTTGGGGTTTTGTTTTGTCTTGTTTTTTGCCTGTTTTAAAGACTATGGAATTTATATAGATGTTTGTGCCCATATAGCTTACTACTATTTTTGTTCAATGCTGATTTCTTTTATTTTGTAATTTTACTAAAAATTGCATCCCACAGCTTCATATTTTCTAGATTGCATTTTGCATACCCTAACACATAGCAGCAATCATGGTTTTGTATCTCTAAGATAGGAGCATCACTGCATAGTAACTGAAAGTTAATGATTTTTAAATTAACTATAAATGAAAATTATTCAAAATTACAATGTTTTCTTCTCTGTCTTATAGTAATAGAAGAACAAAGAGATAGTGTATTGGTTGAGAAGTTTTGGAATCAGGCAAAGCTGATTTCTCATTAAGTGTCTGCCATTTACTGTCTCCATTTCCTCATTTGTTGTTGTTGTTGTTCAGTCAGTAAGTCGTGTCTGACTCTTTGTGACCCCATGGACCTCCACTATCTCCTGCGTACATTCATGCCAAGTCACTTCAGTCATGTCCGACTCCTTGTGACTGTATGGACTGTAGCCCAACTCAGGGATCAAACCTGCAAGGATTGAACCTCCATCTCTTTATGTCTCCTGCATTGGCAGGCGAATTCTTTACCACTAGTGCCACCTGGGAAGCTCAACTGTCTCCTTAAGTGTGCTCAGATTCATGTCTATTGAATCAGTGATGCTATCTAACCATCTTATCCTTTGCCTCCCCCTTCTCCTCCTGCCTTCAATCTTTCCCAGCATCAGCGTCTTTTCCAATGAGTCTGCTCTTCGCATCAGGTGGCCAAAGTATTGGAGCTTCAGCTTCAGCATCAGTCCTTCCAATGAATATTCAGGGTTGATTTCTTTTAGGATTGACTGTTTGGATCACCTTGCAGTCAAGGGACTCTTGAGAGTCTTCTCCAACACTCCACTTCGACACTCAGCCTTCTTTATGGACATCTCACATGACTACTGGAAAAACCATACCTTTGACTATATGGACCTTTGTCAGAAAATTCTGTATTTTAAAATGCTATCTGGGTTTGTCATAGCTTTCCTTCCAAGGAACAAGCATCTTTTAATTTCGTGGCTGCAGTCACAATCCACAGTGATTTTGGAGCCCAAGAAAATAAATTCTGTCACAGCTTCCATTTTTCCCCCTTCTATTTGCCATGAAGTGATAGGACCAGATACCATGATCTTAATTTATTTTAATGTTGAGTTTCAAACCAGCTTTTTCATTCTCCTCTTTGACTCTCATCAAGAGGCTCTTTTTTTCCTCTTCATTTTCTGCCATTAAGAGTGGAATCATCTGCATATCTGAGATTGTTGTCATTTGTTAACCAGAGGCAATTGTTCCTACTTCACAGTTATTTGTAAGGATGGAACTAAGGAATATAATGTGAATATTGTGCTAAGCACAGTCTGAGAGTATAACCTAACTCAGTAACTGGTGGGCATCTATATCAATACAACAAACAAGAGGAAGCGCTGGATTTGTAAGCCTAGCAGTACTGAATATGACTTTACCCTTCATTTATGAACAGTACACTAAAGCAGAGATTCAGTCTCTTACATTTCATTCCTCTATTTGTTGTCCTAGTGCAAAACTTTAATTTAAAACTTAAACAATAAGTAGTCATTGTCTGGGAAAAGCTACTTACATTTTATAACCGTGAGCCCAAAACCATGATCATCTTCCATATGGACAAAATTCCATCTTTAAGTAACATCATAAACTCTTCAAGAAGCAAGTGAGAGTAGTAACTTCTTATTTTGCTGATTTGGCAAACAGATTTAAGAAAAAAAAATACTAAATGCCTCAAAGATTTCCAGAAGTATTGCATTATCACCTTTGTCTACTCCATCTAAGCCCTCTTACCATTGAAGATGGTATAACCTGCTTCAGAATCACAGTACCAAGTACCCTGGCAGATAAATCCCAGTGTGGTTGGCCCTGGGAATATTTACACTGAACCATATTAACTACAGTGAAGCAGGTCCTTGTTTTAATTTCCTCTGCTAGGTTACAAATTCCTTGAGAACTTTTCTCTGAAAAAGTAATTGTGCATACCTTCAAGCAGTTTATAATCACATAGTATTCAATTGTGTGCTCATGTGTGCTCAAGTGGCTAAATTGTGCCTGACTCTTTGCAACCCTATGGATTGCAGCCCACCAGTATCTCCTGTCCACAGGATTTTCCAGGCAAGATTACTGGGGTAGGTTACCATTTCTTCCTCCAGGGAATTTTCCGATGCAGGAATGAAACCTGCATCTCCCGCACTGGAAGGTGGATTCCTTACCACTGTGCCACCTGGGACCCAGTAAATCATGGGAATTTTACAACCATTAAAACCACATTATCTCATTTTCAGTAATTAATAGCTGAGTACTGAAGACTGGAGAATTTTAAAACTGAAAAGTTTCAGATTGTCCCATTTCCTATCACCAAACACAGCCACTGCAAACATTCTGGTAAATTTCCATTATGCATCATTTTGCAAATTTTTTTAAAACTTATTTTAGTTACATGTACAATAATTTGATTATATTACCTTCATAAATATTTGAAATATGGACAGTCTGTCAAGTGACTATACCAGTTTACTTAAGCATTCCAGTTTCCCTATAGTTTGACGTTAAAATGTTTACCAGTTATTTCCTTGGGATAGAGTCCATGAAACGAGTCAAAGGTTTTATACATTTGAGCGGTACATGAGTACATACCCATTTGCAAATATGTTTTACCACTCTAGGTATCACCTTAAAAAAATATTGCTTTTTGATAGGCAGATTATTTGAAATTGCCTTTTTAAAATTAATTGAAATCCATTCTAGAACTTGGCAAGGTTTAAATAAGTAAAATAAAAGTATTTTGGCATATGGTATGAAATGAAGAGCTTAATTTTTCCATAATATATTGCTTTTTTAAATTTTCTAATTTCTACCTCTGTCTTTCAGTTTTACAGGAGATTCTAAACTTGCCTCCAGTATGCGCTATGTGGAAACACAATCAATGCAGATAGGAGCATCTTACATGATTCAGTTCAGTTTGGTGATGGGCTGTGGCCAGAAATATACCCCACACATGGACAATCAGGTGAAACTAGAGTATTCAACCAACCATGGCCTCACCTGGCACCTCGTCCAAGAGGTAAGTCTATTTTCTCTAAAACTCGTGATAGGTAGACTTCACCTTTTTACATAGTGAGCAGAGAATTCAAATTCTAAAAGTTTAGGTTTGGTTGAAAAAGAACAATATTATTTGTAACAGAACTGACATAAACTCAGAAATGGATTATAAGGATGCCTATCAGATGCTAAAGGGCAATTGAAAATCTTGAAAATATGGTAATAGATATACTAGGATGGTGTTTTCAACATTATTTTCTCTAGCTCTCTTTCTCTATTAAAGTCTCTTTCTTCTTTCCCTGTAGCATGTCTTCATCTGTTCTTTTATGTCTCTTCACCTGCAAGTAGACCACACTAAGAATATATCTCCTGCCTTGAAAAACAAAAAAGAAATACATAATTCCAGGTTCTTGAAATAAAACATACTTCTTTCTATATACATACTGGTGATTCATACATTCAGTATGATATTTATGCATATACTACTGATATGCATAAATATCATACTGAATAGGATAATGTTGCCAGGTGGTGCTAGTGGTGAAGAGCCCACCTGCCAATGCAGGAGACATAAGAGATATGGGTTCAATACCTGAGTCAGGAAGATCCCCTGGAGAAGGACATGGCAACCCACTCCAGTATTCTTCCCAGTAAATCCCTTGAACAGAGGAGCCTGAAGGGCTACAGTCCATAGGGTCTCAAAGAGTTGGACATGACTGAAGTGACAATATGTACCAAATAACAGTGTGACACTAACAGGTCAAAAAAGGAACCCTAATCCACCTTCTGTTTTTCCACGTGGCTATTTGAAGACATTTCATTGCCTTGTGGTGTCTCATTTATTTCCCAAATATTTCAGCTTCACAGAAGGAAAATTTATGGATTGTATCCATATTGCAAATGGTTAAGATTGTAACATTAGATTTCCCTAAGGTCTTTTTCACTTGTTTTGAGTGAGTAAACATATTGCTCTGAGGAAATAGAAGCTGAGTTAAATTTTTCCCTGATTCTCTTTTAGGAATGCCTTCCAAGTATGCCGAGTTGCCAGGAATTTACATCAGCAAGTATTTACCATGCCAGTGAGTTCACACAGTGGAGAAGAGTCATAGTGCTTCTTCCCCAGAAAACTTGGTGAGAGACGACACCTTCAGATATGACTATCACTTTAACTTTTACATCTCTTCTAGCATGACGAATATGAAGAAGAGTTAAGCACAAGATGGCAGTATGCATTCCTCTTTTTTTATTTTAGAATTGAAAGATCTTTCTTTTTGTACTGGGGATATTTGAAAAAAAGAGCTAATGAAAATTTGGTTTCCAAAGTGTCCTAGCTTTTCCTCATCTCTCTTTTTGCCTCAACTTTTCATTTTATGGGAAAACTCATTGAGCCAGTTTCTTTGGGTTTGACATATAAAGGAGAATGATACAGGAATCTAAAAACTCCTATGTCAAAAGTTTGGATTGCAAATCTGTTTTCTTCCTGCAAAGGCCTACTTTTTCTTTTTTTTTTTTTTTTTTCAAATATAAATTTATTTATTTATTTATTTATTTTAATTCTTTTATTTTTTATTTTTTTTATTTTTTTACTTTACAGTATTGTATTGGTTTTGCCATACATCAACATGCATCCACCACAGGTGTACATGTGTTCCCCATCCTGAACCCCCCTCCCACCACCTTCCCCATACCATCCCTCTGGGTCATCCCAGTGCACCATCCCCAAGCTTCCTGTATCCTGCATTGAACCTGGACTGGCGATTCATTTCTTTTTTTTTTTTTTTAACTTTATTTTATTTTTAAACTTTACAATTTTGTATTAGTTTTGCCAAATATCAAAATGAATCCGCCACAGGTATACATGTGTTCCCCATCCTGGACCCTTCTCCCTCCTCCCTCACCATACCATCCCTCTGGGCCATCCCAGTGCACCAGCCCCAAGCATCCAGTATCGTGCATCGAACCTGGACTGGCAATTCGTTTCACACATGATATTATACATGTTTCAATGCCATTCTCCCAAATCTTCCCACCCCCTCCTTCTCCAACAAAGTCCATAAGACTGTTCTATGCATCAGTGTCTCTTTTGCTGTCTCATATACAGGGTTATTGTTACCATCTTTCTAAATTCCATATATATGCGTTAGTATACTGTATTGGTGTTTTTCTTTCTGGCTTACTTCACTCTGTATAATAGGCTCCCGTTTCATCCACCTCATTAGAACTGATTCAAATGTATTCTTTTTAATGGCTAAGTAATACTCCATTGTGTATATGTACCACTGCTTTCTTATCCATTCATCTGCTGATGGACATCTAGGTTGCTTCCATGTCCTGGCTATTATAAACAGTGCTGCGATGAACATTGGGGTACACGTGTCTCTTTCCCTTCTGGTTTCCTCAGTGTGTATGCCGAGCAGTGGGATTGCTGGATCATAAGGCAGTTCTATTTCCAGTTTTTTAAGGAATCTCCACACTGTTCTCCATAGTGGCTGTACTAGTTTGCATTCCCACCAACAGTGTAAGAGGGTTCCCTTTTCTCCACACCCTCTCCAGCATTTATTGCTTGTAGACTTTTGGATCGCAGCCATTCTGACTGGCGTGAAATGGTACCTCATAGTGGTTTTGATTTGCATTTCTCTGATAATGAGTGATGTTCATTTCTTATATGATATTATACATGTTTTAATGCCATTCTCCCAAATTACGCCCCCCACCATAGAGTCCAAAAGACTGTTCTATACATCTGTGTCTCTTTTGCTGTCTCACATACAAGGTTATCGTTACCATCTTTCTAAATTCCATATATATGCATTAGTATACTATATTGGTGTTTTTCTTCTTTCTGGCTTACTTCACTCTATATTATAGGCTCCAGTTTCATCCACCTCATTAGAACTGATTCAAATGTATTCTTTTTAATGGCTGAGTAATACTCCATTGTGTGTATGTACCACAGCTCTCTTATCCATTCATCTGCTGATGGACATCTAGGTTGTTTCCATGCCATGGCTATTATAAACAGTGCTGCGATGAACCCTGGAGTACACGTGTCTCTTTCAATTCTGGTTTCCTTGGTGTGTATGCCCAGCAGTGGGATTGCTGGGTCATATGGCAGTTCTATTCCCAGTTTTTTAAGGAATCTCCACACTGTTCTCCATAGTGGCTGTACTAGTTTGCATTCCCACCAACAGTGTAAGAGGGTTCCCTTATTTTAATTGGAGGTTAATTACTTTACAATATTGTATTGGTTTTGCCATACATCAACATGAATCCGCCACAGGTATACACATGTTCCCCATCCCGAACTTAACATGTCCTTTTTTCTCTATTCTCCTTCAGTAAGAATGAAAATCATCCCAGGCAGAAGCCGCAGTAACTAGGGAGAAAATTTAATATTTGATAATATGAAAGAGAAAAGCACATTTTCCCCAAATATTGCATTGTTTCCTTTTAGACTGATCACTACGAGGCCTGTTTAAAGAATAGACTGTAGGATAAAGAGTGAAGACAGAAAGACCAGTTCAGGGGGTGTGGGGTGGTCCAAGCATCAAACGTTTAGGTGGCTTGGAGTATGATTATAACAGACATGGCAAGAGCTATCATTTGTGAAATTTATTTTAATGAAATCGGACTTGTTGATGGACCAGATGGGAGCTGGGATAGAATGGGAAGAATCAAAAACAGTTTCTAAATTCTGGGCCTGGGAAAAATGTCGAATGGTAGTACCACTGACTAAGAAGGGAGAGGCTGGAGGAGTGGATTTAGGACACTGGATTAAAAGTCATATGCTTCTTATGTTTTGTGCTATGAATTTTGAGATACTTATCTATTCAAGTAAAAAAGCCAATTGGACTTCAGAATCTGGAGCTTAAAAGGGAGGTTGGGCTTAAAAGTTAAAAACTATGAGTACTGTTTAAACCCTGGAACAAGATAAGCTCACCGAAGAAAGAAGCTTTGACCAGAAATTAGAACACCTGAGTTCTCAGTATATCTCTGTTAATGACTGACTTCATGCTTTAGCCATTCACAGCCTCTTCAAACGTAATTCCTTACGTATATGATGAATAGGTTGAATTAGATGATCTTAAAGATCCCGAGCACCTCTGGAGTTCTGTGTTTTGTGTAGCAGAAAAGGCATAAAAGAGACAAAAAATTATATTTTTCTGTGGTATCTGCTTTCCTAGACCCCTTTTTTAAAGAAAATTACTAACTCAACCCTTCTTGGACTATTTAATAGGAGAATTGGGCTCTACACAAAAACAACTGGCTAGATAACCACCTAAAATTATTATACCTCCTTTAGTTGAACATTGAATTACTGCATTATAGAAGAATACCTCCTTGATTATTTTTAAAGATTCATCATTATGTCAGTTTGAACAAAATGCTTGAACTTTAATTTCCACATATTTTTTATATCCAACTGTGAACTATTTCCTGGATACTCAATTATGCTTTGTATAACAAGTTGTTGCTTTCTCTAACATCCTACTCTTTTATATCTACTGCTGGGAATATAATCAAGATTTATATTTAATTTCAATGATATTCCAAGCATGTCTATCAAGATTATAAAAAAACATTATATCAAGCAATTGAAATACCTGTCAGTTTGTGCAGAGCTACTGAGGTGGTGTTTTTTTTTCTAATTTGCCCCCATTATTTCACCATTATGTATATTACCTCATTATTTAAAAACCACTGATTTTTATTCATTGACATGTGGGTTACCATTTCAAAATTATGATTGTAAGATAATCCTGACAATATATTTAAGATTTTTATTCCCAGAGTAAATGGTTTATTCTGGGAATGTTCCCAGAAACATTTTAAATTATTATCCTTAATTACCATAGTTTAGACAGTATCCCCAAAAGTACTGTCCTTTATCAAAACGGACTTTGCAAGTTACTTAACACTAAAATTGTATGTTGTATTATTATCTCTTAGCTTAAAAGATAGTACTACTGGATTGAGTTTTAATGTAGTTAAAAAGAAATCAAATTCTCATCAATGTTTATTAGGCATAAGTGCATGTGTGCTAAGGTGCTTCAGTCACGTCAACTCTTTGTGATCTATGGACTGTAGCCTGCCAGGATCCTCTGTCCATGGGATTCTCCAGGCAAGAATACTGGAGTGGGTTGCCATGCCCTCCTTCATTTATTAGGCACTTGAGAGGAAATATATTGATTCTTAAAGTCTTTAGTTTTTACACAACACCTGACATATTGTTGGGATATTCATTAAATGTTGGGAAATTAAATAGAATTTCAATTTAGTATGCCTTGATGAACCAAAGAGATGTTTTATTACAAGCCATATCTTTTTACAAACTGAAAAAAAAATCTACTAGATTATTCTCTCTTGACAGCTTGCCTTTATGTACATGTAGGTAAATTATTGAATTCTGCTTTTCCAAATTTCCTTCAAAGCCCTGGGTGAGGAAAGTGAAACTATTTCTGAAAAACAAACAGTCCAATAGGCTATTTATTTTAATATCTCTACTGACTAATACTTAAACTAAATATTATTGCAGTAATTGTTTAAAAAATAATGTTCAACTAGTTATTATCATTGTTTTTGTCCCTATAATGCTCTAAAGCTCTGCTGTAAAAATGAAGTATATTTATTCTCTTTGACTTGTCAACTTTCTTATGTGCATTTCAGACTTTTGCAGATGGCAGGTTTTTCCCAAGCATTGGGAGAAGAAATTACAGTTTAGTTTGTAGCAGTATTCCTTCTGCCAAATCTTTCTTCTGCTGTTTTGATTCAAGCATATGCAACTATAAATTGAACACAGACAAGCAAATGTGATCTGCATTGTCAAAGATCTGTTAACTTTAGAAGATATGCTAGATAGGACAACTTAGATTGAAATATTGAATATGTATACACCTGCTCAAAGAAATTATATTTTATATGAACTGAACGTTTGTTAGCCAATGAAAATTAATTTCATTTTTATGAGAGACATTTACATAAGAACAGAGCCTAATGAGACCCAAACAGCTGTCAGTTGCTGACTTCATAAACAAATCAACACCTAATGACTGAATGAGTTTCAGAATAATTGAGTAAATGTAATTACAGTCACTGAAGGTAGAAAATACAGTTTAGTCAGCTTTCATTTAATCTGATTCCTCAAGTTAGCTTACTATCAAGAGATGACTCAGTGGTATTTTATTTCACTCTAGAAGTTTATAAGGCTGGAGGGAATCAAATAAAAAAGAGACTGTCAAGTTTTGCTTCGTTTGAAAATCTATAGCTTGGATTTTAAATGCAGGTCAACTTCATTTCATGATCCACTAGGCAGTAGTGGCACATCCAGACTCAATCCAAAGTGCACAGGATTTTCTTCTTAAGAATACTTAATTTTGAGAGACAGACAGAGGCAGGGAGGAGGAAGAAGAGAGAGAGAGAAAGAGAAAATTGGCAAATTAAATATTTGTATTGGGGGTGATATTTAGCAGTGACGCAGCTGCAAATCAGTGAGATCACACCTTGTGTTCTCACATGTGATCAGCTGGAGATTGCTCACACAACTAATTTTTTTTTTTCTCACTAAAAATGAAGCCAATATTCAACTCTTTCACTTTCTCTTCTGTTAATTAACATCTGCACATGAAACTGTGGATTGTCATTTTAAATGGAATAATTCACTTTAAGTATTTTATCTTATGAAATATCTTTTCAAGAGTTCAGAGATACATGTAAGGATAAATTATTTATAAAAAGGATTTGGAATGTGTTTAATGTGATTGTTTAGAAGCGTAAATTAGGTCAGATTTCTGAAACCCTCCAACCCTATTTTAATATTTGAAACATCAAAACTTCAAAATAATATATGCCATGGGTTTCATGTAAGCATGTGATTATAAAGAAAATAAACTATCACCTCTGTCAGCAAATCACCAGAGCAGTCATTAAATTTTTGAGCTGGAAGGGATCCTAGAAATCAGTTCGCCCAATCTCCTAATTTGAGAGGTGAGGAACTAGAAGCTCCTGAAGGCTTAAATTTCCCACTAAAGGTCAGGCAGCTGATAAATTGCAGAGCCAGGGTCCTTGGGGTCAAGTCCCCTGACTCCTAACACATTCTTCACCCCATTACCTACAGAAGTCAGAAACAGGGTGCCCTTTCCCGGCCTTGTCCATCCACTCATCAGTTCATTTTTTAGCAGACTTTTTTTGTACGCTTACTTTATTCTGTTCCTGTGCAAACTACTAGATAAAAAGATATCCCTGTCTCCAAGAGAACTCACAGTCTAGACACCTGTGACCCTCAGCTTGACTCAGATTGTATCAGTCTTAAAAGAATATAGTCATCTCTCTAAATGACAGTGGTGCATGAGTCTTAATTTACTTGTCTTCTGTTGGGCTCAAAGATAATGTCCCTACTTTTATAGTAAGCTTTTCTAAAACACATTTCTTAATTGGATTATGAAAATTGTGATGGCTATTAGATTCCAAATATAAACTATTACCATGGAAGGGGACATCTGTCTCATTGTATGTACCAGGAAGAGCACTGATATGCTGCAAACCTGTGTCTACTGGGTGCATCTCAGTGAATCCTGAAATTATCCTACTATGAATAAAAATACAACATATCAACCACATATCATTAGTAAAATAAGCAGTAAAGGCTTAGTCTGGATTTTAACAGTCTGTTATGTACTTAGGGAATATTTAATATGTGGATAATTGATGCAGTAGACCTTAATGGATCATTCAGAGCCATTAAGATCAAGTGTGTCTGTAGCTAGTGTACTTGGGGAGGGTTTAATCAATTGAACTGAGCATGCACGCCTTTTCTGCACATTTTTTTGTTGTTGTTTATTCTCTCTTGTTTTGCACTTTGACCAGATAAAACTGGTCGTGGATACCTGAAACTTCCTAGAGGTGAAAAGTATGATGTGATTTTAAAACCACATTTTGTGGTAGTCAATGAATGGAAACCCTCTTGGCATTTCTCTCAGAATGTCTTCTTCTTTAGACTTTATATCTCATTTGAATCAGGGTCCCAAGTGTTTCTCTATGTGTAACAGACTGTTTAAGTTTTTATCTCCACTTAACATCAACTTGTCCATGAAAACCAAGCAAGTTAATGTTTTAGAAATAATAAGCAGGATTTAGAACCCAGACGTTCTTACTTGGAAAATAGTACAATGTCACCCATCCTCTCAATCCCAAAACAGCACCTGCAAACAAAACTTTTGTTTTATATTGAGAGCCAACTGGAAGTCTTCGAATAACTACTGATACATTTATTGTAAGAAACTGCATTACTGTAAGATAAACACTGCGCATTTTCATCTGTGAAAGACGGTTTTGTATAAATATTTATTTTTTAAAATTAGTCTATCTTCTTTTCTTTTCCTAGCATCAAAACCCTAAGCAACAACAGCAACAAAATCTGATACTGTATTTTTCTTTAAAATGTCTCAAATTAAGACTGATATAAATAGATAAGTAGATTTTTCTTCAAGATGGAATTGTTGAATCAGACAGTAACTGAGTGGAAATTAAACCACTAAAGAAAAATGATCAGCATCTAAATTCAAGTTCCAAAGAGTTAGTTCTCTGGAGAATTTTGAACTCTGGCGTTCTTTGTCTGTATGACCCATGTCATGTTTTTACTACTATACCTTGACTTGTTTCTAGGTCCAGTGCCACCCGCTTCCGTTGGAGTCAGAGCTATTACACAGCTCAAGACGAGTGGGCTCTAGACAGCATTTACATTGGGCAGCAGTGCCCCAACATGTGCAGTGGGCATGGCTCCTGCGACCGCGGCATGTGCAGGTATATGTGTCAGAAGGGACGATTGACTCTGCTTCTCTGGGTGTGTGTTTACAACGATACCACAACAGGTGCCATAAGACTTCTAGGGATAGCCTGATAAATAATGAAATAGCCAAAGGAAAACGATCCTCCTTTCTATCCTTTTTTTTTTAATTTAAATTTATTTATTTTAATTGGAAGTTAATTACTTTACAGTATTGTATTGGTTTTGCCATACATCAACATGAGTCTGCCATGAGTGTACATGTGCTCCCCATCCTGAACCCCCCTCCCACCTCCCTCCCTGTACCATCTCTCTGGGTCATCCCAATGCATCAGCCCCAAACAGACCATATCCTGCATCAAACCTGGACTAGCGATTCATTTCTTATATGATATTATACATGTTTCAATGCCATTCTCCCAAATCATCCCACCCTCTCCCTCTCCCACAGAGTCCAAAAGACTGTTCTATACATCTGTGTCTCTTTTCCTGTCTCGCATACAGGGTTATCGTTACCATCTTTCTAAATTCTATATATATGCATTAGTATACTGTATTGGTGTTTTTCTTTCTGGCTTACTTCATTCTGTATAATAGGCTCCAGTTTCATCCACCTCATTGGAACTGATTCAAAGGCATTCTTTTTAATGGCTGAGTAATACTCCATTGTGTATATGTACCACAGCTTCCTTATCCATTCATCTCCTGATGGGCTCTATCCTTATTTTAGATGTAAAAGATACTGTTGCATTTCAACAAGTATAAAGCCATATATTCTAAACCTCAGATGCAACCTCCTGGGTTTATATTTCAAAGTTTATCAGCTAGCCCTAAAGTCCTCTTTTTTAGTTAATAGGCTTGGCTATTGCCTCTCCTTCCTTCCTCTGGTAGTCTTAAAGCACAGGTCAAACAGCTGCTGCATACTGTCCTACATCACTTCACCAGAAGCTCAAGGTTGTATATAGAGGGAGATGGTGATTATTGCTAATGAGGATGATAGGAACACACTTGAATACTTAAAGACTCTAAAAAATACATAATTTAATCAGAAGGAGGAACTATAAAACATGGCCACAGTTAAGTGTTGGGTGAGCAGACAAACATTTACATGTGACCTTTTAAGCCTACAGGAAAATTTCACAATCCTTCCCCTCTACCCAACCACACATGTGCATATACGCCCATATCTTTCTTCATTATCCTCATTTCTACTGTTATAGCACTTTCTTTTAAAAATGGATTCTGTCCCTTTTTCCCCATGTGAAAAACTGAAGGTTGTTACCACCATGTACAAAGACTAACAGTGTAATGAAAAGTCTAGTGCAGATGCTAATACCTGAGCAAAACTGAGACGTAGCGAATGTTGCAGGTCAGATGGCTGTAGCAGTCACATATGAGTCTATCACTTGTTCACTCAGCCCTCCTCTCTCATAGGTGTGACCAGGGATACCAGGGCACTGAGTGCCACCCAGAAGCTGCCCTTCCTTCCACGATCATGTCAGACTTTGAGAACCCGAGTGCTTGGGAGTCTGACTGGCAAGAAGTTATTGGGGGACAAATTGTAAAACCCGAAGAAGGGTGTGGGGTCATCTCTTCTGGATCATCTCTATATTTCAGTAAGGTATGAGTGAGAGCCAAGAGTAAGCTATCAGGGCAGTGGCTATTTCAATATGTGACTGATGTTATGGAGCAGTCTGAACTCAGAAGGTACAAATGTGACGTAGTTTTATTTTTTCCCACTTTGTCTGCTTTTGATTGAAATTGAAGGTTGCTCAGTTGTGTCTGACTCTTTGCAACCCCATGTACTATACAGTCCATGGAATTCTCCAGGCCAGAATACTGGAGTGGGTGGCCTTTCCCTTCTCCAGAGGATCTTCCCAACACAGGGATTGAACCCACATGAGCATTCTTTACCAGCTGAGCCACAAGGGAAACCCAATACCGGAGTGGGTAACCTATCTCTTATTTTTTTTTTTTTCTTCTGCTTTTGATTGGACTTTGCCAAATTCCTGTGCCTTAACTCTATTTGAGAAATTCATAGTTTTATGCTTGTCTTTGCTTACTACAAATCCAGGTAGGTCAATCTAAAATTCCTGCCCCTCTTGTACCTGATTTAAAGCTCATTGCTTTCCTTTCCTCCAGTGCCAGCCACGCTTGTGTCTTGAGGGGCTTTGAGTGCGGCAGGGTCTTGGCCCCTTCTCATCCCAGCCTTTGAAGGGTGTGTGAGCATGTGGGTCTGGGGGTAAGGATGTGAGTGGTGGTGGAGCTTAGAAGTTAACAATAGCAACTCTGTAGCCAGACTACCTGTTTCAGTCTGATTCTGCCACTTCCTAGCTGTGTGACTTTGAACAAATTCCTTAACCTGTCTGTGGCTTGGCTTCCTCATTGGTAAAAAAAAAAAAAAAAACACCATATATATATATAATCAGCATTATTATGCAGGTTAAATGAGTTAGTACTTGTAAATCATATGGAACAGTACCTAACACATAGAAAGTACTTCTAGAAGTGTTTATTAAACTTGGATTAGTAAGTTTATTAAAATTATTAATATTAAACTAATTAATATTAAACTTATTGCCATTAACCCCAAGAATATGATTGGAGGAATGTGGGGTAATGATGAGGGTGGAGGTGTGCAGAGCTGTTCCTAGGGAACTAACCAGCTGTCCATCAATAGCAAACATCTCGGGTCCTATTTCCACTCAGTTTGGTGGCTGCTTGTGGTATCTGCTGATGTGGGACCATCCTGGTCAACTTGGGCTACTATGATAAAATACCATAGAGTAGGGGACTGAAACAGCAAACATTTTCTTCTTACACTTGGGAAAGCTAGAAAGTCTAAGATCAAGGCACCAACAGATTCAGTGTCTAGTGTGAAGTGACTGCTTCCACACTTGTAGGATGGTCATCTTTGCATTGCATCCTCACAGGAGGCAAAAGAGAGCGTGCATGCTAAGTCGCTTCAGTTGTGTCCAACTCTTTGCAACCCTATGACCTGGAGCCTGGCAGGTTTCTCTGTCCATGGGATTCCCCAGGCAAGAACACTGGTGTGGATTGCAATGCCCTCCTCCAAGGGACCTTCCTGACCCAGGGATCAAACCTACGTCTCTTACATCTCCAGCATTGGCAAGCAGGTGCTTTATCACTAGCACCACCTGGGAATCCCCAAGAGAGAGCAGAGAGAGAAAAAGCAGACTCTCTTGTTGTCTCTTCTTATAAGGGCATTAATTCCATCATGAGGACTCCACCTTCATAACTTAATTACCTGCCGAAGGCCCCACCTCCTAATACCATCCCTTTAAGGGTTAGTCTTCCAGCATGTGAATTTGGGAACACCTTAACATGAAGTCCATAACAGAGACTCCAAGTAGAAGTTTATCTTGCAGGCTTGAGCTTCCCCAGTGGAAGCAGACAGATCAGTATACACCAACTAGGGACTGAGATGCCAGCCAGAATCCCTAAGTCTGATTCTCTTGGAACAATCCTAACACACATTGGTTGGTGAGGAATGGGGTTGAGAGAACCACCTCCCTCTCCTCCCTTGCTACAGTCTAGGAAGGACATTCTTTTCTTCCTCTCTCCTCCAGTTCATCTCTCCATATAGTCTTCAAAAGGACTGCAGAGAGGAGCAGGTCCAGCTCTCCAACCTGAGCAGTGCATGCAACCGTAATTATTAGCAGCTCTCTTTAGAATGTGGAGTGACTAGTGCCACTTCTTTCCAGCAAGGACTATAGCCACCAATTCTAGGACAAGTGGGAAATGTCTCATTCCACATCATATAGCAAGTACATAAAGGTGGATGATATATCACAGGGCTGATATGTTGCAGAACCTGTTTGGGCAGAAATCCCAAACACATTAATTTATGCAAATGTAAAAATAGTTACAGCTTTTGTTTTGATACAGGTGCAGAACCAAGAATCAGCAAGTAAACAAGAGAGAATGACAGAAAATCAGGGATATATTCCATTTAATGATATTCTTATCTATTGACATTGAAGGTTCCCTGGTCATTATTCTTAGAGATGATACTCAATAAGTGACCAATACACATTCTATAGATCTGGATACACAGTCTAATCCTGCAGAAATGGAAACATTGTGTCTCTGATACCATCAGTTCTAAAACAAGATGATGAATCCTTGGGCTTCCTTTGTGGCTCAGATGTTAAAGAATCTACCTGCAATGTGAGAAATCTGAGTTTGACCCCTGGGTCAGGAAGATCCCCTGTAGAAGTGAACAGCTACTCACTCCAGTATTCTTGCCTAGAAAATTCCATGGACAGAGGAGCCTGGTGGGCTACTGCCCATGGGGTCACAAAGAATCAGATGTGATGAGCAACTAACACAAATGAATCCTTAACCAGTATGTACCCAAACAGCCCAGTAAACATGTGTGTTAAAAAACACAGATATTTTAAACATGTAAGGGTTACATATTAATATTTCTTCCTCTTAATTAAAGATGATGTCTGGAGTCAAGCTACCTGGCTTTGTACCTGGGCTCCAAAACTCATGTATTGGTTCACCTTGCAGAGTTATAACATCTTTCTGTGTCACATCCCACTGTGAAGTGGGATGTTGGGAGTGAGTTAATGCAGGTAAAGAATAAAGGATGGTGTTGGGCACATAGAATTACCATTATAAGTGTTCAGTTCAGTTCAGTCACTCAGTCATGTCCAACTCTTTGCAACCCCATGAATCGCAGCATGCCAGGCCTCCCTGTCCATCACCAACTCCCGGGGTTCACCCAAACTCATGTCCATCAAGTCCTTGATGCCATCCAGCCATCTTATCCTCTGTCATCCCCTTCTCCTCCTGCCCCCAATCCCTCCCAGCATCAGAGTCTTTTCTAATGAGTCAACTCTTCGCATGAAGTGGCTAAAGTATTGGAGTTTCAGCTTTAGCATCAGTCCTTCCAATGAACACCCAGGACTGATCTCCTTTAGAATGGACTGGTTGTATCTCCTTGCAGTCCAAGGGACTCTCAAGAGTCTTCTCCAACACCACAGTTCAAAAGCATATAAGTGTTAGCTATCATAATTATAGTTTATGAGAATGAATTTCAAATTGGTATCATTGAATATTTCCATAGGCATGCCCTGCCACTAATAAAATAAGCATTTCAAAAATAAAATCAATCTCTTCCTCCTGTACCAACTTTCTCTGTAAATTTTTGTCAAGATACCTAAAGATCATAGATTTACTTTTTTTCTCTTGTATCAGTCAGACCTATTTTGAATTCTAAGTGAGAGAAACTAGCTTAAGCAAAAAAGAAGGAAATTTAGTTCTTGTAATCAAAACAGGGAGGGCTTAGATGAAACTGGCCACAGAGATACCTAGAACTGGAAACTCAAATGCCCACAGAACTCTCTCCTTTACAGGAGACTCTTTTTTAGGTCAGCAGTCATTGTGAGAGTGGCCATGGCCACAGAGCCCTATAAGCAACTCCATGGGAAAATGTGAGTAAGGTTTCTGATTGACCAATCACATGTACATGAATGGTGTCATATGATGGGCATGGCCAGAGGTGTATCCTCACTCCATTGGCAGAGAGGTGGAATACACAGTTTGACAGCCCCCACCAGCCAGCATGATTGAAGTAGAGAAGGGATAGTAACCCAAAGGAAGGGTTCCTTAGAGGTTTGAAGTCAATCTAAAAACATGCTTCTGCCTTGTCATTCTTCTATCACCAGTGTTCAGGACAGTCTCCAGGACTGCTGCCCTAACTGCATAACTCATTTTCTTTTTCCAAACATGAACCCTTTTCTCCAAACTGGAAACTCTCCTCATCATCCCATATGTTGCCAATTTCCCTCTTTGCTTAGTCATCACTGCTTTCCATTATGCCTTCCACCATCTCTGATATCCATATAAAACTTTTGCGCAAATCCTGCTGCTTCTGATGCTGAATGTCAGCCTCTGCGTACTGGTGCTGAATCAAATCTCAGAGATGGAGTTCTGAGTGAAATAGAAAAGAAAAGCTTTGTTGCTTTGCCAGGCAAAGGAGGACAACAGTGTATTCCTGCCCTGAAAAACTATTCTACCCCAGGAGGATTTGGTGAGGAATTTTATAGCGGTAGTTTAAGAGTGGGGTTGCTGACCAAGATTGGGGTGTGTGTAGAGCCTGCACTCCTTTATCCTGGTCTCGCATAGTTTCTTGATGCTGCTCTAGTTCTTTTAATCTGGCTTCAGTGGTCTTCTCTGGAATGAAGAATGCAGATATCTTCCGCTTGGTGGGGGTTTTAGTTCTATAAAAATGCAAAGATATTGTTATGTGTTTCCCTTTAGGCAGAACAGGACTCTGCCACAAGGTTGCACTGTTGTTTATTGTTCCTCCTTTGTCTCTGCATCCTCTCCCTTCCCTGACTAGCAACTGTTTGAATCTACTCTTTGGGATTCAGGGAAGGTCCTGAAGGCTGGAGTCTGTTCCCTACCAACAAGGAACAGGGGACATGGAAAGGCTTTTGTACCCAGGAGCCCCACAGGGTCCTGCTTGGTTTCACTTCCATGGGGATTTCTGGGACTATGGCAGACGACACTGATCTCTCCTTTATTTGACTGCCTCTCTCATTGTCAATGTTTCTTACATATATAGATCATATTTTTATTTTTATTCTCACATTACCCAGAAAAATGCAGAATTACTGACTAAGCCAAACTTCTAAATAAGATGTTCTACTCAAAAATGCATGCCTTACATTGGGTATTTACCTATCCATAAATACCCTTGAGACTGAATAAATTGGAACCTTGATAATTGATCAGATGACCAAGTGGGATTTAACAAGGAATAGAACTTGGTCTGTAGCTCTAAATTGTCATTACTTTCCCTGCTTATGTCTGCAAAATCTCCCCTCTAGTTTGTTTATACAACACATGGTGTTGAGCTTGGTATAATTGGCAATCAATAATTATTTGAAGAAAGTAATGAATGAATTGGAAAGAAAAGTGGAAACAATAGGAAGTTCTAAAAAAATGTTATTTTCAAATAAATATAGTAAAATTATTTTTCTGCTGGGCTTTTTGATTAAAGATGACTTTCAGTTCAGTTCAGTCACTCAGTCATGTCCAACTCTTTGTGACACCATGGACTGCAGCATGCCAGGCTTCCCTGCCCTTCACCAACTCCCAAAGCTTGCTCAAACTCATGTCCATCGAGTCAGTGATGCCATCCAACCATCTCGTCCTCTGTTGTCCCCTTTTCCTCCTGCCTTCAATCTTTCCCAGCATCAAGGGTCTTTTCCAGTGAGTCAGCTCTTCGTATCAGGTTGCTGAAGTATTGAGTTTCAGCTTCAGCATCAGTCCTTCCAATGAGTATTCAGGGTTGATTTCCTTTAGGATTGACTGGTTGGATCTCCTTTCTGTCCAAGGGACTCTCAAGAGTCTCCTCCAACACCACAATTCAAAAGCATCAATTCTTTGGCACTCAACTTTCTTTATAGTCCAACTCTCACATCCATACATGACTCCTCAAAAAACCATAGCTTTGACTAGACAGACCTTTGTTGGCAAACTAATGTCTCTGCTTTTTAATATGCTGTCTAGGTTGGTCATAACTTTCCTTCCAAGGAGTAAGCATCTTTTAATTTCATGGCTGCAGTAACCATCTGCAGTGAATTTGGAGCCGAAGAAAATAAAGTCTGTCACTGTTTCCATTGTTTCCCTATCTAGTTGCCATGAAGTGATTGGACTAGATGCAATGGTATTCGTTTTTTGAATGTTGAGTTTTAAGCCAACTTTTTCACTCTCCTCTTTCACTTTCATCAAGAGGCTCTTTAGTTCTTCTTCGCTTTCTGCCATAAGGGTGACTCTGCATATAAGTTAAATAAGCACAGTGACAATATACAGCCTTGATGTTCTCCTTTCCCGATTTGGAACCAGTTTGTTATTCCATATCCTGTTCTAACTGTTGCTTCTTGACCTGCATACAGATTTCTCAGGAGCCAGGTAAGGTGGTCTGGTATTTCCATCTCTTTCAGAATTTTCCACAGTTTATTGTGATCCACACAGTCAAAGGCTTTTGGATAGTCAATAAAACAGATGTAGATGTTTTTCTGGAACTTCCTTGCTTTTTCAGTGATCCAATGGATGTTGACAATTTGATCTCTGGTTCCTCTGCCTTTTCTAAATCAAGCTTGATCATCTGAAAAGACAACTTTAATGGAAGACAAAACATGAAGTTTTGTAAAGTGTTTTAGAGATTTTATTATAAAGGCTCAAGATTTTAAAGACATTGCCTTTAAATTTTGTATTATTTTATGTAAACCCTAAAGACATTTTAACCTAAAATGTTAGGGAATACTGGAGCATATTTTCCACTCTCCAGCAATGAGAAAATCCTTAATCTATTATCTGAACACACATACACTCACATTACATGTCTATGTATACATAGATAGATAGATATAAATGCTCCTTGTTGTTGTTCGGTCGCCTAGTCATGTCTTGACTCTTCGTGACCCCATGGACTGCAGCACACCAGGGCTCCCTGTCCCTCACCATCTCCCGGAGTTTGCCCAGGTTCTTGTCCATTGCACCGTGATGCCATCCAGCCATCTCATCCTTTGATGCCCTCTTCTGCCTTCAGTCTTTCCCAGCATCAGGGTCTTTTCAAAAGAGTCAGATATTTGCATCAGGTGACCAAAATATAGGTCACACATATCTACCCATACACATAAATACATTGACCATAGTATGATAGAAAAAAAAAACTACAAACTATGTGTTACATCAGATTCTAAGTTCTGACAGAATGGTTTACCATGAGCCATTTCTTTTTTCTTTTTTACCCCCTTTAAAACAATGTTCATCATTTCAGGTCACTGAACAAAAGAAATTAATTTGTGCTACTCTAGAAAAAACATCTTCAGTGCCACACCAAGCATTTATATGATATTTTTCACCATTTACAAAAATCCCACAAAATACTCTCAGAACCATTATAGAGCAATACCATATTCTCCTGGAAAAAGAACACTATTCTGTGAATATTGCAATAGGCAATCATTCCAACCATCTAATTATGATAGCTGGATTTTTATACTTCTCATCTTAGATCTTTATCCTTCTGGCTCATTTCCAAATGCCAGGGTTTTCATAGAATTTTGCTGGGTGGGAATTAACCAGCTAGATTCTTCTCAAAATCATTCTTCCTGTACTGATCCTGAGGCATGAAAATTCTAGGACGGATTATAGTAATCTCTGAGGTGTTTCATACTTACAATATGTCAAGTCAATAGCAAGAAAAATGAAAGGCACATCTAATATGTTGAAAATGCATATTACTTTTAAGATTTCTTCTAATACATACATAAAATTGAGAGTTCCAAAAACCAAGTTCCTGTCTCAGGATTAACCTTAATTTTCTTTTTGCTGGCATCCTTGTCTATTTTGGGATCTTTTAATTGGCTTTAGATTTATCAGTAACTGTGTACTCCCATAATTATCACCAAGTATTTCCCCTGTGACTTCTAATAACTGAAACCCTTTCTTAATTAACTTAGTGGATTAGAGTGGAATTTAAATTATAAGTGTGAGGGATGCTTTGCTCTATACTGTGTATCCTCTCTCAGATTTTCTTCCCAACTTAATTGAACTTCTCGAAAACTCTCCAAGACCAATCAGTGCAATCCATGGATTAGTTTTGGCAGATTTGATTTGGGTGAAGGAATCTTATCAGCAAACATTTTTTCTATCCTGTTAGCATGTGTTCTTGCCTGGAGAATCCCAGGGACGGGGGAGCCTGATGGGCTGCCGTCTATGGGGTCACATGGAGTCGGACACGACTGAAGCGACTCAGCAGCAGCAGCAGCATGAGACCATTTACAGATAAATGATGACAAACTTGTCGATTTGTGTCTAATACATTTTGCAACAGAACTGTGACAGGCAGGGGCACTTCCTGTGACACTAAACAAAGGAAGCAAGTTACCGGATTTGAAGAAGTTTTTTAACATTTTTAAGACACAAAGAGATCATTTAGTGGTTGCAAAAACTTATTTAGTGATCCCTCCTACCTTCTCTGTTTCCAAGAGAGACACACAGGCTGACTGACTGGGAGCCCAAGAGACTTCAGTACTCTCTGTTCAGAAGTTTCTGTCTTACCTGTTTCACTTCAGTGCCCAGGTAGGAGTAGGGTCAAGGCATATGTATGCAGAGATTATTCCCTCAAGAAAGCATGCCATGTGATAGGCAAGTTATGTAGCATGTTATTTCACCTAATTGTCACAACACCCTATGTGGAAGGTATTATTACCCATATTGTACTTTTGAGGAAAATAAAAGCTCAGAAAGGTCACGCAGCTAGAGAACAGCATGAATCATGGGCTGAGATTCAAACCCAGCTCCAACTGATTTCAAAGTATGTGTATGATCTTTCTGCCCCATGACTCTGCCTGGAGGAGATTTACAAAGGGAATACTGGAAGTGTTTTAATTAAAATAAGTTTTGCTTTGTTATTAAAGACTTTTGAATACTCTTTGGTGTAATTAGCAGTTCTCAGGGGTCTCATAATCAAGTCCTGGATATTAATAGAATGTATCCAGGAACAGTTAAATAACATAACTTGCTCCTCTCAACAATAAAGGAGAACATGATCAACTTCACATAGAGCCAGGATGCTCATACAAATTTGAAACTGAAACGACAAATTGCTCCCAGATAATTGGATCTGTGATTTCTCTGTTCTTTGGAAAGGCTGGGAAAAGACAGTTGGTGAGCTGGGATCTGGATACTTCTTGGGTGGACTTTGTCCAGTTCTACATCCAAATCGGTGGAGAGAGTTCTGCTTGCAACAAGCCTGACAGCAGAGAGGAGGGTGTCCTCCTCCAGTACAGCAACAACGGGGGCATCCAGTGGCACCTGCTGGCAGAAATGTACTTCTCAGACTTCAGCAAACCCAGGTAACCAGTTCTGATTGCCTTCTAATGGTTTCAGGAAGGTTAAGGGTGATGTTGCTGTGTTTGAAACATTGAGTCATTTCAAGGAGAGATAACTCTTCATGATATAACACAATTAGATATGCAGAGAGACCAACCGAAAGCATTACTTCTAAGGCACACAGGGGAAAGGCAGAAACCAGCGAAAGCCAACTGGGTCTAACGAGAATCATAATATCCAGGAAAAGAGTCAGGTATGGTAGGTGGGAGATGGAGCCTGGAGAGGTTCCCCCTATACAGTAGAAAGGAAATTGATAATGGGGCCAACTGGTTTAAACAGTTTGAAGCTATTCAAAGTATATTTTTTCTAAGGAATAGCATTGTCAATCTGGAAATTACTGAGAATTCAGTAAAGTAAGAAGATTACTATATAGACAAACAAAAATTCAATAGCTTTTTTAAATTCCAGATATATTCCATTTTTATTTAAGGGAATTTTTCTTTAGGTCCTAACTATCTCACCACATTTTCAAAGACTTCTATGACACTAAAATGGTTAAGAGATTCTGAGTTGGAAGCTATCAGAAGACCCCATGCCGGAAAATACATAAATATAAGGAATAAGTTTAACAATACTGAGAATCTCTGTAAAGAAAACTTTAATAAAGCTTCAAAACTTCTTTCAAATTGTGAAGGAAGTGAACAAATAAATGGAAAATAATACAGCATCCTTGGATAGGAAAACTGAACATTATGATATGAAGATATCTCTTAATTTATATGTTATACTATTGCAACCAGAGTCTTAGTGGTAGTTTTTTTGGAACTTTATGTCTAGAAATATAAACTGACAAAAATAGTTTAAACTTTTGGTTAAATATAGAGGGATCCCCTACACGATATTATAATATATTGTATAACCTACATAATTAAAGTGGAATGATACCAGTGCATAGATAGAACAATCAAGTCAAATGACCCAGAAATTAACTCAGATATACATACAAACTTATATGTGAAAAAAAAAAAAACAGACATCAGTTATCAATGATAAAGAAATGGTCATTCAATCAAATGGTGTTAGAAAAAAATGGGTAGGCTCTTGGGGGGAAATATCTATATAGATTGTCATCTAACATCTCAGATGATAATGTTAAAGACTGGTTAAAGATTTAAACATTTAGATTACTATCTGATCTTGGGAACAGATCTAAACTTTCTATACATAAATTCAGTAGAAGAATTAACACGCATGTAACACATCCATTTCAAAGGAAATAGAAAAAAAATTAAAAAAAATAAACTGAGAAAGTATTGCAACAAATATGAGAAATAGAAGATCAGTGTTCCTGTAAAGAGCTCATAAAAATTATCAAGAAAAACACTAAGATCCAGTAGAAAAATAGGTAAAAGGAATGAATAGATGTTACAAAACAAGAAAGACATATGTTTAATAAAATACAATTAATATCCAACCTCTCTGGTAATAAAAAATGATACCATTTTTCAACAGTCAGCTGGTCATTTTTTAATAACACAAAATGCTCTTTCCACATGGAGCAGCAAGACAGGTGCTCTCATGTCATCCTGCATGCCATTATTCCGGGAAAGAATTTTGGAAAAATCAAGAGCCTTAAACATGACCATTTTATTTGGCCTGGTAATTCCATTTTGAAGAATCTTCCCTAAAGAAATAAACTGAGGTGTACATAAAACTATATGCATAGACTTTCATCACAGAATTATTTATAAGGAAAGATGAAATAAATAGTAGCACATCTGTATGATGAAAAATTATATAAATGGTAAAATGATCTTAAATAAGTTTACTGACATGAGGATGTGCTTATGATATAATGTTCATTTTTAAACTGTAAGATACAAAATTATACATATAATCTCACCTGTGTATAAGAGTACATGCTTTAATGTTATACAGCAAACTGTTAGCAGAGGCCATTCTCATGTGGTAGATTATCGGTGATTTATGTTTCATTTTTACTGGTTATTTATATTTTTCCTTAATAAAGTAAGAACTGTTTTGAAAAAAAAATTAATGCTATTTTAATGCAATAATATGCAAGGGAGCAGTTCTTTCTAAGGATTTCTTTAGAAATGTTATGACCATTGTCTTGGTAGTCAAAAGACATTGTTCAGTTAATCAAACTCAGTTGAAATATCTGCCTCCAAAAGATACCATAACAAATGGAGAAACCAGGACCAAGACTAAACTTGCTTACAACTTTAAACCTCTTGTCTAATTTGTCTAAACTTAGAAACTTCTCAAAAATACCAAGAGATCAAGCAAAACTAAACTTTCTCTTGTTGCTACTAGTGTTATTTTAACAGCTGCTAAGAAAAACAGAGTTTTTCCTTTCCTGGCACTAAATGATTTGCTTTTATGCAGATTTGTCTATCTTGAGCTACCAGCTGCTGCCAAGACCCCCTGCACCAGGTTCCGCTGGTGGCAGCCTGTGTTTTCAGGGGAAGACTATGACCAGTGGGCAGTTGACGACATCATCATTCTGTCTGAGAAACAAAAACAGATCATCCCAGTTGTCAATCCAACTTTACCTCAGGTATTTCTCATTATGTCTAAACTCCAGGATGACATAGAATTGTAAAAGAGGATGGGATTACTGACTCCTCCAAGGATTTAGTGCTTGACACTTGAACATGTAGTTTGGTTTTATGTGTTTGCACTAATATTTTTTTACCTCTCTATGCTACTCTTTCACAGATTATTTAGATGTTAAAAAATGTAAAAAAAAAAAAAAAAGACTAGAAAGTTTGGCCAATTCATTAAGCGTGATTATTAGTTTGTTTATAAAATAATTAGATATATAGTGGCAAAATACTTTCAGTTGTTAAATAATCAGGAGAAAAACTTCATGGCAGTTTAAAAAACAGTTTGAGAGTCTGACTTATTTTCTTAGAAACACAGATGATACATGGTAATACACATAGTAGCATGTCATGAACTGAAAATTCCTTTCTTCTTTTCAAAGCTATCAAATTGCCTTTCTGTGTTGTTTGTATTGTTTCTATTAGAACTTTTATGAGAAACCAGCTTTTGATTACCCTATGAATCAAATGAGTGTGTGGTTGATGTTAGCTAATGAAGGAATGGTTAAAAATGAAACTTTCTGCTCTGCCACGCCATCAGCCATGGTGTTTGGAAAATCAGATGGGGACCGATTTGCAGTAACTCGAGATTTGACTCTGAAGCCTGGATATGTGCTGCAATTCAAGGTATTTATGCGTAAACTTCTTGCAGATTAAGGAGTAACCATCTTCCAGATTTGTAAATGAAATTCACAAAGAACACAAAATGTTCATATTTCTGTTAGTGAAGGGACTCATCTGAACAAACAGTTTCCAACAGTCTTGGAATGGCAAAGCTTTTTAGCTCTACCCATAAGGATAACAGCTTGTCAGTTTTTAGTGAGCCCCAGAAGTGGCTGTGTCACTGTGTTTCTTTAAGTGCTCGTGGAATTCGATCAGAATTAAAAAGAAAGATTACTTTGAGGACTTCAATCTGATTGTGACTTAATGAATCCCATGCTTTTGGATGGTAATGGATGCGTTCTCCTTTTCAGCTAACTAGTACTTTTTAAATTTGCGAGTAATTTTATGTTTTTACTATGGAGTTTTCAAATAATTTCTTTTCCTTTGATTCAATATATTTTTACTTTAATTATCATTGTTCTCTTAAAAGCTGCTTATTTTTCAGTGCTGTGATAACATGTCAACATGGATAGCAAGTATTTACTTTGACAAGCTCTTTTTTCAAAACCCTAATCAAAATTTCATTGTGTTTATAATAAAATCCCATTGGTGAATTCTGGGGTCGAGAGTAATGCATTTTTAATGATCCAGCACAACTACATGGTCCTTACATAACGGCAGGATGCAGATGTTAAATAATTTACAAATGGAATTATTAAAGAGATCAGATGTTTATGGGAAGCTCTTCAAATATAATTTCCAGAGGTCTGTAAACAAGGCAGTGAGTCATAAATAAGATGATTAGTGAAATGTTATTCTTCTCTGTTTAGATTTTGATGCTAAATTGCCATGGAAAACCATTAATAATGGTGTACAACTATATTACTTTGTTGGTACTGCCTAAAATGGGAGTAGAATAACAGCAATAGCAATACATTGTCAGAATAGTATGCTGTTTCTCATCTGGCACTTTTTCTAATTAATTAGCCATAAAATCATGATAGTGTAGGTGTTGAACTCTGCGAGGTGGTATTCTAAAGTTTAAAAATCTAAATAGAGAAAATATTATTAAATGTTTCAAAACATAATGCAAAATGCCTAAGAAAAGTCTCAATTCTACAATCACACCAGAAATTGTTGTTTTATAGCTATCAGTTGGTAATAGGCAGGTAATATGAGTCATTTAGGAATTGTTAATGTATATTTGGAATCTGTAATAAGAACTTGATGTTATTTGTCCAAAAAAGGTACAGTGCTGGTTAAGTTTTGATGACTGCCTGCCTTGTGTCAACACTAAGTGCTAGGAATACAGAGATGAGAAATGTAGCCAAGCCCTCAAGAAACTAGCAAGTGAGCCAGAAAAGTGAACAGTTGCAGTAGAATCACTGATGCTGTGGGAGTACCTGACATGGTTCCTGGCATATGGCAGGTACTCCAAAATTATCTATTAGTTAAATGGATAGATGGATGGATGAGTTAAAATAGGAAGTTTCTGGAAATACAGAGACTTAGCAGACTGCAAAATGGAGGAGGTGGGAAATTTCAGCTAGAACAGAGTGTGCAACTATGTGAAAATACAGGAAAGTGCAAATGAGAATGGAAATGTTGGAAATTTGAGTTTAGAGCCAAGATAAGGTTGATTCTAATGAGCTTTATGTGATACACTAAGTCACTGAGATATTAATCCAAGAGCAATGAGTCATGGAAGATGTTTAACCTATTGAATGTGAGAATCAGACCTGTGTTTTAGAAGGATCATTCTATTGACTTAACAGGAGGAAAAACTATTTATAAAACCTTTACTGTGTTCCAGGCTTCTTTTTAGGCTATGAAAATAGCTAGGAATAGAGACAAAGAAAGAACAAAAGAGAACAGATAGAACAAAAAGGACAAATGCCTTGAAGTAGGAGTGTGCTTGGAAAAGTTCAAGAAACCACAAGGACACCACTGTGACTAAAGCAAAGTGAGGAAGGGGAGACTGGTAGGGAAAAAAAAAGATCAGACTTTGACTTTTGCTCTACATAAAATGGGCTTCCCTGGTGACTCAGATAATAAAGAATCTGCCTACAATGCAGGAAACTTGGGTTTCATCCCTGGTTCGGGAAGAGCCCCTGGAAAAGGGAATGGCTACCTGCTCCAGTATTCTTGCCTGGAGAATTCCATGGACAGAGGAGCCTGGTATGTTACAGTCCATAGGGTCAGATATGACTGAGCAACTAACACTGTACCTACACTACATAATACATAAAATAGCTAGCAGAAGAGTGACATACTTTGACTTAGACATTTAAAAAATCACACAGGTAACTGAGTTGGGAGTACACTGGCAGAGTCAAAGGCAGAGATAAAAAGACTGCCAGGCAATTATTTCAGTGATCCAAGTAATAGATAATGGAAACTTGGACCTGTGAGACAGTGGAAGAGGCAGAGAGATGTGTTCAGATTGCTGAGTGTATTTTGAGTAAAGTGACAATGCTAGAGAAGTCATCAAAGAAAGAAATGAGGAGGCCAGACTAAGGCATAGCCTGGGACTATAAGTAGATGTTCTGAAAGATGTTAAAGGTGCAGTCAACAGGTTTGGGTAACCTATTGGGTGATAGAATGAATTCTAGAATGACTCCCACATTTCTGGCTCAAGTCACTGAAATCAGAAATTCAGGAATAGGAAGATTTGTTTTAGGGTGGTGGATGATGAGAAGACTTGGACCTGTGGATTTAGGGATGCCTGTGGATTGCTAAGGGTTTCCCAGGTGGTTCAGTGGTAAAAGAATCCACCTGCCAAGACAGGAGATGCAGATTCGATCCCTGGGTCAGAAGGTCCCCTGGAGGAGGAGATGGCAACCCGTTCCAGCATTTTTGCCTGGGAAATCCCATGGACAGTGGAGCCTGGCAAGCTACAGTCCATGGGGTTGCAAAGAGTCAAACGTGACTGAGCACACATGCTCATGGATTGCTGAAATACAAACACACAAGAAGCAGTTATGTACATTGTTCAGAGAGCCTGAGAGTATCTGGGAGTCATAAGGATTTAGAAGGAATCTGAAATTATGATTGTGAATGAGATTAGCGAGCTTGTATGGAGTAAAAAGGTAAGAAAGCCAAGAATTGAATTCTAGAAAACATCAGCAGTTAAGAAGCAGGCTAAATGGTCCATAACGAATAAAATCACAAACTTGTCACAGAACTGAAAGCTCCATTGACTTACCTACTTTTGCCATAAATCTAAGACAGAAAGCTAACTATGTGTGCCCAGTGTGACTCCTCTCACCACAGGCCAGCCAAAGGCTATGCTAACTAAGTAATATAATAAAAGCGTTTGTGTTACAAGAGGTGATCTTGCATCTTAGAGGGTCAGGTCTTTGTTTTCTTGACATTTAACTATGTAAACTTGGATAAATGAATCACAGTAGAATTGCCACTAGCCATATTATAAATCCTTCTGAGAGATGCTTTCTAGCTCTGAGCATGGAATTAAGGAATATATGTGTTCTTCCCATTTTTGACAGACTGACTCAAGCTACTTTACAATCACAAGGAGGAGCTGGTTGACCTCTTGAGCTCTGACCCAATTTTATTTGCCTAGGGACCTATCTTTCCTTCATCCTTTATTTTTTGGTCATGATTATGTTCTCTTGCGTTCTTCAATTTTTTCTATAAAATTTGACTATTCTTAGTTATAAAGCCTTATACAATCCTATGATGGCGCCAACCAACAAATGAAATAACATATGAATAGATCATGTGATCTAAGACAGCATGTGATTAAATTTCAGGAAGAGTTTCACATTTACAACTTTAAAAAAATATAAACTAAAACAGTAATACAATCATTTATATATTTATTAATTTAGAAAGAAACTGTCAAAGCTTTAGTAGCATTCAGTGCTGTGTAAAACTGATTCATTTGAATCTAAGTGATTAAAAATGAACACATATAAATAGGAAATTCACAGTTTCTACATTTTGATTCAGTAGTACTACTCCTAGATATTGGTATGCTTCCTTATAAAGATTAGAAGAGAAAACAGAAAAAAATGGTTGTTCTAGGGGCTTCCCTGGTGGCTCAAGTGGTAAAGAATCTGCCTGCCAATTCTGGAGAAGGAAGTGGCAACTCACTCCAGTATTCTTGCCTGGGGAATTCCATGGACAGAGAAGCCTGGGGGGCTACAGTCCATGGAGTCGCAAAGAGCTGGATACAACCGAGTGACTAACATACACACACACCAGTGTAGGAGACACAGGTTCAATCCCTGATCCAGGAAGATCCACATGCCTCAGAGCAATTAATCCTGTGCAACAAAACTATTTAGCCTATGCTCTAGAGCCCAGAAGCCACAACTACTGAGCCCACATGTTACAACTACTGAAGCCTCCCTCCAGCCCATAGTCTGTGCTCCACAGTAAGAGAAGCCACTTCAGTGAGAAACCTGGGCACCATAACTAGAGAGAAACCCCTGCTCGCCACAACTAGAGAAAAGCCCATGCAGCAACAAAGACCCAGCACAACCAAAAATAAATAAATTTATTTTTTTTAATGGTTGTGCTATAGCATTGTGATATAGGTTGCATTTTTTACAATTTTTTGAATATTTTTAATCCTGTAATGACAATCATCTCCACAAGTGCATAGAAGAGCAATGGTTTATTTCTGGATTATGTTGCTTATTCAATGCTGTGACAGAAACTTAATTCTTTCATATAAGTTGACAGTGATTTCTTACTGAGCTTTTGTAAGAAAACAGAATAAAGATGCCTGTCCCCCTAAAGCAGAGGACAGCTTCAGTGACCTTCATGTTCTAAAGAGGACAGCTCTCTATCATCTGCTTCCCTCTGTTTGTATCCTCAGTCTGGGAAAGGAAAAGAAAACAGTTTCTTGACTTCTCATCTTTTGTCCAAGACTCTGATCACATCTATGCTCTCTCTTCTCTCCTGTAATCTCAAGAAGTCCACAAAATGGGAAGCTGGTCCTGCTTTCTATTGAAAAGCCCCTATTGTTTTTACAGAGATTTCCGGACACTATGAAAAGATCTTGGTTGGAATTGAGCTGCATGTCTTATCATTGTAAATTTGTGCAAACTCAGTAGAAAGAAGCCTGACTGCTCTAGCACCTAATTTGTTAAGTGATGTCTTGAAACCAAAACCTGTGTAATTCTGTCTTTCTTTTTAACAGCTTAACATTGGGTGTGCCAATCAATTCAGCAGTGCTGCCCCAGTTCTCCTTCAGTACTCTCATGATGCTGGAATGTCCTGGTTTCTGGTGAAAGAAGGCTGTTACCCAGCTTCTGCAGGCAAGGGATGTGAAGGAAACTCCAGAGAACTGAGTGAACCCACCATGTATCACACGGGGGACTTTGAAGAATGGACAAGAATCACCATTGTTATTCCAAGGTCTCTTGCATCCAGGTAAAGTGCCCATTCTTACCATGTGCCATAGTTGCCATTTCTAAGGAGCATATATTTATCTCAATACCTTCATTTCATATATCTCAATAACCTAAAAGAATTCATAACCTCTAGCAGTATCTATCCAAGTAATGACTCTTGAGAAAATGACACACACATTTGTGAAACAGTTTATTCACTTACTCATCCATTCATTCATTCAACAAATACTTATTGAGCCACCTACCTGTGCCAAGTTCTTCCTGGGCACTGGGATTACAGCATTAACCAGAAGATGTTTAAAAGCTAAGTGAGTTATAAAGCATTATTGTAACAGACTTTCACTATGTGGTGATTTTTTTCTAACTTAATGCCTCCTTGAATAGACAATTTGAGATATCTCATCATTAAGATACATATTAATACAATAGAGAAAAAGATTTTAAATCAATTGACAGAAGCATGAGCTAAATGGATTAAGAACTTGAAGCAAATTAGTTTTTGTAATAAATCAACAAGTTTAACTCTTAGCTTCCTGGCAGCTAGGACAAAGTGTGAGAGGTCAGGAGATAGGGTCATTTGGTTCTCATTGTTGAATAAGATAAAAGAAAATATATACATTCTGATAAAAAAAATTAAGTGTACTTTTTTCTAAAATACATTTGTAGTGCCTATATGTATCTTTGTGTTGGGTGGAGTAGGTAACATCAAGATCAGTGTTTTAACTATATTTTTTTCATAAGATAAAAGAAGCATTCAAGTGGACACTTTTTAATTGAATCCTAGAACATAATATTCAATTGTGATTCAGTCAAAGCATTTCTGTGCAGACCTGAGATGATATAATAGGTCTATTTGTACTGCTGGTGATGTAATTTAATATAGAGGTTGCTGCTGCTGCTGCTGCTGCTGCTGCTGCTAAGTCGCTTCAGTCGTGTCCAACTCTGTGCGACCCCATAGACGGCAGCCCACCAGGCTTCCCCGTTCCTGGGATTCTCCAGGCAAGAATACTGGAGTGGGTTGCCATTTCCTTCTCCAGTGCATGAAAGTGAAAAGTGAAAGTGAAGTCGCTCAGTTGTGTCCAACTCTTAGTGAGCTACTCAGTAATGCCATTCAACATTATTTCCAGCCTTACTTTCTTCCTAGAATATGGTAGGACTCTTTAAAGTTAGGCATTGCCTAATGAAATGTGAGTGGAAATTTAACATATGACTTTGAGTCCATGTGCGTTTTGCCATCATATCTGTTTCATGAAAGCACCTTTTGTGATGAAGCTTACATCAGTCTGGGTCCTTGCATTTCTGCAATCAGCAGACTTTCTTACAACCTGTACTGGACATATAGCATAAGCCAGAAATAAACTTTTGTTGGGTTAACCCACTGAGACTGGGGGCTGCATATTACATCAGCATAACATATCTCATCCTGACTGACAGAATGATAAAAGCTAAGAACCTATGGGGGTGGTTTATCTATAATGTTTGTAGAGACCATTCTGTATATAATATTTCACCTAATTGATCACCAGATTTATATCTAGCTGGATATCCTGGTTGTGTTCTCTTCCTTCCTTGTTAATTAGTTATGCATACCTTCAAAAACTGCACCATAGATTTTGGTATACAGACTTCTCAGATAGGTAAGAAACTTGTATGGTCAGGATATATAAGTTTCTGTGGTAATCTACTAAACTTTGGAGCATAATCTTTAAATGCCAACTATTCCAAGAAAGAATTCATCAGTCATTGGATCTAAGATCAACTTATAAGTAATTTTTTGTCTTTGCATGCCAGTGTACTTTGTTGTGTATCAGAGAGATTCAAATGACTTGGTTTGTGCCAGAGTTGATGAGTTGACCTTCTTTAGTGAAATTTAATAATTTGACTTGCATTCTGCTTTAGTTAGGATACAGGTCTAGCTACTATAAAAGCAAAATAAATCAAATGCTTAACAAGGCTTAAACAAGATAGAAATCCATTCTTTACTGCATAATAGTCCAAAGGTGAGCAGTTCAGAAATGACAGGATATCTCTGCCATTCTGAACACACAACTTCTATCTCTGGATCCAAGGCAGCTATTCCAGACCTTGTTATACCTCTCAACCAGTGGAAGGAAAATGATCAGGAATGCATAGGTGCATTACTTTTTTTATATATAAATTTATTTATTCTAATTGGAGGATAATTACAATATTGTATTGGTTTTGCATTACTTTTTAAAAACTATCATTAGTCCTTTTTCATATCCCTCAGTAGAGCCTAGGATAATATTTGTACAGTTACCTATTGCTGTGCAATATTCCTCTCCAAAACATAGTGGCTTAAGACAGCAGTGGCTTATTATTTCTCATGGTTTTATGGAATTGATTGGGTAGTTCTTCTGCTCATCTCTCCTTTATAGTGTAGCTTTTTTCAGTTGGTAGGTTGATTAGTGTCTGGGATTAGTAGGACCTTTATCTCTATGTGGTTTTCATCCCAGTATCCACCCCAGTATTCATAACAATATCCACAATTGGGTGGTTCCAGTGTTAGAAAAAAACAAAAGTAGAAGCTGCCAGGCTCTATCTTACTGCCACATCCTAGGGGTCAAAGCAAGTCACAAGGCAAGTCTAGATACAGAGAGTGAGAAAACAGACTCCTCTTTTTGATAGAAAGTGCAGAAAAATCTTATAGAAGATATACATAAGTAGGTGTGATCCATGTGAAAGTGAAAGTTATTCAGTTGGGTCCAACTCTTTGTGACCCCACGGACTATACAGCCCATGGAATTCTCTAGGCCAGAATACTGCAGTGGGTAGCCTATCCGTTCTCCAGAAGATCTTCCCAACCCAGGATTCAAACCAGGATCTCCTGCAATGCAGGCGGATTCTTTACCAACTGAGCTACCAGTCATTGTTATAACAACCTAATATAGTTTGTCCTAGCCCTGTGATTCATATCTGTTCCCCATGAAAATACACTCACTTTCCTCCCAAGACCCTCAAAGACTTGTCCCATCATAGTATCAGGCTCTAAGTCACTTATCTCATATCAAGGTTCCCTGGATATGACTCACAGATCTAGGAACTGAAAAAAAAAAAAAAAAAGATTTATCTACCCCACCCCTACCCAACATACAACAATGAGATAAGATAAACATAATATAATAATAATATATATAACAACATAATAAACACTGCCCACTCAGGAAAATGAAAAGAATGGGAAGCACATAGCAAACACTGGTTCACCAGAATTCTGAAAGCCAACAAGATAGCTGTTACAGCAATGTCCAGGATAAGAAAGTTTGACAGTTCTCCTCCTGGTAAGTAGTTCCCTAATCTTTTGTTCTTCTCAGGTGTTTGTTCTACTCTATAGGCTTCATCCTCTGAGACATTTTTCCTTTTCCATAAGGACATATCTGCCTTTGGAGCTAAATAGCCCTTTCATCCTGCTTATTGCCCTTCTCAAACTGGGCATTGTAACATAGCAACCCTTGTAATCCTCACCCCCACCACTGCCCTTCTCTCCCCATGTTTTTCTGAAACTGTTCACTTCAGTTGCTCAGTTGTGTCTGACTCTTTGTGACACCATGGACTGCAGCATGCCAGGCCTCCCTGTCCATCACCAACTCCTAGAGTTTACTCAAACTCATGTCCATTAAGTCAGTGATGCCATCCAACCATCTCATCCTCTGTTATCCCCTTCTCCTCCCATCTTCAGTCTTTCCCAGCATGAGGGTCTTTTCAAATGAGTCAATTCTTCACATCAGGTGGCCAAAGTATTGGAGTTTCAGCTTCAACATGAGTCTTTCCAAGGAACACTCAGGACTGATTTCCTTTAGAATGGACTGGTTGGATCTTCTTGCAGTCCAAGGGACTCTCAAGAGTCTTCTCCAACACCACAGTTCAGAAGCATCAATTTTTCAGTGTTCAGCTTTCTTTATAGTCCAACTCTCATATCCATACATGACTACTGGAAAAAACATAGCCTTGACTAGATGGACCTTTGTTGGCAAATAATGTCTCTGCTTTTTAATATGCTGTCTAGGTTGGTCATAACTTTTCTTGCAAGGAGCAAGTGTCTTTTAATTTCATGGCTGCAGACACCATCTGCAGTGATTTTAGAGCCCAAGAAAATAAAGTCTGTCACTGTTTCCACTGTTTCCCCATATATTTGCCATTAAGTGATGGGACCAGATGTCATGATCTTAGTTTTCTGAATGTTGAGCTTTAAGCCAACTTTTCACTCTCCTCTTTCACCTTCATCAAGAGGCTCTTTAGTTCTTTTTCACTTTCTGCCATAAGGGTGGTGTCATCTGCATATCTGAGGTTATTGATATTTCTCCTGGCAATCTTGATTCCAGCTTGTGCTTCTTCCAGCCCAGCGTTTCTCATGATGTACTCTGCATATAACTTAAATAAGCAGGGTGACAATATACAGCTTTGACATACTCCCTTCCAATTTGGAACCAGTCTGTTGTTCCATGTCCAGTTCTAACTGTTGCTTCCTGACCTGCATACAGGTTTCTCAAGAGGCAGGTCAGGTGGTCTGGTATTCCCATTTCTTTAAGCATTTTCTATAGTTTGTGATGATCCACACAGTCAAAGGCTTTGGCATAGTCAATAAAGTAGAAATAGATGTTTTTCTGGAACTCTCTTGCTTTTTTGATAATCCAATGGATGTTGGCAATTTGATCTCTGGTTCCTCTGCCTTTTCTAAATCCAGTTTGAATATCTGGAAGTTCATGGTTCATGTACTGCTGAAGCCTGGCTTGGAGAATATTGAGCGTTACTTTACTAGTGTGTGAGATGAGTGCAATTGTGCAGTAGTTTGAGCATTCTTTGGCATTGCCTTTTTTTGGGATTGGAATGAAAACTAACCTTTTCTTCTGAAACTGTGGCCCAGCCTTATGTTTTCCAAATAGACAAGTGCAACATGTCATGAAGCTGGGGAGCATAAGGGGGTAAATCTTTGCTGCAGTGTCTAGAATACCAGGATATTGGAAGACATCACTTTAAAAGTAGTCCATAGAATCAGGAGCCAAGGAACACAATGCTGGTGTGATATCCCAAAGCCAGATAATATAGAGTTGAATCTGAAACTGCAGTTTGTTTGATGCTAAGTAGAATCACCCAGTTGGTAAAGCCACATCTGAGAAATAAGAAAAGACTGTCCTTATTATTACAAAATGAGCCAATATTTTGAGGCTTCCAATTTATCAATATTTTCTTAGATCTCAGCTTTTGGAAGACAAAATCTTATTCATTAGGATTTGGCTTCCTGGTTTGTTTGAATACTATCCAACTTGCTCGGGATGGCATTTGTGATAGAGAGCTCTCTACTACAGAATAGTAAATATGTTACTGCTTCAACCCAAGCAAATGAGCTATTATTTGTTTCTTCTGCAGTATGTTAAACTCAGATATCTCCAAATGCAGTGTTGGAAAGCTGAGAATTGTAAGTGAAAATTGTTAAAATTTGGAACTATTTTGCCACAAACCAACATGCTTATTATAATAGTTACTAGAACATTTTTCTTTTACAAATAATTCTAAGCTGATTTTCTCAAAGGAACAGTTTGTGCTCATGTTAATTCTCTTGGTTCTTGCCTACAGAGGAGGAACATTGGTGGTGGTAAATATGTGCTGGTACCTCCCTGCTGACTCTCATCCCGAACCATACAGCCACTCATCCTGCTCTTGGCTCTCTATGCCAAATGCAGAAAGTCAGCATCTCTGGGAAGGGCTAGAAGCTCAGCTGCTTAATATTCTGCCCAGTGTCTCCTCCACCACCACACATCACAAGACAAAGCAGTGCACAGGTGCTTACCTTCCTGGTTTAAGTGGCAGATGCAACACCCCTGTGAAGTGTGGTGGGCTGAAGGACAGGGGTAGAAACTGGTTCTCCAGGTCGCTCAGGCATCCTCTGAACAAAGATGACAATTGGAAAGGGAGTAAAGAGAGAGTGTGTTATCTTCTACTACCTTATCTGGAACATGCAGGATAAAGGGGAATTTTGCTTTCTGAGGGGCAGAAATTATAGATCCATGTTTCTCTGAGTTCTATTATAGAAACTTAAACAGAAAAGGCAAGTGTGACTTTAATTTAAAAAGACTTCTACCAGGGAATCAAAGTGTTTCTTTTTTATTATAGGTGTACAGCCTATCTTTTGGAAGGGGCACAGAGATCTTACCATTTTACTACAAACAATTGGCAAAAGATGCTTTTCACCAATTCCATTTATTTCCTTTGAAAGGAAAAATATCTTCACCGGTTAAATAATATTATGACTCTATTGGGAAGAATTTTCCTAAAGCCCATGGCTTTACAATTGTACTTTCTTTTTCTTTTCATTTTTTGGTTTTGCTTTGTTTTGCTAATCTTCAATTCTGTTCTCTTTTGCCTTAATAAATAAGACCAATACATTTTGAGTTAACTTCAAAGGAAATAAAAGATGCATTTACCTTCCTTTTGACACATTGAAAAATGTGTTAAGGCTTGCATTAATAGAAATTAATCACTGAAAAACTTTTTAAACCTAGTAAACAACATTGTTGCCTACATTTGTAAATGTGCCAAATGTAGATAACTTAAAATAATGAATAAGAAAGCCAGGGTTATGATTCAGTGTTGCCAAATTACCATAGTTATTTGAAGAGCCAGAAAGAAATGTACTCTGATACTGCTATATTATTTTCATAATAATAGAGGAGAAAAGGAACCATCTTTATCTACAATTATCTTTGATAGTCTTCATTAATCTTTAAGATTCTTCACTCTTCTTTACTTAGAGACTGAATTAACTCAAGAATCTATAAATAATGGCAGCATAATTAATTGGTATTTAGATAATCTAATCTATTGTCCCTCTTTAATGTTAGTAGAATTGAGAAGGAAGAGATGTTTTCTTGTTATGAAGTTATAGATGTAGGTGGGTTTCCATGTATTTGAAAGGAAACGAGATGTGTTAAAAGGATTGGAAATATTAGAAAGCAACTGGGAAAAGTTTTAGTTTGGCAGCCTCAAAACTTATGAGGAAAATAGGACTGGGCAGTAGCCCAGGCCACTCGTGTTCCAGGGTTTTGAAGCACTGGGACCAGGTCCCTCTTTTGTTTGTTGGCAGTTACCAGTGTTCGTTGGCAGCCCAGCTGGTTGCTAAGTTTGTAGAAAAAGCATCTTGAAGACTTCAAGATGAAAAGTGAAGAAGGCAAGGAAGGCAACAGGTGAGAATAGAGCTGTCAGTACAAACTTGATTCTTTCCTACCAGAATCATGCAAATGGCAGAGCCATAGTCCCCTTATTTGTCCTAACAAAGTACATTCTATTTGATGGTTTCAAAGATTCCCAAATATCCTCTTAAAATATGCAAGAATAAAAAAAGCTATGTTTCTGGCCATCAGAATCTTCTTTATCTGAAATCCTCCTGATATTTAGACATTTATGCTGAAGAAAATATCAAGAAGTTTTGAGAAAGATTTGAGAGAGACACTTTTGAAGGTTAAGTGTCCAATCAAGTGAACGTGACTTCCAAATAAATATGTATCTCTTGAGTTTTTCTGAACTGTTCTGTATTTCAGTGCTTTGGTATGAGATATTGGTACAAGAAACACATGTGCTGTTTTTCCCAACAGTAAGACCAGATTCCGATGGATCCAGGAGAGCAGCTCCCAGAAGAATGTGCCTCCTTTTGCTTTGGATGGCGTATACATATCAGAGCCTTGTCCCAGTTACTGCAGTGGCCATGGGGACTGCGTTTCAGGGGTGTGTTTCTGTGACCTGGGGTACACTGGTAAGGCTGCAGACAAGTCTGATGATCTGTTTGTAAAATATTCATCTCTGAGTACTATATTTCATGTTACTTTTTCCAAGGAAATATATTCTTAAGTATTTATTCTTAAGTCCCAAAATTATAGAAATTTGTAACCTAGGCAAATGAGGCACTGAAATATTTTGTAGTTTTGAGCTGCCTAAGAAGGGAAAGCATGATAACACATATTTCATCCCTTAAGTATATTCATTTACTAATAATAGTGATAATAATTAACATTACTTGAATCCCTACTTCATGCCAAGCCCTACAGTAGGTGTTTTTTATTTCACCTCATTTAATTCACAGATAACCCTATAACATAGTACTGTCGTTGTCCCTGTTTACACTTGAGGAAACAGACACAAAGACACACAGTAACTGTCCCAAGGTCACACAGCTAAATGTTGCTAGAGCTCAGCTTTAATCCCTGGCAGCCAAGCTCTTAAGCATTAGGCGTCCTGTGCTCTTTACATTGCTTTTATACGAAGTGTAATTTTATACATTTAAAGTAAAAGTCAACTTACGAAATGATAAATGCAAGACTGCCAAACAAAAACTTAACAAGAGAAGTATTTTTTGACCACAATCACCCTTAGATGTTGCTACAAGCAAAAGCAAAAAGGAAGCTGAGATTAAAGAGTAAAATGGGAGAAAATATTATAAGCTTTGTAATCTTTTTATAGAATTTTTCCTGGAATTAACTTCAAAGGATCCTTCCCAGCTTTTCAGTGTTCTGCTCTTCATCTGGCATGTGACTAAAGACACACATATGTTGTTACAGGCCTTCTGTAGAGTGTTGTCACTCATAGTTTCAGGGTGTTTTTTCTTAAATCTGGGATAAACTCCCTATATTGATCCTCTAATACGAGGACAACAAATGAGCACGTTTTGTTTGTGGACAAAATCTTGTATCTCAGTTTACACAAATCCTCTGTTTAACAAAAATCATGAGACCGTGTGGTTCCCTCTGTGTTTGTGTTTAAAATTTTAGAATAATAGAAGCAGAATACTGTTTTGATGATAGTAGAGATGACTGTCGGAGAAGGCAGTGGCACCCCACTCCAGTACTCCTGCTTGGAAAATCCCATGGATGGAGGAGCCTGTTAGGCTGCAGTCCATGGGGTCTCTGAGGGTCGGACACGACTGAGCAACTTCACTTTCACTTTTCACTTTCATGCATTGGAGAAGGAAATGGCAACCCACTCCAGTGTTCTTGCCTGGAGAATCCCAGGGACGGGGGAGCCTGGTGGGCTGCTGTCCATGGGATCACACAGAGTCAGACATGACTGAAGTGACCTAGCAGCAGCAGCAGCAGTGATGACTGTATTTCAGGCAGATGCTTGAGGTTTGAATTTTCATACGGTTTCTTCCCCCTAACACCTATAGCAATGTCTCCTTTGCCCACACACTAATGTACCTTCTAATGTTTCATGATTTTAACAAAACCTGTCTCCTCTGTATTTCTTTTCTCGGAAGCTGCACAAGGAACCTGTGTGTCTATTGTCCCTAATCACAGTGAGATGTTCGATAGATTTGAGGGGAAGCTCAGCCCGCTGTGGTACAAGATAACCGGAGGCCAGGTTGGAACAGGCTGTGGAACACTTAATGATGGCAAGTCTCTCTACTTCAGTGGCCCTGGAAAAAGGGAAGCGAGGACTGTCCCTCTGGACACCAGGAATATCAGGTAAGTAGTTAACTGGTCACTTCTTCATGAACATAATATTTACCTTACTGTATGATCTAACCTAAAACACTGTTCTTTTCAGAGTTCACATAGTGATGTTTCTCTACATAGATTCTGATATATAAAAATGAAGCATAAATTTATAATAAAATAGATTCTGCAAAACTTATACTCTAATTCGTTAATCAGCATGCAGTCATCACCAAGGCCTGTGTGTCTAATATATGTCAGCTTGGTTTTCTAAAGTTCTCTGTTATTATGAAGATTATTTGATATTAATTTTAATATATGCCAAGAGAAACAAATAATTTTTTGCAACTTTGAATTCTGTGTCCAAAAATGTGGTGCCCCATTTATCTAAGTTTATTTGTATTCACTTATTGAAGGCTATTCCAGAAATTTAAAATACCTACACTGACACCTACTGGTACAATAAATAAGTGCTTAGTTTTAAGGGCAAATGAAATAGTAGCACATCTAAAATATAACTGTGCTTCTTTAGTTCTAATCAAATTATTTTAGAATTGGAAGAAAGGAAAAGAAATGTTTGAAGCTTTTAGAGCTTCTTCTCACTAAAATCTGGATTCTGTGTCATATGTTTTCTACCTTCAGTCTCTTTCCCCTTCCTTCTGAGTCCTTCTCACAGAGCTAACCCTGTCATGTAGCTTGGTTTATAGTGACTGAGGCATAGATTACATCGCACTAATTGAGAGACAGTTGTTAAAAATTAAACCATCTGAGTTTAAATCCATAGTAGAAGTAATTGTCTGGCCCTAAACAAATGTAACATACAAGTTTTTAATGTTAGATTTTTCCTCCTGAGTTTCCAAGGATAGTATCATCTCAATTTAAAGGAATTCCATTTCAGTGATTTCATTAAGTTGCCTCAGAGTGTCATAGGGAAATGAAGTTAACTTGTTTCCTTTTGTTTAAATCATTATTCCAAAATAAAATTAATGGTCATATCAATTAACTTTTCTGAATGGTTATAGAATTAGCCTACTATCTAATCTATGTAGTTTCTGCTTGTCATATGCCCTTTGTGTTTAAAAACAGTACCTAAGAATTACAGGAGTTTTACTTTTTACTGTGTCAAAATACAGAAGGCTAGATGTCTTCTGAACTCATGTTTTTAAGTAAACTGAGGTGTGGTGTTTTGGGTTTTTTCCCCCCAGACTCGTTCAGTTTTATATACAAATTGGAAGCAAAACTTCAGGGATTACCTGCATCAAACCAAGAGCTAGAAATGAAGGTAAGGTGCTATATTTCCATAAAAACTACAGTTACTCCTAGCAAAGTAGTTCTTTCTCCTCCCAAAGTTTGGCTGAAATTTTGTAAACTGATTTATTGTTCAATTGCTCAGTCATATCTGACTCTTCACAACCCCATGGACTGAAGCACACCAGGCTTCCCTGTCCTTCATCATCTCTGAGAGCTTGCTCAAACTCATGTCCATTGAGTCACTGATGCCATCCAACCATCTCATCCTCTGTCATTCCCTTCTCCTCCTGCCTTCAATCTTCCCCAGCATCAGGGTCTTTCCTAGTCAGTCAGCTCTTTGCATCAGGTGGCCAAGTATTGGAGCTTCAGCTTCAGCCTCAGTCCTTCCAGTGAATATTCAGGGTTGATTTCCTTTAGGATTGACTGATTGGATCTCCTTGCAGTCCAAGGGACTCTCCAGAGTCTTCTCCAGCACCGCAGTTCAAAAGCATCAATTCTTCTGTGCTCAACCTTCTTATTGGTCCAACTCTCACATCCATACATGACTACTGGAAGAACCATAGCTTTAACTAGATGGACCTTTCTCAGCAAAGTAATGTGTCTGCTTTTTAATATGCTGTCTAGGTTTGTCTTAGCTTTTCTTCCAAGGAGCAAGCATTTTTTTTCATTTCATGGCTGCAGTCACCATCTGCAGGGATTTGGGAGCCCCAAAAAATGAAGTCTGTCACTATTTCCATTGTTTCCTCATCCATTTGCCATGAAATGATGGGACCGGATGCCATGATCTTTGTTTTTTGAATGTTGAGCTTTAAGCCAAGTTTTTCACTCTCCTCTTTCACTTTCAACACGAGACTTTTTAGTTCCTCTTTACTTTCTGCCATAAGGGTGGTGTCATCTGCATATCTGAGGTTATTGACATTTCTCCTGGCAATCTTGATTCCAGCTTATGCTTCATCTAGCCTGGCATTTCGCGTGATGTACTCTGCATGTAAGTTAAATAAGCAGGGTAACAATATACACTCTTAATGTACTCCTTTCCCAATTTGGAACCAGTCTGTTGTTCTATGTCTGATTGTAACTGTTGCTTGTTGACCTACATACAGGTTTCTCAAGAGGCAGGTAACGTGGTCTGGTATTCCCATCGCTTGAAGAATTTTCCACATTTTGTTGTGATCCATACAGTCAAAGGCTTTAGCATAGTCAATGAAGCAGAAGTAGATGTTTTTCTGGAATTCTCTTGCTTTTTCGATGATCCAACAGATGCTGACAATTTGATCTCTGGTTCCTCTGCCTTTTCTAAATCCAGTTTGAACATCTGGAAGTTCTCAGTTCACATACTACTGTTGAACCCTAGCTTGGAGAATTTTGAGCACTACTTTACTAGCGTGTGAAATGAGTACAATTGTGTGGTAGTTTGAACATTCTTTGTAAATGGATACACTACCCTAAATCATTCCTTCTCCTCTCCATCAGTAAACGGGTAACTGCAGAGAGCCCTGGTCTCTAAGTTTCCTCATCCAGATCCTTAAGCCTAGAAACATATTTGTTTTGGGAAAACCTGTTCCTTTACAGGAATTCCCAAGTGGCACTAATGGTAAAGAACCCACCTGCCAATGCAGGAGACATAAGAGGTGTTGGTTCGACCCCTGGGTCAGGAAGATCCCCTGGAGGAGGACATGGCAACCCATTCTGGTATTCTTGACTGGAGAATCCCATGAACAGAGGATCCTGGCAGGGTACAGTCCATAGGCTCGTAAAGAATCAGACATGACTAAAGCTACATAGCACACACACACACATTCCTTTATAACTTTACACAAGGAGAAAACAAAACTGCAGAGACTTAAATTCAGCACTGTAGGGGACTAGGAATGATTGCAGTTCATACACTGCTTCCTGCCTGTAAACAGATCCTTTGGTAGAAGGAGCAGTTGTTGGTTATAATAAATATGAATTTTTACTGAGCAGTTATATATGCAAGGCACTGTTCCAGGTGTTCTATCTGTTAATGCACTTAATCCTCACCATATCCCTTTGCCATAGGTACTATAATTTATCCTATTTTACAGATGTAGATGTTGGGGCACAGAGAGGACAAATAACTTACTCAAGATCACGCTATCAGTAAGTGGACGAGCAGAGATTCAGACCACTAGAGCCTATTCCTCTCCCCTTCCCCAGATCCCTATTCTCTCAGACATCCACACCATCTTCTGCCTCCATGATTCAGTGCTGAAAGAAATGCAAAAACACTTCAAGTATACATAGTTGGCCTTCAGTTGCTATACAGATATGATAGGATTCCTTAAGGGACCCTACCTATGAGTTGGTTCCTGGCATAAAATCCATAAGCTTCTCAGATGGATCCTCCTCCAAACTTTGATCTCATGAAAAGCATGTGAAGAATTTTGCAGCTTTCAAGTTTGTTATTGTCTCAGGCATAACTATGTAAAACATATTGGCTTAAACACTACAGTAGCCATTAGTCAGTAGAGCCACCGATAGCTCTGTTCATCAGTTCTAAATATCCTTGGCCTTATCATTAGTAATTGAAAGCTTCCTTGACTTTTCTAAGTATCTCAGTACTGTTAGTCTAGTAATTATCCAGATCATCTATACATTGAATCAGCAGTCTAGAAACTTGTATTTTGTATTTCCTGGTCTCTTTGACAGCGTTTATTAAGAATCTGCTCTAAGCTAGGCACTGTTCTAAGTTTCATGGATACAGTGTCACCAAAAGACAGATGCATCAGTCTTGATGAGCTAGGTTATGCTACAGTGACAGGCAACTCTCAGTCTCTGTGGGTTAAAACATCAGATTTGTCCTCTGTGCTGCATTTTCCTCATGGGTCATCTGAGGTTCTCATCCAGCACCCAGGATAATGAAGCAGCTGCTGGGTAGCTTCTGGGTGTTGCCAGCCATGTGGTGGAAGGAAAGAGCACATATGGTAAAGGGGACAAGAAATGCAAACTGCCATGTAGCAGGATGGCAGTAATGAGCACAACAGACAAAAGCGCTACCGTTAAGAGAACTTATATTGTAGTAAGAGGAGTCAGAACATCAAGAATAAAAGAAATGAGCAGGATGTTAGATTGATGGGCTAGAGAGAAATAAATAAGCTGATGAGATAGAAAGTAAACTTATGCTGGGAAAGATGCTGATTTCAACAGAGTGATCTGGGAGTGGACTTACTGAGAAAGTGACATTTAAAATGAAATCTAAAGGGGAAAGTGTTAGTTGCTCAGTCATGTCTGGCTCTTTGTGACCCCATGGACTGTAGCCCACCAGGCTCCTCTTTCCATGGGATTTCCCAGGCCAGAATACTGGAGTGGGTAGTCATTCTCTTCTTTAAGGGTCCTTCCTGATCTGGGGATCAAACCTGGATCTCCTCCATTGCAGGCAGATTCTTTACTATCTGAGCCACCAGGAGAAGGCTTCCCCGGTAGCTCAGCAGTAAAGAATCTGCCAGCAATGCAGGAGACTGGTTCCATACCTGGGTTGAGAAGATCCCCTGGAGGAGCAAATGGCAATCCCCTCAGTATTCTTGTCTGGGAAATCCCATGGACAGAGGAACCTGGTGGGCTGCAGTCCAGTTCAGTTCCTATGACGGGCTGCAGTCCGTAGGATTGCAAATAGTCAGACACAACCAAGCACACACATTAATGGTGAAAAAAGCCACAACAGAAAGAGCTTAAGGCAAGTTTTCCAGTCAGAAGAAACAGCAAAGGCCATGAGGTAGAAAAGAGTTGTGGTGTTGGAAGAACAGAAAGAAGGCCAGATGGCCTGGGGCTCGTTAAGGTTTAGGAGTGCTGGGGAGAAGAAGGAGAGGGACAGAGCCAGGTCACGCAGAGCCTTGCTGGCCATGGAACAGAGGTGGGATTGGAATCCACTGTATTGGAAACAACTGAAGACTTTTAGGTCAGGCAGTGACATAACCTGATTTAAATTTTTATAGAATCACCCTACAGAAACAATATGTAGTTCAAAACAAGAGTATCTCTAGAGCACATTCTCCACCCACATGGAAACAGGAGCTTTGAGGGATGCAAAGGTAGACGGAGTTCTGTCCCAGAATCTTGCTTATTGACTGGAGAGGTGGAGAACCTGAATGTTGTCTTTAAACCTTGTGATAGAATTGCTATTTAAAAGTAGTTCGTGGTTGGAACATGAAGCAACTGTGTGCATGTGCATATATGTATGACTCTTCTGAAAATTACAAATCCATACCCCTATTTGTATATGAGGAAAAAAAAAGAAACTCTGACCAGGGTATAGTGGGAAGCATCCACTTACTGACCAGAGGCTGTCCTCTACTTTAACCTCTGATTATAATTGCTCTCATCTGCCTTCTGGGACTTTTTCCCTTTAGGAACACAACTTCTTCTCAACAACCCTGAGCCGTTTTCTTGAACTCACTGCTGCCTGTGTAATTTACATCCCACAGGCATTTCTCAGCCTTTTATTGAAAACTGGTTGTTAAAATGTAAATCTGCCTAAATCCTTGAACAAATCTCTTCCAGTGATAAAAGTAAAGATTTTCTGCATACTCAAGCTGAAGCCTCAATTTGCATATTTGGAATTAAAATCAAAATTAGGCTATTTTCAGTAAGACTGGGAAGAATGAGGATGGAGGTGTCATTTTAAAAGGGCAATGTTTTATGTTCCTTAAATATTTGGTAGTTGAGCTGAAATGGCTTGGTTTATTCCCATGGACAGTGTTTAGATGACACAGCTAAAGAGGGTCAGTTCAATTCAGTCACTCAGTCATGTCTGACTCTTTGCGACACCATGGACTGCAGCACACCAGGCTTCCCTGTTCATCACCAACTCCCAGAGTTTGCTCAAACTCATGTCCATTGAGTCAGTGATGCCATCGAACCATCTCATCCTCTGTCGTCCCCTTCTCTTCCTGCCTTCAGTCTTTCCCAGCATCAGAGTATTTTCTAATGAGTCAGTACTTTGTATCAGGTGGCCAAAGTATTGGAGTTTCAGCTTCAGCATCAGTCCTTCCAATGAATATTCAAGGTTGATTTCCTTGACTGGTTTGATCTCCTTGCTGTCCAAGGGACTCTCTCTCTCTCTTCTTGCTGTCCAAGGGACTCTCAAGAGTCTTCTCCAACACCACAGTTCAAAAGCATTAATTCTTCAGTGCTCAACCTTCTTTATGGTCCAACTCTCACATCCATACATGACTACTGTAAAAACCATAGCTTTGACTAGATGGACCTTCGTCGGCAAAGTAATGTGTCTGTTTTTTAATAGGCTGTCTAGGTTTTTCATAGCTTTTCTTCTAAGAAGCAAGCGTTTTTTTCATTTCATGGCTACAGTCACCATCTGCAGTGATTTTGGAGCCCAAGAAAAACAGGCCCAGAGATTGATAAAAAATAGATAGAGATACTGCTGTTTCCCTTTCTTGCATTTCTCCATTCTTTCATACTTACCTGAGAGGCATTCCATTGACCTGAAGAATTGGGGGCCTCCTCTCTGCAGATCTTGCGGTTGCCTGCAGGTGTATGTGACAGTCCTGAAAAAGCTAATGTGGAGGAAGGCAGCAGGCAGAAACCAATTGGAGCAGGGACCACTTGAGCCGTAATTCTCATATGCTCATATACATCTGAGTCCTTTCAGTTCAGTTCAGTTCAGTTGCTCAGTCGTGTCCGACTCTTTGCAACACCATAGACTGCAGCATGTCAGGCCTCCCTGTCAATCACCAACTACTGGAGTTTACTCAAACTCATGTCCACTGAGTCGATGATGCCATCCAACCATCTCATCCTCTGTCATCCCCTTCTCCTCCCACTTTCAATCTTTCCCAGCATGAGGGTCTTTTCAAATGAGTCAGTTCTTCGCATTAGGTGGCCGAAGTATTGGAGTTTCAGCATCAGTCCTTCCAATGAATATTCAGGACTGATTTCCTTTAGGATGGACTGGCTGGATCTCCTTGCTGTCCAAGGGACTCTCAGGAGTCTTCTCCAACACCACATTTCAAAAGCATTAATTCTTCAGCACTCAGATTTCTTTATAGTCCAACTCTCACATCCATACATGACTACTGGAAAATCTATAGCCTTGACTAGATGGGCCTTTGTTGGCAAAGTAATGTCTCTGCTTTTTAATAAGCTGTCTAGGTTAGTCATAACTTTTCTTTCAAGGAGCAAATGTCTTTTAATTTCATGGCTACAGTCACCATCTTCAGTGATTTTGGAGCCCCCAAAAATAAAGTCTGTCACTGTTTCCACTGTTTCCCCGTTTATTTGCCATGAAGTATGGGACCAGATGCCATGAAAGTATGAGACCAGATGCAATGATCTTAGTTTTCTGAATGTTGAGTTTTAAGCCAACTTTTTCACTCTCCTCTTTCACTTTCATCAAGAGGCTTTTTAGTTCTTTGCTTTCTGCCATAATGGTGATGTTATCTGCGTATCTGAGGTTATTGATGTTTCTCCCGGCAATCTTGAGTCCAGCTTGTGCTTCATCCAGTCCAGCATTTCTCATGATGTACTCTGCATATAAGTTAAATAAGCAGGGTGACAATATACAGCCTTGACACACTCCTTTTCCTATTTGGAAGCAGTCTGTTGTTCCATGTCCAGCTCTAACTGTTGTTCTTGACCTGCATACAGATTTCTCAAGATGCAAGTTAGGTGGTCTGGTATTCCCATTTCTTTAAGAATTTTCCACAGTTTGTTGAGATACACACAGTCAAAGGCTTTAGTGTAGTCAATAAAGCAGAAGTAAATATTTTTCTGTAACTCTCTTGCTTTTTCGATGATCCACGAGATGTTGACAATTTGATCTCTGGTTCCTCTGCCTTTTATAAATCCAGCTTGAACATCTGGAAGTTCACGGTTCATGTACTGTTGAAGCCTGGCATTATTTTGTGTAATTTTGAGCATTACTTTGCTAGCCTGTGAGATGAGTGCAATTGTGTGATAGTTTGAGCATTCTTTGGCATTGCCTTTCTTTTGGATTGGAATGAAAACTGGCCTTTTCCAGTCCTGTGGCCACTGCTGAGTTTTCCAAATTTGCTGGCATATTGAGTACAGCACTTTCCAAGCATCATCTTTTAGGATTTGAAATAGCTCAACTGGAATTCCATCACCTCCACTATCTTTGTTTGTAGTGATGCTTCCTAAGGCCCACTTGACTTCGTATTTCAGGATGTCTGGCTTCGCATGTCGGATATCTGGCTCTAGGCGAGTGATCACACCATCGTGATTATCTGGGTTGTGAAGATCTTTTTTTGTATAGTTGTTCTGTGTATTCTTACCATCTCTCCTTAATATCTTCTGCTTCTGTTAGAATCCTTTGGGAAGCTTTAAAGTGCAGATTCTGTTTCAATCGGACTGCAATGGTATGCTGCATAACAAATTATTCCCAACTGAGTGGCCTAAGGCAACGTCTGTTACCTTCTAGTTTCTGTGAGTCAGGAATTCAGGTTCTGGCACAGGACTTCTCCTAAGGCTGCACACAAAGTAAAAGCCAGGAGCAGTGCATTCATCTGAAGAACCAATCAGGGCTGGAGGATCTCTTTCCAAGATGCTCACTTATCTGGCTGTTGGCAAGAGACCAGTTTCTTTCAGTGAACTTGTTCACAGGCTCTTTGTGTGTCCTTACAGGGAGACAAAGAGAGAGGGAAGAGAGTGTAAACGCCTCTTATGGCCTCATCTCAGAAGTTACACAATGTCTCTTCTACCATACTCTGGGTAACAGTAGCAAGTTACTAGGTCTAGCCACTCTGAAAAAGAGGCGAATTAACCTTCACTTTTTGATGGGAGGAGTGTCAAATAGTTTGTGGAGATGTTTTAAAAACTTCACAGGTAGAACCTGTTCCCAGATGATGCAGGTGCTGATCCTTGGACCAGACTTTGAGCAGAAGGTGCTAAAGGACCACCAGTGAGATTTTAGTCTTGTGATGCCTTATTTTTGATACCATATCCACTTTCCAAATAGGTCTTCCCAGATAACTATCTAAATCATTTATTCATTCTCACTTGCTCTCTCTCATGTTACAAATATCAACCATATCAAACAAATTAATGTCCACAAGAAAGCTATATTTTGAGCAAGCAACAAGGGTTGGAGACTAGAGCTTTGTCAGACACTCCTCACCTTGATTAGAATAAAGATGAGAAAGAACCTCCCTTCAGTTTTCTTCAGGAACTTTGATGTGGTTCTCTCCCTTCTGCAACACATGGGTCTGACTTCCACCCACTAAAGTTCCAGCCGCCCATGTCTACACCCATACACAACATAGTGTCTCCCTACAGAGTTCCTATTCTTTGAGCTGTTTTTATTCTCTCATCAAACACAATGATTTCTTATATTTTAAATATGGTAGCATTAATTCTCTTGAGTTTTCTTTTGCATGTTAGACATTATTATTCCTGACATCACCCCTTGTCAGATATAGTGACGATAATTCCATGTAATATCAATTAACTTTAAAAGGCATTCTTTTAGTTCTATATTTTATCATATTATTTCTTGAAACAATTTTACTAAACTCTTTGCTGTGCAGTACAACACAGGGATTGAGATATTCTGCTTAGTTAATAATGAGGAAACTAAAAAGATATTATATGAACCATGGGTTATTTTTCCAGGAAGACTGAGGGAACATGACATTGTAGCTCAGATGGTAAAGAATCCGCCTACAATGCAGGAGATCCTGGTTCAGTCCCTGGGTTGGGAAGATCCCCTGGAGCAGGAAATGGCAACCCACTCCAGTGTTTTGCCTGGAGAATTCCATGGACAGGGGAGCCTGGCAAGAGGCAGATTACAGTCCATGTAGTCACAAAGAATCGGACATGACTGAGTGACTTTCACTACTACTACTAGAAAGATTGAGCTATAATAAAATTAATATAACAAACACAAATTTACTAGACATAATTTATATGAATATTCAGATAGCACTTCAGTATCCCCAGTCATAAGTTTGAATATACAGTGCCAGTCTTAGGAACAGTTATGGAATAGGCAATTAGATAGATGCCAAGAAAGCCCTCTGCCCTTCCCATCAAATAGAATATATATTTTTTAATTATTTGCTAATGATATATATATGTATATATATATTCCATTGATTCCTACCATTTCATCATTAGCAGTTTTTTCCTTTGCATTCAATATTACCCTTCCCCTGTGTCCTCTTTTAAAATAAAAAATGTTTCTGGGAGAGGTAGAAGGAATCGCACATGAAGTATCTTAAACTTTCATGTGTATTTCCCTAAATCACACTTCTCTGGTGATAGGCAGAGGGAGATGGGGCAGAAGAGATACATGAAGGGGAGAAGGTGAAAAGAGAGAGGAAGGTCAGAGTAACATCAGAGCGGAGTAAGTTCTTCTGCTTTGCTGTGTGATAATTTGTCTTTATCAGTCTTCAGTGACCAAGGCCTGACAGAGTATGAAGTGCCTGTAAAAGTATCCTTCTGCTTAAGAGAATTTCAGATTGACCTGTGCTTCCTATCTGGTGCATCAGCAGCAAAGAGCCCTTCTTTATTCTGTGCTAGGAGATTGAGATATTCCTTCTGAGTATATAATAATGATATGAGACTTTGTACTGTTCAGGACAGAATCTAAAATTCAAATACATAATCTGAAGTGCATTTTTATGTCCCTCTTACCAACCTCCTCATTGCTCATACAAAGCTGAGTGGTCTTTAAAAGAGCTTATGTATTTTTTCCCGCATTTCCTAGGAGTTGGTGCATCAGAAACTGTCAAGAAATTGATGAGCCTTCAGGTCTACTAATTCATTCCTTGGAAGTTAGACAAATGTGCCCTCATTCTATGAGATGCAATTTGAAGTTTCTAGTACAGCCTTGCCACTTAAAATAATACTGTTCCTTGCCTTTTTTGCCTCTAGGAAAGCTGTCCAAGTAACTGGATTTATGTCTTTTAACACAGGGCTTGTTGTTCAGTATTCAAATGACAATGGGATACTCTGGCATTTGCTTCGAGAGTTGGACTTCATGTCATTTCTGGAACCACAGATCATTTCCATCGACCTTCCACGAGAGTCAAAGACACCTGCTACAGCTTTTCGGTGGTGGCAGCCCCAACATGGCAAGTTACTGCTCACCTCAACTTTCCTGGTAGCATTTAATCATCCAGTTAAAGCCACTTCATATTATGTGTTTTTTAATTTGCTGTCAATTTCTAGATAATTTGATTTAAAACCACAGTCATAGAGATATTCATATTGCTATATAATGAACCTCCTGTAACTGCTTTTATTCATCTGATTTCAGGGAAGCATTCAGCCCAGTGGGCCTTGGATGATGTCCTTATAGGAATGAATGACAGCTCTCAAACTGGGTTTCAGGATAAATTTGATGGCTCTTTAGATCTGCAAGCCAACTGGTATCGAATCCAAGGAGGTCAAGTTGATATTGACTGTCTCTCTATGGACACTGCTCTGATATTCACTGAAAACATAGGTATACATTTTCACTTGATAAAGGGAGAATATTTAATTAACTAGAGGACTAAATTAACTAAAGCCCAAAAGGAGATTCTCTAATGCAAAACCATGTGCATAACTGCCTGTGCTGAGGGAGGCAGTTGGAAATAAGTTGTTTTGTCTTCTAGTGTGACTTGGTGAACCCCATGACAGTTTTTGCAGGGACTGTCTTTCATGGCATGCATAATATGACCAATGTTTCTCAAAAGTGAGGCAAAATGTCTGTCTGAGAACATTCCCATGTTTTATAATTTGCAGAATTAGAATTTTCAGACTCTCTGTTGGCGTGTCTCAAGGTGGTAAGACTTTTGAAGTTAGCAGCCGTCCATATTTCTGAGTCTGTGCTAACTAGATAAAAACAATCAGTGTGAGATGAAAAGTCAAAGCACATGTGAGACACTATAGATAAGATATCATTTTTGTTTACTGCTGAAAGCATGACAAGCAGAAACACCAAGTAAGAAAGAGAGTACAATTATGTGCTACCATTAAACTTTTCCTTTTTCATAGGAAAACCTCGTTACGCTGAGACCTGGGACTTCCATGTGTCAGCATCAACTTTCTTGCAGTTTGAAATGAGCATGGGCTGTAGCAAGCCCTTCAGCGACTCCCACAGTGTACAGCTCCAGTATTCTCTGAACAATGGCAGGGACTGGCATCTTGTCACTGAAGAATGTGTTCCTCCAACCATTGGCTGTCTGCACTACACAGAAAGTTCAATTTACACCTCCGAGAGATTCCAGAATTGGAAGCGGATCACTGTCTACCTTCCACTCTCCACCATGTGAGAATTGTCATTTGGCTACATGTCAGAACTTCAGGTTTCTGTCACCTAATTGGAAAATAATTGTGATGCCACTTGGAAATTCTATTACTCTTTCATGAGGATTATGCATGGAACATACCAGGGGGGAGAAAAAGTTATAGGTGCTTGGGTAATACTTTTTAAATGTGGTTAGGAGTTCTAGGAGTTTTATGAGGCTGAACTTTTCTGCTTCTTCAGCAACCTGAAGGCTGCCCGACAGATTCAGGTTTTAAATTGTTGTAAAAATAAACATCTACCCAATAACCAGAGTGATACTTATCTACATGAAGCAGTTTGTAAAATCATTAGATGTGGAAGAGTGTCCTTAGTTGTTGTTGGCTTTTCTTTTTTAATCTCCACACCACAATAAGAGTAAAAGGTTCATTCTTTTAAAATGCTCATATCATTTTACATCTTTCTTCCCCTCCGCAGGATCTCAGATTACATTCAGCCCTACCTTATGTTAGGGCTTACAGCAGGCTCCCACTTCTGTGGTTTAGGTGTTGGATAGTGAAGGATCTTTCTAGGAACTAATGTTACTGTGGTGGGTGAGAGAGTTTGTGCCATCCTGGAGCTGCTCTCCCTAGATCCCTACATCTTCCTTCCATTGCCCTGCTCTGAATTGTAGACAGATTGGCCTCTGCAAGCTACATTTGCCAGCTGCATGTGTTTTCTGGCTTCCTGGTAGGTTTAGGGAGTAACAGATAATAGCAAGAAAGTGGAGGGTGGAAATAAAGTTAAACCAGGGTATTCCTCCCCCTCCCTCTCTATCTCAAGTACATCTTGGCCAAGTTCAGCAGCTCCAGCTCCACCATGGTGTCCCTCCAGGTGGCACTGGCCCCTGGACACTAGCAGCACCTCCTCCTGTAGCTCTCCATCTTTGGACTTGCAGTGGCTTCCTGACTTCCCTAAACTCTTATTTCCTCACTGATGCTGCTACTCACTATGCATCCAGTACTTTGTAAATTCTCTCCATTAAATACTTACAGTGGTTTCCATTTTCCTGGTTCCATTTTGATTCAGAGATGTGCAAACAAGTGGCAGAAAAAAAAATACACACACACAGGAAATCAATGTGTTTTAGTATTTAACCTAAAAGAGTGTCCTGTGGACCCCAGAGCTTTAAAGAATGCTCACTTGTAGCTCATTTATTCATTCTATTTTTATTCAACAAACATTTATTGAATATCTCTGCCTGCAATGCAAGAGACCAAGAGACGTGGGTTCAATCCCTGGGTTGGGAAGATTCCCTGGAGAAGGAAATGGCAACCCACTCCAGTATTCCTGCTTGGAAAATCCCATGGACAGAGGACCCTGGCAGGCTACAGTCCATGGGGCCACAAAAGAGTCAGACACAACTTAGCTACTAAACAACAACAACATTATGTGTTAGATCTCTGGTACAAAATGAATAAGGTGATGCCTGGATCCAAATATATGATTTAGGATAACAGGTATCTAAGCAGTTATTTATGCTATAAAATGCTAACAGTGACAAAACCCAGGGATATTATTGAAACAAAGGGGGATATTAGGGAGATTGAATGGAGCTTTCTGCAGGAACTGATGTCTGAGTTGAGTCTGAATTAGGGAATAGAGCTTATCTGATTGAAGAGAGCCTGTGGGAGGTCATATGTGCTGTTGTAAGCCAAAAAAAATCCCAGAGACGAGAAGAAACATGAGTTGATGGGAAAACTCAAGGACTTGATGCTATTAGAGTACAATTGTGAAGAAATAGGCAAAGATGAGGCAAGAGAAGAGGGCGGATGATGAAGGGGGCATGTATTTCATATTAGCAGTTTGGCATGTGCAGGGGAACCATTTAAAGTGTGTTAAACTGAGTGGTGACATGATTAGATTTCCGTTTCAGAGCTACCACACTGGCAGCTGTGTTGCATTGAAGGAGGACTTGTGTAGGGAAAACAATAGCACTTGAAATGCTACTATTGAAATTCCACTTCAAGTCGACTGTGTTTTACATTCCAAATAACTAACACATTTCTGCTGTGCAATCTGTTCCTAAATGAGAGACTGCTACTGCTGTTTGGTAAGGCTGTACATATTTCTGGATAAAGTGGTCTTCTGACAGTATATCCCAGTTAACAGATTGCAAATATAATAAAAAAAAAAAAAAAAAAAACATGGAGGTGCATCACATCATTCTAGTTCTCACCTTTATGGGAGCCAGGCCCTCAGGAACCAAAATAGAGGCAGAAGTTGGATAAGGCTTCCACTTACTACCTCAGAAACCTTAGGGACAGTAGAACAGAGACTTCATGGCAAGAACTTTGTAAGATTCCAACTTATCCTCATGTTTATCATCCTCAGTCTCTTTTCCAGTACTGAAAAGTTGTAAAAGCCTGAAAGCGAAAACTAATATTCTGCATAGAGTTAAAACACAGAATAAGTTGATAGTTCAAACTGACTTTTCCAAGTCACATATGTTCAGTTCAGTTCAGTTCAGTTCAGTCGCTCAGTCTTGTCTGACTCTTTGCAACCCCATGAATCGCAGCACGCCAGGCCTCCCTGTCCATCACCAACTCCCGGAGTTCACCCAGACTCACATCCATCAAGTCAGTGATGCCATCCAGCCATCTCATCCTCTGTCGTCCCCTTCTCCTCCTGCCCCCAATCCCTCCCAGCATCAGAGTCTTTTCCAATGAGTCAACTCTTCCCATGAGGTGGCCAAAGTACTGGAGTTTCAGCTTTAGCATCATTCCTTCCAAAGAAATCCCAGGGCTGATCTCCTTCAGAATGGACTGGTTGGATCTCCTTGCAGTCCAAGGGACTCTCAACAGTCTTCTCCAACACCATAGTTCAAAAGCATCAATTCTTCAGCTCTCAGCCTTCTTCACAGTCCAACTCTCACATCCATACATGACCACAGGAAAAACCATAGCCTTGACTAGATGGACCTTTGTTGGCAAAGTAATGTCTCTGCTTTTGAATATGCTATCTAGATTGGTCATAACTTTCCTTCCAAGGAGTAAGCGTCTTTTAATTTCATGGCTGCAATCACCATCTGCAGTGATTTTGGAGCCCAGAAAAATAAAGTCTGACACTGTTTCCACTGTTTCCCCATCTATTTGCCATGAAGTCATGGGACCAGATGCCATGATCTTCGTTTTCTGAATGTTGAGCTTTAAGCCAACTTTTTCACTCTCCACTTTCACTTTCATCAAGAGGCTTTTGAGTTCCTCTTCACTTTCTGCCATACGGGTGGTGTCATCTGCATATCTGAGGTTATTGATATTTCTCCTGGCAATCTTGATTCCAGCTTGTGTTTCTTCCAGTCCAGCGTTTCTCATGATGTACTCTACATATAAGTTAAATAAACAGGGTGACAATATACAGCCTTGAGTTGACGAATATACAGTCAACTCAAAAAGAGTTGACGTACTCTTTTTCCTATTTGGAACCAGTCTGTTGTTCCATGTCCAGTTCTAACTGTTGCTTCCTGACCTGCATACATATTTCTCAAGAGGCAGATCAGGTGGTCTGGTATTCCCATCTCTTGAAGAATTTTCCACAGTTTGTTGTGATCCACACAGTCAAAGGCTTTGGCATAGTCAATAAAGCAGAAATAGATGTTTTTCTGGAACTCTCTTGCTTTTTTGATGGTCCAGCAGATGTTGGCAATTTGATCTCTTGTTCCTCTGCCTTTTCTAAAACCAGGTTGAACATCAGGAAGTTCATGGTTCACATATTGCTGAAGCCTGGCTTGGAGAATTTTGAGTATTACTTTACTAGCATGTGAGATGAGTGCAATTGTGCAGTAGTTTGAGCATTCTTTGGCATTGCCTTTCTTTGGGATTGGAATGAAAACTGACCTTTTCCAGTCCTATGGCCCCTGCTGAATTTTCCAAATTTGCTGGCATGTGTTCAGAGGCTCTTATATGAAAGAAATGGTGAAATATTTTAAAAGTATGTTTTCTACTCTCCTGTTTTTGGGTCAAGAGTAAACAACATCCAAAATTTGGTATAAAACAAAGTCTCTCAAATAAAACTGGAACCCTGAGGAAGACACTTTTAAAATGAAAGAATTAAATGTTTTGTTTTTGAAGGTTGCCACTCAAACCAAGTATGATTTGTTTGTTTTTTCTGTGTTGTTTTGTTTTTCTTAGATCTCCCAGGACCCGGTTCAGATGGATCCAGGCCAACTACACTCTGGGAGCTGACTCCTGGGCTATTGATAATGTCGTGCTGGCTTCAGGGTGTCCTTGGATGTGCTCAGGACGAGGGATTTGTGATGCTGGACGCTGTGTGTAAGTTAATGAAATTGGAAGTTTCTTTCTTTGTAATGCAAAAAGAAAGATAATATCTTGATCTCATGACAGATAATGCCTTTTCACCACTCATTTTTTTCCTTAGGTGTGACCGGGGCTTTGGTGGAGCCTACTGTGTTCCTGTCATTCCTCTACCCTCGATTCTTAAAGATGATTTCAATGGGAACTTACATCCCGACCTTTGGCCTGAAGTGTATGGTGCAGAGAGGGGGAATCTGAATGGTGAAACTATCAAGTCTGGAACATCACTCATTTTTAAAGGGGTCAGATAAGATTCTTCACTAGCACTGAAATTCCTGTCTTTTCTCAATGCTCCACACAGATACATTTCTGTTCAGATGATATATTATTGTATATACTGTTACTGTCTTCTAACACATATCATGTTTCCTCTTATATTGACTGAGATCATTTTTTATGATCACTTGGGCATTAAACCGGAGAAGGCAATGACAACCCATTCCATTACTGTTGCCTGGAAAATCCCATGGATGGAGGAGCCTGGTAGGCTGTAGTCCATGGGGTCGCTAAGAGTTGGACACGACTGAGCGAGTTCACTTTCACTTTTCACTTTCATGCATTGAAGAAGGAAATGGCAACCCACTCCAGTGTTCTTGCCTGGAGAATCCCAGGGATGGCGGAGCCTGGTGGGCTGCCATCTATGGGGTCACACAGAGTCAGACACGACTGAAGTGACTTAGCAGCAGCAGCAGCAAGGCATTAAACTCTTCCCTTGCTTTGGTAATCAGACCTTCCTTACATTCTGCTGGAATTACATATGTAAAAATTATATATACACTATTTCTAGAATCTTGGCTTCTAGAATGTAACATTTTGTGTGTTTTCAGATATTTAACTTGAAATATTTTTCTAAATGACTTTATGGAAGATCTTTGCTTTTTCCTTCCATTTTCTTTCTTTTTCTCCTGCCAATACAACCATTTGGTGACTCCAAGAAAACCAAACATTTAAATCAAGTTAAATAGCTTTCTCAAACATCATTAGTGTATTTTTTGTATTTCAACCTAAATGTTGGTTAGAGGGTTATTAAGCAATTATGTGAAACTGTGCTGAGCTGGCACATCTTCGTATGTGAATACATGCCACATCCTGCCCCTCTCAGCTGGTGCAATTGGCTAATCTAGGTGTGCAAATGAAATCTTAAACAAAAATCCACATGGGTCTGTACAACCTTAATGATTAACACCTAACACTTAGAAAATTAGACGCCCTGGAAGTTTTTCAATTATAGTTAATAGATGCTGGCTGTCATTCTTGTTTGAGTCCAGAATTCTTCTCAAGTTTTTAGATGAGATAGAAAAAACACTTTAGGGGTCAGGGAGATTTACAAGTCCCTAGGAGCAGTAAGTGACTGAAGAAATTGAGGTAGGACATTTCAGGATAGAGACTGCTGTTTTGATTGTGTATATTTTAATTCTTGTCTGAAGCTTTAGCTCTCATTACCACCATCTATTTGAAGCAATTGACAAGACCACAAAAGGTAAATCCTGTGATTCAAATATCTTTACCTGATAAAATTTTAGGCAGTAAATTAACCCGGTCTCTAGATCCGATGAACAAGGGAAACATATAGTCTTTTATATTAGTATTAAATATTTTCTCTTTAGCCATCCAAATGCAAGGGCAGCCAAGCATTATATGTGTTGGACATATATTATCTCTCAGTCCTGCAAGATGCAAAGATGGCTAAACATATACCATTCAGTAGGTTGTAGTTTGACCTAGAAAGGCATTCTTTTGTGAAAAAGGAAACGATAGTTTCTTTTCAATGTTTATAGATTCAGGAGTGCTATCTGCTATTAAAATAGCTTTGCATTTAGCACAAATGGATTACTGAACCTGGAAGAGGATCAGAAAAAAAGCATTTGTATGAGCTAGAATATATGTAGAAGCAGGCAATACAGTTCCACTGGGCAATTTTCCATATCAAGTACTTAACTGTAAATAAAATTTAAAATGTGAAAGAAGGATGCTTTCGTATTTCAGATCATGCTGACTTTCAGCAAAATTGCTCCTACAAGATACATGGGAGCAAGTTTATACTCACATTCTATAATCAAGGGTAAAGAGTAATCATATTCCTTTATCTTGATGTTGTCAAGGGATATTTATGAACTGGATCTGTTAACTACCCACCTCGAAGCTTTTTCATTGTAAGATGAAATTACCTTTTCCACGGCCTTAACCTCTATATGGCACCAAGCTATGAAAACATCCAAGGCCTTAAGCTGATAAGTATATGAGGGAGAGGGTAAAGACTTCAAGACATGAAGGATAGGCAATGACCAAGCATTATGGACTGAGCAGGGCAGTGAATTATTAAGATAAAAGAAAAATAAGAGTGGAAATATAAGGCTTTTACATAACCACCTTCAATCCTGGAAGTTTGAATCTATGCTTTGTATAAATGCAGTTGCTTTTTCATTACGATATCAAATAATTCTCAAATTCTAAATTTAGCATTATCTAGGTATCTCTCCCCAAACCAAAAGATGATTTAATAAACAAAACACTGATATTTTATAAAGGATGGAGGATAAGTTTCAGAATCTGACATATCTGAGTTTGAATTCTACTATTTTCACTTTTGCGATCTTGAGCAAGTTACTGACCTCAGATTTTCCATTTCCTTATGTGCAACAGGAAGATAATAATATGTTTCCCTTATGAGTGATAGGTGTTTTAAACGAATAAAGTGATTGTTTTAGATCCCAGAATGTTGTGGGCATTCAATATGTGGTTGCTCTATAACAGAGAAGCCCATTACAAAATTAGTCTTATTTAAAATTTTTCAGCTATTGAAGAATGTATTGTATAATAAATATTAAGAAGAGGAAGAATTTGGTATCCGTTAGCTGATAATTAAGAAGCCAGTAGACAGTACAGTGTCCACTCAGTATCGACCAGCCCTACACCACCAAAGAGCCACTTCATTCAGAGTCATACTTGAGACTGAAAGGCCTGTTAGTACCTAGAACATTTGCATAGCGAAATTCTATTTTACTGGGCTGTCACTGCAATCCTGCATATATGGAGAAAACAAGCTGTGGAGCTGTCAATCCCAGACAACCAGAAATAGTTAATTAGCAGAAAAATTACTAAAGCCAGTGTGATCGCTTTCCGCCTTCCTTGGCTTCTCTGCATGAGCGCTTCCAGCCTGGGCTTAGGGACTTGCTTAGTTACGCCTTATTTAACTTGACCAACTGGAGGGTGTTGTGTCAGCCTGAATGAGAGCCTCCTGGGGCTGTCAGAGCACGCAAAGGAGTAAGTTCCTAAGACTCTTTGGAACCCTGAAAAAGTTACCTATTAGCTCCTAGCTTCCAGCAGGAGCTGGCACATTTTCCGTCTGTTTCCTCTTTACTCCTCTCACAACATGCTGTGATCAAAGGAGGCTGTGTTTTAAAAAGGCTTATAGATATATAATGGTATCATTTTTGCACTGCTTTATATAAAAATCACAGCAAAGTGTGACTTAGAGTTGAGTCAATGAAATGTTGTTATTCAAGCATAGGGAATGAAAGCTATTAAAAGGGGAAATGATCAGTTTTTCCTTCCAAACTGGACCAAGTATTGTCTCTTGATCATTATGCATCTATTATATAGCTAATATAAGTTAGATGTATAAAATCAAAGGAAAATATTCTCGCAAATAAAGTAAGATTGCTTAACATGTATGTTTTTTTTTGTTTGTTTGCAGGAAGGACTACGGATGCTCATTTCAAGAGATCTAGACTGTACCAATACGATGTATGTCCAGTTCTCACTTCGATTTATAGCAAAAAGTAAGTCATTTCTATGGGTATGAATTCACTATTTCCCTTCAAGCAAATTTCCCCATGCACGGTTCCTCCTCCGCAAAGAAATAACAGATTTTAGGCCCATAAATTGTGTTATATGGGAGAGCCAACATAAATTTGAGTGCATAAGTGTTTGCAAATGTTCTTCTATAATATACATCCATTTTAATGTCGGGGTAAGATTACTACTTATTTTATAATGATTTCATACAGAAATACTAATCATACTAGTCCTCTGCTGGTTAAATTTATCATCACATCCCTGAATCTTTTTTTTTTTTTTTTACCACTTATTTCTAGCTGAAAGAAATTTAAATTTTAAAAATTTAGCTTTTGGAAACTTGATATTTTCTTTCACAGATGTAAACCCCTAAAGCCAACTCTGTCATTCTGACCTTCCATATTAACTAAATAATTTTCCTGACAAATAATGACATTTGGATATAAGGAATTTTCAAGTAGACTTTTGATAATATCATGAGATGTAAATGTTTGACCCTTTGTAGAGCTGTGAAGCCTATAGAATCAAAAATTTTTGACATAATATTTCCTAAATGAAATATAGAAAGATATGTGTTCATATTGAGAAAAAGAAGGAGATAGTACTGTATGAAAAATCCAAGATTTGGTGTGTGTTTTGAGATCTATTTATCCAGAAATTGCAACCCATCATCACTTCAGCTTGCCTCAGAAGCATTTGGACTATAAAGCATCTATGTGAATGCAAGTCAGGTTATGCATTGATGCAAAAAAAAAAAAAATAGTCTAAGATTGTACAGTATTCCCATTTTTATCACAATGTGTTTGTGCCTGTGTTTTCTTCTTTCTAGGTACCCCAGAGAGGTCCCATTCTATTCTATTGCAATTCTCCATCAATGGGGGAATCACCTGGCATCTGATGGATGAATTTTACTTCCCTCAAACTACCAACATACTTTTCATTAATGTTCCCTTGCCATACACTGCCCAAACCAACGCTACAAGATTCAGACTCTGGCAACCTTATAATAACGGTAAAAATGCTTAAGTTCTCCTATGGTCAAAACTGATTGTGGCATGTTAACGTGCTTTCGCCTAGGCTGTGGAGGAAGTGTTTGGCAGCTAAGTGACTTCACTGTCAATAGCACATTTTGCATGCTTCACTTTTGAGGAGTTTCAAGGAATATTTAGCTTTATATATCTCTACCTTCATACTTGACTATATATTATCTTCGTGTTTGATTCCTATGCAAATATAGCTAAATCCTGTCATAGAGCTATGCTTTTTAAAAAATAATCCAGCTCTACCATTAGGTACTCATCAGTTGTAACTACATTTTTTACTGAATTCATTTAGGAATACATAGTTCTGAGTGCGGCACTTCGCTAATGAGACAGAACAATGTTAGAGCAAAATGCCATGACAAAGAGGGACTGACACCAAGCAGATAGTGCCTGAGATAAAATATTCTGTCATATACACTTGACTCAGTGATAAGTTAAAGTGAATGTATAATTTAACAGCGTTTTCAAATGCTTAGAGAAAACAATTTTACAGATTTGTAATGTTTTATTGCTTCCTGTATTTCTATTAACTGCTTTTTATAAAGAACCAGACTCTACCAAATTGTACCTTTAGTGGCCTAGGTAAGCACAGAGATATCACATTAAGCGAATTCTTTGCAAAGGTAACACAGAGTGGATAAAAAAAAATGTACCGCCATCTCTAAAACTTAACCTGAGTGTGTCCTTTATAATCAGTAAGTCAAAAAATAAAATAATTGTAACTTATTGTGAACAGAAAAAATAATCTTGTATAATCGCTGAGTCCAAAAATGCAGCCAGTTGTACAGTCCAGAGGATAGTTGTCAGAGGATAGTTGTCTTCATATTAAGTTTGGAATGCTTACCAATTTTTCTTCATTTCTTTCACCAATTGCTTCCAAAACAAGAAAAGGGAAGAAAGTTCCTAGGATTAGAACAGTGACAGGATTAGAGAGGGAAAGGCACATGTGACTTCATTTAAATCATCAGGTTGTTTCTATAGGCTTCTATTTATAGATCCTTTTATATATTTTATAAGAATTCTACTAAAAGTAGCAATCAGTGAAGTAGCAACCTTGGGGAACCTTGTTGTTTCTGCTTGGCATGGTCTTATCACCTCGTTTCCAGTTCAATCCAAGCAGTGTTTTGCAAAAGCACTGGGCTTACCCTTCTTATCTACTCAGTAATATCTTCCTTGGGCTTCTCAGGTGGCTCAGTGGTAAAGAATCTACCTGCAATGCAGAGACCTGGGTTCGATCCCTGGGTTGGGAAGATCCCATGGAGAAGGAAATGGCAACCCATTCCAATATTTTTGCCTGGAAAATCCCATGGACAGAGGAGCCTGGTGGGATACAGTCCTTGGGGTCACAAAAGAGTTGGACATGACTTAGCAATAAAACAGCAAATACCTTACTTAAACACCCTACCTGAGTTGCTGAATCAAATTCTATGACAGCCTAAGGAGTGATTTTCCTAATTTTCTGTATGTTCCCATATAGCTCCAACTAAACATACATGTTTGAAAAGCATTAAAGGAAAAATAAAGTAACATATAACAGAATGTTTTCTTCTGTGTAGTTTTTAACAATTAAATAAAGCCGCACAGAGTTGGACACGACTGAAGCGACTTTGCAGCAGCAGCAGCAAAGCTGCACAACAAGCCAGTGTTGTAATGGCCATGGTCCTTAAGCCTAAAGGAAACATGATTCTAAGTCATGCTGCTAAGTCACTTCAGTTGTGTCTGACTCTGTGCGACCCCATAGACGGCAGCCCACCAGGCTCCCCCGTCCCTGGGATTCTCCAGGCAATAACACTGGAGTGGGTTGCCATTTCCTTCTCCAATGCATGAAAGTGAAAGTAAAAGTGAAGTTGCTCAGTCGTGTCAGACCCTCAGCGACCCCAAGGACTACAGCCTTCCAGGCTCCTTTATCCATGGGATTTTCCAGGCAAGAGTACTGGAGTGGGGTGCCATTGCCTTCTCCGTCTAAGTCATGAGTTGACTCTAAAATATCCTGCTGCTGCTGCTGCTAAGTTGCTTCAGTCGTGTCCGACCCTGTGCGACCCCATAGACAGCAGCCCACCAGGCTCCCCCGTCCCTGGGATTCTCCAGGCAAGAACACTGGAGTGGGTTGCCATTTCTTTCTCCAGTGCATGAAAGTGAAAAGTGAAAGTGAAATCACTCAGTCATGTCCAACTCTTAGCGACCCCATGGACTGCAGCCTACCAGGCTCCTCCGTCCATGGGATTTTCCAGGCAAGAGTACTGAAGTGGGTTGCCATTGCCTTCTCCACTAAAATATCCTGAGTTGCTCCATAAATAGACTAGTTAGTGTAACTCATTTATAAATCCACAGGCTGACCATCCATCCTCATAGATTCAGGCATGTTACAGATTCCCTTAAACCATGAAAGCATAACTCAAAGCCCACTCTTGCTGCTGGAGGATCCATTGTACCATAGCACTGCTGTGACAGGAAGTGAAGCAAACTCTTACCAGTCTTCTGAAATTAGTGAGGCTCTTTCATGCAATGTCAACTTAAAAGGATTGAAAGCATAATTTTTTCCATACTTTGATAATACAGTATTATATAGTTTGTGCTTCTTTTTCTAGAAGGCATATGTTTAAACCAATAGTTACTGAGTTCCTTCTGTCCTTTCTTCCTTTGAGCAAAAATGTTCATCCAATTTTCACCTTTGAAAACTTGCTTTATCCAAAAATGCCATAGGTAAGAAAGAAGAAATCTGGATTGTTGATGACTTCATCATAGATGGAAATAATTTAAATAACCCCGTGATGCTTCTGGATACTTTTGACTTTGGGCCCAGAGAAGACAATTGGTTTTTCTATCCTGGTGGTAATATTGGTCTCTATTGCCCATATTCTTCCAAAGGAGCACCGTAAGTATTTAATTGAAAAGTTAAAAATAAAGCCACTGCTCTGTAGAGATCACAATGAGCTTTTGCCTAAATGGATTCCTTGGTGTTTTCTTGTGTTAACAGTGAGGAAGATTCAGCTATGGTGTTTGTTTCCAATGAAGTTGGTGAGCATTCCATTACTACTCGTGACCTGAATGTGAATGAGAACACCATCATACAATTTGAGGTACTTGACTTTGTTCTATTAGTAATGCTTTAAATTTTATCTTGAACAAAAGCTAGGAAAGAGGAGGAAAATCTCAGATGATTTCATGCATTATGACTTTCCATTTTTGTGCAAGGACAAAAGAGGTTTTACATCATAATTCATTTTTATTAGCAGAATGTATTATCCTACTAAAGTTTATTTCTGAATTTTTAGTCCTTTATTTACGATATAATTTCCTCACCTACTACAATGAGAAATTGTCAAATTATTTCAAACATTATAAAAATGAAAAGGACTATACTATTCTTGTGCTATTTTTCACAATTTTTACGTGTTACTTAAGACCCAGGTTAGTGTGATTATAGTCTATACCAGGCCAGCACTTTTGTTTAATATTTATCATGATGTCATGAATTTTACAGATAAAATAATGCTTACTATTTTTTTTAATTTCTGTATATTTCATCACTCTTTATGGACTCCTTTTATTTTTCATGACAGAAATTTAAAATGTATAGAAAAAAAAACTTTTATGTATTTTAAAAACTTAGATAAAATCAGCAGAACCAAAGATACATTGTGCTAAGGTTCAATAGTCTTAACTTCTGAAGATACTTTTTCATGGTTGAAACCTATACTAATCATTGGACAGGCTTAAATTAGTGCCTAATTGTGTCAACAAAATTTTTAATATTTGCTCTAGATTAATTGTATCCTCTAAATTAGAGTTGTTTCTTTCATCTTAAAATCAAAGACCAAATGATGCCTTAGTGGAGAAATTATTCTCTATTCTAAGCTTTCTGTTATATTTTCTAATTTTTTAAGTAACTTATATAACCTTGTTTTATATTTTCTATTATTTATGCTTTAAATGTTAATAAAAAGTAATATCTATGGCCCTTTCAAGAGTTCTGTTATCAAAAGAATCTAGGTAGAAACAAATGCCTATAGGTGGTAAAGTTTACTCAATCAGAATAGTTTACCCATCAAAAGAAAAGAGAAGTAACTTCAACAAGAACAAAAATTATAGAAATATATCCAGTTGCTATGACAGCAAGAAAATGTTAATCCCAATTGGAAGAGGGAAATTTTTTTCATGAAAAGAATCGCATCCATTTGTTTAAGTTTTAGTTTAATTCACTTGAAAACATGAAAAAGGAATGAAGTGATTGTTTCCCTCATGTTTAAAAAGTCCTTTCTGAGAATGTTCTCACTATGCTGGGAAATGGTGACAACAATTTTATTTCATTCTGTTTTAATATTGAAAACATACTGGAGATTCTCCATGTGCAAAACTTGGGATTGTTTGAAGGTGTCACAAGATGAAAAATAGAAGGTCTTCCCATCCAGCAGTCTGAAAAAAACGCTAATGGTTAAAATTAGAGAAACAATCTTTTCACTACAGTTTGTATGGCTTGGCAATGAATGTGGGCTAAAGGTAAATTTTGGAATTCCATGCCAGTCTCTGACTTATTCACTTCCTAGCTTTTTATAACAATGAGGGAAAATAAATTTTTCATGAGGCCCTTTGAGGTTCTTTATGAAAAAGTATTATTTAAAGGTAATATGCAATATTACTCAGGCAAAACAGATTTTCATGGTGTTAAATATTTCAGCAAGACAGTTCTCAGGAAAATGGACCCTCGAGAAAATAATGAAGTGGTGAATCATTTCAAGGCTTGTTGCTCTGAGGTAATTTGTATCATTTTTTTCTTCTTTGTCAAGATCAATGTCGGATGCTCAACTGATAGCTCCTCTGCTGATCCGGTCAGACTGGAATTTTCCAGGGACTTCGGGGCAACCTGGCACCTGCTGCTCCCCCTCTGCTACCACAGCAGCGGCCATGTCAGCTCCTTGTGCTCCACTGAGCACCACCCGAGCAGCACCTATTATGCAGGGACCACCCAGGGCTGGAGGAGGGAGGTCGTGCACTTCGGGAAGCTGCACCTTTGTGGGTAAGGACCTACTGCTTCCAGCTATGTTTTTCTCATTTCACAGTTTTCTTCACAATGTCATGGCTGACTTGCCACTTTATCAGGGAAATGTCCACCTTACGTTTCTTCCTCAGTTCTCCACTGAAAGCAGATCAGTGGATGTTTAAAACATAGGACACTGAGCTGACATACTACTAATTCATGGTTTGAGTGTGTGTGGGTGCTCAGTTCTGTCCAACTCTTTGTGACTGCATGGACTGTAGCCCTCCAAAGTCCTTTGTCCATGGAATTTTCTAGGCAAGAATACTGGGGTAGGTTGCCATTTCCTACATCAGAGATCCTCCTAACCCAGGGATCGAACCCACATCTCCTGTGTCTCTTGCATTGGCAGGTGGATTCTTTTACCACTGAGCCTCCTGGGAAGCTAAAGAACATTTGGCTTGAAGACAGATTTAAAAGAGCACACCGTAGGCAGTACCCTATCCTGAGTTTTATATCTACATGGGTCTTTATTAGATCAATTAAGAAGCAACAGAAATATAGTTTTTCCCCAGTGTTATAATCTGTCCCCCACCTCACAACTTAAATGCAGTTAGAAGTTTTACTTTCAAATATCTACTTATATCTTTTGTGCAAGGAGAGGGCACATATGGAGGGTGGAAGCCGCAGAATATTCCAGGTGTTTCATAAAATATATATATATATACACACACATAAGCACTCTTCCCCCAGGTATTTCTATTTTTTCAACCTCTCTCAGTATTCTTGTTACATATATGTGACTCTTCCATTGAAAAGTTATTTGGAAGTAAAGAACTTCAATCCCAATAAATATGAAATGAAAAGTATAGTTCAAAAAATAAAACTAATAATATAGGTGAACAAAGAGAGAAAGTCAACAAAGTGGCCTACTTCAGAATTTGTCTTTTCCCTCAGAATAAAGAACTTACTCTTTTAGGGTATTTAAAAAAAAAAAAAAACTACTAATATTATACTTTCAAGATGGGGATAGATTTACATTCCCCATGTGAAACTCAGCATAATTAGAAGTCTCAAGTCTTCAAGCAAAAGTACTAATACTTAGTACTTTTCCAAAAGGGTGAAAGTGCTCTTCAAAAGTCTTCATTGTCTTTGAACATAAATCCATTCACTCCTCATGATATCATCAGCAAAATTTTTGTAATTTGATTGCTAAGGACTCTAATATTTTATACTATTGAGTATATAGTTTATTAATTCTTACTGTTATACCAGGATACTGTTCTAATTATTAGAAAATCTAATTTAAAAAAAAATAAGCATTACTAAATAAAACATCCTCAAGATTCTTTAGAAGTGATAGTCGAGGAAGCAAGGAAAATCTCTGAAGACCATAAGAATAGATAGAGCTGATGACTCAGTCAGCACAACCAGAAAGCTGCTATTAGGGTGTATGGAGGTGGGGTGTGAACCTGTCTATATAAGAATTAGCAGGGGGAAATAGCTCAGGAAAAAACTTTTTACACAAAGTCAATTGTGTTATTTAGGATTATATGTTACAAGAAATATAAAGAGGCTTACCAAAAGCAGTGGAAGAACTTACTAGAAACATGCTAGGAAATCATGGACTCCACTGAGAAAGTGTGAGGACATCAGCAAAAGGAGTTTGTGATCCTTTTTGTCATGTTAATAGTAACATCACTCATCAAACTCCAGCTCCCATTTTCTAGAATTCTTAATTCTACATTTCTAGAAAATAAAATCTGAGCCAGTCAGCTATGGCCAAAAGACCAAGAGCTGCAACAGAGGGATAGATGCCCCAAGTCCATGTTTATAGGAAGTACTACTGTCCTTTAGTCACTAAGTCATGTCTGACTCTTTTGCGACCCAATGGACTGTAGCCCTCCAGCTCCTCTGTACATGGGAATTCCCAGGCAAGAATATTGGAGTGGGTTGTCATTTCTTTCTCCAAGAGATCTTCCCAACCCAGGAATCAAACCCGTGTCTCCTACATTATAGGTGGATTATTTACCACTGAGCCACCTGGAAAGCCCTTATGGGCAGTGTAGACAGGGAAAAATGGTTGGATAGCCAATCACTTTTACACCTATGACCTATACCATGGTCATTATGGTATTGTGAAAAGCTCCAGGTTTTCGTTTAAGTGGACTATTAATTTCTTCCAATGGCTCAGGTAAGAATTAGGTTAAATAGAAAACAACCGTAAAGATAAGGTGAAAGCCATGAGTTTAGATTGTCTTAACAACTGAGACATGCTTCCGAAAGTTCCTACATGAAAATAATCCATTTTAAAGGCATATGAAATAAGATCACTGCCAAACAGAGGTACTGAATGAAGCTCCCCACCCCAGGACAGTATTCCAAGGGTCCCAGAGCCTGCATCACTATCAGTTGATTTTGCCCACCAGGCTGTGCTTATACATGAGGCGTGGTGATATAATTTGAGCAAGAGAAATGCAGACATCTATATTTTTACCTACTGATATTGGGATTCAATTTAAAATATGCCTCCTCTAATTATAAAAGGTACAGAACTTAACCATCTTGTTCTTTGTATTCCATGTGATTTTCATTTCTACGAAAAGAAAGTAAACGTGTTAAGGAGGCATGCCAGCTTTTACAATGGTATAAACTTACCTTTCAAACTGACTTCAACGGTTCCTGCAAAGAGAAGAATTTGCCTTAGAAGTGTTCTCTAGTCCTTGTTCAGGAAAACAGTTAGCACTCTTCTTAAAACCCACACAGGCATGAGTTGCTGGAAGGCAAAAGTTAAATTTTCTCCAACTCAGTGAACCATTCCTTGGTTTGTATTCAACATGGTACATAATAATGGCACAAGTGCTAGATGCTAAGAAAAATATATTACCCGTGTTTAAATCGCCCTTTTATGTGCACTCACAGGATACTAGGTACCAAAAAAACTATACTAAGTGTTTCAGGTGTAGAAATGGCATTTTTGCCATTTCAAATGTCAATTCACATTTGAAGTGTTAAGTATTGAGCTTCTATCACATATTATTCACATCACCCTTGTGTCTTTTTCATTTGGAGTCTTTTTGTCTTTGAAACTTCCTAATTCCTTTTGCTTTATACAGTTTCATAATGAGTCAACCAAAACCCCTATTTAATGAAAGCACTGCTGTGTGCTTGAAATTTAAAGTTTACATTTAAAAAACAGATCCTTTGAATACCACTAGCCTGGGAGAACAGACACTGACATTCACTAGGGAGGGTGGCAGTGAGAAATTTTCGAAATAAGATTTCAGCAGATGGGGAACCACAGTGAAACCAGACCCTTCAATCCATTTATCATAGTGCTTGCAGTTTCTGTGTCAAGACAGGTGAACAATAATAAATATCCAACCAAGGTGGTTCATTTGTATTCAGAACATTTGAATAAATAAAAAGTTCAAAAAAATCCATGTAGGCTTTTATTCAAAGGAAAACTCCAGCCATTTCCCTCAGCTCAGCAGTCTGAAAAGTTCAAAAGGTAGGAAGTGCTTCTTGCCAAGACTAAACTCTGACAGGTATTAGATAATAAAATTTAATTATGAACTGGCATTTTGGGGGCACCTTAATATAGTTGTAGTCTTGATATGAACAATGAAATTAGGGTTAAAATTATATGTGGGAACTTGACTCTGTCTGCTTTACTACCTACTAAACTTTAGAAGTCTAATAAATGTTTCTGATACTGACTTCTAATTTCTGTTTCTCAAATAAAAAATTATTCAGAATTTGGTTTCTATATAATTGAAAATTGGGCCAATTCATAGGGTACTAATATGAGTGCACTGGGTTGGAAAGATCCCCTGGAGAAGGAAATGGCAACCCACACCAGTATACTTGCCTGGAAAATCCCATGGACAGGGGAGCCTGGTGGGCTGCAGTCCATAGGGTCGCAAAGAGTTGGGAACGACAGAGCGACTAACGCTTCTGACTTGTGTCAGTTCAATTCAGTCGCTCAGTCATGTCCGACTCTTTGCGATCCCATGAACTGCAGCATGCCAGGCCTCCCTGTCCATCACCAACTTCCGGAGTTTACCCAAACTCATGTCCATTGAGTCGGTGTTGCCATCCAACCATCTCATCCTCTGTCATCCCCTTCTTCTCCTGCCCTCAGTCTTTCCCAGCATCAGGGTCTTTTCAGATGAGTCAGTTCTTCGCATCAGGTGCCCAAAGTACTGGAGTTTCAGCATCAATGTCAGTCTTCCAATGAACACCCAGGATTGATTTCTTTTAGGATGGATTGATTGGATCTCCTTGCAGTCCAAGGTACTCTCAACAGTCTTCTCCAGTACCACAATTCAAAAGTATCAATTCTTCTGTGCTCAGCTTTCTTTATAGTCCAACTCTCACATCCATACATGACTACTGGAAAAACCATAGCCTTGACTAGATGGAGCTTTGTTGGCAAAGTAATGTCTCTGCTTTTTAATATGCTGTCTAGGTTGGTCATATGCAAGGAATAAGCATCTTTTAATTTCATGGCAGCAATCACCATCTGCAGTGATTTTGGAGCCCAGAAAAATAAAGTCAGCCACTGTTTCTGCTGTTTCCCCATCTATTTGCCATGAAGTGATGGGACCAGAGGCCATGAGCTTAGTTTTCTGAATGTTGAGCTTTAAGCCAACTTTTTCACTCTCCTCTTTCACTTTCATCAACAGGCTCTTTAGTTCTTCACTTTCTGCCATAAGGGTGTCATCTGCATATCTGAGGTTATTGGTATTTCTCCTGGCAATCTTGATTCCAGCTTCTGCTTCATCCAGCCCAGCATTTCTCATGGTGTACTCTGCATAAAAGTTAAATAAGCAGGGTGACAATATACAGCCTTGACGTATGCCTTTTCTTATTTGGAACCAGTCTGTTGTTCCATGTCCAGTTCTAACTGTTGCTTCCTGATCTGCATACAGATTTCTCAAGAGGCAGGTCAGGTGGTCTGATATTCAAGAAAAAGAAATGCAAAAAAGCAAAATGGCTGTCTGAGGAGGCCTTACAAATAGCTGTGAAAAGAAGAGAAGAAAAAAGCAAAGGAGAAAAGGAAAGATATACCCATTTGAATGCAGAGTTCCAAAGAATAGCAAGGAGAGATAAGAAAGCCTTCCTCAGTGATCAATGCAAAAAAAATAGGGGAAAACAATAAAATGGGAAAGACTGGAGATCTCATCAAGAAAATTAGAGATACCAAGGGAACATTTCATGCAATGGGGTACAATAAAGGACAGGAATGGTATGGACCTAACAGAAGCAGAAGATATTAAGAAGAGGTGACAAGAATACACAGAAGAACTGTACAAAAAAGAGCTTCACGACCCAGCTAACCACGATGGTGTGATCACTCACCAAGAGCCAGACATTCTAGAATGTGAAGTCAAATGGGCCTTAGAAAGCATCACTATGAACAAAGCTAGTGGAAGTGATGGAATTCCAGTTGAGCTATTTCAAATCCTAAAAGATGATGTTGTGAAAGTGCTGCACTCATTATGCCAGCAAATTTGGAAGACTCAGTAGTGTCCACAGGACTGGAAAAGGTCAGTTTTCATTCCAGTCCCAAAGAAAGGCAATGCCAAAGACTGCTCAAACTACTGTACAATTGCAGTCATCTCACACGCTAGTAAAGTAATGCTCAAAATTCTCCAAGCCAGACTTCATCAATATGTTAACTGTGAGCTTCCAGATGTTCAAGCTGGTTTTAGAAAAGGCTGAGGAACCAGAGATCAAATTGCCAACATCTGCTGGATCATCAAGAAAGCAAGAGAGTTCCAGAAAAACATCTATTTCTGCTTTATTGACTATGCCAGATCCTTTGACTGTGTGGATCACAATAAACTGTGGAAAATTCTGAAAGAGATGGGAGTGACTTGTGTGACCATCTCTATATCTAGCTCCTCTGAAAAAAGACTATCTTCTTTGAACTGAGTTTTATACATAATAAAATATACTCAATTATTAATATTTATGGCCTGCTACCTAAATATATAGATTATTTCTAAAGAGTTAACTTATCTTCAGCAATATGATAGGATAATCATCTTACAAGTAAAAAGCAAAATTACTTTTCATTTAAAGATAAATTAAAAAATAAGAGACATTTAACTAAAAATAAACTTGACTTTGTCATTTGTCTCTTTAAAATAATCTTTTGAGGGTCTCTGTTGCCAATAGGACAAAATCCAGAACACCCTAGTGTGGCTCCTAAGGCTTTCCACAAAAAGTGACATTCAGGAAACACTAACTGAGTATCTGCTATGTGTGAAACACTGCACTAGGCACAAAAAAGATTGCAGAAAAGAAACAAGTATGGGTATTGGTCTCTAGGAGCTCCTAGCCAAAAAGGGAAATAGGTGTGCTTTTAAATACTCACAGCTGTGATAGCTATAATAATGGAACCTCCATCAAAATTGTGGAAGATAGAGAAATTAAAGAGCTAGTTAATTACCGTGTTACCTAGCAAATTTACTACCATCCTATCCAAAAAATTGAAAACAGGTATTCAAGCAAATATTTGTACACAAATATTCATAAAAGCACTATTCACAGTAGCCAAAAAGTGGAAACAAACAAATGTTTATCAGTTGATCAATGAATAAATAAGTTGATTTAGCCATACAATGTAATATTATTCAGTTATAAAAAGACTATAATTCTGATACTTGCTACAGCATAGATAAACCCTGAAAACTTATGATAGGGGATTAAAGCCAGACAGTAAAGGTCACATGGTATATGATTCCATTTATATGTAATATCTAGAATAGGTAAATCACTGAGACAGGAAATAGCTTAGTGGTTTTCAGGGGCTGTATGTAGGGGAGAATCAAAAATGACTGCTAATAAGTGCAGGATTTCCTTTAGCATGAAGTCTTGGAACTTGATGGAGGTGATGGCAAGCTAACAATGTGGATGTACTAAACACCACCAAATTGTACACTTTAAGTAGTTAATTATTACTTTTATATTATGAGAATTTTAAGTTCATTTAAAATGGACTAGTTAACAAAGCATGCATGTTAAGTCACTTCAGTTGTGTCTGACTCTTTGCCAGCCCATGGACAATAGCCTTCCAGGGTCCTCTGCCCATGGAATTCTCCAGACAAGAATTCTGGAGTGGGTTGTCACTCCCTTCTCCAGGGGATCTTCCTGACCCAGGATCAAACCCAGGTCTCCTGCATTGCAGGCCAATTCTTTACTATCTGAGCCACCAGGGAAGCCCAAACAGAGCTTGTGTGTGTGTGTTAGTTGCTCAGATGTGTCCAACTCTTTGTGACCCCATGGACTATAGCTCACCAGGCTCCTCTGTCCACGGGATCCTCCAGGCAAGAATACTGGAGTGGGTTGCCATGCTCTTCTTCAAGGAATTTTCCTGACCCAGGGATTGAACCCAGGTCTCTGGCATTCCAGGAAGATTCTTTACCATTTGAGCTGGGAAGCCCCATAGATAATGTTTAATGGAAAATGCCTCACCAAGAAAGTCAGTGTTGAAAAAGATAGAAATTCAGGTGGAGTTTTGACAGTGACACTATTGGGAAAGGCTTGTAGAAAGCAGGAACTTTATTGGCAACATCCTAGAGATGGAGGAATGTCATTTGTGGTCTTGAAATATTGAACCTTGTTTTCTACTTGAATGTGGTGCAGAGGTGGTAACTGCCCACTGCTCACTGATCAGATGTGCTTACTTTGAAGATATTATCCTGTTGGTTAGCTTTTGAAGGACTTGTATCTCTTTTCCAGATCTGTGCGTTTCAGATGGTACCAAGGGTTTTATTCTGCTGGCTCACAGCCAGTGACATGGGCCATTGATAATGTCTATATTGGTCCACAATGTGAAGAGATGTGTAACGGACACGGGAGTTGTATCAATGGAACCAAGTGTATATGTGATCCTGGTTATTCAGGTCCAACCTGTAAAATAAGCACCAAAAATCCTGATTTTCTCAAGGATGATTTTGAAGGTAATATTTTCTTATGAAACCTATATAACTCTGTGAAAGAATTTACACATTAAGCACAGTTTGTGTCTGCTGTCGCTTCAATCATGTCTGATTCTTTGTGACCTTATAGACTGTATCCCACCAGGCTTCTCTGTCCATGGGATTCTCCAGGCAAGAATACTGGAGTGGGTAGCCGTTCCCTTCTCCAGGGGATCTTCCAACTCAGGGATTGAACCCGGGTCTCCTGCTTACAGGCAGATTCTTTACCATTTGAGCCACCAGGGAAGCCTTGCTTTTTTTGTTTGTTTGTTTTTAACTTATTTAAAGCCTTGCTTTTAAATGTGCTCCTCAGGATTTCATCCTTGACTATATTGTCTTCTCATGTGGTACACTCTGCCTTTCAGGCTTTCCTGGTAGCTCAGACAGTAAAGAATCTGCCTGTAATGCAGGACACTCTGGTTTGATCCCTGAGTCCAGAAGATTCCCTGGAGAAGGAAATGGCAACCCACTCCAGTATTCTTGCCTGGAGAATCCCATAGGCAGAAGAGCCTTGAGGGCTACAGTTCATGGGGTCACAAAGAGTTGGACACGACTGAGCAATTCACATACACACACGCACACACAATTTGTAATATAAAACTAATCATTAGTGAAAGTCATTCAGTCGTGTCCAACTCCTTGCAACCCTATGGACTATACACTCCATGGAATTCTCCAAGCCAGAGTACTGGAGTGGGTATCCTATCTCTTCTCCAATAGATCTTCCTGACCCGGGAATCAAACAGGGTCTCCTGTCTTGCAGGCAGATACTTTACCAGCTGAGCTACTAAGTTTCACCCTAATATTTCATTATTTTTCACTACATTTGGAACCACCCATGCCTTTGTTTAGTTCTGAACTTCATAGGATTCCATTTTTGAAACAAAATCAGTAAGAGTGAACAAGACTGTAATTAAGAAAAAATAAGGCTATTTTCTAATCAATGATAATTTTGGAAAATGTCTATATAGAGAGTTAATCTTAGATGACAACATAGAAAAACGTGTACTATAATTGAAATTATTCACAATTGTATATGCATCAGATACGCGCTCTGATAAAATTGGGAAAGCGTTCTCATAAGAGAAAGTCTTAAATGTGATAGCTATCTGTGTTAGAATGGTGGTGGTGATTTAGTCACTATGTCCAACTCTTTGCAACCCTATAGACTGGAGCCCGCCAGGCTCCTCTGTCCGTGGGATTTCCCAAGCAAGAACACTGGAGTGGATTGCCGTTTCCTTCCCCAGGGGTTCTGCCCACCCCAGGGATCAAACCCACGTCTTCTACATTGCAGACAGATTCTTCACCACTGAGCCATCAGGGAAGTCCATATCTAGGTTAGAAAAAGGGGATTAATTTTTTTTTCCCCAAGTTGCCTGTGAATGTTTTGCAATGTATCTATGGCTTCAAGGTATACTTTAAAATTAGGTTTAGATATATCAATACAGTGGAATAATAGTTATAAAAAGGAATGAAATACTGATACATGCTGCAGTATAGATGAATCTTGAAAGCATTATGCTAAGTAGAAGACGTCAAACACGTGTCATATTTTTATGAAGCGCTCAAAACAGGCAAATCCGTAGAAACAGAAAGAAGATTAATGGTTGCCAGGGTGGGTGAGGGGAAAATGGAGATCAATTGCTTACTGGATACAAGATTTCCTTTATGGGTAATGAAAATTCTGGAGCTAGCTAGCAGTGATGGTTGCACAACATTATGAATGTACTAAATGCCATTGAATCATTCATTTTAAAATGGTTAAATGGCAAAATTAATGTATTATGCCTTTTACCACAATCGAAAAAGGTCAATAACTGAAGAGATTGGTGAGTTGGTTTCAAAAGACATTATTTAATAGGAAATATTAAATTACACTGAAATTTCTCACATTAAAATTGTAGCTTTTAAAATACTGTATAACACTGGCCTGATACTGTCCTCTCAGTAGCAAGGACATAGTAAAGAAGTCAGTGGAAAGGTCTCATTACCCTTCTTTAATTCTGAACTGACGCACTCTGAGCAGCCAGTGTCTGCTTTTGCAGAGGAGCAGAATGGAAGGAACAGTTTGGCTGGACCATAGATACTAGGGAAAGGCCCCCTTCCTTTGTCATGTGGACCCTTAAATTATACAGCCAGTGTTAAACAATTCAAACAAGCTAAAATGTTGAAAAGACCTCTTACCCCCAAATCTATGACTTAAATATTTGTGACTTCATATTTTAAAACTACACAAAGCATTTGGCATATTCTTTTTAAAAATATGTGGCTATATTTGGGGTCATAGGTAAACCACATTTTCCATTCTTTTCAGGTCAGCTAGAATCTGATAGATTCTTATTAATGAGTGGTGGAAAGCCATCTCGGAAGTGTGGAATCCTTTCCAGTGGAAACAACCTCTTTTTCAACGAAGATGGCTTACGCATGTTGATGACACGAGATCTGGATTTATCACATGCTAGGTAATCATTTTTAAATGCTGTTGAAGAACTACCTTGTAATGTAAAGTAGCAGAATGTAATCAAGTCAAAAAGAAGCAGACATCTCAAGGACAAGGCCTCCCATTGGAAATGCTATGCTTCTGGCTTGTCAAAGACTCCATTAAGACACAGTTTACACAATTTTCATTCTAAAACTGAGAGAGATCATGCAATAACTAGATCAGAAATGAAACGGAGCTAAACAGAAAGAGGCTAATACCTGGTCTACTAGGTGGTGACCAGGAAATGACAATGTTTACCTTGTTTTAACTTTAAGAACATAATCTTCTTTATCCACCGTCTACAGACTACTTTTCATTAGCACCTGGTCTATATAGAAATTATTTACCATGCTCAGGAGAAAGCGTGATTGAAATTCAGTGTGCTCACAGATTATTCACCATTAATTTTATATCTATTAACAATTTAAGAACGTCTAAAGCGTAGGCTTGTTGTTTATAAGCATTTCTTTCCAATGATTTGCTCATACATTCGAGTCACTCATTTTCTAAATTAAGCACAGTCACTCAGAAGCAAACATTTTAAACTGGCTCCGAGGATTATGTCCTGTCAAGATGTGTATCCCTTGATCATTTGATGAGCCAAAAACTTAGCCAGGAAAATAAAAAATACAGTTTACAATGTATAAAATGGAACCCTGACCTATATTTGCAAGTGAATAAAGAAATCATGTTCTATCTTTTGAAATATTTCAGAGTATCTTAAAATATATTTTAACATATCCTCCTCTTTCTCTTAAGTTGTTTCATTTATTGAATTATAAGTTTGATCATGCTTCATATAAAATATAATTCTATCAATAAGAATAATTTTACAGTTACAGAAAGCAAGATTTTATTTATCCCCATTCTATTTTAATGCATATGGTTTAATTTACTGCTCTTTATCTAAGAATTATCACTGGCAACTGAATTCTCTAATTTAGAAATTATTAGGCTTTTCTAAATAATTCTTACATGGTTTATCTATAACTAAATTAATATAAACATTTTCCCAATACAGTAGACAATATACTAAGTGTTTCTCTGTAAACAATTATTGTTTTTATAGGTAAAAGCTTTACAAGGCAGTAACCATGTATTTTTTTCATTAATCCAATGTTAAAAACTCTATTATTTATCGCATCTCAGTAGCATGCTGTGTAGGATTTGCATATATTGACCTCAAAATGCTCCATGTAAAATCCCAGTTTTCTCGGGGTTATAAGGTAAATGAATGTCCTGATAGTGGATATGGGGGAGGGGAGGAACCCATGAAGAATGCGTGATTTTATATATGAAACTGATAACTTTTATTATATGCCCCAATATATTTCATATGTTTGACATGCATTCATAATTGGGTATGTGTATTGGGTTACATAGGAAACGTATTTTGCATTACCAGATAGCACAGCAGCCAGACCAGGAACCAACAGCTCTCCTGCCAAAGATAACATGTGAGCTGGTTTTCATTGGCAGCCCAGCTGCCACTCTGTCCACCTCCCTGCCAGCTGGGAAGGCTGCCACTGGCTGACCGCCACATCTTTCGATGACCAGTATCAGCCGTCCCAGATGCAGCAAGAGTCAGAGGCTGGCACTGCCCACCATCCACACCACCCCACACTCATGCTCCCCTGCTCCTGGCACAAAACGCAGACAAGAGGCTCAAGCTTAACACACCTCTTCCAAAAAATGTCTGGCCTTTGAAAAAGAGGTGCTACAACTGGTGAATTTAAAAGTATCTCACAAAACCAATAATATGAGATCTGAAAAACTACTGGTAAAAGATGGGAATGGATGATTTTGTGGATAAATGACATAAACTATATTAATTGCATTCTTTCAGTTTCAAAGACAAGGATACAGATTTATCTTAGATAGATAGCAACACACACTCCCAAATTTGGACTGCTCCCATCTTCTTAAAGAATAGCCAGAGGGCAGGATAAATGCTCAAATCCCTCAGACACTCCCTTGTTGGTGGGTGGTGGGGTGGAGGGATACCAAATATCAATATGGATACAGAGTAGCCTTTTTCAGACTTCACATTTTACTAACTCCCTTTCACATTTAAAAGGGAAATCAAACTTTGGAACAATTACTTTGAATGTTCATTAAATCATCGTATTCATTAAAGCTGTGAGTTCCCCCTATTACCCTGTGCACTTGTCTACAGTAAATTTTACTTGTATCAGATTTGTGCAGTTCTTCATGCGACTAGGATGTGGTAAAGGTGTTCCAGATCCCAGGAGCCAACCTGTGCTTCTACAATATTCTCTCAATGGTGGCCTCTCGTGGAGTCTACTTCAAGAGTTCCTTTTCAGCAACTCCAGCAATGTGGGCAGGTACATCGCCCTGGAGATACCTCTGAAAGCCCGTTCTGCTTCTACTCGCCTCCGCTGGTGGCAACCATCTGAAAATGGGCACTTCTACAGTCCCTGGGTTATCGACCAGGTCGGTCCCTTCAAGATTAACTATTATAATTTTGTCATTTGCACTGAATGTGGCTTTAGAAAGCAGTTAGGCCAACCCCTTGCTCAGTAGAGGAGGTCCAGGACCCACAAATTGGGTGACTTACCCAAGGGCATGTTACTAGATTAGATATGGCATTTAGCTTCCTTTCATTCTCTGGTTCCTCAAATGTCTGAGCCTATAAAAATGAATGACACAACAGAAGGCCCAGGTCCTGCTCATAGAGGATTCTGCCATATGGTTAGAGGGACTTTATTAACCGCGATTCAAGGCTATAATTCTCTGAAAAGGAAAATGTGCAAATTAGCATTTGTGCCACATACAGTAGTTCCCATATCCTCTTTCCTAACCTTTGAAGAAAAAAAATAAGTAAATCTCCCTAACATCCTTATGAACAGTTCTAAAGGATCTTCATACATAATAAAATGCATATCCAATAGAACTCAAAGAACTTGTTAAAAAAACAGTAGAATCCCTGCAAAGAATTGGAACTGAAATGCCTTAGGATACAACTGTTCTTAAATAGAAATTTTACTTGGAAAAATCACATATAACCAAATTTTGCATTCCCAGCTTGGGTGCATGTAGTTTCCAAAGGCACAGTTTGGCCCATGAAGGCTGTGAATGGTTTTGTCAGTCTTTCAATTTGTTTCTGTAGCTTCTTGCCAGATGGGCAAGCAGACCACATAAACAGGAGCATTCTGAAAGGCCCCCTAACATTATGCTTGCTGAATAATGCCAGTTCTGAGCAATCTGACAGATAAAAACAAACAAAAAAAGGACTGAACTTTCTCATGTCTCAAAACCAAATTGAAAAGTTTTTCTTTAAAAAATATATTTCAGATCCTCATTGGAGGAAATATTTCTGGCAATACAGTCTTGGAGGATGATTTCACAACTCTGGATAGTAGGAAGTGGCTGCTTCACCCCGGAGGCACCAAGATGCCTGTGTGCGGCTCTACAGGTGATGCCCTTGTCTTCATTGAAAAGGCCAGCACCCGTTACGTGGTCACCACGGACATTGCTGTGAATGAGGATTCCTTCCTACAGATAGATTTTGCTGCCTCCTGCTCGGTCACAGATTCTTGTTATGGTGAGTGTTACCTTCCTAGGTGGAGCAACAAGCATGTATAAATGAGCATCCATGACTGCCACAGTCAAAGGACTGAACTACACCTCCAAGAAGTCTCTAAGTAAAACACAAGTGCACTTTCAGTCCAACCACAACTGCATTCTTAATAATGTTGTGGGTAATTTGAGTTTTAAAAAGCCTCAGAATGTAAACTTATTTTAAGTATATGTTCATGAAGACTTCTTTTATATATGTGATACCCAAAGATTTGTATGATTTTGTAACTCCAGATTTATTTAATTTATTTTTTAATTGAAAGATAAATGTTTTACAGAATTGTATTGGTTTCTGCCAAACATCAACATGAAGCAGTCACCAACATGAATTAGTATACATATATCCCTCCCTCTTGAACCTCCCTGCCACCTCCCTCCACATCCCACCTCTCTAGGTTGTTACAGAGCAGCAGTTTGAGTTCCCTGGTCATATAGCAAATTCCCATTGGTGATCTATTTTACATATGGTAATGTAAGTTTCCCCGTTACTCTCCTCCTGGTGGCTCAGAGAGTAAACAATCTACCTGCAGTGCAGGAGACCTGGGTTCGATCCCTGGGTCAGGAAGATCTCCTGGAGAAGGGAATGGCAACCCACTCCAGTATTCTTGCCTGGAGAATTCCATGGACAGAGGAGCCTGGAGGGCTACCATAGTCCTTGGAGTCACGAGGAGTTGTACACGATTGAGCGACTAACTCTTTCTACATTTTCTCTCCATACATCCCAACCTCTCCTTCCTAAATCCAGAATTTTTAGGTATCATATTTACAGAATAAAAGAGTCATCACATAAGGAATGTCAGAGTCAGCAGTAGGATTTACACACACAGGGTTTTACATGTGTTTTAATTCATAGGGCTTTAGATTAGTCCCGTTATTGTCTCCTTTCCATTCTCCCAGGATTCATGAAATTTTATTGTTACCATTTTGCCTAATACTTTCTGCCATTGTGGATCATAGTTTAGTCTAAACCACCCTGACTGTAACTAGTTTTCATCTTCTAGGTTGTACACCTACACACATACCTTACACACACACACACACACACACACATACACGGACCTATCTTAGGAGCAATAAATGCTGCCATCATTGCATAATCGGACACTTCACTGGAATTTGCAGATCCATCAAGATTCTGGGGACTTCCTAGTCTTTCGCCACCCTGTATCACTGTTCTTCCAAGAGATCTAAACTAGAATGTTCACAAGGACCTTGTTCTATTTTAGATTCTTGGGGCCTAAAATCTGGAGAAATTTGTTACTTCCAAGGTCCTGCAAAATCCAGATTTTTCATATTTCCGTTAGGCTGAACTTAATGGACAGATCTTAGGGAAAAGCTCAGAAGTGCTCTTTCTACCTTGGACTCAATCAATCAGCATAAACTAGTCAGTAGAGGTGGAACTTGAGAAAGTATAAGGTATATAGCCTGTCTTCACACAGTCCAGTTGAGGGGATGCTTCAGAAAGTTAAAGTCCAATAAATAACTAAATCAAGTGCTTGATGGAGTGGTACTAATGCAAAACTGTAATGAGAGTTCAGCCAAGGGAGAGATAACCAATGGATGGCCAATCCTAGAAGTTTGGGAAATTTCACAAAGAAGCTAAGTATCAAGTGAGCATTGATAGTTGGAGTGAATTTGAAGGGTAAGTGAGGAAGAAGATACCCCAAGCTAGTCTGATAGCATAATGTGGGAGTTCTCCTGGTCCATGGGAATACTATAAGCAGACAAGCCTGAATAGACAATATTTGCATCTAATGGAGGAGGACAGAGTGCTAATTTTGAAAACACAAAGGGACTTTTGGGTCCTAGACACCCACCCACTGTCCATAGACACAATCAATGAGAAACCAAAGAGGTAAGTTATGACATGGCCGGCCAGACTGCAGCGGAACCAGGACTGAGACTCTGCCCATGTAAGCCCAGTCATGTGTATTTTCTACTGTGGAGTAGGGCAACTTCTTGAGAAAGATTGAACTGAATAAAAAAATAAAAGAGGAAAGTGGCTAATCTTTGTTGGCATCAAATTAAGAAGGGCATTAAAAGGCAAGCATAGGAATTTTTGCTTGACAAAGTCATGAATAAGAGGGCATGAGTGCAGGGGGGTAGTATGGTGGATTTTAAGGAGATTAGCCCATGAACCAATGAAGGTGGGTAAAGAAGAATCCTGGCAAAGAAGTGTTGGTGGATATCTCTGTAGGAGGTGATGAAAACTTGCACTACTTGCCATGAACACAAATAGAAGAGATAAAACTAGTATGATACACTGAAGACCAAAAGGAAAGCAGCAGCAGACCTCAAAGCCAGGTGACATATTGAACATAAAGGGTAAAGAAGAAAGAAGTAAATTTTCTAAAATAATTTCTAAATTTTAAACCCAGAAAACTAATGCAAGAGCATTGTCACTGAGAGAATTTGGTAGTTAAGAAGAGATGTTTACGTGTATACCTATTGCTGATTCATGTTGATGTGTGGCAAAAACTAACACAATATTGTAAAGCAATTATCCTCCAATTTCAAATAAATAAAGAAGAGATGTTATTTATGAGAGAAAATGAGTTTTTATTTAGTTTGGTGCAAATAGTTTGAGGTAGAGATATCCTTTAATGTGGAGGGCTTACAATGTAGAAAACAGGAACTTTGTACTGTTCATCACACTATGCCAGCATCCAGCACAATGCCAGGCTGAACAAATTTGCTGAATGAATAAAACCAACTTTGAGATGCAAAATTGGGATATTTGGGCACAGAAATAGTAGTTGAAGCCCAAGGAGGGTATGTGTAGAATAGAAGGCCAGAGATGGAGGCTGGAAAGATGCCCATAGCTGGGCTAGTTAGCAGAGAAGTCGGAAGGAAATAAGACAGGAGATTCAGAATAATGTCTTGCAAAAGAAAGGGACATTTCAAGAATCAGGGAGCCATCAATAATGTCCAGTGCTGAAGGGAGGACAGGAACAATGAATAGTGAGACGAGCCATTGTATTTAACTAAAAAGGCCACCAGGAGCCTTAGAGCAGTGAGTGGTACCACGCTGGCTGCACAGGAAAGTGCCCCCAGGGAACTTTAAACCTCCCAACATCTTGGCCTGCCCCACAAGAGTGAAATCCCAATCTCTGCAGATGGAACTCTGACATTGGTACTTTCTAAATGTACCCAGGTGATTTCATTGTGCAACCGAGACTGAGAATCATGGTCTTAGAGAAGGCAATTTCAATAGGGAGGTGTGGACTGAAGTAGTTTATAATGTCAAGAAAGGACTAGAGAGAGAAATATAAAACATAGGGTATAGGTTGAATGTTTTGGAGGAAGAGAAAGGAAAAAAATCTCGTTCCGTAGACCCACAGCCTGATTGCCCATTTGGGCATGAATTTCATGACTTTCAGCTACTTCTTTTACTTCTCTGATTTCCCAGTATATTCCATAACACAACAAAGCAAGGCTATATAAGAGTATAAAAGAGATTTTTCAATTTCTTAGGAGTTTCTCCTAATCAAGAGAAAATTTGGCATAAGTTGGTCAGGATCCCTATAGAATGGTTAAATTTTAAGAAATCTGCTCAATTTTTTAAAACTATTTTAAAAGGAACCATTGTAACGTATGGTTGCTATGTTCTGTATTTGTATGTTGACCTTTAAATAAACAGACAAAATATACTATAGTTATTATAATATGTAAGTGATATCTAGTTTATATATTTGTATAACATATGTGCCATAACTATTAGATTAAATAATAAACATATCAATTTTAACTGTTACTATGATTGCTTTAACTATATATAAAACAATAAATTAAAACATATGAAAACATAAGTAATCATGGTTCCTGGATCATCAGATATGTATTTCTAACCAGAATAATGCCTTCTGTTTCAGCTATTGAATTGGAATACTCGATAGATCTTGGATTGTCCTGGCATCCATTGATAAGGGACTGTTTGCCTACCAATGTTGAATGCAGTCGTTATCACCTGCAGCGCATCCTGGTGTCAGATACTTTCAACAAGTGGACCAGAATCACTGTGCCTCTCCCGCCTTATACCAGGTATGAATGTTTCTGCATGTAGTGAACCCAAATGCAATATAATTTTCATGTCCAATTTCAGAACATCAAGATTAAATGTTATATGAGATTTTGTTACGTGTTGATGATATTGCCATGCATGAATTTATTAAAGTGCTGTAAATAAGTAAAAAAGAAATCAGTTTTTATGGTGACATTGTTCTGTGTTTTCCCCAAATCCAGGTCTTTACTGACTTTTATCTCTAGTGTATTTTTCAAATGGTATATGAAAGAGAACAGTGCCAGATCAGTAAGCTTCTCTAATTTATTATGCCAAGAACAAGTTCATTATGCCAAGAACAAGTCTTAATGGATTTAAATGGAGTCTATTCTGTCAGTTAGACTACTGTAAATATAGCAGTGAGTGGTATATTAAATGGATGTAGCACACAAATGTGTACTAAAATTACTGTTTACTTTTGAAATTTTGTTGTGAGCAGTATCTTGAGAATTATCACCTGGAGCATTCTTTTATGTGAAAAACAATTGTGAATGCTTCTTCCTTGTGTCTTTAAGAAATGACAGTATCTTATAAAACTGAGTGGTAGATGCTGGTAGAAAAGTTGTCTAAACTATCTGTATATTCACTTTCGTGTTGGAGAAAAGCAGAGAATTCACCTTGCCTGGTGGGATAGTGTTACATGCCTCTCTCTCTTTTCACCATCTAAGTAGAAAGATAATCAGTTGCTGCCTTTAAGAAAGAAGCAAAGCAACCAAAGCAGTCCATGGAATAGGAGTTATAGTTTGGGCTCATTATCATTCTCTCCCTTCCACAAATGAAGAAGGAATAAATCTTCCTAGCAAATGATCGTAAAATTTAGCCATTCATCTAGGGCATAAGTTTTCCTGGGATTTTCATAAATGGGATGGTTTCGGTTACTAACAGCCCAGGGCTCCTCTACAATTGCTGGCTCAGGGGTACAAGACTATATTAACTGTCAGTAGAGTTGCCAAGTTTAAATGAGATACGTGAGATTTAGTTGCTCATTAAAGGTATTGCCATGCATGAATTATTAAGGCAGTCTTAATAAGTAAAATAGAAAAAAAAATTCCATTAAGGCAGTAGTCTTTTAAGTCATTATGAATTCTGTGAATTATTACCGAGCTACTTGGTAGCATTTTGCAAATAAATGACATTCTAAGATAAACTGCAGCTCATCATTATACCCTTGAGTCTTTTACGTAAAAGTGATTAATCCTCATCTTTTAATCTGTCTTTTGTCTCTTGCACATACTCATAACATTTTTGACCCTTTCAAATGTCATTTGAAAAATCTGATGAGCAGCCATTTCATCTTGTTATCATATTGAAAATACGCAGTTTGTTTATTATATTACCCTCCAAGCTCATGTTGTACAGTGGTCTTAAAGACAACACTGGTTTATAAAAAGGCCCTCTGCGTAATTCAGAAATAAATGTACATGGATGGAACCCAAGCCAGACCCCCTTCTGGTCATGCTCTGCACTATGCCAAAGATCAATTAGAACAAGAGCCAGAATCAGAACACTTTGTCTCAAGCTTGTCAGTGTACTTTATCGGCTCTTACATACAGTTGCTTTTTAAATATGGTGCTTTCTTATTTTGAGCTGAACTGCCTCAACATCTGCCCAGTACTGGGAATTCAATGTTTATGTTGCCCTTCAGGACAGAATTGAGGATTTTAGTTTGTAGTTCTTCACTATAAACAGACATGATGCTGATAACTTAAAGTCACGTGCTTAAGTGGGGATTAAGAGTGACTGTGACAATGTGCCAGCTGTAGGTTTGCTCACTCACTTATCATGTGACCACAAATCTAGGATACCATTATTGTTGGCACAGTGGTAGAAAGAGTCAACTGAGGTTGGGTGTCCACAAATTGACATCAAACCATTAGCCAAACTGAAATGACTGGTAGTCATCAGTAGTGATTATTCATTCATTAAGTCAATCATTAAGCATGTATTTTTAAAGTATTTAATCATGAGCTGGATCTGTGTGAGGGGCTGAACTTAGCCCTGCCCCAAGGAACTTTCAGAGAAGGCAATGGCACCCTACTCCAGTACTCTTGCCTGGAAAATCCCATGGATGGAGGAGCCTGGAAGGCTGCAGTCCATGGGGTCGATAAGAGTCAGACATGACTGAGCGACTTCACTTTCACTTTTCACTTTCATGCATTGGAGAAGAAAATGGCAACCCACTCCAGTGTTCTTGCCTGGAGAATCCCAGGGACGGGGGAGCCTGGTGGGCTGCCGTCTATGGGGTCGAACAGAGTCAGACACTACTGACTCGACTTAGCAGCAGCAGTAGCAGCAAGGAACTTTTAGTCTAGTGGGGGAAAGAAACCAATGGTAATCAGAGAAGTAAATACGAAGTGCAACTCCTAAGTGATGGAGGAGCCTTGCATGGTGCTAAGAGATTATACATTATAGAGAGGTTTGTCTTGATGAAGAAGGTCAAAGAACACTTTCTTGAGAAAATTATAATTGCAGTAAGAGTGAAGGAAGGATAAATGTAAAATAGGAGAAAAGTAAAGAGAAGTGTGGCCTGGTGTGCTGCAATTCACGGGGTCGCAAAGAGTCGGACACGACTGAGAGACTGAACTGAACTGAACTGAAACAGAAGTGTTCCAGGTAAGGAAAACAGCCAGCAGTGGGAAGAAGCAGGCATATTTGAGATGCTGAAAGAATGAATCAGACACCAAGAGCGAAAGTGGGGTGAGGTGTAAGATGATGTCAGATCACAAAGAGCATTGTTGGTTGTACTAAAGTTTTAGGGGTTTGTTATATGAATGCTGGAAGCCTGATAAAGTGCTTTGGGAGTCACAGACATAATCAGATTTGCATTTAGAAAAGCTTATTCTAACTGGAGAACAAGTTGGGGAAGATAAGAGTAGAAGTAGATGTAAAGATTCCCTTAAAGAGATAGTAACTGCTGGTAGCTTGGACTAAGATGTGGCAGACATGAAAAGAAGGGAATGAATTCAAGAGAAATAGAGGCAGTAAAATTGACTGAGCTTAATGATGAAAGGTCATAGGACTGTGAGGGAAAGAGCAATGCTGAAGATGATTTCCTGGTCTCTGAGTTGGAAAACCAAACTGAGGCTGGTGCTTTTCATCAGAAAGGGAACAGTAAGACTAAATACAAGATGACATCACACTGCACTCCAAACATTACTCTGTTAAAACCTAAATGAATTGGGGTTGATAGATCCCATAGTCTCTGCTGCTGCTGTTGCTGCTAAGTCACTTCAGTTGTGTCGGACTCTGTGCGACCCCATAGATGGCACCCCACCGGGCTCCCCCATCCCTGGGATTCTCCAGGCAAGAACACTGGAGTAGGTTGCCATTTCCTTCTCCAATGCATGAAAGTGAAAAGTGAAAGTGAAGTCGCTCACTAGTGTCGGACTTATAGCGACCCCATGGACTACAGCCTACCAGGCTCCTCCATCCATGGGATTTTCCAGCCAAGGGTACTGGAGTGGGGTGCCATAGCCTTCTCTGGATCATAGTCTCTAATCCTCCCCATATACACTGATAAAGTTAGATCTTCATGAAAGGAAGAAAAAGAAAAAAAGACTGAAAAGCATTGGGTTTAGTGGAGGGCTTCCACTTTTCAGCCCTGTGAGCTTCTAAGTAAGTCATTTCATGTCCCTAAGTTTCAGTTTCCTCATCTGAAAAATGAAGATTTTTTACCATATAAAAAGCTCATAAATGTACATGGTAATGTTTGGGACATTGTAAACATTTACTGAAATGTAAGTCATTTTTACTCCTTGGAAGAAAAGTTTTGACCAACCTAGATAGCATATTCAAAAGCAGAGACATCACTTTGCCAACAAAGGTCTGTCTAGTCAAGGCTATGGTTTTTCCAGTGATTATGTATGGATGTGAGAGTTGGACTGTGAAGAAAGCTGAGTGCCAAAGAATTGATGTTTTTGAATTGTGGTGTTGGAGAAGACTCTTGAGAGTCCCTTGGATTGCAAGGAGATCCAACCAATCCATTCTGAAGGAGATCAGCCCTGGGATTTCTTTGAAAGGAATGATGCTAAAGCTGAAACTCCAGTACTTTGGCCGCCTCATGCAAAGAGTTGACTCATTGGAAAAGATTCTGACGCTGGGAGGGATTGGGGGCAGGAGGAGAAGGGGACGACAGAGGATGAGATGGCTGGATGGCATCACTGACTCGATGGACGTGAGTCTGAGTGAACTCCGGGAGTTGATGATGGACAGGGAGGCGTGGTGTGCTGCGATTTGCTGTGGATAGCAAAGAGTCGGACACGACTGAGCGACTGAACTGAACTGAACTGAACTGAAGTCATTTTTACTTTTATGAGTTAACCACATAATCACATGTGTTAACCGTATCTCGGGTTTATTACCAGACTTCAGTCAGACTGAGAAGTCTTTCTCATTTAACTTAACAAAATGAGCTCATAGTAACGGTAAGACACTGCCTTAAGATACTGCCCTGGAGGAGGTTACAACCTGATTATGGGAAAATAAATAGCTTAAAACTAATACATACCGAATATAATTTAAAGCTTCACTGAGGAACGGTCTGAAAATGCTATAGATATTGAGTATTGAGAGACAGTGTTAAATGCCAGAGTTAGAGAGGATTTCGTAGAAAAGATGGGCCCTGGCCTCAAAGAATGGCTAGGATTTAGGAGGGTAAGGAAAAGAACTTCCTAAATTAGGTGAAGAGCATGACCATGTGAGCCTGGGATAAGCACAGAGGTTGCTGATTAAAGAGGGAGCTCATATCTAAAGCTGTGGGACATTATTTGTTAGTAAAGTTGGGTTAACTTACAGTAAGCACTAAAGTGAGGCAAGGGGCTTCCTGGGTGGCTCTAGTGGTAAAGAACCCACCTGCCAATGTAGGGTACATAAGAGACACCAGAAATCCCCTGGAAGATCAACCCCTGGAAGATTCCCTGGCATGGCAACCCACTCCAGTACTCCTATCTGGAGAATCCCATGGACAGGAAGCCTGGCAGGCTACAGTCCATAGGGTCACACAGAGTCAGATGCAACTTAGCACACATGCAAAGCAAGGCAAAGAGTTTAGACTTGTGGGGGAAATGAACCATGGTGAGTTCTGAGCTGAGGTTATTCTTCCAAGGGAAAAAAAAAAATGGGAAAATAGAGAGACTCAAGTAAGAGAAAGACAAAGGCATTGTGATAATGATGGTGCATGAAAACAAGAGTCTGGGCTACAGTTAACATGAGAGTGATGAAGCAGATATTACTGGGCATTTCAAAGAAAGAATTGGTAAAACTCAGTCATTAACTTCTTCACTGCACACATCAAAAGATGACTCTAAGGTTTGAAGCCTGTGAAAATGATGAGAAAAAGAGAGGAGTGAGCTAAAGCTGATTCCAAAAAGGGTAATATGGCAGATTTAATCAAATGATGCTGAATTAAATGTGATGGAAATATCCTTTTGACAGGGCTATGAAGACTGGAGCCCAAGGGAAGATAATAAACCTTGGAGACATGAGCACAGAGGTCATAGGAAATGCTGTAAAACTGCAGCAGCTCTCCAGAGGAGAGTATTTAAAAAGAAAAGATCCCTAAATTTAATAGCAGAATGAGTGGAAATAGCTATTAGAGGAACCAGAAGGATTCGGTCAGGGAAGTAGGAGAATAAGAACATGGTATCCAAAAGCCAAGTGAAACTAGAATATCAAGCAGGAAAAGACAATCGTCAGTGACAAATGCTACAGTGAGTTAAGAAGCAAGTTTCACAATAAGTTTACTAGAGTTTTTCAATAAGGACATAGTCAGTGACCTTCAAAAGAATAGTTTCAGTGAGATACTGGAAATGAATACAGCTTGTCTGGTGCCAGAGCCCATGGACTTAACCTATCGTACTAACTGTATTAGCACTGCATCTTTCTTGCTTGCCTATGAGTATGGTCCTAGAAGAGATAGGCAGCGAGGATGCCAGGAGTTCTTGAGAAAGACTGAAAAAGTAGGAAGATGCTGAAATCAATTTTGTATCCCCTAATCTGAATCTGCCTGCTCCTCTTTAGTAACTCCAGACCTAAAAATAACAGGTAGCTCAAGTGGCATCATAGGTTCTTGAAATGTCATCTGAGAACCAGGGTGAGTCAATGGAAGGGCAGGTAACCTAAATCCACCTAGAAAGTCGGGGAAGGGGAGCTGCAACAGGAAGGCTCAGGTGTGACTTGGCTATTTTAAGTCACAGTTTGAATATGATCCATTCCCTTCTACTGGCCCTAATGACCTGACTGATACTACTGTCTTTAAAGATTAACTATTACACTTTGGAAGCCAGGTGGTTTTAGTCACAGCATGGAATGTTCTTAATGTGTGCTGGAAGATTAAAGGAATGGTGATAAGCTCAAGAAGAGGCAAAAAGACTGTGGAAGGATTGGAGTGGTGGAATGGGGTTGGAGGAGACTATACTTTTTGCAGGTAAACACATTTAAAGAGGAGACGTATTTTTCAGCGGCATTCCCACCTACTGTATCTGTAAAGAAAATATCTTATTCTAAGAAAATCATAACTAGCACGATGCTGGATGCTTGGGGCTGGTGCACTGGGACGGCCCAGAGGGATGGTATGGGGAGGGAGGAGGGAGGAGGGTTCGGGATGGGGAACACATGTATACCTGTGGCAGATTCATTTTGATATTTGGCAAAACTAATACAATTATGTAAAGTTTAAAAATAAAATAAAATTAGAAAAAAAAAAAGAAAATCATAACTAAGCATGATGTTTATTGGGTTCATCATGAAGAAATATTCAAGGAAATCACAAGTTCATTTTTTTAATAGATTATTTAAACTTTCTCTGATACTCCATTTCTCTCCATCTTTATTTGTAACTTACCAGTATCATTTGAAAGATTTTTGGCAAGTATTTATATTAGGGAGCATCTTGTTTAAATGTTTCAATCGAGTCGAGAAAGTTTTAGACTTCTCTTACATGTCTATCTTCTCATACATCATTTTGATGCTTTGAATATCGCTGGTGTAAATTTACCATATTTATGCTAGTGTCTCAGGGCTACAAAACATAAAACAATTTTGCCTGGTATAAACCATGGTACTCTTAATTTTTCACATACAGAATATATTAACATATATGTGGGCATTCAGTTCAGTCACTCAGTCGTGTCCGACTCCTTGCGACCCCATCAACCGGGGGCCTCCCTGACCATCACCAACTCCCGGAGTTTACCCAAACTCATGTCCATTGAGTCAGTGTTGCCATCCAACCATCTCATCCTCTGTTGTCCCCTTCTCCTCCTGCCTTCAATCTTTCCCAAAATCAGGGTCTTTTCAAATGAGTCAGCTTTTTGCATCAGGTGGCCAAGAGTACTGGAGTTTCAGCTTCAACATCAGTCCTTCCAATGAACACCCAGGACTGATCTCCTTTAGGATGGACTGGTTGGACCTCCTTGCAGTCCAAAGGACGCTCAAGAGTCTTCAACACCACAGTTCAAAAGCATCAATTCTTCGGTGCTCAGATTTCTCTATAGTCCAACTCTCACATCCATACATGACTTCTGGAAAAACCATAGCCTTGAGTAGACAAAACTTTGTTGGCAAAATAATTTCTCTGCTTTTTAATATGCTCTCTAGGTTTGTCATAACTTTCCTTTCAAGGAGTAAGCATCTTTTAATTTCATGGCTGCAGTCACCATCTGCAGTGATTTTGGAGCCCCACAAAAATAAAGTCTGTCACTGTTTCCATTGTTTCCTCATCTATTTCCCGTGAAGTGATGGGACCAGATGCCATGATCTTCGTTTTCTGAATGTTGACCTTTAAGCAAACTTTTTCACTCTCCTCTTTCACTTTCATCAAGAGGCTCTTTAGTTCTTCTTCACTTTCTGCCATAAGGGTGGTGTTATCTGCATATCTGAGGTTATTGATATTTCTCCTGGCAATCTTGACTCCAGCTCGGGCTTCATCCAGCCCAGCGTTTCTCATGATGCACTCTGCTTAAAAGTTAAATAAGCAGGGTGACAATATACAGCCTTGACATACTCCTTTTCCTATTTGGAACCAGTCTGTTGTTTCATGTCCAGTTCTAACTGTTGCTTCCTAACCTGCATACAGGTTTCTCAAGAGGCAGGTCAGGTGGTCTGGTATTCCCATCTCTTTCAGAATTTTCCATAGTTTATTGTGATCCACACAGTCAAAGGCTTCAGCATAGTCAATAAAGCAGAAATAGATGTTTTTCTGGAATTTTCTTGTCTTTTCATTGATCCAACAGATGTTGGTAACTTGATCTCTGGTTCCTCTGCCTTTTCTAAAATCAGCTTGAACATCTGGAAGTTCACGGTTCATGTGTTGCTGAAGCCTGGCTTGGAGAATTTTGAGCATTATTTACTAGCATGTGAGATGAGTGCAATTGTGTGGTAATTTGACCATTCTTTGGCATTGCCTTTCTTTGGGATTGGAATGAAAACTCACCTTTTCCAGTCCTGTGGCCACTGCTGAGTTTTCCAAATTTGCTGGCATATTGAGTGCAGCACTTTCACAGCATCATCTTTTAGGATTTGAAATAGCTCAACTGGAATTCCATCACCTACACTAAATTTGTTCGTAATGATGCTTCCTAAGGCCCACTTGACTTCACATTGCAGGATGTCTGGCTCTAGGTGAGTGATCACACCATTGTGAATATCTTTGTTGTGAAGATCTTTTTTGTACAGTTCTTCTGTGTATTCTTGTCACCTCTTCTTAATATCTTCTGCTTCTGTTAGGTCCATACCATTTCTGTCCTTTATCAAGCCCATCTTGCATGAAATATTCCCTTGGTACCTCTGATTTTCTTGAGATCTCTAGTCTTTTCCATTCTTTGTTTTCCTCTATTTCTTTGCACTGATCACTGAGGAGGGCTTTCTTATCTCTCCTTGCTATTCTTTGGAACTCTGCATTCAGATGCTTGTATCTTTCCTTTTCTCCTGTGCTTTTCCCTTCTCTTCTTTTCACAGCTATTTGTAAGGCCTCCTCAGACAACCATTATGCTTTTTTGCATTTCTTTTTCTTGGGGATGATCTTGATCCCTATCTCCTGTACAGTGTCATGAACCTCTGTCCATAGTTCATCAGGCACTCTGTCTATCAGATCTAGTCCCTTAAATCTATTTCTCATTTCCACTGTATAATCATAAGGGATTTAATTTAGGTCATACCTGAATGGTCTAGTGATTTTCCCTACTTTCTTCTTTTTAAGTCTGAATTTGGCAATGAGGAGTTCATGATCTCAGCCACAGTCAGCTCCTGGTCTTGTTTTTGCTGACTGTATAGAGCTTCTGCATCTTTGGCTGCAAAGAATATAATCAGTCTGATTTTGGTGTTGCCCATCTGGTGATGTCCATGTGTAGAGTCTTCTCTTGTGTTGTTGAAAGAGGGTGTTTGCTATGACCAGTGCGTTCTCTTAGCAAAACTCTATTAGCCTTTGCCGTGCTTCATTCTGTACTCCAAGGCCAAATTTGCTTGTTACTCCAGATGTGTCTTGACTTCCTACTTTTACATTCCAGTCCCCTATAATGAAAAGGACATATTTTTTGGGTGTTAGTTCTAAAAGGTCTTATATATAGGTCTTCGTAGAACTGTTCAACTTCAGCTTCTTCAGCATTACTGGTTAGGGCATAGACTTGGATTACCGTGATATTGAATGGTTTGCCTTGGAAACAAACAGAGATCATTCTGTCATTTTTGAGATTGCATCCAAGTACTGCATTTCAGACTCTTTTGTTGACTATGATGGCTACTCCATTTCTTCTCAGAGATTCTTGCCCACAGTAGTAGGTATAATGGTCATCTGAGTTAAATTCACCCATTCCAGGCCATTTTAGTTAGCTAATCCCTAAAATGTCGATGTTCACTCTTGCCATCTCCTGTTTGACCACTTCCAATTTGCCTTGATTCATGGACCTAACATTCCAGGTTCCTATGCAATATTGCTCTTTACAGCATTGGACCTTGTTTCTATCACCAGTCACATACACAACTGGGTGTTGTTTTTACTTTGGCTCTGTCTCTTCATTCTTTCTGGAGTTATTTCTCCACTGATCTCCAGTAGCATATTGGGCACCTACCGACCTGAGGAGTTCATCTTTCAGTGTCCTATCTTTTTACCTTTTCATACTGTTCATGGGGTTCTCAAGGCAAAAATACTGAAGTGGTTTGCCATTCCCTTCTCTAGTGGGCCACGTTTTGTCAGAACTCTCCACCATGACCCGTCCGTCTTGGGTGGCCCTATACAGCAAGGCTTAGTTTCATTGAATTAGACAAGGCTGTGGTCCATGTGATTAGATTGATTAGTTTTCTGTGATTGTGGTTTCATTGGGCATTAGGTTAAGACAAATTAAATCTAATTCCATTCCACTACTACAGAGAGCAAAGCTACTTCCAAAAATTTTGAATTCCCTCTAAGCTTTATCACTTGTGAGATTTGCTGCCAAAGTTCCATCTGAGAATCTGAGGTTTGGCTCTATGCTGTATGGCTATATGCTCTGTATATATGCTATATATGGGTTTTAATTGTTTTAACAAATGTATGTCATTCTCCATGAGGTTATTTTGTAAGTTGTAGGAACTTTCTCATATCTGAAGGATGGTCCAGGATCCCTAGGTGGCTCAGTGATAAAGAATCCACCTGCCAGTTTAGGAGCTACAGGAGACACGGGTTCAATCCCTGGGTGGGGAAGATCCCCTGCAGGAGGAAATGGCAACCAACTCTAGTATTCTTGCTTGGGAAATCCCATGGACAGAGGAGCCTGGTAGGCTACAGTCCATAGGAGCACAAACAGTCAGACACAACTGAAGTGACTTGGCACTCACACATGCTTATAGTATAATATAGTATAGTATACTCCCTCCTTGACTGGCAGTCCTCACACCTGTGAGATGAGACAATCTTACAAGACAGTTTCTAAGAGTCATCCTCTCCTTTCCATTCCAACGTGTGCTTGATTTCCTTCTTTTGTTCATAGTTCAGTGTCTTTTTCATCAGAGTCTCCCCCAGAGCAGAGTCTTTGTGCACCCTGTGACATGACACACACCTTTAGAGCCCTTCACAGGTAATTCATTCACACACCTCTTACCAAAGTTCATGCCTCTTTTCTAGAGCCTACTTGTACCTGTTGGTCGTGGGCTGTGATGGTTCAGTTGAGGCTGAGTTGAGCTGATCAATGCTTCTTCCCAGGTGTACACCTGTGCATGGAATTACTAGATCATATGATAACTCTGTATTCAACATTTTGAGAAACTGATGACCTGTTTTCCCACAGCATCTAGGAGGAGCATATGAGGGTTCATATTTCTTCACATCCTTGCCAACACTTGTTACTTCCATCTTTTTATCACAGTCATCATAGGATGATGACTGTTCAACTCAAAATATCGAATAGAGAGTTACCACATTAACTAGTAAATCCACTCATAGGTGTACACCTGGGAAGAGGCATGGGTTGGCTCAGCTCAGCCTCAACTGAACCATCACAGCCCATGATCTACAGATACAAGTAGGCTCTAGAAAGGAGGCATGAGATATAAGCTTCAGAAAGTTATATCTAACTGTGGTTTGAATTTGCATTTGGCAGGTGACACTAGTGGTAAAGAACCCACCTGCCAATGCAGGAGACGTAAGAGACACACCAGTTTATTCCCTGAGTGGGGAAGATCCCCTGGAGGAGGGCATGGCCACCCACTCCAGTATTCTTGCCTGGAGAATCCCCATGGACAGAGGAACCTGGAGGGCTACAGTCCATAGGGTTGCAAAGAGTTGGACATGACTTAAGCTCCTGAGCACTCGATGACTAATGTTTTGCATCTTTTCATGCATTTATTGGCCATTTATGTATCTTCTTTGGAGTTTTCTCCACTTTTGTCTAACACAGAGAAATAGAGTCATGGAGGAAATTTTATGCCCAATAGAAATAAAAGGTCTTGATGAGCAAGGCAAATATGGGACACATTTTGAAATAAGACAGACACTGTAGAGCCTCTAACTCAATCTCAGAGTGCCAAAGGTTTCAACTCTGACATTGAATAGCAGAAATCAGGATAGACTTGTGTGTATATACAGCAGCAATAGGCAGGCACAGCTGTCCACAAATAAAAAAACTTCTATTTTAGGGATAATGGTAGGAATAAGATTATTTTGTACAGGTTTATATAGAGTTTTGAAGGGTTTGCTTATTGAGAGTACAGAGTAATAATGAACCAATAGATCCTTGCCTTGTCTCGGTTTTGTGAGTAAATCAATATGACTTAGGGCACTGGGCTTTAACATCATCATTAGTAGAATTGGAAGATTGGCTATATTTTCTAGTCTCAAATATTTTATGTATCTCTGAGAGTAAAGAAAACATCAGGGAAGAGTGAAAAAGCTTATTAAAAATTATATATTGTTTCTATCAAAGAACTTTTTTTCATGATGATGGTGAAGTCTCATCAGGACTTCATAAGCAGACATAGCCATTTTGAAGAAAAGAACAGATATAAAAGACCCTGAAGTAAATATCAAAATTCATTAAAAGGTGTGTAGACAGTGTGGGAAAAGTTTCCTTGGAAGAGCAATGATGGAAACCATACTATTGACAATAACATTTTAACTGCTTAGCAATGGATGTTTAATTATTTATGCAACACTTATGGAGCACTTACTATGTGATGTAAATGGAGAGGAAATGATATAAATTCAGAAAAGATCCAAGGAGAGGCCTTTCAATGATGTGGAAAAAGGAGAAATCTGCTCTGGGGCCATTTTCCCCACAACTCCAGGAGCAGCAGCTGATGGTGGCTATCATTATAAGAAGCTTCAGGATAAATAATGACACCTGCCAAGGGACTTCACCAAGACACTTTCAAGTCTTGGTAAACATGAACTAATTAAAGTTCACAACACCACTGTGAGGTGGAAAGTAGCATTTTCCTAGTTTTACAGACAGGGAAGTGTCAGCATGTAAACATAAGTGATTTGGCCCCTTTACGTAGTGAAGCTGTGACAAGACAGTAAGAAGTTCTGGAAGTTCAACTTTCAGACTTTCATTTTCGACTTACCTTCCAATTCATCCCTTAGTGAAAGTGTTGCCTTTTCTTATAAGACTATATTGGACAGTGTATGTACCCGTTTTACAGGGCAGATACAGTTATTTCCAAGAATATAAAATCATTACATTTGAGATGAGGGCCCTATAAATCATCTAATTTAACCCCCTTTTTAAATGTATTAAGTTACTCACCATGAGCATAGAATTTACTAGGACCAGAATATAGATTAAAGTGAAAGTGAAGTCGCTCAGTCGTGTCCGACTCTTTGCGACCCCATGGACTGTAGTCTACCAGACTCCTCCATCCATGGGATTTTCCAGGCAAGAATACTGGAGTGGGTTGCCATTTCCTTCTCCAAGAGATCTTCCCAACCCAGGGATTGAACCCCAGTCTCCTGCATTGTAGGCAGACACTTTACTGTCTGAGCCACCAGGGAATATAGATTAGAGCCCTTATTTATCTTGACTTTCATTGACCAACTCTGATTTTCACACATTCTATGCATAATATTCTACTGTTTCCTTTTCTGTGGAATGCTGCAAAATTGTACAAACTGAAAGTGTCATGATCAGAAGTCCCCATGAAAGCTATCAACCTAAACAGTAAATCTGGCTCTTAAATCTTCTGTAAGTCTGTTAAGTGGCTACCTGGACTATGATCAGCACAGCCAGTGAGTGATCAGAAAACCAGCCCATGCTACACAGCTCTGCCATCTCCTAACTCTTAGATCTCCCTCACTTTCAGTTCAGTTCAGTTCAGTCGCTCAGTCGAGTCCGACTCTTTGCGACCCCATAAATTGCAGTACGCCAGGCCTCCCTGTCCATCACCAACTTCCGGAGTTCACTCAGACTCACGTCCATCGAGTCAGTGATGCCATCCAGCCATCTCATCCTCTGTCGTCCCCTTCTCCTCCTGCCCCCAATCCCTCCCAGCATCAGAGTCTTTTCCAATGAGTCAATTCTTTGCATGAGGTGGCCAAAGTATTGGAGTTTCAGCTTTAGCATCAGTCCTTCCAATGAACACCCAGGACTGATCTCCTTTAGAAAGGACTGGTTGGATCTCCTTGCAATCCAAGGGACTCTCAAGAGTCTTCTCCAACACCACAGTTCAAAACCATCAATTCTTCGGTGCTCAACTTTCTTCACAGTCCAACTCTCACATCCATACATGACCACAGGAAAAACCATAGCCTTGACTAGATGGACCTTTGTTTTAGCAGTCATCAAATCACTGTCCCCTCCACCACTGACCCCCAGCTCTTGCTCATACACTCTCAAGACTTCTGTTCAAATTTTCCTGGCCACCTTTATTGCTACCAATTTAACATTCTCTCAGTAAGTGTGCATGAAGCCCCATCTATAGGAGTCATCAACAATAAACTGATAAATAAGGAAAACAACAGAGGAAATAATGCATAAGTAAGGCTCTTTTAATAAAAGGTGAGAAGAGCTATGATAAAAGGTGATGAGCTAGTCAAAATGTCCATTATCATGTCTACAAATAATAAATACTGAAGAGGGTGTAGAGATAAGGGAGCCCTCCTACACTCTTAGTAGGAATGTAAATTGGTACAGCCACTATGGAAAACAGTTTGGAGATGTCTTAAAAAGCTAAAAAAAGAGATACCGTATCATCCAGCTATTCCACTTCTGGGCATATATCTGGAAAATATGAAGACTCCAACTCAGAAAGATACACACACCCCATTGTAGTACTATTACAATAACCAAGACATGAAAGCAAACTAAACGCCCCTTGACAGATGAATGGATAAACAAGATGTGGTATACACACACACACAATGGAATGTTGCTGTTCAGTCACTTAGCCATGTCCTACTCTTTGCGACCCCATGGACTGCAGCACATCAGGCTTCCTTGTCCATCACCAACCCCCTGAGCTTGCTCAAACTCTTGTCTATTGAGTCAGTGATGCCATCCAACTATCTAGTCCTCTGTCATCCCCTTCTCCTCCCACCTTCTATCTTTCCCAGCTTCAAGGTCTTTTCTAATGAGTTGGCTCTTCACAGCAGGTGGCCAAAGTATTGGAACTTCAGTTCAGCATCAGTCCTTCCCTGAATATCCAGGGTTGATTTCCTTTAGAATTGACTGGTTTGATCTCCTAGCAGTCCAAGGGACTCTCAAGAGTCTTCTCCAACACAACAGTTTGAAAGCATCAAATTCTTCGACCCTCAGCCTTCTTTGTGGTCCAGCTCTCACATCCATACATGACTACTAGAAAAACCATAGCTTTGACTATATGGACCTTTGACTATATGGCAAATAACTATATCACTACAATTGTTATAAATACTATGAAAGGAAAAGAACTTTTTGCTATGGAAGAAATGTAATTTTTAAAGGGCTCTGAAAAAATATTTCTCTATGAGGACCTGACCTTTTCTCTTAGATGTAAAGGATACAAGGGTTAACCGGGCAGAGACAAAAGAAAAACATGCGGGCAGAAGGGAGGCAAGAATGTGGGGCGCCTTGTGAGCTGAGAGGATGAGCAAGGCTCCAGAATTAAGTAGCGAGGCTAGGGGGGTAAAGGAGAGGGCTCAGCTCAGGCAGAGCCTCGTGGACCAAAGAGGAGCTTGCGGTTGAAGTTAAATGCAATAAGAAGTGACAGGAGGGTTTTAGGTCAACTTTTCTCTGCTGAGAGGAACAGATGGAAGCTGGCGAAACAGGTTGTGAAGAAATGAGTGTGTAGATGCTCAGTAAAGAAATATCAAATGATTTATTTTCAGAGTGAAGATATGAGTTCTGTTTCTTTTCTATTTTCTAAACTTAATACATGCTAAGTTGTTCAGTCGTGTCCAACTCTATGTGACCCCATGGACTGAAGCCTGCCAGGCTCCTCTGTTCATGGGGATTCTCCAGGCAAGAATAGTGGAGTGGGTTGCCATGCCCTTCTCCAGGGGATCTTTCCTACCCAGGGATCAAACCGATGTCTCTTGGGTCTCCTATATTGTCAGGAGGTTCTTTACCACTAGCACCACCTGGAAAGCCCAAATTTAATATATATGAGTTCAATTAGAAAAATTTAAATTCTTGTTATTTGGTATTTGGTCCTGCCTAAAACAGATATCTTTCAGTCACGTGGTTAACATATCTCTTAATGACAAAAATACATGAATCCATGAAACAAAAGTTGCTTTGGCTAATTATTTCCCCCATGCTCTTTGAATCTTCAAGCGCACTTGAGCCTCAGGCATTGTTTGGATTTTACTGCCATCTAGTGGCTGTTGCCCAGAAAATCCCATGGATGGAGGAGCCTGGTAGGCTGCAGTCCATGAGGTCGCTAAGAGTCGGACACGACTGAGCGACTTCACTTTCACTTTCCACTTTCATGCATTGGAGAAGGAAATGGCAACCCACTCCAGTGTTCTTGTCTGGAGAATCCCATGGATGGAGAAGCCTGGTAGGCTGCAGTCCATGGGGTTGCATAGAGTCGGACACGACTGAAGCAACTTAGTAGTAGTAGTAGTAGTAGTAGTGTCTCTAAACACATAAGTTTATTTGTGTTTCTGAACAAGACACTCCTCCCAAGCTATGCAAGTGAGCAAATAAATTTCTGCTTATGTAGTGGGAGAATCTCTGTTTGGGTTTTATTTATATTGCATTTAAATCATCATAAAGTAAGTCTGATCTTACTACCCTCTCTTTTGTCTGTCTAGTTATCTAGGGTTTCATTGATCCTTCTGACTTAAACTCCCACTGTCTTCCTAAGGCTCTCATTGTGAGAATTCCTCCAAAATGTTATGTGAGGCCTATCAGTGTGCCCCCTGCACAAAAGCATCTGACCTTAGGTAGCATGGGGTAGTTGAAACCCTCTCACCAAGTCAAATGCAGAGGGCTTGTGGCTGCTTAAGGACAAACATCTTTTCCTAAAATGCAAATATAAGTTAGCAGCAGACCTGGTGTCCCTTCACAGTGGTTTCCACCCAAAATTCAGGGTTCACTGGCTCCCTGAGGCTACTGGTTTTACCATTAGTTTTAGTTTCTGTTTTAATCTGTTTTTACAAGGCTCAGAAATATCATTGGCCCAAAATGTATTCTCAAGCTATTGCAGTTCAATTTGGCTTGGTTTTATTAATCAAAGTTGGGCAAACAACACTGCGATTACCAACACTTTCTTCAGAATACAGGCAAGGGTATACATACATTTGTGTTACATTCCTCCATGCACTTGTTTAAACATATCAAAACACGTTCTTTTGTCCACCACATCCTTCATTATAATTTTATTTCTCTTCAAAGGTCCCAAGCCACTCGTTTCCGTTGGCATCAGCCAGCTCCTTTTGACAAGCAGCAGACGTGGGCAATAGATAATGTCTATATCGGGGATGGCTGCATAGATATGTGTGGTGGCCATGGAAGGTGCATCCAAGGAAACTGTGTGTAAGTAGGCTTTTTTCTTTCTTCTGTAGAAAGTCCCTGACTCACATTCCAGCCAGATTTTTCTGAAACTGGTTTTTGAATCACTCCCAAACTGCCTTAAGTTATATGTATTTTTCCTGAAATCTGACATTGAGCTAACTATGAAGTTTATGGCTATAGAATCTTCATTCTTGGTTAGAGATTAGGAACTGAACAATAGCTATCTTTTAAGGAGAAGGCTGAGTTATAATTGACTGTTTTATTTTCTTCTGTGTTTTTGTGATACACCTGAGACTTCAGAAAAATATTAAAAGAGGTTCAAGAGTTCAGCATATTCTAACTGAAAATAATACATCATAAGTATTTTTCTCACTTAGGTCTGAATGTATATGTAATGATGTGTATTACTTGTGGTTTGAATGGTATTCCTATGTTATTTGCATAAGAAAGTATATAAATTCCTGATCAATTTGCCAGGTGTATTTCATGGAGAGACCTGGGATTTTACTCTTATAGAACCTTAGCATCTTTGGAAGGATCTAAACAAAGTGTGTGTGTGTGTGTGTGTGTGTGTGTGTGTGTGTGTTGTATACTACGGGGCTCTGCGCTTTATTTTCAAAGGCTCTACTGTTAGATGGGGTAGTATGAATGAAGATCATGATAAAGAATTCACGTTTCCCTTCTCCATTAATCTCTGCACACCTGGGAAGTCTTTCTTTTGATTAATGATTCTAGCCCATATCAACCATGACCTCTGCAACCCCAGAGCTTCCCAGTCCTATATTCATATTTCTTCCCACATTTAACAGAGAATTCAATCCTGTGGTCAGAGATGGCAGATGCTATCCAAAGTGCCCTTTGCTATTTGGAACCTGGCCTCTTGAATTCCTGATTGGCCCAAAGTCTCTGTTAAAAAGCCTGATTTCATAAATTATTAGGACCAACCAGGCTAGTTTGGTATCTGCAATTGCTTATCAGCCATCCAGAGCTGTGTCATGTAGGGACTGGGCTTTAGTGAATTCTTTCAGGTTGCTTCTTTCTTTCCACCTATAAGCCCAAGTCGCTAATTTAGGAAAGCCTAGAGGCAGTTACAGAGAAGGCAATGGCACCCCACTCCAGTACTCTTGCCTGGAAAATCCCGTGGACGGAGGAGCCTGGTAGGCTGCCTTCTATGGGGTCGTACAGAGTCAGACACGACTGAAGCAACTTCATTTTCACTTTTCACTTTCACACATCGGAGAAGGAAATGGCAACCCACTCCAGTGCTATTGCCTGGAGAATCTCAGGGACAGGGGAGCCTGGTGGGCTGCCGTCTATGGGGTCGCACAGAGTCGGACACGACTGAAGCGACTTAGCAGCAGCAGCAGCAGCAGACGTAGTTAATTCACTGCTTATTTCTAACCTAAAGCACTGTTAAGGAGAGCAGCTGAATTACGGCAAACTCTGTGAAGATAACTAATCTTTCATCATCTTGGACTAGGAAAAGGATTTGGCCTCACTAATTTGAGAGCACGCTTGCAGGGCCTGTGTTTGATGCTGACTTTTCTTTACTCTTTCTCCACTCCCAGCTGTGATGAGCAGTGGGGTGGCCTGTACTGTGATGAGCCTGAGACCTCTCTTCCAACTCAACTCAAAGACAACTTCAATCGGGCCCCATCTAACCAGAACTGGCTGACTGTGAATGGAGGGAAATTAAGTACCGTGTGTGGAGCTGTGGCTTCAGGAATGGCTCTTCATTTCAGTGGGGTCAGTGTTTGGTTGCTGTTTATTCATTTTTGCATCCTCAGTTCCTCCCCCTCCCAAAACTGACTCTCTTTTGAAGTTTAATCGACAAACAAGTTGCAGAGTTAGAAACTCTAAATGTACAAACTTAATGTGAACTCACAACTGTCTACAAAGCAGAAAATGCTAATCATTTTCAACATTTTCCTGTCACAAATCAGTTTTGACAATTTAACTATGCAGGGTGGTGTCAGTACAGGTATATTTAAGTGCACATTTTTTAAAAAAGGATTTAAATGAATTTCCACCCTGGGATAGAGAGCTTGCACAATGTGTGAGGGTCTTCCATCTGGATGATGTTCTAATTGAAAATTCCTGAGCTTGCAACAGATTTAGGATTTAAGGAGCCAAAAATCTGGAAAATGAGCTTTGATGTTTCCTGAATTTATTAACAATAATTAACCCCTTATATAACTTACCCAAGCAAGAATAACTTAGTAATTTCTAGACATTTATATTTATAGCAGATTATTTTGTGAACGATAGCAGCAATGTTAGAAAATTGCTTTGAGAAATTTTATAATCATTCTGCACTGCTGCCAAAGATAACTTGTTTAAAAGTAGAATTTCTCCAGTAGTATGATTAAATACCTTTCATAGGTAAATTTAATTTTTAAAAATTGCAAATTCACTGTCAGTTATTTGTTTCCCTACCACACCCTACCTTAGAGTTTTTTGTACCAGTGAAGTGTACTAGTATTTTAGCCCAAGAGTAGCAACAGAACATACAGCATACAGAATTTTTATAATCATCAACAGTGGTTAAGAATGCAATGTTCACAATACTCTTTCTTCTTTAGTATTAACTTAGATGGAACTCTGATACCTAGTTTTCCTCATAGTTTCACCTATTAATAAGAAACAACTACTTATCTATGTTAATGAATTAATATAGAAAATATTAAAATCAACTGTAAAAGTTTAAAAAGCTTACAACTAGTATTGCTAATTATAATTAAGTTGTATTTTTGAACATCATTTTAAAATTCCATATGAAAATAGTCATCTCAATGCACTATTTTGTTAATAGCCAATGCCTTTTTAAAAATCTAACAGATACCTATAAATAACTAGAAATAAAATAGTTACTTTAATTCCAGCTCTCCTATTGCTTAGAAAAAACAAGAGAATCTCCTTAGAATACATTGCCCTTTGTAAGTTCTAATACTAAAATTTCAAAATTCAGCATATGTTTGCTATGTACCTACTGTGCGCTAGAGACCATATAGAAGCTAGTATAGTAGGAGAAATTATAAGAAAATCATTACTGCAGTACTGTGTGAGCTGTATTACAAAAGAAAGGATGAAAGCCAAAGAACACCTGAAACCTGTCATGACGATTCCTTATCACCGTATCGGTGCATTCTGCTTCTTAGGGCTGCAGTCGGCTATTGGTCACCGTGGATCTAAACCTCACGAATGCTGAGTTTATCCAGTTTTACTTCATGTATGGATGCCTGATCACACCAAACAACCGTAACCAAGGTGTTCTTTTAGAATACTCTGTCAATGGAGGCATTACCTGGAACCTACTAATGGAAATCTTCTATGACCAGTACAGTAAACCTGGGTTTGTATTCTGTTTTATCTCTAATAACTAGTACGTTGAGCAACATTGCTTGATAAGATCTGCCGGCAATCTGTCACAGGGACCACAGGGAGCCCTGAACCACACTCACCACTAGAGGATGCCCCTGAGACAAACTTGAGGATAAGGTTTCTGAGCTGGATAAACAACTGGTTTGGGTTTTTTTATTTCAAGAACAACTAGTTTGTAAATTTTAAAATAGATAAATACACAATCAAATGCCAGTAATGAATAGACCCATTACAAAAAACCATATAAATTAATGAATATATAATTAAGTTCAACAACATTTTGGGAAAATGGAAACAAAAAAACTGTTTGTTTGTTCACATAGTGTTCACTCCATTTTAGGGACTTGGAAGCTAGAAAATAAACACATTGTCTTCTCCAAAATAAACACAATAAAATGTGAATATCCTTAAGAAGCCTAGAGTCTCTTTTTACATTTCTTCCTGAAAAATCCTGAATAAACACAATGTATGTGTCATTTTTAAGAATATATTCTTGAAGGGCAAAAATACAATGTGACCAATTAGAAAAGCCAAAAGGTTCGTAAAAAAGAAAAGAACATTTAATAAAATAGTAGGAGGAGAAGAATATGGAAGAGAAGGATGAGAGAAGAGAAAAAGAGAAGGTTGGAGGAAAGATGAAAGAGCGGATGGGAAGAGAAGGAGAGGAGGAATGATTGTAGCCCAAATAAAAGACAGAAAAAAAATGAGAAACATAGATAATCCTTCAGTGCATGGCAAGCCAGATACCAGCTAAAAATTAGGTAAAATAAAAGTAATTGAGAGTCTTGTAAATGATCATTGAAATGCAATGTATCAGTCAAGATACTGATACATTGATACTGATACATTGATACATTGATACTGATACTGTAATTCACAGCTGAACCTGTGAATTACAGAATTCCTAAAATAACTTGGGAGTTTTTTTTCCTTCTCTTAATATAAGTTAGATCCAGAAGGAAGCTGCCCAGAGATGCTCCAGTGGTTTCACCAGGACTAGAGACCCAGGTCGGAGAAGGCAATGGCACCCCACTCCAGTACTCCTGCCTGGAAAATCCCATGGATGGAGGAGCCTGGAAGGCTGCAGTCCATGGGGTCGCTGAGGGTTGGACATGACTGAGCGACTTCACTTTCACTTTTCACTTTCATGCATTGGAGAAGGAAATGGCACATCACTCCAGTGTTCTTGCCTGGAGAATCCCAGGGACGGGGGAGCCTGATGGGCTGCCGTCTGTGGGGTCGCACAGAGTCGGACACGACTGAAGCAACTTAGCAGTAGCAGCAGAGACCCAGGTTCTTGCTAGCTGGTACTTCTGCCACACTCTACACTTGACCTACACAGCATGGTCCAAAAGAACCCACATTCCAGCTCACAAGCAAAAGGATGGGGCAAGAGCAGTGTGCTCTCTCTCTTTAAAGACATTTCCTAACACTTGCCTACACTTCCTTTCTCATTCCAATAGCCAGAACTTTGTCACAGCGACACACCCATATGCAAGGGAATCTGGAAATGTCTTTATTCTGGGTGACTATTTGCCTCACTAAGAAGATGGGTTCCTAACATGAAGGGAGAATGGGAATATGGCAGTTGAGGAAATGCCAGCAGTCTCTGCCATAAACAAACATTTTAAATCCTACACATGCATTAAAGTTGGACACCAATAAAGGATTCCAAGTGAAACTAAGTGGTACACATTGTAATAGTGCAAAAAAAACTGTGCTCACCTATTAGTAGAAGATGGGAGATGAGCCAAGTAAACTATTTATGAAGAAAGTTATAATGTGTCTCATGTACGAGCTTCTGAACACTTAAACAACATAATAGACAGAGAAAAGGAAGTTATGTTTCTATAGGGTAAAAGCATAACTTTCCAATCCACTTTAGTTCTCTGAAGGAGAAACAAATTCACCAAGGTAGGAACAGTGGTCATAATTTATTTACACTTTCAGCAGCCTTAGATAAATTTCCACTCCAAAGGTCTTTAAAATGTGGTCAAGGATTTTTCAGGAAAGAAAAATGAGAAGAAAGTCATTGCTCTGGGTAAAGCTGTGTGATTGTGTGTCCTTCCAGGAATGGATAGATTTCTGATATTACTTAATACTTTCTAAAATTTTAATTAAACATGCCAATTTAGTGGATAAAAATTATAAAAAGATCTTACAAGGTGAGCATACAAAAAAAAGAGGAAAGAGAAGGGCACACGTGAGCTTCAAATTTGAAATGCATGAGAAAATGAACTTCGAAAAAGATTATTTACCTAAAGACTCATAGAACTTCCCTGGTGGCTCAGATGGTAAAGTGTCTGTCTACAACGCGGGATACCCAGGTTCGAACCCTGGGTCAGGAAGATCCCCTAGAGAAGGAAATGGCAATCCACTCTAGTACTATTGCCTGGAAAATCCCATGGACAGAGGAGCCTGGTAGGCTACAGTCCATGGGGTCGCAAAGAGTCAGACATGATTGAGCGGCTTCACTTTGACTTTTAAAGACTCATAGTCTCCAAACTGCCAGTTACTACACAGATGAGGGTCTAAGATTCACAGTCTACACTTTCCTTCCCTAAGACCAAGCTCCACTGAGCTGTTGTAACCCAAAGGGTATGCAAAATGATGGACATGACCTAAAAAATGTATTTAAATTCAAAGTACTAGAAATTCAACTAACAACATTGTAGCCTTGAATAGATTTTGATTGATCCCCATCTAGAATACTACCTACTGTTCTGGTCATTATACTTTAAGGAAGACGTAAAGAGAGAAAAAGGGGTAAAAGAATCAACAAGGAAATACTGTGTAAGCAAAACTAAAATAACTAAACCTCTTCAGTGTGAAAGATAAAAACCAAGGGGTCATTTTGAAGCTCTTAGCTTAAAGGTTCTTCCCAGGATGAACTGAGGCTTGTTGGCCCTGTCCTGTAGTGCTAAGAGGCAGCCTTGGACTGTAAAGGGAGTTAGATTGGCATGGATTAAAAAGATGAGACTTTACCGCCGCCTCTTGCATCTCCTGCATTGACAGGTGGATTCTTTATCATTGTGCCTCCAGGGTGAACTCTGCAGTTTTCTTTTTGCCTAGGCCTCCTTCAGATCAGGAGGCATAGGGTATATGCACTTTGGTAGACATAAACCAATATTGACTTAAGAGATGGATGTTTGATCCCTGGGTTGGGAAGATCCCTTACAGGATGGCATGGCAACCAACTCCAGTATTCTTGCCTGGAGAATCCCATGGACAGAGAAGCCTGGCGGGCTACGGTCCATGGGGTCAAAGAGTCAGACACTACCAAAGCAACTTAGCACACACACACACACACACACACACACACACGAGACCATAAAATCAAGACAATTTATCATGGTTTTTAAAAATTATTCTAGCTAAACCCCTCTCCTCATCTCCTAAGTGATGTGTAATGTCTTATGTCTGGATGCACATCCTTTTCTCCCATGAGACATTTGACACAACTTTTCCCCACCCTCACCATCATTTATTCTTCAGATTTGTGAATATCCTTCTCCCTCCTGATGCTAAAGAGATTGCTACTCGCTTCCGCTGGTGGCAGCCAAGACACGATGGCCTGGACCAGAACGACTGGGCCATTGACAACGTCCTCATCTCGGGCTCTGCCGACCAGAGGACTGTCATGCTGGACACCTTCAGCAGTGCCCCGGTGCCCCAGCACGAGCGCTCGCCTGCAGATGCCGGCCCTGTGGGGAGAATTGCTTTTGACATGTTTATGGAGGACAAAACTGCAGGTAAATTTTCACTGATGTTAAATGAAAATCCATTTGGGTCTTTTCCAAAAAATGGAATGTAGAACCTTTTATACATTCTCAAGTGGTTACAGAAACAGTGAAAAGAGTGTTCCCATTTCCTCTCTCAAACTTCCTGATTTTACATTGTGACGAAACCTTTTCTTTCTTTCAAGCCAGCAAGCTTGTTTTAATAAATAGCATTCTATAGTTTTACTAATAGGGTAATTTTCTCTGAGAAAATTTTTGTTTCTACATTTCTTGTTTTTTATTTTGGTTAGAAAGCCAGCATTTTTTGGACGTTTGTTTTACTCTCCAAGGACAAGGATTTTGTTTAGCTGTACATGCCTTTGTGATGGCATTTCATGTTTCAGAAATATCCAGGGTCATGTTTGTTACTCTTCATTCTTAATAGGAGTATTGCAGTGGTCCTGGTGTACTGTCAAGGATCTCTCCATGCTATTCTTATTTTTAATGATTTGTTTTCATTTCATCACATTATTCTGGTCCCTTTTTTAAAGTGGTGTATTATATTAAGTATGTGACTTTGTGATGCCACATATTTGGTTATACTGCATAAAACCTGAAATGATATCTTCAGGTAAAGTAGTAATGTTTAATTACATGCATTGTATCAATACTGCAAGTCTTATGGAATGGATAGACTATACCACTATAGATTCATCAGACAATGAGACTGTGCAATACCCAACTCTGCGTTAGAATCTTACGCAGAAAGAAGGATCTGGATGTATTTTGCAGTAATGAGACTGATAAGAACCTTCCAAAGGAATGAAATCTATGCTGAAGACAGTTGAAATGTGGGGAATTTTAGTAACTTAAAATACTTAATCATTAATGTTTTAATGTAAAAGCAATACATGTTCAAAGTGTGAAATTAAGAAAATACAGAAAATCATAAAGATGAAAATCACCCAGAGGATAACCATCATCAACATTTTGATATTTTTTAGAGTCTTTTTTCTGTGCCTTTATATAATCATATTTTAAACTAAATTAGAATCTTATTTATATTTTTTAGCCTGCTTGTTTCATTTAGAATTAAATCCTTATCATTTCCTCTTGTCCTTAAGTTTCTTTGAAAATATAATTTTAATAGCTATATCAGATCAGATCAGATCAGATTACTCGCTCAGTCGTGTCCGACTCTTTGCGACCCCATGAATCGCAGCACGCCAGGCCTCCCTGTCCATCACCAACTCCCGGAGTTCACTGAGACTCACGTCCATCGAGTCAGTGATGCCATCCAGCCATCTCATCCTCTGTCGTCCCCTTCTCCTCCTGCCCCCAATCCCTCCCAGCATCAGAGTCTTTTCCAATGAGTCAACTCTTCCCATGAGGTGGCCAAAGTACTGGAGTTTCAGCTTTAGCATCATTCCTTCCAAAGAAATCCCAGGGCTGATCTCCGTCAGAATGGACTGGTTGGATCTCCCTGCAGTCCAAGGGACTCTCAAGAGTCTTCTCCAACACCACAGTTCAAAAGCATCAATTCTTCGGCACTCAGCTTTCTTCACAGTCCAACTCTCACATCCATACATGACCACAGGAAAAACCATAGCCTTGACTAGCCGGACCTTTGTTGGCAAAGTAATGTCTCTGCTTTTGAATATGTTATCTAGATTGGTCATAACTTTCCTTCCAAGGAGTAAGCGTCTTTTAATTTCATGGCTGCAGTCACCATCTGTAGTGATTTTGGAGCCCAGAAAAATAAAGTCTGACACTGTTTCCACTGTTTCCCCATCTATTTCCCATGAAGTGGTGGGACCAGATGCCATGATCTTCGTTTTCTGAATGTTGAGCTTTAAGCCAACTTTTTCACTCTCCACTTTCACTTTCATCAAGAGGCTTTTGAGTTCCTTTTCACTTTCTGCCATACGGGTGGTGTCATCTGCATATCTGAGGTTATTGATATTTCTCCTGGCAATCTTGATTCCAGTTTGTGTTTCTTCCAGTCCAGCATTTCTCATGATGTACTCTGCATATAAGTTAAATAAACAGGGTGACAGTATACAGCCTTGACAAACTCCTTTTCTTATTTGGAACCAGTCTGTTGTTCCATGTCTAGTTCTAACTGTTGCTTCCTGACCTGCATACAAATTTCTCAAGAGGCAGATCAGGTGGTCTGGTATTCCCATCTCTTTCAGAATTTTCCACAGTTTATTGTGATCCACACAGTCAAAGGCTTTGGCATAGTCAATAAAGCAGAAATAGATGTTTTTCTGGAACTCTCTTGCTTTTTCCATGATCCAGCGGATGTTGGCAATTTGATCTCTGGTTCCTCTGCCTTTTCTAAAACCAGCTTGAACATCAGGAAGTTCACGGTTCACATATTGATGAAGCCTGGCTTGGAGAATTTTGAGCATTTCTTTACTAGCGTGTGAGATGAGTGCAATTGTGAGGTAGTTTGAGCATTCTTTGGCATTGCCTTTCTTTGGGATTAAAATGAAAACTGACCTTTTCCAGTCCTGTGGCCACTGCTGAGTTTTCCAAATTTACTGGCATATTGAGTGTAGCACTTTCACAGCATCATATTTCAGGATTTGGAATAGCTCAACTGGAATTCCATCACCTCCACTAGCTTTGTTCGTAGTGATGCTTTCTAAGGCCCACTTGACTTCACATTCCAGGATGTCTGGCTCTAGGTGAGTGATACACCATTGTGATTATCTGGGTCATTAAGATCTTTTTTGTACAGTTCTTCTGTGTATTCTTGCCATCTCTTCTTAATATCTTCTGCTTCTGTTAGGTCCATACCATTTCTGTCCTTTATCGAGCCCATCTTTGCATGAAATGTTCCTTTGGTATCTCTGATTTTCTTGAAGAGATCCCTAGTCTTTCCCATTCTGTTGTTTTCCTCTATTTCTTTGCATTGGTCGCTGAAGAAGGCTTTCTTATCTCTTCTTGCTATTCTTTGGAACTCTGCATTCAGATGTTTATATCTTTCCTTTTCTCCTTTGCTTTTCTCTTCTTTTCTTTTCACAGCTATTTGTAAGGCCTCCCCAGACAGCCATTTTGCTTTTTTGCATTTCTTTTCCATGGGGATGGTCTTGATCCCTGTCTCCTGTACAATGTCACGAACCTCATTCCATAGTTCATCAGGCACTCCATCTATCAGATCTAGGCCCTTAAATCTATTTCTCACTTCCACTGTATAATCATAAGGCTATATAGTATTCCATTATAATTTTATCATCTTAACATTGAATATTTAGATTATTCTTATTAATTCATTGATTAGTATTTCACATGGACAATGGTATAATTGCAAATATTTAATGAAAATCATCCTTTTAAATTGAAAAGGCTTGAAATGTTCTTCACCACTATCAAGTAGTCTAACTCTTTCAAGAAGATTATCAAGTAGACTTATATAATCTGATTTGGAACTTTGCTAAATTACTCATTTGTTTTCCCTATGTAATGGTTTATGTAAGTGAGTTTATGATCAGAGAATAAGTGCAACTTCTGTATGAATAAAAGCAAATACATGTTTTTTCAAGTACTGAAAATACTGATTTTTATTTTAGACTAATTTGTGATGTACAATTAAGTTCATGCTTGTCTTGCAAAGACAGTGCTCCTAGAAAGTATAATATCTACTTACAGAAGTAGTTTATGATACTGCAGAAGAGATTAGTGTTAGTTGATTAATGTAAGCCCTTTTTCAGGATTGCAGCGTTCTAGTATATAATAAAATATATACCAGAGAATAAACTCAGGATATTGTTATTGGAATTCAGATTTCTGTGCCTTTTGATTCTTGAGTCCTATATCTCTGCTATAGGACTAAATGTAACTCCTAATCCAATGGAGTGAAAACCAACAGATAATTGCATTATGGTAGCCATTTGAGTCCTGGAGATAAAAATGCTTGTTCTACAGGCATATGTTAAGCTCAGACAAAATCAAAAGAACACAACACTGGTGAAGGCTGGATTCCAATTAAACTGTTTGGTCTCTTCTCTTCTGAGGCCATCCAACTCTTTGCACAGTAACCCAGGCTTCCAGTTGTACCTGTTCATCTCCACTGTGAATGCTGGAGCTAACCAGGAAACTGCCAGAAAAAAGTTGGGCCTATGAAATCAAAATGTATCATGAATTAGGTGAAATGTATAGATATGTTTAATTTCTAACCTTTCTGGGATAAAATCATGAAGTTAAAACATCCCTTCCAAAAGAGAAAGCAAATTGTGAGGGACATGAATGTGTGGTGTGCATGTGTGTGTGTGTATGTGTGTGCATGTGTTTGAGAGAGAGGCACAGTAGGATTACTTGCACTGATTAAGTCATATCTTGCTGCTTAAATTTTCATTAGACTCTTAGAAGCTTTTTTAAAAATCACTTTATTGAGGTATAATTGATGTACAAAAAGCTGTAGGTATTTAATGTATACAACTTGATGAATTTGGATTTATATATACACCTATGAAACCATCACAATAAAGGCCATAAATTTATCAATCATCTCCGAAAGTTTCCTCCTGCCCCTCCTCTTTTTTAATATTAATTTTTCTATTTTGGTAAGAGCACTTAACATTAATATCTCTCTTAGTAAATTTTTAAGTATGCAATACAGAATTATTAACTATAGCCCCCATGTTGTACGATAGATTTCCAGAACGTATTCACCTTGCATTACTGAAACTTTGTGCCCTTTGACTGACAAGTCCCCTTTTCCCCTCCCACTAGTCTACTCTCTGGTTGTAAGAATTTGGCTATTACAATTTTTTTCATTGCCCAGGAGACACTACCAAAATTTGAGTATAAATAGCTAACTCACTTCTCTATCATGTTACTAAAAATCTTCCTCTTTCTTTAGATTTGGCCTAAAAAGTTAAACACCTGTCAGAAAAACAAATGGATGTACATTTCCCTTTGTTTTTCATTTGTAACACATAAAATGCATTCTTTTTTCCTAAATGTAGACTTAACTAGTTTAGGGAAAAAAAGAATGTATTGTATGTGTTACAAATGAAAAACAAACTAGTATTGGACACTTGATATATCTCAGTCTCTCAGTATCTATGTTCCTAAAATGATGTGCTTATATCAGTGTTTTGTCTGTAGATGGTATGTAATTAGAGAGATTACTATTTCAAATAATTATCGATCTTACCTAAAGTGAAAATTTGCTTTAAGGTATGTTTGTCATAAATCTGTCATAACATTTTTGTTTTTCTTTTTTAAGTAAATGAGCACTGGCTATTCCATGATGATTGTACAGTAGAAAGATTCTGTGACTCCCCTGATGGTGTCATGATTTGTGGCAGTCACGATGGAAGAGAAGTATATGCAGTGACCCACGACCTGACCCCCACTGAAGGCTGGATCATGCAATTCAAGGTGAAAATGTTATGACCTTAACTATGTGTGTGTGCTAAGTCACTTCAATCACGTCCGACTCTTTGCAACCCCATGGACTGTAGCCCACCAGGCTCCTCTGTCCGTGGGGTTCTCCAGGCAAGAATACTGGAGTGGGCTGCCATGTATCCCTCCTTCTCCAGGTGACCTCCCGACCCAGGGATCAAACCTACATCTCTTATGTCTCCTGCATTGGCAGGTGGGTTCTTTGCCACTAGGGCCACCTAGGAAGTCCAGTGTACAGCAATCCACTGTAATTCTTCAAGATCCATCTGTCTTCTTTACAGACCAGATAGGTGAGCTGAAAGGAGATGTGATAGAAATCACAAGCCCCATGACCTTAACTATATAAATAAGCCATATACCAGTAATATAAAAATTAAAAAAAAAATTGTAGAGACAATGATTATACAATCTTTTCTTGACTTAATACATACATTGAAAACTATTAACAAAATTTAATATTAATATACATCCCAAGTATATATAACTTAATGATTAAAAGTGTTTTATTTTTGAACTATTTCAAGGTGAACTTGTGCTGTGTGCTGTGCTTAGTCACTCAGTTGTGTCCAACTCTTTGCAACCCCATGGACTGTAGCCTGCCAGGCTCCTCTGTCCATGGGGATTCTCCAGGCAAGAATACTGGTGTGCATTGCCATGCCCTCCTCCAGGGGATCTTCCCAACCCAGGGATCAAACCCAGGTCTCTGGCATTACAGGCAGATTCTTTACCATCTGAGCCACGAGGGAAGCCCAAGAATACTGGAGTGGGCAGCCTGTCCCTTCTCCAGGGAATCTTCCAGACCCAGGAATTGAAGTGGGGTCACCTGCATTACAGGTGGATTCTTTACCAGCTGAGCTACCAGGGAAGCCCTAAGATGAACTTAAATAAGATCTAATGTGCTTCTGAGATTAAATATTAATAGAGAAAAATATTGATAAGAAAAATGTAGAAAACTGATTTCAATTGCCTGAGTTTAAATCATTATATGATGTAGGCATTCTTTTCCTTTAAGAGAAGATTGTGGCTATACCTACTTTTTTAATAAAAACATTTCAGTGTTTCTGGAGAAAGAAAATTATAGAAAACAAAGGCATGATTAGCATTAATGCCAACATCAATTTTAGCTAAGATCTTATGTCAACCAACTTATTCTGTCTACCTCATTCCCACTATTAGCAACAAATGTTGCATTATGACTGTCTCCATCAACAAAGAATGCTGTGTCTTATCAAAAATACCCTCTGTAATTACTTCACTGCATCTTACTTGCAGTTGAAAGTGATTTATTGAGAGTCATAAATTGTGTAACAAAACAGTAAACTTGGTAAAGCTATTAGCAGTCCTTCTTGGTCGAGCATTCTGCCAAACAGAAGTGCCAGACCATTAGCACAACAAACAACAATTTGTAAGAGTAGGCCCAGGCCTTCCAAGGCAATCTGCCAGCTATTGCAGAAGCACAGCTTTCAGCTTCTCTCCAAACTCCCCGCACAATATATTTGGCACTTTCTATAATTTGTCACCTAGGGCAACCATGTCAACTCCACCATTCATCAGCACAGCAAATAATGAACCTGAAAAGAAACGGATGTGTTGCAGTGTCTGTCAAATAATCAGCAGCTTTCTTACTACCAAGTCCTTAGAGCATGCAATATGGTTTTAATACCTTAATAATCTTAATAATTTTTCATCTCTCTGTTTATTAGATCTCTGTTGGATGTAAAGTGTCTGAAAAAGTCACCCAGAATCAAATTCATGTTCAGTACTCTACAGACTTTGGTGTGAGCTGGAATTATCTGGTTCCTCAGTGCTTACCTGCAGACGCAAAATGCTCTGGAAGCGTTTCTCAACCATCTGTATTCTTTCCAACTAAAGGGTGGAAAAGGATCACCTACCCACTTCCTGAAAGCTTAGTTGGAAAGTAAGTAGAAAATTAAACCCTGGTTCTAAGCATTCAGAAGTGGATTTAGACACTGTGGTCAGCCTGAAAGTACTGTGTAATTGTCAGTAAAATGCTCTCTTCCTCCCTAACTCTAAAGTTCACTCATTAGTGACCTCCATGATGAACTAATTTAAGGAGACCTCAAGATGTAATCCTCAGACTTGTCAAGGTAGGCCCTGACAGGCTCTTCCATTTTTCATACCTCACTAGTGCTCTGTGAGCAATAGTGATGGCCTTGGAGCCAGATGAAAAGGTATATGTTACCTTATGGACCTTGTAAATTGTGCTTTCCACATTGGTCCCTTGTCAATTCATGATAGATGGAGCCAAGAGAAAACCTAACTTATCATGCTCTTAACACTTGTACAAATCCTAATTCTCCATGCTGTTTGTACAAATGTAGTTTGTAGGTTTCATTTTTTTTTTAATCTAAGTATTATGATCTGTACCTGCAGTGGAAAGTAATTAGCCTAGACAGTAGTGAGCCAAGATGGTTAAACTGTTTTCTGAAAAGTATGTGGATAAGTTAATTTAGGCAATTACAAAAAAATTCCCTTCAACTGTAAAATTAGGGGAAAAGATACATTAAAGAAAATGATAGTTATGCTTCCACAATATGTCACAGTTTCTGGCTAAATGAAGAACCTTGTGTGAAACAGATTCGAGATATATGACCAGAACACATAGAGCCTTTGAATAAGGTATTTACACAAGGCAAAAAAGTCCCATAGAGATTGTCTATTGCATGATCACTCAGTTTTCTGGAACAAATCTAAAAGGCTTAGTTAACATGCTAGACAACAATCAGTATACTTTCAGCTGCAGGTAACAGAAAATTCCATTCAAATTAAAATTACATTTGGCTCAATTGAAAGTGAAATATATTATCTGTATAATGAAAAAAATCCAAAGGTAAGTGGACTGTAGGATTGGTTGGTTGACAAGGTCAACAGTGTCTTCAAGGACATTATTATTTCTTACTCTCTTACTCTTATTCTTTGCTCCACTGTCCACACATGGATGTCACAATCAGTCTTCAGACTAGTTTTCTTTGTGAACATAGATGTCTCCCAGAAAGCTGGACCACAGTACATCCTTACCTGTGTCCAATGGAAGAGAAAGAGAGTTGCTTTGGTTTCCAGCAAAGCTGGAGCAAGTACCTCTTTGCATCTCATTGGTACAAATTAGTTCAAGAATGTTCATTCCTTACACCACCAGCAGTTAGGGAAATTACATTATGATTCTCATATGACTTATTTGGGCTTAAGTGGGTGCTGGAGAGCCACCATACCCTCATTGCCTCATTTCCCCATCTTGTTCTCACTCTTTTTTTTTTTTATAATGAGGTATATAACTTAGAGTCAGTAAAATGAACACATTTTGATTGTTCCTCACGATTTCTTCCCCTTGTATAATCCATGTAACCACCAGAAACAAGATACAGAATGTTTATATCTTCCCAGGATGTTGCTTCATGTACTTTGAACTCTTTCCACCAAAAAAGGGTGGAATATGTTAATATAAGGTTAATTATGACACTTCTATTTTCCCCAGAGGACAGAGAAGAGCAATGATAAAATTAAAATCTCAGGGAAATTTTCCTTTAATATGACCCTTCAAAATTATTTTCTAATTAGCATAGTTACTCTGAGAATATTGATTATCTTTAGGGGATTCAGAAGCTGCTGTTTCCCAACCACCTGAAGGCCGTGTATATGCTGACAAGGCACTGTCAAAGGAGTCATTTACCTTCTGTACAATTTCAGAAATACAGTTAATGAATCTAAATTGCATTGTAGCCACTGGACTCCAGTTTATAAGTTGATTTTTAATAGTTACAGATTTGTGTTTTAAAATGTTCCTTTTGCTTGACATAGAGGTTCCACTGTATTTTCATTTTGTTTTACAAGTTTACTCACATATTTTAAAATGTAAGTTGAACTGGCTTTAAACTTACATTGCTAGAAATAGAAAGATAATGATGGTCCCAAAACAACTTTTATTAACCCATTTCATCTTGGTCAGAATGGTTTAAATGTTTTTTCTCTTGAATACTGAATGTACATGCAGGACTATGGACCTGAATAAAGTTAACTTTTGTTCTTCACTCCTTTCCTCTTGTGTTACCAATAGTCCAGTAAGGTTTCGGTTCTATCAGAAGCACTCAGATATGCAATGGGCAATTGACAATTTCTACCTGGGCCCTGAATGCTTGGACAACTGCAGAGGCCATGGAGATTGCTTAAAGGAACAGTGCATCTGTGATCCAGGATACTCTGGGCCAAACTGTTACTTGACTCATACTTTGAAGGTAAAATTAAAGCACCTGAAGAAAGCATGTACCCTCATTCCAGGTCGTGCATCAAGAGCCAACTTAAGAGTGAGACTAATAATTTATAACCACGTTCTTTGGGACTCCCAGTAAATAAATCCTTTGGACAGAATCTTAAATATATATATGCTGCCAAGTCGCCTCAGTCGTGTCCTACTCTGTGCGACCCCATAGACGGCAGGCCCCCAGGCTCCGCCATCCCTGGGATTCTCCAGGCAAGAATACTGGAGTGGGTTGCCATTTCCTTCTCCAATGTGTTAAAGTGAAAAGTGAAAGTGAAGTCGCTCAGTCGTGTCCGACTCTTAGCGACCCCACGGACTGCACCCTACCAGGCTCCTGCGTCCATGGGATTCTCCAGGCAAGAGTACTGGAGTGGGTTGCCATTGCCTTCTCCATATACTTATATACATATACATATATGTATACATGTATGTTTATTAAATACAAGAATATTAGGACCAAGTGCTAGTATGTTTTACCCACTTAATAATATAAACCAGTCTGTATGGATTAAAAAACATACTCTGTTTAGGGGAGTTTTATAGAGCAGACTATTAAAGTCAATATTAAACCTTCCTTAATTCACTTTTTTCAGTAGATATACTATTTAAATTAGGAGGATACTGTTGTTGTTATGAAATAAAGCAAATAATATTGATACATTATCACACACAAAAAAAACAAGTTTTCAAAAAGGTGGAAATGGCACCAGAATTTTTGTTCAGAAAGTGTTCTGATTTGTTGACTGCTGAAATGTTGTTGCATATTAAATAAGAATTGAGAGGTTAGTCTTGGAAATTTTAGCTATTATATCATTATTTAACATGCAAAGTTGCTCAACACTGTTGCCATATATATATATAAACACTGTTTCTGTGAATAAATATACTGTATTTATCTTACAATAACAGAAAAATGACTAAGTTAAAAAAGTACAAGTGATTGAAATTGAGTGTATAAGTGACAAACAATGTAAATAAAACCTGTCATTTTGTGACTTCCCTGGTGGTCCATTGGTTAAGAATATGACTTCCAATGCGGGGGATGCAGTTTTGATCCCTGGTCAGGGAACTAAGATCCCACATGCCACAGGGCAACTAAGCCTGTGCTCCACAATTACTAAGCCCATGCACTTCAAGTAGAGAGAAGCCCCCGAGCTGCAACTAAGACCCAAGCAGCCAAAAATAAATACTTTTTTTTTAAACTGTGATTTTTTTCCTACAATACTTCAACAACTTTGAAACTAATAGATTAAAAACATAAAATTGGAGCAGTACTCACTTGTATCTGAAGCCGTTAGTTTGTATGTTATCAAATGAGATTATAACATGAGAAACGTAGCTACAGGTACTAAATAAATTTTTTGATGTAGTCTTTCATGAACATTTAAATTCCATTAGCGTGCTTCAGTTGGATAAGAAATTGTAGAAATCTATATTATGAACCCTGAATCAGATATTTCTGAGAGTTTAACATGATTACCAAAGCATGTCTTCTGACCCTTGTGTTCTCATATATAAACCTCCAGTTATAAATTGCATTTATTTGCTAACATCAGTGAGGTGAGGTAAGGCTAACATGTTGACCACATGTCTTTAACTATAGAGTTGATTATGTTCCAAATTTGAAGAGTGTCTATCAAAATCATCTGAACCATACAATAAGATAGCAACTAGACAGCCTACCTAAGAAGTGAAAAGGTATATAGTTTTTCTATAAACAGCTACTACAGTTGCAACTATAACATATTGTTTTCATGACATATTTCTATCACTAAAAAAAAACAAAAAGAAAAATGAAAAAAAAAACTGCCTCAACCTAATGCAAAACTGTATTGTGGACAAAAAGAATGTCCTCTGGACAAAATGAATAGAAAATCAAGAGCTTGACTGTGATGTGAGGAAATGAAATAATTGAACATAAAATTAACCATAATGAACCCTAATGTTTTATTTATCTATTATGTTTTGGAAATAGACTATTCCTGGTTGGTGGTCCTTTTTAGTTAAAAGGATAAATTGGAGACTCAGGGGAAATAGTTCATTCTAGATTTTGAGCTCTTCTCCCTATCATCCTGAATCTTGGCCCTGACAAACATGTGAAAAGTATTTTAAATTGCCTTCCAAGATTGTTTTCTTTTAACTTCATACAGAAAGGTTTGGTTTCAAGTGTCCCTGCCTAACCAAATAAGACATTTTAAGTTTGTTCTGTGTTGAAAGCTGAAGGGTCCTGGGTTCCTAAAATACTCTCCAAGGTGCAGGGAGTGGAGGGGGCACACATTTCCAAGGAGAATATGACAATCATTCAGGGAATACTGGGACAGGGGGAAGTGCTAAACCATCTGTTTTATCTTATTCCTTTAATTTTTTAAAATTTTTGTTCCTGTTTCATAATATCATAATAAATTACAAGAGTACTTTCCATCATATATAGATAAATATTTTGAGAGTATATGCTTAAGTAAGTTTTTACAAATATGAATATTACTAAACTCAACTTTACAATTGTTCTAAGATTCTTTCTAGATTTTAAATTCCAATAATTAAGCATTATTTAAGCAGTTTAAATGATCGTCAATAGATGATGGACAAGAATATTGTGGACGTATCATGTTGGGTTTCTTTTAATATCTTTCAGAAAAGCATTTGAAATCAGCTCTAATTTTTAAGGTCCAAGATGTAACTTTGTATTGACTTAACTATCCCATAATTATTCTTCGAAGTTTTTACTTTTAAACGCATACCACTTACTTCCAGACTTTTCTGAAGGAACGCTTTGACAGTGAAGAAATCAAGCCTGATTTATGGATGTCCTTGGAAGGTGGAAGTACTTGTACTGAGTGTGGGATTCTTGCAGAGGACACTGCACTCTATTTTGGGGGATCCACAGTAAGACAAGCTATTACTCAAGATTTGGATCTCAGAGGGGCAAAGTAAGTCAATTTTTTTGGTATCTTTGTTACAACTTAGCAAATTGGCCCCCAGAGGAGAACACACCTATGAAAGAAGTTGTTATCCACGGCTTGAGTAGATAATTTGTTCTAACTAACTGTTCTGATGGCTAATTTGTGCTTGATTTCAGATTCCTGCAGTACTGGGGGCGCATTGGTAGTGAGAACAACATGACCTCCTGCCATCGGCCCATCTGCCGGAAGGAAGGCGTGCTGTTGGACTACTCTACAGACGGAGGCACGTTTCAGGGGTGAAAGCCATGCCTTGCAGCAGATTCCCAAATTCCATCCATTGCCCCTCAGAAAAGTCTCCGCAAAGCTTTGCTGACCTGGCAATGCAAACAGTGAAAGTCACAAAGAGAAAGCTATAGACCTTGGTTGCATTCCACCCATTACACATTCTATATTTGTAACTTCTGTGTTGTACAAAATATACCCAAAAAGGGAAAAGAGAGAAATCACATTTAAAAAAAACTCCAAGCTTATGAATAAAGACAATAATCACGAGGCATAGCTGAAGCTTGATTATAAATGATACAATTAAGAAATAAATTTTTGCATAGTCTTCCAAGTAAAAGATAATTTTAAAAACATTTTTAAATGTTTTAAAAAGCTTTTGTGTGAACAAGCATATAATAAATGGTATAGAAAATCTATAAGAAAGCATTAGTAGTTGTGGAAAACTATAGTCAATTTGTGAGTCTGTCACACACTATGTTAACAAGATTTTGTTTCGTTATTTTGAAGTAGCTAGAACCAGATGAGTAGTACCATGAGGTCTTTAGAAAATCAGCATTAGGGGATAGGTATCATTCTTAATAACTGGCAGATAAATAGATGACCCTACCTTTAAAGTATTTTAGGAATTCAAAGATGTTTTCTTAAGTAATTTAAACATTCCACCTACTGTCTTATCAGTTGATGAGAGAAGCTTCATATTCGTCCAACAAATCACAAATTGCATAGAATTATAATCACTATATTTTAAAATACTAGGAGTATCTTACCTAGAAAGATTTAAAACACGGGTGTTTCTCATTATTTATGAGAAATAATGGATATAGGAATCAAGAACAAAACTTTAGAAGCAGAAAATTTAATTTTTACCTCAGTATTTTTATTTTTGCCCAAGTATTTCTAAATACCCTTCCCTTTATATCATCACTCTCATTTTGAAACAGTGTATGAATACTTACATTAAAGTCAGTGAAATCACTTCTCATGATATGGCTGAAGATCTCTTTGGAGAACTTGCAGTAACTTCAATATATTGGTGGTTTGTTGTGTTTTTTCCAGTATGTTACTATGTTGGTATATTTGTTTTATAGGAATTACTTGGACTTTGCTCCATGAGATGGATTATCAGAAATACATTTCAGTCAGACATGACTACATACTTCTTCCCGAGGAGGCTCTTACCAACACAACTCGACTCCGCTGGTGGCAGCCTTTTGTGATCAGCAATGGACTTGTGGTCTCCGGGGTAGAGCGTGCTCAGTGGGCACTAGACAACATTTTGATTGGTGGAGCGGAAATCAATCCCAGTCAGCTGGTTGACACTTTTGATGATGGTAAGAAACAAGACATTGAGCAATCTTCCCTGTGTATCTTTTGTCTGCTTATGTCTTTACATGAATTACTACATGAAAAGCATTTAGATGAGTGCCTACTGTATATTTACTGATCAACGAATGTTAGCTATTATTTTGCCTAATAGTTTATACATCTTCAAGGTTGACTGCTTGTTGAAATGTCAACAAAGAATTTAATAAATCCCATTAAAGACAAAATGTCTTGCTCTAAATATAATTTGAAATTTCAGCAGCCCCAAATAATTTCAGTTTCTTTAAGAATTTCTGTATGCAGAGATACATGTTTTATTGGTTTGAAAGTATTCCAGGAAAAATCTTGCAATGGTAAAAGTTACCCAGACTAGCAATTATATTTTAAAAGTTGGGTAATTGTTTACTAGCATTTAATAATCTTTTCTAGATTTGATTGCTATATATATATATTATACCAATTAAAGAAAATAAAAATCAATCTTAAAGGGTAAGCAAAGAGCTAGAGCATAGACATTCAAGTAGTTCAACAATAAACCAATTAATTTAAGAGAATAACATGCGGTATTACTTCCAATTTATCTTAACAGAAGGCACCTCCCATGAAGAAAACTGGAGTTTTTACCCTAATGCAGTGAGGACAGCAGGATTCTGTGGCAATCCATCCTTCCACCTCTACTGGCCAAATAAAAAGAAGGACAAGACTCACAATGCACTCTCCTCCAGAGAACTCATTATACAGCCAGGATATATGATGCAGTTTAAAGTAAGGGGAAGCGGCTCCTCCAGGCAGTATGGTGTTACATTTGGGGGAGGGAGTACAGAGAGAAAGCTTATTTGAACAACTATAAGGAAATGATTGATTTCATTCATTATAAGAGACTTTATTTTATGAATAAAAAATAGTTATCTTTCACAAAGGTCTTTATCTTATAGGATTATTTGAACACAGATATATTGAGACATAGAAAGACATGCAACTGTATTATATCTCAGATATGTAATCTTGACTTCACTTTTACAAACCTTGGAAATAAAAATCTCAAGTAGGCGCCTCCATCTGTCTCTTTCTTTGTCTCTATCCCTTTCTGTCTCTCTCTCCCACTAATTTCTCTACCACTTTCTCTTTATGCCTATTTCATACATTAAGCTTTGCTTCTTTATATGTCCTTTTTCATTATCTTTCCATTTTTCTTTTCTCTCTGACTTCCAAACAGCAAACTTGTACATTAGCCCAATTGAAACCTCCCAAATCCTCAAAGATTTTAAAAAGACTCTCACTTCTTATTAATAAATGCATATTTTACTCGTATAGAAAAATGAAAGAGAAGGCACAGGAGGTAATTAGTAGACAAATTAGAGAGAAAGATAAAGCACTATCGATTAATGTCTTATTGCAGAAAACACTAAAAAGGGACATTACAGAAATGCAGTTTATTACTGGATTATTTTAAAGAGACAGATCAGTTGTTCTAATGCCCTTATTTAAAAAGATGTGCTACAATGACAGTTAACAGAAAGAATGCTTATTAGCATAAATAAAAATGTGTTCGTAGCTGGGAGAAGGGGGAAATGGGGAGTTAATATGTATAGGGTTTCAGTTTTGTAAGAAGAATTCCCAAGTTGAAAAAAAAAGGCAAATTTTCTGTTTTCCTCAGCTTTGTATTAAACTCTCCTTCAGAGACTGGAGGGTGAGGCAAGTCCCCCCGAATGCTACCACCCCCTCAGGACTATCCTTACCTTAGTGACATGAAGGACACTCAAAATCACATCCAGTGTTACACTACCCCTAATTCCAAGCCACGTCCTTTAAGAGTGAAGGCTTTTCCTCTCGGGCTTTTCCTCTCCCAGGCCCGTATCACATTCATATTTTTTATTAAGTTGGTTGGGGCCTCCTCTTTTGTTGCTTCTGTCAACCCAGAACTGAAGAGACTGACATTTTCTTCTCTAGCCAAGTCAATTTGTTCCTTTAAAAAAAAAAAAAAAACTTGTCCCCAGAAATTTAAAAATTGAAGTGTCACTAAATCTACAACTTTAAAGTCACCATAGACTTTCTGAACACCACATGCAACTTTCCTCGTTTTTCGTTTTCTCTGTACTATTTGGCACACTTGTTCTTGTCTTCTCCAGCTGGTGAAATTCTCTTTCCCCTCAGCTTCTGGGTTCTCTGCTGCTTCTCCTCTTACCTTCTTAATAGTTACGTCTATCTCCTTTTTGGCTCTTCTTCCCTCAACCCTCTAAATATCAGCATTTCTTAGTACTTCTCCCAGGCTTTCCTCTCTCTTCATAGACATTCTCACTATTGAGAACTTCATTCATCCTCTGGCTTCAAGTATCATATCTTTAAGGGCAACTCTAAAATTTGCATATCCAACCTTGACTGGCTCATCAACATTTAATTCAGTACTTTTAATAGCCTGTATACTTTTCTACACATTTGAATTATTGGCACCTCAACTCAACATGTTGAATAGTGAACTTCCTATCTTCCCACTTCTGCCAACTCCTCTCTCTGATTTTCCTATTTCTCTTGATGGCATTGCCTCTCACTTATTCACCAGCTCTAAATTTTAATTTAGTCTTTGATTTATCATTTTTCACATCTAATTAGTTACTCCATCCTTTTAGTTCTAATTCCCTGTATTCCTGACACCCATCCCATCTCCTCTCTGCACGGTTACCACCTTCATTCTGGGCCTCATTAAATCAGTAGTCCACTGAGTAGTCTTTTCCTGTCTAATCTCTCTCCACTTCACATGTCTTCAGCAGCACAGATTGATCCTTACAAAGCATAGCTTTGATACGTCATTCTACTGCTTATTGATGAATTCTTTTCTTTTTTTAATTGAAATATATTTGACATATGGCAATGTGTAAATTTAAGTCATACAGCATGTTGATTTGATACATTTATATATTATAATACAGTTGCCACAAAAGTGGTAGTTAGCACCTGTATCACATCACATAATTATTATTTCTGTTTGTAGCTGGAATAATTCAGCTCTCCAACTTCTGAAGAATTATTTTCTCACCCACTTAATCAGATTCAACCTCTCCTTCCTATGAAGCACCAAAGCATATTATTTTTTTCTGGTTTCCATTTCCACTGCTAGAATACACTTTGTATTCTCTCTCTGAAACCACAGTTGTTTATGGATAAGCATATAGTATGAAGTTTATAGCACCAACCTTCCCTAGTGTCAGCACTGAAATAGGACTTGTTCATTGAGCAGATGATTAGAACTTAAATTTGAATCACCAAGTCTTTATAGCATTTATGCACTGTCGATGATTCAAGCATTTAATTGCACATAATATGGAATACTTTTATCTACATGGAAGTGGAAAAAACTAGGAATAAATATTAAGTAATTAAAAATTACTATTTTTAATTACATATAAAAATGTAATGGTAGCATCAAGGAAGTTAGTAAATGAATGAAACTATCTTGAACCAGTGATACTTTGTTTCTTTCCATTAGTTCTCCTAATACTACTTTCCTTTTGACCAATTTATCTTCCCCAAATTTACAATTAGTATGTTATTACTAATTAGGTAAATATAAATAGTAATTTTTAACCTTAATTCTCATCTCCTTGCAAAATGGTATGACTTGTACAAAACTCAAAAGAACGCCTTCTTGGTGTCTGGCAGGCTGCTCTGTAAAAGCTTCTCCAAATACTTCTTGGTTACTTATATAGTCATAATGAGGAGAGATGGGAGTTCTGGTTAATGATAGGCATTATTTAATCTTGCTGACACATATCAATTATCTGTTTGTTTTAGATTGTGGTGGGTTGTGAAGCCACTTCTTGTGGTGACCTTCATTCCGTAATGTTGGAATACACTAAGGATGCAAGGTTTGTGAAATCACTTTTTACATTTCCTCCAAATGTGTATATACAATTCAAATGGTTGTCTGTTTTTAAGGCAACTGCTTACAGGGAAGCATTCTTATGTATTAGAAGTGGCAGTTAATTGTATGCATGTAAAAATGTTATTTGTATAAAATTCACAATGTATCTTATTTTCAATTTTTCCTTCAAACCAAGAAAAATCAATTTCATGCTAGGCTGCAGCCAACAGATTTTGTATTTTAAACTAAGACACTATATTTGTCCTCAAAGTAGAACTCTTTTTTATTTATGTTGTTTGTTTTCAACCAACCCTAATAAAAATATAAATCAGTGAAAGATCTGATTATGCTTTAGCTAAAGTCACATCCCCTAAAGCATAGTAGCACTGTTGACTATAAGTCTGACTTAGTGCAGTTACCTCTTTAGGGTGTCTGTAGGCCTGCCTCCCACCACCACTTTGAAAAATGAATTATAGTAAAGAAGGCAATGGCACCCCACTCCAGTACTCTTGCCTGGAAAATCCCACGGATGGAGGAGCCTGGTAGGCTGCAGTCCATGGGGTCGCTGGGAGTCAGATACGACTGAGCAACTTCACTTTCACTTCTCACTTTCATGCATTGGAGAAGGAAATGGCACCCCACTCCAGTGTTCTTGCCTGGAGAATCCCAGGGATGGGGGAGCCTGGTGGGCTGCCTTTATGGGGTCGAACAGAGTCGGACACGACTGAATCGACTTAGCAGCAGCAGTAGCAGCAGCAATAAAGTTTGGGTAGACAGAGAATTTTGTCAGTCAACTCCAGGTATAGTTCTTGTAGCAATATCAGGGAGAAGAAGCCACTAGAGTCAGCTCTGTACCTGCTATTATTTTATTCTGTCATCTGTAACTATGTTAATGTGCTTATAAAGAGTTAGGGTATATTTTATTTGAAATAATTTTCAATTTTTCTTTTTATTATATGTAATTATATATATGTACATGTGAAATTTATATTAAAATTTCTTAATTTAACCCAATCATCAAGCATTACCTTGACATGAGACAGATGTCTACTGCAGCCTCTGAAGAGCTATCTAATGCAGCCTCTCTGGTTTTTGCAGGTCCGATTCCTGGCAGCTCGTTCAGACCCAATGCCTTCCTTCCTCTTCAAACAGCATTGGCTGCTCCCCCTTCCAGTTCCATGAAGCCACCATCTACAATGCTGTCAACAGCTCCAGCTGGAAGAGAATCACCATCCAGCTGCCTGATCATGTCTCCTCCAGGTAGGCTGCATACTTAGGTAAACTGTGTGGATGACCTGTGAGTATCTGCAGAGCTCATACAGTGACTCGACAGCAACTGATAAAAGGAGTCTAGACTTTTAGTTATAGCCCTAGTCCCCTCTCCCCTCATCTCCCCGCTCTTCTCACTGCCCCATGCCCCTAAATGGAAACTCCATGTGCGCATAAGAAATAGGATTCTTCTTTGTAAACAATTCACAGACCTCAAATTTTCTTTTAATTAAATACCGCAGCACACACCAATCTCAGTCATAGCCCTTGAGTGAAAAACATCCCAAGACTTGGACTTGGCACCACAACTGCCCCAGTGTTTGATGCTCCCAGAGGCTCTGCTGTTCCCCCACAACCAGTGCCCACTGGGGTGTGCCAGGCTGATCGGGTTATATTGAATTGCAGGGTAAATATAACGGAGCACAGTCTTCCTAGAGTAGCATTTATTTTCCCCAAAGGTTTGCAAATGACACACCACTGTAGGAAAAATGGATATGGGCTTATTATGGAATAGAACAGGAAATGCACATAAATTTTTGAGGAATTTTGGGGGTTTACTTCCAGAATCTGAGGGGTACAAGTTCACTCACTTCTGCCAATTGGATGCTTCGGGGGAAAGTTTTAGAAGCCCTTTTCTTGGAAATAGCCCCTATCTCCAGAGACTAGAGGCTGGACACACCCATGGGCAATAACAGCCTCCTGAATCCCTTCTGCTTTCAGTGCAACACAGTTCCGCTGGATCCAGAAGGGCGAAGAAACAGAGAAGCAGAGCTGGGCAATCGATCACGTGTACATTGGAGAGGCTTGCCCCAAGCTCTGCAGTGGGCACGGATACTGCACCACCGGTGCCGTCTGCATCTGCGATGAAAGTTTCCAAGGTCAGAATCCTGTTTTGTTGTTCTTGACCCAGGAGACTATAGGGTTCTCCTCATCTCAACATGTGTGCAAAGGCCACTAGGGAATGGATAGAAACTCTGGCCTGAGGGATTTGAGATAGATGATGCACTCTTTGATCATGACTTATTTACCTCGGGGATGAATTATGAAGGATAATTTTATGCTATATTCCTTGAATTTTTTAAAATGCAGATTTTATCCACCCCGCTAAGATATTCTATAGTACCTTACATTCTCCAACTTCCACATGAGTCCCTGCCCCAGCCTCTACCTTCCACACTTGATTTTTGCTCTGGGCCTCTCTCCTTCCCTGCCTGGCTGCCTGTCCCCAGACACTGGACCAATATTCTTTCTTCCTCGGCCTCTCCCAGGGGCAGCAGCCCCTGGCCTCCCAAGATGGAGCTGACAATTCAAAATGTTCTGTTTCCCAGGTCTCTTCGTCACATACACATACAGAAAAACCTTCATAACTCAAAAAATACACTTTTACTGCTTGAGTTTCTAGAGGCTGACGATGCATTTGGGGCAAAGTATCTACTCAACTGCTGAGATCCCAGGAGGTTGCTTTGTCAGTCCTGTTTGAAAGCCTGCAGCCCTGCTTTCCTTTGATGAAATGTTTCTCACAGGTTTCAGCCTCTATGTTACAAAGTTCACTGTATCCAATTACTATTACATCCTCAGAGCCTAATTCTTGACAAAGAGCAATGCACAGTAAACTTTTTTTTACTGAACCTTTACATTGCCTTATGCTTTACTGTTTACACAAGTATCCCCCCATGCATTCAGCAGAGTCATTTAGTACTTATGATACCCACCCCCATAAATTAACTATGGTTAATGTCACGGTTATCGCTTTATAGGTAAAGACACTGAGGGGAGCATAAGTGACTTCCCTAATAGTACATGTCGGAAAGAAGACCAGAACCCCAGGTAGTTCTTTCCAGTCAGTCTCTATGTCTCTCAGAGATGAGAGATTTATCCAAAGAGGATCAGAATTAGCTTCTCCCAAGTGTACAATGCAAGAACCCATAGATTTGGACTCTGGAGTAGAATCTACTTAGCTTTCTTGATGGATGCTATTTCCTTGCCTCCAAATGAAATGAGTATGATAAATGTAGACTGCTGCACATCTCTGATGTTAGAAATTCTTAGCCGCTGTCTTCTTCCCCTGGTCGTCTTATTGCTGAGACCAGCTGGATCTGTCCATGTGTTAGCTAGAGAATTTGAACTTTTAGGCAAATGAACAACTCAGCTGTCTCACTAGGAGTCCTGGGTGTCTAGAATTTGCCTTTTTCTCTGATCCAGCAGAACTGTGAGCTTTTGATTTTGAGTTATTTTAGACATTGAGAAAAGTTGTGCTTTTCCAGTCAAGGAAAAAATGTAGAGACATACACATTTGCTAAAGTAGTGCCTTCCTTAAATGCCTGTATTGCAGCTCTGTTATCTCTGAGAAACACTTCCAGTTTATCATTCCTGTATTTATTCCAGCTTCATTGTGGAATATTTTGTATGTACTCAGTATTATGCTAGGTACTAGAATCCAACAATGAATAAAATATAGACTCTGTTCTCAAGAATCAACTATGAGAGCTAGAGGGAGAACAAGAACATGACTTCTTTCCTGCTATTTTCTTATCATGCTAGGGAAAAATAAATTATGTTGCCTCTCATGCCAGGGTGAGAGCTCCCTTCTAAGACCCATGGCTGGTAACCATGCAAGCCCAGCCAGACGCTGTGTTTTTTTAACAATGGGCTTACACCAGTACTAAGTACATTAGCACCTACCTATTTTAGTAAATATCAACTCAAAGATAATATGACTTTTTAGCAACATAAGCCAATAATTGCTGAAATAAAAGAGAAATATTTATCTCTAGGAATCTATATCTGCTTGGTATTTTGTCATTCTTACAAGTAAATCTGACATTGATCTGATTAAATGTGAAATTGAATGCTTGTTCATAATCTTTGATGATTCTGCTTGTTCCAGCTAATTTTTGCAACTATTCATTTCCCTCTAGGCGATGACTGCTCTATTTTCAGTCATGACCTTCCCAGTTACATTAAAGATAATTTTGAGTCGGCAAGAGTCACTGAGGCAAACTGGGAAACTATTCAAGGTGGAGTGATAGGAAGTGGCTGTGGGCAGCTGGCACCCTATGCCCATGGGGACTCGCTCTATTTTAATGGCTGTCAGATAAGGCAAGCGGCCACCAAACCTCTGGATCTCACTCGAGCAAGGTAAAAAAACTCCTGTGTTGTAGTTCAGATACAGAATCAGTCACAAGCACATCACTGTCCATTGTTAGATATGATCATGAATTTCATGGCACAGGTGTCACTAAGCAGCAGAAACTTAATATCAGCTGAATTTGGTATGAGAAAGTATATGTTTTCACAACTCAGAATTATGATTTGCTTAAATTTAGTATAGAGTTACCTTGTGAGTGGTGGTAACATAGGCATAAGCTTAGAGAAATGGCCAAATATAAAAAATAGAGAAGTGTATCACAGTAACACAGTGCTATAGGTCAGTTGTATATCAATAAAGTTGAAAAAGTAAATAATTGGTTATGAATAATCTATATAGATAATTTAATGTGGACCATATGCAACCACGTAAATACAAATATGAGTGTGAAGATTTATAGTAATGAAGCATACATAGTCCTATATTTAGCATGCTGCTACTGCTAAGTCACTTCAGTCATGTCCGACCCTGTGCAACCCATAGACGGCAGCCCACCAGGCTCCCCCGTCCCTGGAATTTTCCAGGCAAGAACATTAGAGTGAGTTGCCATTTCCTTCTCCAATGCATGAAAGTGAAAAGTGAAAGTGAAGTCGCTCAGTCGTGTCCGACTCTTAGCCACCCCATGGACTGCAGCCCACCAGGCTCCTCCGTCCATGGAATTTTCCAGGCAAGAGTACTGGAGTTGGGTGCCGTTGCCTTCTCCATATTTAGCATGCTGCTGCTGCTGCTAAGTCGCTTCAGTTGTGTCCGACTCTGTGCGACCCCATAGACAGCAGCCCACCAGGCTCCCCCGTCCCTGGGATTCTCCAGGCAAGAACACTGGAGTAGGTTGCCATCTCCTTCTACATTTTTAGCATATGTAGCTACAAATGGAAATGGAAGATTGATGGTTGGATAAATGGGAACTTTAAAAGTTCACACAGTTTAGGAACTGCATGCTAATGTAGAATAGAGAAGACAAAGGAAAAGAGACCCAGGAGGGTTGAATTTTTTTCCCCACCTGCCCTTCCAGCTCTGCCCCTAAGCCAGAGCAAACACAGCTTTTTGTCTGCCATACAAGTAACTTTGCTTTAAATTGATTAGTGCATTTACAGGTTTAAGTCTAGCAGTTTATTTGACCACCTATTAATCACTCTGTTAATCACTCAGGAATTTTATTAATCACTTTAGGAATCTTATAAAGATAGATTTCCTGTGTTTAAAAACTATATCTTCTAAGGGCAAGGATGCCTGTGAGAAGCACATCAAACACAACAGCAGACATGGTCCAGAGCCTGCATGTCTAACTCAGTTTTCCCTCTTCTCTGATCTCCAAACATCTTTTCCTAAAATAAACATGATTTATCCTTGTCCAGATTCTGTTCAGCTTGAAGCTATTTATAAAAAGCATATAGCATAGAGGCACAGTTCTTGAGTCACTAGCCTATTGTGTTCTCCCTTTGCCTGGCCAAGAAGTAAAGCCATTCTTTCCTTCTCCATCATAAAAAGCATATAGAGTAAATAGTATGGCTTTATTTCTTTTCTCTTCCATGTCCTCAGCTGCCTATTTGGCTGATATCACCTTGAAGAAAACAGAAGGTGTTTCAGGAGAAATGTTCTAAAAAGATTTCTAACATCAAAGGAAGAAAAAAGATCTTTGAAAGTCAGAATTGTTTTCTCTGTGTAGAACACCAGCCTTCCAAGCTTATTTTTCATATGTATGATGTAAAAGATAGTATAAATAAATTTTGTTATTTATATGACTTAGTCATAAGACTGGATGCTTCTATTTTTACCATATTATGAACTTGAAAATTACAGAACTTAGAAACAAGAAAGATAAAAAAAATAAAGTATAACTCCTTGAATACTACCTGACTTTTGTTTAAAAATGAATTCTCCTGTGGTTTGTTTGTTTTTTTTTTTTTTTTTCAGCAAAATCATGTTTGTTTTGCAAATTGGGAGCACATCACAGACAGACAGCTGCAACAGTGACCTGAGTGGCCCCCACGCCGTGGACAAGGCCGTGCTGCTGCAGTACAGTGTCAACAATGGGATCACCTGGCATGTCATCGCACAGCACCAGCCAAAGGACTTCACCCAAGCTCAGAGGGTGTCCTATAACGTCCCCCTGTAAGTGCCCAGAAAGGAAAATCAACAGTGTGTGATGAAGTTATTTGAACAAACACCACAAAGTCAGTGGTGGCAGAACCAAGACTAACTAATCCAGATATCCAAAGTTGTGTTACTGTTTCCTGTTGGGACAACTGACAAAACTTGGAGCCAGGAATAAGAGCAAGAGGGAACAGAGAAAAACAATTAAATACCAAGGTGCTTTGTGCATATTTCCCTCCCAGTAATGTGTTTCTAGTCCTTTAGAAGACAACATTTTAAATCTCTTGCTGGGTACACTGATTTGAGAATTTGCTGAGGATAGGTAGGTTTGTCAGTTTTGCCTGGCATGGTACCCTAGTGTCTAGCATCTAACCCATCACACAGAAGGTACATCCCATTTGTTGACTGAAGATGCAGCTCTTCCAGGTCCTAGTGGAACAAGGGGAAGAAATGAGAGAAATGTAGAAGGATTGCAAATCCTTGAGTAGCCAATAAAATGTGTTGCTGCTTAGAAGAATACTGTGACCTAAGCAAATCTAAATTCCATACCCAAAGTTCTGTTGATTTAGAGTAGCCTATTGTATTTACCAGAAAGTTCTCTCTTTTCTAGTGTTTGACCTGTCTTCTTATCTGCAACCTAGGGAGGCACGGATGAAAGGAGTTTTATTGCGCTGGTGGCAGCCACGCCACAATGGAACAGGTCATGATCAATGGGCTTTGGACCATGTGGAGGTCGTGCTGTGAGTATCTGATATATAACATCTCATGTCCATTTCAGAAAGGTTTGAAATTCCTTTGATATGGCATGCTCCTTAATTCAGTAAGAATTGTTCCTGATGAGAAACCCCTACAGGATCACTTTGGCTTCCACTCTTCCACAACTGCAAACTATAGCTCTAGTCAACAAGTGATATTACAAGGCCCCGAGTATAACTTAATGTACCTTAGAAAACTTCAGTAAGTAACAGTTTATATAACAGTTTGACAATATTAATTCAATGAGATCAAACGGAAGTCTCCAGGTAAATGGAATCAGTGCCTTCATGAAGTCTGGGTTGCCTTATAAAATGGAATGACATCCTGAAAAGAAAAAGGATCTGTGCTGGTCGATGTGCAGAGAATCACTAGTTCATGTGCCTGATTACAAACACCTGTCCAAGCCACAGATGCCCGGGGCATTCTTCCATTTAGTGACATGGTCAAAACCAGAACAAAGAATTTGGTTTCAGATTCCTCGTGATTTTAATCCTAGCACCTAAGAAGTCAAGGGTGCCCCCTCCATGGTTTCTCCCATAGAATAAGGTTGTCAGCACTCTCAACTAGCTGGGTTGACTGTTCCACAGAGAGATGACTTGCTTTTTCTCTAACAATCTAGTTCCTGTAGAACTGGAATGCTTATGTCTCGGCGGGTTCGGACTGATGGCTCCAAGTGGTTGGCAAGGAGAGGCGAATCTTCTCGGTAGATAGGTTCAAATGTTCATTCTGTTTACCAAATAGAAAATGAAATCAGCCCTTTGGCTGATTTCAGTCATTTTGAAAGCAAATTTAAATGATTAATTGGTAGGAAACCTACCAGATTTGTTTTCTTTCAATCATAGCCATGAGCTGAATTTTTCAGTCTTGAGTTAGTCCTTGTCCTAGTTTTCACTGAGGCACCTGCTTGCATGGCATCCATATCAACCCCCAGATCCAAGAGCAACCCAGTCCCTACACAAGCTCCCACTGCGCTCTGCTGCTTTGGACCACTTGCTGGGCTCTGCCTCCATATGAGAAGGTTGATGTTTATAGTAATAGTCCAGACTCAGTTGACTCCGTATAATGAGGCTGATGTTTCACTTAGATTTTGATCTCCTCAGACTGCCTTATGCCAGGAGACTAGACTAAGCTGGGCTCTAAAATGAATGATTTTTGGTAAGGTCAGAGAGAGCAAGATATCCAGACAAACCAACAACCAACCCTACATCCATTCTTCCCTGGCTACTTTCCTTTCAAAGGAGCGCTTCTCAATCTGATTGAACATGAGATACACTTAAGAGCTTTTGGAAGCATCAATATGTGTCCCAGTGCCCATACCCATCCCTATGGATGGTGTGATTTAAACTGATCTGCAGTGAGACCTGAGCATCAGTCTTTTTTAAAAGCACCTCAGTTCATTCTAATAAACTGCTTGAGAATCAGATTTAGAATTAGTAACTACTTGTTGTCTTTCAAGTCTCTCTCCCAGACAGTTTACATTAATGGAGCTTCCTATCCCTGACAAAGCATTACCAACTTTTATGAAAAGTTCAAAATTTGACAGTCCTCAATAGAAGGCAGGGTGCTAATACTGACCTTGGGTGGATATAACAAATCTTACATGTCATGTGTTTGAATAGATATTTCTTCTCCTCCCACCCAGCCGAGCAATTGCAGTTATCCATTTTGGATTTCAAAGGCTTATCATCACCACAGTTCCTTCCCACAGACTAAAATTAAAGAGTAGGTGGGTCAGAAGTACAAATATACTCCCTGGTATGAAATAACCCCTTCACAACTCGGGAGTCAAATTGGAGGTGACCTGCTGCCTCAAAGGTTCACATCATACAGTTCCCAAGGGAACCTTCTGGTATACCTGGCATTGGTATTAATTTTTATAAGCAGCTGCCAGCTTCATGATATTCTCGTGATATTATTACAAGAATCAACCTAGTGTTTCTGGTATTTTCTGGAGCAATAATCTGCATTTGTAAAGACTTTACTTTTATTCCGTCTCCAGAATTTTAGTACTTTGAAGAATTTATTACTTACCAGCCACCTGTCTGCTCTTACTCTGTATGATTTTCTCAGAGTCTCAGGAGACTGAAACATTCTGAATGAGAAAAGGTCATTGCCTCACATGCAGAGTATTACATGACTTGAGTTTTATTCAGAGTCTTCTTTTCAGTGAATGATTTTAAATTATAACTTTATACATGTAACCATAAAATTTTACATATTGATAAACATATGTATACATTATTATATGTTAAAATTTGTTAAAACTAAAGGAGTTACTTTGTTTTCCTTCTTTTTCAGAAGGAAGAAATATTTCATAAAGTTGAGTTTAATCAATAAGTTGTTTTAAAAATACCAAAGAAATTATCTTTTTAGAACTATATTTTTGATTTTTTGCTTTTGTATTAGGATTTAATATGTCCATGCCACTGTATTCTTTTAAACTATGTCTTTTCAGAAGAGTCACAAAAAATTTTAAGGCATTTCTAGTCAGTATGCCTTCCATAGCTCTACATAATTTTTTTTAATTCATTCATTTAATGAGCTTAAAATTAAAGTTCCAGATGATTCAGAAAAATAAAATAATTTTTCCAAATGTCTTTCAAGCAGATAAAACACAAAGAAACCAGCCAAGGTTCATGTCACAGTTCACAAATATTACTAATTATATCTTTGCTGCAGCAGATGTATTTTTAGAAATAGGTGAAATACTCCCATAAAGCCCTATTAAATTCAAAATCTCATCCTAATTAATTATACTTTTGTATAATAACAGTTATATAAACTAAGATTGTTGGTTTTCTAAGTGTGGCAGGAACAGGAGGCTGAGGTGCATACCTAAAGAGATACAAGCCCTACCTAATTGAACACTGCAAATAGGGCAACTGATATGTTTTTTGCAACCAATGGTTGGAGGTATACATTTTTAGAATATATTTTCTTTTCTGAGTAAAGATTGGCCCTAATATAGCTTTATTACCATAGTTTAGCTCTTTTGCATGTGCACTAAGGACACATGCTAAAAACTCCGAGAAAGAAAACCCGTGGTCACGCATGGTATCTTGAGTCTAACCTCAGTACTGCCCGTATTAGTGAGAAGATACATGAGTTTGATGAGAAAAAAAAAAAATGGAGCACTTTTGAAAATATTTCAAGGTTTAGGAGTGCATCCTAAATGAACAAGATACAGAACATATTTTTAATTTAATAGTTTAATTCTAAAATACTCCATCCAGAAGGATTTGAGTTTCATAAATATGGATATACAGAATAAGCCCCACACCATAAAGATAAAAAACACCGTTCTGGCATTTAACAAGCGAAGTCACTTATGCCTTATGCTTGTTTGAGAGTGTAATCTCCCCACTCTGATGATTTTTTCAATAAAACCTGTACATGAAAAGCACTTCGTGATGATTAGCCCTGGCTAATCTGCCACAGAACAGATGAACCAAATTGACAGATCACTTTTTCCCAGCCTCACTAGCTTACAAAAAGTCCTCATCTGTAAAATCTGAGTGATGTAGCATAACACAGTCATTGACAATCAAGTGTCAGAAACCTAATTTCTCTGAATTCATTGGCTAGTGTAGAATATTTGTTTTTCCGTAAATGTTTGTGAATACATTTGGGCAGATCCCTCACAAGATCCATGCTGGTGGGGTCTTCTTAGGATAAAAGAGAATCCTTTTTTTTAACCTTTGTTGCCTGGGCACTCATCCTTCTATCCTAAGAATCTCCCTCACCCAACTATGCATTTCATTCACACATCACATTTCCTGTGTATGTGTCTTAAGTCACAACCTGTCATGTGTATGATAAAGCGGGCTGATTTTTGCATGTGTACCTTGAAAGCAAATTGCTCAGTAAAGAGTCAGCCTTTGTGAATTCAGTTACCAAAAAAGTGAATTATCACCACATTTGCTGAGAATTGAAAACCAATATGTTGCTAACTATGGTCTTAAAAGCATTTATCAGATTTTAATAATATGAGTTCCATCATGGCCATTCCCTCATGCTATTCATTATCAAGATACTGTCATATTTTTGGCACAAATGATTTATGGAGAATAACGTATTACATTTGTTGCAAAGCATATTTATCCTTCCTTAAATTTGATTGTGTTATTTGATATACAGGACTTACTATTTCTAAAAGCCCATTCCTTAATATATTCAGGAATAAGTATCTTCTAAAATGTAAATAATTGAAAAATCAAATAATAACATTTATGGTAGTTATTAAACTATTACTTTCATATTTATGCTTTATATGCAACATTTATGCCAAATGTAGTACTGTAGCTACATGTACTTTGACACATATGGTTATGAGCAAATATTGCATGTTGCATTACATAGAAAAGTTAAATATATGTATATACTAGGTATAGAAGAATAAGGAATAACTTCTTTAATTTTTATTTTCAAAAGAGATGAAAAATCGTATATTGCGTCTAAACCTGATCAGACTTTTATGAGTAATCACAGTGCTGCATGTGTTGAAAGGCATTTTTTAACTTGTGTTATATTTCATTATTTGCTGTCATTGGTTTTCTACTAGAGTAAGGTAAGTCCTCTTACTAATTCTGGGGAACTGTTTACTAAGTTTCATTGTTATTACCTATGTTAACTGAGAAATTTTGTGGAAGACCTTTGCAATTGAAAAAAAAAAACTGTGAAAGCAAAGTTATATGTAATATTGAGAAATACTGGAACACTTGAAACCTGTATCATGTAAACTCGGTGTTCAGCCAAATTGTAATAAATCTCTGATGTATACAAACAGCATAGACCAGAGTGCCAATCAGCATGCCTTCATTGGACTGCTTGACTCTGTGCCTGGGATTTTCCTAGGCGTTCTCGAAATATGAACAGTTTATAAGTTTGTTATGAGAGGAAAATGTAAATAGAAATGTGTGCACAAGAGCTATGGGCTCTGATTAAATGAGGTGTCTTTCAAAAGATCTCTTGTGCTAGAGATGATTGAGAATGCCTGGACTTCTCAAATCTATTCTGTTAATAAATGAACCAGCAAAAGGGAGTGGATTTATTCATAATATTTGTGAGTTCTAGATCCTATCCTTAGGATCTAGAAAAGGATTGGCCTTTTAGAATACGTATCTACATTTGCTCTCTAATAGGGATACTTTTGGAGAAGGCAATGGCAACCCACTCCAGTACTCTTGCCCGGAAAATCCCATGGGCGGAGGAGCGTGGTAGGCTGCAGTCCATGAGGTCACTAAGAGTTGAACACGACTGAGAGACTTCACTTTCACTTTTCACTTTAATGCATTGGAGAAGGAAATGGCAACCCACTCCAGTGTTCTCGCCTGGAGAATCCCTGGGACGGCAGAGCCTGGTGGGCTGCCGTCTATGGGGTCGCACAGAGTCGGACACGACTGAAGCAACTTAGCAGGGATACTTTAAAACTTAGGAAAGAAAGTATACTTAGGTAAGACTGGTATCCTTAGGTAAGCCTTAGGTATCCTTAGGTAAGACTTCTTTAACATATGTTTACATTTGGAGATACTTTAAGCCTAGGTAAGAAGGTAAAATGGTTATCATTTGTTAAACATCTGCATATTCTGCTAGAAGTTTCATTTCCCCAAAGTACACAATATCAGATACTATTCTCATCCCCATTCAGTAGGGAAAAGAAAAATGAAGTGCTCTACATTTGTGAGATATGTGAGCCCATATTTATGTATATCCCTCCTGAAAATGCAAGGCCTTGAAAGTAAAATGTACAGCATCTTCTATGCAGGGCAGTTTAATTGATTAGTTTCAGTGGCAGTTTCCCATCTTACAATCATCAGTATTTCTCTGAAAAATAATGGCAGTCACTGGATTCTTATTTTTGCATTGATATAAAGCATTACTTATTATATCATAAGTTTTGATGAAAAATTAATTACTTAACAGTACAAATAACTAAATTTCTATGTGCTCACATTACTTTTATCAAGTCTCCACCTTCCCTATTTCCTTTAGAATCAACAACAAATCACTTAATTTTTTATAATGATAAATAACTTAAGATAGTGGCTCCAGTGAAGAATACGAGGTGAACATAGTCACTAGTTCTTGAAAAAACTTGCAATATCCATATTTCCTATGAGGGAAGCATATTATTATTCCATATGCTATTTAAAGTCCCTAAACTCCCGCAGCAATAATGGAAATTTAAGTTAGCATTTCCAAGAAGTCATTGATCACTCTCGCTTCTTTCAGTGGCTTCCTCAAAATAGAAATTTTTAAATGGACCTAGTTCTATTCAGTCAAGCAAATTGATAAGTCAAGAACCATAGTTGATATGCCTTGGAATGAATATTACCTGCTTTCATTGGAATTGTAATAAAATACTTTCTCATATTAATATTATTGCAGTGAAGAAATAAATCCTTAAAATTCCATCACACCTATAATTATTTTGGTTACTAGTTTATCTATAACTATACCTCTATATTGGAGAAGGAAATGGCAACCCACTCCATTATTCTTGCCAGGAGAATCCCCATGGACAGAGGAGCCTGGCAGGCTACAGTCCATGGGGCTGCAAGAGTCGGACACGACTTAAGCGACTAAACCACCACATACATCTATATGTATCAAAACCAAAAATAGGCTCCCAGATCTGCTCCACAAAAAAAAAAAAAAAGACATAATAAGCATGACATCTTTAAACTGGTTTAAAAATGTCCAGTCCTATAAATTAGATATTCTAGAAGCCACTAGTGTTTAGTAACCATGTGAGTTTATTAATGGTCCTTGAAGCAGGGAGCACTTTGGTATAGCTTCCCTTGATGCTTGATTTTCAAAAGCTTACGAACTGGAAAAAATCTGCTTTTGTTAGATTCCATCCTGTCACCAGAGATACTTAGTTTTATGTAACAAAATGTTTCCAGTGTGCTTTGAAAATGTGGCCATTTCTAATGTGACTACAAAACATTAGCCATATATAACAAACATCTATTGCAAATGCTGAATGCACATCAATATTTGCAGGGATCTAAAGATATGTTACAGATGTATAAATTTATTCAAAATTAAAGGATATCCACTGAATCAAAATGCCTCCTAAAGTAAATATAAGCTCCCAAGCTGGATCTATTATCAAGGTACTAAAGATCTACAACCTGTTAATATTTATTTTTTCACTCATAAAAAATGAAGCAGGCTTCCCTGGTGGATCAGCTGTAAAGAATCCATTTGCAATGCAGGAGACATTGCAGACTTGGATCCCTGAGTCGGAAAGATCTGGAGAAGGGAATGGCAACTCACTCTAGTATTCTTGCCTGGGAAATCCCATAGATAGAGGAGCCTGGAGGGTTATACAGTCCATGAGGTCACAGAGTTGGACACGAGTTAGCAACTAAACAACAAACAATATAAAAATGTAGAATTTAAATCAGTCCATAATAAGTAGTTATGTGGAGAAGTTGCTTTGAAGCCACACATGCACATCAACTTTTGTTCAAATGAAATGTTCCTGTGTTCCCATATATTGAGGTCACTTTCCCATCAATCTGGGTTGCATTGAGATAACTGAATATCCTAAGTGTTCTGAGTTTATCTTTTTTTTATGTAAGATATTTTAACTATTTTAAATTTTCTTTGAGTACCTTATATTTTAAATGTGTTTACAACAGAATAATTTTCATTGCTTTAACTTTGCAATTATTCCTTATAGTTAAAGAGTAATGATTTACAACAGGAATCCAATCAGTAAGTCACCAAAAGTTCAACAAACATGCCATGACCACTCAGGGTCAGGCAGGAGGCTCAGGGCTATGGTATGGGGTGGAGGGGAGTGGGGCACAGCTGCTACACCCAGAGAAGTTTAGTCAAAGGGAGCCAAGATATGAACATGAGTCATCTCCATGCAAAGCAGAAAAGGAACAGTATGAGGATTCAATGTAGGGGTGGAAACCTACTGGCAGGGGTGAGCAATAAGAAAAAAAAAAAATGTAATACTTGAAAAATAAGTAGAAATTTAGGAAGCTGGGTTGAAGATTATCCAATAAGGCAGGTGGAAGGGACTCAAGGTGAGTTTAAATAGAGATGTCTGTAAAGTATAATAAATGAAAGGACTTGAAAAAGAGTAAAATGAAATGTGTGGAGGACTTAAAACAGCTGGCAAAGTTGACTTAGATAAAAGGATTAGGAATCCTTTTTAACAAGATTAAATCAATGTTTGATGGACTTCCCTGGTAGCTCAGATGGTAAAGCGTCTGCCTACAATGAAGGAGACCTGGGTTTGATCCCTGGGTCGGGAAGATCCCCTGGAGAAGGAAATGGCAACCCACTCCAGTACTCTTGCCTGGAAAATCCCATGGATGGAGGAGCCTGGTAGGCTACAGTCCATGGGGTCGCAAAGAGTTGGACAAGACTGAGTGACTTTTTTTTCTTTCTTTGCACATTACACAAATTTCTTTGCAATTACACATTCGGTGATACTTTCTTGGTATTTATGGTTTCTCTTCAGTGGTGTTTCTTTCATAAGCAGAAAGGATGAGGAGGACCTTAGGGGACCACTGTCATATAATAGCTCAGGGAAATTCAGGGAAAGAGCACACATGAAGTGTCCTAGGATGCTGGCAGGAAGACAGCTAGTTCCAGGCTAATCTTCTGTGACTTAAAGAGGTGAGAGGATTCTTTCTCCTGAAACTTGATTAGTTCAATACATTAGGTCATTGTTCTTTTTTTATAACTAGACTTTACATAGGCAGCAAGTAGTACTTCTCACCACTAATAAATAATATATACATTCATTTCCTCCTCCAACTGTGACATTAAACTGCTCAACTTGATTGATACATAGAATATTAACACATCAAGGGAATGGGGAGGACAGTCAAGCTATCTGAAAACAAAACCTGATTTTTTTTTCTCTATATATAATGTCTTCAGAGTATATTTTGTTTCCATTCTATCATTTCTAACATTTTCAGAGGATAGAAATCCAGATTGCAAGTTATTATCATTTTATTTTGTAAACTATAGATCAATGCAATGTCTTTTTATCAAGTTTTAGCACAAATGCTATTGCTTTTTGATTAACTATATCTGATAAAATTCACTTTATTTTTCGAGAGATTTTACTATAAATTTTATTTTCTAATGACATAACATCTATAAAATCCTCTTTTAAAGGTTTCTGTATATTATAAATGTTAGTATAATATCTAGGTAAAACAATTATTTTACATCTTGCATATTTTACATCCTTGCATATTTTATTTTACATATTTTACATCTGGTCTGTTGAGCAGAAGAATACACTGCTCAGTGCAAAATTACTCTTTCCTTCCTCTGTAACCCAATGCAAATTCATATCATATTTACCTTTATGGTGAAATCACATCACATGACATTATCCTGCTCCATGCACATTTTAGGTGGTGCAGTGGTAAAGAATCCACCTGCAATGCAGGAGAAACAGGAGACGAGGGTTCGATTCCTGAGTCAGGAAGATCCCCTGGAGGAGGAAATGGCAACCCACTCCAGTATTCCTGCCTAGAAGGGCTACAATTCATGGGGTAGCAAAGAATCGGACATAACTAAGCACACAAGCAAGGAAGAAAAGACTTTAAGACAAGACAGCATTCAAGAGACTGAGTGAATTTGGAAAATACTTAGAGGCTCACTCTTAAAAAACACATTTTAATGCTATATAGAAACATGTCACTCCAGTCCGTGTGTGAAAGGAGTCTGATTCTTTTCAGTGATCTTATGGATAAGGATCCTACTTAAATTACATTTTCCATATCAGAACTTTAATAGCTATCTCTGCCAGTATCATGCATATTTTTACAGGTTCCCAAAATTCATTTTCAGTATTTTTATCAGCTTAATCTTGAGTATGTATGTATGAATGTGTGTGTTCATACATGAGGGGGGTATGTGCACATAGTTTTACATCTAAACATTCACTTACACGTTCTTAGTGTCTTATGATCTTTTTTTCAGTAGGGTGTCTCCTTCATAAGGCCATGTTCATAGAACATGACCCCAGCTGCTTACTGTTTGAGGAAGGCAGCAAAATCTGATATTCTGAGAAAAAAAAAAAATTGCTTCTTCATTTTGCCCCTGAGACTGCAGGAAATAGGAAGATCAAGCTGATTCCGAAAAGAAGTTTGTTTTTCCTTTGTTTTTGTTTCTCAAGCTTTAAATGGCAATGGTTGCTGGAAGAATCAAATTGTCCTTCCTACTTGTTAAAGATGTATGTAAATAAGGTAATAGGTATAGTACACACTTTATCTCAAATTAATTCAAGTCAGCCTTTTCAGAAAGAGTTCAAGAATAAAATTAAAAATCCAAAAACAGTTGCAGTCCACTTTTGCAATTAATCAAGAGAATTTACCATTTGTTCTGGTTCAGAGCTCATGAAAAGAAGGGGATTTCTTCAAGGCCAAAGGCAGTGAATGCAGTTGTCAACCTTTATTTCTTCTGTCCTGGGGTGATAATGGTAGCATGGCCTATAAACCCTGAGAATTTTCCAAAAAACAGCAGGGTAACTTAGGGCGTAGACTAGATTGTGCTTTCAGTGATGGAACTTACATGCTCTTTCTTTTTTCCCTCCCTGCTTCTATCCTTTCTGATTTTAACAGCACTCGCAAACAAAATTACATGATGAATTTTTCACGACAACATGGGCTCAGGCACTTCTACAACAGAAGACGAAGGTCACTTAGACGATACCCATGAAGAATCAAAAAGTTTATTTTTCCTTCCAATATGTGATGTGTTGTTTCGCATTCTTTTAAATCTCGCACTGCATCTGATATCAGGAAAACTTCTGTGAAGGACTTAGTGATTAACTGAAAGCCCTTCTCAAGACCAAGTGTATACCACTTTCCCACACTGTGAACTAATGACAAGTGACTTATTTCTCATAAGTAAATGTCTTCATGTTGATGTATCTGTGCAAATTGTGATCTGTTGTAATATCAGTTACAGTAGCAGTATTGAAAATAAGAAATAGTTTAACAGAAAAAAAAGTTTAAGCACAAAAGTTTAAGAGATTTTATGTTTAAAATGGCATTTAGTACAGTATTTAACATTCTTGGTCACAAAGCTATTTAAGTGGACTGTATTTCAGCTATGTATCATGTTTTATATGATTAAATTATCATTGTTGGTTCTTTATGTATTCTCTTCTACAATATAACACATTGACACTGTATTTACTTATTACGTTGCAATATTTTTTGCTGCTGAATTTCAGGCTACTTATATTCTATAGAAAATTCATTGAAATACCTACTCATGAAGATAGTTGTAAAGATATTGTATCTCCTTTAATATACCCCTCAAAATGTATGTTGGTTTAGCGTTGTTGTGGATAAGAAAAATGCTTGACCTTGAAATATTTTCTACTTAAAAAAATTGTGGATGAAAACCCTATCTCCCACAAAGGAGTTCCCATTTCCTTGTCTAAAAGATACTTTTAAAGTGTTCTGTGGCTGATTGACTAACAGTAAGTGCCATTTTGTGTCTGTGATAACAGAGTGATTTGTAAAACAGTGGATGTTTTCATTGTGTTCTCTTTGTGGACTGTTTTTCCTGCGGGTCATATTCATACCTTCTGATGGAGTTGTACCAACACCAGCAACGTTAGAATGGCCCTGTAGCCCTGAACTCTCTATTAACGTAACAAAAAGGTTGCATTTTAGGGTGAACCAAGCTAAAAGTCCATGCTTAAATAAAAATTATGTTCAAAAACCATTTGAAGTTCATTTGCTATTTGTGTTATTTGCTCTTTGTGTCTTTATTTGCTGTTTGTATGTAGGATTTGTAAGTCTGGGCAGGTTTGGAAAGAACAGTGTCAGATATATTTACTGGTTTTTTATTGTTCTGTCATTGATAATAGCCATTATGAAGCCACACTTTTCAATGTAGCCATTTGGTTTTCTCCTATTATTCACTCTGCAGTCACACCAAGAAAAGTCAGTAAAGAATTCTGAAAATTATTTAACTCCTGAGAATTTTGTTAGCTGCTGCCATAATGCCTAGCTCATAAGTACTCATGCATTCATTCAGCAAATATCTATTGAGTGCTTGTTATGTGACAGTGTTAAGGATTAAAAATGCTGACATTTTCCTTGCTTGTTTTTAACATCTACAAAATAATAAATACGTTAATTTTGTTGTATTTGTTGGTTTTCCAGAGGGTTAAAAATACATATATCTAGGTAAGAAAGCATTGAATGGCAGTAGTATTTCTCATTGAATACGGAAACAATAAGGGATGATCTTGCTGAAAAGTTTAGTTAAATTTTATTCTGAGTCTAGTATCAAATCCATTGTGAATCATTTCCTTGAAGATATAAAGGCCTTTTTTCTACTTAATGTAACATATGACACTTTGTATAATTTGGTGCATATGTGGTCCATAAATATTTATAACTATTGTTCTTAATTGTTGATTCTTCTTTGTTCACAAATTGTCAGATGATGGTTCACCGTTTGGTAGTATTTTGTTACATTTTTTCACTGGTATAAGAGGTTGAATTTTTCCCAAAGCCTTATCTTTGCAAGTAATTTTTGTGTGCCATAGACCTATCCCCTAAGATAAGATATTTACAATGCTCTCATCCATGTGTCTTACCCTCAGAACAGGATTTGAACTCCCCACCAATTCATCTCAAAGTTTAATAGCATACATTGGGACTTATGTCTGTTGATTTATTTAATTTGAAAACATAGTTCAAGTAGGAATTCAAGTACAGTGGACTCAACTGACTTATCTTGCTGAAGGAAACAAAGTTTAGTAACAGATAAAAATATACATTTTTATGACCAAGTTTCCATGATTTCTACACAGTTGTTTCTTATTCACCACACATTTTAATGTAAACTATACACCAGTCTAATCTAAATATAGTCAATATCACTTGTATTTTACCTTTTACCTAAAAAAAAAACATGTATTACTTTTAAAATTCCCCAAACTTTCTTCCTTATGTTCCAAGGTTAAAGAAAGAATTATGGGAGATCACTTAAAACATGTATCCATTCATTTTAATGTTTTCCGGTTGGTATTTTGACAGCAAATTGTATTTTTCAGCCAGTTCCCTGATGCTAGGACATCAAGAATATTGAAAATAAGAAAATACAGTTAATACAAATCTTTGTAGAGAGCAGTTTAATATCAGTAACACCATGTTACAATATCAGTAAAAATTGCATTTGTGTATACAGCATGACCCAGTTACTTCTAGGTATTTACATAGTGAAACTCACATATATACACAAAGAAATGTGTATCAGAATGTTCACAACGGCATTATTTGTAATTGCAAATAAATAGAAGCAATCAACTGTACATCAAGAGAATGGATAAATTGTGATTTATTTGCATAATAGAATATTGTGATGAAAATGGATAAACAGTACACCCCTTAATGATAACAACAAAAGTTGCAAAATTATAAATATGATTTAATGCCATTCATCAGATCTTAAAATTTGCTAACAAATACCACATGTTGCATATGAATACATGTATAAATGGCAAAAATATAAAACCATGTGTGGTAATAGTACATACAAATTCATAACAGCAGTTACCTCAGGTGAGGAAGTAGGATCAGAGTGGGATATGTGAAAGACATTGACTGTGCCTAAAATATTTCTTTAAAAGCCAAAATAAAATATAATACAATGTTAAGGCTTGAATGAGTTATGTGTACAAATGGGCTTGTCATATTTCTGTTCTCAAGTTAGGATCTAAATACTATTGCAAAAAAAGAATAGGGAATTCCCTGGCAGTCCAGTGGCTAGGACTTGGAGCTTACACTGCAAGGGGCCTAGGTTCAATCCCTGGTCAGGGAACTAATATCCTGCAAGCTGTAAAATATGGCCAAAAAAAGAGAAAATAATAAATTGGCTTTGTCAGGCAAATTCAGTGGGGAAATATATTCTAAGAATAAAGCAGCATGTGCAAAAACCAAAGATGGGAAGCAGCTTGCTGCCTTAGGGGAGTCACAGCTTATTTGAATTTGAGGAGGGGCACCTGGGAAGCAGTGTGAAGAGATGCCAGGGGCCAGTGTTGTTGGCAGCATCAGGAGGGAGGGAAGCAAGCAAGCATTTGCTTAAACTAACAAAATTCAGCTTTTCCCAGGAGGCACTGGGATACTGACTGAGGTGTGGAGAGGGGCTGGAGTAAGTTAAGGAAAGAAGCTGGAAGATTAGAATTAATAGGTAGATTTGGGACAACAGCTGAGGAATAATTTTAAGTTTCTGACAAGAATTTTGCTAAGGATTCACACTTCTCCAGAGAAACTACAAACTGCTTCACATACAAAATACAGTAGTAAATACAAAAAGTAACTATGCATTTATTTATTGTGCAGAAGAAGGGAAAACAAAAAAAAGCTGATAGTGCAAGAATTCCAGTTCAGAGGTGAGACAGTCTTGTCATCATTACTGTATCTTCCATTTAGTCCTTTGGGTGCTTATTATAAATGAATTTTTACAGAATTTTTAAAATCCAACATGGATGGAAATGGATGCTGTCTTTATAGATGTGGGAGACCATGCAATGACAGTGGGAAAGCCTGCCTCTCTCCAGTGGCCTCATTACCTTATTGCAGCCTCTGGATCCACTGTCTAGAAACCATGCCAATACAGCAGAGAAAGAGAAGTCTGGAAATGTAATTTTTTATGGAGAGAATACTGGTAGAATAATTTGTGGCAATACATATGAATAATAAAAAGGCAGAAACTGTGTGTAAGAAATATTGCCTCAGTAAATCTAAAGACAGTAAACTAACACCAAAATTATTACAGAAATTCCTGAATATTACTATCCATTGAAAACAGACATACTGTGATAAGTGAGGCACTTTTGACCACCTCCACAATTATCTTAACAAAAACTAAACAACTCTCTTAAACATTACAAAAGAAAGTCAATCCATACTAATTCTAATGTAATTTCTTTCACATTCATATTTTAGGTGATTTGAAGTTAATTATTTGGTCTTCCTCTAAATTTCCTATTTGTAATAAAATATAACTATAAAATATTGGAAACTACATAAATATCCAAACATAGGTGAGTGAGTGAACACAGTGTGGTACATACACACAATGAAGTATTACATAACTGTTAAAAAGAAGGAATGAAAATCTCTGTGAAGTGATATACAGTGTTTTCCACAGATATTGAGACACGAAAAAAAGCTGAGGAAAAAAGAGCATTTACAATCACCATTGTTTGAGACAGGAAACTAGAATACATACCTATATCTGCCTAGCTTTGTGATGAAAAACCAGGAAGAATAAGCCAGGAAACCATGAAGTTGTTTACTCCTGGGGGGACTGGGTAGAATGGAACAAAGGAAGGAAGACATTTCTCTGACTACATTTGTATAGCTTTCACTTTGGGGATCAATGTTAATCTTCTACAAATTTAAAAATTAAATCAAGCCACCAAAAGGAAAATAAACTAAACTAGAAACTATAGCACTATCTAACTCACAAAGCTGTCCTAATATGAGTTAATACAGGTATGGTACTTAGAACAATTCCAAGCACATGTGCCAAATACTGAGTGATACTCAGTATTACTGTTAACAATTGTTGTCATATTAAGTCACCTGACTTACTTCCAAAATTAGTTTATAATCTACCTGTCTGCAGTGTTACTGCTCAAAATCTGGCCCTCCAATCGGCCCACCAGCCTCACCCAGGAACTTGTTAGAAGTGCCTATCTCAGGCTCCAACCCAGATGGACTCAGTCAGAATCTGCATTTTTAACATCTCCTATGTACATTATAGTTTAAGTACTGGGCTCAAGGACTAACAAGGTAATCTCATAAGATGACAGTGTCAAATGGATGACACCGGAAATGTATGTCACAGGTACCCAATTCCTCCTCAGTATCTCACTGTTAGGATTTATTCAGAGATGATCAAAGTCTGAAGAAAAGTACACACACCGAGCTATCAGTTTAGTTCATCACCGGACTCTCAGGCTAGTGTGGTACCCTTGAAGAGAGTGCCCTCGTGTGGAAGAGAGAGGAATTTCCAGCTCTTCCTCCCGGGCAGCGTCGTGAAGGTGAAGCTCGGTCTCTGATGGGATGGTACTACTGGTACTGGTACTACTGGTTTTTCTCCAGGCGCACTTTTCAGCTTTAAAAGCCGCCACCAAGTAACTAGCTAATCATACAGTCGCTTTAGAAATGCAAAAAGTAGGGCGGGGCGGGGGGGAGAGTGACTCTAATGAATCAACCATAATCCTTGCTAAGACAAGGCCAAAGGAAAGTTTTTATACCGAAATCATTTCTGCCGTTCCTCTTCTTGGATTGGAGCACTCTGGCCACGGTGCTCTTATTAGGCGTTAAAAGCAAAACAGGCTCTTTCCTTCCCTCCTTCCTCATTTTATCCCTTCCTTCTTTCCATATTCCATTTTCGCTCCATTTACCTTCCTATCTGCTAAACTGCATATCAGGTCGCATTACTTAATAAAAAACAAACACTGATTTGTACATTCTAACTCGAATGCCTGGGAAAGAATCCGTGGCGCATATGTTCAAGTGTTTATCCGGGGCAACTCCCCAAAGCTTAAAAAAAAACAAAAAACAAAAAACCTTAACACTGTCATTCAGTTTTGTCATTGTTCCTGTGTCAACATGATTCTCCATAAGGAGTGTATTTTGAAATACATATTAGCTTATTTTCATTTAAAAAAAAAATAGTAACATGTTTCTTACTTGAGTACTACCACTTTATTTACCGTGTTTGCTCCACGAATCCCATCGTCAAGACCCCGTGAGCAGCGGGAGACAAACGGGGGTGTTGTTTCCGTGGCCTTGGGGGGCTGGACGGGCGGCGTATAATTTCCAGCGCACCTTAAAAGTTCTAGAAGTTGGAGAAGAGACCTCTGGGTCGCAGGGGTCGCGCGGCGGGGGGCGGGGCGGGCTCGGGTTACGGGTCCTGCGGGACGTCGCGCCTCCACAGCCTGTCAGGGAAGCAGCGGCGAGGCATCGAAACGACGGCGGCGGCGGCTCCGGAGCGCGGCGGGGCGGCGGCTCCGCCAGGGCAGCGCCGGGCAGCGCCGGCCGGTGAGTGCTCGCGGGCCGGGCCGGAGCCGGTGGGTGCGCGTGGGCCGGGCCCGGGGAGGAGCTGCTGCGGCGCGCACGGAGCGCCCACCGCCAGGCCCTCGGGGACCCACGGGATTCCCGCGTCGCCGCCTCTCCCGGCATCTCTAGCTCCGCTCTGTCTCTTGGGCTCTCCTGAAACTGCTTTCGAAAAGTGAATTCAGCATTTGACTTGCCCACACCTTGCCTGTCTCTAAAAAGCGCCTTCCTTTGCAAACCTCCGGCTCAGGCCTCCCTGTCTGCAGCGGCCGCGCCGCACAATTTTTTTTTTTTTTTTTTGCCAGACGTTTGCGTCTTTACTGGACGTGCGCAACTCTTTGGTTCTGACCCAACCCTTTGCTGTTCACAACTTGGCTTTCATAGCTTCTCAGGTGCCCAGAACGTTCTCAGCCTTGCCGTGCTGTGCGCAGCCTCAAGACACCTTCTTACTGCAGCCCGCGCGTCCCCCAGCCCCGCGGTTGCCTTCGCCTGCTCTCTGGAGCCGAGCGCCGCCCCTAGTCCAGCCGGGAGTCGGGGTGGGTTCTGCCGCTTGGACGGCCAGGGTTCCCCGAGAGGGTCTGTAGTTCGTAGTCCGGACGGCTCCCCTCCGCGCCCGGAGGAAGCTTGTACCTGGAATCCGTGGCTTCTCCATGAGCCGAGGGCTTGCTGAGGGCCTTCCTGCCCTAAAATTGGGTAATGGTAGCCTCTTGCTTAAAAACGCTTCTAAACACTTGCAGTGATGGGCGCTCAACCGCAATAAGGGTTCTGATACGAGGGCCTCTGACTTATATTTAATAAAATAGTTGATCAGGAAATCAGTTTACTTGTGTCGACTGCCTCGTTGAGGCGCACTCTGGGCAAGACCCACGAGGAAGCGTGCTGGAAGCTGTGCAAGGACCTTCGCTGTAGGGAAGGCAGCAGTCAGGCTGTGAGGAAGGTGGGGAGACCTTTCCTCACTGGGATGAGTACTGTGTATCAATCCGAGGTCTATAATTTTCAAAACACGTAAGAAAACACAACAGATATGGCAGGTTCAGGGTGGAGGGTGCACTGAGATTCAGCGCTTTCTTATCTGAAAAGTGGGGACAATGTCTATTATATAAATGTATCATTTAAGGTAAGCTTGGCAAATGCAAGGGAATTTGAAGGATGCAAAAGGAAGTGCATGCTTTCTTGAAGTGAAATTTGAAATAGTTTTATGCCACGCAATCCTTATAATTACTTCCATAGTTTTTCTGTTTCTCAAGACTTTCTGGCAGGGGACAGGAGGCTGGAGAGAGAAATTCAATCTAATTTACATTAGAAAGAAACTTGGGGTGAAGAATTCCTAGGTAAGGTTGCTATGGCTGATACGTTAAGTGCACTGCTGGAAAGCATTCTAGCCTGTAAGTAACACCTGAAGCCCCAATTCTGTTACGTAAGGTTTCTTTTCTTTCTTTCTTTTCTCTTTAACTACTCTGAAACTATACAGAGTTACACGTCCCTCATTAATTTATGAGTGATACCAAAAGAATTGACTCAATCCAACAAGAATTTGAGCTCCTTTGCTGTATGAGGCACTTTGGAAGAGCTGCAGAAGGATGAAAGATGCAGGAACTTTGCAATTAAAACAGTAGCAACAACAGTAGGCTGATTTGTAAAGAGTGGATGCAGGTGTGCACTGCCTATTCGATTTAAAACCAAAACCAGTTGGGCTTTTATTTATTCTAAATGCCATGTGTAGCCCCTGATATCCTAATCGTTTGGTAATTTATTTTTCCTATCATTGTCAGTGGTCTGCATTTTAGTAATTCCAAAGGAAAGGGTTTTCTAGGAAATACAACTAAACAAGAATATAAGTCTGTTTTCCCTAGTGTTTGCATTATCATTAAGCTAGTGAAGTCAAAATCAACAATAAAAATTAGGAGATGATTATTTTCTTTCCCTTTCATTTCAATCTAGTAAAACAAAGTCAGCATGAGTAAGTTTAATATTCTGTTGCCTCCCAAACTATTTTATCTAAGTCCATTCTTTTGGAGGATGATCCACCATCATGAAATCTTTCCATCCTTCTTTTGGAAGACAGTTCCAGAGGCCAATTTCACAAAACCTTTTGTTACAGATACCAGAAGCCATCAACATCATCACATCATCTTCTTCCCAGTTTTACCCTTGAAAACAGTTGTGTTCTATGGGACTTTAGGGAGGGGACAGGTCATTTTTAAAATCTGGTCAAAGCTAGGACTTTATCCTCGGAAAAAATGCACATGCATTCAGAATATTGTATATCTCTTGGAGGATTCATGGTACCTTCCTCAAGAACAGGGGCAGTGTGGAAATGAAGCAAGGATGTGGGTAAATCTATAAACTGTGGGTATAATTTAATTTACTTCAAATGGAATAATACCTGGCTTTTTGAGTTAGTGTTCTCTGAATGGGAAGTAAAAAACTATTATTTATAAAATGGTAAAGACAAATTAGTCCTATTAATTTTTTAGTTGATCAAGATCAGCTTTTATCTTGAACATTATTAATCTGGTTTTCCGTTTTTGTCATTCTTCTCAAGGAAATGTTTCTGAGATTATTTTTCTCTCAGCACTGATGCCTCATTCAGGATAGTTTCTCATGTGCCAACTTTTGTAATATGGGAATGGCTGAGTTCAAAATTTGAACTTGCTCACTCACACAGTTCATACAGGAAGGATATATATCTCACATAATTACCATATTCAATTTGAACCACTGTGACAGCAGTAGTTGTGTCTTGGAGAGAGTTGGTTGGTATTAGGAGTGAGTGGCGAAGAAGGCAATGGCACCCCACTCCAGTACTTTTGCCTAGAAAATCCCATGGACGGAGGAGCCTGGTAGGCTGCAGTCCACGGGGTCGCTAGAGTCAGACACAACTGAGCGACTTCACTTTCACTTTTCACTTTCATGCATTGGGGAAGGAAACGGCAACCCACTCTAGTGTTCTTGCCTGGAGAATCCCAGGGACGGGGGAGCCTGGTGGGCTGCCATCTATGGGGTCGCACAGAGTCGGACACGACTGAAGCAACTTAGCAGGCAGGCAGGCAGGCAGGAGTGAGTGGAGAACATTAAGAATATCTTGGATGTAGCTTTTTTTAAAGAACCAGCAACCTCTGGATTAACTTTCCTTCTTCTATCTCTAGGGCCAAAGAGCGAGCTCTGTCTTCTCCAACTCTCAGCCCCATGGATCAGGGTTTCATTGAATTGCACTAGACCTGCCATCTGGGTACCCTGCCCCCTGCTCTGTGTGCTGCACATTGGATCTGGCTAAGTAGAGGCCCCCTGGAACTAGTAAATGGTAGAGTGAATCATAGGTAGTAATGGATTTTACCTGGACCACGATTCGTAACATTTCTAGAAGCGAATATCACATTACACTATTTGGAAGAAAACAATAAGACACAGAATGCCAGAAGCATCACTGCTTACTCTCTCTTTTTAACTTGGACCAAGACCAACCCAGTCGATCCTTAGAAATGAACCAATCTGACTTACCTTATATTTTTTATTCTTTATCTACTTGGCTGCATTGGGTCTTAGTTGTGGCTCTCGGGATCTTAGTTGCATCAGGTGGGGTCTGTCTGCAGCACGCAGGCTCAGTACTTGCAGTGCACAGGTTTAACTGCATGTGGGATCTTAGTCCCCCAAGCAGGGATCGAACCCATGTCCACCATGGAAGGTGGATTCTTAACCACTGGACCACCAGGGAAGTCCCTTGACTTACCTTATTGTTGAGTCACAACTAGGTAGCTGGTCCGGAGAAGGCAATGGCACCCCACTCCAGTACTCTTGCCTGGAAAATCCCATGGACGGAGGAGCCTGGTAGGCTGCAGTCCGTGGGGTCTCAAAGAGTCCGACACAACTGAGCGACTTCACTTTCACTTTTTCCCTTTCATGCATTGCAGAAAGAAATGGCAACCCACTCCAGTGTTCTTGCCTGGAGAATCCCAGGGACGGGGGAGGCTGGTGGGCTGCCGTCTATGGGGTCGCACAGAGTCGGACACGACTGACGAGACTAGGCGGTGGCAGCAGCAGCAGGAGCTGGTCGCACCCCTACAACGTCGTTGATGGATGTGCTCAGTCATTTCCAACTCTTTGTGGCCCCATGGACTATAGCTCTCCAGGGTCCTCTGCTCATGGAATTTTCCAGGCAAGAATACTGGATGGGGTTGCCATTTCCTACTGTAGGGGATCTTCCCAACCCTGGTATTGAACCCACGTCTCTTGCATCTCCTGCATTGGCAGACTGATTCTTTACCAATAGTGCCACCTGGGGAGCCCTTAGAATGTCACTGATACACATTAATTAGATTAGTAAATTAATGGACATCATGGTTTTAATCCAAGCTCTGCCCTTAACTAGGTACATGGGCGAATAACAAATTAAATTCCTTGGACCATATTTTTCTTATATAAAATGAGGGTGTCATAGGGATCAGTGGTTTTCAACTACTACTATGTAGTCCCACACATCTGAATCACATGTAGAATTACTTAAAATATGTATATACTCTGGGTCAGAGATTCTGATTTAATTGGACTGGGGAAGAGCCAGACATCTCTATTTTTTAAAAGCCCACCTCCACCCCATCCCACCCCCCAAGAAATGCTAATATCCAGCCAAGGTTGAGAATCCCTGAGTTAAATCAATATTAAGAACTGATTCTAAAATGGTGTAACTTAATATGAACTGTTTTTAAATAACACCCTTCCAATGTGTTACCAGCTCCTCTCTTACCAGAATGTCAACATTTATTGGTTGGCAAATTTTAAATGTTAACAATGAAATATGTGATGAATTACTTACGTGGAAAAAACAGAAACCTCTGCGAAAGATACTTAAGGAAATGTCATATCTCTTCTTAAATAAATTTTGTTTTCTTTTTCAAAAAAATTAAAAAAATAAAACCAGCTTGAACATCAAAAAGAAATAAAATAAAATGGTGTAACTTAAAGATAGAAAAGCAGACTGGTAAAACCTGTTTCCTGTGTGGCTTAGCCCAGCATTACATACACTCCACAGTATCCAAGCCTACACACACTTTTCTAAGAAGCAGTCCAAATCAAGCAATTTAAATTTATTCAGGGAAGAGTCTGTGCCTTCTCGCCATTTCAGTATTCCCACGACGCTTTGCAGGTTCTCAGCACCTTGTACATTTTGATGGACTGAATTAGATATAACTCTGCCCCTCTAAAATGATTAGCTGTTCCTGAAGGTCCCCAGGGAAATTATCTCTCTTCTCTTGGTGTCCATGCCTGTGTTTACTAGCCTATTGAAAGTTTCTCCTAGAGGTGATCTGTGACTTTCTGGGGTTGAGGAGAAGGTGTCAGCAAGGGATAAGGATGATCACATTGATGGTTGCCGAAATGTGAGCTACTGTGACCAAACTGAGATAAAAAAAAAAAAAAAGATCCTCACACCTTCTCAAGTAGTTGTAGACTATCGAGTTACCAGAACTGGGATAGGGAAAAAAGAGCACATTGTTTACCTTCATCATTTGTTGGGACCTAATCTTGTTGCCATTACATCATAAATTCAATTCAGGTTCACACTTTGAAAATTATTCTTCAAGTTAAAGATAGAAGTTACTGTAATCCATGAAATTTCTTTTTATCTTTCTCTTTTTTCCCCTCCCGCTGCCCTTCATATTCCAAAATACTTAGAAGAAGAAAAAAACAGTGTGTATGTGTGACTGTCAGATCAGTAAAGAGAAACAGACATGAGTTGACAAAAGATGGAAAGGCATTAAGGAGGAAGGAGGCCCATGGATCACTTAAGTTTTTTCTTTTCTCTCTGCTGTTGGGCTTAGAGCTGCTATACATTTATTCTCAAATTTTCTAAAGTTTAAGCAAATTGTACCCCAGCTGCTATGTGTTAGTAAATGTGGGCTTGCAGCCCATGATCCTGTGTTGCCTGCATCTCCCATACGTGGTGCATTGAGTGCTATCTTAATAGGGTGCAGCCTGGACATGTTGTTGTTTAGTCACCAAATCATGTCTGACTCTTTGCCACCCCATGGACTACAGCATGCCAAGCTTCCCTGTCCTTCACCACCTCCCAGAGCTTGCTCAAACTCATGTCCATTGAGTCGGTGATGCCATCCAACTATCTCGTCCTCTGTCGTCCCCTTCTCCTCCCGCCTTCAGTCTTTCCCAGCAACAGGGTCTTTTCTAATGAGTCAGCTCTTTGCATCAGGTGGCCAAAGTGTTGGAGTTCAGCACCAGTCCTTCCAATGAATATTCAGGGTTGATGTCCTTTAGGATTGACTGATTAGATCTCCTTGCATGATAAAACACATTAAACAACGTACTAGTCTGTACTGTTGACTGTATGTCAGCTGAACCTCACTATGAAGGAAGTTTAAAATGGAAGCCAACATTCAGTAAGAGCTGATTAGTGCTGACCACTTCGAGCTTGGCATGTGCTCTCAAGATTGGCATAGACTTATTACCTGGTTCACTTCAATCATTGTCATTATGTACCTGGGCTTCCCTGCTGGCTCAGCTGGTAAAGAATCTGCCTGCAATGTGAGAGACCTGGGTTCAATCCCTGGATTGGGAAGATCCCCTGGAGAAGGGAAAGGCTACCCACTCCGGTATTCTGGCCTGGAGAATTTCATAGACTGTGTAATCCATGGGGTCTCAAAGAGTCGGACACAAATTAGCGACTTTCACTTTCACCAGGATCCTGTAGATGACATTGGTGTGTGATTTATGCAGTAGTGGTTTTGATTTCAACTATCAATAGAGAACATATCTGAAGAGGCCTGATATGTTTAATTGGCAGTGGAGAAATTAGTACCTGCCTCCTAGGGTTGTATGTGAAGCAGGTAACAGAAACATAATCTTGGTAGCTTATGCTTACAGTCAAGCGGCTCACCTATGTCCATCTCTCAGTTAGTGGTATTCTCGAATGTGGAATTCTCTGAGGTCTCTAAACATAAGTCTCAGCTTTCCTCTCAAATGCAAATGTCTCCTGTGCTTGCAGACTCCTCCTCTAAAAGGATAACAGAAAGTACATTTAGCTCCTATTACCAGCACTTAAAACTTACTTTTATTGTGTTTGTTATGTGTCTACCATAGAAATCTTGGAAAGTACGGACAAAAGGAAAATAAAATTACCCACAATTCTGAACATAACCTCTGTTTACCCTTTTGTGGTAAACACTTTCAAATTTTTCTTCATAATGTCATAATATAAAATATGTCTATATATTTTATGTTAAAAAATATATTTACTATATAAAATTCAGCACACAATCACCAAATTTGCAAATTAAAAAAACAAGTTAAAGATGAAAGATAACATCCTAGGCACAGGCATTTGCCTTCCCTCTATCCTATAACTCTTTTTAAATGACTGTGACATTTTGCAGATAATAGAAAGAACCTGAAGAGAGTGGGGGCAAGTTATTGATGAAACAAAATCAGGAAATTGGTGCAGGAAGGACCACCATGGGAGGGAGAATGACCTTCTAGAAAGAAACTCAGGGCATGGAGTCAGCAAGGACAGAGAGCAGGCATGAGCAAGGGGGCCTGAAAGCAGCTTGATGGAGTTTTTATGGGTTAGTTAGGGTGAGCAGCGCTTCTAATTGAGTTTGGCATTATGGAGTAAATCCTTTCTCTTTCTGGCATTTGAAAAGGGAGTGAACTCTAGTCTGAAGGCCAGCTCTTGCCTCCTCACACTAAAGTCAAACTAGAAGTTGAAGAGCCTACTCTGCTGTGCAAAGGTTCCTGATCACCATTCCATTCAGGGAAGAATCCTGTCCTGAAACACTTGTGTACAAGATAGTGAAGGAAAGTGACCCCAGTTAATCAGAAAAGTCAATGAGGTCTTTGTATATATACACACATACACACACATGTACACACACACACACATATATATTTATAAAACCAAGAAAAATCTGACATATGAAGGAGTATGAAAAAAACAACCCCAAGATAAACAGTTATTAATGTTAGAGGGGAGATTGTTTAAAAGAGCTTTAGAGTTACCAAAGGGGAAGCAGGAGGGGAGGGATAAATTAAAAGTTTAGGATTAACAGATAGACACTATTATTGGATTGGCCCAAAGTTTTGTTCAGGTTCTCCATAATATCTTACAGGAAACCTAAACAAACTTTTTGGCCCACCCAATATGTTATTCAAACTAGATAAATAATAAGAATCCGCTGTATAGCAAAGGGAACTATATTCAATAATTGTAATAACCTATAATAGGAAAGAATGTAAAAAAATACATATATATATACATATACACACACATATATATATAACTGAATCACTTTGCCATACACCTGAAACTAACACAGCACTGTAAATCACTATACTTCAATTTTTTTAAAATGTATAAGGACTATCAAAAAAAGAAAAATATATATAAAATAACTTGTAAAAATAAAAAAAATCTGAGTACCTTCTGAGTGATTAAAAATATATTGTTTCCATACAACAAAAATATAATTCTATAAAGAAGGAGTAATAATCAGAAAACAGACAAAAAAGATCTTGAAATTTTAAAAAGTAATTACTGAAATCAATTTAGTAGAGCAGCTGAAAGATAAAGTTTAAGCAGTCTCCTGGAATGAACAACCAAATGTCAAAGAGATGGAGAATATATATGCTAGAAAAGATAAGAAACATAGAAAATAGTTCATTATGTCCAACTTCAATCTATTGGAGCTCTAGAAAGAGAAAATAAAGTCACTTAAGATTGATCTTAAGCTTCTCATCACTGAATAGGACGCTAAACTACAATGGAGCAGTGCCTTCAAAGTTGTGAGGGAAAATGATTTTGAATCTAAAATTCTGTTGCCAATTAAATTATTAAGTGCGAAAGTAAAATGAGGACATTTTCAGATCTTCAAAGACTCAGGCAATTTTCTTCCAAGTACCCTTTCTTAAACAATTACCTAAGGATGTGCTCCAGCAAAATGAGAGCAGAAAGTAAAACTGGAGGAAGATGTGAAATAAGAGTGTTATTCCCCCAGTACAATCCTAGGCTGGCAGATTTGTACCAGACTTAGAAAAAAAAAAAAAAATGATGCAAATTAAAAACCAAAAGTAATCGGTATACTCTAAGAATCATGACTTTAGGAAGAACTAAGTAACTTTTGTTCAGTAGCCAGAACCAGTAATGAACTATATTCACATAGTTATAATAACAGGACATCTAGCAACCCGGGGTATTAAACTAACTCATGCAGACCTCTCTTCAGTACAAACACACAAAAGTAAAGGATAAGACACAATGAAATATATAAGTAAATCAGTCAGTCAGTTCAGTTGCTCAGTCATGTCCAACTCTTTGCAACCCCATGGACAGCAGCATGCCAGGCCTCCCTGTCCATCACCACCTCCCAGAGTTTACTCAAACTCATGCCCATTGAGTCAGTGATGCCATCCAACCATCTCATCCTCTGTCGTCCCCTTCTCCTCCCACCTTCAATCTTTCCCAGCATCAGGGTCTTTACCAGTGAGTCAACATTTCGCATCAGGTGGCCAAAGTATTGGGAGTTTCAGCTTCAGCATCAGTCCTTCCAATGAACACCCAGGACTGATCTCCTTTAGTATGGACTGGTTGGATCTCCTTGCAGTCCGAGGGACTCTCAAGAGTCTTCTCCAACACCGTAGTTCAGAAGCATCAATTCTTCGGCACTCAGCTTTCTTTATAGTCCAACTCTCACATCCATACATGACTACTGGAAAAACTATAGCCTTGACTAGATGGACCTTTGTTGGCAAAGTAATGTCTCTGCTTTGTAATATGCTATCTAGGTTGGTCATAACTTTTCTTGCAAGGAACAACCGTCTTTTAATTTCATGGCTGCAGTCACCATCTGCAGTGATTTTGGAGCCCAAAAAAATAAAGTCTGACACTGTTTCCATTGTTTCTCCATCTATTTGCCATGAAGTGATGGGACCAGATGCCATGATCTTAGTTTTCTGAATGTTGAGTTTTAAGTCAACTTTTTCATTCTCCTCTTTCACTTTCATTAAGAGGCTCTTTAGTTCTTCACTTTCTGCCATAAAGGTGGTGTCATCTGCATATCTGAGGCTATTGATATTTCTCCTGGTAATCTTGATTCCAGCTTGTGCTTCTTCCAGCCCAGCGTTTCTCATGATGTACTCTGCATATGAGTTAAATAAACATGACGACAATATGCAGCCTTGACGTACTCCTTTTCCTATTTGGAAATAGTCAACTTTAAAATAAAGACTACCAGAAGAATGCAGAAAATCATTTAGAAGAGCAGTTAGTGCAAGTTTATACCCAGCACAACCATAGCAGTTTCTCTGGAGGTTACAGATCCTGAGATATAGAGATGGGATTATGCCATTTAGATCTGGAAGGAAGACGTGCCCTCAGGCACAAGGAAACATGGAACCTCTTCTCACCTCCCCCCACTTAATATGAGCTCACAATTTTAAAAACCTATAAACAGTAGTGAAGGAGTTTGAACAAACAAAACAAATAGAAGAATCAAATCCCAATGAATCAAAAATAAAAGAAATATATGAAAAAAGTTATAATTGTGTTAAAAAATTGTTAAAGGGATAAGAATAGAAAACAAAATTTAAAAAAAACAGCGCATAAAAAGAACAGCATATTTTAAAAAGAAAATAAATGAAAAATACAGACATTGATTATTTTTAGTTAATGTATTAACTAAACAACATATTACCCAAAGGAAGATCAGGGAACCGGAAGTCAAATCTGAGAAAACTGCCTAAGATCAACCCGTTGAGATTAAAAGATGGAAAATGTCATAGGTTGAAAGACACATTGGTATAATGAGCTCCAGTAGATGTCTAATAGAAATTTCAGAAGGAAAGAATAGAATGTTTTAGCCTATACTGATTACATAAGTAAACAAATTAAAATGTAATACAATCTAGAAAAAAATAGTAGGGAGTAAGGAGACTTAAATATTCATTTTTCGTGGTAAGCACTCATAGATAATATCTAAATTCAGTAAATCAAAGATAGCCATATATTACTTAGAGCAGTAGTTCTCAATCCTAAAGGAGATTTGGAAATGTATCATAGTGACTGGAGGACGCTACTAGCATTTAGTACTGAGGATGAACATGCTAAATGCACGGCACAGTTCCACATATGTCCCCCCCAAATATTAATACTAATAACACTCTTTTTGAGAAAAGCTGATTTAGAGTTAAAAATAAGCCCACCAGAACTAAAAACAAAAAAACTATTTTAAGAAAAAGTTTGCTTTAGGGAATAGAGCTGGAGTTGGGGAGAAGAGGGGTGGACAACCATTTATTTTTGTGATTAGTCCTTCCATAATACTTGTATTTTCACCATGTCTGTATTATGTTTCTTAAAGAAGACTGGTAAACCAGTATATTGTTCTTCCATTTTCATTTAAAGAGAACTCTTTCTTATTAAAATATCTGTCATTCAAACTTAAGCACCAATATGAATTACTGAGCTTTTTATCCCAAAGAAGATTCTAGAGGCGTATCTTCTGAGTATTAATGATCTTTCATGTGTTCCTAGTTGGAAAATAAATCTTGCAATTTATCACCTTAAGAAGTCATAGAAAACTAGTGCTTGGATGATTAGTATCTTTAGTGGAGTTGACTAATTGTCTCATAGTAGGTGGGTTTGATCAGTAGTTCTGTATAGCACAAAGGAGGATGGAAATATGGTCAAATAGCTAGAGCACATGGCTTCAAATTGGAATGTGTAGCCTGCTTTTTATGATCCTTTAAGACCACATCCTGTTCAACCTCTCCAGTTTCATTTCCACTGACTACCTAAAAAAAAGTTTCTACCAGTACTTTTGGTATTCTGTGACTGTGCTGCGTGATGCTTAGTCACTCAGTCATGTCCAACTCTGCAATACCATGTACTGTAGCCTGCCAGGCTCCTCAGTCCATGGGGATTCTCTAGGCAAGAATACTGGAGTGGGTTGCTATGCCCTTCTCCAGGGGATCTTCCCAACCCAGAGGTCGAATCCAGATCTCCTGTATTGCAGACAGATTCTTTCCCATCTGAGCCACCAGGGAAGCCCAAAAATACTGGAGTGGGTAGCCTATCCCTTCTTCAGGGGAACTTCTCAAGCCAAGAATCGAACTGGAGTCTCCTGCATTACAGGCAGATTCTTTACTAGCTGAGTTACGAGGGAAGCCCATTCTGTGACTAGGTCCCATTAATTTTTACCTTTCACTTCTCAGTGCATAATCACATGCCTCACTTAAAGGTCAGTTTTCATTCCAATCCCAAAGAAAGGCAATGCCAAAGTGTGTTCAAACTACTGCACAAGTGCACTCATTTCACACACTAGCAAAATAATGCTCAAAATTCTCCAAGCCAGGCTTCAACAATACATGAACTGAGAACTTCCAGATGTTCAAGCTGGATTTGGAAAAGGCAGAGGAACCAGAGATCAAATTGCAGACATCTGTTGGATCACAGAAAGAGCAAGAGAATTCCAGAAAAACATCTATTTCTGCTTCATTGATAAGAAAGACTTTGATTGTGTGGATCACAACAAACTGTGGAAAATTCCTAAAGAGATGGGAATACCAGACCACATTACCTGTCTCCTGAGAAACCTGTATGCAGATCAAGAAGCAATAGTTGGAACCAGACATGGAACAATGGACTGTTTCCAAATTGAGAAAGGAGTATGTCAAAGCTGTATATTGTCACCCTGTTTATTTAAGTTATATGGAGAGTACATCATGCAAAATGCTGGGCTGGATGAAGCACAAGCTAGAATCAAGATTGCCGGGAGAAATATCAATAACCTCAGATAGGCAGATGACACCACCCTTATGGCAGAAAGCGAAGAGGAACTAAAGAGCCTTTTGATGACTGTGAAAGTGGAGAGTGAAAAAACTGGCTTAAAACTCAACATTCAAAAAACGAAGGTCATGGCTTCCAGTCCCATCGCTCTATGGCAAATAGATGGGGAAACAATGGAGATAGTGACAGACTTTATTTTCTTGGCCTCCAAAATCACTGAAGACGGTGACTTCAGCAATGAAATTAAAAGATGCCTGCTCCTTGGAAGAAAAGCTATGACAAACCTAGACAGCGTATTAAGAAGCAGAGACATTACTTTGCCAACAAAGGTCCATATAGTCAAACTATGGTTTTTCCAGTAGTCATGTATGGTTGTGAGAGTTGGCCCACAAAGAAGACTGAGTGCCAAAGAATTGATGCTTTTGAACTGTGGTGTTGGAGAAGAATCTGGAGAGTCCTTTGGACTGCAAGGAGATCAAACCAGTCAATCCTAAAGAAAATCAACCCTGAATATTCATTGGAAGGACTGATGCTGAACCTCCAATACTTTGGCCACCTGATGTGAAGAGCTGACTTGCTGGATAAGACCCTGATGCTGGGAAAGATTGAAGGCGGGAGGAGAAGGGGACGACAGAGGATGTGATGGTTGGATGGCATCACCAGCTCAATGGACATGAGTTTGAGCAAGCTCTGGGAGGTGGTGACGGTCAGGGAAGCCCGGTGTGCTGCCATCCATGGGGTCGCAAAGAGTTGGACATGACTGAGCAACTGAACAACAACAATCCATCCCTCAAGAGCTACTTCCAGGTAGTATCCTCACTGAAGCCTTCCTTGAGCTCTAGTCTTGCTTCTAATTTGGTTAAGACCACAATACTCCATAAGCAACAGATCACAAGTGGGAGCATATGCCTGTAATTAATATAACTTAGATAGAAGTAGATAAATATTTTCATATGATTAGTCTGATACACAGTTAATGAAGCAACATAGCATAAGAGCATGGTTTCTGCAGTGACCAGTCCTAGATTCCAATCCAGGCTGTTATTACTTCATCTGAAAAACATGGATAATTCCTGCCTTACATAGATGCTGAGATTCTTCCATTTCAGTCTCAATAAATGTTATACTATAATTAACTATCATTGTATATATATAAGGAGCTCACATAACTATCTCTCATTTATAATATTTTAAGTCAATTTGTAGTTTTTATGTACCCACTTTGTAAGTTGTCCAATACTTAAATAGAGCATTCAGTTCAGTTCAGTTCAGTTGCTCAGTCATGTCTCTTTGTGACCCCATGAATCGCAGCATGCCAGGCCTCCCTGCATTAACATTGTTTAAATATAGACTATATTTTATTACCATTAACATTGTTTAAATATGGACTGTGTTTCATTACCATTATACACATAAACTCACAGAGATTGAAGAACAAAATCTCACTTGTGATAGCAGAAAATTAGAAGTAGCCTAAGTAGTCTAATGATAAACAAGTGAAAAATGGAAGTGTTAGTCACTTTGTTGTGTCTGACTCTTTGTGACCCCACGGACTGCAGTCCACCAGGCTCCTCCATCCATGGGATTTTCCAGGCAAGAGTACTGGAATGGGGTCGGACACGACTGAGCGACTTCACTTTCACTTTCCACTTTCATGCATTGGAGGAGGAAATGGCAACCCACTCCAGTGTTCTTGCCTGGAGAATCCCAGGGATAGGGGAGCCTGGTGGGCTGCCGTCTATGGGGTCGCACAGAGTCGGACACGACTGAAGCGACTTAGCAGCCTCAGCAACAGCATACCCACCTGTAAGAAATTCTTTAAAGGATATAGATTGCAGAGACCCTAGATGACAGGTCCCTGAGGCCATGTTCCTGAGTTTTTTAATCTCTAAGCATAGCCAACTGGTAAATTTTAGCCAAACATATAAGTAGGGACTAAGTAGATTTGCATTGAGCAGATTAATAGATGGAGACCCAAGGACTTGAGAAATGAAGCATATGAAATAAAGGTGAGTGAGGTTCAGTTAAAAGGTAATAGTATAAAATAGATAGCCAATGGGAATTTGCTATATGATTCAGGGAACTCAAACAGGAGCTCTGTATCAACCTAGAGGGGTGCAGTGGGGAGGGAAAAGGGAGGGAGATTCAAGAGGGAGGGGACATGTGTAATACCTATGGCTGATTCATGCTGATGTTTGATAGAAAACAACAAAATTCTGTAAATCAATTATCCTTCAATTAAAAAATAAATAAAATTTAAAAGATAATAGTAATTATAAATAATAAATATTGAATGTCTTGCTGTAAGTGTTTCATAATTCTTACACTAAGCTTCAGTGCAGCACTACAAGGACTGGCCGAGCAAATTATGGGACATCCATGTAACAGCACACTCTGCGACTGTTTTAAAAAACATGAGAATGAGGAAGCTCTTTTGTACTGATATGGAAAGGTCACCAAGATATAGTAAGTGAAAAAAGCAAGGTGCAGAATGGTGTAAGTCGTGCTACTGTTTGTAGGAAGAAGGCCATATATTTATATCTGCTTGTGTAGAAAATATCTCTGGGAAGACACAAGAAGCTGACACTGTGATTGCCTCCCAGCCATGGAGTGGTAGTATAACGTCACTTTAATGCTTCTTACACATGAATTTTCGAACCTTGTGAATGTGTTGGTGATTCGAAATGACAGTTAAATGCAGACAGAAGAAAATCATTATCGCCATTTACAAGGAGCAAGGAGATTACAGGAAATGAGGTACACTGCTCAAAGTAGCAATAATAATGGTCACATTTACTGAGCACTTACTGTGTGCCAGGCCCCAGTTGAAGTACTTTAGAAACATTTTCTTTTTACGTTTATAATTTTATTATTTATTTATTTTTTACTTTACTGGGTCTTAGTTGCTAATCGGGCTTTTTCCATACGTGGCTTGTGGGGGCAACTCTTGCTGTGAGCAGGCTTCTCACCTCGATGAGTTCTCTTGTTGTGGCGCACAGGCTCTAGGTCGTGAACTCCGTGAGCTCAGTAGTTGCGGCTCCTGGGCTCTTAGAGCACAGGCTGAGCAGTTGTGGTACACAGACTTAGTTACTCATCGGCATGTGGGATCCTCCCAGACCAGGGATCAATCTGGTCCGAATTGGTCTGCATTGGTCTGCGTCAATCAGTCTGCATTGGTAGGCAGACTCTTTACCACTGAGCCACCAGGGAAGCCCAAAACTTTTTCTAATTTATTTTCACAGATATATAATGATTTTATCCGAGTGGTATAGCTGAAGAATCTGAAGGAAACGTAATTTATTTTCCAGCTCAGGACACTCTGGAAGTGATAATTACTCTGGGACAGCAAGCATAAGCCAGGACTAGGGTCACTCTATTTATAGAGAGGTCAGGTAACTTGCTAGATGTCCCAGCAAGAGGGAACACCAGGACTGGAACTTTGGTCTGAGAGAATCTACAGCCTGTGCTCCTGACTGCCACTTATGGATGAGCAAATGAAGGCTTACAGAATGCACACACCTATGAAATGACAGTTCCAGCCTCCAACGTAGTCCTTCTGAACCCAAAGCCTTCCAAACCGTTGCGTCTCAGAATGCAAAATCCTTTGGCCTAGGAATTGAATGGGGGGTGGATAATTACAAAAGAAGAGAGAAAGGATGGGAAGAGCCACAGGCTATATCCTCCAGCAACCATGGCCCCCACCACTCACAAACACTCCGAGAGCATTCAGGCCGCAAGCTGCATGTTACTTTGTGTTAGGTGTTCAGACAATCACGCTGTCCTCACAGAGCTTACAGTCTGCATTCAGGACCAGCTTGCAAGGATTATTGGGCCTTTGGCTCTTTCTACATGTTGGGCCACTTCAATTAATCCATGATCATTAATAAGGAAAAGCAGGGAGTTTATCTTGGTTATGCTAAAAGTCCCAGAGGTATAGAAAAGAGGAAGCAGCTTTTCCAAATTCCTTTAAAGAGAAGATTACAAAAGTTATAAGTGAAAGAAAACTTTTTTCTGAACTATAATCTTTCTCTCTGAGCTGTGAAAAATACAGACTCCAGAATTACTAAATCAGAATCTCTAGAGGTATTTTAAGTTCTCCTTGTGATTTCAAGGAGAAATTTGTGGTCTTTTAAGCTCTCCTTGTCATTTCAATGTGCTTCCAAGTTTGTTGTGACTGGTCTAGTTGACCCTATGATAATATCATAGAACAGCTCAGAATGCTTGAGAGGCAGAACTAGGGCCAGACCCTTACCCCAACCTTCAGTTTGGACCATCTTCCACAAAACCATAGTGAACCTTCATTATTGGCAAGCAACTGATTCTTGCTTTTAGTTTGAAGTTAAAAATGTTGTCACTACATTTTTATTTATAAATATGTGTGCTTTTTAAAACTACTTTGAATAGGAAGCAAGGTTTTCATTTTGAAAATATTTTGGGATAAGTCAAGTGAGTGTAGATGAGTTCATTTTCAGATTTACACAGTGAGGAAGTTAAACTGGATGGTTTACAAAATTACTTTCAGATCTAGAAATCAATGTTGGAAGGTATTCTAAATTGTTTTTAAATCCCTTCTTTCATAGCTTTGAAAACCAGGGCTTCTACATCAAGATCAATTGGCTTTTCTGTCATTAGCATTTTTTGTTGGAGACTCTGTCAGAAGGCTTGTTCCTTAGGTCCATCCAGAAAACTTACTCATGTGAGGGTTTATATACTTAGTTTTACAACTTGGTGATTTATAATGATAATCCACATACTGGAAGCTCATTATCTGTCAGATAATCATCTGGTCATCTGATCTCCTGCCTTGGTCCCTTGGTTACTTTGCCTCTCTTCTGATATATAACCTCTTCTTCTGATAAAGTGGTTATTGATAGCCTTCAAGGCTTTAGTTATTTAATTCTTGTGATGAGCATACAAAGTTCCCCCAAAGGACAGTCTTTCATTATAACATCCTCTTCTTTACTCTTCCCAGCAGTCCTTTTCCTTTCTCAGTTGAGACATCTTTGAACTTCCAAATAGATATCTCAAGGAGGACAAAAATTGTAGCCAGGATCCTGAAACCTCAAAAGAGTTTGAGAATCCCCTCTTTTCTGTGTCTCTTCCTGACCTGCTGCTAAGTCACTTCAGTTGTGTCCGACTCTCTGCGACCCCATAGACGGCAGCCCACCAGGCCCCCCTGTCCCTGAGATTCTCCAGGCAAGAACACTGGAGTGGGTTGCCATTTGTTACCAGATTTAGCAAAGGACAATATAAGATACTCAATTGTAACTAAATTGGGATAAAGAATAAAATTTTAATATAAGGATGCAATATTTGGAACATACTTATACTAACCATTTGTTACTTATCTGACATTCACATTTAACTAGACATCCTATAATTTATTTGGCAACTCTGCAGAGAGTACATAGCTAAGGCTTTCCTAGTTCATCTAATGTTTTGGGGTCTAAATTCTTTTAATATTTGCTCTTAATTTAAAACTTGAATGGAATGTTTGTAATAACTAAGATTTCAGTTTTCTTTAGCATTTTCATAAAATGTTAGCATTTGCACTGCCCACCTATACACAATTCCCTTTTGTTGTGAGAATATAAGAATAGAAATAAGACTTTTCTGTAGAAACCCAAGCTTGATAATTCTCTCCTTTGTTTTTATTAAGTATTTCAAAGATACACATAAGCAAAGATAGTAATATAATGCATTGCACACAATTTATTTATACCCTATTCAGCTTCCTTCTTTTTGTTTGGTTTGATAGGTAGATGTGAGTGTATATATTGCCATCTCCTAAGTCAGTGGACCTTGACTATGCATTAAGAATCACCTGGGGAGCTTTTAAATCTCAATCCTTGCCTGCCTCCTAGACCAATTAAATCAGAATTGGTGGCAGTAGAGTCAGATGATTCCAATGTGCAGCCAGGGCTGAGAACCAGTGCCCAGAACGAAAATGGCAAATGCAAAGATACATTTTTTACTGCTAAATCATCTTATATTTCACATTCCTCTTCATAACTTACTTCATGTATTTTTCAGCAAGTATATTATATCATGGTGTGTGTGTGTATATATATATATGTATAATGTTATGTTGAATTACAGCAAACATGTCATTTTATAAAATTTACTTAAAAAAAATCTCATCTGTCTTTAATCATGTCACTGATTCATTATTAATTTCCTAAGAGCTTCCTAATTGGCTTTGTTTTCAAATATTTATTTGTGATTTTCTGATGTCTTTTTCATATACATGTCTGTCTTAGGTTATAAACCAGTGGTTCTTAACTTTACCTGCTCATTAGATTCATCTTGCTGCTGCTGCTGCTGCTAAGTCGCTTCAGTCGTGTCCGACTCTGTGTAACCCCACAGACGGCAGCCCACCAGGCTCCCCCGTCTCTGGGATTCTCCAGGCAAGAACACTGGAGTGGGTTTCCATTTCCTTGTCCAATGCATGAAAGTGAAAAGTGAAAATAAAGTCGCTCAGTCATGTCCAACTCTTAGCGACCCCATGGACTGCAGCCTACCAGGCTTCTCCGTCCATGGGATTTTCCAGGCAAGAGTACTGGAGTTGGATGCCATCACCTTCTCCAAGATTCATCTTAGGATGCGCTAAAAAAGATGTCTGGGCCCCACCTCCCAGAGGCTCTGCTGGGAGGCTCTGTGCTAATTGGTCTGGTATAGAGCCCAATCATTGAAGTTTTTAAAAAGCACCTCAGGAGATTCCAAGTTTAGGGAGAATTGAAAGCCAGATTCAAAAGATGTTTTGAATCTTCCTGGGAACATTTAAAACATGCACATAATTACCCTGCTTAATGAACCTGAGCCTGCATACATGCTCAGTTGTGTCTGACTCTTTGCGATCCCATGGACTGTAGCCCGCCAGGCTCCTCTGTCCATGCTTAAGGAGGTAGAAAGAATTTTGAGGTTCTAGGAGGAAGAGAAATGAGGAAATGATAAATGACCTTCATAGTAATAGGTGTAAATGAGGAATTTCTGTTGGGGGGAGCCAAAGGACTTTTGAGAATAAAAATAAGGATGTCTAATATTTTAGAAATGTTTTATTTCTTCTGCTATACTTTAACATGACCTATTGTGTTGCACTGAAAGCTTCAAAGCAGTTTGCTGTACTCAGGTACAGGGATCCATGCCCACACCCCTGTGAAGTAAATACTCACTGTCCAGACCTCACCTATGGGACCCTAATTCAGGAGGCTCAGAGTGAGGCCAGACACCAATCCTTTAAAACCTTGCCCAAAACATTGTGGTGAGAGGGCAGGTTTGGTCACTACTGCACTTTACGATAACACATCCCAATTCATTGCAATTCATCCCATTGACAACTGGGCAAATTCAAGAAGAGTAACAGTAAAATCAGTGGTAAAACTAGATTTTTGCAATAGGGATTCATATTATGAGACCTCTCTCAGATCTACCTGATCTTTTTCTCTTTGGCTATGTGAAGGAAGAAGTTATCTTTCTATGACAGGCTAGAAGACAATAAAGGAAGAGGTCTCCAGAAAAATAATTAAATAAAAATGTCAGAGTAATCTTAGTCTTCTATAATGTGAAGTACAGAGAGGAAGAATGACATACACTATCAATAACCATGATGCACCAGTACAAAGACTGTGTGTGTTCATCAGTGAGACAAGGACTGAGCTGGGTCCTGGGAATTCAGGGTATTGTCTCGAGGGATTTACAGTCTAGAAGAGGAAACCGATGATTATATAGAGGGGAGAGATAGGATATTATACATAACAGTGAGTAGAGACCCACTTCATGGGAGATTAGAGGTGAGCAAGGACTCAGGAAAGCAAAGAACAAAACCTGGCTTTTGAAAGATGATTAGGATGTAGGGGAAATGGAAGGAGAGTGAGGGAAAAGAAACAGCATTCCTTGTCAGAGTGAATGTAATTCTGGGCACAGGCACAGAGGCTGGAAGCAGCGTGGTAGGTGGCCTGAGTTGCAGATGGTTCTATGTCGCCGTTGCATGATGTTCTGGAGGAGTTGGGGGCAGAAGCGAGGCAGAGTGGCAGTGTTGCTGTCTATAAACCCACCCACATACCTCAGCCCAGCCATTCTTGTGTATTACGATGAGTTCCTGGAATAATAAATAAAAAGTTATATGAGAAGCCAGTCTTGCAAACTCTAAAACAAAAGATGTACAGTCTTAGTCAAATTGTGCCGCAGAATCCTCTTTCTTCAGGCTTATCTTTTCATATCATCAGTACTGATACTTGGTTGCATTTGCTGCTAGAATTCCTCTTTATTCTAGACTTTTAAATTTTCAACCTTCTTGGACCTAGGCTTTTGTTTTGTGTGATGTTTTCTGATTGGTCACACAAACATGATTTAAATTTGAGTGTAATTTCAGTTTGATGAATATTGAGCTTTTCACCATGAGCAAATTGTATTGGTCAGCATCAGTAATCCAGCACCCACCTGCAGTTACCACACTGGCACCTAACCATTAACTCTTGCTAACCCCTGGGGAGGGAAATGTCAACCCACTCCAGTATTCTTGCCTGGGAAATCCCATAGACAGAGGAGCCTGGTGGGCTACAGTCTGTGGGGTCACAAAGAGTCAAACATAACTGAAGCGAGTAAGCATAAGCATGCTAACCCCCAACTTCTCTGCCCTTTACTTCCTTCAGTTGGGACCCATGGCTTTAGTTGTTGTACACTTATTTTTTATTATAAAATATATCTTTCAAATTTACAACTGCAAAGAATCATGTACCAACCACAATCACCAGTTTACTTACCACATAGCTTAGTCAGATCTTAACATTTTGCTCTATTTGTGCCAGTTCTTTTTTTACAAACTAAACATTGCAGATACTGTCAGTCGAAGCTCCCTTTCTGTTCCCCTTCTCTCCAGAAGTGACACCATCCTGATCTTAGTGTTTATCATTGTCATGCATGCTTTTATACATTTACTACATATGGGCACATAACAAAATACAGAATTGCTTTGTAAGTTTTTTAAACTTTAAGTACTTCCATTCTTGAAGTACCCATCTGTTCCATACACTTTTATTGAAAATTATGTTTTCGAGGTTTATGATGATGACATATATAGATTTAGTTCATTTATTAAAATTACTGTGTAGTGTTCAATTTATGACTATATAAAAATTTATGTAGACATTTAGGTTTTTTCTGATTTTTCACTGTCATAAAGCTGCAGTTAACACATTCCTCTGTGCAGAAGCATATTGGGGTTTTGTTCCTTAAACATTTCTTTTACTCATATGAGTAGTGTTCATTATGTAGATAAGTAGGTAGATAGATGTAGGTATAGAAATATCAGTCATCCTAATAGTCTCACGCATAGAAGCCTCAGCTCTGAACCACAGAATAATGTAAGGAGTAACCATATGTGAGTACAGAATTGGGAAGGAGGCTAATATACCTTCAAGAAACTTGGAGTCAGTTTAAGGACTGGTCTTGCTCCTTTTTCTGTTTCTTTGACACATAAATTGTTAGAGTCAGCCTAATTCGCTGTTTCCTTAATATTGACGTAGAGCCAATTGCTGCAATATTTGTCCACTGAATTTAATACAATCCTTTGTTTAAAGTATATACATTACCCACTAATTGCCCTGGGAAGAAATGTCATATGTTTTTTATTGACCTTAATTTCCTTTCATTTATTTGTGCCTACTCTGTCTAGATCACTAGGTTTGGTGCTCTGGGTATTCAAAGATGAAAAAGTCATTAGAGAACTTACAATAACACTGCCAGGAAGAGATGGTAGGAAACAATCATCTGTAAGATTTTGGCATCTGAAATAGAGTTTTTATTTTCTCCCTTAGTGACACTCAGGAAATGCTTGTCTCCTGCTGTTGATGAATAATTTCAGAGTACTATGGATCATGCTGAAGAAAATGAAATCCTTGGAGCAACCAAGCGGTACTATGTGGAAAGACCTATCTTTAGTCATCCAGTCCTCCAAGAAAGATTGCACAAGAAGGACAAGGTTTCGGATTCCATCGGGGATAAGCTGAAACAGGCATTCACGTATGTTCTTTCAGCCTGTTTCCTTTATTCTCTCATTCAGTTACGAGAGAAGCAAGGTCAAATGTACAAAGAGAATCTATGATGTAGAGGAAAAGACAAATGATGAACACTCGTGATTTGCAGAGCTGTCCACATGGTTCATTCAGATGTCCACATCTACATTCGGTGGTAGATATCTGATGGAACACAAACTTTATTATGCATTTCACCATATGAAATTCCAGCTATGCCTTATGTCATATAAAGGTTTATATAAACAATCCACTTTTCAGTTCTCCACACACCTTTAAAATATCCACTGCTTTCAGTGACTGTGAAGCTGGGGAGATCCCAGCCAGGAGAAGGACATAGGATCTCATTGTCTTCCTAACCTGTCAACTCTCCTCCAAAGCCCCTCAAGAAAATGGCTTGATCCTTCCCCCTACTAAAAAAATGTCCACCTCTTCCATTTCAGGAATGTTCCAACCACTCTAGTCTTTTTCCTGCTTCTACTCTAGTGCCAACACCTTGAATCTATGAATGTAAGTCCCCAACTGAAGCTATCAAAGACATTCAGTGTCTTGGGACTCTTCATTTTGAAAACACGAATACAGTAATGTGGCAGGCCTGAGACTGATAATACCTTGGTGCCTGATTGCATACCTCATTGTGCAAACTATCTGATTGCTGCCTCCTGAACCATTGAGACCACAGCTCCTATGCTGTGTTCATTTAAGCTTCGCAGTGACCCTGTGCTCTAGGTATGACATCATGAGAGGTTAAAAATACATACACTGGAGTCAAGACTACCTGAGTTTTAATCCTAATCCCAACCACCTATCAGCTGTGCACTGGTTTCCTCCTCTGAAAAATGGGAATAGTAATAGTGTTTACATCATTGGGTTACTGGGGTTAAAATTTATTAATTTATACACAGTGCAAGGCACACGGAAAACACTGTATAAATGTAGCTAGTATTAATATCTCAGTTTTCTAAACAGGGAGACTGCTATCGAATCTAGTTTGTTTTACTCAGATTCATTGCTCTTGTCATAGTTGCTTTACATTTTTGCTTCCAGTATCCTTCTACATCTAATTACCAAGTACTTTTAATCACTAAAGACACTATATAAAATACCATGCATGGGCTTCCCAGGTGGCACTAGTGGTAAAGAACCCACCTGCCAGTGCAGGAGATGCAATAGACTTGGGTTCGATCCCTGGGTAGGGAAGATCCCCTGGAGAAGTGCATGGCAAACCACTCCAGTATTCATGCCTGGAGAATCCCATGGACAGAGGAGCCTGGTGGGCTCCAGTCCATGGGGTCCCAAAGAGTCAGACACGACTGAGCGACTAACACTTCACAACAATGCATTATCCTTTTAAATGGAATAAATTGCTTCCTTGTCACCAAGAGGACTTGAGACTGTCACAGTGATAATGGAATTCATCTGTCTATACTCTTACAGGCATCGACCAGCAAGACGACTGGCCAAAGCCCATAATACAGTCTCTGTATCAAAGTTAATTAAAACATCCAGGGATTAAATACAATGCCTTGGTTTTATTACCACGGTGTTCCACCTAAGCAAGACAGCCAGGCATAGACTCAGCTACAGTAACGGTGGTGTTTTGAGTTTACCTAATCAAAGACCCTAAAGCACTGAACACATGTTTATAAAGCTCATAATACCTGTGTGAATTCCTTTCATTTTATAAGGGAAAACTTAGATATATTTGTATGGCTGAGTCTCTTTGCTGTTCACATGAAACTATCACCACATTGTTAGTCGGTTATACCCCAACACAAAATAAAGGTGTTTCTGAAAAAAAAAGAAAAGGGAAAACTAAGTGGGTAGGTGCTGGTCAGTGGTTCCACAATCAAAAGTTAACTCCATTGGTAAGTACTTCCCATACTTTACATCAACACAGAAAGCACATTAAAGATTTCACCTATTGAAATAATGGCTTCTGGGATATCTCAACTATTTTGAAACTAACTTTTTCTTATTTTTCATGGTCAGTTGTGGAGTGTTAGAGTGGACCCAATTCAGATGTTCCTATTTTCTAAAAAAATAATAAGCAGCTATTCTCTCTGATCTCTGCAGAATAGAAAAATCACCCTCATCACCAGTTTGAATTTTTCCTTTTTGTTCCAAAATATAGGGAAGGGAAAATGCCTTGATGTGAATTCTACAGAAATGGTTCTCATTTATCTATTTCTTTGTCCTTCCAGATGTACTCCTAAGAAAATACGAAATATCATTTACATGTTCCTCCCCATAACCAAGTGGTTGCCTGCATACAAATTCAAAGAGTATGTGTTAGGTGACTTGGTCTCAGGCATAAGCACAGGGGTGCTGCAGCTTCCGCAAGGTCAGTAGAATATATTTCATTTTTTCTTCCTCTGATATCATCTCAAACAATTGTGTTAACTTTGTTCTGTTTAATTTCATCGTGATTTTAAATTTATAATTTTTATCACATTGTTCTAGCACCTTTTCCTGTCCAGAGTAATTCTTCAGAAACATTTTACCCTTTAAAAGCCTCAGAGCTTTTAGTTGCAGAATATGGTGATACATTTACAGATCAATACATTTAGGAACTGGTGGGGCATTGTCTTTCCTTTGCTAAGTTAATTTCTAACTCCATGAACATGTTGTTAGGGGCTGTCCTTAAATCAACTATACTCCATTTTTAAAAAAAGGTTCTTGACTAAGTCCATATCTAATTATAAGGTACCATGATATACTGAATTCCTCTGCAGTTGTATAATTTTATAGATATACAAGAATTTAAGAAAATGCTCATTGATTTATTCATCTGTTCACACGTGTGTAACCTGGCCCTCCCTGTCTTCACAGAACTAACTATCCAGTTAGGGAGAGAAGCATGAAATAAATAAAAATACACATAAATGTTTATGTACAAATGATGGTAAACACTATGAAAGATACAGGGCATTCTGACATGATAATAATATGGGGACCTAATTTAAGTAGTTAAGTCACAGAACCTCATTGAGAAAGTGAGATTGACCAGTATTGCAATAGGACCCGGAGAAGGCAATGGCACCCCACTCCAGTACTCTTGCCTGGAGAATCCCATGTACAGAGGAGCCTGGTAGGCTGCAGTCCATGGAGTCGCTAGGAGTCGGACACGACTGAGCGACTTCACTTTCACTTTTCACTTTCATGCATTGGAGAAGGAAATGGCAACCCACTCCAATGTTCTTGCCTGGAGAATCCCAGGGGCAGGGGAGCCTGGTGAGCTGCCATCTATGGGGTCGCACAGAGTCGGACACGACTGAAGCAACTTAGCAGCAGCAGCAGCAGCAATAGGACCTAAGTAGGGACTGGAAGTACTTGGCAGGGCAGCAGCCACCTCACTACATTTTATATCATATGTACCCTTGTGCATATGCATTTAAATCTTACACTGTGGTAAAGGGGTATTTTTTACAGTGCTGCAATAAAATTGGATTCTTTAGCTCTGTTCTTGTCTAATATCTAAAAAATTAGTACTTCATACTTCCACATAAGGGGAAAAAAAAGGTGAGATTGAGCTGAGACCTGAAGGATCAGTAGGAGGCAGATAAAGAATGAGAAGAAATACATTTCAAGAAGAAGCAATAGCATGTGTGAAAGCAGTTAGCAGGAAAAGAATTGGGTGTTTGAAGAATTCTGAGAAAGGCAGTGTGCTAGGAGTGTGGGGAGTGAGAGGCCAGTGGCTGGCCAGATGGGCAGCAGCAGGTCTGCACAGCCTCGATAGGATCTTTTGGATTCCATTCTGAGTCCAGTGCAAGCTTGTCAGCTTGCTTTCCCCTTGGGTGTTTTTTTTTGCTTTTTTTTTTTTGCTAGGAGATCTCTGGGACTGTTGTGTGGGGAAGGGACTTGGTTGATGGGAGTGGCACCAGAATGAATGTAGGGAAACCAGTTAGAGGCAACAGTGACTCAGTGTAATCAAAAGGGGATAATGGCTTGACAAACCTCTAGGTTCAGTTCAGTCGCTCAGTCGTGTCCCACTCTTTGGGACCCCATGAGTCGCAGCACGCCATGCCTCCTTGTCTATCACCAACTCCCAGAGTTCACTCAAACTCATGTGCATTGAGTCGGTGATGCCATCCAGCCATCTCATTGTCTGTTGTCCCCTTCTCCTCCTGCTCCCAATCCCTCCCAGCATCAGGGTCTTTTCCAATGAGTCAACTCTTCACATGAGGTAGCCAAAGTATTGGAGTTTCAGCATCAGTCCTTCCAGTGAACACCCAGGGCTGATCTCCTTTAAGATGGACTGGTTGAATCTCCTTGCAGTCCAAGGGACTCTCAAGAGTCTTCTCGAACATCACAGTTCAAAAGCATCAATTCTTCAGTGCTCAGCTTTCTTCACAGTCCAACTCTCACATCCATACATGACCACTGGAAAAACCATAGCCTTGACTAGACAGACCTTTGTTGGCAAGGTAATATCTCTGCTTTTCAATATGCTATCTAGGTTGGTCATAACTTTCCTTCCAAGGAGTAATTGTCTTTTAATTTCATGGCTGCAATCACCATCTGCAGTGATTTTGGAGCCCCAAAAAATAAAGTCTGACACTGTTTCCACTGTTTCCCCATCTATTTGCCATGAGGTGATGGGACCAGATGCCATGATCTTAGTTTTCTGAATGTTGAGCTTTAAGCCAACTTTTTCACTCTCCTCTTTCACTTTCATCAAGAGGCTTTTTAGTTCCTCTTCAGGTTCTGCCATAAGGGTGGTGTCATCGGCAATCTTGATTCCAGCTTGTGCTTCTTCCAGCCCAGTGTTTCTCATAATGTACTCTGCATGTAAGTTAAATAAGCAGGGTGACAATATACAGCCTTGATATACTCCTTTTCCTATTTGGAGCCTCTAGGTTAGCTGGCCGGAAGAACTATTCCCTCACCAGTTTCCTGAAAAGTAATTACCAAATGATAAATTAAAAAAAAAAAATTCCCCTGTGATCAATTAGTTGGATTTTCAATTTGCCAAGTAACTGAGTTGTTGAATCTATTAAATCTGTTAAACAAAGTTTTAAATCAGGTTTAGGACCATTCTCCATAACCATTTTAGTACCAGAGGACAGAGAAAGGGATGTATTTAAAGGCAGAGGTGAGGGTGGGGGAAGGAGCAAAGGTCAACTCAGCATCTGAAGTGGGAAATAGGATCTAGACTGACGTTCAGTCAAGTTGGACTGACAGAGCTTCAGGAAATGGCTGCAGTGAGCACGTAGACAAATGCTTCAGAGAAATTCTAGGATTTTGCATAGTTGTGTTTTCACTGAAACGCCATTCTGCAACTTTTTTTGGACCTTCTTCCATTTTGATAAAGATGGTAGCTGTAAAAATGGAAAGAATTGGAAACATACATGCTGTGTTTTATAGGTAAAATCAGCAGGAGTGGCTGTTGGATTGATTTGGAGGAGAATGAGGAAGCTGGGCATGTGAGGGACAAGGAGACTGACATTAGATTAGGAGTAAGAATTTTCTAGAGAAAGGTGAAAAAGCCTTATGCATTTACCCTCCACCAAAAGTCAAGGAAGGAAAGAAGGACTGCAACAGAACCACTTGGAGCACTGGACACGTGTCCCTTAAAGTTTGTGGGCACTATTGCAGGAAAAGTAAATCTACAGGTGGAATGGTGTGAACCACCTAGAACAGCAGAATGTGGCCTGCACTTGCAAAGTTTCCTGGGGCTAAAGCACTACGGGTGCTTTGGGAGGTAACCAGGCTTGGCTCATTTGAAAGTAACCTGCCCAAGAAGACTGCCTACAGCATAAGCAGCTGCCCAGCAGAAAGAACCTGGAAGAGGTGTAAGACCTGGAACCTGGAAGGGGCCAAGATTAGGGGAGGGGTGTTACATCTGCCAGAGAATGCTGCACTGGGAGTTCCTCATTGAAAAGGGGTCTCCGGACAACCCTCAAAGCAACGCACTGGAGAAGCAGCCGGCATTTGGGAATTAACAGCAGATTACAGCTGTGCCAGTCAAGGAAGACTTTCTGCCCATATCTAATTTGGGAAAGATTAAAGCAGAAAAAAATCTACTCCTGGTGAAGAGGGAATGACAAGAAAAACTGTCTCAGCCTGGACTCTCTGAGCACAAATACAAGATTCTGTGTAGGAGTGGGACAGAAGTGTGGGCACGCTGAGACACGTCAGCTTAAATTAATAGGGTTTTCATTTGTTCGTCATAGATAAAGAACCAGGAGAGAGATAAACAGAGCCCGCTGTTTTCTAATCATCTCCCCATTTCTGTTTGGTCTTAATCCCGCAGGTTTAGCCTTTGCAATGTTGGCAGCTGTGCCTCCAGTGTTTGGCCTATACTCTTCATTTTACCCCGTTATCATGTATTGTTTTTTTGGAACCTCCAGACACGTATCCATAGGTAAACCTTATAGTTGATGTTTTACTACCTTTCCTTTTGGATTTCCCAGCTTTGCAATGTGCTGAAGAAATAACATGTTTGTTATTAGGATATCAAACTTTTGTTACTGTATGCCCAATAGGTGCTTTTAAAAAATACACTCTCCCTCAAGATTTCTAGAATTGATAGCTTTCTTATAATATGGGCATAATAGAAAAAGACAGTTTTCTTGTCTGAAAAGACAAGAAATCTGTGATGTAAGTATTTCAGTTCATAATACAGTTTGCTTGCATCTGTGTTTTCTTTTTATTTATTAACGATACTTCAAGTTCCTATTGCTATGCATACATTGCATTTGCATCTTATTTTAGACACTGAATTGTACATGGTTTCTCTTTAGTGTATTTAGGATCAGGTTTATATGGGTTTCATAGTAGTGTTGGTGCTGCCTGAGGGTGCTACCAGCCAACACACACACACACACACACACACACACACACGTCTCAGATGTTCATTGCTAGGTGACAAACACGCCCAAAACTTAGCAGCTAAAAACAATCATTAGATTATCTCTCATAGTTTCTGTGGGTCAGGATTTGAGAAGGGCTCAACTGGACGGTTTTGGCTCAGCATCTCTCAAGCAGTTGAGAGTCAGGTGGGAGCTGGAGCCAGAGCAGCTACAGGAGGTGGGTCTCCCTCTCCCTCTCTTCTTGCGTCTCACCCCACCCTCTCTCCATGGGGTCCTTTCTGGGGCTCTCTCACACACAAGGTTGAAGCACGAGCAAGCAGCACAGCTCTCAGGCAGAGGTCATAGCATCTTTTGTTACGTAGCCTCACAGGTCACACAGTATCACTTCCGCTGCATTCTTTTGGTTACTAGAGTGCCGCAAGTCCACCCAGATTCAAGGAGAGAGGAATTAGGCCACCTCTTCATGGGAAAATGTCAAAGTTCTAGAAGAGTGTATGGAATGGAAGATTCTGTCACTGTGCAGTGTTATTTCAGTGAGGATTTATTGACCTCACCTGTCTCTCCTGGGATACTGGCAACAATCATATCAGATATGCTGAAAATCATTTCTCTGATTAATACTTCATTATTTCAGGTCCATTTGCAGTTATTAGCCTGATGATAGGCGGTGTGGCTGTTCGATTAGTACCAGATGATATAGTCATTCCAGGAGGAGTAAATGCAACCAATGGTACAGAGGCAAGAGATGCCTTGAGAGTAAAAGTCGCCATGTCTGTGACCTTACTTTCAGGAATCATTCAGGTAAGACTCAGAGATGTGGAAATAAGCTCTCATTTGCTGATTTAATAAATATCTTTTGAGCACTCCTGGCTGGTCGTGGGCAAGGTCGGCCAGCAAAACTCCAGAGCTTAGGGTTTGTAGCTCAGGAATGCCAGTCCCACTGCATGCTTTACTTAAATTGATATTGAGTAGGAACTAGCTAACTGCAGTTGGATACTTTAGAGGTTCTAAAAGCAAGACTAGCTTGAAGCAGGGTGGGTTGGTAATGGGAAAAGGCATTTCTTATCTGCCTGGAAGGAGCAAGCAATGACATGACTAAGTGTGCCCCCACTTCTGAGGGACAGGGAGCATAAAAAGGGTGCCCAGTACTTTGTGAGGCTCCAGGCCCCTCCAAATGTTGTTGTTTTCTGAATAACCACTGACTGATTTGTTAGCTACTTACCTGCTATAGATACAAATTTGTAGTGTTAGAAAGTGGTCCAGAAAAAACTTTGGGATGTTTTCTGTTGGATTTAACTTCCTGATCTATCATGTGATTTATTTGTCTCTTTGTCATAAAAAAAAAAAAAAAAAGTTTTGCCTAGGTGTCTGTAGATTTGGATTTGTGGCCATATATCTCACGGAGCCCCTGGTCCGTGGGTTTACCACTGCTGCAGCCGTGCATGTCTTCACCTCCATGTTAAAATACCTGTTTGGAGTTAAAACAAAGCGGTACAGTGGGATCTTTTCAGTGGTGTATGTAAGTAAGCAACTTCCCGGCTGACTGGCACTTGTTTCCCTTCTGTATTTTTCCTCCTCCTCTCCTGTATCTCAAGGTTCACTTTGCTTATTTCTAAGAATTTCAGTAGAATGGAGAAGATTTAGTCATTCTAAGGCTTTTCTGAGAAGAGCATTACAAGGGGAATTAAACCTTAAAGTTTCACTTCATTAATATGTGATACTATCTACCTCACAAGAAATTTTTTGTCAGGTATTTATTTGGTGACTACAACTTTAGCCTAATTAGCTCCAGAGACAGCTTCTTCATAAGATCAGATTAGGTTCTCTTTGGGAAAGTGAAAGTGAAAGTTGCTTACTCATGTCTGACTCTGCATTCCCATAGACAGTAGCCCACTAGGCTCCTCTGCCCATGGAATTTTCCAGGCAACAGTACCAGAGTGGGTTGGCATATCCTCGTCCAGAGGATCTTCCCAACCCAGGATTGAACCTGTGTCTCTTATGTTCTCCTGCATTACAAGCAGATTCTTTACCATCTGAGCCACCAAGGAAGTCAATTTAAAGTCATTCTGGGATAATATCTCTCTCTCAAAAACTGCTTGCTCAAGCAGGCGAAAATTGGACGTCTATAAAGGATTTGACTAACACACCTAACCAGTTTAATCTAATATAATGTACATAGACCCTTCCACCCAACTCAGAGAAAATACAAATTATTTACAAGCATGTAGGTAACAATGGTAATAACTGATCATGTTGAAAATGGTCATGTACAGCTGACCACAACTTCTAAAAAAATGCAGTTTCACATGGTGCAATATAATTAGCAATCGATAACTAAAGATGGCTTAAAACCCCCATACATTTGGAAACTAAAAACACTTCTAAGCAGCCCATGGATAAGAGAAAATTATGAAATAATTAGAACCAAATGACAGTGGAACTGCTACTTATCAAAACCTCTGAAATGCTGCTAAAGATATTTTTGGAATGAAAGACCTATATGGCCTTTGTAAGAATTCATGTGTCACACACTGTGTTAGGCAGAGCAGTGAGCTTACACTTCAATGGGAAGACAGATGTGTTAGTTGCTTAGTTGTGTCTGACTCTTTGCGACTCCATAGACTGTAGCCCGCCAGGCTCCTCCGTCTATGGAATTCTCCAGGCAGGAATATTGGAGTGGATTGCCATTTTCATCTCCAGGGTATCTTCCTGACCCGGCGATCGAACCCAGGTCACCCGGATTGCAGGCAAACTCTTTACTTTCTGAGCTATAGGGAAGTCCCCAGTACAATGGGAAGACAAATAGTAAACCACTAATCACATAAATGGGCTGCCCTGGTGCCTCAGTGGTGAAGAATCCGCCTGCTATTGCAGGAAATGCAGGTTTGATCCCTGAGTCAGGAAGATCCCTTGGAGATGAAAATGGCAATCTACTCCAGTCTTCCTGCCTGGAGAATTCCATGGACAGAGGAACCTGGCAGGCTACAGTCCATGGGGTCACAAAACGGTCAGACATAGCAACCAAAACAAGTCACATAAATGTGTAATTAAGTATAAATTGTGTTAAGTGCTATGAAAGAAAAATCAGGCTGCTATGAAAATTGAATAGGGAGACCTTTAGATCAAGGATCTATAATTCATACACACAACATGGTGGAGTAGAAGAAAGTGCGCTCATCTTCTCCTGTGAGAACTCCAGAGTTACAACCAGGTGGTCAATACCGAAATCAGATTGATTATATTCTTTGCAACCAAAGATGAAGAAGCTCTATACGGTCAGCAAAAAACAAGACCAGGAACTGACTGTGGCTCAGATCATGAACTCACTGCAAAATTCAGACTTAAAAGAAAGTAGGAAAAACCACTAGACCATTCAGGTATGAATCCCTATGATTATACAGAGGGAGTGACAAATAGATTCAAGGGATTAGATCTGATAGAGTGCCTGAAGAACTATGGACAGAGGTTCCTGACTTTGTACAGGAGACAGGGATCCAGACCATCCCCAAGAAAAAGAAATGCAAAAAGGCAGAATGGTTGTCTCTTGAGGCCTTACAAATAGCTGAGAAAAGAAGAGAAGCTAAAGGCAAAGGAAAAAAGGAAAGATATACCCATCTGAATTCTGAGTTCCAAAGAATAGCAAGGAGAGATAAGAAAGCCTTCGTCAGTGATCAATGCAAAGAAAGAGAGGAAAACAACAGAATGGGAAAGACTAGAGATCTCTTCAAGAAAATTAGAGATACCAAGGGAACATTCATGCAAAGATGGGCACAATAAAGTACAGAAATGGTAGAAAGCTGAAGATATTAAGAAGAGGTGGCAAGAATACACAAAAGAACTATACAAAAAAGATTTTCATGACCCAGATGGTGTGATCACTCACCTGGAACCACGATGGTGTGATCACTCACCTCGAGCCAAACAAGTGGGCCTTAGGAAGCATCACTGGAGTGTGAAGACAAGTGGGCCTTAGGAACCATCACTACAAACAAAGCTACTGGAGGTGATGGAATTCCAGTTGAGCTATTTCAAATCTTAAAAGATGATGCTGTGAAAGTGCTGCACTCAATATGTCAGCAAATTTGGAAAACTCAGCAGTGGCCAAAGGACTGGAAAAGGTCAGTTTTCATTCCAATCCCAAAGAAAGACATGCCAAAGAATGTTCAAACTACCACACAATTGCACTCATCTCACATACTAGCAAAGTAATGCCCAAAATTCCCAAGTGAGGCTTCAACAGTATGTGAACCGTGGACTTCCTGATGTTCAAGCTGGATTTAGAAAAGGCAGAGTAGCCAGAGATCAAATTGCAAGCGTCCGGTGGATGATAGAAAAAGCAAGAGATTCCAGAAAAACATCTACTTCTGCTTTATTGACTATGCCAAAGCCTTTGACTGTGTGGACAACAAAATGTGGAAAATTCTTCAAGAGATGGGAATACCAGACCACATTACCTGCCTCTTGAGAAATCTATATACAGGTGAAGAAGCAACAGTTAGAACCAGACATGGAACAACAGACTGGTTCCAAAATGGGAAAGGAGTACATCAAGGCTATATATTGCCACCCTGCTTATTTAAGTTATATGCAGAGTACATCATGAGAAACGCTGGGCTGGATGAAGCACAAGCTGGAATCATGATTGCCAGGAGAAATATCAATAACATCAGATATGCAGATGAAACCACCCTGATGGCAGAAAACAAAGAAGAACTAAAGAACTTCTTGATGAAATTGAAGGAAGAGAGTGAAAATGCTGGCTTAAAACTCAACACTCAAAAAACAATGATCATGGCATCCTTCCCATCACTTCATGGCAGATAGATGGGGAAACAATGGAAACAGTAAGACTTTATTTTGGGTCTCCAAAATCAGTGCACATGGTGACTGCAGCCATGAAATTAAAAGACGCTTACTTCTTTGAAGAAAAGCTATGACCAACGTAGATAGCATATTAAAAAGCGGAGACATTACCAACATAGGTCTGTCTAGTAAAGCTATGATTTTTCCAGTAGTCATGTATGGATGTGAGAGTTGGACTATAAAGAAAGCTGACTGCTAAAGAATTGATGCTTTTGAACTGTGGTGTTGGAGAAGACTCTTGAGAGTCCCTTGGACTGCAAGGAGATTCAACCAGTCCATCCTAAAGGAAATCAGCCCTGAATATTCATTGGAAGGACTGATGCTGAAGCTGAACCTTCATTATTTTGGCCACCTGATGCGAAAAACTGACTCATTGGAAAAGACCCTGATGCTGGGAAAGATTGAAGGCAGGAGATGGGGACAACAGAGGATGAAATGGTTGGATGGCATCACGACTCAATGGACATGAGTTTGAGCAAGCTCTAGGAGTTTGTGGTGGACAAGGAAGCCTGACATGCTGCAGTCCATGGGGTCACAAAGAGTCAGACATGACTAAGCAACTGAACTGACTGACTTACTAGATTAGGGATCTAGGAAAGTAGCTTTGAGGAAGTAACAATTAAATTGAGTGTTTCATTGATTAGAATAGAGTCCAACTGTGGGTGTCCATGTATGCTCAGTCATATCCAACTCTTCATGACCCCATGAACTGTAGCCCACCAGGCTCCTCTGTCCATGGGATTTCCCAGGCAAGAATACTGGAGTGGATTGCTGTTTCCTTCTCCAGGGGATCTTCCCAAGCCAGGGATCAAACCCACAGCTCCTGCATCTCCTGCATTGGCAGGCAAATTCTTTACCACTGAGCCACTTGAGAAGCCTCCAACTGTGGGAATAGTTCCTAAATATCTAAATTCTTCATTTCCCATAATAGCTGGTAACATGCTTCTTACTCAGAGATTTCTCAAAGTGCCATGTCACAAAGGAAATAGGACAGAGAAGCACACCAGAGAATGCTCTAGGCGTTGATAAGAAAGGTTTGTAGCCTGGGCTCGGCGGTCATCTACTTGCCCAGGGTCCAGAAGAGTACTGACTGTACATGGGGTGCCAAGACTGCAGCCTTAGGAGACAATTAAGTGGCTTTCTTCTCTTAAGTTTCCTGGGCTTCTTTCTAAGTTTCATCTACTCTCTTGCCTTCGAAGCTCACCTGATTCATCTTTCATCTGCTAAAAATGATTTCTCCCGCTTTCCGTTCCTAAAAGCTTTTCTGTATATTTGCTTTCAGATAATTATGCTGATATAACCCATGGTCCTTTCCTAATGCTCAGTACTCAGCTTCAGGGTGACTGTTCTGAATTTTACAATTCTACATTGAGACATTAGTGTAGCAAAAAACACTGTAATATATGATTGTTGGTTAGATATTACAACTACAAAGTTGTATAGCTGGGTAAAAGTGACTCCTAGTGGTGAAAGCTGCGAAGAGAGAGATTTCAGCCTGAGAAGTGTAAACTGGAAACATCCGCTACTGGGATGGCTAGTGTGAATTAGAGCACTGGACTGTCTGTTCAGGGGCTACTGCCTGATGTAACCTCCCGTGTTCACTGTGTTACAGAGTACAGTTGCTGTGTTGCAGAATGTTAAAAACCTCAACGTGTGTTCCCTAGGCGTTGGGCTGATGGTTTTTGGTTTGCTGTTGGGTGGCAAGGAGTTTAATGAGAGATTTAAAGAGAAATTGCCAGCACCCATTCCTTTAGAGTTCTTTGCGGTAAGTCAACTTCCAGCCACGTTCACCTAGCTGTTTCTGTGAAGGGTTTTGAAGTGGGACAGGGGAGAGAGAAGTTAGACTTTTTTTTCTCTCTGTTCCTCCAAGAGAAGGTTGGAGTTTGTCAAGGGGAACTTTTACAAATACAGTGACAAACAAATAAAAGCACTAAAACATAGGCATGGGTGACTTTTAAAATATAGATGAAGACTATCCACAAAACGTGAATGTAAATTATCTGAGTGAAATTATGGAGATTTTCCTTTCTCAGAGTTTTTATTGTCTAATTGTTTTATAATGAATATGTAATACTTTAATGACTTGAGAAAACTAAGCTGTTTCTAGTTTGGAAAGAGCAAAAGACAAAGGTTCCCAAACTTTGTTAATTCTTGGCACTCATAGGTCAAAAAAAAAAAACCTAACTAATAGTTCCATTTACTAAGTAATCAAATCCAAATAATTTAATGTATATTTATGTCTGACAACTTAAGAACTGTGTGTAAAAATAATGCATATAAATTGAAATAAAGTGTTATTACATTCTTAAATAACTACAGCAATTTATTAATGAATTTGTGTGGCTTGTGGACACTGCACAACCCTTTAAACTTGCCAGTCAGACGCCACCACCCTCATTTCCTGTGCACTTTTGATCTTTGTGTAGTACTTGTTTTCTAAATCACAGCGACCAAAGTTTGCAAACCTTTGGTATGACTGAAACCAATGTAGTAGGAACTAATGTGGAAACTGTGAACTACTCAAACTAGAAGTTTGCCTAGTATCTGACAGGTGTCCCTATTTCCCATGAAAGTCTCACAGAGAATGAGCTCTCCTTGGGACCCTGGGGCACTTTGGTGTATAGTTTGGGAACCCACAGGAGAAGAAATAAAAAGGATAGGTATCGGATCCAAATTTAGCAAGAAGTTCCAGCCCCAAAACCTACCAGCTGGTATAGCTCACAAGGAAGCCAGTGCCTTTGATCCTCTTCCTTGCTTTCATCTCATCTACACCCAAATAGGACTGTTTCTCATCATCTCAAGACCTGTTCTATCACTGGGGTTTGACACAGGGTTCCTGTTTCCTCTTGGAGAACAACAGGAGGTTCTCAGCTCCCTTGCATGGCAAAGGAGAAGGACAAGCCCTAATCATGAAGTAAATAATGAAGATTGTTTTTTCTGGCCGAGGTTTCTAGCTCTGTCCACTTTCCAGATTCCATTTAAGGTTTCCTTCATGTTTCCCAGAGCAGTGGTTCTCCAGAATTCTTTCATTGTAATTATGGTGAACCTGTGTTTTTTGGGGTTTTGGGTGTTTTACTTATTTGTGTGTTCCTCAGAGCAAGGAAGAAGAAAGCCATGCTGGAAACTTGGGAACAGTATCTACATGACTCTCTTTAAACATAAACTTTCTTTATCATAAAATTGTTTGGGGTTTTGTATTCTGTTTCAAAATGCATCTGTGTGTGTTGGTAGGAAAGCTGTGGTTTAAATTATTTACCACTGCATAAAGTTGATGCTCCAGAAACTTGAGCCATGTGTATCCTGTGGATTTGAATTTGGGGGCACTCCCCCAGTTTGAGATGCACAACAGATGCAGTTAAGGGTGGCAGACATTACCACCAACAAAGAGGAGGCATTTCGTCATGGGGCCAGAAGCAGCCATGCCCTTGACCTCGCAGGCTGCTGTGTCTAATCATGAGCTTACCTTCTTGTTGGTTCCTTGCAGCAGGCCCTTCCATGGGGGACTGGCTCCCTTCTCTGGCCACCCCTATTCCTGAGTAACCCACTCAGAAAATTCTACAGGCAGTTGTTCTTTGGGATGAAGAAAGTTGCCATCTCTCCTGTTATTTTCTCTTCTTGTAGCTCACTGAGGCTTGTACTTCACACACAGACTAAATCCAGAAAACCTTATATATAAGTACACTTAGTGACAGGCGGTTTCGCTCTGACTCTGCCACAGACATGGGAGAAGACAGCCATGCTTCTGGAGGTGCTGGTGGGCACCTTGGTCCTGCTGTCCTGGAGACACAGTCTACAGGACGCTGATCCACCATTGTAGATCCAAACATACCTTTTACAATGATACACTGTCACTGTATCACCCTCACAAGACATATTTCATATCCTTTGTTTGTGCCACCTTGGCCGGAGCCTCATCTTACTTGCCCTAAATGCAAAGCCAACTCCTAGAAGGTTTTACGGCTTCTTTCTGTTTGGAGCCAACTAGCCAAGTGCCTCAGGATGAAACAGAGCAAAGTAAAGAGGAAAGAATTCCAGGTCACAAGGAGACTGTAGAGTCCACCTTAATGTTGTGGAGAAGGTCATTAGAAGAAGTTAGAAATGCTGGGAGCTGACTATAATTCTTTTTAAAACTGAAAGTGTGAGAATAGATTTGGCTTGGCTAACAAGTTCTTTGAAGCTTATTTTTGTGATGTTTGAATGTTTATTTCTCAGAGTGCATTCAGGTTTGTGTCTCTTTCAGGTGGTTATGGGAACTGGCATTTCGGCTGGGTTTAACCTGCATGAATCGTACAATGTGGATGTCGTTGGCACACTTCCTCTGGGGTAGGAAAATAGTTATAAGTAACAGTGTGACTTGAATAATCAGTGGATGGATATCTTATATCTCCTACTTTAATGTTCTTGAAATGAAAAATCATTTTCTCCTATATATCAAATAGCTAAAAGGGTTTGGAGGTTTTGTGTTTTTTTTTAGCTTGTGTATGTGTGGCAGAGGTTATTGTGGTAAAAATAATAATAATAACATAAAATTCACCATTTTAATCATTAAGTGCATAGTTCAGTATACTAAGTACAGTCACATTGTTGTGAAACAGATCTCCAGAACTTTTTCACCTTGCAAATCTGAAACTCTGTACTGTTAAACAATAACTCTCCTTTCTGCTTTTCCTCCAGCCCCTACTTTCTATCTCTATGAATCTGATTATTTTAGTACTCATGACTGGCTTATTTCATTTAGCATAATATCATCAAGGTTCATGTTACAGCATGTGACAGGATTTCCTTCCTCTTTAAAGTGGAATAAAATTCCACAGTGTGTCTGTACCACGCTTTGTTTATCCATTCATTCATTGATGGACATTTGGGTTGCTTCCACCTTTTAGCTATTGTGACTGATCCTGCTATGAGCATGAGTATACAAATATCTCTTGAAGACCCTGTTTTTAGTTGTTTTGGATATACACATAGAAGTGGGATTGCTAGATCATATGATAGTTCTAGTTTAACTTTTTGAGAACCTCCATACTGTTTTCCATAATTGTTGCACCATTTTACAGTCCCACCAACAATGGCATGTGGTTTTTCATTTTTTTTCCTATATAGCACTTACCAGTTTTTTATTAATAGATATCTTCCTGGGTAGCATAGGAGTTAAAAGCAAAATGACCTTAATCTAGCCTGTCACTTACTAGCTTTGTGACCTTGGGCAAGTCACATACCATCTCAAAGCCTCAGTTTCCTCCTCTGCCAAGTAAGCATGGTAATTAGTGACTCTCCGAGGGGCAGTTGTGAGACCTCTGGTGAAGTGCAGGTAAAGCGGTCCACGTAGCACCTGGCACACAGTGCATGGTCTAGACATGTTAATTGAAAGCCCTGTGGCTCATTATTTCAACCAGTTTTCTTGTTTTAGACCACATATTGCTGCTTTGCTTCATCTGTTTTTCTCTTATCTAATTCTACATTTTTTTAATTTTACTATTATTTTTTATATTTAAAGGAGTAAGAGTGACTACGAGCCTCTCCTGGTCTCATCTGTCCCTCCTTGATCATCTCTGGCTCTCTCTGTATCTCTCTGTGTGTCTCTGTCTTTTTGTCCCTGGTACCGTCTGTTTCTTGCCACCCACCCTGTCCTCTCCTTGCAAAAGAACAGAGTCAGACATTTGCCCAGATGTTGGATATTGAAAGAACCTGGCATATTCCATCAGGGCTTGCCCCAGGGACCAGCTAAGAATCTCCAGGGAAGCCCAGGGAGGAGGAGTTGCTCTCCAAGCCAAAGTTCACCCAGGGAGCAAATATTGAAGGAGGAAGCTTGCACTCAGCTTCAATGAATTGCTATCATAAATGAGTTACTTATGACTCATTTAAAAGTATAACAGTGATAATCCTTGCTTTTCTACTTGGACTTATAATTTTTTAAGTACTTTTATACCCCCATGTCAATTGATGGCTCACAATAACACTGTTGACGTGTTATCCTCACTTAGCAGATTAAAAAGTTCATTTATTCTCAATTATTCAGCATATATTTGTTGAATGCCTACTAAGTGCTAGGGACACAGGAGTTAAAAACAGAAGTGAACATGGAAGCAAAAAAGTCTTTGCTCTCATGGAGCTGATATTCTACTAGGAGAAATAGGCAGTACATCAGTGGTGAGACATGCCGTAAGACAGGGGAAGCCGGGTAAGAGACAGGAGGGGCTGGGGTTGCTCTTTTAGGTAGGGTGTCAGGGAAGGTGACATTTGAGAGATGTGAGTGCAGTTCAGTGAGTCCCAGCCTGGAGTCAGAACTCAGTCTTCTGATACCCAGTTGTGTGATCTTTCCATTACCTCACACCTGCGTCACTAACATAGTTAGTCATGTGATAAACACAAGTCTTTGGATCCAATAGATAACCCTATTCAATAACTAATCACAAGTAATTTACATGGTGAATTTTTACACTTAGATTTCTCCTTTTTAAAATTCACATGCCACCATAATTCCTACCTAATACCTTACTTTCCCTATTGCATTATACCCAAATATGCTTTCCCTCTATTAGTAAAAGCTAAACCTTAAAAAAAAAAAGTTCCGTTTTGAAACTTGGCTTCCCAGAAACCTTATCTTTATGGAACTTTGCTCAAAACCAGGCAGGAAACCAATAATGCCTGTCTAACATCCTATCTATGTACAGTCATACCACTTCAGTGATATATGAGCCTCATTGCCAAGCAACAGTGGTTTATTGGCTCACAGTTTGTCCGTGTAGGTGAGGCTCAACTGAGTGATTGTCTCTCTTAGGATCTCTCAGGCAGCCACAGACTCTAAAGAGATGACTAGGGCTGGAGGAACCAAGAGGACCTCTGTCTGACAGCTCAGCTACAGTGGCTGGAACAGCTGAGGGCTGGCTGGCATCTTCTCTCCACACAGGTCTCCAGCAGGGTAGCCAGGGTCTCTGTGTGTCGGCTCAGGCCAACAGGACAGAAGAGCAGAAGCTGCCAAGTGGCTTACCGCACTTATTCAGCATCACTCCCACCACGTTCTGGTCAAAGCAAATCAAATGGCCAGCCCAGATTCAACTAGAGGGGAAACAGATGACATCTAGATATGGGAGCAGCACACACATGTAAGGGAGGAATTGTTAGTGATTGTATTAGAAAACACTGCTGTAACTACCACACTTAACCACACACACACACAGGCACACACACTTAAATACACAATACAGTGTCCAGAAATTGATAGATGACTGTTAAAAAGATCCCATTCATGGCAATATATCACATTCCTTGGTTCACGTTCCTTCTCTTAATTCATTGCTGCATACATTCTTTTCTCATATTCTTATTCCTCAGACCCAAACCTGCTGCCATGCCTTCTCTCCTGATTAATGCTTATGCAGCAAAGTTGCAGGGAAAGACAGTAAGTTCTATAGTCAGACCTCCTGGGTCTGATCCCAGCTCTGTCTTCAGCAGATCACTTAACTCTGCTAATATCCCATTTTTTTACCTATAAATTGGGATAATAATGACACCTATGTAAAAGGATTGTTGTAAGGACAAATGAGATGCCATTTGTCAAGCATGCAGCACATAACTTGAGTTTAACACATGCTAGGTTCCTTTCCTTTGCTCCCCTCCCTTTCCCTTACCCCAGAACCTGAGACAACCCCTTCATCATGATATGACACAGTATGAGAAATAACACGGAGAGGCAGGTTCTTCACAGTTTTTGTTGAACTTGGTAGATAAGTCCTTTGATCTTGGACAAATTGCTTGACCTCACCATGCCTCATTTTCCTCATCTGTAAAATGGGGATTATAATGGTGCCTAGCTCACTGTGCTATTAGAGATAGGTAAACACAGAACCTGGCACAAAAAGAAGCACTAATAAATGACTATAAAAATATAATGCTGTGCATCAGTTAATTGATGTTATTATTATTTAGCCCAATGCCTTGAATTGGAGCAGGTGCCTTTGAAAACCTCTATTGCCCTTTCCCCCATACAATTCCAGGGAATACCTATTCTGTCTTTTAGGACAAAGGTTCCAAACTATAGGAATGGACCACAAAATTAGGTTCCCCATTAGGACGCTCCAGGAGTCATATTTATGGCCCCTCCAGACTCCTAGGGTTCCCAGGTGAGACCCAAGGAGTATAATCTGCTGCTGCTCCTTTCCCATGTGAGAAACTCACCTAAAGGGATGTGGGGGGAAAAGCAGAGTCCTTACATCAAATAGCAAGGGAGAGCAGTGAGTATCCCTGGTGTTGCCTAGACAGTAGTAATTCTCCAATAAGATAGCCTTATCCAGCTCCCTCCTCACCTCTGTTTTGGTTTGAATGTCTTGTGGCATCTGAGCGCTTCACTGACCCTCTCTTCTTCCTACTCTTGAGTCTTACTTACACCTGCCATACAGGGAGCCGTGAGGTATGGGGTTACTCCTTTTCTAAATAAAATGGCATTGGATCTCTGCTGATAACCCATTCAGGTTGAAAGCTGACACTCTGGGGGTGCGGCCTGGAAAGAACCTGTGCGTCAAAGAGGGCCCTGCTTTTTGCCCAGGAACAAGTACCCAAGTGCTGATTACCTCATCTGCAGATAGTGCCCCTCCCCCTACTAAAATGCTGCCCTCTAGCTGCATGGTTTTTTCCAATGGTCACAACACCCAGGTTAAAGTCAGCTTCACTTTTCAGGCTGCTACCTCCAGCCAATCCAGACACCAGCCTCTTCCACCTCGTGTACGTGGATGCCATTGCCATAGCCATCGTTGGATTCTCAGTCACCATCTCAATGGCCAAGACCTTGGCAAATAAGCATGGCTACCAGGTTGATGGCAATCAGGTAAAAATAATTAATTTCCTGCAGATGCTTCCTAGCGGTATGGTCATCTTACTCTACTGTGCGAGGCATTAAATCATCAGAGTACTGAGGTACTGAATCCTACCTCACTTCATCAGTCGGTGAAATCTCCACTCTGAAGTTTACAGTTTGCCAAACTCCTCTAGGTGCTGTCCCTACTTTAAAGCCCAGAGCTTGAGAGACTAATATTTTTCCAGAACCATTTTTACTCTACTCAGAAGCTTTCTCTTTGTTCATTAAACTTTGAGTTTATGATTCTTCACTCGAATATATTATTTGCTGCCATCTTTTATAAGATAGCTGCAGATAAATTATTTAATCTGAACAAATTATTTAATCTGAATGAGCCATTAGTTGGGCTTGAAGTGTTACTGTAACACTGTGTAGTTCTAAGAGGAGACTAGATGTTCTATGTTTGTGTGAGACACAGTGATCCAACTAGGAAGACCAGAAGTTGCCCTGAGAAAAAGACTCACTCACTGGTCGAAAGAGGACACTGGCGTGGGTTCCTGGATGAACATGAGCCCAGGCATTTAAAGATGCCAGTAGTCCTATCCACCAATAATTTTCTCTTAAACGTCAAAAATATTTTGTCCCTGTTGCTGTAGTTTTCTTTTAAAAACAAAAATATTAATTGTGTAGAGAGTGTGTTTAAGAAAGAGGGGGCTAGGTGATGATCACAGCATTTATCTCTAACACAATAAAAATTCAAAATGTTTTTCTCCTACCTTAAATTATGCAAAAATTCCTATTTTGAACTCATGCTAAACAAATTTTTATATCTGGAAAGAGAATGAATAGACAGTCCGTACTGTTGAAGATGTCCATTAAATGGGTCATCAAGCCTGTCTTCCTGAAAAATAACTGACCTCTTTTGTGCTTTCCTTCCACATGGAAAAGGAGCTCATTGCCTTGGGACTGTGCAATTCTATTGGCTCACTCTTCCAGACTTTTTCAATTTCATGCTCCTTGTCTCGAAGCCTTGTTCAGGAGGGAACTGGAGGGAAGACACAGGTGTGTATGCCGCTGGCACCTAAGGTCTGGTGATTTGCATGATAAACTAATCTCCTGATTATATTCTGCCTGAAGATCCATGCTCCAGTGAGCTGTGTATGAATCAGAGAAAGGCATGATTGTTGAAGCAAATCACAAGGAACTGAATCTACAGAAAAGGAGTATATTCACCAGTCAAATCAAAAAAATTAACACTCCTGGCTACCAGTAAACCTCAAGGTTCAGACATAGGATGTTGTCATGAAAGCCTGAGAGTGAGTGTGGGCAGATTGCCAGCCCCGTTCCATAGAACTTTCTGCAGTGATGGAAATGTTCGATATTTGTACTGTCCAGTATGGCAGCCACTAGTCACATGACCTTCTCGAGCACTTGAAATGTGGCTAGCGCAACCAAGACCTGAATTTTTAATTTTATTTAATTTACTTTTTACAAATGAAATAACCACACGTGGCTACTGCAAATGGACAGCAAAGCCATGTCTGAACTCTTCTGGCCCCTGTGTGTCTTAGGTCTGCACCATATCTCCTTTTCTCCACCACTGCATGGGCATTTCATTCAGAGTCTTTAAGCATTTCAGCTTCTGTTTAAAGGCTAAAAGACTTCCTGGTGGCTCAGCTGGTAAAGAATCCACCTGCAATGTGGTAGACCTGGGTTCAGTCTCTGGGTTAGGAAGATCCCCTGGAGAAGAGAACAGCTGCCCACTCCAGTGTTCTAGCCAGGAGAATTTCATGGACTGTGTAGTCCATGGGGTCACAAAGAGTCGGACATGACTGAGCGACTTTCACCTGAAGGCTCTAAGAGGAACCAAAACCTCAGAAACAGTGGGAAACAGTTACAGGTTTATGTAATGGTATGGCTGACTTATGTGAAGCCATATCTTTCCATAGTGATTTTCAAGAGACTAAGAGGAACCTATGTCCCACTTTTCACTCAAGTCTCCTAAAAGCCCCTTCCATGTGTCTTTTCTCTTCCAGCTTGCAGGTTGTTTGGCTTCACTAATGATTCTGCTGGTCATATTAGCCACTGGATTTCTCTTTGAATCACTACCTCAGGTGTGTACCTTGGACTTGGTGAGAGGTTTTTCCATGTGTAGAGATTTTACAGTTTTGTTAGTTGATATATTTGTGACTCTCGTGGGTTTTTACTATAACCCTAGTAGGGTAGTAGCAAAAAGGGTCAACACTAGGGTCAATATCCTCTTCCGCAATCTGCCAACACGGACCTACGGGAAGCCTTCTCAACATCTCTGGTTCTGTTTCCTTATCCACAAAGTGGAGGTTTGGGTTTGGCTTATCTCCAAGGTCCCTTCTCTCTGATCTTCTATGACCTTATACTTCTATTAAAAATTTGAGATGGCCTACACTCATAAAACATTTAATCTAGTAGAACTTAGGAACAATATAGAGTAGAAAACTCATGATGCAGGAAGACCATGGGGGAAATCATTCCTTGAGTACCATTGAATGCTAAACCTCCTGGCCACCATACAGGTTTGCTACTAGGATCTAAACCTGGTTTTCCAGGGCCATTTTAGCTAACCAAGTCCTGAAAATCCAGGTATTCTTGGCTCCAAGTGTACCATGACTGCTGTGTAGGAAGTGAGTGGAGAGAGGATGTGGGGAGGGCAGCAGGAGGACAGTGAGGAGCCAGCAAGGCTCCTGAGGACACAGTGTATCAGGGGGTCTCTGGACACAAGAGGAGAGGCAAGTGTGGATGTGCTGTGTTTCAGGCTGTGCTGTCGGCCATTGTGATCGTCAACCTGAAAGGAATGTTTATGCAATTCTCAGATCTCCCCTTTTTCTGGAGAACCAGCAAAATAGAGCTGGTAAGTAACAAAAGTGATTGTTAGGTGAGTATGTCATAGCAACAAATGAGTATGTCATAGCAACAAATGAATTGTTGCTGGTAAAAATGTGAGAAAGATAAGTTACTGTGGCCAGTTATTATATGCAGTATCCAGTTAAGCAAGGCTAAGTACTGTATGTGTGTGTGTGTGTGTGTGTGTGTGAGACTCAGGAAGTTTTTCACATGATTCTACCTAAACCTCTCTGTCTTTTGTTTAGACCATCTGGCTTACCACTTTTGTTTCCTCCTTGTTCCTGGGACTGGACTATGGTTTGATTACTGCTGTGATCATCGCACTGCTGACTGTGATTTACAGAACACAGAGGTGAGAGTGCAGATTGGCTTGGTTGTGTTTTCTGCCTGACACTTCAACAGTGACTTTAGATACAGACCAAAGCTCAACCTGGTCAAAGAAAGCTCTTTGATTACTTCTGGTCTGCGTGAGAGGGAGCTGAGGACTCACTGGGCTTGCTGGCTAAATAAACAAAATGACAAATGAAAAACTCAATAGGATGTTGCCAGATGCTCTATTCTGTCACAGTGTATAATTACATTAGTGACTTTTTGAAAAGAGCCCAATTTGTCTCACGGTTCCTCCCACTCCAGCCCCTGTGGCCCCCTGGCTTCCTTGCGCTCTTCTGAATGAACTATGTATTCTTGCAGTCTTTGGCACTGAGTGCTGACATAGGTTTTGATGATGTGGAGCAGACTCTGGCAGCAAGTTACCATATGTGGGGCTTCAGCTGCTCCTTCCTCCACCCTGAACTGTTATCACCTGTCATCTCTTCTCCTAGCAGGAAGCTGAGCCCAATGGAGAAGGTATAAAAGAACTTTTTTTAAAAAAAATAGTGTATTCATGATAAATAAATAACTCACTACGAAGAAAAAATAAAGAAATATTGTTTCCAAATAGCCTGACTTTGGAGTCAGACAACCCTGGATTCAAGTCCCGGCTTTCACCCTCTATATACTCTGTCATTTTACATGACAGCGTCGGTCTCTGCCTCTATAAAATGAGTCTAATGCTTGCTCCCTCAGAGAGTCACAGTGAGGTTCAGATGAGGATAATGCATGTGAAGAGCCTAGCACAGTGCCTGACTCATACTATGCACCCAACAAATTTAACACAGGAGGAATGAAAATGAGGTTAGTCTGCTTTTGCCTGTAGTTGCAAATCATGTGATAGTTCTTAAAGTTTTGATTGTGGTTTATTGAAGAGCTGCTAGATGGAGAATGGTGGGATGCTTCCCACTCTGAAGGAAGGAAATGAGCATTTTCATCAAAAACTACATAAAGGGAAATGTTAACATGTGGAATCTAAACTCAAGATAAGAATTACACTGTTTTCATAACAAACTCTACCCTGTCACTCATTTTTATGTAAAAAGAAGTCCCCTACTTGTTTTCATAAAGACATTATTAGTACATGCAAGATTTCTTTATCTCAGAGCTTTAGTGAACATCATGGTTTTAAAATATCTTTATCTTTTATGATATAGATACAGACAAAGGTCCATATAGCCAAAACTGTGGTTTTTCCAGCAGTCATGTAGGGATGTGAGAGTTGGACCATAAAGAAGGCTGAGCACCAATGAATTGATGCTTTCAAACAATAGTTCTGGAGAAGACTCTTGAGAGTCCCTTGAACAGCAAGGAGATCAAACCAGTCAATCCTAAAGGAAATCAACCCTGAATATTGGAAGGACTGATGCTGAAGCTGAAACTTCAATACTTTGGCCACCTGATGTAAAGAGCTGACTCACTGGAAAAGACCCTGATGCTGGGAAAACTTGAGGGCAGGAGGAGAAAGGGATGACAGAGGATGAGATGGTTGGATGGCATCGCTGACTCAATGGACATGAGTCTGAATGAACTCTGGGAGATAATGAAGGAAAGGGAAGCCTGGCATGCTGCAGTCCATGAGGTCCCAAAGAGTCAGACATGACTTAGCAACTAAACAACAACAAATACCCTTTAAGAAGCCATGGTATAGAATTCAAGATTTTTTTTCACTTTTTTTTTTCACCCAAATAGTAGTTTGTGATTTCTTATCATAAATTTTAAAGTTAGGTTTTTTTTTTAATGCTCTGCTTCTTTTTCTCTCCCAAATGATTTAGTAAAGTTCATTTTTTATGTTTTGTCCCTGTTGGTGATTGGGCTGGGTCTTTGTCGGTTAGAGTTTGGGGAGCCACTACTCAGGCTACTTGTTTGTTTTCAGCTGCTAATCTTTTTCTGTAATTGGAGCAGGCTGTCCAGAGAGGGCTAGTGCTTCATTGGCTTTGCTTGTCTTCCAAACACCCAGATTCCCTCATAGCCAACAAGCTTAAGGGACAGTCAGTTCATCAGCAAATAGTTCAGGATACCTCCTTCCTGTAGGTGATGTGGGCAATGATATAAATGTGACAGAAATTCAGCTTCCCCCCCCACAACTGAGGTGGGGGGAGACATATTAAAATAATTATAAGCTTTTCTTAAAAATTATAATCTTAATTGGATAAATTTTTTTCAAGGAGTTCTATGTTCTCATAGAGATGCTAGGCTAAGGGATATCGCAGTAAATAAAACATGGCCCTTCCATTCAAAAAGGCTTCACTCTCCTAAGAATGATAGATTCATAATGATGATGATGATGCTAATCATGGTAATGAAGTAATGGTGGCATTAAATTAGTGTGGTTATGTGCCTGGCTCTGTGCAAAGATCCATGCTTTGTATCATTTCATCCTTATATACCGATGACTATTAGCATCCCCATTTCACAGATGTGGAAACTTGGGCCTAGATTGATTAAGATCATATAGCAAATGGTAGACAATGATTCAAATATGAGTTTTTGTAAATCCAGAGGCTAATTCTTAAAGAGCATTTTATAATCCATCTTTAAGAAATTGAAATGCATGGTTATAAGTGCTTCAGTAACCATAAGCAAGGTACAAGTGATAATAAGCATAAGAAATGGCCAGATAAAACCCCATCAGAGTTCATAAAGAAAGACTTTCTTGCTCCTTGGGGTGATTAGAAAAGAAACAAGGAGTATTTAGACCTGAGGGTTTTCAGTGCTGCTCCAGCTGGTCGGGAAGACTTTTCCGCATCTGTCTGTTGAAGTCCTCATACACTGAGACCCCGCTCACCCAGCCAGAGAGTGCTCCTCCTCCCCTGTGTGCCCACAGCAGTGCTCTGGTCCTCCAGCACCTCGCATGTCTCCAGGTTACTTGTGTTTTGTGTGGTCCATATGCTAAGTCACTTCAGTTACCTCCAACTCTTTGCTACCCTGTGGACTGTAAATCTCCAGGCTCATCTGTACATGGGATTCTCCAGGCAAGAATACTGCAGTGAGTTGCCACTTCCTCCTCCAGGGCCTCTTCCCGACCCTGGGATCAAACCCTCATCTCTGATGTCTCCTGCTTTGGCAGGCAGGTTCTTTACCACTGTTGCCACCTATGGTCTGTGTGTTAACCCCTACTCACCCCTGCCCCCTGGCAACTAGATTGCAACATATGGACAACATTTTGAGTCTCTTTTAAAAGGTTTTCTCATAATTGTGAACTCAGCTGAGAACCTTTCTTCTTGTCTACAGTATGTTCTTGGTGTTATATTTGTCCACAGTCATCACTAGACTGTGAGCATGAGCAACTTAATTGTAGAGGTGAGATTCCTGGAGCCCAGAACCAGCACATGATTGTGTGTTCTCTGAATGTTTGTTGAGGGAACCCACCTAGAAAAACCTGTGACATTTCTGCTGTAGATTCTAACTCACAAAGCAGTTGTACATACATGCTGAGGAATACCAGAGCATGGTAACAAGGTCATGAAATGTCAAAGAAAAGACCTTGAGCCATATTCTGGGTCTGCCAAGCTCTCTAACTTGAACAGCTTACCTAACCCCACTGGACTTCAGTTTCTCTTCCACATGATGGCAGAAATAAACCCAGTATATGTTTAATGGGCTATAATAAGGTAATATCAGATGTTTAAGAAATAGTACCTATCATCATTTCACTGTCTACTTTGATCCAGACTGTAAAGATATAGGAATTTGTGTTCTTGAAAAATAATGTTTAAAATCTCTTCATTTGGGACTTTGTTAGCAGTCCAGTAGCTAAGACTCTACACTCCCAATGCAAGGGCAATGTTCAATTCCTGGTCAAGGAACACAAAATCTCACATGCTGTGAGAGAGAGTCCACATGCTGCAACTAAAGATCTCCCATCCCACTGTGCAGATGAAAGATCCCACATCCCACAGCTAAGGCCCAGCACAGCCAAAGAAATCAATAAATAATTTTTTTTTAATCTACTCACTTGCTATTATTTTCTCCCATTCTGAGGGTTGTCCTTTCACCTTATTTATAGTTTCCTTTGCTATGCAAAAGCCTTTATGTTTAAGTAGGTCCCACTTGTCTATTTTTGTTTTTATCTCCTTTATTCTAGAAGGTGGGTCATAGAGGATCTTGCTGTGATTTATGTCATAGAGTGTTCTGCCTATGTTTTCCTCTGTGAGTTTTATAGTTTCTGGTCTTATGTTTAGGTCTTTAATCCATTTTGAGTTTATCTTTGTATATGCTGTTATGAAGCGTTCTAATTTCATTGTTTTACACATAGCTGTCTAATTTTCCCAGTGCCTCTTATTGAAGAGACTGTCTTTTCCCCACTGTATATTCTTGACTCCTTTGTCAAAGATAAGGTGCCCATAGGTGCATGGTTCATCTCTGGGCTTCTATCTTGTTCCACTGGTCTGTGTTTCTGTTTTTGGGCCAGTATCATGTTGTCTTGGTGACTGTAGCTTTGTAGTATAATCTGAGGTCAGGAAGGTTGATTCCTCCAGCTTCATTCTTCTTTTTCAAGATTGCTTTGCCTATGTGAAGTCTTTTGTGTTTCTATACAAATTGTGAAGTTTTTTGTTCTAGTTCTGTGAAAAATGCCATTGGTAATTTGACAGGGATTGCATTGAATCTGTAGTCTGCATTTGGTAGTATAGTCGTTTTCACAATATTGATTCTTCCAACCCAGCAACATGGACTATCTTTCCATCTGTTTTACATCATCTTTGATTTCTTTCATAAGAGTCTTAATAACTTTCTGTATACAACTCTTTGATTCTGTAGGTAGGTTTACTGCTAGGTATTTTCTTTTTGTTGCAATAATTTTCTGATTTTTATGTTGTTAGTGTGTAGGAATACAAATAATAGCAAGTGAAACAACTGATGAAGCATTAATTTACAAATTATACAAGCAGCTCATGCAACCCAACACCAGAAAAACAAGCACCCCAATCAAAAAGTAGGCAGAAGATGACCTAAACAGACATTTCTCCAAAGAAGACATACAAATGGCTGATAAACACATGAAAAGATGCTCAACATCACTCATTATTACAGAAATGCAAATCAAAACTACAATGAGATACTACCTCACACTTGTCAGAATGGCCATCATCAAAAAATCTACAAATAATAAATGCTGGAGAGGGGGTGGAGAAAAAGAACCTTCTTTCACTATTGGTGGGAATGTAAATTGATACAGCAACTATGGAATACAGTATGGTGATCCCTTAAAAAACTAGGAATAAAACTCCCATATGACTCAACAATCCCATTTCTGGGCATATACCCTGAGAAAACCATAATTGAAAAAGACAAGTACCCCAGCTATTTACAATAGCTAGGACATGGAAGCAACCTAGATGTCCGTAAACAGATGAATGGATAAAGAAGCTGTGGTACAAAGCTGTGGTACATATATACAATGGAATATAACTCGGCCATAAAAAGGAACATATTTGAGTCAGTTCTAAAGAAGTGGATGAACCTAGAGCCTATTATACAGAGTGGAGTAAGCAGAAAGAGAAAAACAAGTATTAACGCATATACGTGGAATCTACAAAAGTGGTACTGATGAGCCTATTTGCAGGACAGCAGTTAAGACGCATACATAAAGAACAGACTTGTGGACACAGAGAGGCGGGGAGGAGACGGTGGGACAGATCGAGAGAGCAGCATGGAAACATATACGCTACCATATGTGAAACAGACAGCCAGTGGGAATTTGCAGTATGACTAGGGAACTCAAACCAGGGCTATGTGACAACCTAGAGGGGTGGGATGAGGAGGGAGGTGGGAGGGAGGGTCAAGAGGGAGGAGAGATATGTATACCTATGGCTGATATATGTTGATACACAGCAGAAACCAACATAATATTGTAAAGCAATTGTCCTTCAATTAAATATAAATTTTTAAAAAATCTATTCACACTAAACTTAAGGAAACTCCTATGCTGATTTGAATTTTTTGTTTTCTCCCCACACCTTATGTTGATCCTCCAACCTCTTGCTCCACAAGTCAGTTCTCTTATTTCAAATAAAATGAAAATCCCCTCTCCTGCTTCAGAATTAGAGCAGGAAGATAATTCTGTGTACCGAGTGACATGAAATCATGTCCCAGACGTGGTTTGAACTCTGCACAGCTCATTTTACCTCCCATATTTAAATCCTTAAGTCATTTGTCTGCAACAGATTGTGTGTATAATATGTGGATGGTATATACCAGCATGTGTGTGGTGTTATGTGTGTGTGTATGTGGTGTGAGGCATATGTGCTGTGTATGTAAATTGTATATGTGTGAGGTGTATGTAGGTGGGGGGTGTGGGATGTGTTAGGTTTGGGATGGTACTGGGAATGCAAATTTAAGTGGAGCCCTTCTGAAAAGGGACCATAAAAGGACCAAATAAACAAAAAGAGAAAAGAACCAAGTATCCCTGAAGTCACTAGCAAATCCATACCGGATTTGCAAATGTGCAGAATCTTGTGTTTCCATCACTACCTGAACGTCAGCATGATAATACTCCTTCTCTGTCTGCAGTCCAAGCTACAAAGTCCTTGGGCAGCTTCCTGACACTGATGTGTACATTGATATAGATGCGTATGAGGAGGTAGGTCCTTTTTTCTATCACTTTAAATGGTTGTAAGCATATGTTGTGATTGGCTAATTATTATTTTTACTCAGGATAGAGAGTTAGGGGTGGAGATGTGGAAAGTGTGGTGGTCAGAGTGAAAAGTCTGAACTTCCATTTGCTGTCTGGATTCAGTTTTATAGTTTATACTATACATCAGTTACACAGTCTCTTAATATTTATTTTTCCTCTTTTTTAATGAGGATAAATATATATTCTTGGACTTAAAGTATATGTTTACAAAATACCAAGACTGTTTGCCAGGGTGGTCTGTATGTGCGTGATTTCCTTCTGATGAATTCAAAGGGGTGATAAAATTCTAACATTAACCGTGTACAATGTAGGTGGTGGAGCTGTGGAATTCTTTTTTTTTTCTGCTTCATTTTTAGTGGTTAAAACCATGGCTTAAAATATCCTTGACTTTGAATTTTCTTTTCTGATGTGGAATCTCTTATGTAGAATCTTTTACAAAGTCTTCTTAAACTAGTTTTATCTGTTTGTTTTGTGTTTGGGAAGAATTTCTCAGACTCACTGTAAGATATTAATAAATTAGACTGCTAGTAGGATTGGTGTATTTTCCCCTTCCAAAGAATTATGTGCTTGATTACCTGTTTCCATCTGCATTCCAGAATTTCACGAGGCTTCTTGATATAATTTTCACCTGAGTCTGTTTTGACTCCTACCTACATTCTGTGAATAAACCAATATACACTTCTGTTCATTTTATGTGACTGCTTCTCACAGTTTGAGTGGCAGCTCCCCTCTCCTAGATTCGCTTTAAGTTTCTTCTTTGTATTTTATGGTTTAAAAAAAAATGAAACAAAGACTTTTAAAAGAAATGGGAAGATGTGCATTTTTAAAGGCCTTCCATTCAACATGCCTTCCTTCAGAACATGAGTAGGTCAGCTAGACTGACATTTTATTTAAACTCTGTCAAAGGGTCCTTGGCAACATCTGTATTAATTTTCAAGTTGGAAAAGGGAGGCAGTTGAAGTTTTGATTCTGAAATATTTCCATATATTAAATTCACTGACATTTTATTTTTCAGGTGAAAGAAATTCCTGGAATAAAAATATTCCAAATAAATGCCCCAATTTACTATGCAAATAGTGACTTATATAGCAATGCATTAAAAAGAAAGGTGAGTCACAAGGAATTAAGAGTGATTATTTCTGAGAAAGGAATCTAAAGATTGATAGGCATGTGAGGGTCACTTACATGTCTCTATATATCATTTATACGATTTCATTCTCTGCATCTCTATTTTTTAAAATTATAGTAAAATGTAACAAAATTTATCATTTTAATGATTTGCAATTATACAAGGCAGTGGATGGAATTAAGTACGTTTCAATTGTTGGCTAACCAACACCACTATTCTTTCTCTTTTAATATATACATATAGTTGTTTCAGAAATATTTAGAAAAAAAATTAAGTTTCTTATTCTTGGGAATACATGGATTCCTTTGGTCATGATTAGTACTCCACCCCACACTATCTACTAAAGAGGAAAACCTCCCAGTCAACCCTGCTGCTGCTAAGTCACTTCAGTTGTATCTGACTCTGTGTGACCCCATAGACGGCAGCCCACCAGGCTCCGCCGTCCCTGGGATTCTCCAGGCAAGAACACTGGAGTGGGTTGCCATTTCCTTCTCCAGTGCATGAAAGTGAAAAGTGAAAGTGAAGTCGCTTAGTTGTGTCTGACTCTTAGCAACCTCATGGACTGCAGCCTACCAGGCTCCTCTGTCCATGGGATTTTCCAGGCAAGAGTACTGGAGTGGGTCGCCAGTGCCTTCTCCACCCAGTCAACCCACAGTCTCTTAAATATAAAAATCTGAGAGATCTAAGTTTGAAAAACACTACTTTAAAAATATTTTTAGGGACTTCCCTGGTGGTCCAGTGGGTTAAGACTTTGCTTTCCAGTGCTTGGGGGTGTGGGTTCGATTCCTGGTCGGGAAGTAAAGATATCCCACATGCCTTGTGGCCAAAAACCAAAGCTTTCAACAGAACTAGAATTGTAACAAATTGAATAAAGACCTTAAAAGAATGGTCTACATTAAAATTCTCTTTAATATTTAGCTTCTGGCTGTCTTGAATCAAGACCAAGAATAAGAAAAGTTACCAATGTTCTTTTAATGAGGGAGTAACCCAGTTCAGGGCATTTGAGGGAGAGGGAGAGCAAGGGTTAGGGTGATAACTTGGCATAGAAAACAATCAGATGGAGAGAATTAAAGATTAATTGCTTTGGGTGGATTCTGGGAGCAAGAAGTGATTTTTGCATTTATTGCCCTCTGTAAAGACTGGAGTGAACCCAGCCTTCATAATGGGAGCAAGAAGAAAGGCGATGAGGAAGTATGCTAAGGAAGTTGGAAATGCCAACATGGCCAATGCGACCGTAGTCAAAGGGGTGAGTAGTCCCTTCACTGCAATTTTCCTTTGTCTCTTGATCTGCGTGCTCCCCCTTTACTCTTGATCTGCATGCCCCTCACCTTTTAACACAGCATGAAGTCCCTAAAATAGGAAAGCTTAGAAATAAGGTAAGTATCCTTTATATATTAAAAATACATAATAAGGTCAGTTATGAGAATGCTTCTGAAATAAGTAGTGATAGGAGCCAGGAAAACGTGATTTTTAGAAATGAAAATCACATCAGATCAGATCAGTCGCTCAGTCGTGTCCGACTCTTTGCGACCCCATGAATCGCAGCACGCCAGGCCTCCCTGTCCATCACCAACTCCCGGAGTTCACTCAGACTCAAGTCCATCGAGTCAGCGATGCCATCCAGCCATCTCATCCTCTGTCACCCCCTTCTCCTCCTGCCCCCAATCCCTCCCAGCATCAGAGTCTTTTCCAATGAGTCAACTCTTCCCATGAGGTGGCCAAAGTACTGGAGATTCAGCTTTAGCATCATTCCTTCCAAAGAAATCCCAGGGCTGATCTCCTTCAGAATGGACTGGTTGCATAATAAATGTTACTATTATTACTTTGTCAGAAATTCATTCAGCTGATAGTACAAAAAAACCTCAAAGACTGGTTTTTGCTGTTTGGTCTTATGGTAACTGTGATCTGTCATGTTGAAATTAATAAGACTATTTTAGAAGTGAGAGGAAAATGGATATGAATACTAAAGAAAGTGGTTTCATTGGACAATAGAGGAAAAGAAGGAAGAATAAAGAAATAGCTAAAATTGAATATTGTGTACATATCCTTTTTTGTCATAGACAAGGCTGGAATATAGTGAGTAATTTAGAAGAGATCTGCTATAATAGAAACTGGAGAATATAAGGACTAATTTTCCTCTTATAAATCTTTCTCAGAACCAAAATATGAGTTGTTTATAGAATTCTGGTTTGGTTTGATTTTGACGTAGGATGCTGAAGTAGATGGAGAAGATGGCACCAAGCCTGAGGAAGACGAGAATGAAATAAAATACCCCCCAATAGTCATCAAGAGCACACTTCCTGAGGAACTGCAAAGATTTATGCCCCCAGGGGATAACATCCACACCATCATTCTGGATTTTACGCAAGTCAATTTTATTGATTCTGTTGGTGTAAAAACTCTGGCAGGGGTAAGCATCATCTTCAAGGAGTCTTTTAAGGATAATATCTCTGTGCCCAGAATCACCATCAGTTAAATCAGAAAACTGAACTAGGGTTTCCAGCTCTCAAAATTTGGTTGCTGTTGCTTTTGTTTTTCAACTTTTTGTTGTTAAAAGAACAAAAATATATAAAAGTAAAGACAGAGTATAGTGAACCCCCTGTAACCATCACTCAGCCTCAACAATTATCAATTCATGGCCAATTTTGTTTCGTTTATCCCCCACACTCACTTTCCCCTCCTCTTATTTTGAAGCACATCTCAGTCATCATATAATCTATAAATATTTTAGTATATATCTCTTTGAGAAGATTTTTTAAAAGTCATTACCATAATGATTTTATTACACCTGAATAAAATTTAACAAGAATTCTTCAATGTTCCAAGTCATCACTGTTGATATAAAAATCAAACAAAAGGCAAATTTTAAATGATTAGTTCAAAATGTATAATTTTTGAAGCAAAGTCGCTCAAGTGAATGAACCAGAGCATCTTATATCACTAAATACATATTAGTAGAAAGAAACTTCTCTTGACACCTCACAGAGTCAAGAGAAACTAAACTTTATTTCAACGTTCTTACAGATTGTGAAAGAATATGGAGATGTCGGTATTTATGTATATTTAGCAGGATGCAGTGGTGAGTACAATTTTAGAATGGGGAGGCATTTTATTTATTTATTTATGAAACAGAATTTATATTACATTTATTTATAATAATTTTTGTTATAAAAAAACTAAACAGCATCCATGAAGAGAAAACTTCATCTCTTTGCATCCTTGGGGGAGGCATTTTAACATTTTGGTTTTGTTTCCTTTTTTTTAATAACTACACTTGGAAGAATTTTCCCTTAATTTTAGTTTTGGCGAAAATGAAAATTATTCTTCTGAAAATTACTCTGAAGCTAAGCTTTGAAATTAGCCACTTAACAGGCACTAACGTTCCTGGGTCACTTGCGGCAGGCCTCTTGTACTGAAGTTTGAGGAAAGGAGTTAGTAGACCACGGTGAAGGAGTTGTGGGTTTTTTTAGTAATCATGTTTTTAATGGCTGCCATAACAAAGTTATATAAAATCATTTAAGTGTTTTACCATGCAATGCCTGCTATTTTTAATATAAATTTTGGTTAAAACAGTACTTGAAAATTAAATCCACCTAAAGGCTTCACTTTTCACCTACCAGAATGGCAAAAATCGGAAATGTTTGACAGCAGGCTCTGCGGGCTGGCTGTGGAGGATAGGAACCCTGACATTGCTGGTGGGAGTGCAGACTGCAGCAGCCTCTACGGAGAGCAGACCAGCATTTCCTTTCCAAATTACAAATTCATTTTTACCTTTAACCCAGAAAATCCAGCAATATGCTACACACACTCAAAATGACACATTACATGATTAATCATCACAGTATACAAAAACAAAAGGCCAAAATCAATTTGTGTCAAACAGAAGGGGCCAGTTAAATAAACCATACATAGAACACTGTGTAATGGTAAAAAAAAAAAAAATATATGAGTGAAAAGATTAAGTGTAAAAAAAAAAATACAGAATTATATGTATGTGTATAGATACACATATATACATACACATACATACCAAAAGATAATGCTATCTTTTGGGTAATGGAAAATAAAATAAATATATACTTACATTTACATCTGCATAAAGACATACTGAAAGAATACACAAGAATATAATAAAAGTGGCTTCCTTGACCAGGGGAGTGATGTCATGAGGACAAGTATTGGGGTGAGATTTTTTACTTTATATCATTTTAATATTTTATGTGAAAGTGTTATTTTTTTTAATGTTTAAGACTGACACCCAGAGTGTGGGCTAACTTTCCCTTTTTCTTTTATAGCCCAAGTTGTGAATGACCTCACTCGAAATCGATTCTTTGAAAATCCTGCCTTACTGGAGCTGCTGTTTCACAGCATTCACGACGCAGTCTTAGGCAGCCAAGCCCGAGAAGCGCTTGCCGAACAGGAAGGCTCGGCTGTTCCTCCCCAGGAGGACTCCGAGCCCAATGCCACTCCCGAGGCCTAGACGAGGAATTCAGCCTGCCATGGGGTATGAGCCTCTCGTGATTATTAACCTACATGCTTTAAGTACTAGACTCTACGTTGTCCCCCACCCCGCCACCCCCGCCACCGAGGGTAAATACTAGTAGTCAAGGCTTGATTTGGAGGGTGAATGACACACAGCAAGATGTATCTTACTTGTATTTTTTAATTGACTATTTCAAAAATGTTGGCCTCTTGCCTGCCTTTATTGTTCAATGACATTTCTGTTACTTTTTAGTATTATCTTTATGAGCCAAGCACTTAAAAATGTATTTAAGTACTTTATCCACAAATCAGATATGCCGTCACCAGATGGGTAATAGTACTTAGTTTTTCTTCTTGTTGATCTACAGACTTTCTGTAATCAGTTACCTCATGAAAGTGGTGAACTCACAATTTTTAGAAGTTCTTCTTTTAAAATAACTATTTATTGTAATAGAAGCAGTATAAGTACATTGGGGAAAATTAGAAAAGATAAACAAAAATAAGGAGAACCTTACATTACCACCAAAGATTAGTGCTAACACTTTAATGCATATTCTTCCAGATCTTTTTCTATTCATATAATTTACATCTTTTAACCAAAATAAGATTATACTCTATGTAGTGTTCTGTAACCTATTTTTTTTTTCAGTCCACAATTTCTGCTTTCTCATTCTAACCATATTCAAAGTTCCCCAAGTGTCCCCACATTTGTAGTTGGTTTATCCAAGCTAGTATTCAGTCTATCGGAGAAGGCAATGGCACCCCACTCCAGTACTTTTGCCTGGAAAATCCCTCCTCCATGGATGGAGGAGCCTGGTAGGGTGCAGTCCATGGGGTCACTAAGAGTCAGACACGACTGAGCGACTTCACTTTCACTTTTCACTTTCAGGTATTGGAGAAGGAAATGGCAACCCACTCCAGTGTTCTTGCCTGGAGAATCCCAGGGATGGGGGAGCCTGGTGGGCTGCCGTCTATGGGGTCGCACAGAGTCGGACACAACTGAAGCGACTTAGCAGCAGCAGCATTCAGTCTGTGACCTTACACTACAAATGGTCATGTCCCTCTAAGTCTCAGAAGTCTATCTTAACCTAGCACTGTCCCTTTATTTATGACATGGACTTGTTAAAGGGAGTTGGAGCAGTTGTATAGAATCCCATCTTGTGAATGTGTCCACTTGCTTTTTCAAGATGTTATTTAGCTTGTCCCTCCATTTCCTGAACTACCTATAATCTAGAAGTTGTATCTAACTAAAGGCTTCATGAATTTGAATAAAACATTTTTTTGCTAGAATATATCATAGATGAGACACATGCTTCAAATCACATCACAACAGAAAACAAATAATATCTTGTTGATCTACCATTAATGAGGCTAAAATAAATCATGGGATTAATGTGACAACCATCCCCCAATTACATTTTCTCCTTTGTGACTAGTGAGTTATCTGTGTGGTTCCTTTAGCATTGAATGAATGCTCAGTTCTCCATTAGCCATTCACCCAGGATTTTTAACGTTTAGTAATAGTTCTTGCCTTAATCAGCAATTTTATTAAGGGTTTGTGAATTTTTTTTTCTCTAATTCTCTCCTAGTAATTTTCTCTCAACTTGAATTATTTGATCATCCTTAAATATAGTTCTTACTTGAAATCCAGGTTAAATGTTTTATTTTTTATGCTTAATTATCAACTTCGAAGTAAGGAGTTGGTTTAATAGATGATGACAGATTAAGTTCTTTTAGGTTTCTCTTTTTTGGTATAATTATAGATTCATGAATTTTTGTAGTTTTAATGTCTTTCAGTCTATCATAGTTATTCTTTTTGGTTTTCAAATCATCACACCTGTGGCCAGTAGGACCCCCCATAGAAGTTTTGCTGTTGCTGCTAATAGTGAAGTAGCCTTCAGGACCCTGTATTTTAGAAATCTAACCAAATCCTGGTTAGATTTGTATAGTTATCTATAACCATACAGATAACTGAGTATTATCCTTCTAAGTCCATAGAGTTATCAGTTAATTCTTCATCAAACTCAGTTTTAGCCAATGAGTGAGTAAAAAGCTATTTCAAGCATTTTTCTTTATAGCTGTTCAAAAGGAGACCTTTAAGCCAATATATGTCATCAGTTCTTGTTCCTATAATTCCAACCACGAGGTCACTCCAAATCACAGCACAAGTATTAGCCAATCTGCTTAAAGCCTCATCTGCTAAGATTTCCTGCTAATGTTTTATCTTTTTTATGAGTTTCCTTACTGACTCCTTATTTTAGTTTTCAGGAAGAAAACACTTTGAGGAGAAAAGTACATCAGGAAAGGACTAGATTAACATGAGTCTACTCCAAACCAAACCCTATGGTTTATTACTTTAACTCCTATCAGGTTTCTCAATGACTTTACTAATTTAATTCAAAGTAGTCCCCCTCCTTTATAACTGATACTGTATCTAGATCTAGAGTGAAATTAAATTTGCATCCAGTTGTTTCCTTTGCACTCATCACACACAAGATCAAATACATCTGCCTTCTGAAAGAGCATGTAGTTGTAGAACCTCAGCTTACACTGGAAACTTTTGTATAAAGGCTTGATCATTTCAGCCATTAAAGTAGAGCTCAAGGATTTTAAATAATGTTACACAATATTTTATTGCATAATCTTAGCATTAATTTTCAATAAATGCTTTACACACAGCATATACTCAAGTCTTGGTTGGTGATAGACTGCAAGTAGTATACAGGAAAAGTACCATCCATAGCTTACAAATTTGTATTTAACTTTTCTGCCCTTTAATTTTTAACCTACTCTGAAGAGAATTCTACCATGTACATAAAAAACACTGAAGTCTTACTGAGGAAAAGTGTGTTTTTCTGCATGCCTCTGATAACATAAGAATGCATTTCAAAATGTAATCTACATGTAAATATTTTGGAATTTTTTGGGTTATTTCGTATAGTGGGAAGTTTCCTGACCTTTTTATACTTACAATCAAGTTTTATCTCTACCTCATTCTTTCTGGACCTTAAAAGCTATGTATCCTTCTATGTCTGTATGTGTATGTTTCTGTTTTTCAGCCCAGGTTCAAATTCAGATTCTTATTGCCCTATCAAAGAGCATAATCCATACTGATAGATATAGGGACTGCTGCTAAGTCGCTTCAGTCGTGCCCGACTCTGTGCGACCCCATAGACGGCAGCCCACCAGGCTCCGCCGTCCCTGGGATTCTCCAGGCAAGAACACTGGAGTGGGGTGCCATTTCCTTCTCCAGATATAGGGACTAGACTACTATGTTTTATGGCAGTATGGGAACGCCTTGTTTTCAGGAAGGTCCCAGATAGTGAAGTTGTCTTTCTCAAATCCTCTGCCAATATGACCATGGTTTATCTCTGTCTCACAGTTGGATGGAATACGTTTGCAAACAGTTGTGAACCAGGGCCCAGGAAACTCCTCATTCGTGTCATAGACACTGACTGTACAATCATATAGCAGCTGAGAGTGGGATCTCAATGCGAGTCTCATCTGCAGTGAGATTCAGTGAAGGGAATGGATCCTCTGCAAGCCCTACGAGCTCATTTTGTAGTTTTCAGGTAACATCTAAAATATCCACTCCCTGTATTTGGTCCTGCATCCTTACCTGTACCTAACAGAGAAAGGAGATGCCTGCCTACAAAGGTCCATGTTGAGAAAATGAGACCGCCCTCTCATGTGACTGGAGAGGGTAGCAAACTGAGAGTCTGCCCCCCAGGGGGCAGGTGTGTGTTGATGTTGGGAGGTGCCCTTGAGTGGGAATGAGGAAGGAAGGTTATGATGGTGAAGAAGCCCGCCCTTTTAATCAGTTTAAATCCTAAAATCAAACCCAACTTCCTTGGTGTTAGACTGTATGCTTTAGTGAGTGCAAAAATGCTGTTGGTTCTTTGTTATTGTACCTTTTAGGAATGCTTTTAGGATTCAGCGTGTAGGTTCTTGATAATGTGGTTTGAATGCTGATAAAAGTTGGTTTGAGGACTGACAAAAGTATCTAATTCTCCAAACATATAGCTGACCAAAATGCATACAATGGTTTTTAATTCCTTCAAATCCCATAGCAAAACGTTCAAAAGCCAGGACTCCAGCAGGTAACTTGCCTGCTCTCTTGACTTGGGTTTAATATAGTTTGAGCATCTCAAAAATCCACTTTGCCTTACCAGGTTTTTCATTGTACTGGTGTATATAGCATTTCAGCTTTATGTTAACCAATGAACCTGAGCTTTGTGGAAAGTAAATTGTATAAATCTAATCACGTTTTTAAAATGTTATTTAAAAGGTCACTGCAGTATTTTTCTGAAGTCAGAAATCCTTTGTATTCTATCAGCATGCTGATACACGTGTAAACATGTGTCTGTACACACAAATACATATTTTATGTGGAGGGAGTTACCAGTGCGTATTTTCTTTTTTAAATGGAATACAGACATGCTACTCTAGTTAGTGTTGATGCTATCTGCATGCGTCTGGGCAGAGACACCCATATTTTTTCAAATAATTCATTGTGTACTGATTTTATGTGTGGCCAGTAGATTTTCATCATGTAACGGAGATGTCAAGATTATTCAGAACCTGTAACAGGTTCAGCCTGAGTACCACATATCCAACTTGAGCTGTTTCAAATTGGTGCATCTGATGTTTGTGGTGATATATGAACAAGTGCTAAGACTTTAGTGTGTTCTAAATGCATACATTGATCAAAACAGTACAAAAACATAAATCTTTAGTATTACAAGCATCACTTGGAAATGGTTCACTTTACTTCATACTTCCTGAAAGACTATAGCAGGTTTAGGGAAAAAAAGCTTTTCTGATCAAGTTCACAATAAAAAGAGAAAGGATGCTGGCTGGATTTTATGAATGAATGGCTTTAATTTTTCTGCTTAAAAATTTTATTTAAAGATTTCAATGCAACACTTAGAGCATTTTCTATGTTGTCAACTTTTTTTGTGAATTACAATGTATCCATCTCTATTTTGCATTACTTGTGAGTACTGAACTACAATAAAAATATTCTTTATTGTGCTTGGGTCTCAGTGTTTGGGAGGGGCACAGAAGGGGGGTTATTGTGGTGAAAGAGGGAGGGAATTTGGTGGTGGCGGTACATGAAATAATTTTAAAATGCTTTGTTTAGGATTCTAATACAACTTTTATTTTAGAAATACTTCAGTGTAGACCAGAATTCTTTTTTTTTTTTTAATTTTATTTTTAAACTTTACAGTATTGTATTAGTTTTGCCAAATGTCGAAATGAATCCGCCACAGGTATACATGTGTTCCCCATCCTGAACCCTCCTCCCTCCCCATACCATCCCTCTGGGTCGTCCCAGTGCACCAGCCCCAAGCATCTAGTATCATGCATTGAACCTGGACTGGCGACTCGTTTCATACATGATATTATACCTGTTTCAATGCCATTCTCCCAAATCTTCCCACCCTCTCCCTCTCCCACAGAGTCCATAAGACTGATCTATACATCAGTGTCTCTTTTGCTGTCTCGTACACAGGGTTATTGTTACCATCTTTCTAAATTCCATATATATGCGTTAGTATACTGTATTGGTGTTTTTCTTTCTGGCTTACTTCACTCTGTATAATAGGCTCCAGTTTCATCCACCTCATTAGAACTGATTTAAATGAATTATTTTTAATGGCTGAGTAATACTCCTAGACCAGAATTCTTATGGAAGCTTTACCAAAATTTTAAACCATTAAATTTATAAAATGAAAATAAGTACTTTTCTGTATAAAGCCAATTCTGGATTTTCTAAATGAATTATTATAATACATATAATAATATGTATTATATATTATTCTAATTTACTACTTTGCTAGTCATTAATATCAACAATCCTTAATTAATTTGAAATCGACTTAAACGGCAAAGCAAAACACATTACATCAGATGCTTCTTACACTTTAAACAAAGTTTAGCCAAAGCTTTATTATTCAACATTGTAGGAAAAAAAAAACTATTGAAACACATGTGATCATGTGCCTTGATGGGCCACTGTGATGAAGGAAGAAAAGTATTATGCCTAGAAGCATCAGTGCTGGCGCAGTTAAACGTGGACTCGAATCTCAGCTCTGCGACAAGGAAACAAGGCAGGAAAATTCTGCATCTGTTAAATCCACCTCACTGGGCAGATATAGTGGCAGACACAGTGAGCTAACATAGGTACAGCACCCTGCCAGCATGTCTAGAACACACGTGGTCAGAGTGAGCACTTTACAATTTGGAACCTTTAAATGGTTAGTGAGTCAAAAAACAGCTTTTCTGTCGAATGGCATTAGATATCACCCTTTATTGTACCGCAGAGAAAAAAAAAAAAGACATCTGGGAAGAAAAAATACCATTTTGAAAACCATTTATTTTGTGTGTGAAATGGTTATTAAGAAATCTGTATACGGTTAGGATTCCAATGAAAAGAAGTGTTTTCGCAAACACCGCCAGGGCTCAGTTGTATGTCATATAGCGGGGAGTAGCACTGAACTTGGCATAGGACTTAATGACCTTATTTACAGCTTCCAAGAAATCCTTCTCAGTAGCAATTTTTCGCCGTGCTCGGATGGCAAACATACCAGCTTCTGTGCAGACGCTTCTAATCTCAGCACCTTTCAAACAAAAAGAAAATAACAGGCTTAAATAAAGCAGCCCAGACAGACAGACCAAAAAACAGAAGCAAGACGTTTCCACCTACCAGTGCTATTTGGACACAGTCGTGCTAACAATTCAAATCTGATATCTCTTTCAACACTCATTGAACGGGCATGAATCTTAAAAATGTGAGTCCGACCCTGAAAATAGGGAAATTAACAATGTTAAAATGGAAAATAGCACAGGAAGGAAAAAATGTCAAGAATCCCTTTTCTACAGTGAAATGATGTTCCCACCTCTAGATCAGGTAAGCTAAACTCAATCTTCCTGTCCAGTCTCCCCGGCCTCATGAGTGCTGGGTCCAGAGTGTCAGGTCTGTTTGTAGCCATCAGCACTTTAATGTTGCCTCGAGGATCAAACCCATCCAGCTGATTGATCAGTTCCAACATGGTCCTCTGCACTTCATTGTCACCCCCAGCACCATCGTCAAAACGAGCCCCTGAGAAGACAGGAGGAAAGACATGATCTTCACATTCACTCAGAGAAGCACTCTCTGGGGAATATCATGCCCTCCAGCCCAAAGGAACCTCTCAGTTGTAAGTAAATTCTGTAAGAATAGCCTGCTTTACACAAAACTAATTAAAAGGGTTCATCATAGGTTTATTTAACACAGGTTCCTTTAAATAAGTATTTTTTTTAAATCTTCTTTAAGCAATTTTGGTTTTTAAGTCACTCAAGAACACCTCTTTTATTTGACACAATATACACCTGGACTAGGTAACAAAAATACATGCAAACTTTAGCACTATAATGGTATTTGATTATATGTAAGAAAATGCCATGCTTTTTTAAAACTGTCAAAAATATGGCTAAATCCATAATACAGTAGAACTGTAACAGCTTACTATCACACCAATTTGGATACATTAGAATACTCTATAGTGTCAAGACTTGCCTTCATTTCAATCAGAATACCACAAAACAAGACCTCCAAATATATATATTTTCATTTTAAAGTTGTACAAATACATACTGTTGCATTAATGTATTATGTACAGTATCAAGCACCAAAATGAAAAATTGTTAAATGAGATTAAATATGAGCCAAAATCCCAGTATTTTCTTCTAGTACCCTAATACAGTTTTATACAAAACTGTACCCTAATATGGACTTCCCTGATGGCTCAGAAGGTAAAGCGTCTGTCTGCAATGCAGGAGACCCGGGTTCAATCCCTGGGTCGGGAAGATCCCCTGGAGAAGGAATGGCAACCCACTCCAGTACTATTGCCTGGAAAATCCCATGGACAGAGGAGCCTGGTAGGCTACAGTCCATGGGGCCACAAAGAGTCTGACACGACTGAGCGACTTCACCTTCACCCTAATACAGTTTTATATAAAATCCACTTTGGAACCACAGATTCAGAGCATCCTCACATCATAAGGCTTATTCCAAAGGTATTACAAAAATGACATCAGGGTCACCACACCACATCTACAGATGGGTCAAATTACAGCCCTTGAACATTTACTAAAGAATGTCCAAAGCCCACAACACCCATCGAGTCTAAAAGCAAGGCTAACAACCACAGTCCCCAAACACTGGTACAGTGTCCACTATATTTTTTTTGTCAGTGAGTTCATTAAATCACAGCTGTTTAGTGATATAACACTTCTGCAGCTAACAGGGACTATTGCTTGTATAGACATAACAACAGCCAAGGAACAAGAGAACAGTATAGAGTTTTCAAAGTCCACCACATTTCTTACTTACTTTAAGCTTCTCAAAAACCCATGAAATAAAGCTGTAATTATTCTTTTTATAAGAGAAGCAAACTGGAGCTCAGAGTTAGTTAAGACAACTTGTTTAGATCGCACAGCTAATATTGTATTTCATCAAATCTATGAAGCCAGTAATATTATTTTATGTACATTTTATGAACTACCAATTAAATTATGCCTCAACTGCTTTCTGATCCAATTAAGTGAAGCTGTATCTCAAGTAAGGAGTTGCCAAAGTGTGAAAATACAAGTTCTGTGAATGAAATTGGGCAAGTTCAAAGATAAAGACTTTGAGAAATATCAATGCTATTTAATGCTTTTCCCCTTTATGTGTAGTCCTACTATTAGATCTGTAGCTCTCATGTGCCAAAGCTCATAACAGAGCTGGAATTAAAATTTCAAACAAGACTAACATATCAGGGACCTTCACACATACTACTGTAGAATCCTCATGAAACTCAGTCTTAAAGTTCTCTGAGATACCATTCATACCTCCAATAGCATCAATTTCATCAAAAAAGATAAGGCAGGCTTTCTTTGTTCTGGCCATTTCAAAGAGCTCTCGAACCATTCGAGCCCCCTAATGAAAAAAATAATTTGTTAATTCAGACCTGGTTTAAAATCTTAATAAGTTATGCTTCAACCTTTTCAGTATTTCCTACAAGTATCCTCAACTGTCATCACCTAAAATTTTTTCACAAAGATTAATGTGTGCTACCTAGTCCATCAAATTAATCTCACTAGGTTTAAAGCACTATTAAGTAATTTCATGATTCTGTACTTATTAAATAGTCAATAACTTTAAGACTTGAAGAGATCAAATTAACATAATTGAATAAAGGTACCATTTCAATCAATAAAACTTGAAGAAATGAAAGAATCTGATCACTTGGCATTTCTGATCACTGAATTTGATTTGTAAGTTTTGATCAAAGAATAAAAGTGTATCTCCACATATGGAGATCCTTTTCTAATTCTCACTGTAAGTATACTAAACATTAATGTTTTAATGTAATATATTCAGCCCTAAACTTACTCCCCAATGAAAAAAACATGTCTGTTTGTATGTGTACCTACACCGCCCCCCACACACATATATAGACAATCTCTGGTCTCTTTATCAAAAGAACATAAAACACGGCCCCTGAAGTGAATATACTTTCTAATACATTCTCTGGGCATTACTGGGGTATTTATCTTATAAACCAAATCTGTAGAAAATGGTGCCCTTCAGTAGGGAGCATACTGATTAAAAATGTTAAGCAGTTGTTTATTTCCAGCTAACTACAAGGGAAGACTAGTGGCTTCTAGACTTCTAACTACTAATTACAATCCATCAGTCAAAACATTTCAGGTCTCAAGCTTTCGATGGGGAATCACCATTTTAATTTCATCTATGCTTTATAAATCTTTCATAGAGCTACATATTCCTTGATTATGATCAATTTACTTTACCTCACCAACATACTTCTGTACAAGTTCAGATCCAATAACTCGAATGAAGCAAGCATCAGTCCTATTAGCAACTGCCCGAGCACAGAGTGTCTTGCCGGTACCCGGTGGACCAAAGAGCAGCACACCCTTGGGAGGCTCAATGCCAAGGTTAACAAATCTCTCTGGCTGTGATGGAGACATAATTTTTACACTTACTATTTCTCTATAATAAAAACAGGACTATCTCTACATCAGTATTTTTAAACCAAAATTATTAAGTCCACAATTTATGTATTTGATCTAAATAAGAATTTTACTTATTCTATGACATAAGATCCAGACTCATTAATACCCAAGGCTGAATGGCTTTTAAAGATATCCTACTATCCAGGGTTAACAAAAACACTTTTCCCCCCTAATTAAAAAAAAAATAAAAGTGTTTAAATAACAAAAGTATTAACTCATATTTAATATCTTGGTTTTTTGCATTATCCCCTAAGCTTAATTTGATTCAATTTAAGCCCATTTCTTCTTGATATCATTAAAACACACTGCTTCTTTTATAATAACCTACCTATAACATATTTAACATACTTATAAAGGTTATATCTCAACCTCCTTTGTCACTCTAAATAGATTTTCCTTTTTTGAATAGGGCTGGCTGCTCAATCCTTTTGCCTTCTCTTCTGCAACTTAACAATTCTCCACACCTTTACCCTCTACCCCATCAAAATTTTTTATTTAGAAAATAAAAATATTTAAAATGAATATATAGGTAGAATTTTACTGCACAGTAGGCAAAAGGCTGTCATATCTTTGTACAAAAAAATTTAAAAAGCAACAGTCTCAGCCACTTACATGAAGCAGTGGGGTCTCAACTACTTCTCGAAGTTTCTCAATCTGTTCCTTACAGCCACCCACATCACTGTATGTAACATCAGGTTTTTCCTCCACCTATGAGAAGGACGAAAGTGTACAACATAGAGCCACACGCTTTTGAATACTAATTATTCTATCCAGTACAGCAGACCCAATACCCTAAAGAAAAATCAAGACTTACACCAAGTAAGAATTTTAATAAAGACTGAATACACTGCCAGTGTCCTAGACTCACAAGCTATACTACTGTTATAACACTAAGTGAGAGACAAACTAGTAAAAGACTGATAAAGACTTTCTCATCTGAAAAATTATTTTTAAAATGTTGGCAACTCTTCAGTATATATGCACACATTAATATTTTTTATTAAAACTTTCAACACTTTTTGAGATGAATGCAATTGTATTCAAATTCATGCCATTCCTTTTCCCTCCCGCAGTTTCTTACCTGCATCATGGTAACTGTTGGGTCAATCTTAGGAGGCAATGGAATGTGAATCTGATACTTATTTCTGTCCACACTAAAGAGATAAAAAAAGATCCTCACTAACACATACAAAAAAATATACTGAATTATCATTGTTCTGTATACATTAATTACATTTACTCACTTAGTCCTTATAACCATGCTAGGGCAAGTGCTTCCTCCACCTACACCATGTTACCTTAAATAGACCAGAAAACTCAACTCTAAAATTCTGTACTTACTTTAATCCTGACATTTGAGGCCATGAAAGGCTAAGTAGGGGTGGGAGGTCAGGAAGCAGATGCAGAAGAAAGGATGTTCAACCACAGTCATCTACTAGATTACCCCCTGGTATTCCATGACACCCAGTTCATTCACTCAAAAGAAAGTCAAGGATGTGAATGTGACATGGCATTTTTAATCAAAGATGAGTATTTACTATAGATAGAAATCTTACCCAACTCTCATCCCTTCTTCAATATCGGTAGGTGCTACCTGATCACTGAGGTCCACCACAAACTTCGCAAACTGCTTCACATTGATAATGTACTTCGGGTCCTCTGAGTCAGCATTGATTATCTTTGTGCATCTAACATGGCAAAAGGCTTGATTAGAGTAAGGAACCTGAACCACTAATCATGAACTGAAGTAACTGGATTCTCTCCTGGGCAAGCAGTACACTACCGAGCAGGTGTAACTGCAGAAACTGGGCCACTGTTAAGGATCCTTCTCTACAGAACATGCTCAATCCCAAAGGTCTGCTCAGCTTTAGTCAAGCCAGTAAAATTTCAGAGGATATATACCCCTGGAAAATTAATCCCAAATAGTTCATAATTAGGAAGTTCCCTTTCTTGATTTTCATAACTATATCCCTTTATTAGTGATTACTCCTCTGTATCTTCAGGTATTCTCCTTTTTATTTTTCTTATTAAAAGATAGTCATCTTGTCATATCATGTAATAAGTGTTTTCATTTTTCCCTGAGTTTATATTTCAAACCCATTTTTACTGTTGCTGCTATTTTTAACTTAAATATATTTCTTCTTATGGGTTATGGTGAAGGTAAATTTGCTATCCCACATACATCACAGGTGGAGAAGGAAATGGCAACCCACTCCAGTGTTCTTGCCTGGAGAATCCCAGGGATGGAGGAGCCTAGTGGGCTACCGTCTATGGGGTCGCACAGAGTCAGACACGACTGAAGCGACTTAGCAGCAGCAGCATACATCACAGGAGAAAGTAATCTATTCCCTATTTGCTATACTATCTGCTTACAGAAGAAACACAAAAACAAACAGAACTTATATGAGAAAAAGCTTATAAGCTATCACAACAAATACAGGGAAATACAAAATAGTCTCTGGAATGTGCATTTAGGCAGAGCTAAGAGTAAGGTAAAGAATGCTTTGTCCTTGCAGCATAAATTGTGGACAGGACTCTGTTTTCTGTTATGAGCCAAAGTCTACCAGGGAAGTATAATTTTATATAAAGTATCCATCACTACTTTATCTAACAGACCGTGCCAACACAGATACAGTTTTAATCCTCAGCTGAGAAAGTACATATACAGGGACCTCAACATGCAGAACATTGAAGTAAGGAGTTTTGAAAACCTGCTCATCCTTAAAAGCAAAGAGAACACTGGCAAAAACAGTCCAGATCAACATTCTCAGAATTCTGGAAATTAACTACAGGTTTGGAAAAAAAAAAAAAAGGCTAAATCCCAGTAAGAACAGTGAGTGTTTTGCATTTAAACTCACTTTAATCCCATAACCCTCTCCCCACCTCTGCGGAAGACTTGAAAGGCAACGGCCTCCCAGACATAGTAAAGGTGGAAACAAGCAGCCTCCCTGAGGGAAGGCAGGGATGAAGAAATGGAGCTCCTCCAAAAGCCCTACCTCAGAGAACTCCTGACCTGTGTGACAGCTGGCTAAAAAGCCCCATTCTCAAGATTTGTTTTTATCTGACCTGACTCAGAGTTCACTGTCTACAGATGCCCTCCCCACAGGGCACTTATTGGAAACAATCAGTGGCAGTTATTTAACATCAACTGGCTGAAGCAGCATTTACCAGTTGGAGATAACAAGAAGCTGACCAAAAAACTTCAAAACAAGAACAGGAACAAACCCTGGGGAAAGGGGAAATCTGAGTTCCAAAATTGACGTCCAGTTTCCATCAAACAGTTATGAGACACAAAGAGAAGTAAGATACGGTCCACACACAGGGGAAAGGCAGTCCAAGGGAAGACACTGGTCTTACCAAACAGAATCTTTGATCCATGTCATAAATGGTTTTTTTGAAAACTAAATGAAATCATGTCTAAAGAATTAGTGGGAAGTGTGAGAACAAGGTTTCACCAAACAGACAATACCGATGAAGAGAGAAACTGGACTGGAATATTATTTGGCTATAAAGAATGATGTTCTGATATAAGCTACAACAAGAATGAAGCTTAAAACATCATGTGAAGCCAAAGTCAGAAACAAAGGGTGATACACTACATGATTACGTTTACATGAAATGTCCAGGATAGGCAAATCCATACGGATAGAGTAGATTAGTAGCTGCCATGTCCAAAGAGAAAGGGGAATAGGGACAGTTCATGTGTTTGGGGTTTCGTTTGGAGGTAGTGAAAACATTCGGCAGAGAGTAAATCAGAAGGTATCAAGAAATGCTGGGGCAAGTGGTAGGAGGGTGGTAGTGGTGGTGCTAACTTGACTGAAAATGAGGCAGGTGTGGAGGTGAGAGGGGAAGGGTAATTAAACGTAAGTGAACCCGCTGCTGACATTCCCTAGACCCCTACCTCCACTGTTCTTCCAAAATATTGGAGACTGGAAACAACAGGAGACAGAAGACAACTTCTCTAGGAAAAATGACCGTCCAAGTGAAAAGATCTAAACATACTGACACTGAAGGCTCCCCAACTAAACATTCAATCATATAAGCTACAGTGATGTTTAGGACAGACATGCTTCACTACTGAATCTAGAGCATCTATCAGCTTTTTTGCCTCCCACTAAAACAGAAGCCCAAAGATTATCAGACATCTAGCATAAAAGACACACACCATGCAAACCAGTACAGCCACTATGGAAGAACAGTGTGGAGATTCCTTCAAAAACTGGAAATAGAACTGCCACACGACCCAGCATCCCACTGCTGGGCACACACATCGAGAAAACCAGAATTGAAAGAGACATGTGTACCCCAGTGTTCACTGAAGCACTGTTTACAATAGCCAGGATATGGAAGCAACCTAGATGTCCATCAACAGACAAATGGATAAGAAAGTTGTGGTACATATACACAATGGAGTATTACTCAGCTATAAAAAAGAACACACGTGAGTCAGTTCTAATCAGGTGGATGAAACTGGAGCCTATTATACAGAGTGAAATAAGTCAGAAAGAAATACACCAATACAGTATATTAATTCTGTATCATATAATATGTGTATATTAACATATATGGAATTTAGAAAGATGGTAACGACAACCCTATATGCAAGACAGCAAGGGACACAGATGTAAAAAATAGACTTGTGGACTCTGTAGGAGAAGGCAGGGGTGGGATGATTTGAGAGAACAGCATTAAAACATGTATATTACCATATGTGAAACAGATGACCAGTCCAAGTTTGATGCATGAAAGAGGGCAAAGCTGATGCCCTGGGACAACTAAGAGGGATGGGATGGGGAGGGAGGTGGGAGGGAGGGTCAGGATGGGGGACACATGTACACCTGTGGCTGATTCATATCAATGTATTGCAAAAACCACCACAATATTATAAAGTAATTAGCCTCAAATTAAAATAAATAATTTTTTTTAAAAAGACCAAACAAGAAAAGAAAAAACAAAAACAAAAAAAGAAAAACCATCTTAGAGGAAACAGAAACCTTCCAGTTTAGCCTTAGCTTCCTTAGAGACGACAACATATTATGACCATGATATGAGAACAGGACATTCAAAAAGCAACCAAACATATACACTGAAAGCTCTCAGGAAATAAAAACTTAAGTGAAGTGAGCGGGGGAACAAAATCAATACATGGACTCAAAGTTAAGAAAAGATCACGAAAAAGTAGAGCAAAAAGACACAGAAAAGCAGAAAAGAAAGATTAGCATATCTAAACAATCCAGTATCAGTAACTAAAGTCCAGAACAGAAGACCAAGAAAACGGAAAGAAATCACTCACAAATAGTTTCAAGAAAATCTACACACTGAAGGACATGAGCCCAGCATCACAGATAAAAACAATGTTTAATAAGTAGTAAGAACTAGGTATACTAGTCATTAGCACGATACAAATTAAAGTGAGCTGGGTTTCTTGCCCAAATGGCAAAAGTATAGAAATCAATAATCACATATCTTAACACTGATCAGGCAAATATACATTTCCCTCAAAACCTTTTGGTTAAGAGTTTAAACTGGCCAAACCATTTTTTTCTCCACACATTTCAAAACGGTAAATACCTCTGTCCCCATTCCACTTCTAGTAAGCTATGCTATAGGTATGTATGCACATACACAGAAAAATGTTTAACATGCGTGTTCAAAGGAGCACTGATGCCTGAACATCATCTCTTATGAACAGTGAGGAAGGAAAGGGAGGTTTTTGTATTTTGCTCTGTATTTTCCTATATCATTTAAATCTTTTATATGATTATGTCTTTGCCTATTTCTTGAATTATTACTAAAAGCATAAAATTTTAACCCCAGATACTTTTGGAGAAAGCTTTATTTACTTGGAATATGGAATAAAAATTCTTTATGAACTATTGCCTTATACTCAAAAGTACAGATAAAAAATCAATTTCCAGAGACCACTATGCATACCTCGCAACCTGCAAAGGCTGTTCACTCTGGAGTGTTTGCTTATCCGCAGCCAAATCCCAGAGTGCTGGTGGGGCCAGGCCAGTGTCAGACTCTTTAATACCTACATAAAGAAAGATCACAAAACTCAATGAAATGTACTGCAAGCTTTCTCAACCTCAGCAATAGTAACATTTCGGACTGAGTAACTGGTTGCTGGCGTGGTCCTGTGCATTCCCGAACGGCTAGGAGCATCCCTGGCCTCCAGCCACTACATCACTAGCGCCACTTCCCCCTCAAGATAGGAGAATCAAGAGAGTCCAGATATTGCCCAGTGTCCTAGGGGATCACCCCAAGTGAAAACTACTACCCCAAAGTACACATAGGCCAAAAATGTAATGCCATGTTTGACATTTTTCTGTGCAGGTCAAATACTATAAAACTTCACCACTCAAGTTCTCAAGAAGAAAAGTTTCCAACTACTAGGCACAGTCTGCTTACTTCAAGCAATAAATACCTTTTAAGATTATATTTTTATTCAAGAAATTCTGACCTGTTTATTAGAGTCTATGGAACTTGGCCTTGACCAACAGAAACATTACTTGCTTAAAGGATGATGTTTCTTAATTGCTAAGCAGTAAACTTGCTTGTAGAAATAGTGAAAGAGATTATTAAATGAGATGCAATTTCTTAACAGATAAGGGGAATTTTTTTTTTACACTTCATTTTTTAGTTTATTCTCTGTGAAAATAAAGTTACATATACTGCTTTACACACTTGGGCAGAAATAATACATAATTTAAATCTGGAAGACTGGATTTTATAATACTCCTCGTTAGCAATTAAGAGTAGAATAGGGATGACTAACAGTAGACATAAAAAACTTTAAAAAGTGAAAGAAAAAAGGAACAATGATAAAAACTTAAGAGTGTATTAGTTATTAGTGCATATCCATTATATTCACTAATGGATTTTTGTGGTTAATATGGAACTTGGGCCTGATTCTATGGAAGAATTCTATTTTGGCTTTTAAAGTGAAAACAAACTATAAGAGGAATAGCACATTTATTTGTAGCAAATAAATAGTTTTTGGTAAAGGATGACTTTCAAAAATGTATGATTAAAGAGTAACATTTGTATTTCTGCTCCTTTGATATAATTAAACCATTACATATACAGAAAGGAAACAGGAATAAAATATATTTATACCAGTGAGCTCATTAATTTTCTTGAGAAGTTGTTGAATGTCATCTTCAACCTGTTTGATCTGCCTAGAATAAGTGCTCTGACCCTAGGAGATAAAAGATATCAACAATTTATTAAACTATATTAACAAAAACTTTTAAGTTACACTTGTAATAGCTATTATTGTCCTAAAGCTTGTAAAATGAAAGTAGTTTCTCATTTTCACAACAATTCCTGAACCAACCTACACCCCCCAAGCAGGCAACACACCATCGTGCAAGATAACAAATGAACATGGTGCCTGAAATTATCTAAAATTGAGGCCCATTTCTATGCATTAAAACTTACATTTCAGCTAATTCATTTTCACACATTTTCAATATAGTAAATGTTTGTGTAAATTATTTCAAATATCTTTCCATAGAGTATCACACTTTAATTACAAATAGTATAAAAATAATGTATAAGCTTCTGATTTATTCTAAATACAAACTGTAGATATATAACATTTTTCAGTGAAGATTAAACTGCTCAAAGTCTCTTCTAACTATTCTGGAAAGACAATACCAACAAGAGTCCTAACTTCAACATAAAACATGTGTATTTTGTAGATACTTAAAGGACTTACATAAGTTTTCAGCAAGGCAATATCCCCTTCATCCAGCGCTAAAAGAAGAGAGATAATACATGAAATTCAAACAAAAGAAACTTGAGCTCACAATTCTTTTCTATTCAAACCGAACTACGTCAACTGAGAAGAAGTGTGCAAAGTTGTAGTGATGTAAATATAACCATCAATTAGTTCCTGGACTCAAGGAACTTTTATCTAACTGGGTGAAGGCAAATTCTTAACATTATATAAAACAGCTTCAGAGTGATATGACATAACAAGAACTGAGAGCCCAAAGACTTTAAGAATCAAAACGACTTCAGCACTAGTCCCAGCAGGGTCATGCATTTGCTAAGTTACCTTGGAAAAACCACTTAATTTCTCTGAGCACCAGTTTTCTCACCTGAAAGAATGTTAGCCTCAGTGTTTCTTTAAGATAAAGTAAGACATGGATTTAGAAACACAAAAAATTCCACACCCATTAGTTATAACTGTATCCAAGGGATAAACCTGTTAATATGTTTATAGAATTATAACTTATCCAGAGAAATACACAGATGAAATGTTAAATCAACGACTAAGTTTTCCACAGGGTGACTGAGCACCTCTTTCACGGAAAAAGAGTGAGATGAAAGCGGAGAGGAAACGCTTCTTTGAGGGGTGGGTGACTTAAGAAGAAAGGGTGCTACAGGAGGTTGAACTTGTTCAGAAAGGAAAGAGTTAAGAGAAAAAACAACAACGAAAAACCACCATAAGAACATTTTTAAATAACCTATAAGAAACAAAACAGCATAAACATGAGAGTACAAAAGCAAAGAAATCATGAACGGAAGTGTTGCAGGTGAGGGGTCAAGTGGTATGGTCTCTCAGGAGAGTAATCCGCACTGTCTATAAAAATGTCAAAGAAGAAAAAAATTCAACTGCATTTCTAAAACTTACCTCACAGCTTGTGTCCGTGCGTGTGGTAAGAGTTACATGAACAAGGTTATTCATTGCTCTATAATGGCCAACAGATTAGAAGAAAACGAAATGTCCATCAATGATGATTAACTCATAGGTGACTGAAAGTCCAATAATTTGGATTCTATACACTTCACACTGACTCTATATAATGATATAAACTAATTCCTAAAACATACTAAGATTTTAAAAGTCAAGATGTACATTTTTGCTTTTTCTTTTCTAAAATAGAAAAGGAATATATAAGCAAACTTGCTTGTATGTACATAGAAAATGTACAGAAAGATGAGGCAAAATGGCAACATCAGCTTCCTCTGTGGAGAGATGGCTGCGGTCAAGGATGACGCTTTTCAATTTGGGTTTTGAATCATGTGAATGCATTACCTAGTCAAAGAAATTTTTTTTTTACAGTTATGTCTCAGGATCCTGGCTATGCAGGGATAGCATAGCAGCAAGTTGTCACTTGAGGGAGCGGAGAAACAGAAAAGAGGGTCCAGGTAAGCAACCACCACCAGGCGGGGAACTTTTCAAGGCCTGCAAGACCAAGTGGAGTGCGTGATTTCTTCAAGACCTGAGAGCTGCATGTGAATAAAAATTTCGATCAGCGAAAGATGAACAGAGGACGTGGGGCTGAAAGAGGGAACAGAAAAGACCAGCCGGTTAACCCGGCTGCCGCACCAGACCGAGCGACAGAGCGACAACCTGGAATCCACTCCCCTCCCCCCACGCCGGGCCAAGACTGGTCCTGACGCGGCCCGGAGCCCCTGCCTGAGTCAACTGACCTCGGATGGGCTTGTCGTCCTTCTCATCTTCTTTAGTTTTCCTCTGATCAGCACCGAGGTAATCAGGCATTTTAAGGGCTCCAAATACCTCAGCTCCTCGGTGATTACACAGCACCTTTCTCACTTCCGGTGGTGCCCCCACCTTTCCCTTCCTCACCGGAAGTAAAGCCGGCTCCGCGGTCTTTTCACTGAGGCGCCAGGCAGAAGAGCGCCCTAGAGGTCACACGCTGGCGTTGCACCCGGCGAAGCGGGAAAGGGGGAGGCTATCCTGTATGAGGGCGAACGTCGCTCTCCTTCAGCCTCTCACTGTGGCGAGGTCCCTCAGCAACAGATTTCAAGACCAACACAGACTCAGGTTGCTAAGTTTAAATCCTGCTTTAGTCATTTACGCTATACTTAGGGGTAACTTCTTTAATTTTCCTCTTGACCTCCGAGTATTGTGGAGGCATTAAACAACGACGTTTGTAAAGTACCTGGCTTATTAGATACACAGTGAGTAGTGGCTTGTTTTATAGAGTGAGGGTAAATAGGAGTTGTTCATTAATTTGATGTTAACGACGGAGGGGGAGGTAAATTGTTTCCATTTTTGAGCTCGCTGCTAAGGAGTGGTACTGTCTTCAGATACAGGGAAGTCAGGGAAAATAGGTTTTGAAAGAAATGAATTCCGGAGATGAGGAACAGAAGAGAGCAATTAGGAGACAATTATAGAATTTAGAAAAAAAAAAGAAGCCTGACCCTTCTGTACACAGCAATGAAAAGGCAACCTACAGAATGGGAGAAGATACTTGTAAGTCATGTATCTAATAAGGGGTTAAACGACTGACCGACTGATCTGATCTGATCTGATACAGAATATATAAAGGACTAAAACTTGGTCCAGAGGTTAGAACTGGAGGTCCAGAAGTTGGGATGCAGAGCTTTTTCAGTGTGGGAGCCCAGGTTCAATCCCTGGTGGGAGAACTAAGATACTGTAAGCTATGTGGTGTCTTCAAAAGAGAATAGAAAAAACTAAAACTCAGGACAAAACCCGATTCTTTGAATAGATAATGTACTTGAATGGCTATCTCTCCAAAGAAGTTCTACAAATGGTCAACAAGCACAGGAAAAGATGTTGAGCATCATTAGGCCCTGAGGAAATGTAAATCAGAACTGTGAAATATCCCTTCATACCTGTTAGAATGGTTATTATCATGAAAAAGGGGGGGAAAAAGTGTTGGTGAGGATGTGGAGAAAATGGAAATATTAAAATGGTGTAACTACAATTGAAAACAGTATGGCAGTACCCCAGAAAGTTAAAAATGGAATGGTCAAATGACCCAGCAATTCCAGTTCTGGGTGTATACACACAAGCAGGGTCTCAGATAGTTGTACTCCATATTCGTAGCGACGTTATTCATGATTCCTGAAAGGTGGAAGCAACCCAGTCGACAGATGAATGCATAAATAAGATGTACATACAATGGAATATTATTCAGCCTTAAAAAAATCTGACACATAACCACTTGTGAGGAAATAGTGTATGATTCCACTTACAGGAGTTACCTATAGGGGTCAAATTCAGAGATGGAAAGTTAAATGATGGTTGATGGGGGCATAGGGGTGGTGGATATGGGGAGTTGTTGTTTAACACCGTAAGTTTCAGTTTTGCAAGATGAAAAGAGTACTGGAGATTGGGTGCACAACAGAGTGAATGTACTTGACACTACTGAACTGCACACTTTAAAATGGTTAAGATGAGAATTTTATGTGATTTCACTACAATTTAAAGGTTATGATGAGAATGGATGGAAGAGGTGTGAGAAAAAATTATTAATATTAAGAAAATGGAGTCAGGTTATCTTGAACTTTGGAGACTGTTTTAACAGTGGTTACATTAATAAAGAGCCTCTTGATGAAAGTGAAAGAGGAGAGTGAAAAAGTTGGCTTAAAGCTCAACATTCAGAAAACTAAGATCATGGCATCTGGTCCCATCACTTCATGGCAAATAGATGGGGAAACAGTGTCAGACTTTATTTTGGGGGGCTCCAAAATCACTGCAGATGGTGACTGCAGCCATGAAATTAAAAGATGCTTGCTCCTTGGAAGAAAAGTTATGACCAACCTGGGACAGCATATTAAAAAGCAGAGACATTACTTTGCCAACAGAGGTCTGTCTAGTCAAGGTTATGGTTTTTCCAGTGGTCATGTATGGATGTGAGAGTTGGCATATAAAGAAAGCTGAGCGCTGAAGAATTGATGATTTAGAACTGTGATGTTGGAGAAGATTCTTGAGAGTCCCTTGGACTGTAAGGAGATCCAACCAGTCCATCTTAAAAGAAAGCAATCCTGAATATTCATTGGAAGGACTGATGCTGAAGCTGAAACTCCAATACTTTGGCCACCTGATGCGAAGAACTGATTCATTGGAAAAGACCCTGATGCTGGGAAAGATTGAAGGAGGGAAGAGAAGGGGACAATAGAAGATGAGATGGTTGGATGGCATCTCCGACGGGATGGACATGAGTTTGAGTAAGCTCCAAGAGTTGGTGATGGACAGGAAAGCCTGTGCAGTCCATGGGGTTGCTAAGTGTCAGACACGACTGAGCAACTGAACTGAACTGAACTGAAAATTAATAAAGAAAGGGGTTAATAAGAGTTTTAGTGGGAAATTTATTAGCTTAGTTTTTGAAATACCAGTTTTGTCATGTAACATACATAGGTAAAAGTCAATGTATTTTAACAAATGAAAATTAATTCCTAGATAATAATTTGCTTATTTCTGGTTCTCTTTGCAGAAGAGTGGGTACATCAATTGCACAACCTAATCCAGATACTCTGGCATCGGTAATGGGAGTGGGAGTTGGGGGGGTGGGAGGGTCTGTGAATTTTCACCTATTGTTTTCCTTTTGCTAATTCTTGCTTTTTACTTCAGTCCCAGAAGGAATCATACAGCTGGAGTATAAATGTCTTTATGAACAATTTAGTCCCAGAGTCCTGTAATTGGGAATATCCTGAAAGAAAATGGTGCTAAAGCAGTGTAAAATGATTGTTGGCCTTGGATTAGGATCTAACACTGAAGAGGGGTTTCTTATGCAAATGATAGGAGTGTTAAATGAGATACCACTGGTACACTAGTAACAGCACAATAAACATTAGCTTCTATTATTTCTGGAGAAGGAAAAGGCTACCCACTCCAGTATTCTGGCCTGGAGAATTCCATGGACTGTGTAGTCGATGGGGTTGCAAAGAGTCAGACATGACTAAGCAACTTTTACTTTCACTTTCTATTATTATTTACGTAAACATAATTGCATTAGAGTGTATGTACAGAATTCTCTGTAAACGTGTAGGCTATAACAGTTATTCTCAATACTAATTTGTACACATCTTTTCACTTTTTTTTTTTCAAGTAGAGCTACTACAAAAATGAACGGTTACATTCAGACTAATAAAGTAGTAGTAACTTAAAAGGAAAAGAATATAGTAAGAGCTGCTTTAGAAAATCATGTTCTATGTATTTCACTGGAAGTGGAAATTAATCCTTTTTTTTTTTAAACCAGGAAACTGATAATTCTAGGAACCTTTCATTCGTGAATTTTGGTCCCCAGCCGGATGTTAGTCAGTAGAGGACCTAGGCAGCCGCACACGTTGGCTGAGGGGAGTGGGGGTGGGATTGGCCTACGCACCACGAAGGATTCATCCCGGAAGTAGTTATTGGCCGTCTCCATGCGCCGGTTCCTGGACCTCGTAGAGCCAAGGCGCGAGGCTCGGACAGAGAGGTAGAGCTGGAGGGACTCTAAGCGCCCTCCTCCTGGGACGCGAGCCGCTGCGCCCGCGGGGCTGGCTCCGGCGTCATCATGCTGCTCCTGCCAAGCGCTGCAGACGGCCAGGGCACCGCCATCACCCACGCTCTGACCTCTGGTACGTGCCCACTCAGCCCCGGCTCCGTCTAGCCTCAGCCGCCCCTCTCCCGGTCCTCCACCTTGGCGACTCCGTAACCTCTCTATCCTTGCCCGTGGCAACTAGCGTATCGAGTGCGGAGCTGCGACGTCACGAGTGTCTTTTTGCTCCCTGTTACACAGAAGTCCTTTCCCAGACTGGAAGGAAGGAGGGAGGGGGGCGTCTTCTTTCAGCCCCCGCAATTTCTTCCTCGTGTCGCTGCTGCTGACTCATGGATCAGGCGGAGCAGTTCGGAACCGAACCCTTCAGTACCCTAAAAAGGTTCTTAAAAGCATCTCCTTGCTTAAGGCAAGAAACTGCCCGCAGCGAGCTCCCCACGTGCCTGAGCCCCTACAAAGCTTTGCTGCCGGCGCTCACTTGAACACCTCTCTCCCTCTGTACGTTTGCTCCGGCTTTTGTTTTTTAGATATCCCAATCCAAACAGTGCTCCTTATAAGAAAAGGTGTGGTGGTGGTAAGACCCGTGTAGACAGACTCTTAAAGGCAGTCATTAAGTGAAACGTCCTATGTAAATCAACTGTCTTCAGTTTTTGGTTTTAAGGGAGAGAAAGTTCCCCTGCTGCTGCAGCTTCTTAAATTTATAGCCCAGGACAGTCATGGTATTGTAAATTTAGAGTCTCTAGTTTCAGTGATTTCATTGATTATCAGAACCACGTATACAGACGCTTGTTGTATGTGATTTCAGACATAGTTCGCAGTACATGTTATGTTCCTGCTTACAGAGGTTTCTCTGTAATCTCGCAAATAGAAAGGCTTGAAAGCCACACCTGCACTACACACACAGGTCGTACTTCTTAAATATAGTGGTTTGGAATCTTCCCTTGTGCATGGTAGAAGAAACCTCAATTTTCCTACCCAAGTAAAACATGAAAAGTGGGACTAGTTTTACAAAATTGTGGCCATTCAGTACAAAGAAAGACTTAAATCTGAGTTATTAGACAATACAGCTTTTTGCTTTCATTTGAAATATAAAATCAAGATGCTCACTTTTTTCCTGACCCAAATTACCTTTCTTTAATTGTTAATGTACAAAGGTATAGTGACTGACCGCACTTCCCAGGAATAATGATAAAGACTTACTTTTATTCAACAGCTTGGGGCTTCCCTGGTGACTCAGATGGTAAAGGGTCTGCCTGCAATGTGGGAGACCTGGGTTCGATCCCTGGGTCTGAAAAATCCCCTGGAGAAGGAAATAGCAACCCACTCCAGTACTCTTTGCCTGGAAAATTCCATGGATGGAGAAGTCTGGTAGGCCACAGTCCATGGAGTGGCAAAGAGTCAGACATGACTGACTTCACTTTTCTTTCTTTCTTTCTTTGATTTTCAAAGTGCTTTCATAGTTTGTCATCCAGTTTTACAAGGAAGCAGATAAGTATTCCCATTTTACAGTTGAAGGCATCTCTGACTCATTTCACATAGCTACTAATAGACCCACGCTGAAATTCAGAGCTTTTGATTTCAGAGCTGTTCCACTAAAGCACAGTTTCATTAGTAAATTCCTGTTAGCTGCTTGAAAATTGTCTTTCAGAAAAAATCAATGCTAATGAATTCTTAAAATGTTTGAAAGCTATCTAAATTCAGTTTTTAATAATTAAAATATTTTGAGTTATTTTCAGAAGATTTTTTTGATGAGGCTAGCTCTTTATGAGTTTTTAATTATTTGTTGCTTTATTACAGTTATTAGTCTAAAAAAGCAGAGAAGGCAGTGGCACCCCACTCCAGTACTCTTGCCTGGGAAATCCCATGGATGGAGGAGCCTGGTGGGATGCAGTCCATGGGGTCGCTAAGAGTCGGACACGACTGAGGGACTTCACTTTCACTTTTCACTTTCATGCATTGGAGAAGAAAATGGCAACCCACTCCAGTGTTCTTACCTGGAGAATCCCAGGGACGGGGGAGCTTAGTGGGCTACAGTCTATGGAGCTGCACAGAGTCAGAAACAACTGAAGCAACTTAGCAGCAGCAGCAGTCTAAAAAAGAAGGCAGTTAGTCTCTGTCCCTCATCTTCCTCTCATTTCCTCAGAAAAGTATCGATTTATTGACATTGCTGAACAATTGGATAATTATCAGATAATTGGAAGATGTTGATTAACTGTAAATACTAGGAAATGATTATTGCTTATCCTCATGTTAACTGGATTACTACAGTTAGCTTCTCAGTTGATGGTTTTAAAATTATATATTTATGCTGTCATTGGTTTGATATTATTGCCTTGGAACAGATTTATTCTGTGCAATACACTGAAGCCTCTCTTAACACTTTCACTCACAGCCTCAACACTCTGTCAAGTTGAACCTGTGGGAAGATGGTTTGAAGCTTTTGTTAAGAGGAGAAACAGAAATGCTTCTGCCTCTTTTCAGGAACTGGAGGATAAGAAAGAGTTATCAGAGGAATCGGAAGATGAAGAATTGCAGTTAGAAGAGTTTCCCATGCTGAAAACACTTGATCCCAAAGACTGGAAGGTATTTAATATCTGACTCTTGTTCAGTCAGATGCAGTTTTCCATTATTAAACCACGTTTTAAAATGATTCAACAAAATAATCATAATTTAGCACCTGTTTATGGTCAAATCCTGAGTGGGACAGCACTAGCCATAGAATACTATCTCTACTGGAGAAATCCAGAAAGATTTCATGGAAAAGGTACTGTCTGAGTGGTCTTAAACGGTTAGGTGACAGTCTTTGAAGCAAGAGGGAGAAGAGGGAGAAAAGGTGTTCTGGGCAGAAGGAACAGATATGCAAAGACACAAAGGAGTAACAGAATGTGTGCTGCCTCTTCAGGGCCTGGTGAAGGGTAGAGTAGCACATGAAAGGGTGGTGGCGAGAAATCAGGCTGAAAACAGAATCTGAACTCTGGAGTGTCCTTTTTATGCCATACCAAGGAAGGAATTTAAATTTGTTTTCAGGATAGTAAGACATCATCAGAAGTTTCTGAGCTAATTTCAGAAAAGTAATTTCTGGTAGTACAGAAATTTGCTTGAAAAGGGAGATCAGGACGAGAGGGGAAGGGAACAGTTTGCTGTTATAGGGCTAGTGTACAAGTGAATGCTTGATGCTTGAACTAAATTTGTAGCCAAGTTTTGAGACAGAGGAGAAAGATCTGCTTTTGCGGGAGGTAGACTTGACGAGTCTTAGAGACCTTGGTTGTGCTGCCTAAGAGAAGGGGACGTATTTGGAAGACCCCTGATCACCCCAGCTTGAGTCACCTGTTAGACTGTGCTGTTGGTCACCAGCACAGCATTGCAGGAAAGAAACTTTGTGGGAGGCGTGTTGTTGTGTTGCTCTGCATCTGGAACTCAGACATCTATGCTAGAGTGAACTAGGGAGTCATGAGCATTTACAGGGCAATTACTATCTTCCAACCCTGGCATCGGAGCAGATCAGCTTGGATCAAGGTATAGAGAGAGACAGAAAGAAATCCCAGGACTGAGCTTTGTAGGGCATTGAGAAGCCAGTCAGAATAACTGGAAAAGCTACTGAAAGATGGGAGAAAAACAGTGGATTCACAGAAACTAAAGCAAAATAATGTTTCAAGAAAAGAGTCACCTGTGCTGCCAGTGAAAGTTGAAGTCAAGTAAAGGAAGTTGGTTGATCTTATATTTGGCAGTTGGAAATTGATTCTGAAGAGAGCAGCTTCATAACCCCATGGCTGAGAATGGACAGAGTAGAACTAGATTGGAGTGATTTGAAAAGTAAATTCTAGAGGATGTAAAGCTAAAGGAGGACAGCTATTTCAAGAAGTAATTTTGATGGGAAGCAAAGAAATGGAAGCAAGGTCTGAATGAAGAGCGATAACAGAGCATCTTCTAATACTGATGAAAAGAATTCAGTTGAAATTTAGAAGACAGCTGAAAGATGCTAGCATTTGAGAGACATAGAGAAGATGGTGTTTAGAACCAAGAAGAGGAATGGAGTAATTTGTCTTAGTAGGACAGGCTTTCTCAGTGGTGAGGGAAAGGGAAAAGATATATGGATGCAGGACAAGGGCAAAAAGATGCAGGAATTTGAGTATGGTAATTTACATAGTTTTCCTTAAGCAGGAAACAAGGCCATTGATGAGAGGGTGGAGCAGGGTCTATGAAGCTTAAGGAAAGACTAGAGGACCAAGGTATGTAATAATAGTTGGAGAGAGTGGAATGAAGTGTGAGTGCCAGGCATAATAAAGGAATCCATCCATTGGGAGTTTGCAGTCCTGAATTTAAAGGAAAACCAGGTGATCCTATTTGATTTTTTTTCTCCCATGTTTTATACCTTCAACTCCCCTTTCTTCCCACTCATTCTCTGATACTAGATACACCCTTTGAGTTCTGTTAGGAGCCTTCGCTCAAGTGCTGCCTCAACCTCTAAATTTGCAAGGAAAATGAAAGCAGGTGCTTCCTTTTGTTGAGAAACCCCAGTTTCTCAAAATGTTCATGCAACCTTCTTTGCTCCACATGGTTCCTATCCTGTCATTGACACTGGCCCAACCTACTTGGGCTTCTGTAGTGCTCTCCTCAGTTCTGAAATCTTTCTAGCTATACCTTGATTTAAGGATAGCCATAGGATATTAATTTGTATTAATAGAAAAAGAATTATTTGGCCAAGTAATTTCAAAAAATACTAGACTCTCTAAGTTTCTGTCTGCTTGTTTTTGTTTTGGTTTTTTGGTTTTGTTTTGTTTTTAACTGCAAGGCTTCTCAGAGCCTTTGTTTGCTTTCTGTGTATACAAATTAACAAGAAGGCTATATATACAGTGGTCCATGTTTTCTAAACTTCTATGACCTCAGGACTCATTTGGAATATCTTGCTAGACTTCTATTACGAGAGTCTCATTTTAGGAAACATTGTATTCGAATAGCAACACAAGGGATAGGATATATGGCTTCATTTCAAATTTGACTCCCTTTTGTGTCTTTATCAGAACCAAGATCATTATGCAGTACTTGGACTTGGCCATGTAAGGTACAAAGCTACACAGAGACAGATTAAAGCAGCTCGTAAGTACTTGGTTATTTTGGAATAATCAAATATCTGCTATAGGAAATGTTATCCTCTTGAAAAAGTATTGCATGATTACAGTTTTCTAGGCATAACTCTGGATTTAATGTAAGTTATGTAGTGTACCAGCGTATAACCACAGTCTCCTTACCTTCAAAATAAAAAATAAGCAGTAAGTCTCCTGAATGGATATTCTCATTAGGGTCAAGAAATCGGGTGAGTGTATTTGTGACAGAATAAACAACATTCTTCTAATGGCACACTTTAAAAAAAAATAGTATTTCACTTCCCTTTGGAAGTTCGGCCAGTTGTGCTTAGTGGAAGTTGCCTTGATAACTTCAGTTTGTCGGTACTCTTTTGTGATCTTAGGTCACATCTCTGTAGATACCATCTTATCTCTTCTGTCCAAGAAAGAGGTATCTGATACTTCATTGTTCTTTTTATTGACAAGGTTAAAAATTGGTGGGGTGCAGGTACGGGGGCAGAAATCGTTGGCTAACCAGTCTTCATTGACTTAAGCGTCACTGTCCACTTAGTGCTCTAAACTGTTCTGTCCTCTGACGTCTTGTGGATGTAATTTCTTACACACCTAATTAGTAAAGTTTGATCACCTAATTAGTAAAGCTTCATGAAAGAGGTGAAGGTGATCAGTTTTCTCTCTTATCTTAGAACAGTGTTCTGCCTTCTACTCTAGAGAATGGATATTGAGATCAGAGGAGGTAAAATTGTGGCCATATGAAAAAGGAGCAGGGAATCAGGGTCAGTCAAGAGGAGAAAGTATTGTACTTGGAGAAAGATGACTGAATGAGACCTACCTCATGTTGAAAAATACTGGTTGAGCCTGAGTAAGGTAAATGGGGCTTCCCAGGTGATGCAGTGGTAAAGAATCCACCTGCGAATGCAGGAGACGCAGGTTCAACCCCTGGGTCGGGAAAAATCCCTTGAAGCAGGAAATGACAACCCACTCATTTTATTGCCTGGAAAATTCCATGGACAGAGACACCTCGTGGACTATAGTCCGGGGGTGCACGAAGAGTCAGATATGACTGAGCACAAAGCACACACAGCTATGATAAATAAACTCAAAAGTTTCCCATTATTGCTTGTATTTAGGAAAGTCACAGGAAGTATCATCTTCATTTTGTTAGTTGAAGGAATTTATGAGATTATTTAAGACCTATTACTGGATTTCTTTAAAGGCTGGCATGATTTTAGAATAAGCATATGTTAATACATATGAATAATCATTGCAATATACATAAATGCTAGGAAAATTCATTTGCTCTGGAAAAGTATTTGCAAAGTCTTACTCTGAAAGAATAGCATACAAATACTATAAATGTGTTGACACATACAAATTTGTGAAAGAACTGAAAGTGATTTAGAACTATGAAAGTAGTTTTATGTTTTAAGATGAGGGAATTATTTCTCTAAAGATAGAAACATATGTAACAATTATAAAAGAAACATTCATTTGCTTCTGTTAAGTCCATTCATTTTATTGGGATAATAGAAATTAATTTTTGAATATTCTGTTGCCAAAAGTTTCGTACCCCCAACGTACAGATTATTAACATTATGTGGATTTACAGTTAACTCTCTGCCTCCTTGTTGTGTATTCTCAGTATTTATTTAGAAGACTGACATTCTTTTTCCTCTGTCACTGTAAAATAGATGGCTGCTACTTACTGCTCCCTGGAATCTAGTCCAAAAGTAAAAATGCAAAGTTACTTGTTAGCAAGTTTGTAATTACTAGCATGAAGTGAAGTCACTCAGTTGTGTCCGACTCTTTGCAACCCCATGGACTGTAGCCTCTCAGGCTCCTCCATCCATGGGATTTTCTAGGCAAGAGTGCTGGAGTGGATTGCCATTTCCTTCTCCAGGGGATCTTCCCAACCCAGGAATCGAACCCAGGTCTCCCACATTGCAGGCAGACGCTTTACCGTCTGAGCCACCAGGGAAGCCCATTATTAGCATAGACAAACCCAGTAATATGAGTCTGATTACATTTGAAACCTTTCTAGTTCTTGAATCCTATTACCAACACATAAAGGAGGTTGTAGGCTTTTTTTACATTTTATTTAATTTTTTAAATTAAAGTATAGTTAATGTATAATATTATATAAATTACAGGTGTCCAGTATAGTGATTCACAATTTTTAAAAGTTATACTCCATTTATAGTTACTGTGCTGCTGCTAAGTCACTTCAGTTGTGTCCGACTCTGTGCGACCCCATAGATGGCAGCCCACCAGGCTCCCCCATCCCTGGGATTCTCCAGGCAAGAACACTGGAGTGGGTTGCCATTTCCTTCTCCAATGCATGAAAGTGAAAGTGAAGTCACTCAGTTGTGTCCGACTCTTCGTGACCCCATGGACTGCAGCCTACCAGGCTTCTCCGTCCATGGGATTCCCCAGGCAAGAGTACTGGAGTGGGGTGCCATTGCCTTCTCCATATAGTTACTGTAAAATATTGATTATATTCCCTGCGATGTATAGTATATCCTTATAGCATATTTTGTACTTAATAGTTTGTTAACAGTTTTAATTTTTTAAACTTTTTGAATGGCTATGATGAAAATTAGGGATTCATTCATGAGTAGATAAAGTAAGTGGTCTTTTTTTTTCCTTTTCTGCATTATCTGAAAATAATAAATTGCTAGGAAAGTTGAATGATGGATTAAGAGAAAGTCTCTGCTTGGAAATAAAAGTCTTTGATTTGAATTTTCTAAATTTAATAATTTTAGCTTAACATACTTTTCATGGGGGACTTCCTGGGTGGTCTAGTGGCTAGAACTCTGTGCTCCAGTGAAGGAGACCTGGGTTCAATCCCTGGTCAGGGAGCTGGATCTGATACGCGCAACTGAAGATCTCATAGGCCACAACTAAGGCCCACTGCAACCAAATAAGTAGAAATAAATAAATATTTGAAAAGTAATTCTCATATTTTAAGCTGAAAACTGTTTCATAGAATGCCTCTTAAAATTAGAAATAATAGAGACTTTTTGTAATAATCTATAATGAAAAACAATCGGGGAAAAAATATATATATATCTGAATCACTTTGCTATAAACTGAAACTAACACAATATTGTAAATCAGCTGTACTTCTATATAAAGAAATCATAGATGCTTTTTCTGATAATAACAATATGAATGTACAATAAAAGCCCATTTAGTAATGCACCTTCAAAACCCCAGAAACTGTCTTTGGTGAGGAAGGGAGGAGAGAGAAGTCTGTAATTACAATAAACATGCACAACAGCTGCTCAAAAATTACCCTTGTCTCTTTCAAACTGAAAGATGTTCTTTGGCCTCCGTTATCTCATTTTTAATATTGGAGGACATCTTTTGCCTCCTTCAGCCCCACCTCTGGGCAGAGTATACTGTACATAAATGACTAGAGGTGACTAGGTGGAAACGTCAATGAAGGAAAAAACAGTGTAGCCTAAGAGCAGACTATTAGCAAGAAACAGGCATCGCCTATCTCAGACTTTATCATGAGGTTCGAAAGAAGACTTACTCCACCTTGTCAGTGCGATACAAAGATGTTGCATTGGGGTAAGGCGGGGGGCGGCATAGGCATTGCAGAAAGAGACTCAAGAAAAAAATAGAATTGCCTGGAAACTCAAAACTGGAGAGCAGGGTTTAGAATTACAAAGGCTGACTACAATTAGAAAATAGTAAAGCAGACAGCCTAGAGGAATGTTCCCAAGATTCAGAAGGAAAGAATAAAAAGATGTCAGATTTCCCTAAAGAACGGGTCAGAATAAATGTAACAGAGGCAGTAATTGCAAATAAAGAAGAAAACTTACCTGATTTATAAAGAGCTGTGACTTGAGTTTGAGGATATTTGTAGGCATGTGTGTGTGCATGCGTGTGGGTTGTGTCCAACTCTTTGTGACTCCTTGGACTGTAGCCTGCCAGCCTCCTCTCTCCATGGAATTTTCCAGGCAAGAATACGGGAGTGGGTTGCCATTAGGGTGTACTCCTCAGCACACACTTGCATTTCAAAGAACAGTGTGAGTTAGGCCGAGCTGCACAGCATCCGTTTTGCCAACCAGGGTGGAAGAGCCCCGAGCGGTGACTAGAGAAGCTATGGTTTTCCCCAAGCACTGACCGTAGGAAAAGCCAGTTCTCCCTTCCTGCAGTGCCCAACAATGGTGGGTCATCACACCTCTGAACTATCCTATTATGATGTGATTGTTGTTCCTGGCTAGTAAGCTTCCAGGCCTAATAGTCAGACTCTTAGTTCCTGTGAGGTGCCTAATAACCTTCAGTAAATTTCCTTTTCTTCTTAAACCAGCTAGAAGGTGAAAATGTCTCCTCTTGAGTGTTAGTGGACAAACTGATAATACAGTTTTTTTTTTTTTAACTGTAGCTCAAACAAAAGTGTATTTATCAAAGTTTCTGAACCCTTGCAGTGTATACAAAAATCACTAAATATGCCATAAAAAGAAATACTGTACAGAAATATTTATAACAGCCTTATTCACAGTGTCCAAAAACTGGAAGCCACCCAAATGTTCACCAACAGGATGATGGATAAGCAAACTGCTTGTATTCATAACATAGAGTAGTATTTAGCAGTTTTTAAAAAATTGCTGATATACATAAGGGGGTGAATCTTAAAACATTATGTGAGATACAGAGACATACTGTATGATTCCATTTAGATGAACTTCAAGAGCCTACAAACATAATCTCTCAGGAGAGAAATCAGAAGGGTAGTCCCAAGTGGTGGGGGTGGGACTTAACTGGAAAAGGGGTAAAGGGGAACTCTGAGTGATGAAAACAATCTGTATTTTCCTCTGAGTGGTTGTTAAACAACTGTATACAATTGTCACAACCTTTTGAACGGAGTACTTAAAATATGAACATTTTATTCTATGTAATAAAGTAGATCTGACTCAACCAAAAAAAAAAAGACTCGAGTGTTTGTATATATACACTTGGACCTGGACAGAAATAAAAATTGTATTAATAGATGTGAGAGCAAGATCACTGACTATCAGAACAGACTTTTGGCAGCTAGAGCCCTACCATCAGGAAGTTCATTGCTTGCAAAGCTATCATGTTACCTTCCCCTCCCCCTCCCCCCCCCCCCCCCGTTTTTTTTTTTTTTTTTTTCCTGCACTGCAAGGCATGTAGCATCTTAGTCCTCTGATAAGGAATCTAACCCAGGTCCCTCGCAGTGGAAGCGTGGAATCTTAACCACTGGACCACCAGAGGATACCTCTGTTACCTTTTCTAAAGGAGAGAAAAAATAAAACATTCAATTCAGATATTTAAAAGAATATCACTGAGGAAAATGGAGGGAAAAAAGTAGATAAAACAATATCTTAAAATGGATTTATAAGAAGGAAAAACATAGTAGAGTACAAAAGGAATAGAAAGTGTTATAGAAGATATTTTTAACTGAGGCCACAGTTAAATGCAGGGAATTTGAAATTTTTGATAAAATTGGCTTTTTTTTTGGAATTGAAAAAATTTAAAGAGTTACCCAGAATTATCTCCTGAAAATGTTTTAGGCCTAGGTGATTTCTTAAGTGAATTTTTTTTCAAATGCTTAAGGAATTGAAAATTCTCATGCTGAACATAAACTGTTTTAGGAACAATTCATTTCATGACCATGTAATCCTAGTATGAAAACCTGGCATTGAAAGGCAACATTATGGAAAAGTCAGTGAAAAGTTCTTGGTTGCCAGGGGTTGAGGGATTGAGGAGAGATGAATAGGTAGGGCGCAGAGGATTTGGGGGCAGTGAAAATACTCTGTATATTATGGTGGATACGTGTTGTCATGCATTCATCCAAACCCACAGAATGTCCACCACCAGGAGTGAAAACCATGGCCTATAGGTGATTATGATGTGTCAGTGTAGGGTCATCAGTTGTAGCAAATAGTGGGCATTCCCTGCTAGTCCAGTGGTTAGGACTCAGCACTTTCATAGCCAGGGCCTGGGTTTGATCTCTGGTTAGGGAACTGAGATCCCACAAGCCACATGGTGCAGCCAAATTTGAAGGAAAAAAAAAAAGCTAGATGAAAAAAAAATAAATGGACTGCTCTGGTGGGGGGAGCTGATAAGGAAGGGCGGAGGGTCTATAGATCTGTTAATCACCTTCTTAATTTTGTTGTGAATCTTAAAACTAACTAATTTTTAAAATGTGGCCAGAAAGGCTTAAAAAAAAAAAAAACTACAAATATCATCCATGAATGTATTGAATAATACGAAAAACAGTTAATAGCAAAATGAATTCAACAATGTGTTAAAAGAATACTGCCAATGAATATTATTTTTAGGAAATATATTAACAAAGCTAAATCTGCTTATATTTTACACAATATTATCAATATATCAATGTGATATCCTAAGAAGATAGTGAAAGTACATACAGTACAATTTAATATTCACTCCTTTTTGATAAATAGAACTTTAAAAAGAAATATAATTAATTCCCACATATTTCAGATTTCACTGCCAACAAACTTTTAACTGTGTGATATTCTAAAAACCCATGAGGGAGTCTGCCAATGACTTTGACGCTATTTGGGAGTTTGGGTCAGTGAATTAAGATATTAAAGGAGAGAGAACTATTAGAAAGAAAGAAATATATTATTTGTAGGTAATATGTGAAAGTGAAAGTTGCTCAGTCGTGTCCGACTCTTTGTGACCCCATGGACTATACAGTCCATGGACTTCTCTAGGCCAGAATACTGGAATGGGTAGCCTTTCCCTTCTCCAGGGGAGCTTCCCAACCCAGGGATCAAACCCAGGTCTCTCTCATTGCAGGCGGATTCTTTACCAGCTCAGTCAAAAGGGAAGCTGTAGGTAACAGGATCTACCTAAAAACTATAAGAGTTGAATTAAGTAGCCAAGTGCAAGAAAAATAAACAAAAATAATAGTTTCTGAAAGGTACCATCAAATATATTAGAAAGACAGAGTCATTTTAAAGATAATCCCGTGACAAGAATAGGTAGCCAGAAACAGACCTTGGTAAAATTTACTGAGATAAAGGAAGCCTCACAAATTAGTAGAGAAGGGAAGGATTATGAGATAATGTTAAGACTTTGAAAATTAAATAAGCTTTTCAATTTTGACCATAGAAGATACTCAGATAGAAACATATCAAACTTCTGAAGAATGAAGGACCTCCTTTATAAGTACTGGAATACAATATAAAGGAAATGATCAGTAAATATGAATTAATGAACTGAATGTTTTTTAAAAACACAAGAATGGTCACAGCAGCTGGGGAAAGCATTAGCATCAAACATGATGGACTAGGAGAGGCAGCATACAAGCACAGGCTCTGGAGTCAGGCTACCTGGATTGGAGCCTGATTTTGGCCAGGACTTTGGACATGTTGAATAGAGGTAAAGTAAGTGGTTATTTAACCTCCTTGTGCCTTATTTCCTCATCTGTAAAATGGAGAAACTAATAGTACTTTTCTCAGAGAGTTACTGAAAAGATTAATTGATAAATAGTGCTGGCACCTATTAAATGCTTAATGGATATTAACAGCTAGCCATTATTCACTGTAAAATGACTCACAAACTAAGAAGAAAAACTAAGATAGCTCTCTATTACTCCATAAGTAAGGGATGAAAAATAGAAACCACAAAAATTTTTTTGATCTTGAGCACCAGTGATAATGATGTTTTAAACGATTGGATCCAGTGCTGTTGAGGTTGTGGTGAAAAGAATGTTAACATAGGGGTTGCAGTGGTATAACTTTTAGAAAGGGATTTGTTCATACATTTCACTCACTGATATACCTCTCTAAGTATATACTGAGAAGAAAGAGTCATAAATATGAAAAAATAGTTCTGTACAAAATGATTCATATTGAAATATAGTAGTGAAGAATTGTAAACAATCTATGGTAAATACTCAGTAGTAGGGAAATAGTTGAATAAGTTATGAAAAATCTACTTGAAATACTGTATTAAGTAGTTGTTAAAATTTTCTGAAGCGTTTGCAACTGCCTGGAAAATGGAACTGCTGTAATGCTTAGTTGAAAAAAATCACAACTTAAATTGGTACGTATAATATGATTATACATTTTTAAAGGTATATGCTTAAGGGGGAAAAAGTCTGTGTGGAAGTACACCAAAATATTAATGGCAGTTGTCTTTTTGGGTACTGGCACTTAGGCCAGTTCTTAAAGTTATTTCAGGGTTTCTCAGGTGGCCCAGTGGTAGTGAATCTGCCTGCCAATGTGGGAGACACAAGAGACTTCTGGATCAGGAAGATCCCCTGGAGGAGGAAGTGGCAACCCACTCTAATAACCTTGCTGGAAAATCCCATGGACAGAGGAGCCTGGCAGGGTGCGGTCCATGGGGTTGCACAGAGTTGGACATGACTGAGCACACACACAGTATTTCTCTGTAATTTCTTTTTAATAAGCGTATGTTTTACTATGGGAGAAAATATTTTTAAACTAATATTATGCTTTTAAAAATGGCTCTGCTTGACTGATCTTTTTTAATTTTGATGACTAAAAGGACAAGTTATCTAAATCTTTGTAGATAAAGCAATGGTTTTAAAACATCACCCGGACAAACGGAAAGCAGCTGGTGAACCAATAAAAGAAGGAGATAATGACTACTTCACTTGCATAACTAAAGGTAAGAAAGCGTGTTAAAGAGTTCGGAATTTTTGATAGTGAAGATTATTTATTGTTTAGATTGGGTTTCCTATGTATACTGCAGTTCATTTATACCATAACATTTAAAAACATTTTTAGTTAACATCTGGTTATTTGTGGTCATCTCCCCTAGAGCCTCACTTTATAAAGTGAGGTTCTCCCAACCAACGGCATCAGCAATACCAGAAATGCAGCTTGTCAGAAATGCAGAAGCTTTGGCCCTGCCCCAGACCTACTGAATCTGAATCTGCATTTTTAACAAGATCAGCAGGTGATTCTTATGAGAAGCTTATCCTGGAGTTACTTCATACAAGTGCTGTGTTTAAGGTTGAGACTACTAACATCTTTTTCAGTTTCAGACACTTTATGGAATTAAATTGTTCCTCAGATATTTTGCTTATTTAAATCAAGAAGTTGATTCTATCCTAGTCAAGGACCCACAGCTGTCAATGGCTATTTACATAGCCATATCCTCATAAGCAAATTAATAGAGGCAACCACCATTTCTAAATGTTTCCTTAAATGTGATTTTTAATTTTGATGCTAATTTTTTAAAAACTGTATACACACTTTTCAAACTTACTCTTCATTGGCTCACTCTTACACAGTGCTCAGGATGCCAAAGATCCTTTGATTTTTTTTTTTTAACAGCCTTGGGATCTAACAGTTAATTTTCTAGCTATTTCTTTTTCCTCAGTCATGCTTTCTTCAAGATTGAGTGTTTACTGTTCTGTCCTTTCTTTTCCAGAAGAGATACTTACAGAAGTTTTTAAGTCCAGTTGTAACCAGTAGTGCTCAAGCTATTACTGAAGTCCTCCCCTCCCCATAAGCACACACAACTTTTAAGTACAAAAAATTATTTTAAGGAAAAAAATGTAGTATTATGGTGATGTGACCTTTGATTTTTTTTTCTTCAGCTTATGAAATGCTATCTGATCCAGTGAAAAGACGAGCATTTAACAGTGTAGACCCTACTTTTGATAACTCAGTTCCTTCTAAAAGTGAAGCAAAGGACAATTTCTTCGAAGTGTTTTCCCCAGTGTTTGAAAGGAATTCCAGGTGAGTTCTGGCATCCCCTTGTGATCATAATGCTCTACTGGCTGGCTTCTTAATAGTTCCAAGTTTTGGTTTTTTTCCTCTGGTAATAGTTTGGTTCTCTTCTTCCTCCTCCTTTACAATATTGAGCTCCTCTGGTGAACTTACTATGATTGTTTATTTTATTCTCTAAACAGTTCTTCCTTCCTGTAGTTAAATTAACTCACAGGACATTTTTCTTTTAAATTTCCTTTGGGGGAAAGAACAGTGGTTGACTTTATGTAGTGTGATGCTGATACTTAGGTGACAGTGATTTCCCGTTTTCTCCTTCCCCTTTGTTAACAGGCACACTACCAACATTTGGTCAGTTTTCATTGAGGAAAAACTTCTATTCTATTTTTGAGCATCTGATTATCATAAGGTTCTCTGACAAAGGGTGAATTTATATTTAAGATTAAGTCATATGTAATTTATTTAATTAAAATCAGTTTCAAATTGTGTGAACCAGTAATCTACATTTTTTTGCTTCCATCTGCACTGGAAGGTTTCCTCAGAGCACATCTTAGCTGCATATTGGAGTCAGCTGGGGAGCTTGAACAGTTCCTGAAGCCTGGGTTCCACCTGGAGAAACTGTGATTTTAATTTAAGTGGTTTGGAATGCCTGTAGGTTTTTTAATGCTTGCAGGCGATTTTGATGGGTAGCTAAGTTTGGGAGAAGGCAATGGCAACGCATTCCAGTACTCTTGCCTGGAAAAATCCCATGGATGGAGGAGCCTAGTGGGCTACAGTCCATGGGGTTGCTAAGAGTCGGACACAACTGAGCGACTTCACTTTCACCTTTCACTTTTATGCATTGGAGAAGGAAATGGCAACCCACTCCAGTGTTCTTGCCTAGAGAATCCCAGGGATGGGGGAGCCTGGTGGGCTGCTGTCTATGGTCGCACAGAGTCGGACACGACTGAAGCAACTTAGCAGCAGCAGAAGCAGCTAAGTTTGAGAAGCACTTTGATTAGTGGTTTGATACAGTCTACTATTTCCTACACCCTTCTCCTTACCTTTGTTTTGTGGTTTAAAAAAAAAAAATTAATGTTGTAAAAAAAAAATTAGTGTATTGTATTCATGTGTGTGTGGAACAGTGCATCAAGTTGGAAAAACAGGTCAACAGCAGTCTCAGGATCCATTCAGAGATGGTGGGTGAAGTGCTAAACTTACAAGTCTGATTAAGGGGGAGGTGATAGAGATGAGGAGGTGGAAATCTATTCCCTCCGAGGATTCACGTTTCTTAAAAGGCTCAGCCTGCAGGTCACTTCTGTACTGCCTGTACTGCAGGACTAAGTGAGCTTGAAACATGGTGCTAGAGTCTGTTTTTCCTGGCCATCCTGGCATCTTCCACAACCTTGTAATTTACAGAACTAAAGATAAGCTGAGAGTTAGAACACTGTTCCATTGTTTTCTTCTGCACCCCCATCCTCCCCTTGCCCTCCCTTTACTGCACCTGTATTGCTCATCACAGCACTCCTGATCCCTCTGCTCTGTCTCTTAGTCATGGAGGACGTAGGGCAGGGAGATTGTAAGGGACTGATAAAAACTTTTTTAACAAATCAGTTGTTGAACGTTTGTACAAAATGTTTTTAGCTTTTCCTTTTTTCAATATTTCAGGTGGTCAAATAAAAAAAATGTCCCTAAACTTGGTGATATGAATTCATCATTTGAAGATGTAGATGCATTTTATTCTTTCTGGTGAGTGAATACATTGTTTCTCCAGCGCTTTCATTTTTTAAGAAAAGCATTCAATAAGTACTTGACTGACTTTTATAAATTAATTGATAGGTGGGAAAATCACAGAACCTTCACTGAACAAAAGGAGGACTCTCTTAAGAAATCAAAGTTTCCACAGAATGCTGTATTATCTTCTGTGTAATATTTAGGCTATTATGATTGTTTTTTCAATCTCTATCAACCAGATTTCTAGATGTCAAGCACACTATAGCAATAAAAAAATGAAAAATAAGGAGTCATTTGAATTCAGTAAAAAATAATTTTTCATTTATTTTTTAAAGTTATTTGAGTATATGACAATGGAAGACTGCGGTCTCTAACTGGTTCATTAATTTTAATACATATTACTCATTTTCTACTTTTATATTATGTGTGCTATATTTTCTCATTAAGTATCTGGTAAATATGAAAACAAAATCACTGTAAAACAGAAACGACAAATTTAGCTCTGTCAGTTGTAGTTGCTCTTACCTTCGGAGAACACAAACCAGGTAAAGTGACCATTACTAGATGACCTTAAAACTTGACAAACTAGTGGAGGTGAAGGCAGGGACAACTTGTACCACGTCCCAGTCAAGCGTAAAACCTGATATTCAGAAGAGATAGCAGGAAGCTGTATTTTGATTTAAGGCTGATAAGTATTTTAGACTTCCATTCCGAATACAGCATCATTTTAAAAAGAAGAAGAAAAAGAGTTGAGTACAGTGTGATTTCAGTATCAGAAAAGAGGGGAGGGACCTATTAGACTCATCCACTTGTCATTAAAGTTTCTTAAAATTTAATGCTCCTAACTTAATTTTAAAAGGAAGATATTTTTCATTTGTTTAGGCTTGACTTTATTTTATTTCTATTTATATTAGGTATAATTTTGATTCTTGGAGAGAATTTTCTTATTTAGATGAAGAAGAAAAAGAAAAAGCAGAATGGTATGTATGTAAATCATTGATAAGACATTTATTTGGTTATTTGGTATTTGTGATGATATAAAAATGCACCATGTGTATTTTCTTTCACATTTTTCTGTGTATCCATTTTAAATAAGTTTTTTGATATTTTGAGATCCCATCTCACAAGTTAAGCTTAATAGTGCTAAATGTGATTATGAAATTGTCAATAAAGCTCAAGTCAGCAAATTCTTTTTCTTCTGGTTGCTTAACTAGTTTTATTTATAAAGCATTACATTTTCTTATCATACCATCTATAAGCAATAGTTTGTTTCCAATATTTCCTATTTAATAGCCGTGATGAAAGGAGATGGATTGAAAAGCAGAACAGAGCAACAAGGGCCCAAAGGAAAAAAGAAGAAATGAACAGAATAAGAACATTAGTTGGTAAGTTTAACTAATGAATTTTTAGACTTCTTTAATTAAATGTTTGACATTCAAAAGATTTAACTTTTTTTGGTAGATAATGCATATAGCTGTGACCCAAGGATAAAAAAATTTAAGGAAGAGGAAAAAGCCAAGAAAGAAGCAGAAAAGAAAGCAAAAGCAGACGCAAAACGAAAGGAGCAAGAGGCTAAAGAGAAAGTAAGATGACATTTGATAAAGTTGGACTTTAAATGTTCATAATATTGTCAATCTTCAGATCTGTTTTAAACACTGACTGTCAGTAGAGAACTAGGTGCTTCTATGAATGAATCATGACACTTAGCACAGTTGACAGAAGGATCTTCTTTATCACCAGATTCTTACTGGGCAAAAATATGAAGTCATATAATTTCTTAACACTACACTTATTTCTAATATGTCGGTTTTACATTTCTACAAATTTTTGTAGAACTTTACCATCTGCTTTTCCTTCAGTCTTTGATAAGTTGATGTTTACCTTTCTGTAATATAAGTTACTAAAAATTGTATTTTTTAGTAAGGTTATAGAGCATTTAAGAATTCTAATTTTATTACTAAATAATTTTATTAAAGCAAAGACAAGCTGAATTAGAAGCTGCTCGGTTAGCAAAGGAGAAAGAAGAAGAAGAAGTTAGACAACAAGCATTATTGGCAAAGAAGGAAAAAGATATCCAGAAAAAAGCCATTAAGAAAGAAAGGCAAAAACTTCGAAACTTATGCAAGGTACGTTGACTGATTGAACAAGCACTACATACAAGTAAATCAGATTTCTGTTTAAACTTAAAAATATTTCATTACGATAAAAATATAATTAAACTACTCTCTGCATTTTATCTCAAAACATAAATGTTTTAAAATTCACTTTTTAAAAATTTCACACATGCATATTCAGTATGCAACTCTGATAGGGTCGTGTTTTGTTTGTTTTTAAAATAACCATCTTGCCATTTTAAACCTTCAGAAAGAAAAAAGCTTATTATTTTAATACATGTCCCATATTCAGATCTTCTTGATTATCTTAACATCTTTTTATACTTGAATTGTTCAAATTAGGATCTAAATAAGAGCAACAGTGTCAGCTGTGTATCTCCTGGTTGTGTCTGTCACAGGTCGCCTACCATCACTATCTCGCCCCCTTCTCCCAGTTGGAGATATCAGATCATTTATTCTAAGAATGCACCACAAATTGGTTTTGTCTGGTTGCTTCTTTAATAGTGTAAATTAATTTTTATCACAGAAAAAGTTCTTTTAGAAGTTAAACATGGGTTGCTTTTAAGGATCTAAAAGCTTTCATTTTTGTCTAAATAAAAGGATATTATTTAGTTCAATGCTGGTAGTTTGTGTTCAAATAGATCTTACTAAAAATATTAACTCAAAAGGCCCAAAAGTTTTCAAATGTAGTTTTGTCCAAGAGACAGTCTTACGTTTTAAACTGGTAAAGTTAGAGGCCAGTATTATTTTATATCACACAGCATAAAATGGATAAATTAATGAAATTCCAAGCTAGAGATTGCCACACCATATACTACACCATTGTAGTTTAATTCAGCAAATATGTTCATGCTTACTATGTACAGAAAACTCTTTCATGTAACTGTCCAGAGGCTCCAGACACTAGAATATGTATTCTAATATATGGCATCTTAAATCTTCACTTAATAAAATTGAAATTAAAACTGCCCCATCACTAGGCTTTGAAAGGCATTTAATAAAAATACAATCTGTCTCTTCAGACTTTTGACAAGTGGAAAATCTAAATAGAAAAAATGAAATATTTTCCTCAGATTTCACCTAGAAAATTATATTGAGAAGAATGCAGTGTATTATAGTTACTGAGAGCATGGGCTCAGGGCTAGCAGCTTAGATTTGAAGTCATTCTCTACTTCCTGTGTCCTGGCTGTGGTTCTCAGGAGGTTCCCTCAACCTATTTGTGTCTCAATTTCCTCATTTTTACAGTAACTGAAATAATACCTAGAAAGAGTTATGAAGATGAGATCATTCACATGTAGCACTTGTTAGATTTGGCATAAGGAGAACTGAGTCAAAAACTTTAAAAGTTAGTTAGAAAATAGAAAATTTTAAAAGTTCTTAGAGATGGTACATAAAAGAGGGTTAAAGTTCTGGCCTTGGGTAACTTTATATCATTGCTCCTTTCCAGCGTAAATTCTTTTATTCACTCATCAGATATCTGATAGGCACTAAGTATGTGCCAAGCAGTTACAACGGATGTTGATATAATGAAAACACAGTCTTTGCTTTCAGGAATCCACTAGTTAATGATGGAGAATGACAAGAAAACAGGCAATTGAAATACTTCAACATGAGTACCAGGTTGAAAAAGTACCAAACAGGTGGTTAAGGAAGGATATTTGAATCTAGTGGGATTTAGTCAGGTGAAGCAGTGTGTATATGGGATTAGATGAGAGAGATCAAGGAGCACTGACACATCCATACAAGAGGTTTGATGAACCACAGGTAGCTGAAGGAGAGGTTGGGTCTTAAAGGCCATTGCTAGTCTAAATCTGACCTGAGTCAGTTTTGCTCAAGATGCCAAGAGAACACAAGAGGCCAAGAGACAAAAGTCTTTTGCATAATCCAGGTGAGAGGCTGGGCCTTAAACTGGTAGAGATGGTGGAAACAGACAAAGGTAGATGACATGAACCAACGTTTAGGAGGTAAGATCTGCTGTTGCCTGTTGGGTATCAATACTGATTCTAAGTTGGAGGAAGTATAAGTGTTAATACATGTTCTGGTTTCTTGAGTGGAATATTAGATGGTTTATAATATTACTCAGTGAAATAGAAAACAAAGGAAGAGGAAAGGGGTTAGGAAAAATTATTTCAGTTTCGGGCATGCTGAGATGAAGATACTCAGTAGGTGATTTTGAGGTACAAGTCTGATGTTTAGCAGGATCATCAGAGTCATCCACATCTCAGTGGAGAGTAGATGAGACTCCCAGGGAGAAAGAATAAAGAAGTACAGAGATCAGACCCTGGCAATCACCAATACTTAAGGTATGGATAGAGGAGCACTGATGTTAATGATAACACAGTCTTTGCTTTCAAGATCCACTAGTTAATGATGGAGAATGATAAGAAAATAGGCAATTGAAATACTTAAAGATGAGTACTAGGTTGAGAAAGTACCAAACAGGTGGTGTTAAGGAAGAAAGTGAAAGTGAAGTCGCTCAGTTGTGTCCAACTCTTTGCAACTCGATGGGCTATAGCCTACCAGGCTTCTCCGTCCATGGGATTTTCCAGGCAAGAATACTGGAGTGGGTTGCCATTTGAAGGGAGGGAACATACAACAGGGAGGAAACACAGTCCCACCCATCAACAGAAAATTGGATTAAAAATTGACTGAGCATAGCCCCGCCCATCAGAACCAGACCCAGTTGTCTCGCCCTGCCCTGCCCAGCCCAGTCTCCTGTCAGAAAGCTTTCTTCGTAAGCCTCTTATCCTTATTCACCAGAGGGAAGACAGAATAAAAACCATGATCACAGAAAATTAACCAAACTGATCACATGGACCATGGCCTTGTCTAACTCCGTGAAACTATGAGCCATGCCTTGTAGGGGCACCCAAGACGGACACGTCATGATGGAGAGTTCTAACAAAACGTGTTCCACTGGAGAAGGGAATGGCAAACCACTTCAGTATTCTTGCCTTGAGAAGCCCATGAACGATATGAAAAGGCAAAAAGATACCACCCTGAAAGATGAACTCCCCAGGTCAGTAGGTGCCCAGTATGCTACTGGAGAAGAGCAGAGAAATAACTCCAGAAAGATTGAAGAGACAGAGCCAAAGCGAAAAAACACCACCCAGTTGTGGATGTGACTGGTGTTGGAAGTAAAGTCTGACGCAGTAAAGAACAATATTGCATAGGAACCTGGAATGTTAGGTTCATGAATTAAGGTAGATTGAAAGTGGTCAAACAAGAGATGGCAAGAGTGAATGTCAACATTTTAGGAATCAGTGAACCAAATAAAATGGATGGGAATGGGTGAATTTAATTCAGGTGACTATTATATCTACTGCTGTGGGCAAGAATCCCTTAGAAGAAATAGACTAACCCTCACAGTCATAGTCAACAAAAGAGACCAAAATGCAGTACTTGGGTTCAGTCTCAAAAATGACAGAATGATCTCTGTTTCCAAGGCAAACCATTCAGTATCACAGTAATCTAAGTCTAAGCCCCAACCGCTAATGCCAAAGAATCTAAAGTTTAACAGTTCTATGATGACTTACAAGAGCTTCTAGAGCTAACATCCAAAAAAGATGTCCTTTGCATCATAGGGAACTGAAATACAAAAGTAGGAAGTCAAGAGGTACCTGAAGTGCCAGGCAAGTTTGGCCTTGGAGTACAAAATGAAGCAGGGCAAAGGCTAACAGAGTTTTGCCAAGAGAATGCACTGGTCATAGCAAACACCCATCTTCCAACAACACAAGAGACATCTCTACACATGTACATAACCATATGGTCAATACCAAAATCAGATTGATTATATTCCTTGCAGCCGAAGATGGAGAAGGTCTATATGGTCAGTGAAAAAAAGACTCGGAGCTGACTGTGGATCAGATCATGAATTCCTTATTGCACAATTCACACTTAAATGGAGAAGGAAATGGCAACCCACTCCAGTATTCTTGCCCGGAGAATCCCACAGACAGAGGAACCTGGTGAGCTATAGTCCATGGGATCACGAAGAGTCAGACACGACTGAGCAGCTATACACACACAGGGAAAACCACTAGACCATTCAGGTATGATCTAAATCAAATCCTTTACGATTATACAGTGGATGTGACAAATAGATTCAAAGGATTAGATCTGATAGACAGAGTGCCTGAAGAACTATGGACAGAGGTTCATAACATTGTACAGAAAGCAGTGATCAGGACCATCCCCAAGAAAAAGAAAAGGCAAAATGGTTGTCTGAGGAGGCCTTACAAATAGCTGAGAAAAGAAGAGAAGCGAAAGGCAAAGGGGAAAAGGAAAGATATACCCATCTGAATGCAGAGTTCTAAATAGCAAGGAGAGATAAGAAAGCCTTCCTTAGTGATCAATGCAAAGAAAGAGAGGAAAACAATAGAATTGGAAAGACTAGAGATCTCTTCAAGAAAATTAGAGATACCAAGGAAACACTTCATGCAAAGATGGGCACAATAAAGGACAGAAACGGTATGGACCTAACGGAAGCAGAAGATATTAAGAAAAGTGGCAAAAATACACAGAAGTATACAAAAAAGATCTTCATGACCCAGATAATCACTATAGTGTGATCACTCACCTAGAGCCAGACATCCTGGAAAGTGAAGTCAAGTGGCCTTAGGAAGCATCACTACGAACAAAGCTAGTGTAGGTGATGGATTTCCAGCTGAGCTATTTTAAATCCTAAAAGATGATGCTGTGAAAGTGCTGCACTCAATATGCCAGCAAATTTGGAAAACTCAGCAGTGGCCACAGGACTGGAAAAGGCCAGTTTTCATTTCAATCCCAAGGAAAGGCAGTGCGAAAGAATGTTCAAACAACCACACAACTGCACTCATCTCTCACGCTAGCAAAGTAATGCTCCAAATTCTCCAAGCGATGCTCCAACAGAACATGAACCAAGAACTTCCAGATGTTCAAGCTGGATTTAGAAAAGGCAGAGGAACCAAAGATCAAATTGCCAACATCTGTTGGATCATAGAAAAAGCAAGAGAGTTCCAGAAAGACATCTACTTCTGTTTACTGACTATGCCAAAGCCCTTGACGGTGTGGATCACAGCAAACTGGAACATTCTTAAAAGAGATGGGAATACCTGCCTCCTGAGAAAACGGTATGCAGGTCAAGAAGCAACAGTTAGAACCAGACATGGAACAACAGACCTGGTTCCAAATTGGGAAAGGAGTACATCAAGGCTATATATTGTCACCTTGCTTATTTAAGTTATATGCGGAGTACGTCATGCAAAATGCCAGGCTGGGTGAAGCACAAGCTGGAATCAAGATTGCCAGGAGAAATACCAATAACTGACATATGCAGATGATACCACTCTTAAGAGAAAAAGCCAAGAGGAACTGAAGAGCCTCTTGATGAAAATGAAAGAGGAGAGTGAAAAAGTTGGCTTAAAACTCAGCATTCAAAAAACTTAAGATCATGGCATCTGGTCTCATTACTTCATGGCAAATAGATAGGGAAACAACGGAAACAGTGACAGACTTTATTTTCTTGGGCTCCAAAATCACTGCAGATGGTGATTGCAGCCATGAAATTAAAAGATGCTTGCTCCTTGGAAAAAAAGCTATGACCAACTTAGACAGCATATTAAAATGCAGAAACATATCTTCCACGTGGTCTAAAACCACATTAATAAGAGACCTCCTAGAAGCCAGGGATCTTCTAGAGTTTACAGACTTATTTACAGACTTATTTATACTGTCAGATATTTTAGGTGAAAAGAACCTTTCAGGTAGACTGATGTCATTTTTGGGAGTTGAGGCATCAAATTGTTTTACAGATTAAAATGGGAAGGGAGATGTGTTGAATGGGTTTGTGCTTGAAGTATCTTTAAAAGTATGTTCATCTTCATCATCTGAATCAATTCGTCTGGCTTTTCTTCTGATTTTCACATTAACTACTTCTTCTGGCTCATCATCTTCCTCAGAAAGATCCACACTGAGACATGCTTTGCTATGCACTGACTCTGCTCTGGAAATAGCTGCAGAGCCACACAAGCTATTTTCTTTCTCCACATGCTCCAAAAACTGACTGGAAAGATTTTGTCCATTGTCTGCAGAGTCTTCCAAGAACTCTGTAAACTTCATAGAACTATGTTATTTCTAGAGAAGTTTTTGTAACATTACTCTGGCCATTTTAAATTTTACTCTGAGAATGTCAATTTTGTATACCACAGTCCAGATATTAATAATATTACTTTTCTCAAGCAAAAATAAATAAATAAATAAAATGCAGAAACATTACTTTGCCAGCAAAGGTCCATCTAGTCAAAGCTATGGTTTTTCCAGTAGTCATGTTTGGTTGTGAGAGTTGGACCATAAAGAAAGCTGAGCGCCAAAGAATTGATGCTTTTGAACTGTGGTGTTGGAGAAGACTCTTGAGAGTCCTTTGGACTGCAAGGAGATCCAACCAGTCAATCCTAAAGGAAATCAGTCCTGAATGTTCATTGGAAGGACAGACGCTGAGGCTGAAGCTCCAATACTTCAGCCACCTGATGCGAAGAACTGACTCATTGGGAAAGGCCCTGATGCTGGGAAAGACTGAAGGCAGGAGGAGAAGGGGACAACAGAGGATGAGATGGTTGGATGGCATCACCAATTTGATGGACATGAGTTGAGTAAGGTCCAGGAGTTGGTGATCGACAGGGAAGCCTGGCGTGCTGCAGTCCATGGGGTCACAAAGAGTTGTACATGACTAAGTGACTGAACTGAGAGGAAGCGGAAGCCTAGGGAAGTGTCCCAGTAAAAGAAGCGTTGGAACCTTAGCACCAGGTTGCATGGAGTAAGGGAGCAAGGAAAAGCGAGGAATGGGAGATGTGTCAGCGGCAGTTTAAAGAAGCATGAGAAGTACTTTCCGATTCTTGTTCATCCAGGCACATCATGACATTCCATTCTAGGTATCATCTCTAGTCAACAGGTGTTGCTGGCCTTCCTATTTCTTAACACATTATTTTTTTATAGTTTGGCGCACACACTAGATAGAACAGGTAGCCTAACAAAGGGATTTTGTTGTAAAGAGTTTCTTGATTCTTCAGTGGTTCTGTGGGGAATCATTGTTTTATAACATCCAGAGGTCCTCTGCACCATCACGTTTCTGTTTTGCTCCATCCTTGCTGATGCCGCTTTATTGCTGGCTGGCCACGGAGAGCCTTGGGAGGTGCCCTGGGAATGTCGTTGGCGGTGGTCAGAAGGCAATATGTTCAACCTAAGAAGTTCTCAAAAACTTCAAGCTTTGTAATTGTGTTTATGGATGTCTTGAGTGCCAGTAGATAGCAGATGAAAATGTTTGTGTTTTTACTTCTAGACCTGGAATCACTTTTCTGACAGTGAGGCAGAACGTGTTAAAATGATGGAAGAAGTGGAAAAACTTTGTGATCGGCTTGAATTATCAAGGTATAACTACAGAGCTGCTGTTGAAGTCTTCTGTTGGGCTTGGGATGAAGTTTCATCCCCTTTTTTCTTTTAAGTTTACAGTGCTTGAATGAAACACTCACATCTTCTACTAAAGAAGTAGGAAAGGCTGCTCTGGAGAAACAGGTAATCGTATCACTTCTACCTGTATTTAGCACTTAATTCTGCCTCAGTACTGCTTTCACCTCAGTATTTCCCCACCTAACATGGAAGTTACTGTAGGGGCAGAAAGTGTCTCATTTCTGTTAGGGTTGATGTAAACTGGATTTAAGTATTTATGCTTATTATCATATATATTTGTTTGATTTGTGGTTATCTAGCACATTAATCTGGAGAAGGAAATGGCAACCCACTCCAGTATTCTTGCCTGGAGAATCCCAGGGACGAGGGAGCCTGGTGGGCTGCCATCTGTGGGGTCACACAGAGTCGGACACGACTGAAGTGACTTAGCAGCAGCAGCAGCACATTAATCATAGATTTTTCAGAATCACTGTTAAAAAAAAATTGTGTTAATTCCTTGAGCAAATTTTTGTAGGATAATAACATTTAGAACCAAAAGAGATTTTTATTCTGTCTAGTCTACACCTTTTATTTTACAGATGAGGAAACAGGCCCAGAAATTCAATTCAGTGCAACAAGTGTTAGTACCTGCTATATATAACCCAGTGCCTAGGTGATGTGGAGAAAGTCTTACGCTATTTATTGTTGCCACAAAGTTCAGGAACAGTTACACTAAAGAGAAAAGGCCTAAGGATCAAAAGATGCAGGACACCCAGTAAATACTGTCTGTAGCTTAGAGAGGAGGTGCCAACAGTAGGTTGGAGTGCTCAGGGAAACTCAGTGAAGGGTTTGAGCCAGTTTTGAAGGACGACATTGTTAAGTGAAGGTCAGGGGAGCAGCATGAACCATAAAATACAGGTAGGAGTACAAAGTTGGCGGGGGCGGGGATTGGGAGATTAAGTTGGTTAAGAAGAGTAGAGCCAAATTAAGCAAGATTTGAATACCAAGATGACTAGTTTCCATAAGCACAGATCTTTTGAATAGCACAGGGTTAACACTGCTATTAATCTGGCATTTGTAGACAAGAGGCATTGGATGAGTGTAAGTGACTAGTGTAAGAATCTCACTTGGAGGACTTGGACTATGAGTAATAATGGGAATCACTGAAATCTTTGGGACTTGGTGACTTGTTCTAAGGGACTGAAGTGGGAAAATGAGTCAAAGATGACTCCAAGATAGCAGAAGCAACATCAGGTAAAGGCATGTTTTTGTTTTTGTTGTTTCACTTGTGCATGTTTGAAGCTACACTGGAAGTGACAGTGTAAAAGATAGAACTTAAAGATTAAGCAAAGGGCACTTTGCTGTGCTGCTACCTTTTTGTAGAGAATAAATGATACTGTCTGCAAGAGAGGATAGATAAGAGCTTTGAAATTGCCTTGTGGGTGAGTAACCCACTGACTGTAGACTTCACAAGTAGTGTCCACAGCAAATAGATATCATGTGACAGGAATACAGTGTAGTTTAGGCTGAGGCTGGTTCTTGGTTCCTTGAAGCAGAGATATGCAGCCTGGCTGGGGCAGTGTAGGGTCCTTGTCTGAATGATGCTGAGGGTCGAGAACCACAGGGGCCCATCCAGAAAGAGAACTCAGAGTAGTAAGATGCTTTAAGTCCCTGACTTACCTATGATATTTGTGTAGATAGAAGAAATAAATGAGCAAATTAGAAAAGAGAAAGAGGAAGCTGAGGCTCGTATGCGACAAGCATCTAAGAATGCAGAGAAGTCAGCTGGCGGAGGTGGAAACGGAAGTAAACATTGGTCAGAAGATGATCTGCAATTACTCATTAAAGCTGTGAATCTCTTCCCTGCTGGAACAAATTCAAGGTATTGGTTCTAATGAAGCTTCTCTTCACTGGAGCCTCAGGATTATGTAGACAAGCATCTGAAATAGCAGCATATTGCGGCAAGTTTCCAAAGATTTGCTTGGGTCTAGATGCTAAATTCTGTGCCACGGTGGAAAACGTAAAAAGCAAGAGTACATTTTGAACCTGTTTGCTAGTCTTAACAGCTTATACCAGCACACATACAAAGATCCATATATACAGCAGGATGCTTCATCAGTTTCTCAGGAAATTAAGGATCATGAAACATAAACCTTGACTGTCATGCTGGCCTATTCCATTGTGGCTTATACTAGGCACTAGGTTTTGTGTTCCATGGTTTCTCTTTAGTCTTAATTCTCCTGTATTACTTCCCACCTCAACCTGGAGCTTAAAAGTATGTGTCCAAATGGCAGTGTACACAAATGTGTGCTCTTATTTCTGTTGATTTTTTACACGATCTGTAAGATTTTATACAAACTTGAAACCAAGATTATACACAGCTGATTTAAACACTCAAGTCCAGGCAATAGTAATAATTAGAGCACCAATTTAGAGCTAATTCTTTAGATGTTATAGCTAACCTTTCTGCAGTAAAAATGTAGGATCATTCTGAATTTTTTTTTTTTCCTTCTCATTATTATATCCATTTTTCTAGATGGGAAGTTATTGCTAATTACATGAACATACATTCTTCTTCTGGAGTTAAGAGAACTGCCAAAGATGTTATTGGCAAAGCAAAGAGCCTTCAAAAACTTGGTGAGTTAGTTTTTGCCAAAAGAGTTTCTTTGCTACCTGAGATACGTATTTTAAAAGTAATCTATGCGATTTAATGAAAGACTGAGATGAACTGTATTAAAAAAAATTTTTTTCCCTTCTCAGACCCTCATCAAAAGGATGACATAAACAAAAAGGCTTTTGATAAATTTAAGAAAGAACATGGTGTGGTGCCTCAGGCAGACAATGCAACACCTTCAGAACGATTTGAAGGTAATGAAATTTCATTCTTCTGAGTAGAAAATGCTAACCTTGTGTCTACCTGGGAATATACAAGATCTAGGGCCTACAAGCAGAGTGACTGGGAAATAAAGCATTTAGTGGACTGGAAGGTGTAATCTTTTAGGACTGACTGACTTCAACACCACTGAGAACTGCAGTTCTTCCATTTCATATGCCATGAGGGGAGGGGTGTGTTTGTTTTGTTCATCGGATTTTAACAAATCAGAATTAAAGGATATTAGGACGATTGAAATTTAAGGTCTGTAACTAACTTTTTATCAAGGTTAATTTCCTGATTTTGAAAAATATACTATATATAAGGAAATGTCCTAGTTTTTAAGAGAAGACAGGAGTTAAGGGGAAGCATGCCTACAAATCACATGGTTCAGAACAAGTTACGCAGACACAATTTGTTATGCTGACATTGTCTTGAGTGTTCTAGCTAATCTCTGATTACTCTGGACCAGTGTGTTTCAAATGCAAATTATGACTCAGAAGTGGGTCATGAAATCAGTTTAATGGGTCATGAATAGAAAATATCAGAGGGCATTACATCTGTTGTACAAGTGGGTATTTGTGAAACTTCTGTTCATGTGTATATGTGTTCAGGATGTGATACATTTTTCCTTACTCTGAGTTGTTGACAAAAGTTTGAAAAGTTCTCTTTCACTTCATGCATTTGTGAGCCACCAGTCCTTTCTCCCTAACTAAGCTAATCTTGGATACACTTTCCAGATCACAGTGCCAGATCTGTTTTGGGATTAACTAACAGCTTTGACTCTTCGTGACCTCCTGTCCCTATCTTAGCAGTGCCACTTTTCCTATAGTCTGATTTATTATCCTGTATTTCAATTTGAAAATATTTTAATAGAAGAGACTTAGAATGTTCTATAAAGAGTAAAAAAATCATTGTGTTTGCTTGTTGCATTTGCAAAATCAAGGGTGACTTTTGTCTAGGCTGAGTGTTATTTTGGCTCTTTTAAGAATGTTACCTGGAGTACAAGTGGCAACTACTCCAGTATTCTTGCCTGGAAAATTCCATGGACAGATGAGCCTGACAGGCTACAGTCCATGGGGCCACAAAAGGTCAGAAACCACTGAGTAATTGAGCACAAGAAAGATAAGTAACAAAGTGGACGTATCAGGACACTTGGAGGGCACGTCTAAAGGAGATAATGCTCTTTTCCCTATGCCCTCCACAAAATGCAGACATGTTCAGATATTACTGTTACTGCCCTTTCTTATGGTTCTAATTTACATGCTTGAGGCAGGCACTGATGGTTGTTTTCTGGCAAGTGGGAGACCCTGTGAGGGCAGGAGTGATTGGCAGTGATGTGGTACTTGGGCCCGACTCCTTTATCTCTTCTATGGATTTAATGGGTAAGCCCCCCTCTCTCCAACTGTACCAGTAAACAGCAAGCTGGCTGCATTTTTTGGAATGGTGATTTCTCATGGTAATTTTACATTGCATTCATTTTGGTATTGTGAAGTACTAGGTTGGCCAAAAAGTTCATTCAGGTTTTTCCAGAAAATGTTAAAAAAAACCCAAATGAACTTTTTGGCCAACCCAATACATGGATAATAATAGCAGATAATAATTGCATGCCAGTTCCATCTTTTTTCCAAGAGAGAGAAAGTGAGTTAAATCTATGATGTTAAATGGGTGTTCAAACTAATAAAATTCCACTTAAGGGTTTTCTGGAACTTAAAAGCTGACTTCAAAAATACCAGAAGTCTTTAATCTGTCTAATCTGTCTTTAAATGGAAGTTCTCTGCCTTGTTTTGAGGTATGTTGTTTTTTAACTTGTTCACTGTGCCTATGAGTATTTTTTAATTGGGAAAGAACTTAGATTTCCAGACTTCACCCCTGGATACCATTTGTAGTAGTAGTCTCATTACTGGCAGTATAGGTGCCACTGTGTTCTCATTGCATGGTCTGAAATAACTTAAGCTATGGCTGTCTGGGGAGGCCTTACAAATAGCTGTGAAAAAAAAGAGAAGCGAAAAGCAAAGGAAAAAAGGAAAGATATGAACATCTGAATGCAGAGTTCCAAAGAATATCAAGAAGAGATAAGAAAGCCTTCTTCAGCGATCAATGCAAAGAAATAGAGGAAAACAACAGAATGGGAAAGACTAGGGATCTCTTCAAGAAAATCAGAGATACCAAAGGAATATTTCATGCAAAGATGGGCTCGATAAAGGACAGAAATGGTATGGACCTAATAGAAGCAGAAAATAAGAGATGGCAAGAATACACAGAAGAACTATACAAAAAAGATCTTCACGACCCAGATAATCACGATGGTGTGATCACTGACCTAGAGCCAGACATCCTGGAATGTGAAGTCAAGTGCGCCTTAGAAAGCATCACTATGAACAAAGCTAGTGGAGGTGATGGAATTCCAGTTGAGCTGTTCCAAATCCTGAAAGATGATGCTGTGAAAGTGCTGCACTCAATATGCCAGCAAATTTGGAAAACTCAGAAGTGGCCACAGGACTGGAAAAGGTCCGTTTTCATTCCAATCCCAAAGAAAGGCAATGCCAAAGAATGCTCAAACTACCGCACAATTGCACTCATCTCACACGCTAGTAAAGTAATGCTCAAAATTCTCCAAGCCAGGCTTCAGCAATATGTGAACCATGAACTTCGTGATGTTCAAGCTGGTTTTAGAAAAGGCCGAGGAACCAGAGATCAAATTACCAACATCCGCTGGATCATGGAAAAAGCAAGAGAGTTCCAGAAAAGCATCTATTTCTGCTTTATTGACTATGCCAAAGCCTTTGACTGTGTGGATCACAATAAACTGTGGAAAATTCTGAAAGAGTATTCCCATCTCTTATATCAATCACCTCAGATATGCAGATGACACCACCCTTATGGCAGAAAGTGAAGAGGAACTCAAAAGCCTCTTGATGAAAGTGAAAGTGGAGAGTGAAAAAGTTGGCTTAAAGCTCAACATTCAGAAAACAAAGATCATGGCATCCGGTCCCATCACTTCATGGGAAATAGATGGGGAAACAGTGTCAGACTTTATTTTTCTGGGCTCCAAAATCACTGCAGATGGTGACTGCAGCCATGAAATTAAAAGACGCTTACTCCTTGGAAGGAAAGTTATGACCAACCTAGATAACGTATTCAAAAGCAGAGACATTACTTTGCCAACAAAGGTTCGTCTAGTCAAGGCTATGGTTTTTCCTGTGGTCACGTATGGATGTGAGAGTTGGACTGTGAAGAAGGCTGAGCACTGAAGAATTGATGCTTTTGAACTGTGGTGTTGGAGGAGGCTCTCGAGAGTCCCTTGGACTGCAAGGAGATCCAACCAGTCCATTCTGAAGGAGATCAGCCCTGGGATTTCTTTGGAAGGAATGATGCTAAAGCTGAAACTCCAGTACTTTGGCCACCTCACGCGAAGAGTTGACTCACTGGTAAAGACTCTGATGCTGGGAGGGCATCAGAGTCTGCCCCATCTGACGCTTGGTGGGGCAAGAGGAGAAGGGGACGACAGAGGATGAGATGGCTGGATGGCATCACTGACTCGATGGATGTGAGTCTCAGTGAACTCCAGAAGTTGGTCATGGACAGGGAGGCCTGGCGTGCTGCAATTCATGGGGTCGCAAAGAGTCGGACACGACTGAGCGACTGATCTGATCTGATCAGTCCATTAACTTAGACTTACTACTAAACCAAGCCAGCTTTTGAACCATTTTAATTTTCCTACAAAAGTGGGATATGCACTTCTTACATCCTTAGGAAGGAATGTATTTGTGATACATCTATGAAGTGTTCTATAAGACATACAGATTTGGTTTAGCAGAGATGTACAGCATAGGCTTTAGTGGATGTGCTGACAGTAACACTGGAACATGGAATCTAATCTCACATTGCCTCTACAGCATTGGGTACCTGCCTTAATTTTGTTAAAATTGTTTTTTCTAGTTAAAAACAAAGAGTAGTTTACAGGCTCTCATCCAACGAAAAGTTTTGTAATTAGGCAGCTCTTTTCTCTATGCTATAAGGAACTAGATATATCAAAAATCTAAAGTGACTTATGATTGTGTTTTTGAACCCAGTAGTCCAACTGTATATTTTAAATCTGATTTTTAAAAAATGTCTGGTAAGTATATTTTGAGACCAGAAATACAAAGCATTTCTTTCCTTTTGTCTCAGATAATTTTCTGGGATGTAAGCTATCTAAAGTTTTTTTTCCCCAGTTAATATTGGGTTGGCCACAAAGTTTGTTTGGGTTTTTCCATTAAGATGGAAAAACTTGGTCAACTCAGTGCTGGTATATGTTTGTCTAATCTCAAAGTACATTTAAGATTACACACCAGATTCAGATGGGCACTTACAAATGACTCATCTGAGAAGGTGTTCCAAAAGAGTTTTCTATAAATTAGGATAACTGTTTGAAATAAAATTTGTTTCTTAAACAGGTCCATGCACAGATTTCACCCCTTGGACAACAGAAGAACAGAAGCTTTTGGAACAAGCTTTGAAAACATACCCAGTAAATACACCTGAAAGATGGGAAAAAATAGCAGAAGCAGTGCCTGGCAGGACAAAGAAGGACTGCATGAAACGATACAAGGTTGTAGATCTTGAGTTTATAGATTCCATTATCATTTAAATTATGGTGTTATACTTACTTCAATACCACCATAGTTGTGGGGCCAGTATTAGACATTTCCTAGCTCTGGCAATTAATTTAAAAAAATCAACCTTTTCAGTACAGATTTATCCAATTTGAATGTTTTACATATTTATATCAAACACTAGAAATGTCTGAAATCTTGACAACTTTTTGTCTAAGTAAAATGTTTGTCTTCTTCCTAGGAACTGGTTGAAATGGTAAAAGCAAAGAAAGCTGCACAAGAGCAAGTGCTGAATGCAAGTAGAGGCAAGAAATGACTTATGACAATCTTTGTTGCGTGTGCATTTTTATAATAAAACTGAAAATACTATACAAATTTTCATTCTTAAAATTATACTTAAAGTGTGTCCCAGCATAATTTCTCTGAACTCTGAGAATCTACCATTCACTGTGGTGGTCTTATCTTTTCAAAGTCTGACATACAGTATTTTATTCATATTTACCAGTATAGATTTTTTTTTTTTTCTTTACAACTTGAGGGTCTCAGTTTTATAATGTTCCAAATGTTTATTAGGAGCATTTTTAATCATGAAGCCAGCGCATGTTACTGCAAATCTGGTTAAAATCTGGTAGTTGCTCAATAGGACCTAAGGATTTAAAAGAAAAGACAGTTATAACTAAATAAAAGGAAAGTCCTTAGCCAACTTTCTGCATGGGAGACTAGGAGTCAGGCTTACCAACAGCAGCAACAGCTGGACTCTTATCATAAATATATTTGGTACACACTTCTCGAATTACCTCAGCATTTACAGCCTGAAAAATTGAAGATACAAGCATTCGAGGTTTTTTGTATTAGTAAAGACATTGTATACCTGGAATATTTTAGAGCTAAAGCAAATTTTATGATACCTATCTTGAGCTGTTGTATTAATAACAAAGATTGTTTTACACAAGATCCAACAGTATCTAAGGACTACTTACATCAATTCTTGCTTCAAGCTCAGGGATGGGAATTCTTCGATTATAGCATAACATTTGCCTACCTATATCTTCACAGATGGGAGTGGAACCTGTTTTAATGAAAAAAGAAAACTAAGGACTGGAATCTAGATAAACCATGTGAAAAAAAGACCTAAGTCTTTATTCTTTTACCATCAAGTTGCAGCAACATGTTTGTTTTCAGAAGATTTTTGGCACGAGCAACTTCACTTTCAGTGACACTTGTACACAGTCGCATCCTAAAAGCCATTTGGAAAAATCAAAGGTCAAGTAATTTGAAAATGTTACGTGTTTTATGAGTTAATGACCTAAAGAAAGAAAGGATGCTATATTCTCTGTTATACCACAATGTACAATTGATTATGAATTCAATTTAGTAAAAAGTTGAAATTACTATTGATCCCAACAGGTTACACAAAGTTAAAATATTACTGATAATTTTCCTGGTAGGGTTAATTTCTCAAAAGGGATATGGTTAGCAGAGATTCACTACAATATAAAAATAGGCTGACTGCATTTTGAGAAATTCTACAGTCATTTTGAAAATTTGTGAATCCCCATGTGTTAGGATCTGACTTGCTAGGGGATAGATAGATCAGTGGGTCACTGGTTTCTCAAAAGAATCTAGCTGAGTCTAATTTAAACCTAATAATTAAGTTAATGATTACATCTCTTTAAGTCTGGCTCAGACAGTAAAGCGTGTGCCTGCAATGTGGTAGACCAGGGTTCAATCCCAGGGTCAGGAAGATCCCCTTGAGAAGGAAATGACAACCCACTCCAGTACTCTTGCCTGGAAAATCTCATGGATGGAGGAGGCTGGAAGGCTACAGTCCATGGGATCACAAAGAGTTGGACACAGCTGAGCTACTGCACTTCACTTCACATCTAGCTAGAGCGTAAACCATTTAAGAATGGTGTAGGAAAGGGACCAGAGCTAAATAACAGTTTTCCAAGAAGCCGTGGGACCTTCTGCCTGTCTCAAGGTACTAGATTTGACTAAAACACTACATTTCTTTTAGCAATGGCAACTTCAGATTCATTTTTAACACAGCCTTTCCAAGCCAAATAGGTTTAGAAATATTTCCTAAAATTCTAGTTGGCGTTTAAACATTTTTAACTTTTAAGATCTTTCTGAAGTAATCTGCTACTTAATGATTAAGAAGTTTATTTTTGGTTATTGTGATAGGCATGGGAAGTTTATCAGGACAGCACAGATAAATCTAATGGGAAGGAAATAAGCTTCATACTTCATATTTTTGCCCAGAGCTGTTCTTCAATGACATTGTCCTGATAGTATAATCTAGGGATTCAGTACCAGATTTCAAAAATAAAATTAAAAGACATCAGTTTCATGGGTGCATTAACATTTATGGGACAAAGGTCCATAAAAGAAAGGGTATTTCATACTCCTAGTCACACAGAGATGAACAATGATTTTTCAGAGATCTTGATAGTGTATGAATTACAATATGTTGAGCCAGTATGGTAGTAAAAACTTGCTACAGGGACTTCCCATAAGGGATGATAATCAAGTTATAGGTTTTAAGATGTTTGACAACTTATGTCTACATGAAAAGAAAAAAAAAAAGATCTCTTTGGATATTAAATATCTCTGTGAATATTCATAAAGCAAAATATTAAAAAAAAAAAGAAGAAGTTTCTATAATATAAATCAGCTTCACATGAAACCCAGAAGAAATGTGATCTTTAAAACATTGCAACAGTTGCTACTGTAGAACAGTACTTAGTCTTGTTCTCTTAATAAAATGCTATCACCATAAAAAATTAATCACCGTCAACAGTGTAAAAGAAAATAGTCTGAATTGGTAATTCTTAAGCAAGATTTAAATTATTTTCTCACCATTCTTTTTGAACAACATGTAGCATATCTGCAACAGTGGCTGGTTCACAAACCATATAGATTCCCCACAATCCTGTATCTGTGTAGGAAGTGTTGAAAGACTGGAAGCTATGGCAGAGGTTGCCATGACAGGTAAGCTGGGCCAGCTTGCTAGATAAATTCTGAAAGGAAAAGAAATTGTCCAGAAGAACTGTAGGTATACATGTGCAGACTACCAGAAAGAAAAATGACATGTAGAAATAGTGACTGCCCAAAAAGGCTGAGTTTCTCAGTTTTATTCAGCAATATCTCAATAAAAAGTGAAAATTCAATGAAACTAAGAATTATAGTTACCTCACCAGCCCAATGCATCATCCTCAGAGAAAGTCATAATGTTAAAAGAGTTAATCCTTAGAATTTGCACCCACTTCTAAAATAATAATCATACTAAGTCAGAGAAAAGCAAATATATCACTTATATAAATGTAGAATATTAAAAAACAAAGATACAAGTGAACCTATTTACAAAAGAGAAACAGACTCACAGACTTTGGGATTAACGTATACACACCACTATATATAAAATAACAAGGACCTATGCATGCCACAGGGAACTCTTAAGTAATACTCTGTGAATGGATTTATATAAATATGTATCACTTAGCTACATACCCAAAACTAACACAACTACATTGTAAATCAACTACAGTATAAAAATTAAAACCAAAAAAAAGAAGTGACAGATCCCGTCAGGACAGAGCTATCCCTAAAATTAAAAATGGGATGATCTCACATACTGTAGTTCAAGCACATTTTCAGGATCCCTTGGCTAATCCAACCCAGCATTCCACTTCTAGCACTGACTGACGTGGGATATGGTTATTAATTATGTGTTCCAGCTTTGTTGAATAATCACTTATAAAAACCATATAAACCAAAAAACTGAATAAACTATGCCAATTTGCTTTGCCAACAAAAAAGTTAAAAAGTTAATTTAAGAAGTAAAATAATGCACTATTACCAACGTACTTTGTAGAGCTTTTGGCAGTTTGCTTAAAAATCTGAAATACAGCATGTGAACCTAAGATATTTGTATGAAATATATTTTGTCAAAGTCTTTGAGTACAAATATATACATTTTGTTAGTTATTTAAAATCCTAAAATGATGCTGTTGAAGTGCTGCACTCAGTATATACTGTCAGGAAATTTGGAAAACTCAGCAGTGGCCACAGGACTGGAAAAGGTCAGTTTTCATTCCAAGGGAAATGCCAAAGAATGTTCAAACTGTCATACGATTGCACTCACTTCATATGCAAGTAAGCTTATGCTCAAAATCCAAATCCATCAAGTTAGGTGTCAGCAGTATGTTAATCAAGAACTTCCAGGTGTACAAACTGTGTATAGACTAAAGGTAGAGGAACCAGCGATCAAATGGCCAATGTTCACTGGATCATAGAGAAAACAAGGGAATTCCAGAAAAACATCTGCTTCACTGACTACAATAAAGCCTTTTACTGTGTGGATCACAACAGACTGTGGAATATTCTTAAAGAGATAGGAATACCAGACTACCTTACCTGTCTCCTGAGAAACCTGTACACAGGTCAAGAAGCAACAGTTAGAACCAGACTTGGAATAATGGACTGGTTCCAAATTAGGAAAGCAGTATGACAGGGCTATATATTGTCACCCTGCTTATTTAACTTCTATGTAGAGTACATCATGCGAAATGCCAGGCTGGATGAATCACAGGCTGGAATCAAGACTGCTGGGAGAAATATCAATAACCTCAGATATGCAGAGGATACCACTCTAATCGCAGAAAATGAAGATGAACTAAAGACCCTCTTGTTCAGGGTGAAAGAGTAGAGTGAAAAAGCTGGCTTAAGCCTCAACATTCAAAGAACTAAGATCATGGCATCCAGTTCCATCACTTCATGGCAAATAGAAGGGGAAAAAGTGGAAGCAGTGACAAATTTTCTTGGGCTGCAAAATCTGTGGATGGTGACTACAGCCATGAAATGAAGATCCTTGCTCCTTGGACGAAAAACTGACAAACCTAGACAGTGTATTAAAAAGCAGAGAAATAACTTTGCTGAGAAACATCCATATAGTCAAAGCTATGGTTCTTCCAGCAGTCAAATACTGATTCGAGAGTTGGACCATAAAAAGACTGAGCACCGAAGAATTGATACTTTCAAATTGTGGTGCTGGAGAAGACTCCTGAGACTCCCTTAGACTGCCAGGAGATCAAACTAGTCAATGGTAAAGGAAATCAACCCTGAATATTCATTGGAAGGACTGATGCTGAAGTGAAGCTCCAATACTTTGGCCACCATACTTTGATGTGAAGGCTTGGCTCACTGGAAAAGATCCTGATGGTGGGAAAGATGGAGGACAAGAGGAGAAGGGGGCAGCAGAGGATGAGATAAATTTTGAAGTAACTTCAGACATAACAGAATAGGAACAAAAATAGTACAAAGAATTACCTTTTCCAAATTCCTTAACAATTGTTAACTTATTTTCCTTTATCAATTCTCTTTAACATATTTTTCAACTGTTTGAGAACATAGTGCAAATATCCTTTTTACCCCCAAATACTTGTTAATATGCACTTCTGAAAAACAATGAATTTAACCTTACTACAGTTATAAAATTAGGATATTAATGTTGATATAGTACTATCAATGAATCCTTCTATCCTTAATCAAAATTTAACAATACACCAAAAGAAAGTTTTTTTTCTTGCCTGGGAGCAATCCAGGATCAGTTCATATGTAAGTCAAAATTCATAGCACAGTTTTATCTTCTCATTTATTATGGAAATTTACTTTTAAAATCACATACCATTCCTCCTCCGAAAGAGCGATCCCAGTTGCCAATCAGTGTGTTTGCAACCATGAGACAGATTGTATCTGGATGTGCCCAACCAACAGCTTCAACAGCTACCGCAAGATGTGCCAAAGGCATCTTGTCATCCCTCACTCGAATCTAGTTGGGATAAAGGATGCAAAGCTCTAGTTGAGATTACCACTCTATAACATGCTTGACAATAAACTAATTCACCAGTGCTATTAATTGCAAACTTAAAACGCTCACCATGACACTCTTGTTTTTTAAACAATCAGGCCTCATTATACTCCATAGTTCAGAAGGATTTCACCAAAAGATCTCTAGTTGAAATTCTACAGACACGTAGCTACCAGATAATTAATGTGGTCAAAAAGCTTTGCATTATTTAACTGGCAAAAATAATCATCAGTCTGAATTTTTCTGTCTAAATTTAGGCTAATCTCAACAGGCTTATTTTTGTACTGCCAATGCTAGTCTCATGTAACTGCCAAAATCAGGCTTCTTTCCAGATACTAATATATGAGCATCATCCCTAATGTGGCAAACAAAGCTTCTAATGAGGCTTAAAGAAATAGCTGACAGAGAGCAGATTTCTCTAGAAGTTCTGGCTTTAACAGCTACGCCCAGAAATGTACTGTGGGTAGACTCAGTCAGGAATAAATCTAATAGTGTCAAAATGTGGGATGTTTTTAAAATAAAAGATTACTTTTATGCCCTGCCAATAGGAAAATAGGCATAATGTCAAAAAGCACAAAAAGACCAAATAATACTTTCCTTAAAAAAGAAAAATAGGTGGTTAAATACATGGAACAGGAAGAAATATAAGCAACTGAATCCATATGCATTTGGACTCCTTTGGTTTCCTCCATTTTACTGTTAGGAACAGGCACATTTTGTACGAACGGTCATAAATACAACACAAGAAACCAAAAGGGTTAAAAGCTTAGGACGCTCGGCCTACCTCACTTCCTGTGAATTTGCACGGAGGCAGAGCTGGTATTTCTCCTTTGTGTGTGGACAAAGATTCACCAAAATGAAATTTTGCTAACTCAAGCAGCTCATCATGGGAAACTCCTAAATTGAAGGAAAATATTTCATATATCCAGCAGCAATAAAATGTAAAGCACACAATTAACTGCCAGTACTTCTGTTTACAATGAGCTTAAGGTGGTATAACTGATACAGGTTACACAAGGACTACTTGCAGTCAGTAAAAAGCCTTTTCAAGAGTAAGCTCACAAAGCACATTTTATCCCTGGTTGGTAAGACTTGCAGTTGCACAGATTTCTCATTCTGAATAACAATCAGTTTTCATCCACTGATTCAAAGATAAGGATAAGATAGCTTGAAGGTATTACTTTCCATACAAAATCATGTTATATTAAGTAATTAAAAGTCCTAAATGGTGGTGGTGATGGTGGTTGAGTTGCTAAGTCATGTCTAGCTCTTGCGACCCCGTGGACAGTAGCCCACCAGGCTCCTCTGCCCATAGGATTTCCCACACAAGAATACTGGAGTGGGTTGCCATTTCCTTCTCCAGGGGATCTTTCCGACTCAGGAATCCAACCTGGGTCTCCTGCACTGTAGGCAGTCTCCTGCATTACAAGTGAATTCTTTACCAATTGAGCCACTAGGGAAGCCCCCAAAAGTCCTAGTTGCAAACTAGCAAAAAAGGGTCACTTTTCAATAAAATTTTTAAAGTAGAAAAGAATATGAGCTCTGTATCATTTAAAGAAAGCTGGACATACTTTATTCTCTGTGCTCTGCTATCAAAATTCAGGACTAAAATAACCTCATACAGATTCCTGAATAAATTCATAGCTAATCAAACACTCACTATTTGCTATCCAAAATTTAAGAAGTACTTGGATTCTATAGCCCTATTTTCCAAACTTGAGCCTAAAGAGATTCAGTGAAAGATTCTTAAACTTACAAGACTAATTCAGGCATGGGTAAGTGCCTTAAAAAATATCGCCACGAAATTTTTTTTTTAATGAAACATTCCATTAGAACATAAAAGCACAACTTACACCCATATTTTCCAAAGAATCTCTGGTATAAAACAAGACAGTGAATGATTATATACACGTTCTTTTCACAATCACTACATAGGAGAGCCACCTTGATTATCAGTCCAGACGGTGACAATAGGAAGAACTTGGTGGTACAGAGATGACAAGCAGAGGGTAGATCCGTGAGCATGGACACAATTCTCAGCACCTGGCAACCACCTCCACTGTTTTACTACCTTTATCTGTAGCCCTCCTGGTTGGATGTTCCAGACTTTCAGCTCCTGTCCCAGTACCACCTCTACTTACCTCTATCTAAAAGGCAGGGGAGCCAATAATTTCTTTTCTTTTTTTTTTTAATGAAGCTGGGTCTGGCCTGTTTCACTGAATTTATAATGCCACTGCTTATAAGAAACATCATCGCTTATGTACCAATAAGACAATATGCTAATTAATCTAGGATAGGCCATTAATTGTAAGATATCCCAACTCTGACAATGTCAAAATGAACCAATGAACTGTGTGACAAAACCCACTGCATCCATATGCCACCAACAATGGCAGAATCTCCTAGACAACTTAGTTGTTGAGGCCCCATCCAACCAACAGTGTCCCCTTTCCAAGGCAGTTTCACTGTGGAACTCCAGTCACCACCAGCCATTTTAGAAACAGTGTTACTAACTCGAGAACTTTAGAGCACACAGAGCCACACAAAGGTACCATGTTTCTGACAGTTAACCTCATTTTCATCTTCTTCATTATTCCCAAGTAATAAAGTCTATCCTGGCCAACTAGAATTTTAAATTATTATCATTTCTAAAGGAAAATTTACACAAAAGAACATGCCATGTAAATCTTCGTTTTGTCTTAAAAAGAGAAAATAAAACTGGAAACCAATAAAATGTACTATTTGCCTAAATTCAGACTACTAGGAAATCTAGCAAAATCTAACCTGAACTTACTTTCTCTGTTCCTCCAAGGAGGCCTTGTCCTCATGCCACTTTCATGTTCAAATTCCCATTAAATAGTCTCAAAATCCCTTGTATACTTCCCCTTCTCAGTAATTAGCAGATCTACTGAATGAACGAACAAATCAAAGAATGAATAAACAACGTAACATACTCGGGCCATGCCTGACCAAGGATGAAGCTAGTTCTCAAGAAATAATTTAAAATCTCAAGAGATTCCCAAACTGTTGAACACTATCTTCCACTGTCATTATCTTCCAGCTCACCCATCTGCCCTTTCCTTGCAAGTAAATTCCATTATGTATGTACACTTATATACTAGAGGGTCACTAAGCTTTCCTATTAAAAAACTCTACTAAGTAAAGAGAAGACGGGGGAAGTCCAGTTTCAGTGTTCCGCATTGCCCTTACCCAGCATACTAAACAATTTGCTCTGTAAATGAAAACTCTAAAGATATCTCCCAACAGGATCAAACTGATAAGCATATCACTGTTTAAAATAGTCGTAGAAATTTAAACTTACCTCCAGCAGCAGCAAGTACTATTCTTGGTCCCTTATAATGTGTGGTTATATAATCCACTAAGTCCTTACGATTTATAGATCTGTAAATGGAGTAAGAAAAGCAGTACTAAAGGGAAATTTAAAAGCAAAGATCCTCACATAATATACCTTTATACCTCACATAATATACCTCACATAATATACCTTTAATATCCAATTAAATTGGATATTAAAGTTATTCTAAGTTAAATGCAGTCAGAAATAGGATATATACAACAAGTATCAAAGAATTTCAACATATATATATATATAAAATGTAGTATCATCACTTGTTTACTCCAGAAATAGGACCCAGATACCTGAAGTCAAGTAGGGCTAAAGGGTCATTCAAGTACTATAATGATACCATTTCATTCAGATTATTGGGGGTAAAAAATTACTTTCTGAAACATACTTTTTGAATGTTTGTGAATGTTAATTTTCACAATTCAAATTTTTTCTCAAAAAAAAAATCTGAGAATTATACCTACTTGATATTTTCAGTTGGTCCCAAAATTGTCCGTCCAAGTGCAGTATTTTGATAAGCTGTAGCATGAAGATAATCAAAAACAACTTCTTGTAAATTGGTTTCAACTTCCTGCATCTCTCTAAGGATTACTCCACGTTCACGTTCAATCTCTGCTTCTCCCAATGTGCTGTTTTGTATTATATCAGCAAGAATTTCTACAGCTAATTGAAAATAAAACACAGGAAGAAACACTGAGTCTTAATTTTCACTATTAATATCTATTAAATTAGCATCAGAAACCATGATAGTGACCAGCACTCAATACTGAATAAATGATTATTACACTGGAAGAAATAAATGTTTCTGTACATTTGATATACCTAAAAGGAATAAATTAAAATGAAAAATATAATCCCCTGTGGTACAGATGAGCTTGGAGAAAATTCCTAAATTTGCGAGAATTAGTGTCGTCTCAAACATCTTTCCCCACTTAATTACAATTAATGGTCAGTGCTGGTTAGATTCTGACTGTTTATCAAAGACTCTGATAAATGATGATTCAACAGAGCTGGAATAGTTAACAGTTGTAGAAAAGGATAATTACCCCAAAAGACATACATGTGACTATCAAAGGATAATTAAGTGACCCTTGGGGAAGACTGATAAAACCTTCAAATATTTATACAAAAACAACCCTAATTTGTAAAAAGTCACAAGTAAACTAAAGGATATATCATGCTATTAAGCAATTTTATCAGAGAAAGTACATACTTCTCCAAAAAAGAGAAACCTAAACTATCCTTGAAGAATTAGTATACAGTTGTAATCACAATCTAAATTTTAGTAAACAGAAAACAAATTTATCAACTTTCATTATGTTACCCTGCTATAAACTTCTGTTCTTTAAGTTCACTTAAAGTGGACTTGTTTCAGAAGCAAAAATGTTTCAGTACCAAGGACTTCTGTAATTAATTACCTCTACATTGCCCAAAATGACAAAACAGACTGCAAGAATAAGCTGGGACTGAGATTATGACCAAGAGGAAAAAATAATTTGTAAAACCAAATTAAAGCTATCTGTCCATCTAACACCATGTTGTGAATCAAATAAAAAATGCTCCAATAAAATTTAAAAACAATAAAATCCCATCTGTCCAGAGAAGTAAAGGCCCAGATGGGTAAGGAAGAGCCCAAAGACAGATGGGAAAATGAGAGATCCTGTATGAAGAGCCTCCTCTATTTGGAAGTAGTAGTCTAGACTAGTACCTAAAAGTGGGGATTCATATTTCCCAATATTTATGTTTTAATAAGAATCTTCTTTCTAATGTATATTTAATACTGAAATTTAAAAGCATAGATCCTCAATAACATACCTGAAATTAAATTGGACCTTAAAGATATTCTAAGTCAAATGCAGTCAGAAATAGGATATATACAAGTATCAAAGAATTTACATACACACACACACACACACACACACATATATAATACCATCACTTGTTTATTCCAGAAGCAGCTACAAACCCAAACAACCTGGAGTTAGGTGGGGCAAACTATTATTTAGGTATTCTAATGATACAGTTTCATTCAGATTGGTCATCACCAGAGATGGGGGAGGGAAAAATGAGTGAACTGTTTTAGGTTTATTTTTTTGGGTTTTAGTTTAAATAAATTGAATTTTAGAAATTCAAATTTGAAATTGAAATTAATGTAAAGGAAGCTAAGAAAGAAGTGCACTCCAGGAGGAGGAACCAGAATATGCAAATGAAATAAAGAAGCAAGCACGTTCTGTTCAAAAACAAAGCCTGGCAGTCAGAAAATATAAAATATGTTCTGGCTTGTAAGAGAAATGAAAAATTCAGATAACACAACAGAGAAAAAACAAAAATAAAAAGTAGACAGTAAAAGTGAACATATAATAAAACAGTTAAAAATCATTTACTACCCAGGTATGACTCTGGAGGAATTAATATTTGAATCAAGTGTTAGGACCTGGTTTGTACAAGTCTTGCAGCCTATAAATATTTAATATCATTTGTCATATTGGTAGAAAAAATAGGTGCCCCCTCACCCGGAGTTTGATTCACTTATTTTCACATTTCTGGGGTTTAGTCTTTCTCAAGAAACATAATGAAAACAGTACTAAATTGTTTCTGAATGCCTGTGAAAATTACATATCTGCAGTATAAATAATAATACCTCTTGGCAAATCTTTAGAGAATGCTTTGGCATAATATACAGTCTGCTCTCTGGAGGTATAGGCATTGAGATGAGCACCCATATTTTCGATTTCAAGTTCCAGATCTAATTGGGATCTCTTTTTGGTGCCCTGAAATAAAAGAGAGAGAGGGGGGAAAAATATATATATATATAAATATAAAATCTCTTCCTTTATCCCTCATTTGTTCTACACAGTTCAAACAATGAATATGAGGTGAGGACAGAAGCCTATGTACAGTTTGATGTAAGGACCAAATTTGGTTTCTAAACTACATCGGGCTTCGGAAATAGTGACATACTTTCAGATGACATTTACATCCCAAGAGAAAATCTTTGTTTCACCTCTACAGAGCAATTATCAGTAATTATTCCAGGTAATTATCCTGAAAAAAGAAAGATTCTAAAAAATAATAAAAATAAGACATGCTATACTTTTGAAGTAGTATATATAAGACATATATATAGTCTTATATATAAGACTATATCACGTAGTCTTAGAATAAGACTTTGTGTTTACTATCTCTTAAAATGTATTTAAAAAAATAATAACTTGCCTTAAAATGTATTTAAAAAATAATAACTTGCCTTGAAAGCCATATGCTCCAGAAAGTGAGCTGTTCCATTATTCTTCTCATTTTCATATCGACTTCCAGCATCAATCCAGAGCCCAACCTTAATATAGTCAGGTAAGAATTAGATAAGACGTCTTCTTCTTTCTTTTGAGGGGATAAGGAAGGGGTGGGAGCAGTGTTCTTCCTTTTTCTGACAAATGCTTTCCAGTCTTAACATTAAAGTTTTCTTGACTGGATTGACAATATAATCCTATGAATTATGAGATTTAAAAATTTTAGTCGTCAGTCTACTGGGTGCCGCAAACACTTACTTGGCAGCTTTACTGAGGACCCAGATTGTTAGCCCAGTGTGTTACTACAGTCAATTATCAAGTATAAGATAAAGAACATCAGAAGAGACTGTCAGAAGATCTAGGTTAAGATCCTGTTCTGTCATGTATTAGTTGTGACCTTGGACAAAACCATTTAACTTCTCGAATCTTGTTTTTCAACTATCAAATGGATGAAATGATCCCTGCTACAAAGAAGTATTTTAAAGATCAAATAAGACAAGATATGTAAAAACATCTAGCACACGGTAGTCCAGCAAGTATACGGCTCTCATTATTATCAACACTGCACAGTACAACCTGCTACAAGATGTAGTCACTTAAACTAAGCACACACGCATCCAGTATGGAAGTATTACAAGAAAAGCGTCACAAGGGACAATCACTTGTCAAGGCAAAATAACTGCTGCTCCTTCCAACTACCTGCCAACCTACTGAAAAGCTTTACACGTACAGTCTGCTGTCTCCTAATGAGGGGTCAAACTAAAGCACTTACTGTGCATGTTGCGAGCCCAGAGTCTTCAGAGGCCACCCTGAGTCCATTCGCCAAACAGGTTACTCGAGTTTCAGGAACATTCAGAACAACTTGTGCAGCAGCCTGTGTACTTCTCAATCTGTTTCCTCCAAAATATAAAGACTGGTTGGGGAGAAAGGAAGCAGCAAAACATATCACTGTTCTTAATACAAATTACTGATTGGAAAACCAAATCTATGTCAAAGAGACTCTAAAGTACTCTTTCCTCCTTAACTTTTACTTCACTAGATCCACCCCTTTGCCTACCCTAGGAATATTCCTCGACCAACCACTTTCCTAAAGCCAGCAACAAGTCTACAAACATGCCCTTTCCTGAAGAAAAATGAACAGTTTTTGTCATTATCCTAAAAGAAACTACTTTTATTTCAATACTTCTAGAAATGTTTAGTACTCATAAAGGGAACAAGGGGAGGAAAAGGTCAAGAAAAGGAGAAAAAAATATAAAAATACACTCACAGCATAGAAATGCTTAGCTTCCACTGTTCAAGAAAAGCAAAGTTTTGAAAAGGACAGAAAAAGAGGGTAGAAAGAAGGGTAATTACTCAAGATACACTCTGGCTGACTGATTAATTGACTATGGACTATTCCCAGGTCCCCACATGTTTTCTTCTTTATACATATGTTAAAAGTCCCTCGAACTCTAGAGAAAGCTAGTCTCTTACGAGAAAAATACATATACAGACAAACTTTTCCTTTAGCTGCCCCAGGGTTCACAGGAACCAGAGCTGATGATCAGGACGAGAGCCAGTTTTAGGCAAAAAGAGAACTCGGAGCGGATGGGGGTGGGTCCTCAGTTTTTAACAGCAACCCCCACCGCCCCCCCCCACCCCCGCCAATTGTAACCACTGCGATTTTAATAATCAACACACACTCTTTATAATGACTGAGTAACTGGGGGAGGGGGTTAGTAAACCACGGTCATCCCACACGTCCCTGGCAGGTCACGCGCTGCGGGTGACCAAAGCCAGCCCAGCGCCGACGGGAATAAGCGTCCCCGGCAGCCGGATGCCCCACGGGTCCCGGCTAAGGCCCGATCCGCAGGTGGAGGTGTGTGGGGCGGACGCCCGCGGCCCAGCCGGGCGCCCGTTAACTCAGGGTCGCCGCACAGGGTCCTGCGGGTAAGGCCCGGTCTAGCCTGATTCCAGGTGGCACCCAGACAAGTAGACGGAAGCTCACCCGCCCAGCAGCGCCTCCGATTAGGAGCCTCTCGGTGAAACCGCAAAGCCGCCGCCGCGCCGCAGAAAATAGCACCGCTCGGGCCACCGCCGCCGCCGCCATCGTCTCAGTTTGGGACTGTAGGAAGGGTGTGCTTCCGGGGTCATGACCTGATGTCCCAGAGGAGAGGGCGGACCCCACCTAGCGACCATGATGGGAATGACAGTCCTGTAAGCGGTCTTGGAATCTTTCAGGACGTGGTGCTGACTGAAGAACACGAATTAGGGAGTCTGTAGAAGCCCCTGTATCAGCGGTTACTTTTATCTCCTACGACGTGCAAGTGCACAAATGTAGAAAAAGGTAACTTGGGGCAACATATTATCCCAGTGGTGGGTAAAATTGATTGGAAAAGGAGGGATTTGATCCGTAATATGAGGAACATGATTCCTCACTGTCCTTAGAGGAAGTCTCTAGTGCATGGGACGGGCGTGGTAAGGGGAGAGAAGCAAGTATCAGTGTTGACACCTATTCACACTTCAGCACCTTACAGTCTGGCTCATCCCATGCCACAGAAATTGTTGTGAAGCCACTAACTGCTGAAAGATGGACATACAATCCTTGACATGGATTTCTTTCTTCATTGTATCTGTTTAAAATTTTTGTTTATTTATTTTCCTGCATGGGGTCTTAGTTGCAGTACACGGGGTTCTTCCTTGCAAAGCGCAGACTTCTCTAGTGGTGGTGGGGCTCCAGAGCACGGGGGCTCTTTAGTTTGGGCGCCTGTAGTTGACTATGAACTATTGTAGCTCAGTAATTGCTCGCGGTGGGTGTAGTTGCACTGTGGCATGTGAGATCTTAGTTCCCGTGACCAGGGATCAAACCCATATCCCCTGTGTTGGAAGAGGACTATTTCTGTTAAGATTTGTTTGTTTGTTTGGCTGTGCTGGGTCTTCCTTGCTGTGGCAGTGGGGCTTTCTCTACTTGCAGAGAGAAGGGTGCTATTGTTCCATTATATACTGTTCTGTTATCTTGCACGGGCTTCTCATTGGAGTGGCTTCTCTTGGGCTCAGTAGTTGTGGCACACAAGGCTTAGTTGCTCTGAGGTATGTGGGATCTTCCCTGGACCAGGGATAGAACTGTGTCCAGTGCATTGGCGGGCAGATTCTTAATCACTAGACAACCAGCGAAGCCCTGGAAGAGGAGTCTCAACCACTGGACCACCAGGGAAGTGGACTTTCCTCATTGTATCATTTTATTTTACTTTATTTATCTATTTTGGCAGTGCTGGGTCTTGGTTGCTGTGCAGGCTTTTATCTAGTTGCAGTGAGCAAAGGCTACTCTCTAGTTGCCACTGAGGCACCAGGAAAATCCTCCTTTAAGAGCTGCTCTTTCTTCTAGTCCCTTCTTCTTTACTTTCTTGGGCAGCTCTTCATGCACATATATCTTAGTGCGACTAAAAATAGCCAGCACTGTAGTAACTGTACTATTCCTGTGCTCTTTTATAGATGTAGAAACTGGGATAAACAACTTGCCTGAGTTCAGTTTAGTTCAGTTCAGACACCCAGTCATGTCCGACTCTACAACCCCATGGACTACAGCACACCAGGCTTCCCTGCCCAACACCAACTCCTGGAGCTTACTCAAACTCATGTCCATTGAGTCCGTGATGCTATCCGACCGTCTCGTCTTCTGTTGTCCCCTTCTCCTCCCACCCTCAATCATTCCCACCATCAGGGTCTTTTCAAATGAGTCAGTTCTTCGCATGAGGTGGCCAAAGTATTGGAGTTTCAGCTTCAGCAACAGTCTTTCCAATGATTATTCAGGACTGATTTTCTTTAGGATGGACTGGTTGGATCTCCCTGCAGTCCAAGGGACTCTCAAGAGTCTCCTCCAACACCACAGTTCAAAAGCATCAATAATTCAGCACTCAGCCTTCTTTATAGTCCAGCTCTCACATCCATACATGACTAGAGTTCAGGATACTAATAATAGGCTGTAGCTCCAAAGCCTTTGCTCTTAAGGCTTCCTGCCTTAAGCTGAAAGCTGATGTTCCCCAGGGTTTTGGACCTCGGCCTGGGCCTCTTCCACTGCACATTCTCCCTGATGGTTTCCACTTTCACCTGAGGCCTTCCCTGTTTGTCTTTCTTTTGAGACCAGGCCACTTAACCATTCAGTGACTAGACAACTACACTTTAATATCCCATTGGCACCTCAATATCAACTTGTCCAGAATGCACTTCACTGGCTTGCTCCTAAGTCTATTCTTGTATAGTCAATGAAAACAGCCAATGATACCTCCATTAATTAGACATCCAAACCAGAAACCTGGATTTAATCCTCAGCTCCTCCCTGTTTCTCATTCTCAACATCCAATTAATACACCCCTTTCCAGCCTTTTCAATCTACTCCAGCCCAACTGTCATAGTGTTTGGAACAAGGGGTCTTTTTTGAGTGCAACTTTTAGTATGATAGTCCCATTGTGAAGAACCCCCCAGTAACTTCCCTTGGTCAGGATAAAGTGAAGGCTCCTTAGTATGGAAGATAGGTCCCTTCATGAGCTGATTCCTGCTTATCTTTCCAGACTCATCTCTCTCCACCTCTCCCTTCTGCTATGATCCACAGGTTCAGCCTACAGGATCTATTATATAATAAAGACAGCCAAGTTTATTCCTTCATGTTTATAAAACAAATGTGTGTTAACAATAAAGAAATACAAGCATCATACATATATACAAAAATATTTAGGTATAACCACAGGAAGCACCTGGGAAATTTCAGCACATCTTAATTCAAACTTAGCTTAGGATCTCAGGGAAAATGACAGGATAAAGACCTCTGCAAATTCTCTCTTCTTTTCATAAAATAAATGAGAAAACTGAATTGGCCAAAATATGAGACTTCTCTGGTAGTCTAGTGGTTAAGACTCCGGGCCTCCACTGCAGAGGGCATGGGTTTGATCCATGGCCAGGGAACTAAGATCCCACATGCCACGCAGCATGCCTAAATAAATAAATGAAAAATAAAAATGGCCAGAATCAACATTTTCAAAACTCTGAAAATTAAACAAGGCTTGCAGTAATCTGGGTGCTATTTTTTTTTTTTTTATCCAGTAAAAACACTGAAATCTCAGTAAAAATACTGAGCTTCATACTATTCTAACTTAAGGGTTTAAAACTATAGTGTTTAACTCTGTCTTTAGCCCCTTGCCCCTAACTCGTACCCTTGAAAACCAGGATCTCACAACCAAGGTGAAAATCAGTAGCCTGGTAGCCACCAGAGAGGGCAAAATTGGGTTGGAATTCCTTCAAGGCCTCAAATCCAGAGAATCTAAATTATTTGACCTGTCTCATGCTCCACTGGGGCTTCCCTGGTGGCTCAGCGGTAAAGAATCTGCCTGCCAATGCAGGAGATGCAGATTTGACCCCTGAGTCAGGACGGCCCCTGAAGAAGGAAATGGAAACTCACTCCAGTATTCTTGCCTGGAAAATTCCATGGACAGAGGAGCATGGTAGGCTACAGTCCATGGCGTTGCAAAGAGTTGACATGACTGAGCAACTAACACTTTCACATCTTTCACTTTTCATGCTTTTTTGGATGACCTCACTTGTGAGTTTGCCTTTATTTGACCTGACTTGAGGCCAGAAGCCTTCTTCTGGAGATGTTTGTCGATAATATTTAGAGGCAGCTGTCTAACTTTAGGTGGCTGCTTGGAGGTAGCAAACAATAGGCAAACCAAGAAGCTTAAAAGAAAAAGCTAGGGCCTCAGTTGTCCATATAAGGATACCTCGTTTTACTGCTCTATACTTTTTTGTGTCTCACAAATGTTGTGACTTTTAAAAATTGAAATTTCGCGGCAACCCTATTGGCACCATTTTCTCCTGGGTCATTTGCTCACTTTGTGTCTCTATGTCACATTTTGGTAATTCTCACAATATTCCAAACTTTCTTCACTATTATTATATTTGTTATGATGATCTGCGATGTCAGTGATCTTGAATGTTACTAAGGCCCAGATGATGGGTAGCACTTTTTAGCAAGAGATAATTTTTAAATTAAGGTCTGTACATTGGCTTTTTAGACATAGTACTATTGCACATTGCAGTATAGTATAACATAACTTTTATGTAAAGCGGGAAACTGAAAATTCATGTGACTCACTTTATTACAATATTTACTTTATTGTGGTAGTCTGGAACTGAACCTACAAGATCTCTGAGGTCTACCTATAGAGGCTTTAAAAAGCCCAGACAAAAATAAAAAAATAAAAAATAAAAAGCCCAGACATATTTCTGGGAGTCTGGAAAGCCCTGCACATGTCTATGGCTGTGTGCATACTCAGGGCTGTACACATGCCCAGGAGAGACCTGAGAACCCACTGACTGACCTCGAGGCTCTGTGCAAGCAGGAAGAAAAAGCTAAGGCTGAGTTGTCAACTGCCTGGCTAAATGTTGAAGGTATACACAGAGCTTCTTGACAATGACTGAGAAGTTCATTGGATCTAGGCATTCATGGAAGTATCTGTGTAATTATTAGCTGACCATTAAGCTATTTGAGCAGAAACTTCAGTGGTAACACATGAATTTAAGGAATTCATTTAGAAAAGTCACTAAAGCAAACAGCAGCGACTATATCTGGGAAAGAGTGGAATCTGATATCCAGAACTGACACATTATATTAAGTGTCTAGTTCTCAACAAAAAAATTACAGTTCAAAGAACTAAGAAAATACAGTCGTGCACAGGAAAAAACATCAAAGTAAATGTCCCTGAGGAAACCAAGACATTGGACTTAAAAAGACAAAGACCTTTTAAAATAAGATGTTTTTAAAATGTTCACAAAACTAAAGGAAACAATGTCTAAACAACTAAAGGAAGGTATGAGAATTATGTCTCATCAAATACAGAATATCAAGAAAGAGATAGTAATTATCTTTAAATCAAAAGCCTGAAATTAAAAGATATAATAAATGAAATGGAAAATTCATTAGATGGGCTCAACAGCAGCTATGAACAGGTAGAAGAAAGAGCCAGAAAGTAATGATAGATCAACTGAGATTAACAGTCTGTGAGTTTAAGAGAAAAAAAATGAAGGGAAATGAACAGATCCTCAGATTTCTTTGAGATACCTTCATGCATTCCAACATGCACATAATGGGAGTTCCAGACAGAAAGTACAGAGAGAAAGGGAGGGAAAGTATCTTTGAAGAAATAATGATCCAAAACACCCAAATTTGATGGAAAACACTAATCTACATGTCTAAACATCTGAACAAAGTCGAAGTAGAATAAACTCTAAGACGTCTACACCTAGACATATCATTATGATAAAACTATAGAAAGACAGAGAAAATCTTAAAAGCAGAACAACTAAGATATCTATTCAAATCCTTTATCCAAGTCTTGGTAACAATTTTGAAATAATTCACACATCATATAATTCTGCCACTTAAATTATACAGTTCAGTGACTTTCAGTATATTCAGAGTTGGGTCACCATCACCACCAATTCCAGAACATTTTAATTACCTCAAAAAAAGAAACCCATACCCTTTGCTGTCAACCTCCACTCTTACCTTTTCCCTCAACCCTAGGTAACTACCCCAAAAAATTTACTTTGTTTCTTGACAGTTTTGCCTTTTCTAGACATTTCTAAAAATGGTATAATAGAATGTATAGTCTTTCATATAATCATTGAGTATACTTGTTTCTTGTAATCAAGAACTATACTTCTTTCACTTTACATAGTATTTTCAGGGTTCGTCCATGTCGCCGAACATGTAAGTCCTTCATTCATTTTACTACTGAATAATGTTGTTTCATGGATATACACCTGTGGATCATTTCCACCTTTTTGTTCTTATGACTTACGCTGTTATGAACATCAGTATACAAGTGGACATGTTTTCATTTCTCAGGTATATACCTAGGAGTGGAATTGCTGTGTCAAATGGTAACTGTGTCAAATGGTAACTCTACACTTAATTTTTTGAGGAACCATCATATTGTTTTCCAAAGTGTTATACCACTTTACATTTCCACTAGCAGCACATAAGGGTTCTAATGTCTCCACATCCATACCACTACTTGTTATTGTCTTTTTTTTTATTTTAGCCATCCTAGTGGAGGTGAAATGGTATCTCATTGGGATTTGAGTATGACTTTGATGTCTGGGGGACTGTAGGGGAGGTGGGGAAATGACTTATAGCAGAAGTGGCCCCTGGAGAGCCCAGGCGTGTCGGAGGCACTGAACTCCCGGTGGAGGCTGTGTTGTACGCATCCTGCTTAGCCTCTGATTCCTACTCATTTTCAGACCTTGCTTCTTCAGTCTCTCCACTGAGTCTGTGAAGCACAAAAGTTTTTATTTGATGAAGTCCAGTGTATTTGTTTTTTTTCTTTAGTTGCTTGTGTTTTAGGTGTCATATTTAAAAAATGCACAAAGATTATGAAGATTTACATCTGTGTTTTCCTCTAAGAGTTTTATAATGTTAGTTCTTTCGTCTACGTCTGTGGCCCATTTTGAGTGAATTTTTATAATACCATATGAGATAGGATGTCTAATTGTCTCAGCACTATTGTTGGTATGGTCATGATATTTAAATGGGTTGACGTTTATCACCAGTCCTTTTATGCGGCTTTTCTAAACTGATTAATCTTTTGACTGAATATCATTCTCAAATAGTTGTTGCTAGTTTTGTTGTTTTGAAAGTTTCTTTATGGATGTCAAATTCCTTTAAGCTTTTCATGTTTGAGAATATCTGCTTTTGTCTTTATCCTTGAACAATATTTTATCTGGGCTTGATATTCTTGGGTCACATTTTCGTTTGCTCAGAATTTCATAAACACAGCTCCATTATTTTCTTCAGTATTGCTTTGGAGAAACAGAGGCTAACCAGATTTGTTTTAACTGCCCTAAGTATGGCTCACTTTGTCTGTTTGAAAATCTAAGAAAAAAATAGTTTACCCTTGAAGTCTAATAACTTAACTATGGATATATCATAATATTGAGTAATTTTTTTCTTTTTTTGAGTAATTTTTGTGTTCAGTGATTTTCATCAAAATTTCAGGGAACACAATATATTTTTTCAATCTGCAGATTCACATCTTTCTTCATTTTACGAAAATTCTCTTTGTTTACATATTCTGGCATTCCACTCAGTGAGTTCTTTATTGGGGATAACAGTTCTCTTTATGATGAATTACTTTATCTGTCTTCCATGTTTATTAGCATCTCTCCAAGTTCTTGAAGCTTTGTCATTTTCATCTCAATCTTTTGTGATTATCTCAAGCCAGAAATAGACCCACACACATCTAGCCAACTAATTTTTGGCAAATATGAGAAAGTTATTTAATGGTCAAAGGATACCCTTTCCCACAAATGGTGCTGGAGCAGTTGGATATTTCTAGATACCCTCCCCACTTCCCTCAGTGAACCTCAGCCTAAATCACACACCTTATATAAAAATCAACTAAAATTGAATCATAGACTTAAACGTAAAACTGTAAAACTTTTAGAAAAACATAACATAAAATCTTTGGGATGTAGGGCTAGGTGAAGAATTTTTAGACTTGATATCAAAAGTTAATTTCCTGGGTGTGATATTGTATTACAGTTATGAACAATATTACCGTTGGACAAGATAGATAAAAGGTACATAAGATCTCTATACATTATTTCTTTTACTTCAAAATAAAAAGTTGAATTTTAGGCAAAAAAGAAGTTACAGTTCCAAAATAATTTTGTATTGTGGGAAAAGAACCATGTGGGAAAAGTACTGTTTCTATCTACTGATCATCACGTATCACAGTCAGGTGCACGCGCACACACACACACACACATTAGTCACAGAGGTTCTTACAAATTGATATAGGAAGAGAAATTTAGAATTGTTCATCTGTGCATAACTAATAAGGTAATAAAGCAAATTGCAAATGAATTGGAGTAAAAAAATCTTTGCATGTTTCACAAAGCTTTCCTGATCCAGCATTTTCTACAGTGGCCCTCTAATGAGGAGGGAGCTATTAGCGAACTATGAGGTGTGTAATGTGACAGTTGGAGCAGCTCTCTGCATCTGGCTATGGTACTAGCAGCCTTTGTGCCCAGTGTGGACCACTGAAGTGCTTTAGCTTTATTTCCTTTTGTTTTTTTGCCTCTCAATGGAGGTTACATTGAGTGGGAAGGAGGCCCTGAGTTGAATGTATAATCACCATGGGAACAGAGGCCACAGTCAATCCCTGGGAATGTAGCTTATGGCCCCCCCACATGACTATTGTCAAAGTCCTTCTTACGCATTTTTTCTATGTCTTGAATGTTTCTGAGTTTGAGTGAGTGTGTGAAAGTGTGTCTATGTTTGTCATTCTTATAGATTACCTGATTTGTCCTTGAGGACAGAGGCAGAGGAAAATGTAGGGTACTTTATACAAACAATTTCACATCCTTCAAAGTTCTGGTTTGTGTTTATTAACTAGGAATCAATTATAAACAAGTGTGGTAGGAGAAAAGTAATTCATGAAAAATCTGAACTCCCACTTACATCCACTCAGGCCACTGTTTTTTCTATAGGAAATTAAGTCCAGCATTTATGATGATAGCAAAATCTGATTTTATGTCTTCCTCACCTTTATTTTCTGCTGGTCTACCACTGCTACTAAGTCACTTCAGTCGTGTCCGACTCTGTGCGACCCCATAGATGGCAGCCCACCAGGCTCCCCCGTCCCTGGGATTCTCCAGGCAAGAACATTGGAGTGGGTTGCCATTTCCTTCTCCAATGCATGAAGGTGAAAAGTGAAAGTGAAGTCGCTCAGTCGTGTCTGACTCTTCGCAACCCCATGGACTGCAGCCCATCCATGGGGTTTTCCAAGCAAGAGTACTGGAGTGGGGTGCCATTGCCTTCTCCCTCTGCTAGTCTAGATGACTCCAAATTTCAAGGATTTTTGCATACCCTGTGGTCTTTCTGGGACTCTTAAATCATGAATTTCCTCCTCATCTTGTTCTCCATTGACTATCCATTCAGTGCTCCTTGACTCACATTGGACTGATATGTACTAAATGTTTCTTCCCCTGGGCTCCATTTACTCCACAAACCTTCCCAGAGACTCTGTCTTTTTTGTAGTGAAGACCTACAGTACCTTCTAGAAAGATATTCTGCTATGGATGACTCCAGTAGGGTGTGTGTGTGTGTGTGTGTGTGTGTGTGTGTGCGCTCAGTCACTAAGTCACATCTTTAGGATAGACTTAAACTTATTAAATCTTCACAGGAGGCATCCAACGGGTCTGGTAGAGAAGGAATGTAGAAGACAGAGTATCTGCTAAGTCACTTCAGTCGTGTCCGACTCTGTGCGACCCCATAGACGGCAGCCCACCAGGCTCCCCCATCCCTGGGATTCTCTAGGCAAGAACACTGGAGTGGGTTGCCATTTCTTCTCCAATGCATGAAAGTGAAAAGTGAAAGTGAAGTCACTCAGTCGTGTCCGACTCTTAGCGACCCCATGGACTGCAGCCTACCAGGCTCCTCCATCCATGAGATTTTCCAGACAAGAGTACTGGAGTGGGGTGCCATTGCTTTAGGTTCTAATTTAATATTGGAGAAGCTTTTATAAAGATCTTAACACAAATACACAAGAGTACGAAATCACCTGGGTCACAGGATGCTATTCAACAGACATAAGATTCTTACAAAAGTGAGAATTGAACCTATTTTCAACATTTTCTCCATTATCTGGTACCTGAGAAAAGAATAGGCAATTCAGAAACTATAGGAATGATGATCTGCCAATTAAGTAATTTAGATTTCCAGGGAGGGGCTCACCTGGTGTCTAGTGGTTGGGAATCTGCCTCCCAATACAGGGGTCAAGGGTTCAATCCCTGTTTCAGGAAGTTCCCACAGGCCACGGAGCAACTAAGCCCCCTGCGCCACAGCTACTGAGCCAGTGCTCTAAAGCCCAGGAGCCACAATTACTGAGCCCCTGCACTGCAAGTACTGAAGCCCACTGCACTTACCAGCCCATGCTCTGCAACAAGAGAAGCTACTGCACTGAGAAGCCCACACACCCCAACGAAGAGTAGACCCCGCTTTCTGTAATTAGAGAAAGCCAGCACATAGCAAGGAAGACGCAACACAACCAAAAATAAATAAGTAAAACTTTAGGCTTCCAGGGAGAGAAGCTAGTCAAGTCAGTTTGGTTTTCTATCTACCTGGATCTTTTGTATGCATCCCTCTCTTCTTAACCCTGGCTGATTTCACCATGTTTGTATAGAGATAGCTAGTAGTAGTAGTATTGTTAGTCACTCTGTTGTATCTGACTCTGTGACCTCATGGACTGTACCCACCAGGCTCCTCTATCCATGGAATTCTTCAGGCAAGAATACTGGAGTGGGTTGCCATTGCCTTCTCCGGAAACCACCAGAGGAACTTTCAAAAGCACAGAGATCTGGGTCCCACCCATCTTCACCATCTGGTCCTAACCCCACCTTCGCCCAGATTCTCCCCCTGCCCTCATTCTGTTGCTGTCACTCCCTTCCGGACTCCTGGGAGTGCTCTCTCAATGAATCACTTGCACAGGCATCCCCACTTCAGGCTCTACTTCTAGAGAACTTGCCCTAAGATGCCCACAGTAGAAGTGACATTCCTCATTTTTGTCTCATGTCCACCTTCTTTTCCTTCACTGCACTTTTCACAAATATCAATTTTATGTTTGTTTGTGGGTTAATTCATTGTACCTGTTTCCCTATTAGCCCTGTCCTCTGTGAGAGTGAGGACCATGCCTGTTTTACCCCAAAAAGTTGCACCATGTCTAGTCCCGTGGGGGAGCTCATAAGTTGTTGAACAGATAAATGAATTTGTGATTTTGGTGTCTGTCTTCAAGATGAGTGTAGCTGGTAATGGATAAAATGCATACATGGTATCTTGGACTATGACTTGGAAGTTGTATGGGGCTCCTTTATGTGTTTCTAAGTGGAAGCACTTAGAAAACTAAACTTCGCTAATTTACATTCTTTGCTCAGGAGGAGGAGGGTGGAGGGGTAGAAAATAGAATGGCAGGTGGTGGTGTTTCTTTATCTACATTAGAGAGGTGAGAAAACTGAGGTTCAAGGGGATTAGGCCACTTGCCAAGGCACAAAGTGAATGAAGGTCTGAACTCTGAATCTAATTTCAGGCTTTCTGACTCTAAAACCCATGCTTTCCTCCTCCAAGGGTTTCTTTCTCTTTCAGCCTACTAGCTTATTTAATTAAATTATCTTGGACCAAATATAAGTAAAGGTTTAAATATACGAACTTTGAGTTAATGTTAAAACTGGATATAAATCTTAAAATCCTCTTATGAGCTGCCATTAGTCAATCTATAATAATGTACTGAACATCTATAATATGTTAAACATTGATCTCATCATGATTAAAAAGGGAAATTAATCGGAGATGATTTTTAAAATTAAAGTACAATTGATTTACAATATTGTGCTAGTTTCAGGCATACAGAAAAGTGATTCAGTTTATATATATATATATATACATACACATATATATGTATATAATTTCAGATCCTTTTCCATTCTAGGTTATTACAAGATATTGAATATGGTTCCCTGTCCTATATAGTAAATCCTTGTTGTTTATCTATTTTATATATAGTGGTGTGTATCTGTGAATCCCATTCTAATTATCCTGTCCCCTTTCTCTTTGGGAACCATAAATTTGTTTTCTATGTCTGTGTGTCTGTTTCTGTTTTGTATTCATTTGTATTACTTTTTAGATTCCATATATAGGTGATATATTTGTCTTTCTCTGCTTTGCTTAGTATGATATTCTCCAGATCCATCCATATTGTGCAAATGGCAATATTTCATTCTTTTTTATGACTGAGTAATATTATATTGTGTATATATATATATACACACCACACCTTCTTTGTAAGTAGAGATGATTTTGATTTTGAATTTGCTGCTGGCCCAGTTGTTCCAAGGTCACCTGATGGAATTAAATGTACCTGTGTTTCAAGGACTGGAACAGTAGCCTAGTAGCCTCTGTATCTCCAGTTTCATCTCCCTCAAAGCCATGCTTAACCCCAGAGTGTTTTTTTAAATTGAATTATAGTTGATTTACAGTGTTGTGACAACCTCTGCTGTACAGCAAAGTGAGTCAGTTATACACACATGCATATTCTTTTTTTTAATAGTCTTTTCCATTATAGTTCATACCAGGAGACTGGATATAGTTGCTTGTGCCATACAGTAAGAGTTTCTTGTTTATCCAGACTGAATATAATGGTTAGCATCCACCTACCCCATACTCCCAGTCTATGCCTTTGCCCCTCCCCCTCCCCCTTGGCAACCACAAGTCTGATCTCTACGTCTGAGGCTCTTTCTGTCTTGTAGATGGGTTCGTTAGTGCCATATTTTAGATTCTATATATCTCTGTCTCACTTCACTTAGTATGATCATCTCCAGGTCCATCCGTGTTGCTGCAGATGACTTCATTTTGTTCTTTTTAATGGCTGAGTAGTATTCCATTGTGTGCAGAATACATCATTTCTATCCATCCATTTATCTATCGGTCAAGCTTTAGGTAGCTTCCTTGTTTTGGCTATTATGAATAGCGCTGCTATGAACATTGGGGAACATATATATACACTCTATATTCTTTTTTTCTCCTTTCTCCCTTCCTTTTTAAAATACATATGGCAGCATATTATATACAACATTCAACTCCTGTTTTTTTATTAAACAATATATCTCAGATCACTGTATAGCACTGCATCAAGATCTTAAATGTTTAAATATCTTTTAATATACAGTTTTAAACATACAATTTTAAATTATAAATATACAATTACATAGGATTCTAGTGAATTGATGTGTCATCATTTAACCAATCCCCAGTGATGGATTTATTTGTTCAGTCGCTAAGTCATGTCTGACTCTCATAACTCTCTCCTCCTCTCTCGCTATTATAAAACAGTGCTGCAGTAGATGACTACAAATACACATCATATTATGTTGAAATTATCTCCCTATGGTCTGTCTTGACTTAGGCTCTAAGTTCCTCTGAGGCAGGAAATGATGCTTTATGCATCTCCAAATTTACCTGCTTCTAGCAGGGCTTGGCATGTGTTAGGTGTGTAGTTAAAGTTGGCTGGACTGAAGTTATTATGTAAGGAATAAGCCAATCTCCACATGCTTTGCTGCCTGTCCAGGTCTGGGAATCACTGGACCTGCGGGCCCCAAAGGGTCTGTTGGGTTATCCTCTACCCTTCTCCCTCATCCATCTGACCCTCTCTACCCTGATCTCTGTACCCAGGTGGGAGCTGAGCTACATCACCATCCAGGCTCCCCACCTCTGGCTTCCCCTAGGGTTCATCCAGTAGGAGGCACTGCCAAGGGATGGGGAGTGGGAGATGGAAGTTCTTCTCCCTGATGCTTCCCTGCCTCAGAGTTCAGTTCCAGCAGTGGTTCTGTCTTCCTCTGTGTAGGACTACAGATTCCTCCCTTCACAGCTCCAGCACTCACAACACTGTCTTCTGCCCTTGCCCTTCACGCCCAAAGTGTAGTACCAAGCCCACTGTTAGTCCTGGGTGGTTGTGATCTCCGGTGCCCGCAGCCTGCAGAAGCTTGAAGCAGGGTTTCAGTTCCCAGCCAGAGATTGAAGTCAGGCTACAGCAGTTAGAATGCTGAATCCTAACCACTAGACCACCAGGGACCAGTGGCCAGTGACAAGGCCCCTTGCCCTTAGCCTTTGTAGAAATTAATTCCCTCAAAGACAGAAAAGAGTGAGACAAGTAAAGTGTTTATTAGGAGAGAAAAGAGTATGTGTGAATAGGCACACATGGGCAGGCTCAGAGAGAGCCACATCCCTGTGGTAGTTTGAATCACTTATGGGGCATTTCTTCCAGGCTTCCTGTGGCCAGTTTCCTTGCTTTGCCTGGTTCTGAGTCCATATTCGCTTTATCTCGGGGTCCTCCCCTGTGTCCGCACACTTCTCTTAGCCAAGATGTATTCTGGTGAAGAGGCCTATGGGTAGGTTGACATCATTTAGTATGAGGGGTCACCGCCTCCCTTTTAACTCTGAGGAGCATTTCTGCACATGTGAGGTTGGAAAGGTCTCCTTGACCTTGAGAATGATAAACATGTGGTCTCTTACCTGGGCAGGGCTCAACTCCTCCTCGTCTTCATCTTGGAGTATCTCTCCACAAGGGACAAGCTCCAGCTGCTCAGCCCTGGGCCCATCTATCTCCTGCCTCAGTCCTTCATCCCTTTTTGGATCCCTTAACCCTGCCCATGTCCCTGTAAATCATCTTGCCACTAAATTATCTTCACTTAAACCCTTTGCATAGAATCCTGTTTTCTGCCAGGACTTTCCCTGATTTAAGGTCTCTTCTGAATCTGAGCTTCTACCATTCTAAGCCTTGATAGAGAGTTTCCCAACTCATTTTTGAGATATAACAAAATCTGGCTAAACAGGCAGTTAAACCATAACTGATTGCCCAAAGATTTATAACAATAGTAACAAAGTAGTGTTGAGAAAATGAAGCACCTAAACCCCTGCTCCCTCGTCCTACTGTGACTGCTTTGCCAGCATCAGCATTTGTCATTCAGCCAGGAAGGCTTAATAAAAAATAAGCACAGAATTCAGAGTATTTCAAAGACTTCTGCCTAGCAGCTCTTTTCACTCATTGAAGCAGCAGATAGGAACTGAAAAAATAAAGCAAGCAAATAAGACCAGAAAATTTTTATGTGAATTAAGCAGTATGCTGCTTTATATATTTCTTATAATGTACATAGTGCTCACACAGCATGAGCATTTCCTGAATAGCTGTTCATTAGTGGGCTGTGAATTACACTTTTTTTTTATATCTATAGGTTGTTCTCCAACCAATTAAGTTGAAAATAGGGTTTTTTCCCCCAGATTAATAGCTGAGCAATAGCCTGGAGAGTCTTCAGGGCATTGAGATTGATTCTTTGTACTTTTGAATTGTTAAGGAAATCTGGCTTAAAGTAAAACATAATGGCTGCAGATTGCAATGTTCCTCATTAGCAAAGCTCAGGCTTTTGAAAGGAGTGATTTAGGATTTTCCTTCAGGGAGGATCAGGCTGCAATACCTACACACAGTTTTTGCTTCTAGACGTTAGTTACCAAAAACTTTAGGAGACACACAAAGTGTAGATCTGTCACTTTGTCTCACATCAGGGTGCTTCTAAGATAGCAGACCTTTTCAGGCATGAATGATTCATGAAATAATTTCTCCACCTTAAAAATAAAATGATGAGGGGAATGACAAGCAAAATGATTCATTTATTTACAGCATGTAAATGGAAGTTTCTTTGGGAAAATATATGCTATATTATGCACATGTATATAGATACATACATTATAGGAAACTGAGTCCTCCTAAAATCAAGTTCCCATGCTGAGTTTATGATTAACTTCTCTATCTAAAACTTTATTCCCTTTCTTGTCCTGCCAGTTATTATTATTGTATATAAAAGTGATATTAGTGTATACGCAACTAATAATTACTCAGTTTATATGGGAGTTAAGTTTCCCATGAAAAGTTTCTCTTCAGTCCTTAAAACAACCAGGTGGTCAACTGATATGATCACCTTATGGATGAGGAAACTGGAGATCTGAGAAGCTAAGATGACACAGCTTTGAAGAACTAGAAGAGAGATGCTAAAAACAACCTAGAACTCTGACCAAATTCTGTGCTTCATGGCTTCTGTTGTTCTATGGCTTTACTTCTACGAGATGTCTCAGAAATTTCTCAGAACAACCTCAGCCTTGAATTTTATGGTACTGAAGACCTGAGTTCATTTAATATTGATGAAATAAAATTCAATATTTTAAGGTAAGACAAAAATTTAAACATAAAATTTTTCTCTGCCCATTTGGACCTCCTCCCACCCCTCTGGATGTGCATTGTACATCTGCATTATGCGTTAACGAGACCTCCCCAAGGGTAGAAATACCAGCTCAACCATGAAGTTCAATTTTTCTTCTGGTGCCAGTCATGTAACTCCTTAGAAGATAGTATTACTTACTTATAACCTTATTAATGTTACTAGCTACATTATTTGTATTCTGCCTATTTTACAATATTGTTGTTCTTCATTACCAAATGTATGACTGACTCTCTTTATTAAAAATAATGACTATGTGATTTGAAACAATTAACCAAATATATAATTCTATAGGATCAATAATTGTAATAGTGCAGCTCTAGATATGGGAAGAACAACAAGAAGGAACCATTTCCTGGACCATGACCGACTAGTAAGACAGGTGGGCTTTTGGCTACTGTTAACAAGGCCTAGGCCAATAATAGCATATTGAGTAGCCTGTCAATGAAATCCTTGCCTGATCTGAGAATGAGTGTTTCTAGTACCATGGGACACATTGATCATGAAATGACTCTAAAATCTAGCAAAAATAAGACTAAAAAGAGGACTCTGTAAAATAAAGAACATAGCCCACCATCCAGTTCTACAAAGATCAAGTCATTAGCTGCTGTAGTTGCTGCTGCTGCTGCTGCTAAGTCACTTCAGTTGTGTCCGACTCTTCTCGACCCCATGGACTGCAGCCCACCAGGTTCCTCCGTCCATGGGATTCTCCAGGCAAGAGTACTGGAGTGGGGTGCCATCATCTTCTCCGGCTGCTGTAGTTGCTGACCTGCAATATGCCTTGAAAGGAATTCAGGGCAAAGATCAGGATGAAGCATTTTGGACTCTGGGGAAACTGGCAGATTGGACCTCAAATACTTAAATATTTTCAGGAGAAAATTTTAAGAACCCAGTTTCTTGCATTTTTCCCATCCTTACCTCTTTGAAACAGTCTTCAGAGCTTTCTAGAAGACTATCTCCTGGTTTATAATCTTCAGGTTGACTTGAATAAAAATATCTGTTTCTTTGTCAGATTGACTATTAATTTTTTGGTCAACAATATAATGAAGAAAAACTTGTTCAGGGAGATTTGCCATAAGATATCCTTCCTGTTCTCCTTTAGAAGATCTATAGAAAAATGGAGATAGTCTTTACTAGCATAGCAAAATTTAGTGGGGCCTGGCATACTGGTCCTCATACAAAACAATTTTATCGTTTGAATCACTAACACCATTTTCAATAAATTCTAATGATCTTTATTAACTAGTACATTACACACTTACTACCTTCCACCCTTGAGTTGTTTTAATAATCTCCACAAGAATCCTTTGAGAAAGTTGTCACTGGCCTTGTTGGAGAGATGAATGCAAACCAATGTACCGACCAGGTTAAAAAAAAAGATCATCTTTCTGGGTAAATCCCCAAAGTGAGAATCTGCAGAACAGAGCTTTGGAAGTCAGGGGAAATTGCAAGATAGCAAGCAGAACTTCAGAGGAAAGAACTGGAATAGATTTTCTTAGAATATTGGTTAGAACCAGCACCAAAGTATCCCAATGGTCAAATAGTTTTCTGTGACCTAATTGTACTGTCTGAATTCAAGTGGACTTCATGAATTCAACCCATCAGCAAGTCCATTAGATCATAGCCATTGTGGATTTGGCTTTAAAACCCTGTATCAAGTCCATTCCTCAAGGCTGCATCTCACAGAGATGAATCCTTTCCTGTTGCATCAGTTGTTTGTCCCCATGTGGTGCTAGTGGTAAAGAATCAGCCTGCCAATGCAAGAGACTCAGGAGACGTGGGTTTGATCCCTGGATCTGGAGGATCCCTTGGAGTAGGAAATGGCACCCCACTTCAGTATTCTTGCCTGAAACATTTCACTGGCAGAGGAGCCCAGTGGGCTGTAGTCCATGGTATTAAAAACCAAAGACATCACTTTGCTGACAAAGGTCCATGTAAGTCAAAGCTGTGATTTTTTTCCAGTAATCATGTACAGATGTAAGAGTTGGACCATAAAAAAGGCTAGGTGCCAAAGAATTGATGCTTTTGAATTGTGGTTCTGGAGAAGATTCTTAAGTCCAACCCCTTGGACTGCAAGGAGATCAAACCAGTCAGTCCTAAAGGAAATTAACCCTGAATATTCATTGGAAGGATTGATGCTGAAGCTGATGCTCCAGTACTTTGGCCATCTGATGTGAAGAGCCAACTCAGTCAAAAAGAACCTGATGCTGGGAAAGATTGAAGGCAAAAAGAGAAGAGGACAACAGAGGATGAGATGGTTATATAACATCACCGACTCTATGGACATGAATTTGAGCAAACTCCAGGAGATAGTGAAAGACAGGGAAGCCTGGTGTGCTGCAGTCCATGAGGTCACAAAGAGTTGGACATGAGTTAGCGACTGAAAAACAAATTGGGACATTAAATTCAACTTAGTGTTCATTCTGTATCAGTCTGTTTTTTTCTTAATATTACATATATTAACTTATCATCTCAATTACACTGTAATTCATATAGCAACTTATTATAAAAATAGTAAATTTCTCAGTAAATATTTATTTAGTCATTCATTGACTAACTTTTTGGGTGCCTACTCTGCTCTGGGCACCATGCTAGGCTTTGGGGATCCGTTGCTGACACGGAGCCTGTTCTCATGGAGTTCACACTGTAGTCAGCGAGACAGATATCAAATAAATGGTCAAATGCACCAATGCAAAACTGGGATTGTGACATGCTAAGGAGAGGCGGACAATGCCGTGTACGTACTCAGTGGATGGGAACGTGTCCTATTCGGGGAAGTCAGCAAAGACTCCTATGAGAAAAGTCCTTTGAGCTGAGGAAGGAGAAGATGCGTTGTGGATGGTGATGCAGGCAGAGGGCGCAGTGGGGACCGCTGGGAGGTGGAGGCGTAGGAGTCTTAGCACCTGTGGAAACCTGTGATACTTTAAGAGTGAGGTTTGCAGAGTCCGGTGAGACAGGTAAGGAGCTTGTCTTCATTCTAAGAGGTAGAAGGCCAAAATTTATGTTTTACAAGGAAACTCTTGCTACTGTCTGTGAAAAATGGATCAAAGCATGCCAGAGAGGGTGCTGGTAGACCAGCAAAATAACTCACAATAGGCCATGGAAGAGTCATCTAGTCCAGAAGAGGCTAATTTTAAACTGTCGGTTCAGGAAGTTATATCTGAGCTGTCTTCCATCCCAGCTTGTTTAGGCACTGCTGTTTTTCTTTATTTTCCTCTTTATTCAGGCTTTTTCCCTTTTGTCACTGATGCTCAGTTTAATTGATCAAATGCATTAAGAAATAAATGAATTGACAAAAGGTCTATGGCATCATTTTGCTTGTGAGAGAAAATGGCTAAGTTTGGAGCAGCGCCATATAAAAGAACTATTAAATGTTACTGATGCATTGTTTAATATTGCTCTTGCTTCTTAAATCACAAAATACATCTGGTGATATCGGAAATTTGTTTCTTGAAATGTAACATGTGAAAAGCAGTCCTGTGAGTCCACTGGGATTATGAGTAGCTTCTGCTTTCTTTGTGTAGTGTGTTGGGTAAGAACACACACTCCAGACAGGCTGCCTCATTTGAATCCACTTTTGCTTACTTCACCAGCTTACCTTACAGTGCGGTTGGGAGAATTAAATAGGTTAAGCCACTTAGTACAGAAGCGGGCACATAAGTGCTCTCAGGAAGTGGTCATTACTGTCATTATTTTTCCCCCAAGTGTTATTTCCTAATAAACACATATTATTATATGCAGAGCTATTTTTAAACATAATGATATGCTTTATTTTTATGATGATTTGCAAAATCAATAATATTAACTTTAGTAATTGTGGTAAATAGGCTCTTGGTGTGGGATTTTATGGGTTTTTTAAACTTTTTATTTTGTATTGAAGTATAGCTGATTAGCAAACAATGTTGTGATAGTTTCTGGTGAATAACAGCGAAGGGACTCGGCCATACATATATGTGTATCCGTTCTCCTTCAATCTCCCCTCCCATCCAAGCCGGCGTATAACATTGAGCAGGGTTCCATGTGCTATACAGTAGGTTCTTGTTGGTCATCCATTTTAAATATAGCTATGTGTCCAAGTTTATCCCAAACTCCCTAATTATCCCTTTCCACTCTTCTTCCCCCATGGCAACCGTAAGTTCATCCTGTAAGTCTGTGAGTCAAACGGAGTTATTTTAAAACTGGCAAATATGATAGCATAAAAATGTTAGCAATGTTTATCTCTAGATGCTGTGGTGAATGGTGATTTTATCTGCTTTTTTTGTATTTCACTGTATTTTCTTAGTTTCTAAAGCGAGTATGCATTGTTTTGTCATCTAAAATGCTCTTTTTAATTGTCTTCTTTATAAATTAGATTAATGCCAACAGGCAGATAGAAGCATTAGAGAAACAGTTCTTCAGAACAACACACTGTTGCTTGAGGTTTGTCCAGGTGCCTCATCAGGTTCAAGGTGATTGAGCCCAGTGACCTGCTGGTCCAAATTGGGCACACCTAGGAGACAGTGTTGGCAAAATAGTACCCGCTATGCTTGCTTCTTAATACTTTTAAGCTCCCAAATACAGTCAACAACCAACTGACAGCTGTGTTGTATAAGAATTGGTGATACTACAGCACTAATCTACTATCTACACTGAAGCTCAGTCCCAGTAAATATTAATGCTAGGAGCAGCTGAACTCTCCAGTTCTTTAATATATGAACATCAGATTAAAGCTCCACAGATGCAGTGACCTGCCTGCATCCCCAGAGTACTTTAATCCTCATATTTGCAGTCTCCATGACCATTTTCAAGGTCAAAAGGTCAAGGACTTAACCAGATTTTATGCACCTCAGTGTGCCCCTCAGTATGATGGTTCTACTACCCTGATCTGTCTTCCAGTACGAATAGGCAGGAGACATAAACAGAATTCGGGAATCAGACCTCATAGCTGGGTTGGGACAGGTATTCAGAGAACAGATACTAGGAGAAAGGTGTATTCCAGAAAGTGGGACACACTGCCCAAGCCAGGTGAGGGGGGATTTAGCTCCTAGTAACTGGAATCCCCCAACTGATGAGGGCCAAGGCCTGGAACGACAGAACAGGTAACACTTGGAACTCCAAGCAGTGGGATCAGGGAGGCTTGTTAGCTCGTGGTAGAACCATGTTATTGGACTGGCCTCATGAGCAGGAATCTTGTCCTTGATCCTCCTGGTGGAGGAAGGATTATGAGGGCTGGGAAGTTTGACAGGAGGGTCCCAAAGAGGGAGACTTGATAATGGATGGAGCACCAAGGCGCAGGCCCGTGGGAACATGGCAGGGGGCCAGATCTCAAAGCAAAAGCAGGAGGGCAAGAAAGTCGGCAGTGGAGATGGGTGGACATTGCAGTCAGGATTAGCCTGCACACGGGCCCAGAGCTGGGCCACCCTTGGTGGAGTGGAGGCTGGAGTGGGTGTGAGTGGTATCGCAGTATGGGGGGAGCAGGAATGAAGCGGTCGGTGGACTAGGTGGAACCCGATATTAATAAAGATAGCAACTGCTCGATGAGCACCTACTGTGTGTCAGTCACTGTGCCAGGGCTTTGCATACACTCTTACTCAAAACACCCCTGTGAGGAAGGTGTAATTATCTCTGTTTGATAAATGAGGAAACTGGGGCTTAGAGGATGAGCAATAGCCCAAGGTCATAGAGTTACAAAAAAGCAATCCAAAATGTGTGTGACTTCTAATCCAGGATCTTTCTACTCCCAGAACACATTTACTCTTCACTGTATCTGAGCACAGGTGACTCCAGTTTTTCTGTTCTTGGGGGTAACATCATACTTGCAACCTATGATTTATGTTAAAACAGTAAAATTTCTATTCGTGGGAAAGTCAAGTCAAGAGTGGAGCTGGTAGTCTCAATAACATATATTTGTATTTCCATATTTTAATAAGTGAACTCTGTCCTTAACTTTCAGAAAACATAAATATTCCTTGTAGTAGCTTGAGAATTTTTTTCTGGCCATTTTGCTAATTCTGGAAACCCTGAAAATAAAGATTAGCTGATAGCCATTGGAACCCTTTTTATACAAAACTAGAGAAGTTTTTTAAAGATTACACACTGCAAGTTGAAGGAAATTGTCAATAGGAACAGGAATTCTGGCGGAAGACTTTGAGGTCACGGGTTTCGGAAAGGACTTTGAGTCCCAGTCCCCTACCCACTCTTCTGTAGCAAAACTAGCAGTATCACTGCCGTCTCCACTAATCAAACAGCACAGAAATGAGAGCTGGCTGCATCTTTGTCTTTTACAATTCCAAATTCCAGTATCTCAGTTTAAAAATTGAATCGTGACCTCACCATGACCATATTTTAGAGTCATTGGAGGAAAGCAAGCAAGGAGGGGTAAGAATGAGCCAGGTAGTAAGATCCTCAGGCACAAACCTGTGGGCCCACAAAACCAGACTTACTGACCCCACGCAATGAGGGAGACCATTAAAGACAGGGAGGAGGAAAGCATTTTGTAAAGCTTAGGTTCCTTCTGAAGGATTCCGAGAAGGGTATAAGGGAAACAGGCACAGCTCCTGTACTGAATGCTGTTTCTGCTGTGGGCTTAAGAGAAGCGGGTACTGCCAGGAATGGAGGGTGGTTTAGCAACTAGGAATCTCCAGTAAGAGATGAGAATAATAAGATGGGTTGAGGCATCCTTGAAAGGAAAGAAGCAGTCATTCAAAGAGGAGGGTTGTGGCATTTTACAGACTGGGGAGAACAATGGTTTCTGTTAACTCTGCAGCTGGCTCTCTGTTCCTCCTCCCCAGCTGATTGACAGCAGGGCTGCTTTTTTTTTTTTTTTTTCAGTTCAAGATGTATTTTTTCATCTTTTTGTTCCAAATAGGATTTTCCTCTTTCAAAAGGGTGGAGGGAGAACAGGGGGAGGAAAGTTGATTGATCCCCTTGCTCTTCCAGCTGACCTTCCTGCACTGTGATCTGGACCTTTCAGATTTTTCTATTATCACTGACGGCTGGGGCCTTCAGCCTCTCTCCAAGAAGCTATGTTCGTATCATAACCTGGATGAAACATTGAAAAACATGCTTATAAGGTTCTAAGTGACAGAAATTTCTGGATGAATGGACTGAGCAACACAATACGCTTAAGTGCCCTCCAGGCCCAAACACCTTGAGTAAGGCATCTCCAGGCAGTATCTATGAGTTACCACGTTCTGCTCTTTGTTTAAACCAGATCATGCTCCCTACCCTCAACACACACTCCATATTTAAAACTCCTAAGTGGCTCCTAAATGATCTGGCCTCTATCTGCCTTTCTGATTTTATCTTCTCTGTCTCTTCCCCTTTCTCCCAGTAGTCCAACTACATTGGCCTTCTTTCTGCTGCTCCTGAACGCTAACCTCATTCCAGTACTCAAGCCTTTGCTAGACTTAGCTGGAATGTGTGGTAATATGCTTACAGAGAATTTTTTTTTTTTTTAACAGAGATTTTGGACAAGAGTAACTCCTCATCATTTAAGTCTCAGCTTAAATTTCATCTTTTCAAAGATACCTTTCCAGTCACTTCTGTCTAATCCCTCCCCCCAGCCCTGCCTCTCTCATTACCTCTTTAAATATATGAATGTATATAGCAAAAGAGAAACAGGCTCACAGGTATAGAAAATGAACTAGGAGATACCAGTAGGGAGAGGGGAGGGGCAAGCTAGGGGTACGGGATTGATACAAACCACTATGTATCAACCAGATATAACAAGGACATACTTTACAGCACAGGAAATTATAGCCATTATTTGGTAATAACTTTTAATGGAGTATAATCTATAAAAAATACTGAATCACTATGCTGTATACCTGAAACTAATATACTATTATAAATTAAACGTTTTTTTTTTTCCTAAGAATTGAAATGGAGAGAAGAACTCTCCAAAGACACAACTCTCCAACTCTTATGGGTCTTGCTTCCACATCTTATTAGCCTTGTGCCTTCAGAAAAGTTAATTAGCCTCTAAAACTCTCAGCTCCCTCCTCTAAAAAATAAAGAGTAAAATAATGCTTAGTGCCTGAGTTTGTTATGAGGACTAAAAGATTTGTAAAGCCCTTAGCATAGTATCTGGTATGTGGAAAATGTACAGTAAGTGGTGCCCTCAAAATAATAAGCTGAATCTCAAATGTTAAAACTCTAAACTGACACAAGAATATGGAATAATACAGCAAAGGAACATACAGAGATGACTACATCATAAAGAGAAATGCATGATCAGAGACAAACAGTAAATTACTATCAGTCTATATATTGTGAAAATACGACACAGGTTTTCTAAAGTATGGAAATGATAACCTCATTTCCACTTTAAGGAGGTTTTCTGAGTAGATTTGTCATTTTTACTTTGTTTCAAGAAAACGGAAGGCATATCCAGATCACTCAAGGAGCAGGGGGAGGGTATTTCTGATGCCTAAGAAAGAACCCTGAATGTAGACAGTTTTATGAGTGTTACTCAGAATGGTCTGTAAGGACAGAGTTGTTAACTAAGCTACCATAAAATTCTAGAATTGTGGCCTCTGCCTAGCGGCACACAAGGATGCAAAGCTGACAAATCACGTGTGGCTGCCTGCCGTCCACCTCAGTTAAGAGGCTAATCAGCAGATTGCTGTGTGAGGCAGCTCATACTGTTGCTGCTGCTGCTGCTGCTGTTAACTCCACTTAAAACTGGCTTTGAAGCAAGGTCAAGAGAAATGCTAGATTGCATGTACAATGAGTATCTGAGGACGGCCTTGAATTAAATCATCACACACATCAGCCTCATTTTTTTCTCCAGGGGTCTGGAAGTCTTGCAGAAACATAAATTTCCTGTCCTCTTGTACTTCCCTTCCATCCCCCCTCCAATTCCCACTCCTGCCCAGCCCCACGTGGATTCTTCAGAATTCAGTAAATCATAATCTATTTATTCAGTCCACAGACACAATAGAAGTGTCTGTTGTGTGCCAAGCACAGTAGTAGGTGCTAGAGGTATAAATATGAATCAAAGCAGAGTATCTGCATGTGAGTAGCCCACATCCTGGTTTGGGGAAACAGAAATGGAAACAAATTGTCACACTATAATTTGCTCCCTGCTTTAATAGTTCTCTGACAGCATGAAGGTGTATGTCAAAGCTGTATATTGTCACCCTGCATATTTAACTTAAATGCACAGTACATCATGTGAAATGCTGGGCTAGATGAAGCACAAACTGGAATCAAGATTGCCAAAAGAAATATCAATAATCTCAGGTACGCAGATGACACCACCCTTATGTCAGAAAGCAAAGAAGAACTAAAGAGCTTTTTGATGGAAGTGAAAGAGGAGAGTGAAAAAGCTGGCTTAAAACTCAGCATTCAAAAAACAAAGATCATGGCATCTGGTCCCATCACTTCATGACAAATAAATGGGGAAACAATAGAAACAGTGACAGACTTTATTTTTGGGGGACTGCAGATAGTGATTGCAGCCATGAAATTAAAAGATGCTTGCTCTTTGGAAGAAAAGCTATGACCAACCTAGACAGCATATTAAAAGCAGAAACATTACTTTGCCAACAAAGGTCCATCTAGTCAAAGCTATGGTTTTTCCAGTAGTCATGATGTGAGAGAAAAGCTGAGCACTGAAGAATTGATGCTTTTGAACTGTGGTGTTGGAGAAGACTCTTGAGAGTCCCTTGGACTGCAAGGAGATCCAACCAGTCCATCCTAAAGGAGATCAGTCCTGAATATTCATTGGAAGGACTGATGTTGAGCCTGAAACTCCAATACTTTGGCCACCTGGTGTGAAGAACTGACTCATTGGAAAATACCCTGATGCTGGGAAAGACTGAAGGCAGGAGGAGAAGGGGATGACAGAGGATGAAATGGTTGGATGGCATCACTGACTTGATGGACATGAGTTTGAGTAAGCTCCGGGAGTTGGTGCAGTCCATGGGGTCGCAAAGACTCAGATATGACTGAGCAACTGAAATGAACTGAACTGAACTGACGGCATGAAGGTAGAGTTGGCCATTCTGCTTTGAGAAGGTGGGAAAGCTCCTCAAAGATGGTGATTCTTGATTTGAGTGTTGCGAGATGATCCTGAGTGCTTAAGGGTGAAGCCAGGGAAGATCATTCTAAGTAGAAGAAGCAGTGTGTACACAAGTGCAGATAAGTGTGTGGTTGACATGCAGGCTCTTGGTGGACAGGGGAGGCCGAAAAGGTTAGCTGAAGAGTGACTGTCACAACAGGAACATGTGAATGTGAAATTCAAAGTTAAACCATGTTTTGCTTCAGCTCTGAATTTTTGAATTAGAAGGAATCTTAGGGATTATGTAAATTAACCTCATAGAGGCTCAGGGTACTTAATGACTTAATGGTACTTAATGACACAGTAGGACCAGAAGCAATCTGCTGGGAGGAGAAAATATTTTCCCCTTCCCCTCTTAATTCTTTTGGCTGGTTGAATAATTAAAATGACATAAGACAGACAAACAGCTGAAAAAAATTTAATTACGAATGTACTGTGCTTAGCTGCTCAGTCATGTCTGACTCTTTGCAACCCCATGGACTATAGCCAGGCTCCTCTGTCCATGGGGATTCTCCAGGCAAGAATACTGGAGTGAGTTGCCATTTCCTTCACCAGGGATCTTCCCAACCCAGGAATTGAACCTAGGTCTTCTGCATTGCAGATGGATTCTTTACCATCTGAACCGCAGAGAAGCCCATGATGTACAGGGAATCCAAATAAATACAGGAGATTCCAGAGAGTAAAATGAGGTCATCCTACACCAAGGAGATGAGAGTAGAAGTCTGGGACTTGAAAAATAAGTAAATTCGTAGGAAGAATGAAGAGAGCAGAGGTTTAGTAAATACATATTTGCTGGGACAAACAAACAATGGGACACAGAGGAGAATTTTAACAGGCTTTTCTAGGTTCCTTCCCGTCTACCACACCTAGTTCATATTATACTATAGATCAGCGGTCCCCAAACTTTTTGGCACTGGGGACTGGTTTTGTGCAAGACAACTTTTCCTCGGACTGGGAAAGGGTGGGTGGTTTTGGGATGATTCAAGAGCATTATATTTATTGTGCACTTTAATTTAATGCTGCTGCTGATTTGAAAGGAGGTACTGGTTCTTAGAGGTTGGGGACGCCTGCTATAGATAACTCTGGTGATAGTTCTTTTTTCTGGAATAGGCCTTCTGTCTAAATTCTTTTAGGCAGGTAAAGTGAGAGTTGATAAGAAAAACTTCCCGAGCCTTGCGTTTCTTGCTCATGTCAAGAAACACGTTTTAGGTTTGTCAATTCTGCTTCCTTACCGATCTCTCCCACCCAAGGTCTGCTCCTTTCTCTGAATCCTGCAACCATGACTCCTGGCATCAACCTGAAATACTGGTCCTACAAAGCCTGGAAATTGGGTCTCTCAGAGCTCAACTTGGAAGTCAAAGTATAGAGTTTAGACGTATGTGCCCATTCATTAACTATGCTAATTGACAAATATTTTATATACATTGTTATCACACTTCAAAGACTGTTTAGAGGAGAATATATTGGTTTCCCATTGCTACTGTAACAAAGTACCATAAATTTGGTGGTTTATACATGTTTATGTATCTTCTTACAGTTCTGAAGCCAAAAGTCATAGTCGTTTTCACTGGGCTAAAGTCATGGTGTCAGCAAGGCTGGTTTCTTCCAGAGGCTGCCCACCTTCCTTGGCGATGGCTGCATCACACGGGTCCCCACTGCTGGCACCACAGGGCTGCTTCTCTTTGACCTGCTTGCTGCCTCCTTCTAAGGTCCCTTGTGATTACACGTAGGGTCCACGTGGATAATCCAGGCTGATCTCCCCGTCTTAAGATCCTTAATCACATGTGTAAATCTTTTTGCTACATAAGGTAATATTCACAGGCTCTGGGGCTTACGGCGTGAATATTTTCAGGGGAAGAGAGGATTCTTTAGTGTAACACAGGGAGCCATGTTCTTTGTTCTTGAATTGGAAGCAGTTGACACACAGCTGTTGTTGGCTGGGGACTTGGGAATTTGGGGAGGAGGACTGGACAAGAAACCCTCACTAGTCCTCAATCTCTGAAAAATCAGGTAACCTGAGGTGTTTGTTGGGAAGAAGGCAAGAAATCTTTTCTCTCTCTGCCATAATAAATGTCATCCAAGTTGAATTAACATTGTATTGTTTCTTTGGGCAGCGAACTGAATATAAAAAGAAGTTATATTAATACAACAAGTCAATAGGGAAGTGTCTATTTTAAGGTCCAACCATCATAAGATAAAATGTTTAGTTAGCTAGAGTGAAGAGGATAAATAAGATTTAATGTCTTCAACATTAGCAGTCAGTTTTTGCTGTTTAGAGTTTGAAAAGTATCTGATTCTTTATTCTAAATTCCAATCTTTGGTTTTAACTGTGTAATTCAGCTGCATGGAAACCCAAAATAATGTTAGCAGAAAAGCATGAGAACAAAGAAGGCTGATTTTTTCTCAGGCAGTGTGCCCAGATGAAGACTTCCCTCACATCATATTCTTTCAACCACTTAGGTGTAGGAGGAGTCCTCTCTCATTGGAGATAATCAAAGTGGGTCTTCCCATATTCTTCTGGTTATTTTGTCAGTGGATTCAACCTGACAAGCTAATAACATAAGGATTAAACACTGAAGTGTATAGTCAACATGAGCAGTGTTTTAAGTTAAAACTTATGTTTTAAAAGTTAAATGAAAACTAAAATCAAATAGAAAAGTCTAAAAAAACCCTTGAAGTCTAATAATTTTTCTTAATCACAAAATACATATGTATTGGTTACTTTAAGTTTCCTCTTTCACCGTTGATGGTTTTATATATATATATATATATATATATATATATATAAAGTTTCATGATTGAAAAATAGCCTAACACAGAAGTCAGCAACCTTTTTTGGTAAAAGGTTAGATATTTTAGGCTTTGTGGGTCATGTCTCTGTGGCAACTACCCACTTCCGCCCTTGTATTGCAAAAGTAGTCAGATGATATATAAATGAATTAATATGACTTTATATAAATAAAACTTTTATGGACCCTGAAATTTGATTTTTACAGAATTTTCAGGTATCATAAAGTATTATTTTTTGAATTTCCTCTCAATCATGCATGTAAAACTGTAAAAAAAAAAATCATTCTTAGTTCACAGGCCATATAAAAACTATAAAACTGAAGAAAACTGAAGAAAAGGATGACATTGGACTGGCAGTGATTTCTTAGATATGACATTAAAAGCACAGGTAATAAAAGTAAGAATAGACAAATGGGACTATACCAAACTTAAACTTTTGTGCATCAAGGACACAATTAATAAAGTGAAAAGAACCTATGGAATAGAAGAAAACATTTGCAAATAATATTTCTGATAAGCAGTTAATATCCAGAGTATATAAAGAATTCTACAACTCAACAACAGAAATCACTCAATTTAAAAATGGGCAAAGGAGTTCAAATGGAAATTTCTCCAAGATGGTATATATTAATAAACGGCCAACAAATGTACAAAAAGATGTTCAACATCCCTAATCATCAGAGAAATGCAGATCAAAATCACAACAAAATATCACCTCATACCCTACTATCAATAAAACGTGGCTACTATCAATAAAACAGAAATGACAAGTGATGAAGATATGGAGATATTGAAACACTTGTGTACTATTGGTGGAACTGTAAAATGATGTAGTCACTATGGAAAGTATAAAAAAGTTAATAAACCTCAATTAAATAGAGTTGGGAGACCAGAAGGGGAAGCTGTCACACCGTACGATGATAGCAGAGCCCAATGGAAAGGAGAAAGACTCTTCTTTCCTGGCAAGGATTCAGCCAATGGGAAGTCATGAACTCTTTGTTTCCTGAGCCCTCCCAACTCCCTTTCCTCCTCCATGAAAGGATGCTCCTTCCATTGCTCTCTTGGGACTTGCACATGGCTCACCATGGTTGCAGACCTTGGATTGCAATTCTCTGCTGACCCCAAATAAACCCATCTTTTCTGGAGAAATATCTGACAGTCTTATCTGTAGGGGCAGCCCAAATGTCCATTGATGGATGAATGGATAAATAAAATATGGCAAATACATACAATGGAATACTATTCAGCCTTAAAAAGGAAGAAAACCTTGTCACATGCTATAACATGGCTGAACCTTGAGAAAATCACACTAAGAGAAGACATGGGACTTCCCTGGAGGTCCAGTGTGGAGACTAGCCTTCCAGTGCAGGGGTTGGGGATTCAATACCCACTTGCCTCATGGCCAAAAACCAAAACATAAAACAAGTAATATTGTAACAAATTCAATAAAGACTTAAAAAAAAAAAAAGAAAGCAGTCATAAAGAGACAAATATTGGATAATTCTATTTGTTTATGTGTTGCTGAAGGGAGCATGGATGATTCCATTTGGACGAGGTTTTTGAACAGTCAAATCCACCTAAACAGAAAATAGAATGGTGGTTACCAAGGCCTGGGAGTTGGGAGGGAAAGAGAGTATTGTTTAATGAGTATAGAATCTTAGATTTGCACAATGAAAACATCCTAGAGATCTGTTTGCCATCAATGTGAACATACTTAACGCTACTGAACTGTACCTTTAAGAATTTCCACCTTAACCGTTTTAGTTATGTGTTTTTTACTGCAATACAAGAAATGAAAAAGTATTACTATAATGTAAAATTTGAGGATTTTATATTCTGAGAACTAGTTTGAATCAGAACCAAAACAAACTAGGGGGCAGGTTAGATCTGGTCCTCAGGTCAACTTTGGTTGATCATTGGCTTAATGCAATCCAACTTACCCTGTAATCAGCATGCAGTCTTCACATATTTAACCCGCCCCCCACAATCTTTTTTATTAGAGTCATTGAATGTTACAACTGTAAGTGGCCATAGAGACTTGGTCATTTTGGAGGGTAGGAGTGGGGGCCTGGTGATGTGTATTTTCCAAGGTCAAAGAGGTAGTTAATGGCAGATTTAGATGTTTGCTGCCTCATTGCTCTTTAGAGTTATCTATAACAAAGGTCCATCTAGTCAAGGCTATGGTTTTTCCAGTAATCATGTATGGATGTGAGAGTTGGACTGTGAAGAAAGCTGAGCATCAAAGAATTGATGCTTTTGAACTATGGTGTTGGAGAAGACTCTTGAGAGTCCCTTGGACTGCAAGGAGGTCCAACCAGTCCATTCTGAAGGAGATCAGTCCTGGACGTTCTTTGGAAGGAATGATGCTAAAGCTGAAACTCCAGTACTTTGGCCACCTCATGGGAAGAGTTGACTCATTGGAAAAGACTCTGATGCTGGGAGGGATTGGGGGCAGGAGGAGAAGGGGATGGCAGAGGATGAGATGGCTGGATGGCATCACCGACTCGAAGGACATGAGTTTGAGTGAACTCCGGGAGTTGGTGATGGACCTGGAGGCCTGGTGTGCTGCAATTCATAGGGTTGCAAAGAGTCAGACACGACTGAGCGACTGAACTGAACTGAAGTGATAGATTCTTAATGTTCATGTAAACAACTTCTGATTTAACTGGAGGTGAATGCAGTAGTTAATTCCACAGGTGCTGCTATAAATACACATTAAATTAAACTCCCCTAGTAAGTTACACGACTGAGCGACTTCACTTTCACTTTTCACCTTCATGCATTGGAGAAGGAAATGGCAACCCACTCCAGTGTTCTTGCCTGGAGAATCCCAGGGACGGGGCAGGCCGGTGGGCTGCCGTCTATGGGGTTGCACAGAGTCGGACACGACTGAAGCGACTTAGCTGCAGCAGCAGCATAAGTGACTTAGCAGCAGCAGCAGCAGTAAGTAGTCACGTGGTGCTCTAGTCCTCTGTGCCTTTAGGCTTGGAGTTGGGAAAAGAAAGGACAATACTGATTGCAGAACTCACTTTACAGATGAGCTATTGTGCTAAAATTGGCTTATATGTGGTTTTACAGAAGTTATTTAAGTAGAGCCTAAGATTTTGTGAAGTATTTAAAATAAGCTCATTTAATACTAGTCTCCAGAAATGTTACCTTGGCCCACCTAACTACTTAAGGGATCTGTGTAAATTTGCTCCTCTTCTTTACAGCATTAATTAACATTTAAAAAAGAAGTAATGTTTTTAAAAAATTCAACAGTAAATTTTAAAGATCTTATAGGCTTTATTCAGTGATTCATGAATTTGGCAGCATCCCATCTCATAGATAGAAAGAAGCTCCCAGGCATTGTACAAAATTAAAGAACTTTACAGGCAGAAGGGAGTGGGACCTGGAAGTCATACTAGCAGAAAGTGAATTGGTTGTGACAAGGTCACTTTCCTTTAGGGGATGATGTGGGTCTGGGTGTGTCGTGTCATGACATAGATATATCAGGCTGATTATCTCACTAGTGCTGACCAGGTGATTCCTTGATTGACTGGTTTAAGATTCCAGTTCCAGGAGAGGCTGACATTATAAGTCTCCATTTGGTGATGTGGAGCTAAGCATTAATTGACTCCATTTTAGGCCTGTTGTCTTATTTTTAACAGTGACAACTTAAAAGACAAACCATTATATGCCAAATGCCTGACTTTCTAGGGGTCACCAAAGAGCGAAGGACATAGAAAACCCAATTCAGCAGGTCAGGATCTAAAATTAAACCATGAGTGAAATGCAAGAGGCACAGCATTCATTCTGCTCTGTACTGTGAAGCAGGACAAGGTAGTTTTGCCTGGAATGACAAAAATTGGTATACTAAACAGCTTTTCATTGTCAAGAAAAATTAAGCTTTAGAAGTGTTAGGGGAAGCACACTGACTGAAACCGCCCACCCTGGCCAGGCACCATAGTAACTATTTGCATGACTTGTTTTACAACAGGAGGTCCTGGTAAGGAACAGGGAACTAATAAGCCACCACCAACCAGAAGGGTTCGGTGTCTGACCACCTCCCAAAATCCTTCTGTCTGGCATCCATGTTGGCTGAACAAGGCATGCACCACCAGAAGGACTCTGAGTCAGAATGACTGGCTAAAGACAACCTGGAAATTAATCCCATCACCATAAAACCCGAAAGCAGAGCAGTTCTCCTGGGTTCCCTTACCTTGTTGCTCTCTGCTCGGGTGCCTTCTTCCAATAAAGTTTCTTTGTCAGCACATGTCTCCTCCGACAGTTCTTTTCTGAGTGTTAGACAAGAGCCCGTTCTTGGGGCCCTGGGTGAGGGGGCCCCCCTTTCTACAACAGAAGTTGAGTAGAAATGACAACACAATCCATAAAGTTTACGTGATATTCCAGAGTTTAGAAAGCATAAACATTAATGCAGTGCATGAGCCTAGGCAATATCTTAGTTTAGGGGGAAAAAAGGCTTAAAAGACCTTCTTGGGACAATCACATAACTTGAAAATGGACTGGATGTTAAATACCATCAGGGAATTGTTGTCTTAGATGTGGTACTGGTATTGTGATTTCTGAGGCGAATGTTCTTATTTTTTTAGAAGACACAGGCTGAAGTATTTAGGGGTGATTGATTTTGATACCTGCAATTTATTCAGACAGTATAACAAAAAGGTATCTCTATTTTCTGTATATTTGAACATCATCATAAAGAATTGGGGTGAGGGGAGCAGAGGACATTTTTCAAAAGTTCCTCTGCTAAGGGCACTGTGAGGACCTCCTGAGCTATCAGTAGCTTCAATTTATAGTTTGGTTTTGTAGCGCTGTTTCTTTTCCCTGCTGCAGCGAGGAACACTGTGACCCAGGAACAAGCAGCTCTTAATCACCCTTAAGTCAATAAGATTCAGCTGCAAGCTCCCCGAGGAGGTAAAAGTCCACACCTGATATAATCTGCTTTACATTCCTACGCTATTACACTTGGCACGTTCACCTTCAAATTGCAAAGTAATTTGTTTTGCATTTTCCCGCAGTTGTATCTGCATTCGGAGGCCCAGGCTGAAGGCATTTCTTTCTGGCCCGTGAACACCCAACCACTCATTGTTGAATTCTATTTGCATCTGTCTATACTTTAAAACACTTTAAAAAACAATGAATTGCATCCTGCAACTCAAAAATGAAAACTTGGGGAAAAGCTAAGAATAGTAATCTGGTGGTATTTGGTCATCACCGTAAGTATCTTGCTACCTAAGCTTCCCTGGTGGCTCAGACAAAGCGTCTGCCCGCAATGCGGGAGACCCGGGTTCGATTCCTGGGTCGGGAAGATCCCCTGGAGAAGGAAATGGCAATCCACTCCAGCACTCTTGCCTGGAAAATCCTGGAAAATCCCATGGGGAGGAGCCTGATAGGCTACAGTCAATGGGGTCGCAAAGAGTCGGACACGGGTAAGCGACTTCACTTTCACTTTCACTGGCCTACTAGGATACCGCAGGCTAAGAACCGCCACCACGCTTCCATTTAATTTTAGCAATGGGCGGCTGATCCGGGAGCTGTTCAAGCTATCTGCAAGTTAGCGTCTGGTCTAGGACAAGATAGCCTGCATAGTGTCAGAAGGGCTTGTGCGGAGGGCTAGTGGGGCAAGGACAGGGGCCGGGCCGGGAGGGGCGTAGCGGGCCGCGGCACCTCCTTTACCAACACGGCCTCGCCGGCGGGGTCCGGCCATCTTGGTAAAGGCCAGAGCACCGGCCAGCCCGGGGCTGCCAGGTTCCCTGGCGGGGCTGCCAGATTCGAAGGTCACAATGAGTGAGTGATCTGGCGACGTGGAGCGGAACCTAGCTCGGCCAGGGTCCCGCGCGGCCTCGGGCCGCCGGGTGGGCTGCGGCGCCTGCTCGGCCTGGGATGGTGAGGCGGCGAGCGCTGAGGCGCTGCCTGCAGCTGCTGGCGCCCTTGGCGGAGCCGGCGCGGCGGGGCCGGGGGCGGAGGAACTCGGGCGCCGGCCTCCGTGGCCCCTCCCGCTGCGCTGGGGCGCTGTGGCCAGTAGCCGAGGAGCTGCAGCAGCAAAAGCGGCGGCGCGCGCGCCCGACCGCCCCCCGCGCCTGGTGAGCCCACGCCCCGCGCCTGCCTCCCTCCCCCGCGCTTCGCTCAGTTCCACTGCGCGATTCGGCTGGCTTCCTCTAGGTCTCTGGGAGGAGCGGTCCTCACGCCCCGGCCTGGGGCTGCTTGGCCTCTTCGGCGGAGTAGAGCGGGCTGTGGGTGGATTCCTGCTCCCGAGCCCTGCCTCATTTCGGAGATGCTGCGCTTTTGAATGGTAGGGCTTCGTTTGAATTTGTGCGGAGCCCACATCTCTGCGCTGCGTGTTTTAAGAGCCACATAGTTTTTTTTTTTTTCCCCGCGCTTGGGAGAGTAGCCGTCTCTGGGATTTGTTATATATAGGTCCAAGCTTCTCTGCAGTTCACGAGGTAGCATCTTCACCGACTGGAATATATGTGGGTGTCTTTTGGTGTATGTAAATGAGTGGTTAGACAACTTCCTTAGAACAGTTTATTTCTGCTTCACCTATAGCACTTACTTCTAAAAATTCGTTGCGACAGGTTTCTCCCCATTTATTTTGAAAGTTAACCACGGAAAGGAAACGAAGAGCTAAAGTTTGGAGCAAGGTGCGGCGAGGTGGTAGAAGACGGTGCTTTCTTTTTTTGTTGTTTTTGTTTTTTTGACCGTGCTTTCTTGTTTTCTGTTCGGTGGTTTGTTTCTCAAGTTGAGTGTTACTGCAGGCTTTTCAAAACAGGTATTCAGATAGTTTTTACCCCCTCCTTTGACTAGAACTCGCTATAATCTTGGTAGTTGAGATCAATACGTTTCTACAGGTTTCTCAGTCTAATGCATCATATCTCTGTTGTACCTGGAAAATTCTAGTATGAGAAAAGTTAACCTTTAAAACGTCACTTGATTTTTGGTTTTTCCTTTACTGCAGTTGTTCTGTATATGTTAGAATATGACTCACCTGGTTTACTTTGGCTAATTAACATCAAGTGTTTGCTAGTTGATAATTCTGGTTAATTATTGAGAAAGTGATTCTTGAAATACAGCTCTCTGAAAATTAAGAAATAATTTCCATCTTTGTTAAGAATGAATATCTAGCAGTTCCATTTCTATTTTCGGTTTCATTGGTTTTGATTTAGCCTCAGACATCCATATTGTTTAGGAAGAAGTTATGTAATGTTTAAAAAGAAAGGATTACCAGTTTCCCACAGTAGTCTGATTTTGTTGGAAGAAAATTTCAGTCTGTTAGAGAAGAAATTTAGGTCTTGTTTAAAATTTAAGAGTGCTACTGACTTCAAAATGTTTTAAGTTAAGTGAAAATATAGTCACAATTTTCCGATTTTATTTAATTACATTCTGCAGGTCTTCCTGCTGCAAGAATTTTGTAGTCTCAAAGAGACGATAATACTTAGTGTATTTCTCATACTCTTATTTTCATTCAGCGTCTCACATTTCATATTGCAAACTTTAATTATGAAATTAATTCAGTTATAACTATATGAAGGACATTTTAATACAAGCATTCCTTCGTAGGGTTAGGGTTTTAGTTATACTTTCTATGATAGAGTCATCTTGTATGAAAAGGGTGTTATGTTAATTTTGAGTATTAGTGAACTTGGGAAATTGGGGCGATTTTTAAGAACATTTTTGTCTGTGTTTGAAAAAGTATTGCTTGACTTTAATTTGTTGTTTCATTCTGCTTTTTCTTTGTAGTGGTAGACAGCTGTAATTATAGTGAGTTTTTCCGTTCCATTCTATTCTTTTTTTCTTTGTAAATTAGAATATGCCTGTAAGTGGTTTGTGTTGATCTGGGCATTTTAGATTGAAATGCATACAGGTAAGAAATGTTTTCATGGAAGTATTACTGGGGAAATGAACTGTGCCCATAATTAATGAGCACACAATTTAGGCTGAAGGCCTGAGGTCATGCGTAAAACTGGTATTTAAAGAATTACCCATGTGATTTCCAGTCTAAGTCAAATCGTGTACTATTTTAGATGCTAGAATACTGAAGACTTCTACCTTGCTATATTTATAGTGCTTTCCTTGACTTGTCTTTTGAATTTAATAATCATTAATTGTGTATTTAAATATTTTAATTAACAGACTTTGTGATAGATTATGCATGAACTTATACATCTCAGGGGCAGTATTGTTACATCAGAGATACAGTCTTTGCCAACTCAGTTGTTTAAATAATGTATTGTTGCAGAAACTAGAAATCGAGAAACCAAGCACCATACTCGGAGAGTTGGAGAACTCAGATTTATTACGCTGGTGGGCCCAGAGGAGTTAACACTCCAAGGTCTGAGCCCTGAACAAAGGGGTTACAGAGTTTTTATAGACAGACTATAGTGGGCAACACTAGCTGCTAACAGGCTGGTTTAAACTAAGGGGTTTTGCGCGCGCAGGAACAGCAGTCAAGATGGGGAGGGGATGCCTGACCTTTACATGGACAGGCGTGATTAAGTAGGTTTCCAGGGGCTGTGCAGTTGCAAAGAGCAGAACAAGGGTGAGTGAGATGAGCTCCAGTCCCCACTTTCTGAGACTCTGTGACCTACATGATCCAGACTTTGCAAGGAGCAAGCTGAGTTACAGAGGCAGAAGGAGCAGGAGATTATGTAAAATTTTAACTTTTCCTCTTCATTCTCCCCTCTTGATGCTTCTATCATTCATTGTAGAAAGCATCATCTCATGTTTTGGTAGGACATTCAGAGCTCTCCATTGTTTAGGGGGCTATATTGAGCTATTACCATATGTAAATTTATGGATTCAATCCGAGAAGTTATGATCCTGATAATTGTATTGAGGATACAAGGGCCAAAAAAGAGCACCGCAAAGAGCATAAAGAGAGGACCTGTTAAAGGGAGATGCCACGATCCTCAGCTCCAGATATTGTTTCAGTTATCCCAGGAATTAGCTAGTTTCTCCCTTAGCTGTTAGGCCATGTCTCTGACTATTTCTGATTGGTTACATGCTGCTTTTAGCAGCGTCTTTCATTCAGGAAGAGGCAGATTCCTCCCTTTTTGGCTGTCAGTAGGCCTAGCTCTCTCCTACTTTATAAAACCACCTGAGCCAGGAAGTCTAGTTGGTCCTGTAGTGAAGACAACAGCAATAATACCAATTAGGGTTAGAGGCCAGGTTTGACAGTGAAAATCCATCCATATTTTGATAGCTGGATCCTAAAGCTTCGGCTGTGTGTTGACCAGCCAGCTGCTGGAGTGTGACTGGAGCAAGACTGAAGGATCCTCGGGCTTCTGCCGTGTGTTGACTAGTCAGCTTTTGGAGTGACTAGAGCAGGGCTCAGCGTCCTTCACGGGTAAGGGCTGTTGTCTTTGGAACCGGACCTTGAGGAGGTTTTGGGGGGTCCTGAAACTGCTTTCCAGGTGTCTTCATCACAGGAAGTCACTGCCTTCTTGATTCTGGTGTGGTGGATCCAAGGAATGACACCTATAACTTTAACAGCAGTAGGGGTTGCCAGGACAACCGTGTGAGGGCCTGTCCAAACTGGCTGAAGTGGTTCCTTGATCCAATCTTTAACCCATACCTCATCTCCTGCTGATAGGGATGAACCCAATTGCCTAAAGGAATGGGTGTCCTTTCTAAGGTTTCTCGGGCAATTTGGTGGAAGACTTTTCCCAGGGCCTGGAGGTGTTGGGACATCTCCAGGTCAGCTAGTTGTTGGTGGTCTCCCTCGAGACCATCTCATCCTTGAGCTTTTCTATCACTGGGGGTGGTCTCCCGTATAAGATCTCACAGGGAGAATAGGGCCTCGGGGTGCCTTTACGGAGGGCGGTGAGAGTCCACAGAGTGATAAGGCAGCTTGTTCCAGCACTGTCTGGGTGTTGGCCGGGGGGTATTCTTGTTGTACTACTACTTGGGGAAACAAACCTAACAAGAAAGTTAACGATATATGGCCAAAAGATTAATAGAAGTAGGAAAGCTGCTGAGGGGCTAGCCAGGAGAACCAGGTCCAGACACTGGTTTGTAATATTAGTGTTTGTCTAGGTATGAGAAGATCCAAGAATTTGGACTCATAAAAATCTGTACCTGAAAACATCTGACTATCTGAAAGTCTGTTTTTCTGGGGTTTTCCTGGAGCACAGAGTGCCTTATTTTTTGTCTCCACCCTAAACTCCTTTCAAGGGGGTGTTGAAGGTCAGCATCTTATAGTGGTCATGATTTAATCTTTGTAGAGGCAGTTGGCAAGGGCCAACTTCCAGTCAGCAGCGCCCTTTCATAGCCACATATTTGACCATGTTTTGGGGCATTTCGTGGTCATTGTGTCCTACGGTGCTAGGAAGTCTCATTCCCAGATCTAACAAAGATTCCGTTGACAGGCCACTCAATGTGGTGTCACTAGACCAGGCCTGGTAAGTAGCAAAAGTCTCTGGACCATACCTGTCCTACTAGCCTCTTGGTCCAGGAAAATATTTCCTCTTGTTGCTTCTTCCCATATCTAGTTACATTATTACAATTATTGATCTCATATGGAACTGCATACCAGCATTTTATCACAGGCTCAGTCACACATTTGGTAACATAAGAAATAATCTTCTGAAGCAAGCTACATAGAAAATAATATCAGATCAGATCAGTCGCTCAGTCGTGTCCGCCTCTTTGCGACCCCATGAATTGCAGCACGCCAGGCCTCCCTGTCCATCACCAACTCCCGGAGTTCACTGAGACTCATGTCCATTGAGTCAGTGATGCCATCCAGCCATCTCATCCTCTGTCGTCCCCTTCTCCTCCTGCCCCCAATCCCTCCCAGCATCAGAGTCTTTTCCAATGAGTCAACTCTTCCCATGAGGTGGCCAAAGTACTGGAGTTTCAGCTTTAGCATCATTCCTTCCAAAGAAATCCCAGGGCTGATCTCCTTCAGAATGGACTGGTTGGATCTCCTTGCAGTCCAAGGGACTCTCAAGAGTCTTCTCCAACACCATAGTTCAAAAGCATCAAGTCTTCGGCGCTCAGCCTTCTTCACAGTCCAACTCTCACATCCATACATGACCACAGGAAAAACCATAGCCTTGACTAGACGGACCTTTGTTGGCCAAGTAATGTCTCTGCTTTTGAATATGCTATCTAGGTTGGTCATAACTTTGCTTCCAAGGAGTAAGCGTCTTTTAATTTCATGGCTGCAGTCACCATCTGCAGTGATTTTGGAGCCCAGAAAAATAAAGTCTGACACTGTTTCCACTGTTTCCCCATCTATTTCCAGGAAGTGATGGGACCAGATGCCATGATCTTCGTTTTCTGAATGTTGAGCTTTAAGCCGACTTTTTCACTCTCCACTTTCACTTTCATCAAGAGGCTTTTGAGTTCCTCTTCACTTGCTGCCATAAGGGTGGTGTCATCTGCATATCTGAGGTTATTGATATTTCTCCCGGCAATCTTGATTCCAGCTTGTGTTTCTTCCAGTCCAGCGTTTCTCATGATGTACTCTGCATATAAGTTAAATAAACAGGGTGACAATATACAGCCTTGACGAACTCCTTTTCCTATTTGGAACCAGTCTGTTGTTCCATGTCCGGTTCTAACTGTTGCTTCCTGACCTGCATACAGATTTCTCAAGAGGCAGGTCAGGTGTTCTGGTATTCACATCTCTTTCAGAATTTTCCACAGTTTATTGTGATCCACACAGTCAAAGGCTTTGGCATAGTCGATAAAGCAGAAAGATGTTTTTCTGGAACTCTCTTGCTTTTTCCATGATCTAGCGGATGTTGGCAATTTGATTTCTAGTTCCTCTGCCTTTTCTAAAACCAGCTTGAACATCAGGAAGTTCACGGTTCACATATTGCTGAAGCCTGGCTTGGAGAATTTTGAGCATTACTTTACTAGCGTGTGAGATGAGTGCAATTGTGCAGTAGTTTGAGCATTCTTTGGCATTGCCTTTCTTTGGGATTGGAATGAAAACGGACCTTTTCCAGTCCTGTGGCCACTGCTGAGTTTTCCAAATTTGCTGGCATATTGAGTGCAGCACTTTCACAGCATCATCTTTCAGGATTTGGAATAGCTCAACTGGAATTCCATCACCTCCACTAGCTTTGTTCATAGTGATGCTTTCTAAGGCCCACTTGACTTCACATTCCAGGATGTCTGGCTCTAGGTCAGTGATCACACCATCGTGATTATCTGGGTTGTGAAGATCTTTTTTGTACAGTTCTTCTGTGTATTCTTGCCATCTCTTCCTAATGTCTTCTGCTTCTGTTAGGTCCATACCATTTCTGTCCTTTATCGAGCTCATCTTTGCATGAAGTGTTCCCTTGGTATCTCTGATTTTCTTGAAGAGATCCCTAGTCTTTCCCATTCTGTTGTTTTCCTCTATTTCTTTGCATTGATCGCTGAAGAAGGCTTTCTTATCTCTTCTTGGTATTCTTTGGAACTCTGCATTCGGATGCTTATATCTTTCCTTTTCTCCTTTGCTTTTCGAGTCTCTTCTTCTCACAGCTATTTGTAAGGCCTCCCCAGACAGCCATTTTGCTTTTTTGCATTTCTTTTCTATGGGAATGGTCTTGATCCCTGTCTCCTTTACAATGTCACGAACCTCATTCCATAGTTCATCAGGCACTCCATCTATCAGATCTAGGCCCTTAAATCTACTTCTCACTTCCACTGTATAATCATAAAGGATTTGATTTAGGTCATACCTGTATGGTCTAGTGGTTTTCCCTACTTTCTTCAATTTAAGTCTGAATTTGGCAATAAGGAGTTCATGGTCTGAGCCACAGTCAGCTCCTGGTCTTGTTTTTGCTGACTGTATAGAGCTTCTCCATCTTTGGCTGCAAAGAATATAATCAGTCTGATTTCGGTGTTGACCATCTGGTGATGTCCATGTATAGAGTCTTCTCTTGTGTTGTTGGAAGAGGGTGTTTGTTATGACCAGTGCATTTTCTTGGCAAAACTCTTAGCAGTCTTTGCCCTGCTTCATTCCATATTCCAAGGCCAAATTTGCCTGTTACTCCAGGTGTTTCTTGACTTCCTCCTTTTGCATTCCAGTCCCCTATAATGAAAAGGACATCTTTTTTGGGTGTTAGTTCTAAAAGGTCTTGTAGGTCTTCATAGAACCGTTCAGCTTCTTCAGCGTTACTGGTTGGGGCATAGACTTGGATTACTGTGATATTGAATGGTTTGCTTTGGAAACGAACAGAGATCATTCTGTCGTTTTTGAGATTGCATCTAAGTACTGCATTTCAGACTCTTTTGTTGACCATGATGGCCACTCCATTTCTTCTGAGAGATTCCTGCCCGCAGTAGTAGATATAATGGTCATCTGAGTTAAATTCACCCATTCCAGTCCATTTCAGTTCGCTGATTCCTAGAATGTCGACATTCACTCTTGCCATCTCTTGTTTGACCACTTCCAATTTGCCTTGATTCATGGACCTGACATTCCAGGTTCCTATGCAATATTGCTCTTTACAGCATCGGACCTTGCTTCTGACACCAGTCACATCCACAGCTGGGTATTGTTTTTGCTTTGGCTCCATCCCTTCATTCTTTCTGGAGTTATTTCTCCACTGATCTCCAGTAGCATATTGGGCACCTACCGACCTGGGGAGTTCCTCTTTCAGTATCCTATCATTTTGCCTTTTCATACTGTTCATGAGGTTCTCAAGGCAAGAATACTGAAGTGGTTTGCCATTCCCTTCTCCAGTGGACCACATTCTGCCAAATCTCTCTACCATGACCTGCCCGTCCTGGGTTGCCCCACAGGCATGGCTTAGTTTCATTGAGTTAGACAAGGCTGTGGTCCTAGTGTGATTAGATTGACTAGTTTTCTATGAGTATGGTTTCAGTGTGTTTGCCTTCTGATACCCTCTTGCAACACCTACCGTCTTACTTGGGTTTCTCTTACTTTGGGCGTGGGGTGTCTCTTCCCAGCTGCTCCAGCAGAAAATGATATAGCTAGCAGTTATTAATAAGATTACAAGTAAGAATTTAAGTCAGGAACTTTCACTGGGTATACTCTGGTATACCCCAGGTCATCTGACTCAGTTAAATGATTATAGCCAAGTGTTAATCTCCTGGTTGTACATCATGGAGCATCTGACCTTTATCCAAAGACTGGTTACTGAGATAAGCTTTAGAAACAATCTTAGAGTGTCTTTTTTAATAATGTAATTAAACCTTTTAGCAAATAACAAGGAAATATCTCAGAAGTGAGTCTTAGTAAGCACAGACCTTAATTAACAAAACTAGAATATTCAGTGAAACATAATTTTTTTCTTTTTTGGAGAACTCATTGTGAGGACATTAACACTGTAGCCGGGGAAGGCTTTAACCCATCAGATAAAAATGTCAGGGAGCCAGGAAAAGCCAAGATTTCCCATAGCCCTGGCTCTTTGATTTTCAGCTGTTGTTTATCCATTTTTAATTTCCTGATTTAGGAGCAGACTGTTGCCATGTTTTAAGGACATCAGGATAGCAAAAATCTAACTGTGAGGGCTTATATATTTTTGTTGAAGCAGAATGAGCTTTGTCTCCATGTACCATAACCTTAACTAATGTTTATTTACTTTACCAAAGTAACAGAAAGATTTTAAAAACAAATATAAATCACTTAAAGGCAAAGAAATTAATAATCTGTTATCAAAAGCTGCATTCTAAGAAAACTTTGTTCTCTAAACAGAGAGAAGACCAAATTCCAGTCTGGTACCAGCTTACTGTTAATAACAAAATTGGTTTATCTGCTTAATTTTAGAAAGTCTTTTCCCTAAATCTTGAAGAACTAGCAGTATTTTTCTAAAGGCATGAGAGTAGAACCATAAAAGGGATGTTTAAAATCTGATTCTATTGCAATCGACAAAAGAAGCCTGGTCATAACACTTTAAGATGATAACTAGAATTATAATTGACCATATTTTATCAGGGCATATCAGAGCTATATGAATTTCACGTAATTTTAGGATATCTGTATTAGTAACATCAACCATACAGTATAACCTGAAAAGATTTATCATCCCTTTAACAGTACTTCCCATGTGATTTAACGTGTCCAATCAACCAAGGTAGCTTAAGTCTCAGGGGCCCTCTGAAGCATCCCAAAGTTAGCTAAAAGTCAAGTTATTTAGGAAGTTTTGTCAATAAATGTCAAAAGGATTTATAACAGTCAGGTAGGATCATATAAGTTACTGTGAAATAATAGTTATTTACTGTCACACAGAGTTGGACACGACTGAAGCGACTTAGTAGTAGTAGTAGTTAGCCAAAGTTAACAAAAGATTTCAAAGGTAAATATAGAATGGATCAATTAAGAGGTAAACTTAAATCTATAATTAAAAGCAGTTCAACATCTGAAGAGAGTATGTCCTCTTAACAGAGAGAAAGGCCGAATTTAAGTTTTTGCACCAGCTTGCTTTAAACTCATTTAGGTAAATTTAATTAAATTTATTTTAAACTTAATCCTACCCATGCACAAAACATTTTTTCAGGGTCCACCTTTCACATACCTTTTAACCACTTTCTGTAACAGCCATCTGTAAGTCAGACCTACTTTCTTTTCCCTTTATAAAATGTAATTTTTTTATATCTTCTTTATTAAAAACATACATCCTACTTCTTCCTTATTAGATTAGCAAACAAACATTAATACTAGATATTTAATGTTGAATATTACCCAGTTTATGTGACTCTGAAATTTATTTGGAGTAATTTTTCTTGTATTTAGAATTGTTTGATTTGTAAGTGCTTACTTTTCTTTAGGCCAATTAAATTAGAACTCATTTACAACTTCAACAATATCAGAAAAAAAAAAACAAAAGACATACACTGAGACATAGATAAATCCAGACAGTCAGAGATCTTATAGTTTTCTGTTTGAGATTTAAAATACCTCTTTGACTACCTTTTTTCCTTGCTTGAAGTTCTAATTTGCCAAAGGCTGAGGTCTCAGGCAAAGTTGGCTGTGTATTTCAAGGACATGGAAAGGGTTAACTTTAAGCTTTTCCCTAGGGAAGCCTTTTAACAAGCTAGTTGTTTTTAATTTCAAATGCAAAAAGAATTGGTTTTGCAGTTTCCAAAAAGAAAAATTTCTTTCACTCCATTCAGTCAGCAATCACGCACTCAAAATCATTCAGAAGCTATCACAATACTTCCCTTCTCCCAAGTCCCCAGGTTTCCTTAACTGTTGCTTCCTTCCTGGGAGCTCCAAGGAGATTATCAGTCACAATGCCTCCATTCTCCCAAGTCTCCATTTCTCCCTATCTGATGTTTCCTTCCTGGGAGCTCCAAGGAGGTGATCAGTCTCTTCTTCTACCCGTTGGGGTAGGAACTGACCGGGGACTGGCCCCAGGACCGTACCTGATTCTGTGGCCATTCCTGGTGAGTTGGTGCGTCCCTCCAGTGAGTCCATTTGGGGCTCGGCCATCTGGAGAGTCGGGACACCAGTCTGAAAGAGAACCCGGAATACCATCAGGCGGCATGCCTCCTCATTCGTCTTGGGGTTCCTTCGCTCCAGCCCAGCCAAGCCACCAGTCTGGCGGCTCAAGGGGTCGGCATGGTTGGAATCTTGCTGGGGCCTCCAGAAATGTTGCTGAAACCACCAATCAAGAAACCAAGCACCACACTTAGAGAGTTGGAGAACTCAGGTTTATTACGCTGGTGGGCCCAGAGGAGTTAACTTACAAGCTCTGAGCCCTGAACAAAGGGGTTACTAGCTGCTAACAGGCTGGTTTAAACTAGGGTTTTGTGCTCGCGTGGGACCAGCAGTCAAGATGGAGAGGGGATGCCTGACCTATACACGGACAGGCATGAATAAACAGGTTTGCAGGGGCTGGGCAGTTGCAAAGAGCAGGACAGGGGTGAGTGAGATAAGCTCCAGTTCCTAGTATTGTTAAGTCCCCACTTTCTGAGACTGCGTGACCTACGTGATCCAGACTTTGCAAGGAGCAAGCTGTGTTATAGAGGCAGAAGGAGCAGGAGGTTACCTAAAATTTTAACTTTTCCTCTTCAGTATTATAACTTCATAATTTACAAAAACTCTTTCAAGTAGTTTTTTTAAATATGTTTACATTTAGTTTGGTTTTAGAGACTTACATGAGATTATTAATGCCCTTCCACAGATGAGGGGAACAGGAAACCGAGAACCCGGGAGATTTGAGTGATTTACCCGAGGTTCCTTAGCCTAGTAGCCCTGGCCTTAGGCTCAGTATGTGTATACGCTGCTGCTGCTTATTAGAAAGGGGTACCGGTTGAAGCCAAGGTAAGAGTGGTTTGGATCAGCAAGCTTTGGTCAGCATCACAGCCATAAGTTGTACCCTTAAAATGGTAGTACCGTTGGCTATTGGGGCACAGGGCAGGCATCTAGATGGATCAGCATAAATTCAAAAGTGACTGAAAATCAACTCAGTACAAGCCTGCTACCTGGAACAATTCATCTTTCCCCTCTGAGGCAGCAGATTTTCCTATTTATTTAGTTTGGGGGCCTTCCCAGATTAAGAGACAGTGGCATACTGTTTGAACAATATATGCCTGTGCTCATTTGTAATGTCTCTCAGCTATAAGAATGAAATTGTCAGAATACACACCAAGATTTCTCATTTTTCCGGCACCGCTTATAATGGGGAGATGCTTGTTTTGCTTAAAAAAGACGCTGATGCTGGAAATACTAGACAACAGCAGTAATTAGTTTTGAAAATTGTTTTCTGTATTTTGAAGATCCTTCAGATTACAAAGGTGTTTGTTTTCAAATTACTTTGTTCATTCTTTAGGTTGTTTAGAGAGTTCATGAAAAGTACTGCTGTGTATATTGTGCTGTTGTATGGCTGAAGTAACTAATAACAAAGAGTTTCTGAGCTCAGAGTTCTATTTAAAACTTGAAGCAAGTTTATCTGTTTATGAGTTAAACTATGTGAAATATCTCCCATGAGGTGAAGCAAAATGTGTTACTTATCTCCCCATGCTGACCACAAGCTATGTTGGTTCTAAGTGTTTCTGAGCATAATTCTGATGAGAATATGGCTAATCAGCTGTCCAGCCTCTTTCACCAGCCAACCCTGGACCCTTGGAGTGCTATGTAACTCTCTGGCCTAACTTGTTTCTCCTGTAAAATAAAGAGGTCACAAAGGAATGACTTGGGTCATGGAATGCTCAAGTTACAAAGGACCTAAGTATATGGCTGAGTCCAACCACTTTTACAACCCTGGACCCTTGCAGTGCCATGTAACTCTCTGGCCCAGTTTGTTTCTCCTGTAAAAGAAAGAGGTCACAAAGGGATGACTTGGGTCATGGGGTGTTCAAGTTACAAAGGACCTAAGTATATGGCTGGGCCCAACCTCTTTTAACTTACAGATTTCCTGTTTCTACCCCAGAAAGTTTTAAGCCTCTTATGATACCATGGAACTGAAACATCAAAATTAAACTTTTCCACCATCTCACAGAGATGAGGGTACAGCCCTCCCTGACTTATGATGGGGTTGTTGGTGGTGGTGTAGTCACTAAGTTGTGTCTGACTCTTGTGACTCCATGGACTGTAGCCCATCAGGCTCCATGATGGGGTCACATTCTCATAAACATAAGTTGAAAATACCATCATTTGAAAATCCATTTACTATGCCTGTCAAACATGATAGCTAAGCTTAGCTGTCTTTAAGTGTGCTCTGAACACTTAACATTGGGCTTCCCTGGTGACTCGGATGGTAAAGAATTTGCCTGCAATGCAGGCAGTGTGGGTTTGATCCCTGGGTCAGGAAGATCCTCTGGAGAAGGGAATGTCAACCCACTCCAATATCCTTGAGTGAAGAATTCCATGGACAGAGGAGCCTGATGGGCTACATTCTATTGGGTCACAGAGTTGGACATGACTGAATGACTTTCGAGTACTTACATTAGCCCACAGTTAGACAAAGTCATCTGCCACAAAGCTTATTCTATAATAAAGTGTTGTATATCTTTTATAATTTATTGAATACTAGTGAAAGTGAAAAATAGAATGGTTGTAAAGATATGGGTCATTTACCATGGTAATTGCTAGCCAGCGACCCATTCTCCTTTGGGAACTGTGGCTTGCTGCTGCCTATCAAGGCAAGAGGATCTTTTGGTCCACGTATTACCAGCCCAGGAAAAGATCAAAATTCACCATTCGAAGTAGGATTTCTACTAAATGCATCATAAAATCATAAGTTGGATCATTGTAGGTTGGGCTTCCCTGATGGCTCAGTGGGTAAAGAATCGACCTGTAATGTAGGAGAAACAGGAGATGTGGGTTTGATCTCTGGGTTGGAAAGATCCTCTCGATGAGGGCATGGCAACCCACTCCAGTATTCTTGCCTGGGAAATCCATGGACAGAGGAGCCTGGTGGGCTGCAGTCCATGGGGTTACTAAGAGTCAGGCACGGCTGAGGACACGGCACACACACAAGTCGGGAACCATTTGTACTTTAAAACTGTTGTTTGAATTTTGATTCCTTTTTCATTGTTTCTTCATATAGTGTCTCAGTTTTATACATATATATGAAATGTCTGTTATATATAAATGTATGTGTGGCTGGCAGAGCCCATTTTTGGACTGGGTGAATGGTAATCCTGGTGAACTTGTTGAATATCACCACAGTGAAGAATTTGACATACACTTGTGATGTTCTCAGCAACGTTTTCTTGGTTAAGCATGATTATATTGAGCTTTGTAATTTCTTTTTTGCTTAGCTGCCCAAATATCTTACAATCATACTTTATAATAATGGTGGTGATTTAGTCACTCAGTCGTGTCTGACTCTTTATGACCCCGTAGAGTGTAGCCCTCCAAGCCCCTCTGTCCATGGGATTCCCCAGGCAAGAAATACTGGCGTGGGTTGCCATTTCCTTCTCCAAAGAATCTTCCTGACAGAGGGATCGAGCCCACGTCTCCTGCACTGCAGGCATACTCTTTACTGCTGAGCCACCAGGAAATTACCCTTTTTAATAATGCTCATCTCCAATTTCATATAAACTGTCTACGTTCTAATACATTTTATTGAAGACATAACTATGCATGTATATGGTACCCTGAGGCCACAGAGTGATCAGTCTTCAGATTATCCCAGGACTGATGGAGTTCCCAGGATATAGGACTTCCAGTGCTAAAACTGGGAAAGCCCTGGGGTATTGATCCTCTTACCTGAAAGTGTCTCTTCTTGGGATTTAATTAAAAATTCTTCAAATTGGAAGGATAAAATGCCAAGTAGTTGTATACTGCTGCTGCTGCTAAGTCGCTTCAATCGTGTCCAACTCTGTGCGACCCGATAGACGGCAGCTCACCAGGCTCCCCCGTCCCTGGGATTCTCCAGGCAAGACCACTGCAGTGGGTTGCCATTTCCTTCTCCAATGCATGAAAGTGAAAAGTGAAAGTGAAGTCGCTCAGTCGTGTCCGACTCTAGCGACCCCATGGACTGCACACTACCAGGCTCCTCCGTCCATGGGATTTCTCAGGCAAGAGTACTGGAGTGGGGTGCCATTGCCTTCTCCGAGTTACATACTAGATGAACTCAAAGACATATTTTCAAGGCAAGGCAAATATCTTCAGGGCCTCATATATATTTTCTGTTTATATGACTGAAATATAGGATTAATTTATTCTTTTCCATGTAACTTTAAACAAAAATAATTTAGCAGTTAAATGAAATAGTTACATCATTTAAAATCTCCATGTAAAATTAAAAGGGCAGTTATAAGAGAATTGGTATTTATTGTGTACTAAGTGCTTTTTACTTTGGGGTCTGAGAAACATTGTTGAAAGCAAGAAAGGCTAGCCTTGTTTGTGAGACCATCCTGTTGGCTGTGTGCTACTAACTTTAGAACCTAGATGTCTGTTCAAGACAAAGTTTTTGGGTTTTTCTTTCATATTCAACATGATTTGTGGAAAGAGCATGGATTATGGAGTCTTATCAACTTGGGTTAGATTTCCAGGTCCAACTGTTACCAGCTTTTTGACTTTATGCAAACTATTAAATTCTGTGAACCGCTGGTGTGTCACCTGTGATATGAAGAGAATATCTGTTTGGTGAGAATGTGAGGATAAAACTAGATAATGGACGTGTATAAATTGACACACAGTGCTCAATAAATGACATACTTAGAGCAGTCATTGTGCCTCTCTGTGGACCCATGTTTGGATTAGGAAGGCTCTGTTTTTGGATACATGACCTTACATGTTTTTATAGCTTCCCTAAACTTCCAAGTTAAGATCATTGTGTCAGTCAGGCTTAGTTTTGGGAGGTCCAGAGTTGCAAGGCCCAGGCTGGTACCTGGCCTCTGTCTGAAGTCCTGGCTCTCTGTGCCATTCCCAGTGAGTTGGCATCATACTCATGGCTCAAGATGGCTTGAGGCAGCAGGATGCAGGGAGACTCGAGAATGCCTCCCTTTCCCTTAAGGAGACTCCCGGAGGCACCCTGTGAGACTTCTGCTTCTGTCACATCCGCTACAGTGTCATCAGTGTGGCTGGAAGGTGTGGAAAGGTAGTCATTAATTGGGGCATCAGTCAGCTCAGTTGTGTCCGACTCTGCGACCCCATGGGCTGCAGCACGCCAGGCTTCCCTGTCCATCACCGTTGCCCTGATGGGCCAGGAGCAAACGAGGAGAATGAAGACAGAACACGGAATCTGGTGCAATGGGTCAGGGGACCTGCAGTCTCCACTGGACTGAGGTGCAGAGTCTACTCTGAGTACAACATTTATTCCTAATTGCAGACTACAAGATTTTCTCAGATATTATCTTTTTTTGTTCCCTTTTCATATGAACTTTATTTTTTTAATATAAATTTATTTTAATTGGAGGCTCATTACTTTACAATATTGTAGTGGTTTTGCCATACATTGACAGATCTTACCTTTTTCAAGACACACGTTGTGTTAATCACGTACTCCTAAATGTCCTGTACTGCACTGCCATAGTCCAGATCTCCTTGTGTTACCTCAGGCCGTTCCCTCTGGGCTAGTCTCAGGAACAACTAGCAAGTGTGTAGGTAGAGTTCATGCCTGGCACCGACCCGATGTTCCAAGGTCCATGCTTTTATGATCCCAGTCATACTCCCTTCTGGTTCTGGCCTTGAGGTTTGTAACAAGGAGATTATTCTTAAGAAAAACATGAAAGGTAATCATTAACATAATTTCTTAATATATACTGTTTTTCTAGGTGCAATTTCTGTGGAATTTCTCATGGCTGTGAAAGTACATTATTAGGAATTCCCACTACACATCACCAACTCCTGGAGCTTGCTCAAACTCATGTTCATCGACTTGGTGATGCTATCCAACCATCTCATCCTTTGTCGTCCCCTTCTCCTCCTGCCTTCAATCTTTTCCAGCATCAGGGTCTTTTCCAGTGAGTCAGTTCTTCACGTCAGGTGGCCAGAGTATTGGAGCTTCAGCATCAGTCCTTCCAATGAATATTCAGGACTGATTTCCTTTAGGATTGACTGGTTGGATCTCCTTGCTGTCCAAGGGACTCTCAAGAGTCTTCTCCAACACCACAGTTCAAAAGCATCAGTTCTTGGTGCTCAGCTTTCTTTATAGTCCAACTCTCACATCCATACATGACTACTGGAAAAACCATAGCTTTGACTAGATGGACTTTTGTTGACAAAGTAATGTCTCTGCTTTTTAATATGCTGTCTAGGTTGGTCATAGCTTTTCTTCAAGGAACAAGTGTCTTTTAATTTCATGGCTGCAGTCACCATCTGCAGTAATTTTGGAGCCCCCAAAAATAGTTTGTCACTGTTTCCATTGTTTCCCTGTCTATTTGCCATGAAGTGATGGGACCGGATGCCATGATCTTCACTTTTTGAATGTTGAGTTTTAAGCCAACTTTTTCACTCTCCTCTTTCACTTTAATCAAGAGGCTCTTTAGTTCTTCTTCTCAGCTGGGGCATAGCTACCCTAAGTATAACTGGCATTCTGTTACTGAAGAGAAAATGGGGACTGGATTTTATGGTGGCATCTTCTGGTCTCTACCTCCTTGTCACCACTTTACCACCGCAGAATTCAGCTACTTCAGCATTCCTTGATAAAGATTTTTCAATTTTTATCTCCATAATTAGTAGTCTTAATGGGAATGCCCCTTGTTGAATTTTGTTTCATCATTCTTTGGTTACTTTTGCTTCTCCTGTAGTTTGATTTCCACCAGATTCTCTGAGAAAAATTTAAGTCTATCCCACTGAAGAGTAATTATGATTTAAGCTCCTATTCATTAATTCATTCAATAAATACATTGAGCATTCATCATGCATAGGCTACTGTGGGTTATTATAGACCATGTTCGTTATCACTAAGTGTGTTTTGCATTTTGTTTGTTTGTTTGGCTTCTTGGGTTCACAGAGTTGAATTTGTGACTCAGCCGGTTGAGCACGAGTCTGTGACCTGTCAGCCCCTGTCCCTGGCAGTGCAGTCTTCCCAGTCCTAGTACTGTGTAGCCATCTTGAGGTTAGGCCACCTTGCTAACTTGGAGTGCAAGACTTTGGAGGAAGAATAGGCTTTGTTGTTGGCAACTGGTAAGCTAGCATAAATTCAAGGGTGCCAAAGTGTTTTCTTTGAGCTGGAGAATGTAAATGCCCGAGCTAGCTTTGCACAAATTGCTGATTGAATAGTGGTTCTCAACCCTGCCTACATGTCAGAATCACCCCTAGAGCTTTTAAAAATTGCCTGGGGAACACCTGCCTGGCATTTTGATTCAGGAGCCTCCAGAGTAGTTTAAAAAGCTCCACAGGTAATTCTGATGTGCATCCAGCACTGAGAACCCCAAGTTTGAGGATTTGTACCCGGCTGGCTTGGAAATACTCTAGGGAGGAGTCCCACTTTGCTCTCTATCAGTCGTCAGTCATACAAGCAGAGCCCTCCTTGATAACCTGTCTTGACCGTCAGAAGGGGAATGTGGGAGAGCTCAGAGATTTAGTACCTGGATAGGACATGTGAGACGGTGAATGTTTGGGGGACACTTAACTACAGCTGGCCTTGCTTGCCTGTTTTGCCTGTTCCTATTGTGAAAGATTGTTTTTGAGCTGGAGAACCTCAGTAACTGGGGCTCAAGCTCTGGGGAGAGTGCGAGTTGTGGATGTGGCTGCTATTAATATTGTGAGCTTGCTTATTTTTGTTCTCTAGGGACAATAAAGGGAGTTGAAGGGGGCCGAGATTGTTATTTTCAGAACCAAACACTGCCAAGGTTTGTGAGAGCCTCCTGGTGAATCTGGAGGAGTAGGTGGGGCCGCATGGAGCTGTGGGATTACATAAGAGTTCTGTGGGGAATCGTGGTTTCCTTTTTTTTGAGTTGTGTGAATTCTAGGAAGACCAGAATCTTGTATCTTCCTCAAACAGAAGAACAGAAACATCCAGACTTCATTCCTTTCATGTTTGTTCACGCCACTGCCTTCAGCCCCCATCTTATTAGTGCAGAAATGTCAAAATGGAATTCAAAGTGGAATTTTCTCCACTAACCCTTATTACTAAAATAGTGTTTAGCATGTAGTAAAACAGTGGCTTAGTTATTGAGGACTTACTATGTGCCAGACACAGGGCTGAAGGATTATGTACCTTTCGTCCAATAATCCAATGAATAGGCATCAAACAGGGAAACTAGGCTTAGAAAACATGACAGGGGTGCCAAGTTGAGAAGTATTTATTTTTAAAATGTTTTACATCTCCTGTGCATCTTTTCCTGATAATGTGGTTTTTCCTGATAAATGATTTAAAATGTACATTATGTTCTTTTTTTTTATAATGCTTGTATAATTTACTACATCCTAGTATTCTTAAATATTGAATTAACTCAGGGATCTCAAAATACTTTTGAGCCTCAAGGTTCTTTTAGGGCTGTCTGAAGGCCTTTACTCTGAGCCTGTTGTACTGACAGGAGGTTGGCTGACCAGGGTCTGACCCCAGTACTGCCCTGGGCCTTGCTTCCTTGTAAAAGCCCCCACTGTTGGTTTGGTTTTTGTCATTTACCTTTTTCTCACAAAGGATCCGCAAGAGACAAAATGATGTCTGCCCTTCTGCCGTGTTCAGTGAATCACATAACCCTTCTAGTGACTTGCCTGCTTCCCGTCACCCTCTGTCAACATGAGGGCCCTTTAACTTGTCTGCATTTAGGAGCTTAAGAGCCTTTTCAGTCTTCCTGACCCTGGTAATCAAAGGACTTAGTCAGTGTGAACTATTAATACTTGGCACGTAAGGAAAAGTGTTTCTTGCCATTTCAAGATGTAGGGCCCATTGTTTTGGAAGTGCCTTATTCTAAAGATGACTTTTCATTATTCAGAGCTGACACTTTCTGTAAATATGGTATGGTTGCTTATGGGTTTTGTTATTTTTTTTGTCCCTGAAGGATTTTGAATGCTTGGAAGTTAGGGGCTTGTATTACCCACTGTACCTAGAGAGTTAGAATTTAGATACAGTAGACAAACTGTGCTTGTTAAATATGACTTTAAAAACGCTTTAACTAGAGGCCCTTACAAATGATATCTCAAATCTTATTTTAAGGTTGAAAGTCTTAAGGGTTGTTTGATGTATCAGATTTGTCATGAAATGCCTTCTGACGTACTTCCTGCTCTGAATGACTCCTGGTCTGCCCCATCAACCTGTGAAACTAGAGCTTGTCCCTGTGGCTGACTCCGCTGTTCTCAGGCGAAAAATACTTCACTTGAAAGTGAAAGTGCTAGTCGCTCAGTCGTGTCAGACTCTTTGCAACCCCACGTACTGTAGCCCACCAGGCCCCTCTGTTCATGGAATTCTCTAGGCAAGAATACTGGAATGGGTCACCTTTCCCTTCTCCAGGGGATCTTCCTGACGCAGGGATCGAACCCAGGTTTGCTGCATTGCAGGGAGATTCCCAAATCTCTTGCTAACTTGGCCTAGGGAAAGTGGCCAGATCTGAGCTACTTGAGCTGGAAGTTTCCTAGGAGGCTGGGGCCCTGGAGAGGGGCAGCCCAGGGCTCTTGGCCACTTCAGACTCAGCAGCTCCAGAGTGGCATAAATGGGCTGTTTGGTGCAAAGACTGTTAGAAAAGGGTTGGCTTTGTGCAGGTATGGTCCAGTCCTCTCATTTTATAGATGAAGAAAGTGAGCCTTGATAGTAAGTAACTTTTTAAAGGTTGCAGAATTCAGTAGGACAAATTTGGAACCAGAACTGAGGTCAGAACTTTTTTAAAAGAGTGCATTTTCCCCCTCTTTATGTTTCGTATCTGTCCAGGAGCTATGAAGACACATTTCTCGGTTCCTTTCCTTATGCTGCTGCTGCTGCTGCATCGCTTTAGTCGTGTCTGACTCTGTGCGACCCCATAGATGGCAGCCAACCAGGCTTCCCATCCCTGGGATTCTCCAGGCAAGAACACTGGAGTGGGTTGCCATTTCCTTCTCCAATGCATGAAAGTGAAAAGTGAAAGTGAAGTCGCTCAGTCGTGTCCGACTCTAGCGACCCCATGGACTGCAGCCTACCAGGCTCCTCCGTCCATGGGACTTTCTAGGCAAAAGTACTGGAGTGGGGTGCCATTGCCTTCTCTGCCTTTCCTTATGAGTTATGCTTTAAGAACAGGCAGCTTTTAACCCAGATCTCTGTGACAACCTAGAGGGGTGGGATGGCGTGGGAGATGGGAGGCAGGTTCAAGAGGGAAGGGGCATATGTCTGTATACCTTTGGCCGATTGATATTGCTGTGTGGCAGAAACCAGCACAATATTGTAAAGCAATTATCTTCTTATAAAAACACACACAGGCAGTTTTTCTTTTTCCAGCATTGATTATGAGCAGGAGAAGGAGAGGCCATATTTTTCTTTTTAATAACCTTGGTTGTTTTTGGTAGTGTTGGGTCTTCGTTGCTGTGAGGGCTTTTCTCTAGTTGGGGCAAGCGCGGGCTACTCTAGCTGTGGTGCTCAGGCTTCTTGTTGTCGGCACAGGCCCTGGGGCGTGTGGGCTTCAGTAGTTCTGGCTCCCAGGCTCTGAAGCCAGGTCAGTAGTTGTGGTGTGTGGGGCTTAGTTGCTCCAAAGCACGTGGGATCTTCTCGAACCTGGGATCAAACCCATGTCTCCTGCATTGGCAGGCATATTCTTTACCACTGAGCCACCAGGGAAGCCCGAGACCACATTTTGACAAGTGTATTTTTGTTGAAACCTAGGATTAAGGAATAGTAAATGAACATTTAAGATCCTCTTTACATATTTAGAGGTCAAAATGTGATACATTTTGAAGTCATGCAGGCATCAATTTAGACTTTTTCCTTCTCATCCTTCCCAACCTTTTCAATTAAATAATTCTCTGTATTATTGATTATACCAGAAAGGAATCTGCACTTTTGGTTTGGTATTATTTTCAAGATATTAAGGAGGTGATGACCATATCATTTCATTAAACTTATTTTATGCGTGTCTTCTCAATTTGCTGTAACATGCCATTTTAATTTGCTAATCCCAAGGATTCCTCTTGTAATACTGGAAGTTGTATTTTTGAATGGGCTTTGGTCTTAAGTTGGCTCTTTATCTTTTTTTGTTTTGTTTTGTTTTCTAATCCTAATCAAAGCTTTGGTCTCTTTTTAACATATAGGAAAAATTTTATCATAGAGGAAGCATCTACAGAGTTTATCTTGGTGACTTAAAACCTATAAATAGCCTGTGAAATGATTTCTAGCTCAACATACTGAATTTTGTCCAATAGCAAAGAATTTTTCAAAGCCTTTGGCATTCTATGATCAAGGACATTAGTTGTTCTTGATTGCTTTTTAAAAAGAAAACATGTTTTCTAATTTGTATCCTGCAGAGTCTGATTGTATTTTACTTTCATCCTTCTCAAAACTGCCTATTCTGATTTTTTTTTTTAATTTTATGTGGTTTAACCATTTATTCAGCTCTGTGTGCTCTTGGTAAGTTAGTGTTTCTTTGGGAATTATTTGTGTCAAATGACAAAAACAAAACAATGTAGTAACCAGTTTGCAACCCTTTTTTCAAGGGAAAACAGCCCATGGATTGGGGGAGTACAGGGCCTCATAAACAGTGGAGTGCTCCTCCCTGGGGATTTTGGGCAAAAGGGAGTTCTACGGAAGAACTCCTTAGAAGAGGCAGCCTGGAAACAGGATTCAATTGGCCAAGAGACTGGTCATTTCCTTATAAAGCCAGCAGGTCCATTTTCTAGGGTAATGTCATAAGCTAGTTAAGCTAAATTGGAGGGTTGTGCATGGTTTATGTTTGGACTCCTTGACAGGTATTTCCCCTAAGTGAAGGCTGACTTGGGTTCAGGTTTGTGATGTGGGCCAGGCTACTGGGTGGCGGGGTGGTCCTGATACAGTGTGTTGTGTGTTGAGTCACTTCAGTCGTGTCCGACGCTTTGTGACCCTATGGACTGTAGCCCACCAGGCTCCTCTGTACACGAGATGCTCCAAGCAAGAATACCGGAGTGGGTGGCCATGCCCTCTTCCAGGGGATCTTCCCCACCCAGGGATCGAACCCACATTTATGTCTCTGCATTGGCAGGTGGATTCTTTACCACTAGTGCCACCTGGGAAGCCGTGTGTGTGTGTGTGTGTGTGTGTATACACACATATATGTGTATATATATGTGTATGTGTGTGTATTAACTTTATCATTTGTCAAAGTAATTTTTCTGACTATAATCAGATGAGCACTTTATAAGACAGATTTAAAGTTTCTTTTTTTTTTTAACACAGAGGATAACTGATGTATATAAAGAATAAGGACACTTAAACTTTTTATTACTTTTTCTTACATAAAATTTTTAATGAAAGAAAAATTTCAGCAATCTGAATTTTAAAATCTGAAATTTTAGGATGTTATCCTTTACCTGAAAAAAAAAAAAAAAAACAGCTCAGTTGGATCTTAAGGTTCTATTTGTCATATTTACTCTATTTGCTCCTCTGATCACAAATAATAGTAATACTCTTTGTATTCGTGTAGCAGTGAGAAAGGTGGTGCTAGTGGTAAAGAACTCGCCTACCAGTGCAGGAGATGTTAGAGACACAGGTTCGATCCCTGGATCAGGAAGACCCCCTGGAGGAAGAAATGGCAACCCACTCCAGTATTCTTGCCTGGAGAATCCCACAGACAGAGGAACCTGGTGGGCTACAGTCCATAGGGTCACAAAGAATTAGACATGACTGAAATGACTTGACACAGGAGAAATACTAACCTATGATGTCGTAGCTCTTCATTACAGTCCTTTAAGGATGTAGTTAGGTATTATCTTTATTTAGCAGTTGAGTGGAAACAGTGTCAGACTTTATTTTGGGGGGCTCCAAAATCACTGCAGATGGTGACTGCACGCATGAAATTAAAAGACGCTTACTCCTTGGAAGGAAAGTTATGACCAACCTAGATAGCATATTGAAAAGCAGAGACATTACTTTGCCAACAAAGTTCTGTCTAGTCAGGCTATGGTTTTTCCAGTAGTCATGTATGGATGTGAGAGTTGGACTGTGAAGAAAGCTGAGCACCGAAGAATTGATGCTTTTGAACTGTGGTGTTGGAGAAGACTCTTGAGAGTCCCTAGGACTGCAAGGAGATCCAACCAGTCCATCCTAAAGGAGATCATCAGTCCTGGGTATTCATTGGAAGGACTGGTGCTGAGGCTGAAACTCCAGTACTTTGCCCACCTCATGCGAAGAGTTGACTCATTGGAAAAGACCCTGATGCTGGGTAGGGATTGTGGGCAGGAGGAGAAGGGGATGACAGAGGATGAGATGGCTGCATGGCATCACTGACTTGATGCACATGAGTTTGGGTGAACTCCGGGAGTTGGTGATGGACACGGAGGCCTGGTGTGCTGCGATTCATGGGGTCTCAAAGAGTCGGACACGACTGAGCAACTGAACTGAAGCCCAAATTTGGGTTTCCCTGTTGACTTAGCAGTAAAGAATTTGCCTGCTAATGCAGGAGATGCGGGCTTGATCCTTGGGACAGAAAGATCCCCCGGAGAAGGAAATGGCAACCTGTCCCTGTGTTTGTACCTAGGAAATCCCATGGACAGGATCCTGGAGGGCTATAGTCCATGGGGTCGCAAGAATCAGACACGACTTAGAGACTAAACCACTACCACACCCAAGTTTAGAGAGGTTAAATTTCTCTCTAAGCTTAACCTCTAGTTAATTGGAGAACTGAGTCCTGTCCCGATTCCCAACTAATGTACTTTCCACTACTGTGAAGATAAATTGCTCACTAATGTAGATTATATATTATATATACATATATCTAAGTATAATCATGTATATATATATACATTCTAACTAATACGTTGTTCATACAATAATTGTCACTGAGTTGTATATTAATAACATTGCAGTGTGTGCATGCTCAGTTGTGTCCGATTTTTTGCAAGGCTGCCAGGCTCCTCTGTCCATGGAATTTTCCAGGCAGAATACTATAGCAGGTTGCCATTTCCTCCTCCAGGGGATCTTGGTAATTAAGTATTAATTTGCTGACCCTCTTTTCCTTTGTGAACAACAGATGGATTTGTGAATAATATTGATAGCTAAGTTTGGAAAAGAAAGCTAGAATCCAGAAACAGATTTTGAGGTAATAAAGCCTCTGTGACAACTGATAAATATAAAATATAAAATTTTTAAGACCAATTTGTTTCCAAAAGGACAGCATAAATTCTATCTAGTAATTATCAAGTGCATTCTCTACGTTTCTTTTTTTTTTTTTTTTTAGAAATGCTTGCATACTCTTGATTTTTTGGTGTAAAAGCACACCCTTCCCCGGCTCCCCCCGCAAAAGGTCAGTTTCCCCTTTTCCCCAAATCCCTGGATCTTGGAATGAAAGCCACCGTTCTCCAGCCCTCCCCTCCTTCAGGCCACCTTCATTATGCACTCAAAAAAATATGGAACGCTTCACGAATTTGCGTGCCATCCTTGCGCAGGGGCCATGCTAATCTTCTCTGTATCGTTCCAATTTTAGTATACGTGCTGCCGAAGCGAGCACCTCTACGTTTCTTAGAAGATTAAATGCCAACTTAATAGAAAAACTTTTATTCCTGTGTGTCTAACCAAAGAGAGGTCTGAACTGCGACATTTGGTGAAGACAGGCTGTCCAAGTACGAATATTTTACTTCAGAAGCTGCACACATGGGTAAAACGCTTTCCAAAAACAAGAATGCTTTATTTCAAAAGGAAGTGTTTTATCTTTTCTTTCTTTGACATTTAAAGATTGCCAGCTGCCTGGAATTGAATGTGTTGCTTTATCATTTAAAAAATTAAGGAATAAATAACAGTACAATGTGTGTTTGAGATTTCAACATACTCATGAATTGTAACATTGGAAATCATCATTCCTAGATTTAATATTTAATAATAATTGAGTGACTATCCATGACATATCAAAGATGCTAACATTTACCTGGAAAATATTCAGAACTGTATGTTCTGATATCAAAAATACTGAATTCACTTTTATTTTTTTAATTTAATTTTTATTTTATATTACAGTGTAGTTGATTTATAATGTTATGTTAGTTTTAGGTGTACAGCTAAGTGACTCAGTTATACATGCACATATATCTCTTCTTTTTCAGATTCTTTTCCCATATAGGTTATTACCGAGTAGTGAGTAGAGTTCCGTATGCTATAAGCCAGGTCCTTGTTGATTATCTATTTTATATATAGTAGTATATATATGTTAATCCCAATCTCCTTATTTATCCCTCCTCCCACCAACTTTTCCCCTTTGGTAACCATAACTTTGTTTTCAAAATCTGTGAGTCTGTTTCTGTTTTGTAAATAAGTTCATTTCTGTTGTTCTTTTATATTGTATATAAGTATTACTTATATTCTATATAAGTGATATATGATCTTTTCTCTGTCTGACTTCAGTTAGTATGATCATCTCTGGGTCTACCCATGTTGCTGTAAGTGGCATTATTTCATCTTTCAATGGTTGAGTAATATTCCATTATTATATGGAATCTTATCAAATTCCACATCTTCTGTATCCACTCCTCTGCTGATGGACATTTATGTTGCTTCCGTGTCCTGGTTGTTGTGAATTGTGCTGCAGGGAACACTGGGGTGCCTGCATCTTTTTGAATGATGGTTTTCTTCGGATATATGCCCAGAGGTGGGCTTGCTGGATCATATGTTAGTTCTGTTTTTAGTTGTTATTTTTTTTTGTAGGTTGTGGAAACTTCCATAGATATATTGAGCAACTTTCAAAGATCAGATTTAAAGGAAGAGTTCTTGAAAGTTTCAATGAATCAAACCCAATTGCACATCATAATATACTTTCTTACGGTTATATCTGAACACACTGATTTTGAAACTATAGTGCAGATAAAAAACAGTAATCTTCCAATGCAGTGTTGGATTTAGTGTCAAAATGGATATGTGAATTAAGAGGTGCATAATAAGTACTCAGTAGTTTAAAGTGGTGTTACAGTGCAGCTGAAGACCGCACAGTTCCTGTTGGTTCTTGACAAACTCAAAGCAAATATTTTAAAGAATTGCAGAAATATTCTGGCAAAATGAAGCCACAGCTTTAGAAAAGGATCATAAAACTTTGATCAATATAGAGAACAAGCCTTTATTTCTGAAACTGTAGTTAAACATTGGCCAAAGATTGGCCACAATGAACATAAACTAGATTCTGGCCACATGAGAGAGGATCCACTGGAGTTTGAGGTAAAGGCCAGAATTTTGAGGGATCATTTATTGAAACAAGACATGAACTGCATATTATCTTGAAATTTCTGGCTATGGCCAAATTCTACATTTGGGCCCTTTTCCTATTAAAATTGAAAACCATCACTCAAAACTGAATATACAATCTATTTTGCTTTCCGTGAAAAGTTGATTCAACTTGTTGGGGCCTACTTTTACACTGTTTGGAAAAATCTGTATTCTGTACTTGTGTGTGCTCAGCTCTGTCCAACTCTTCGTGACCCTGTGGACTGTCCACAGGCTTCTCTGTCCATGGCATTTTCTAGGCAAGAATACTGGAGCAGGTTGCCAGTTCCTACTCCAGGTATTTCTAGTTTTATAAGGAAACCTCTGTACTGTTCTCCATAGTAACTGTATCAATTTACATTCCCACCAACAGTATACCAGGCTTCCCTTTTCTCCACACCTTCTCCAGCATATATTGTTGGTAAATTTTTTTTTTTTTTAGTAATAGCCATTCTGATTGGTGTAAGGTGATACCTCATTTTTTGTAATTTAGATTTGCATTTCTCAAGTGATGCTGGGCATCCTTTGACCTGCTTTTTGGCCATCCATGTGCCTTCTTTGGATAAATGTCTATTTAGATATTCTGCCCATTTTTTTATGGATTATTTATTTATTTTGATATTGAACTGCATAAACTATTCCTACATTTTTGGGATTAATCCCTTGTTGGTCTCTTCATTTGAAAATATTGTCTCCCACTCTGGGGGTTGTCTTTTCATTTTACTTATGGTTTCCTTTGCTGTGCAAAAGCCTTTAAGTTTAATTAGGTCCCAATGGTTTATTTTTATTTTTATTTTCTTTAACTTTAGGTGATTGATCCAGAAAGATACTGCTGCGATTTATGTCAAAGAGTGTTCTCCCTGTGTTTTCTTCTGAGTTGTATAGTATGTGGTCTTACATTTAGTTCTTTGATAACATTTTAACTTTCTAAGTGGCACCTAAAACAATTGCTTTACGAATCCATGGTGTCTTAAATTGGATGAAAATCAGTATAATATAAAGATCCTCATCAACTTTTGAGACCCCTTTTGTAACAGGTTGTTGACGGTGTACATTTATGAATACGCCTCTCTCCTTGTACTCCGTGTTGGCCAGAAATCAAGGCAGAATTTTCACTTATTTAACCATAAGTGAAATTTCACCATAAGTGAAAATTCTGAAATTGGAGACAGATATATAACAAAAAATAATTGGGAAGTCTGCTACATTTGAAAAAGGAAACTCCAACCTGGGTATGTTCAGTGAGATTTATTTTCTAAGTTTACAGAGCTGAAAGCTAGTCAGCAGAGCAGGATCCAGTGGATGGTCTTTGTGAGATTGTTCTGTATCCACTACAGAGTGACCACCAGGGTGATATTCGATGCAGAGCCTTCGCATGGCCCAGCCATCCAGCAGCTGTGTGTGTCTCCGCAGGCTGATGCTGCCGTGGTCGCCGGATCATCTGTTGACGAAGCTCGTCATTGGGCACATTCACCAGATGCACTTGTAGTACTTTTCCTCCAAAGGAACGAGCCCAGGTGGTCGCAGTTGGGGTCTTGTTCTTCTGGTTCCTTCTGATCATCTCACGCCTAGAGTGTGTAGCGTGCAACGGTGCATCATAGCGCCAGCACTTTGTGTTGTTTGAGCACCGTCACGGGCGTACACAATCCTGTGGATTCAGCGGTGTCTATGTGCTGCTCCCTCCTCTCACCCCAGGGATACATGAAGAGTCACGTGCACAGCACTGTGGCGGCAAGGGGGCCCTGCAGGGGCGTGTGATGCATCTGAGCAGACAGATGAAGGAAGCAGACGAAGGGCCCGTATTTGGGACAGAGGAGAGTGTGGGCAGAGCTGGAAGCACGCACCCTCACGGGCCGTCTTACTGACTTTGTCCTCATTCTGAGAACAAAGGACATCTCTAGAGGTTCCCCTTTACCACATCCCCCTCTTTAAAAAAAAAAAAGATATGCCTTTAAAAAGCTCTCTTCTGAAGTCTGGATTTTGTATGTGTTAGGGGTGGGGTATGTTAAGAGAGGATAGGTTTTGGTGGAGACCTGCTTCTAAGGATTAATCTGGATGAAAGCCTGAGTCGGGGGGGAAAATGGCTTCCATGTGAATAGACAACTTTAAAAAAGTTTCTTGTCCAGGAAGAAAACAGTCCCCAAACCCATTTTTCACCCTTGTTTCGGTCTCCAGGCCCCTGGAAGCCTCTTTGCTCTCTCTTTCATCACCCCCAGAGCAGCCTGGATCCCAGAGATCCGTTTGCACTGGGTATCAGTGCTCACCTTGGATCCTTCCTTCCCTGTGATCTCAAACCCTGCCTCAGACTCCCTGGGGCACAGATCCAGTTTCTCTTCCACACTTGAAACATGTACTTAATTTCCCCTAATCCTTTACTGGATTAAGTAGGCTTCCAGTTCTGACTCATCCCATTTTTAACTCCTAGCCCCAACCTGCCCTACAAAGTGGCCAAAGTTGGCCACCATCCAGAGACTCTCAAATCTTAGTGATGCAGCTTCTTTATTGTCTCTCTGAATTGATCTTTCCTTTCTCACTATCACCGTCTCATCATCTTTTGCCTGATCTGCTATTCTGCCTTTTAGTTCTTCAGTTAAAAATAAATGATTATGATAGCTGCCTTGAAATTTTGCTGGGGATGTTAATTTAAATGCAGTGTGTGAAACATGCAGCATAGAGCCTCACTGTTAGTGACGTTCTTCTGGGTTTCTTCTGTCTCTTGCTCGTTCATTTCTGTCCCTGGCTCCAGGTTTTAGCCACTCCATTTTTGTTTTTATCCTGCTACCAGAGTTGTTGTCCCCAAACATGCCCTATTTAAGTGCCTTTAGTGTTTCCGCATGCCTGAGTGTAGCTAGACCTCCTCAATGTCACAGCCCCAGGCCCGTCCTTTTCATCCCATCCTCACACCTTTACCACCCCGACTCTCAAAGCCTTTCTTGCATCTTATGTTCCAGGTACATTTGACAACTGGGTGTTGTCTGAAAACCCTGCTTTGAGTTTTTTGTGTTTGGTTTTGAGTCAGAGTTCCCTTTTCTTTTTTCTCCCCTATCTCTTGATTGTTGAAAACAGTGAGCCAATACTTTATTATACATTTGGTAGAATTATTACATATGTGTGTCTATATGAATGTCTGTGTGTAACAAGTGCACACAGTCTCACAAACTGTTAGTCATCCCAGGGGGTGGGCATGAGGTCAAGCTCTGCCATTGGCTAGACATATTATCTTGTCCAGAAGTGACTTAAACTCTATATCTGTGTATTTTCATCTCTTCAGTGAAGTAGGGTTTAAATGGATGGTTTTTGTTTCTGCCTGGACCCAAACTTTATTATAACCCAGGTAAAGCTATTCTATAGGAGGAACTGAGATAAATCTCCCAGATCCTTTGCTTTCTAATAGAAGTTAACAACTTTAGATGTTAACTGGATTAGGGAATAAAGAATTAGTTGTGTGAGTAGCAGGCACTTTATGTATATTATGTCATTTAATCCTTTGAAGCCTCACTTGAGATAAGTAGGTATTTAACAGATAAGATGATGGAGGACTGGAAAGGTTAAGTCACCTGCTCAAGACATCAAGCTGGTTAGACTGTGGTAGCTTTTGGGCTCTCGCACTAGCAGCCATGCCTGAGCGGAAGTGGGTGCTTCAGCTTTCGTCAGCTGTGGCTTCTTAATACACTTTTTCTCTGGACCATGAAGTGTTTACTCCAGACAGTTTTGGGGGAAAAGTGTTTGGTTGTGTGTACGTGTTCATCCTGGGGTTTGAGTTATTTCCCTTTCTTCCTGGTAATATTTCTGTTTAAACACCAGTGAAATCAAATCATAATGCTTAGCTCTCTGTTATTTGTGCTTATTTTTCTCAGAAAGCAAATGTTCGTTTAACAGAATAGGAAGGGGATGAAATCCTTGGCAGGTGAATGGATAGTCTTACTGCATCGTTGCTCACTTTAATGTGTCTGGAATCCTGTATAGCCCAAAAGCAAGGATTTCAGTGCCTTGAGGGAGGTGGTGTAAGTGGGCGTAGGAGCAGTAACGAAGAGGGTGGCAGCCACGGCTCGGGTTTGTTGAGCTGGTGAGCCTGATGCGTGGGACTAACGCATGTGAGGATGTGCATACACGTGTGTTACATTTGCTGTATACATTTTGCCTGCATGTTTCTAAGTGGTTTACTTGGATTTGCTCTTTCAATCCTCTTAATAACTTTGGAGGCTGGTATTATTATCATCTCCATTTTTTAGATGAAATCAAGGCACAGAGAGGATAGGACACTTGATTAAATTCGTAGAGCTAGGATTCATGCTTGTGGTTCTATATCTGAGTTAATTGAAATTTGTATTGTTAACCTGTTACATTGATGAAATGTCTCTCAACTAATGTGTATCTCCTTTTTTGGTGTTTGGACTCAGTGCACTTTTTGGAGGGCGTTAGTTTGTCAACTGAGAAAGCAATGGCACCCCACTCCAGTACTCTTGCCTGGAAACTCCCATGGACAGAGGAGCCTGGAAGGCTGCAGTCCACGGGGTCGAGGCGCTGAGGGTCAGACACGACTGAGCGACTTCACTTTCACTTTTCACTTTCATGCATTGGAGAAGGAAATGGCAACCCACTTCAGTGTTCTTGCCTGGAGAATCCCTGGGACGGGGGAGCCTGGTGGGCTGCCGTCTATCGGGTCACACACAGTCAGACACGACTGAAGTGACATAGCAGCAGCAGCAGCAGTTTGTCTTCAAAGTAAAAATAACTAGGCCTTGTGGGGTTGTAGTAAGTCATTGGAATTAATGAAATATCCTGGAAGAACTAAGACAATCCTTCTTATTATGTGTTATTAACCATGATATTTAAAAAATGTAGATATGAAATATTACAAATTCATGAAGTTACTTTATTCTATAGACTTATTGAAATGGAAATTTTTCTTATGTTTCAGTGCTGGCTAGTGAAGTAGATTTGTTTTGAATTACAACACATAAGCAATTTTTAAAATGTTTGGCAGTAATAAGGAAAACAAACACCTTTTCTATTTAGCAAGCAATAACAGTGGATTCTTGGAGAAGGCAATGGCACCCCACTCCAGTACTCTTGCCTGGAAAATCCCATGGACGGAGGAGCCTGGTGGGCTGCTGTCTATGGGATCGCACAGAGTCGGACACAACTGAAGTGACTTAGCAGCAGCAGCAGCAGCAGCAGCAACAGTGGATTCTAAAATGATATTTTGTAGGAAGAAAGTTTCAGCCTAATAGAGGCATAACAGCATGTGTATGTTTTAACTTCTTTATGTTAAAACTCAGTATATTCTTCTTCCCTCTGCTTTCTTTGTTTTTAGGTCTTCACCAAAGAACATGGATGAAAATGAAACCAACCAGCTCCTGATGACAAGTAACCAGTATCCTAAAGAAGCAGTAAGAAAGCGCCAAAATTCACGAAATTCTGGAGGAAGTGATTCTTCTAGGTTTTCCAGGAAGAGTTTCAAACTGGATTACAGACTAGAAGAAGATGTAACTAAATCAAAGAAAGGAAAGGATGGGAGATTTGTTAACCCTTGGCCAACGTGGAAAAATCCCTCTATTCCAAGTCTTCTCAGATGGGTGATAACGGAAAGAGATCACAGCAGCGTTCCATGCTCCAAAGAGGTAGCGTTTGTCTTCCAAGTGCTGTGTATTTGCTCTTTTTTTTAAAAAAAAAATTATTGATTTATTTGGCTGGGCTGGGTCTTCTTTGCTGTGTGGGTGTTTCTCCGGCTGTGGCAAGCTGGGTCTGCTTGCTAGTCGCGGTGCCCAGGTTCTCGTTGGCAGCAGCTTCTCTTGTTGCAGAGCATAGGCTCTAGAGCATTTGGGCTTCAGTAATTGCAGCATGTGGGCTGAGGAGTTGCAGCTCCCAGGCTCTAGAACACAGGCTCAATAGTTGTGTTGCACAGACTTCGTTGCTCTGCGGCATGTGGGATCTTCCCAGGCCAGGGATCAAACCCGTGTCTCCTGTGTTGGCAGGCAGATTCTTTACCACTGAGGCACCAGGGAAGTCCTGTATATTTGCTCTTAATATATGTATTCCTTAACTTTGCTGTAAATTGTATTATGACACTCCAATTAGGTAATCGAGCCCTTTTATAGGATAAGGTTGTGGAGAGATGACATGAATAAGGTACCTTCACATTCATAGTGGAGCCTCAGAGTGCACGTGTGTGTAACTAGCTCTGATCCGGTAGCAGCTGGAAGTAGGAACAGAATGTCTTAAAAGTTCAGGGAAGGAAGTTGTTGATTCTGACTGGTGGGATTGGAAATGGTTTTATAGAAGAGATGATCTTTGAGGTAGGCCTAGAAAGATAAAAAGTATTTGGCAATGGTTTTCCCAGTGGATGGTGGCATGAAGAAGGTCACAAAAGGTGAGAGTGCATGACGTGTTCCAGATTGTACTAACCCGTGCTTTGGAATATGGATTATGAGGGTTAAGCCTAGAGTGCTTGGTTCTTCATTCTTGGATAAAGCTGCTAAAATTTTAAAAGAAATCATCAAAAAACCTTCCATTCCTTTAAAAATTGAGAGTAGGTTCCTGGCCTTTCAATATTGCAGTTATACTTATGATGAAACAAACTTTGGCCCACGGTTGATTAGATGAATGAGATTTCGCTTTGGCTGGGAGGGGCGGCTCCTAATTGCAGTAGGACTTTCTTCTCTTAGTTTCTTGCCGCTCTATTCCTCCTAACCCACCTTGTCCTGTCTCTTCCAGCACTGCCTGTCCTGTCAGACATTGTGGGGAATTGAGAGATAAGGAAGTAGACATAGGAAGTGGATGGGATTGGAAGTGGGAAGTGGGTGGGAAAAGAGTGGGGACATCCCTGAAGGCTTGATCCGCAGTGAGGCAGGAGGTGGGAGTAAGTGGGTGGTGGCTACATTGGATCTTTTAGGTCAGTGTGTCCATTTTTCTTTAAAGGATATGGGATTAAAAAACAAAACACAACCCATATTGTCACTTCAATGCCATGGAATGTGCGTACTATTAATCCTAATTAACAGAATTAGCATGAATAATATTTTCCCAGCACTTTTTAAGAGTGAGTCAGGAGATTAATAAATAAAACCTTATTGTATGTTTAAACTTTGTGGATGGGAGGAACAAGAACATTTTTGTTTCTTCTAGAAAACCCGGTATGAAGAGAAACGTGGAGTCAAGCTGTGAGAAGAGGGGCTTAGGGCAGGAGGCCAAGATGGGTGGGCTACCTGTTGGGTAAAATTCCTTCCTGGTATTTGGGCCACAGCCTCTAAAAATATAGCAGGCAGTGGCACCCCACTCCAGCGCTCTTGCTTGGAAACTCCCGTGGACGGAGGAGCCTGGTGGGCTGCAGTCCATGTGGTCGAGAAGAGTCGGACATGACTGAGTGACTTCACTTTCACCTTTCACTTTCATGCATTGGAGAAGGAAATGGCAACCCACTCCAGTGTTCTTGCCTGGAGAATCCCATGGATGGCGGAGCCTGGTGGGCTGCCGTCTCTGGGGTCGCATAGAGTCGGACATGACTGAAGCGACTTAGCAGCAGCAGCAGAGTTGATTTACAAGCTTCTTGCCATGTAGGTATTACCGAAATAGTGACAAGAGTACCCTGTTCCTTACAGAGATCCATGCTGATTATCTGTTTTATATTTAATGGTGTCTACATGTTAACCCCAAACTCCTAATTTATCCTTCACTGCCAGGTTTTCTTGTGCCTACAGCAGCCACCACTGAGCTTTCCAAGTCTGTGAGTCTATCTGCAAATAACTCCATTTGTATCATTTTTCCTTAACTGTACCTAAAAGTGATACCAGATTTTATTTGTCTTTCTCTGACTTCCTTCTCTCAGTATGATCATTGGAAGGGCCATGTACATTGCTGCAGATGGCATAATTTCAATTTTTTTAATGGCTGAGTATATATTCCCTTATATGGATCTGCACCACATATTCCTTACCTATCTTCTTCATCCATCTTCTTCATCTGTTGATGGACATTTTGGCTGAATCCGTGTGCTGCTGCTGTGAATAGTGCTGCAGTGACTGTTGGGACGCGTTTGTCGTTTCAAATTACGGATTTCTCTGACAGACACCCTGGATGGTATTGCCGGGTATATAGCTTGATACTGTTAGTTTTTAAAGAGCCTTCATACTGTTCTCCATAAAGGCTGTTACCAGTTAACATAGGAGGGTTCCCTTTTCTTCATGGCCTTTCCACTATTTATGCTTTGTTATTTTTAAATTTTATGTATTTGTTCAATTTTGTTGAAATTTGTTCAATTTGTTCAATTTTGGCTGTACTGGGTCTTCATTGCTGCACAGGCTTTCCTCAGTTGGCAGAGAGCAGAGGGGCTGCTCTCTCGTTGTAGTGTGTGGGCTTCTCATTGCGGATGTTTCTCTTGAGGAGCCCGGGCTCTAGGTGAGCAGGCTTCAGTAGTTGCGGCGCGTGGGGTCAGTATTTGCAGCTCCCGGGCCCTAGAGCTCAGACTCAGTAGTCCTGGGACACAGGTTTAGTGGCTCTGAGGCATGTGGGGTCTTCCTGGACCAGGGATTGAACCCATGTGTCCTGCATGCACAGGCAGATTCTTTCCCACTGAGCCACCAGGGAAGCCCCCTCCCACGTTTATTCTCTGTAGACTTTTTGATGTTGGTGATTCTGATTGGTGCAAGATGATACCTCATTATACTTTTGATTTGCATTTCTCTAATGGCGAGTGATGTTGAACATCTATTCCTGGGCTTTTTTCCTTAAAAGAGCCTTGTGAGTAATATTTGCCAGTTGAAATGAGCTTCTTGAGAGCTTCTTGATTGCCTTGGACAGCACATTGCATGAGGGAAAGCCATGAATACAGTAGCTCTGCGGGCCTTGCGATGCAGTTCCTCACTCCTGGTTTTCCAGTTGTTATTTTGGGAAGTGTCTACAAAGGAGCAGCATCTCTTCTTTCCCAGCACTGGTCACTAAGGGCAACTAGAAGATGAGGGCAAGTCTTGCTCCTGGGTTGTTAGTGGGAGCCCACGGTGCCAGAAGAAACACCCACCTGGGCTACGTCTCGATGCTGTCACCCCTTACCCTTCAGCCTGGGGCAGATCTCAGCCCCTGCCAAAGCGCTGTGTTGAGCTTGCTGTCCTCTGTAGGTGGGGACTCCAAGGAAGGAGGCTGTAGGTGGGAATGCCTGGAGCACCAGGAGACATGGAGGCCAGGTGACTTCTCAAAGCTATTGCAACCCAGAGGTCTATCGTGTTTTCCCTGCACTTAGCTTAGCTTAGTTTTCTGATGGCCCTCCTGGATCAGGGCATTCTGGTCTCATTACAGGGTACAAGGCACCAAAGGTCCAAGGGGGTTATTCTCTTGGCATGTCCTTCCCAGCTCCCTGAGCCCCATGACAGTCCAGCTCTATAATCTCTCAGGCTCCAGGGATGAAATACTAGCCCTGAAAAGTCAGGCATGAGGTGGGAATAGAGTCTGCTTCTTTCCTTTTTAGGTCGTCATTTAATTTTTAGTTTAAGTTGGAGTTGTTGTTGTTCAGTCGTGTCTGACTGTTTGTGACACCATGAATGCAGCACACAGGGCTTCCCTGTCCATCACTATCTCTGAGTTTGCTCAGACTCATGTCCATTGAGTTGACGATGCCATCCAACCATCCTCTGTCTCCCCCTTCTCCTCCTGCCCTCAGTCTTTTGCAACATAAGGTCTTTTCCCATGAGTTTGCTCTTTGCATCAGATGGCCAAAGTATTGGAGCTTTAGCATCATTCGTTCTGATGAATATTCAGGGTTGATTTCCTTTATGATTGACTGGTTTGATCTTGCTGTCCAGGGGACTCTGAAGAGTCTTCAGCACTATAGTTCGAAGGCATCAGTTCTTTGGCCTTCTTTACGGTCCAGCTCTCACATCCATACATGACTACTGTAAAAACCATAGCTTTGACTAGACGGACCTTTGTCAGCAAAGTGATGTCTCTGTTTTTTAATGCACTGTCTAGGTTTGTTATAGCTTTCCTTCCAAGAGGCAAGCGTCTTTTAATTTCATGGCTGTGGTCAGCATCTGCAGTGATTTTGGAACCCAAGAAAATAAAGTCTATCACTGTTTCCACCCCCCCCCCCCCATCATTTGCCATAAAGTGATGGAACTGGATGCCATGATCTTAGTTTTTTGAATGTTGAGTTTTACACCAGCTTTTTCACTCTGTTCTTTCACCTTCATCAAGAGGGTCTTTAGTTCCTCTTCACTTTCTGCCAAAAGGGTGGTGTCATCTGCATATCTGAGATTGTTGATATTTCCCCTAGCAATCTTGATTCCAGCTTGTGATTCATACAGCCTGGCATTTTGCATGATGTACTCTGCATAGAAATGAAATGAGCAGGGTGACAATGTACAGCATTAATGTATCCATCTCCTAATTTTGAACCAGTCTGTTCCATGTCCGGTTCTGTTGCTTCTTGATCTGCATACAGGTTTCTCAGGAGGCAGGGAATGTGGTCTGATATTCCCATCTCTTTAAGAATTTTCCACAGTTTGTTGTGATCTACACAGTCAAAGGCTTTAGCGTGGTCAGTGAAACAGAAGTAGACGTTTTTCTGGAATTCCCTTGCTTTTTCTATGATCCAGCAGATGTTGGCAATTTGATCTCTGATTCCTCTGACTTTTCTAAATCCAGCTCATACATCTGCAGGTTCTTGTTTCATGTACTGCTGAAGCCTAGCTTGAAGGATTTCAAGCATTACCTTGCTAATGTGTGAAGTGAGCGCAGTTGTGTTGTAGTTTGAACATTCTTTGGGATTGCCCTTCTTTGGGATTGGAATGAAAACTTGCCTTTTCCAGTCCTGAGGCTACTGCTAAGTTTTCCAATTTTGCTGGCATATTGAGTGTAGCACTTTAACAGCATCATCTTTTAGGAAAAAGCTCAGCTGGAATCGCACTACCTCCATTAGCTTTGTTCGTAGTAATGCTACCTAAGGCCCATTTGATTTCACACTCCACAATGTCTGGCTCTAAATGAGTGACTGCACTATCGTGGTTATCCAGGTCATTAAGATCTTTTTTGTACGGTTCTTCTGTGTATTCTTCCCAACTCCTCTTAATCTCTTCTGCTTCTGTTAGGTCTATACCATTTCTGTCTTTTATTGTGCCCATCTTTGCATGAAATGTTCCTTGGTATCTCTAATTTTCTTGAAGAGATCACTGCTGCTGCTGCTGCTGCTAAGTTGCTTCAGTCGTGTCCGACTCTGTGTGACCCCATAGACGGCAGCCCACCAGGCTCCCCTGTCCCTGGGATTCTCCAGGCAAGAACACTGGAGTGGGTTGCCATTTCCTTCTCCAATGCATGAAAGTGAAAAGTGAAAGTGAAGTCTCTCAGTCGTGTCCCTTAGCGACCCCATGGACTGCAGCCTACCAGGCTCCTCTGTCCATGGGATTTTCCAGGCAAGAGTACTGGAGTGGGGTGCCATTGCCTTCTTCAGGAGAGATCGCTAGTCTTTCCCATTCTATTGTTTTCCTCTATTTCTTTGCATTGTTCTCTTAAGAACACTTTCTTATCTCTCCTTGCTGTTCTTGGAACTCTGCATTTAGTTGGGTATTATCTTTCCCTTTCCCCTTTGCCTGTCACTTCTCTTCTTTGCCCAGCTATTTGTAAGCCCTCCTCAGGCAACCATTTTGCTTTATTGCAATTCTTTTTCTTGGGGATGGTTTGTGTCACTGCCTCCTGTACAGTGTTACGAACCTCTGCCCATAGTTCTTCAGGCACTCTGTCTACCAGATCTAATCCCTTAAATCTATTTCTCACTTCCACTGTATAATCATAAGGGATTTGATTTAGGTCATACCTGAAGCCCTAGTGGTTTTCCCTCCTTTCTTCAGTTTAAGTCTGAATTTTGCAATAAGGAACTCATGATCTGAGCCACAATTATTTCAGGGCTTGTTTTTGCTGACTGTGTGAAGTTTCTTCATCTTTAGCTGCAAAGAATATAATCAGATTTTGGTATTGATCATATGGTGATATCCATGTGTTGAGTCATCTCGTGTGTTGTTGGAAGAGGGTATTTGCTATGACCAGTGTGTTCACTTGGCAAAACTGTTAGCCTTTGCCCTGCTTCATTTTGTACTCCAAGGCTAAACTTGCCTGTTAGTCCAGGTATCTTGACTTCCTGCTTTTGCATTCCAATCTCCTCTGATGAAAAGGACATCTTTTTTTGGTGTTAGTTCTAGAAGGTCTTGTAGGTCTTCATAGAACTGTTCAACTTCAGCTTCTTCAGCATCCGTGGTTGGGGTATAGACTTGGATTACTGTGATGTTGAGTGGTTTGCCTTGGAAACGAACCAAGATCATTCTGTCATTTTTGAGACTGCATCCAAGTACTGCTTTCAGGACTCTTGTTGACTATGAGGGCTACTTCATTTCTCCTAAGGGATTTTTCCCCCGATAGTAGGTGTAACGGCCATCTGAATTACATTCGCCCATTCCAGTCCATTTTAGTTCACTGATTCCTAAAATGTTGATGTTCACTCTTGTCATCTGCTGTTCGACCACTTCCAATTTACCTTGATTCATGGACCTAACATTCCAAGTTCCTGTACAGTATTGTTCTTAACAGCATTCGACTTTACTTTCACCACCAGACACATCCACAGCTGGGCATCATTTCTATTTTGGCTTAGCTCTTCATTCTTTCTGGAGCTATTTCTCCACTCTTCCCAAGTAGCATATAGGACACGTGCCGACCCGGGGGCGGCTCATCTTTCAGCGTCATATCTTTTTGCCTTTTCATACTGTTCATGGGGTTCTCATGTTGAAGTAGAGTTGATTAATATGGTTATGTTTGTTTTAGGTGTGAAGCACCTTGATTCAGAAATACTGAGATGTGAGTCTGTTTTACAAATTGATGGATTTGTATCCGTTCTTAGATGGGTCGTGGAGGTGCTTTCATATGCTACTGGTCCTTATCTGACTTGCTTCTCATAGTATGAGCTTTTCCAGAGGCATCACTATCATTGTAAGTGGTCTGATTCATTCTGTTTCATGGCTGAGTAATATTCCCTTGTATATATGGACCCTGTCTTCCTTATGCATCTCTTTGGTGATGGACGGTTTGGTCTTGACTTCCGAGTCTGGGCTATTGAAATCGTGTTGCAGTGAATTTTCATGTGTACAAATTTTTATAGTTTCTTTCAGATATGTGCCCAAGAGTGAGATTACAGATAATTTAGCTCTAATTATTTTTTAAGGAATTCCATAGTGTCTGACTGGTGGCTCTTACCACTTCACCTTCTGAGGAACGAGCTAGGAGGGCTCCCCAGCATTTGTCATTTGTAAAGGTTTTAATGATGGCCACTCTGAATGTTGGGAGGTGATCCCTCATTATAGCTAGAATTTGCATTTCTCGACTAATGAGCTATGGAGGTGCTCCTAGGCTTTTTTTTTTTCCCCCCGATAGAACGTTATGACTAAAATTTACCTCACTGCATATCCTGAAATTCACCCTGTTTTGTATTTCCTCGTCATTACCTACAGTGCATTTCTCTAGGGGAGGTTCCCTGCAAAGCCACAGGCCTTATGCGGCAGTCCACCTCAGCACTAGTTTTCCAGGTACTGTTACAGGCAGCAGCATTTGCCCATTCCAGGCACTGGTTCTACAGGGAACAAGACGACTACGGTGAGACCTGCTCCTGGGTTGTTCCTGGGAACCCCGGGTGCCAGAAGAGATGCCGTCTCAATTCTTCCACCCCTTGCCCTTAACCCTGGGACACATCTCGGCTTATGCCAAGGATGGGTGCTGAGGTTGCTGTCCTCTGTGGTGGGGTGTCCAAGGAAGGGGACTGGAGGTGTGGTCCCCGAGCCCCAGGAAATGTAGCACCTAGCTGACTTTTCAAAGCTCTTGCATCCCAGGGGGTCTGACTTGTTTTCCCTGCACTTAGCTGTTAGCTTACTTGTTGGATGGCCCTTCTGCACTAAGACAGTCTCGTCCCAGCCTGAGGTTCCCGGCACCACAGGTCCAAGGGGGTTGCTTTCTTGGTGCATCCTTCCCAGCTCCCTGGGCCCCATGAGAGTCCTGCCTTAGGATCCAGCCTCAGATACCAGGGATGAAATACCAGCCCCAAACAGCCAGGCATGTGGGGAATAAAGTCAGCTTTTTTCCCTTTTGAGATTCCCTGGTGGCTCAGATGATAGCATCTGCCTGCAGTGTGGAAGACCCGGGTTTGATCCCTGGGTTGGGAAGATCCCCTGGAAAAGTTTCGGCAACTCACTCCAGTATTCTTGCCTGGAGAATCCCATGGATGGAGGAGCCTGGCAGGGGGTCCTTTTTCCTATTTTATACCTGTCAGTGTCCAGATGTTCATCCCAAACTGCAAGGTTATCTCTCTCTCCCAGCTTTCCCCTTTGGTAACCCTAAATGTCTCTCTTTGAGCCTGTGAGTCTGTTTCTATTTTACAAATTGGTGTTTTTGTTTCAGTTTTCAGATTGTTCTTGGGGTGACAGCACGTGCTAGTGCTCTTTCTGACTTGCTCCTCGTGTTTCCCGTCCACTGTGACCGGACTCACTTCAGTGTGTGTCACGGCCAAGTGCCCCCTCTTATGTCCGTTTGATGTCTTCCTCTTATATCTGTTTGATGGTGAACAGCTGGGGCCTGGCTTCCAGTTCTTGGCTCTTGAAAGCATGTTGCAATGAAACCTCAGGTGACCATGTCTTCTCATTCCAGTTTCATTCTGATACAAGCACAGGTGTGTGATTACAGATCAAATGGAGCAGTAATTAGTGTTTTAAGAAACCTGCATAGTGTCCTCTGTGGTGACTATTACCAGTTTACCTTTCGAGCAGAAGGCTAGGAGGATTCCTTTTCCCCACACCTTCCCCGGCATTTACTGTGTGTAGAGTTTTTAATGATGGCTCCTCTGGTTTGAGGTGACCCTTCATTGTAGTTAACATTTGAACTTATCTACTAATGGATACTGAGCATCTTTAGTATTTGTCTTTTAGTAAAAGCCCGAGAAAAATCTCCCTCTTTAAATGGGCTTCCTGAAGTTTAGCCCTGTTTTGAATTTTCTTTCAGTTACCTGCCTGCATGCTACTCCTCCGAATTTTTGCAACCCTCTGGACCGTAGCCCTCCAGGTTCCTCAGTCCATGGGGTTTTCCACACAGGAATACCAAAGTGGGTTGCCTTTTCCTCCTCCAAGGAACCTGCAAATTTCTCCAGGTGATTAAAAGCTTTGCAGACTTTCTTGCAAAACCAATATTGTAAAATTAAAAAATAAAATAAAATTAAATTAAAAAAAGCTTTGCAGGCTTTCTGGTGCAATTCAAAAGAGCACTGGTTTTCCAGTGGTACTTATATTAGTGTCCACAAGGCGGCAGCATTTTCGCAGTCCTAGCAGTGATTTAATAGGGCCAGGAGGCGTTAGGAAACCTGCTCCTGGCTTGTTCCTGGAAACGCCCGGTGCCAGAAGAAATGCCCTGGAATGTCTCAGTACTTCCACCCCTTACCCTTCACTCTGAACATATGTCAGCTTATGCCAAGGATTGGTGCTGAGGTTTCTATCTTCTGGGCTAGGGTCTCCAAGGAAGGAGGCTTCTGTGGGGACCCTGGAGCACCAGGATGTCTGGAAGCCAGGTGATGTTGCAAAGCTATGCAGCCCAGAGTCAGTCGTGTTTTTCCAGTCCTTGCTTACCTTTCTTGTCCAGTGACCCTCCTGCATCAGGACAGTCTGGTCCCATCCTGAGGTTCCAGACAGGACAGGTCCAAGGGGGATACTCTCTTACCACATGGGTCCCAGCTCCCTGAGCCCCATGACTGCAACATTAGGATGCAGCCAGCTCAGGCTCCAGGGAGGAAGTACGAGGCCTGAGGAGCCAGGCATGGGAACTGAGTCAGCTTCTTTCCATCGTAGATTGTCGTTTTTCATTCATGTGGGACTACTGTTGATTAACGCTGATGCTTTAGGGGACAAGCATCTCGATTCACATACCGTGATGTGAACACCTAGTCTTTTTTGGAGTCTTTTCCCATGTAGGTTATTCCAGTGTTAAGAAGTTTCTCTGTGCCAGCCAGTTGGGCCAGGTTTCTTACTGATTTAGATCTGTGAGTATGTAGGTGTTAATTCCAAATAGATTGTTTATTCTTTCCTCCCAGCATTTCCCTTTTGATCCCCTAATTTTCTTTTCTACGTTTGTGAGTCTGTTTCCCTTTAGAAATCGATGTGTTTGTATGTTTGGTCAGATAGCACTTGCAGGTCATATGGTATTCTAGTACAGTTTCTCATTCGTTTTTGGTCATGTGAGAATTTTTGTTGTAAATGTCTGATTTCATGGAGTTTCATGGCTGAGTAATTTTCCCTTCTGTGTACCCCATCTTCCTGAACCATCCTGTGCTGATGGCCAGTTTGTTGCTGGCTTCCAGGTGTGGACAGCATGTTGCAGTGAATGTGACGTGCATATATATATATATATATTTAATTAGTGTTTCTTTCGGATATAAGCCCCGGGTGTGAATACAGATCAAATGTAGGTCTGCTTACCATTCATAGAACCTTCATAGTATCCTCCTTTGGTAGCTTTCCTGGTTTCCCTTCGGAGAATATGGCTAGTGTGTTTCCTTTTAACCAGCTCCTTTCTAGGATTGATCATAGAGTTTTTAATAGTGGACACTCTCGACTGTTCCAAGGTGATCCCCCATTGCAGTTACCAGTGGCATTTCTATCCTGATGAGTGCTGGTGTGTTCCTCTTATGTTTGTGTGTTTTAAAGTTTATTCATTTTACTTGGAGGATAATTAGTTTAAAATATTCTGATTTTTTCTTTTTTGCCAGACATCATTGTGAATTGGCTGTAGGCACATGTGTCCCCTCCATCCTGAACCCCACTCGTGCCTCCCTCTCCAGCCCGTCCCTGCAGATTTTCACGGAGCACCGGCTTTGCATGCCGTGCTCCACACATTACCCTGCAGTGGGCATGTATTTTACAGATTCTAATGTATGTTTCAGTGCTGCTCTAATGCGTGATCCCAGCCTTGCCTCCTGCAGAGTCCAGAAGTCTTATGTCTGCTTTCCATCTGTGTTTCCTTTGCTGCCCTGTATGTGGGATCGTTGGTTCTGTCTCTCAGGATTCCATGTATGCTTTACTGTACGGTCTGTCTTTCTCTGTCTGACTTACTTAACTCTGTATAATAGGCTTTAAGTTCACCCACCTTATTAGAACTGACTGAAATGTGTGGTCTTTTGTTTTTTTAATAGCTGAGTAATGTTCCACTTTGCGTATGTACCATAAATTCCTTATCCATGCATCTCTCAAAGGACAGCTAGGTTGCTTCCACATCCTAGCTATTGCAAATAGTGCTGCAATGAACACTGGCGTACATCTGTCTTTTTCAATTCTGGTTTCCTTGGGGTATATGCCCTGTAGGGCGATTGGTGGGTCATATGGCAGTTTTAATTTTAATTTTTTTAAGGACTCTCTATACCGTTCTCATAGTGGTTGGACAGATAGATAAACATAGAAGAGGAAGTGGACAATTAGGGTAGAACAATAAAGTTTCAAGATTAAGTTAGGACAGAAACCTTTTCCATCACTGCCTGCTGAAGTGTCCTTCCCTGTTCCATCCTACACATGGATGGCACAGCTTCAGCTTTTACTTTGAAATTCCTAGTCCAAGCAAAAATTGAAGCATGAATTTTCTCCCAGTGACAATCAAATGAGTAAAGCAAATTGCTCTGGAAAAGAAGAGCTTTTCCTGGTTCAGGGAATTGAAAGTAATGTTTCTGAGGTGAGTGGGAAGATGGGGTGGAGGTTGAGTGGGTACCCAGTTCTAAAGACAGCCTCATGGGACATACTTGGCAAGTTTCACGAGTGGCTTCCTGGGAGAGACCTCAGTGCAGCTCAGTGGCAGAACAGCAAAGCGCAGTTTGTGGAAGTTTTATAGAACCCAGGAATATGACCCTAAAACGAGCTCCCCTGGCGGCTCAGCGGTAAAGAGCTTACCTGCAGTGCAAAAGCTGCTGGACATGTGGGTTCAATCCCTGGGTTGGGGAGATCCCCTGGCCAAGGAAATGGCAACCCACTCCAGTATTCATGCCTGGAGAATCCCATGGACAGAGGAGCCTGGCGGGCTACTGTCCATAGGGTCGCAAAGTCAGACACGACTGAAGTGACAGCGTGCACACATGTATGACCCTAAAACACAGCTTCTTGTTGCTTAACCCAAGGATTAAATGTAGAATAACCTAAGGTATAGTACTTAACACATTTGTTGTAGTTATTGGTTCACACCTGCTTACCCCCAAAAGTGATCATCTTATCACGTCAGGACCACATTTCACTTTGGTTTGACTAGTGGTAGAAAACTTCAAAGGAAAGGAATGAGGAGAATCATCTTTGCATGTGATTGTCCAGCAGTGTGATCACAGTCCTCTGCTTTGAATTCTGTGTACTCAGAAAGTTAGGTTCATAAGAGATCCAGGATCTGCAGTTATGTTGTCAAAGGTTTTCTTTACTATTTCTAGAGGCTGACCTCCAGAGGCAGTTTTGCATTAGCTGAGCTTCTGGCACTTACAGAAGAGAGCCTTTACAAATATTTAGGAAAGTCAGCAGTACTCCAAGTTTTAAATTTAATTTTCCCTTTGTCAGCTGTATTTGCGAGTAAGATCTTACATTACTATCTAGTGATTACTGTGTCTGATTCACAAAGAAGTATGCATTTTCAGTAGAAAAGCAAAAGAAAAAAGATTTATCAAATGACTTCAGTTCTTCTCAAATAACCCTTCTCTCTGTAATTTAGGTCAAAATGTGCTCATGATGATATATACCTTCTGTTTGTTTTTAAATATAACTGCTGCCTTTCTTTCTTTGTACACATAGCTTGATAAAGAACTCCCGGTGCTTAAGCCATATTTTATTGATGACCCTGAAGAAGCTGGAGTGAGGGGAGCTGGCTTAAGAGTCACATGGCTGGGACACGCAACAGTGATGGTGGAAATGGACGAGCTCATCTTGCTCACGGATCCCATCTTCAGTGCTCGGGCCTCCCCATCGCAGCGCATGGGTCCCAAGCGGTTTCGTCGTGCCCCATGCACTGTCGAGGAGCTGCCCCGGATAGACGCGGTCCTTGTCAGCCACAACCACTACGACCACCTGGACTGCAATTCTGTCATCGCTCTCAATGAGCGATTCGGTAACGAGCTGAGATGGTTTGTGCCCTTGGGGCTCCTGGACTGGATGCAGAAATGCGGCTGTGAGAATGTGATCGAGCTGGACTGGTGGGAGGAGAACTGTGTCCCCGGACATGACAAGGTCACCTTTGTGTTCACGCCTTCCCAGCACTGGTGTAAGAGGACCCTGATGGATGACAACAAGGTTCTCTGGGGCAGCTGGTCTGTCTTGGGGCCTTGGAACCGATTTTTTTTCGCAGGAGATACTGGTTATTGCTCTGCTTTTGAAGAGATAGGAAAAAGATTTGGCCCTTTTGACCTTGCAGCTATTCCCATTGGCGCGTATGAACCAAGGTATGTAGGTGTCCAGAGAAAGCATTCCTGCTAAATGGGAAATCAACTGGGCTCAAAGTAGTCATGATACATGTAATCTGGGATTTTATGGGTGGTCTTTGTTATACATTGGGTAGGGGCTTGTGCGTCAGACTCAGTTAAAATTTTTTTTTAAATTTTAAACCATTTTAATTAGTCATTATCAGTTAAATTATTCAAAATCAGAAATTATATTGCCAAATAAAAAAAACACCACAGTTTAAAGAATTACTATACCTAGCACAAAGTTCATGTACTATTCCGACTAAAGTTAAACCCATCAGCTGATAATCAAATCTGACCCCAGCTTTGCCTCACGTGGAAGGTACTCTCCTTATAGAAAGAACCACCTTTTGCTCCATGACTGGACTGCCCCCATTCCTGCCCTGTGTTGAGGGCAGAAAAAGCAAGGACTTGGCCTTCAGCATCAGTCCTGGCGATGGTCTCACTTCAGTGAGCGATGCAGTCAGTTGGGTCAAGACACAGTTTCACGACTCATGGTTTCACTGGCCTTCCAACCTCTGCGCTCATCACCTGACTTCAGAGCAGATAAAGGTCACACTAGCATTTGAGACCCCTCCACTGCCTATCTTTTCCTTAACACTATTTAAAGAAAAAAAGAAGTGATTTCAAAGAACTTGGTTAGATTTCCATGGACTGTGGTTGATATGTACATGTGAAGAGAAAATAAACACTGAAAATAATGAGATAAGGAAGGGCTAATTTTAAAAATGTTTTATTTTCTAAGGTGCATGTGTATGTAGGTCATGTATGCAGACAGTGGTATGTAGGATGGCACTGTATGTAGGCAGTCCTACAAAGAAGAACACGGGCACAGACGAACTGAGCAAATCTGACCATTTGTTCTGATTTTGTTATACTTAAAACTTTTTTTAAGTTCATCGAAACCATTATTTCTCCCTTCTTTCCCCTAGTTTCTTCATTTAAGGAACTAGTTTTACCTTATTAAAAACTATTATGAACCAGTAACATTGCCAGAATTTCCCTTTTCCACATACTTCTAATTCTGAACTCTATGAAATCTCAGAATATCAACCTGTTTACACATCAGTTTTCTATGGTATTGATCCTTATTGAATATATCTTCTTAGTATATTAGACTAATTCTTATATGTAATTGTGAAAATAAGGTTTCGTATGTAGCAAGATACATGTGTCATATATATAGGTGATGATACAATGTGTACAGCTTAAGTACACAAATGCACTCATATAATTCCCCTTCTTGCTTGCATTGTAGCTGTCTTGTTCCTAAGATGGGAGAAGGATCGGGGAGGGGACAGTATTTGCTCTAAATAATTAAATCATGGTAGCCTCTACTCTGCAATCCAGTTATCTGGTCAGTACTAAAGTTTTAGAAATAATGTTATCAGCAACATTTCAAAGTAGTCTATAAATGTAAGACGATTACACCCAAAATGATTTTATATGATCTTAGAATGCTTTCATCCTTACATCTGGGATCCCTGTCATCAAGTTTCCTATCCAAGTCAGGTAGGATTTTAAGTTTTTAATTTTTATACCGGAGTGAACATTTTTAATTTATTTCAGACAAACATGAAGGTAGAAAGGAGTATGTGTATTTCTTTGATTTGAAGTACAAGTTTCAAAAAATCAGTAGAAACACCTGATTCTACAGCAGAACCAGTAGAAACTGTTTTCATCCTGCCCTGACTTCTGAGTGTCAGGAGATAGAGCAGAGCAAGTGTCTCTCTCATCTGCTGTTGAGCAGAACACAGGGGCTCTGTCCTGAGCCCTGCAGCTCCTCACCATCGGTAACACCCCTTGTGCTGTTGCTAGACTGGCTTTTCCAGAATGTCTCTAAAAACCAGAGCAGCTCCCTGCTGGAGCCAGATCGCTGAGTTTTAACTGCAAATCAGCTGACAGTAGCAGACCCAGGATGTAAATAATGTGAAGACACTTGTTTTTCTAAAGTGGTGGCTGGGAAAGCAGAGGATTTACTTGTAGATAGTACATTTTACTTATCAGAAATAATTCTTTGTCCTGAAAGTGCTGGTTTTATCAACTAAGTTGGTGCTGTATTTGATGCTTTGAATAAACTCTGTCTTGTTTAATGCTCACAACACTCCTGTGAAGTGGGAATAGCTACTATTTCACAGACAAGGAAGATGCAAGCTGGAGAATTTGAAGTGGCTGCCAAGGCATTCCCAGGAATCCGTAGAGCCAGGGTTCACACCCAGGCCCCCTGTCTCCATAGCTCTGCTCTTCCCAGGCGTGAGGCAGCCTCAGCATTTCTACACTCTGTCCAGTCCCCCGAAGTCCCCTTTTTTCTTACCAAACCACACACTTCATCTTTGGTTGTATGATGTTTAATTAAATCCTTGATTAGTAAATTGGATTTTTTTTTTTTGCTCCTGATATTACAAATTATACAGTAATTTTTGTTTGCTGTTCACTTTAGCATGTTAAAAACGGTTTCTGTAAGTTATTCAGGTTATTTTGCAACTGAAGTTTTGATTTTTAACTTGTTACCCATTATTCCACTTCTTTGATTAACACCAAGACTGCAAGATATCTTTTTAAGATAAGACATTTCTTCAGAATAAATCCTCAGTAAAATGAAAATACATGTGGAACAAAATCTTAGTAGTCAAAGGGGAGTTTTGCTTCAGACTTACCTACTGTATAGCAGTCTGTACAAAAAATATTTTAGTGGTCTGAGGGCGATGGTTTTGACTACTGTGACTTACTCCTGTGTAGAATCGTAAAGGTTGATGAAGCAGTAATTAGAATTTAGTGTATACTTCAAAGGCCATATTTAATAAATTACTGTTTTCTAAGGTGGTTTATGAAGTACCAGCATGTAGACCCAGAAGAGGCTGTAAAGATTCACATTGATGTTCAGGCAAAGAAGTCTGTGGCAATTCACTGGGGAACTTTTGCCTTAGCAAATGAGGTAAGTACAACTGTGGTCACAGTAACTCATTGTGTGTCTGACATAGGATAGGATTCAGGCATCAGTGTACCTGGCAGTGTGTTCAGAAACCAGACTAGAATCTGGACCTGTGTGGTCATCATAGTCATCAACGTGAATTACGGTGGTAAATTATTAATTAGTAAAGCAATATTTATATACAGTGAGAAAAGCCTCTTCATTGCATGGGGTCTTTTGAATTATTTATATAACCAAAAATATGTGTGGTCTTAGGAAATAGAAAAATGAATTATCATGTCATTCCTCTTAAGGCAGACTTTTGTTTAATGGAAGATACAAGATATGTACAGAATTACTCTAAAAGTAACTTATAAAAAGTGGGACAGATGAAGGGGTCTCAGAGTCAGGGACTATTACTAATTGAAGGGGTCAGGGAGAGCTTCATGGAAGAGATGACATTTCAACTTGGCTGTGAGAAGGTAAGGAAGAAGGCATCTCAAGGAGGGAAGTGTGGGCGTGGAGATGGTGAGCAGTGAGTTCAGCCGGAGTACGAATGCTATCAAGAGCAGCAGGGAAGTAAGGCTGGACAGCTTGGAACTTTTCAGAAGTGTTATTTGTCCAGTAAACACTGATTCTGTGTCTGCTGTGTGCCAGGCACTGGGGTAAATAAATGGTGGTTTTATTCCTAGACTAGTAGAGAAGACTTCATTTTCCTATAAGGTACCCGGACCCTAGACCTCTGCTACTAGGCAGAGTTGTGGGATCAAACAGAAGCTTAGCAAAAAACTTTCTCTCCTCTCCTGGAGCCAGGGCCTGTCCTAAGCAAAACTTAGAAACGGACAAGTGAACTGAGCTGCTGCTCCTTGCTCTCTGCGGCACCTTCCACATTCCAGGGCCCCTCTGCAAGGAGTCCTCTGCTTTTTAAGCATTCCCTGTCCCTGTCCTTTTTCTGGCCTGCCTTCTCCCTGGTTGCATCTTATTCCATAATTATACACTGCCTGCCCCCGTCTACTCCCTCCCATCAAAACTCCCCCTCTGCAGTGCTACTATCCTGAACTACACTGTTGGGGGGACACCACAGAATCAATAGCTGAACGACAGGGCATAGGAAGGGTGAAGGAGAGTATGTTTCTGTGTGCTTGGAGAAACACAAGTACACAGGTCTACCGCTGTATTTAGTGGCAGTGTCTTATTCCATGTGTGCGCGTGTTCCGTATGTATATAAATTTAGATGTAAGTACGCTTATTTATGTTCCATATATATTTCGGCAACTTAGATGAAGTAGTAGTATTTTATTAAACCCTGCAAACAGAAGAGTCAAAAATGAGTCCTAGATTTTTAACTTGAGTAATTGGGAAGATGGTTATGCTCTTGACTGAGATGGGAACTTGAGAGGAGAGAAAAACCTCAGTCTTTAAGAGTTATTGTATTATTCAGTCTTACTCCTGTTAAAAATCTAACCTTCACCTTTACTTCTTAATGAAACATAAAACACAAACTCATTTAGGCTTTTTGACATTAGTTCCGTAAATCTGACAACTGCAAGTTTCCTAAATATAAAGAATTTGTGGGGAGGATATTTAGTCTATGCTTTGTAGACAGTTTAAAATGATCTGCATGTAAATAGTTGTAGTAACTGCTTACTACAGTATAAGCAACTTAAGGATGTCCTTGACTTGGCAAGACTTAAATCAGAGGTCGCTGTAGATATATTTAACCTGAGGAGTGTTGAGTGAGCTTCTTACATGTATTTAAGCATTTAAGTCACTAGTGTTGGTGGAGACAAACTGCAGGCACTACATAATACGTGTTAACTTCTTAAATGACCAGGCTCTCTATTTTGAGTGTCTTATATCTTAGAAAGGGAACAGTTTGAGTTTTCTGGGGCTGGTGCCTGGCCTTCAGTGGGTCCAGACTGCTGGGAACTTTCACCACTTACTCATATTTATGTCTGATCTACTATCTTGATCAATACATATTGTTTGGTCCCAGGTCTATGGGGCATTTCTGTCTTCCCTGCAGGACTAAGGTGCCTGCACTAAAATAGTTTTCTTGCCTGCTTGTCAAGTTATCTTCTAGTTGGTTGAAGCAACCAAGAACTGACCTGTGAAGAAACTCACAGAGATAGTGCAACATCAAAATCCATACGAAGTTATAGCTTATAACTAAAGTTACAGTTTAGGAAAGAAATTATTAGTGTGAGATAACTGTGTAAGTGTTTTGTTACTGGCTGAGAGTTGTAGAACACAGGGGAAGTGGGGAAGAGTTTCGTCATTTTGAAATCTCTTAAAAACAATTTTGCAAAGGAAAGCTTCTTGGGCTATTAAAGTTATATTTTACTGGTGATATATCAGCAATCTCCTATGTGCAAAGAAAAGATGAAGAGTAGATTTCTGTTATCAACTAACCTTAATAAGTGGCTATTTCTAGGACTACAGGGTAACGAATGCTTAGTTAACCTCAGTTACTCAGCAAACAGTGGCAACGCATCTCTGAACACAGCCATAAACCTAGAAGTGAGCAAGCAGGGAGGAAAAAACTTGAGTGTGGCCAGTAGCTGTTAGCAGATCTGTACATCTGAAACCACAGAAAACTTGCCTGGTTTTCCTACTGCATCACTGGCTGGCCCTTCATAGTCTGTGGCTGATTCCTCCTCTCCCTCCCAGCAGTGAGAATGTTAGGACGCCATAGTCCAGGGGCCCCTTCTCTTTAGCTGGTTACTCCCTGGGGGAATCTCACGAGTCTCATGCCTTTAAACACGGTCTATGCACTGTAAGCTCTCTAACCTAGGATTTTCCCTACAATCCACATTTACCTACTTTTCTCCACTTGGATGTCCACCAGGTTACAAAAACTTCATACTAAAAGTTAAAAAGCTTCATTCCAAACTTCCTGTTCTTTCCTCAGACTTGTTTCTCTTGTATCTCAGCAAATGGCAAAATCCTCCTTCCAGCTCCTCAGGCTAAAATCTTTACCGTGTATATCCTCTGTCCCACTTTCTCCAAATGCAGTCAGCTCACCTTTCAGACTCTATTTGGACTCTGACTGCTGCTTATCCCGTTCACCAGTGCCACACTGCCCCTTGCTGTCTGTTCTCCACACTGCAGAGGGCAGCGACCTTTACCCCTAAACCAGATCAGGACACTTCTCTTCCAGGAGACCAGCCGCCCCAGGTCAAAGCCACAGTGATTCTAAGGGTCGCCTGTAAAGCCCCCTGCAGTCTGCTCCATTGCCGGGAGCCGGCATATTGCATATTGAGTGCAGCACTTTCCACAGCATCATCTTTCAGGATCTGGAATAGCTCAACTGGAATTCTGTCACAGCCGGGAGCCAGCGTGAGGAACTCCGCCCATGACAAAGGTCATGAGGAAGGAGGCTCGGCATACGCAAAGGCGGGATCGAGCCTCAGGAGTCCCCCTGGAAATTCTCGAGCATCTACCCCCAAAACCAGAGTCTGCCTACTTTCTGCTTTGTGCTTTCACCTACACCTCTGACTTTATGGGGGGCTGTCCCCAACTACCTCTCTCTGAAAAAAGAGTTAGCTTACAGCTCCAGTTAATAATTCCTGGGTGTGACAGTGTTTCAACCTACAAACTCCTTTGGAAATCCTCTAGCCTGCCTGAATAGGTTTTCTGGCCACATGTGATTGTTCAGAGCCTCCCAACTGTGAGAGGCGGGGGATATTCTAAACTGTCTAAACAAAGATTCCTTTGAGTAGTTAAAAGATTGATTAGAAATTGTATTGGTGAAGGGTTTTTCACTTATTGGGCCAGTGTTTGCTGCTAAGTCTCCATATCCCTTACCTGCTGTGTCCCTGGCAGTATATTGATTAATATAATTGGTGTAAGTAGTAGCTTTAATGTTTGTAACCTTGGACCCTTGAGTTAATTCTTTTCTTGATTGAGCCCACCACACCTTTGCCCTTTAGGAATGCAACTGTATCTAATGCTTTTGGAGGGTGGCTCCTGACTTTGGAATAATCACCTTTAGAGAAAAATAAGTTTCTTAAAATGTTAACAGGCCTCCTGGCCAGAAGATGATGTAAATCACCTGAACTTTTGCATATGATAAGTTTGAAAGTCTGGCTTTGATTAGGATCAGGAACTGCTGTCCTTGCATGACTCTGCCCCTTCCCCCATTATCCTCTATGCACAACTTAAGGTATAAAAACTACTTTGGAAAATAAAGTGCGGGCCTTGTTCACCGAAACTTGGTCTCCCCATGTCGCGCTCTCTCTCTCTCACTCTGGCTGAGTCTCCATCTGGAGCGCGGAACCCACCATGCTTACTAATTATGCCTGGGCTTCTAAGATCCGACCGGGGAGGCCTCAGTGTCTCCTCTCCTTCGGGAGAACGGAAGGACGCCTGCAGCCTACGTAAGTGGTGCAAACTTCTTGTCTTGGAGTTTTATTGGTCTCCTGCGTAAACCAAGCTACTCAGCCTCTCTTCTCCACAGAATCTCCTCACTGAGCTATCCTCATTCTATTACTCTTTATATCTTTGATAAATATTTAAATACATAGGTCGCCTATGCCGTCTCTCCTTCGAATACCCTGGATCAGCCGGGGCTGGACCCCGGCACTCCATCAGTGTTTGTTCAAGTGTTGCCATCTTCTCAGGTGGTTGTATTTAAAATTAAACCTCCAACTGATACTATTTTGTCCCCAGAACACATCACCCACCCCAGTACTGTTTTCCTCCTTGTTCACGTCTTACCTGTCTGTGTACTGGGATGTAAGCTCCAGGAAGGCCAGCGCTTGTATTTGGCGCCCTGACCTGGCTACTCCAGGTGCTCACAAGACACTACTGCATGAAGGGCAGCAGCGGACTCGCCGCCGGCGATCAGAGGAGAGACCGGGTGATTTTTACTCCTGCTTTTAACTTTCACATTTTTACAGCTTTTCTGATTGAAATTGAAAAAAAAGAAAATAACCTTTTCTGTAACAGCTGTTTTTTCCCCCTTTATTTGATATAAAATAGCCACTATCCAATGTACAGTTTTAACTCAAAAGAGAAATAACTGGTGAAATGACTTATACCTTTTACTTTAATAATTATAACATTCAAGTGGTTTTATTTGGAAAACATTTGAGTAGGTTGAAACATCCTTCAGTAGTGTGCTATCTTCCTTTTTAGCTGTGAAAAGGTGAGGAAGCACAGTGAAACTCCACTGTCAAATCTTCTCCAGCTCCCTCTCCACGTCTCAGGCTACAGAAGTGGTGTCTGGCGGGGGCTTGGGGATGACAGCCCTTCTGCAGCCAAAAATATCGTCTCTAGAGTTTGCTTACACACAGATACTCTTCCTTATAATCTAAGTTTCTATATTCTCCCCCAGTATTGGTAACACTTAATTCTTTAGCACTGGTTCCATTTAGGCTAGAATTTCATGCAGGGAAAATAGTGATCAGAGTTCATGCAGTCTAATGTTCAATCTAAGCTGGCACCAAAGTTGATATACATGGTATTAGATAAATTGATAAATGTGTGACACTTATAGCAACAATGATTATATATTAGAAAGTGATTGACTCATATGCTAATCTTTCAACGAAACAGAAAGATATTATTTTAAGCAGGCTGTGTTGGTTTATTTTAGTTGAAATCTTGTTTGAACTATCCCCTCAAATATAGGTGTGCTTAATCTTTTTCCATTTTTGTTTCTCTCTGCCCTTTGCCAGCATTATTTAGAGCCTCCAGCGAAACTGTGTGAAGCTCTAGAAAAATACAGACTTAAGACTGAGGATTTTCTTGTCCTGAAGCACGGTGAATCAAGATACCTTAATACTGATGATGAAGATGTTGAATAATATGAACACAAGAGTTTTTCATGAAAAAGGCATCATTTGATATATATGTGAGAAGACGAAGAAATGCATGAATATTATGATTTTTTACATTTGGAAGCAACTTCTGTAGGTTTATGTTCTGTTATCACCTGATACTAATATGATTGCTGGTCCATATAAACAATAGTTCAGAGGTGGGTCATTAAAATCCACATTAGCCAACTCATTATTTAAGGTCCTATCTCAGTGACATAAACACTGCAATGGGTTGTTTATTTTTTTTTTTTAACTAAAGCATTCTACTTTCATGGTAGAGTTTTGAGGTTATAAAAAACTGATTTTAAAAACTCACTCCTCTTTTTATTCTTAGGGGCCTTCTGCAAGGTAAGTCAAGGTTATATACCTACCTTGATTTTCTTAGAGGCCTGCACAGAGAAACATTTTTTATAGTCACAGAGTAAATGATGACATTGATTCCCATATGCTTATAGCAATTTGTGCTCTATTAAGATTATGCCAAATGGTAAGTGATTTATTTTTTTAAACATAAAAACATAGGAGTTTTGGCTAAGTTACCATTTGTAAAGACAATTTTTTAAAGAGAGGAACAGTATGTTCTATGGCACATCTACAATCCTTATGGCAGAAGCCCTCTGAGCTGGGAAGTGTGGTTATGAGACATGACTTATGAAATTTTTGATTTTTAATTTAAAAGTCAGACCTGCTCAGCACAAATATAGCTGCAAGGAAATAATTTAAAAAGACAAATGCACATCTTATATGTTGATAGACCATATACTTTGGATTTTAATTTTTTCCCTATTCCATCTCCTCTCTATGTATATGTACTCATTTTTTTTTTCTGGTTTCTTAATAATGCTGGCAAAGGGCAGAGAGAAACAAAAATGGAAAAAGATTATAAGATTTCAACTAAAATAACCAACATAGCCTGCTTAAAATAACTCCAGTGTCAGCGAGATTTATAAGTATTCTATGTTTTACATGAGTGTGATGTCTTATATTTTTGTATCAAATGACCCTTAAGCACGGTTCTCCCGTTAATAATTAAGCCAGTGTGGGATGTCAGTGGTTAAAGAGACAGTGATTTCGTCGTAGACGGGCTCTGCAGGCGCTTGGTGACTGTGACCCTTCCTAAGGGGGAGAGCCGAGCAGAAGCCTGTTCTGTCTTCCTGATCAAGTCTCAGTAAAATGAATTTTATTCATACAAAATAATCAAAGTACAGGTTTTTCTACACCAAATGCTACCCAGGCAGTGCCCTGTAATATATGCACGTTGGCCACTCAGTCTGAACTTCAGTCCTGCCTCCACCGTGGGCTCTCTGTGTGCCTCAGTGTCCTCACATGCGACAAGAGGACGACTCCCACCTACCTCCAAAACTGAACAAATAGTAGTCATAGGTAAAATAGATTTTAAAGCAGAAAACAGGCTACTGCTTTTGATATATTTTGATATATTCAAGTATATATAGGGGCAGTAAAACATTGAGGTCTGACAACTTTATCTCCTGCATTGTGTAAATTTGCAGTTACAGCCAAAATAAATGTAAATGATCTTTATAAAAATGTCAGTATTTCTAGCTACAAAGATGCAGCAAATCTGTTAAGGGGAAATGTATATGTAATACAGGTGAATGTATATGATTTGAGGGCACTAAAGCACATAAAATTTCCCCCTAAAATAAACCTTCAGAAAAAAAAAACAAACCCAACACTTTCACTCCAAAGGAATATTTCGCAAGCAGACAGGAGTCAAGATGTCAGGCTTATTGGTGGATTAGCTCTGGCTCGTGTTGCCCTAATACTAGCCTGTGCTCTGTGTCACCTTCCTCGCTTGCACGCCAGACTGAAAATTCATCTCTTGCCTCATCTCTGTGAGGCAAGCCGTGCACATCTTGCTGAGTTATTTTTTCTCCTTGAATGGCCTTAATTTTGTTTTCATGTGTAGTGTTTAACTGAGGGTCTCCAAGCACTTTAATTGGACCTGCCTCATTTTTCTAGGCTTCCTCCATGCTTTAATTTTTATCAACATTAGCACTCTTTCCACTTTGGCATTTTGTTCCTTCAGTACATTGAGCTTCATCTTTCCTATCTTACATTTTGAAGGGTTTTATGTGCAAACAAAGACAGATTTTGAAAAATTAGACAAATCCCCTCTGTTCCCTTCAGTTTGATGCCTTTCATTTGTCTCATCCTCTAAGTCAATTTCATTTTTCTCTTTGATTAGCCAGCATCCATACTTAGCTCTCATAATGTACAGCTAGTTGATAATTTTCATCATATACTGAATGTTTCCTACTGTATAAAATATTTCTCCCAAGTTTCATTTCTGTATCAGTATAACCCTGAGAAATAACTAAGCATGTAAGATTTTATTGAAATTCATTTCTCCTGTGGTCAGAGGAACACTTTGATACTCATTGCCCAAGAGGGTGGGGCTGTCAAATAGGACCAACTAAAAAAGTAAGATGTGCCCTGCCCTACAAAGGTAAAAACCTAACTGTGCATTTTCACTGTGTAATTCTCTCCAGATAGTTAAAATGACTTCCCCCTGCCGATTTTCTCTAGCAGTTAGACATGTCAAACTCAATGCTCTGATCTCCAGGAAATGTTGTGTGTTCGAGGAAGAGAATAGGTGGAGTTTTAGAATCCAGTGCTGCTACAGCACATTAAAATCTAATCTTGATTTTTAATGTGTGTACATTTAGAATATATATTTTCATTAAATGAGGAAGACTACACAAAATTGTTATAAAGAAATGTGCCTTTCAGGGAAGTAATACGTTTGCATCACTGAAAATGATTCTTAGCTCTCGTAATGTACAGCTAGTTGAGAATGTTTTCTACTGTAAAAAATATTTCCCCCAAGTTTCATTTCTGTATCAGTATAACCCTGAGAAAGCACATTTTTCTGTTTGAGGATTTGTAACTTCCTATGGAAATCTATGTATTTAGAAATGAAATTCAAAGTACTCTTGCCTTAAATATATGAATAGGAAACCTTCTGCTTGCAAACTGATTTACTTAATAACTAAGCATGGTGGTGGTCATGAACTTGAATATTATAAAACATGGGGATGTGGGGTGGAGAAGAGGAAGTCAAATATAGCAAACTGTTACAGTAGCTTATGGGACAAAGATACTATTTAAAATAACTGCTAAGAATTTTTATCTTATAATTTTAGTTATGTAAAATATAGATGAAAATTAATGAATAAAACTTTTCACTTAAAGGGAGAAAATAATCTTGCCACTTTTTTCTACTAAAAAAAACCAAAAGAACCTATGAATTTTTACTGAGCATAAATTTTAAACACTAGATAGACTAAGCACCTGTACAAAGTCGTTTCCTCCCTCTCCAGTCCTACTCTCAGGAGACGGGGTTTCATTCTAGATGTACCCAAAGGCCTATACAGGAACGACAGAAGCATTCTGTTTCAAATGATGCCAGTATGTTATACACAGTAAACAGGAGTGGGTATTAGGAAACATTTTTCCTAACGGTTAAAAGTTTTCATGGTCTAAAAATAGATTCTATGATTAGAACAGACCTGAGTGGCTGGTGGCCTTGGGAGCACAGGATCTCATCGCTACTAGAGGAACAGGGTCCTTCCTGGGGCAGTGTTGCTGTCCCGGTGGAGCAACTGCAAATCCCTTTGGACAAGGGAAGGGGAGCTGACATACAAAGGGTCACTGTCGCTCCGTGTGGAGGGAATAGCTGAAGTAGCTTAGCAAAAAGCAAAATAAAAACAGTTTCAGAACAAGCTCTCATATTCATTTGGTATCAATAAAATGGTCCAACACAAACCAAAGACCACGGCAAGCTGTAGCTGTGTTGAAGATGAAGTGTATTTACAGTACATGATGTTTACTGTTTAAATTCAGCAGCTGAAAGAATCTGTTTGTGAGGAAGGTGAGAGAGAAATTTCTGTGCATTACTTCTGGACTGCATTACTCTTTGGAAAAATATGACCAACCAATTAGAATTTTGGTATCATTGTTACCTTCTCCTTCACGTCTGCATCATGGTGATGAACTAAAGCTTTCATTTTCTGGGCGCATTCTTTTCCATACAACAGGGAAAACAGTGAACCTTCAGGGAAAGTTGGCTGCGCAGCTAAACGGTGCTCTTCGTTGAGGCAGTTAGTTATGTTCTGAAGCAGTGTGAGAGCTCGAAGAAGAATCTCCTTCGGTACATGGCCATCAAGAAGTGAAAGGAATGATGAGTCCACCTGAAATAGGAAACAATGAGAATTAAAAATATACGAAAACATTTTCCATGGGTCTTTTCACATGTACTGAACACATTTTAAAAATCCTGTTGTAGAAAACTATCCCTGAGACAGCACCACATAATTGTGTAAAATCTTCAGCACCTCTGTATTGTATACCAAAGGAAACAGAAGGTTTTGTGTCTTAGCTGAAAAATACTATTTTCTTGAAATCCTACAATGTAGTCATTTTTCCTCTTTAAGATCCATCATATATGGTCATCATGGAAACTTATTAGGTGCCAGGTATAAGGCCGAGCAGATAAATAATAAAACGGTCCTTTTTTTATAGGATATTCTATCATAGTACAAACTGTGCTTTCTTCAGAATACCACAGCTTTTAATTATCTTGCTCATTTCTTACATTTTCTGTCTCCTCTACCTAGACTGTAAGCAGACAAGCACCACGTCATGCTGTTCTCACTGGTATATCCTAGCACTCAGCTGGCATCATGCGCATGGTGGTGCCTCTGTGAACACTAGTGTCTCTGGATACTGAGATACACTGAGCATTAATATTAATAGATCAAGTATAAAATGTGTGATAAGTACCCCAAAGTGAACAGAGACATAAAAATTACCATTTATTACTACTAGGGAGACCTTTCCAAAACAGTTTTCAGAAGTAAAATATGGTCATTACAGAAAATTGAGGCAATTCATATAGGCAAAGAGAACCAAAACAGAAGGAAAAACCGCCTCTAATAGTGCTCCTCAGGGAGAATTCCTGTTAATACTTTGGGATAAATCCTTTCCTTCTGGATCTGTCTATCCAAACTGATATACAGACAGCACAAATATGCAGGTACTTACTTGAGCATCAAGAAGTCGATCTGTCATGGCTGGATTTTCAGACAAATTCAAAAGAAGCTTCAAAACTTGAACCTGAAACAAGAAAAATATCAAATTATTTCAGACAACCAAGCGTGGATTTTCTCTACCTGACATGCTATCTACCAACCATGTCCATATTTTAAAGTCCTGCCTGTTCTTCAAGGTCTGATTCAAATTCTCTCCATTGCACAAAGTCTTCTCAATTCATTTTACTTAAAAAGCTTGGTTTTTCAATTATACTGATAGAAAACAGTGAATGTCTTCACTTCCCACCACTGGCCCACACAAATACCTAACCAGGGTAACTTTAACATGTTACATAAATAATCTTTATTATGATTACTGTTATGTAAAATGTGATCTTTGGAATAAAAAAGCCATCTCTCAAACTTCAGTTTATTTCTACTTAAAGTATGAAAATGTAGTGAAAGTTTGGTTATGAAGACTTACAGTAGGTACTTTTTACTAGCTTTCTGTGATTCCTGGTGCATACTGTTATATGAAAAATGTTATGATCTTTTAAACAGACAATGATATAATCAGCAAAAACACATTAACAACTTACACTGGACTAGCTAAACTGCTTGCATTCTTTTTTTGGCATTTCATTTTTAATTGGAGGATAATTGCTTTACAGTGTTAGCGTTGGTTTCTGCCATACATCAGTATGAATCAGCCATAGGTATACACATGGCTTCTCCGTCTTGAACCTCCCGCCCCGCCCCACCCCCTCTAGCACGTCACAGAGCACTAGGTTTGAGCTCTCTGCATCATACAGCCAATGCCCACTGGCTGTCTAGTTTACATATGATAGTGTATATGTTTTCAATGCTACTCTCTATTCATCCCACTCTGTCTTTTCCACCCTGTGTCCACACATCTGTTCTCTATGTCTGCATCTTTATTGCTCCCCTGCAGATAGGTTCATCAGTACCATCCTTCTAGATTCCATACGCATGTGTGAACATATGATACTTTTCTCTTTCTGCCTTCACTCTATACCAGGGTTCACCCACCTCATTAGAAGTGACTCAGATGTGTTCATGGCTACTATCCCACTGTACGTATGTTCCCAGCTGCGTTAGCCTTCTGCTGATAGGCATCTAGGTTGCTTCAATGTTGGAGCTACTGTAAATAATGCTGCATTTTAGTTATGGTTTCCACAGGGTATATGCCCAATGTGGGACTGTTGGATTATATGGTGGTTTTATTCCTAGTTTTCTTTTTTTAATTTTAGGATAATTGCTTTTCAGAATTTTATTGTTTCCTGTCAAACATCAACATGAATCAGTCATAGGTGAACATATGCACTCCTAGTTTCTTTAAGGAGCAGAACTTTCCCTAATCTCCTTGCCCAATGGAACCACTGCTGGGAAAAGAGGATATGCTGCTGCCGTGTGGACACTTCCCATAATTACAATGGGAAAAACCAGGGCTGAGGGGAGCTCTATAATTGCAAGGCCTGCAGAGCTATTAATGAAACCTGCCCTGGAGAAATGTGCTGTGGTAAGCAATCAAAAGAAAATTCCAAATAGGCTCAAATTTCAGGCCACTTCAGGAGTTAAGTTTTACTCACAACATTCTTTTAAGAAATGAACCACATAAGAGGCTGTTCACCATCACTCATTAGTAGAGAAATGCAAATTGTCACTACAGTGAAGGATCACCTTGCACCATGGTTAAAAACTCTCAACAACAACTGTCAGGGAGGGCGGGGTGAGAAGGAACCTCCCAGCCTGTTGCTTAGACAGTAACCTGGTGACAGCCACAAGGGAAGACACTACGGAGGTTCCTCAAAAAATCAAGCAGAGCTACATCTGATCTGGAACCTCACTCCTGGATATGTGTCTGAAAGAAACTAAAGACAGAATTCATGCACAACCACCCCAAAGGGTATTTGAGGAGAAAACCAGATTTTGAAAAGTCTCATGCAGCCAAGTATGCACTGGACAAGAATGTTTCACATCCAACAAATGGAAGCAAACAAAAGGTTTATCAAGAGAGGAATGGGTAAACAAGTGACACATGTACACAACACAATGTGACTCAGCCAAGAAAAAGAACGATTACTGTGATTTTCAGGAACACAGATAAACTAGGGGATAATAAAAGAAGTGAAGAAAGTCAGATTCAGAAAAATACAAATATCAAATATCACTTAAAAGTGGAGTCTAAAAATACACATAGTTTACTTGAGAAAACATAAGCAGACATGAGTTAAAACACATACTAAATGAGAAGGGGTAAGGGATAAGTTATACAGTTTAGATATGACAGATATAATCACTCCATATGAAATAGACTATCAACAAAGACCGAGGTATAATAAGGGAGTTCAACACTGTAATAAGCTATATGGGGGAAAAATTCGATTGTGAGTCGATATGTATATATGCAAAACTGCAAATACATTCTGTATACCTACAGCACTCATTACCTTGTGTATCAATGTTAGTACAGTAAGAAATACAAGTGAATTTAAAAACAACAAGGGTGGAGACAAGCTTTCAGTCTGTGTTGTCTTTCCACTTTATAATTCAACACTGAATCAGGACTTTCACTGAGGCTCTGGTTGCTTTAAATAACCACAGTTGGGCTGAGGAGGGCCTGCCGTTTTGTGGCCGCCCGTTTAGATCAACAACGTTAACAACAGAGCTGAATGGTGTTTGATCTTCCCAAGGCCTGCAGGGCTCTACACCTGTTCTCAAGAAATGCCCTGGGGTAAATCAACAATAGAGCATTGAAAAAGGCAGATGTTAAAGGAGCCGATTTCAAGAGGTAAATTTTATTTACACTTCATAAAACATAAGCACATCGAGAGATACAGAACATCACTCATTATTAACATACACACACTAATGTATATTGACTAGATAAAAAGGAGCTACTGAATAGCACAGTGAACAATACTGAACACCCTAATAATCTATATGGGGAAGAACCCAAAAAAGAAGATTCAGCTCTATGTACAACTGAATCAAGGTCCTGTACACCTAAAACAAACACAACACTGAAAATCAACTCTACACCAGTGAAAAAGAAAAATTAAATGGGTGGGGGTGGGGGGAGGGTGCCACGAAGAAATGCTGTCACCCTGTGGCTCTTCGCCCTAAGGGAAACTGTAAAAACCTGTGCTGATGGGCAATTAATATTCACAAGGGGCAGTCAAGAAAACCACCTGCCCTCAAGGTATATCCTGGGGTATGACATCAGAAAAGATTTCAAAACAGGGCAGATGCTCAAGAACCCAATTTCAAGAGCTGTTTCACTCACCTTGTTTACAAAAAGAAAAGACATCAATATTGCTAAATATTAGAGAAGTGCAAATCAAAAGTAGAAACAGATTTCCTCACACCATTCACAGTGGCCATTGTCCAAAAGACAATGCTGGAAACGGTGTGGGAAAATGGAAAGCTCCCTGCACCCGTGGTGAGAAGGTAAATTAGTAACAGCCACGGTGGGGAACAGCGTGCAGGTTGTTTAATAAATGAAAAGGGGGATGAAATTAGAATATTCACTAACATACAGAAAAATAAACTCCAAACATATTAAAGACCTCAACAAAAGGATGAATGCTATAGAGCTCTTGAGGAAAATACAGGCAGAACGTGCTTTGACATAAATTTCAGAAAGTTCTTTTTTGATTCACCTCTTAGAATCATGAAAAATAAAAATAATGGAACCTAATTCCACTCAAAAGCATTGGCACAGCAGAGGAAAACATAAATACAACAGACAGACAACCCTTAGAATGTAACTGATATTTGCAACAAAGACACCCATGAGGGATTTATCTCCAAAATGTACAGTTTATGCACCTCAGTATCAGAGAAACAACCCAATCAAAGAAAGGCACAAGATTTAGATGAACATTTCTTCAAAGACATGGAGATGGCCGTTAAGCACATGAAAAGATGCTCAGCATTTCTAAGTTATTGAAGTGAAGTCACTCAGTCGTGTCCAACTCTTTGCGACCCCATGGACTGTATAGTCTACCACACTCCTCCGTCCATTGGATTTTCCAGGCAAGGGTACTGGAGTGGGTTGCCATTTCCTTCTCCAGAGGATCTTCCCGACCCAGGGACTGAACCCAGGTCTCCCGCATTGTAGGCAGACGCTTTAACCTCTGAGCCACCAGGGAAGTCAGAACCGCAAATCAAAAGTACAATGTGATAATCACACAGTTCAGAATGGTCATCATCAAAAAAATCTACAACAATAAATGCTGGAGAGGGTGTGGAGAAAAGGGAACCCTATTACACTGCTGGTGTGACTGAAAGTCAGTAAACCCACAGAGAACAGGACAAAGGTTCATTAAAAACTCAACGGAGAAGTATCATAGGACCTAGCAATCCCATTCCTGGACATAGATCCAGAGAAAACTATAATTTTAAAAGACAGATGCATCATACATCATGACCAAGTGGGCTTTATCCCAGGGATGCAAGGATTCTTCAATATTCACAAATCAATCATGTTAATGTGATAATGTGATACACCACATTAACAAACTGAAAGATAAAAACCATACGATTATCTCAGTAGATGCAGAGAAAGCCTTTGACAAAATTCAACATCCTTTTATGATAAAAACCTCCAGAAAGCAGACGTAGAAGGAACATACCTCAACATAATAAAAGCCATATATGATAAACCCACAGCAAACATCCTCAATGGTGAAAAATTGAAAGCATTTCCCCTAAAGTCAGGAACAAGACATGGATGCCCACTCTCACCACGACTATTTAACATAGTTTTGGAAGTTTTAGCCACAGCAATTAGAGAAGAAAAAGAAATAAAAGGAATCCAGATTGGAAAAGAAGAATAAAAACTCTCACTGTTGCAGATGACATGATCCTCTACATAGAAAACCCTAAAGACACCACCAGAAAATTACTATAGCTAATCAATGAATATAGCAAAGTGGTAGAATATAAATTAACACACAGAAATCCCTTGCATTCCCATACACTAACAATGAGAAAACAGAGAAATTAAGGAAACAATTCCATTCACCATCACAATGAAAAGAATAAAATACTTAGGAATAAATCTACCTAAAGAAACAAAAGACCTATATATAGAAAACTATAAACCACTGATGAAAGAAATCAAAGATTACACAAATAGATGGAGAAATAAACTGTGTTCATGGATTGGAAGAATCAATATAGTGAAAGTGAGTATACTACCCAAAGCAATCTATAGATTTAATGCAATTCCTATCAAGCTACCAATGGTATTTTTCAGAGAACTAGAACAAATAATTTCACAATTTGTATGGAAATACAAAAAACCTCAAATAGCCAAAGTATCTTGAGAAAGAAGAATGGACCTGGAGGAATCAACCTGCCTGACTTCAGACTATACTACAAAGCTACAGTCATCAAGACAGTACGGTACTGGCACAAAGACAGAAATATAGATCAATGGAACAAAACAGAAAGCCCAGAGATAAATCCACACACTATGGACACCTTATCTTTGAAAAAGGGGGCAAGAATATACAATGGAGAAAAGACAATCTCTTTAACAAGTGGTGCTGGGAAAACTGGTCAACCACTTGCCAAAGAATGAAACTAGAACACTTTCTAATACCATACACAAAAATAAACTCAAAATGGATTAAAGATCTAAATACAAGACCAGAAACTATAAAACTCCTAGTGGAAAACAGGCAAAACACTCTCCGACATAAATCAAAGCAGGATCCTCTATGAACCACCTCCAAGAATATCGGAAATAAAAGTGAAAATAAACAAATGGGACCTAATTAAATGTAAAAACTTTTGCACAACAAAGGAAACTATAAGCAAGGTGAAAAGACAGCCTTCAGAATGGGAGAAAAAAAATAGCAAATGAAACAACTGACAAAGAATTAATCTCAAAAATATACAACAGCTCCTGCAGCTCAATACCAGAAAAATAAACGACCCAATCAAAAAATGGGCCAAAGAACTAAACAGACATTTCTCCAAAGAAGACTTACAGATGGCTAACAAACACATGAAAAGATGCTCAACATCACTCATTATCAGAGAAATGCAAATCAAAACCACAATGAGGTACCATCTCACACCAGTCAGAATGGCTGCGATCGAAAAGTCTACAAGCAATAAATGCTGGAGAGGGTGCAGAGAAAAGGGAACCCTCTTACACCGTTGGTGGGAATGCAAACTAGTACAGCCACTATGGAGAACAGTGTGGAGATTCCTTAAAAAAGTGGAAATAATGGAAATAGAACTGCCATATGACCCAGCAATCCCACTGCTGGGCATACATACTGAGGAAACCAGAGTTGAAAGAGACACACGTACCCCAGTGTTCATCGCAGCACTGTTTATAATAGGCAGGACATGGAAGCAACCTAGATGTCCATCAGCAGATGAATGGATAAGAAAGCTGTGGTACATATACACAATGGAATATTACTCAGCCATTAAAAAGAATATATTTGAATCAGTTCTAATGAGGTGGATGAAACTGGAGCCTATTATACAGAGTGAAGTAAGCCAGAAAGAAAAACACCAATAGAGTATACTAACACATATATATGGAATTTAGAAATATGATAACGATGACCCTGTATACGAGACAGTAAAAGAGACACAGATGAACAAGAGAACAGTCTTTTGGACGCTGTGGGAGAATGCGAGGGTGGGAAGATCTGAGAGAAGAGCACTGAAACATGTATATTATCATATGTGAAACAGATCACCAGTACAGATCCGATGCATGAGACAGGGTGCTCAGGGCTGGTGCACTGGGATGACCCAGAGGGATGGGATAGGGAGGGAGGTGGGAGGAGGGTTCAGGATGGGGAACACATGTACACCCATGGCTGATTCATGTCAATGTATGGAAAAAACCACTACAATATTGTAAAGTAATTAGCCTCCAACTAAAATAAATAAATTAAAAATAAAATAATAGCAAACGAAGCAACTGACAAAGAATTAATCTCAGAAATATACAAGCAGCTCCTGCAGCTCAATACCAGAAAAATAAACGACCCAATCAAAAAATGGGCCAAAGAACTAAATAGACATTTCTCCAGAGAAGACATACAGATGGCTAACAAACACATGAAAAGATGTTCAACATCATTCATTATCAGAGAAATGCAAATCAAAACCACAATGAGGTACCATCTCATGCCGGTCAGAATGGCTGCGATCAAAAAGTCTACAAACAATAAATGCTGGAGAGGGTGTGGAGAAAAGGGAACCCTCTTACACTGTTGGTGGGAATGCAAACTAGTACAGCCACTATGGAGAACAGCGTGGAGATTCCTTAAAAACGTGGAAATAATGGAAAAAGAACTGCCATACAACCCAGCAATCCCACTGTTGGGCATACACACTGAGGAAACCAGAGTTGAAAGTGACACATGTACCCCAGTGTTCATCGCAGCACTGTTTATAATAGCCAGGTCATGGAAGCAACCTAGATGTCCATCAGCAGACGAATGGATAAGAAAGCTGTGGTACATATACACAATGGAGTATTACTCAGCCATTAAAAAGAATACATATGAATCAGTTCTAATGAGGTGGATGAAACTGGAGCCTGTGATACAGAGTGAAGTAAGTCAGAAAGAAAAATACAAATATAGTATATTAATGCATATATATGGAATTTAGAAAGATGATCCTGTATGTGAGACAGCAAAAGAGACACAGGTGTAAAGAACAGACTTTTGGACTCTGTGGGAGAAGGCGAGGGTGGGATGATTTGAGCGAATAGCATTGAAACATGTATATTATATGTGAAACAGATCGCCAGGCCAGATCCGATGCATGAGACAGGGTGCTCAGGGCTGGTGCACTGGGATGACCCTGAGAGATGGGATGGGGAGGGAGGTGGGAGGGGGGTTCAGGATGGGGAACACATGTACACCCATGGCTGATTCATGTCAATGTATGGAAAAAACCACTACAATATTGTAAAGTAATTAGCCTCCAATTAAAATAAATAAATTTAAAAACTAAAATAAAGGACAGATGCACCCTAATGTTCACGGCAGCACTATGTACAATAGTCAAGACATGGAAGCAACCTAAGTGGATGAGGACAGATGAATGGGTAAATAAGATGGGACACATACACACCAGCAAGAAGGAAGGACAACTACACTTAATACTAAGTGAAATAAGTGAGTCAAGGAAAGACAAGTATCATATGATACCGCTTGCAGATTGATTCTAAAAATGGATACAAATGAACTTCTTTACCAAACAGAAAAGGCCTCACAGACATAGCAAAGCACCCTATAGTTACCAAAAGGTAAAGGTGCTGGGAAGTAAGAAATGAGCAGGTGGAGATGGACATACTCTTTATAATAAAAAAGCACCCACTGTAGGATGAGGACTCCTACTGGTCAACACTATATAATCAACTGTATGGGAAGAAAACCCGAAAAAGGAGATGTACATGTCTATGTATATGTGAACCATGGTGCTGTACACTGAAAACAAACAAACCTTGCAACATTGTAAGTCATCTATACACCAATACAAAATACAAATTACACAAAGAAAATGCCGACTCTATTCCCCTTGGGCCTTGGTGACCGGGGCTGCTGTCACATCCCCGAAGCCTGGGCAGGCTTGGTTCCCAAGGATGGACTGACGTGGGGCTGATGGTCTGGGGAGGATGTGCCAGCCAATGAGCCCTGCCCCATGGACCTGCTGTGCTTGTTTCCCTCTGCACAGGCCCACAACCTCCAGATCCAGGTGGGTCCTCCTGCAGCCAAACTATGGCTGCTGCACCCAAAGGATGGTGGAGCCTCTGGGTTGGAAGAGCTTTGAAAAGTCGCCTGGGCTCCATGTCTCCTGGTGCTGGGGTTCCCACCTCCAGCCTCCTTCCTTAGGGTTGCCCCACCTATGGATGAAAGCACCCCTCTGCAGAGTGGCGTTGCCGGAATTGGGATTTGTCCAAGGGATAAAGGGTAAGGAGGGCTTCCCTGGTGGCTCAGATGGTAGAGAATTTGCCCGCAATGCAGGAGACTCGGGTTCAATGCCTGAGTCAGGAAGATCCCCTTCAGAAGGGAATGGCTACCCACTCCAGTATTCTTGCCTGGAGAATTCTATGGACAGAGGAACCTAGCAGGCTACAGTCCATGGGGTCACAAAGAGTTGGACATGACTAAGCAACTAACATTAAGGAGTAAGGAGGGAAGAAGGTTTGAGACCCAAGCCTTAAATGTGTCTTCTGGCACATTCCCCTCTTAACTTACAACCCAGGAACAGGACCTTCCCCTAAGGCTCTGGTTTCCCCAGTAACCAGAGTTGGGCATAAAGACATGCTGCCACCTTGTGGCCATTTCCCATAACAACAACACTGCTGATGGGCACTTAATATTCACAATGCCTGCTGGGCTGTAAGTAAAAAAGTCTTCCTTCAAGAAACGTCGGAAGGGAGGTAACTGGGAAAATATTCATAACAGGGCAGATGTTCAAAAAGCCAATTTGAATAAGCAAGTTTAACTCACTGTTTAAAGGTATCACAAGAAAAGATGTCAGCATCACTAAATATGAGAGAAATGCAAACCAAAACTTCAACGAGGTTTGAGGTATTCACCTCATACTGGACAGAACAGCCACAAGCAGAAACTCTACAAACAGTAAGTACTGGAGAAGGTGGGAGAAAAGGGAACCCTCCTAGGCTGATACTGGGAATGGAAGCTGGGAACGGCCACTGTGGAGGACAGCGTACAGGCTCCTTAGCAAGGAAAATGAGAATGAAATTAGAATACTCCAGAACCCCGTACACAAAAATAAACTCCAAAAAGACCGAAGGAGAGAGACTATGAAACTTTTGAGGGAAAAAGCAGAACATGCTTTGACATAAAATGCAGCAAGTTCTTTTTTGATCCACCTTTTAGAATCATGAAAAATAAAACACAAATAAACAAATGGGACCTAGTAAACATTAAAAGCATTTGCCAATACAATATTGTAAAGTGAAAAAAAAAATAATAAAAATAAATAAAAATAAAAATTAAATTAAAAAAATAAATAAAAGCATTTGCACAGCAAAGGAAACCATCAGTGAAAGAATAAGCCAACCCTCAGAATGGGAAAAAAAAAAAATTCTTGCAAATGAAGATACCCACAGGGAATTAATCTCCAACACATACTAGCCACTCACAGCAAAATATCAAAAAAACAAACTATCCAATAAAAAATCGGCCAAAGATCTAAATGCACATTTCTCCAAAGTTATAGAGATGGCTCCATAAAGCACATGAAAAGATGCTCAGCATCACTAGTTCCTAGAGAAAGGCAAATCAAATGTACAATGAAGTTATCACCTCACATCAATCAGAATGGCCATCTCAAAAAACCTACAACAATAAAGTCTGCAGAGGGTGTGGAGAAGGGACTGCTTCTACAGTGTGGGTGGGAATATAAATTGGTGCAGCCACTAGAGAGAATAGTACGGAGGTTCTTAGAAGACTAAACACAGAAGTACCAAGCGGGACTTCCCTGGTGGTCCAGTGGGTAAGACTCTGCGCTCCCGGTGCAGAAGGCCTGGGTTTCTTCCCTGGGCCTTCTTCCCCCATGCTGCAACTAACAGTCCCACATGCCACAACCGACACTCTGCACAGCCACATGAGTAAGAAAATATAAAGAATAAGTACCAAGTGGCCCAGCAATCCCACACATGCAGACCCAGAGAAATCCAAAACTTTAAGACACCTGCACCCCAAATAACGTGGCAGCACTAGGCACAACAGCCAAGACAGGGAAGCAATGAAAGTGGAGAAGAACAAATGAATGGATACAGAAGATGGGGTGCATATGCACAAGGCAGTTACTCAGACATAAAGAATGAAACAATGCCATTTCCAGTCACAGGAAAGAAACTAGAGATGATCACACTAAGTGAAGAAGTGAGACAGGGAAAGACAAGTATCACAGGATATCACTTCTGGTGGAATCTAAACATGGATACAAATAAACTTCTTTACAAAAGAGAAACAGCCTCACAGATTTAAAAAGAGACTTAGGGTTACCAAAAAGGAAAGGTGTCGGGGGTCAGGCAGTAATTAGCTGGTTCAGATCAATATATACACCTTAAAACAGGTACTCAAGGGCTCTTAACAGTCACAAATCTGACAGGGCTGTAAATGACACCTGCCCTCAAGAAATGTCCTGAGATAATCACTGAAAACACAAGCTACAATCAAGATTGCAGGGAGAAATATCAACAACCTCAGATACGCAGATGATACCACTTTAGTGGCAGAAAGTGAAGAGGAACTCAAGAGCCTCTTGATGAAGGTGAAAGAGGAGCATAAAAAAGCTGGCTTAAAATTCAACATTCAAAAAACAAAGATCATGGCATCTTGTTTCATCACTTCATGGCAAACAGATGAGGAAAATGTAGAAACCGTGATAGACTTTATTTTCTTGCGGACAGTGACTGCAGCCACAAAATTAAAAGACACCACCTGCTCTTTGGAAGAATAGCTATAACAAACTTAGTGTAAAAAAGAAGAGATATAACTTTGCCAACAAAGGTCCATATAGTAAAGGCTATGGTTTTTCCAGTAGTCATGTATCGATGTGAGAGTTGGACCATAAAGAAAGCTGAGCGCTGAAGAAATGATGCTTTTGAACTGTGGTGCTGGAGAAGACGGTTGAGAGTCCCTTGGACTGCAAGGAGATCAAACCAGTCAATCCTAAAGGAAATCAACCTTGAATATTCGTTGGAAGGACTGGTGCTGAAGCTGAAGTTCCAATACTGTGGTTACCTGATGTGAAGAACTGACTCACTGGAAAAGACCCTGATGCTGGGAAAGACAGAGGGCAAAAGGAGAGGGGGAGACAGAGGATGAGATGGTTGGATGGCATCACTGACTCTAGGGACATGAGTTTGACCAAACTCCAGGAGACAGTGAAGGACAGGGAAGCCTGGCGTGCTGCAGTTCATGGGGTCACAAAGAGTCGGACACGACTTAGCGACTGAACAATAAATAACAACAAATCATCGAAAAATAATTCAAAAGGAAGGTCAACTTTCAAGAATCCAGTTTTAAGAGGTAAATTCTACTCACAAGGTGTACAAAAATAAAAGCACATGGAAAGATACTCCACATCAATAATTACTGAATCAATGCCAATCAAACCTACAATGAGGTATCACCTCACACTGGTCACAATGGCCATCATCAAAAAAGGCTACAAAGAATAAATACTGCAAAGAATGTACGGAAGAGAGAATCCTCCTTCAATCTTGGTGGGGATGTAAATGGTGAAGCCACTATGGAAAACAGTATAGAGATTCCTTGAAACACTAAACATAAAGAAAATCATCATTCAAAATGACATATGTGCCCCAATTTTCAGGGAAGCACTATTTATAATAGGACCCACAAAAATGTCCACTGACAGAAAAATGAAGACCAAGTGGTACATCTACACATCAGAATACTACTCAGTCATGACACAGAGTGAAATAACGATACTGGCGGCAGCATGGATGGACCGAGAAATCATCCTATGAAGTGAGTAAGTCAGAGAGAAAATGACAAATATCGTGGGATGTCATGTACAAATGCATTGATACATTGACACCAGTGAACTAATTTACACAACAGCAGCAGACTCATCAACGGAGAAAACCAAACTATGCTTACCAAAACAAAGTTAGAAGGGAGGGATAAATTAAGAGTTTAGGAGGAAAATGTTAATATACACAGTAATATATATCAAGTGGATAAGGAAAAAGTACCTACTGCATAGAATAGGGAACTCTACTGAACAAATTGTAATAACCTGTATGAGGGAAAAGAAAAAAACAAAAACATTTATCTTTTTCTCAATACCTGACCCTTCCAGAATCTGGCTTCTCCAGCTGGCTCCCCTGTGTACATGAGAGCTTACTGTGAACATATCCCCTTTGATCCCAGGCCCCTGTCCTATGAACCCCGACACCCAGATTGTTGATTATAAGTAGAGAAATTCAATTCACAGTGACAACGAGCTATTACTAGGAAACAGAATGGCCATCATGAAAAAGTCTAGAAAAAGAAACTGTTGACCAAATGTGAAAATGGGATTTGAACTACCAAATCCCTTGTTGTTCCTGGGATTGCCAATTGGTAAGAACCACCATGGAGAACAGGATGGAAGTTCCAAAAGAAGCTAAAAACACAGTTATCGCACAATCTGGAAATCTCACTCCTGGATCGATGTCCAGAGAACATCATCCTCGGGATAGACACATACACGCTGACGTTCATTGCAGTACTATTTACAGTCGTCTGGAGATGCAAGTAATTAAAATGTCCATGGACAGATGGATAGAGATGTGGTACATATATGGAAGAGAATTCTACTAAGCCAGAAAACAGGATGCAGTAATGTCATTCGTAGCAACAGAAATGGAGATAATCATATGAAGTGATGTAACTCATAGAAGGACAAACGCTCTATGATGTGATCGATAGGTAGAAACTAAAAATGGAAAGAAATGAAGTATGTTTCACAAATGAAACACACAGATATAGGAAACAAACTTATTCTAACCAAAAAGGAAAGGTAGAAGCCAGGGATGCATTGGAGGATGGAGCTGAAACATACACACGAACAGAAATGAAACAGATAATCAACAAGGATCTATTGTATAGCACAGGAACCTAGACACAACACAGTAATAACCTACATGAAAAAAGTACTTGACAATGAATACAGGTATGTCTACATACAATTCAACGTACAGTTAAACACAACAGTATACATGCACGATACTGCCTAAAAATCCATTTTACAAAAGTGGAATGCCTAGGACACTCCCCTCTCAAGCTTTGGGGTCCTGGGCTGGATCACATTCCTGGAGCCTGAGCAGCCCTGGTTCCCAAGTCTAGACTATCACGGGGCTGCGGGAGCTGTGAACAATGTGCCAGTAAATGGTCCCTCTGGGACGTGCAGTGCCTGCTCCACTGCGGACTGGGTGTAATGTCTGGAACCAGGTAGGACAGCTAAACCAAGGCAAGTGCACTTCAAGGATGGTGGGATGGGGGACCCTGGAGTCCCGAAGACCTGAGAGGGAATCACCTGGTACTCAGGTCTCCTGGTGTCAGGGTTCCAACCTCTGGCCTCCTTCCTTAGAGTCGCCCCAAAGTCAGAAGGACCACAGCACCCGTAGCAGAGCTTTCGCAGGGTTTGGAATTTCTCCAGTGGGGTGAATGATAGGGGTAAGAAGTAATGGGATGCGTGTCCTTGGTTCTTTGTTCCCGCACACTGGGCTCTCATTTATAAGCCAGGAGGACTTTCACCAGGGCTCTGCTGACTCCAGTAAGCAGAGTGAATATAAGAAATAACAACTTAAAGTGGTCCATTTTCAAGGATAGCTAGCTCTGAGTGATAGCTTGCTGATTTAACAGTCCCAAGGCTTACAAAGCGGGAAAATCTAGGTAAACAAAGAGAGAGCAGAATGCTTAGGGTTTTCAAGCAGGCTCATTCTATTGGTGAATTCAAAATATAAGAACAAGTGCACAGGAAAGGGGAAAACAAGATGTTAAAGGAGGGCCAGCCCATAAAAAGGAAGTGGATGAACCTAGGAGACATTTGGGAAGATTGTTCACCCTGCAGTACTCAGCCAATGAGGAACTGGGGAAGGGACTTGCATGCTAGAATGTAAAAATGCTTCCTGTAACTGCCAGGGGTGTGCCTGCCTACCAGACACCCAATCTTGCAAGACTGTCATTAAAGCCTGGCTTTCTGGCGCACCTCCGGTCTCCAAGTCCATTCTCTGAGTTTGGGCAGTCAGTTTAGTCGCTCAGTCGTGTCCGACTCTTTGTGACCCCATGCACTGCAGCACACCAGGCTTCCCTGAGCATCACCAACTTCCAGAGTTTACTCAAACTCATTCCCATTGACTTGGTGATGCCATCCAACTATCTCATCCTCTGTCATCCCCTTTTCCTCCTGCCTTCAATCTTTCCCAGCATCAGGGTCTTTTCCAATGAGTCAGTTCTTCGCATCAGGTGGCCAAAGTATTAGAGTTTCAGCTTCAGCATCAGTTCTTCCAATGAATATTCAGGACTGGTTTCTTTTAGGATTGACTGGTTGGATCCCCTTGCAGTCCAAGGTACTCTCAAGAGTCTTCTCCAGTTCAGTTCAGTTCAGTTCAGTCGCTCAGTTGTGTCCAACTCTTTGCAACCCCATGAATCGCAGCACGCCAGGCCTCCCTGTCCATCACCAACTCCCGGAGTTCACCCAGACTCACGTCCATCGAGTCAGTGATGCCATCCAGCCATCTCACCCTCTGTCGTCCGTCCCCTTCTCCTCCTGCCCCCAATCCCTCCCAGCATCAGTCTTTTCCAATGAGTCAACTCTTCGAATGAGGTGGCCAAAGTACTGGAGTTTCAGCTTTAGCATCATTCCTTCCAAAGAAATCCCAGGGCTGATATCCTTCTCCAGTACCACAGTTCAAAAGCATCAATTATTCAGCGCTCAGCTTTCCTTATACTCCAACTCTCACATCCATACATGACTACTGGAAAAACCATAGCTTTGACTACATGGACCTTAGTCGGCAAAGTAATGTCTCTGCTTTCTAATATGCTGTCTAGGTTGGTCTTTTGAAAAGACCCTGATGCTGGGAAAGATTGACGGCGGGAGGAGAAGGGGACAACAAAGGATGAGATGGTTGGATGGCATCACCCGCTCAATGGACATGAGTTTGGGTAAACTCCAGCAGTTGGTGATGGATAGGGAGGCCTGCAGTGCTGCGGTTCATGGGGTTGCAAAGAGTTAGACATGACTGAGTGACTGAAATGAACCGAACTAGGTTGGTCATAACTTTTCTGCCAAGGAGCAAGTGTCTTAATTTCATGGCTGCAGTAACCATCTGCATTGATTTTGGAGCTCAAAAAAATAAAGTCAGTCACTGTTTCCATTGTTTCCCCATCTATTTGCCATGAAGTGATGGGACCAGTGCCACGATCTTAGTTTTCTGGATGCTGAGTTTCAAGCCAACTTTTTCACTCTCCTCTTTCACTTTCATCAAGAGGCTCTTTAGTTCTTCTTTGCTTTCTGCCATAAGTATGGTGTTATCTGCATATCTGAGGTTATTGATTTCTCCTGGCAATCTTGACTCAGTTTGTGTTTCATCCAGCCCAGCATTTCTCATGATGTACTCTGCATATAAGTTAAATAACAGGGTTACAATATACAGCCTTGACGTACTCCTTTCCCAATTTGGAACCAGTCTGTTTTTCTATGTCCAGTTCTAACTGTTGCTTCTTGACCTGCATACAGATTTCTCAGGAGGCAGGTCAGGTGGTCTGGTATTCCCATCTCTTGAAGAATTTTCCACAGTTTATCGTGATCCACACAGTCAAAGGCTTTGGCATAGTGAATAAAGAAGAAGCAGATTTTTTTTGGAACTCTCTCACTTTTTTGATGATCCGACAGATGTTGGCAATTTGATCTCTGGTTCCTCTGCCTTTTCTAAATCCAGCTTGAACATCTGGAAGTTCACAGTTCACGTATTGCTGAAGCCTGGCTTGGAGAATTTTAAGCATTACTTTGCTAGAGTGTGAGATGAGTGCAATTGTGCAGTAGTTTGAGCATTCTTTGGCATTGCCTTTCTTTGGGATTGGAATGAAAACTGACCTTTTCCAGTCCTGTGGCCACTGCTGAGTTTTCCAAATTTTGTGGGAATGGGTGAATTTAACTTAGATGACCATTATATCTACTACTGTGGGCAAGGATCCCTTAGAAGAAATGGAGTAGCCATTATAGTCAACAAAAGAGTCGGAAATGCAGTACTTGGATGCAATCTCAAAAATGACAGAATGATCTCTGTTCAACTATCATCTCTTCAAATATTTTTTCAGGTCCTTTCTCTCTCTCTTCTCCTTCTGGGACCTGTATAATGTGAATGTTGTCCCATAGTTCCCTTAGGCTGTCTTCATTTCTTTTTTTATTCTATTTTCTATATTCTGTTCTGTGGCAGTGATTTCCACCATTCTGTACTTCAGGTCATTGATCTGTTCGTCTACCTTAGTTATTCTGCTGTTGATGCCTTCTAGTTTATATCCATCTCTTTTTGCTTGTACTTTAGTTCTTCTGGGTCGTTGATAAATATTTCTTGTAAATTCTCCAGTTTTCCTGAGATCCTGGATCACCATCAGTATCATTATTCTGAATTATTTTGCTGGAAGGTTGCCTATCTCCACTTAATTTACTTGTTTTTCTGGGGTTTTACCTTGTCCCTTCATCTGGGACATAACTCTGGTTTTTCATCCTGATTAGCTTTCTATAATGTGGCTTTAGTTCTAGCTATGGGATTATGGTTCTTCTTTCTTCTGCCCTCTAAGGAGGAGGCTAAGAGGTTTATGTAAGCTTCTCGATGGGAGGGACAGTTCAGTTAAGTCACTCAGTCATGTCTAACTCTTTGTGACCTCATGGACTGCAGCACGCCAGGCTTCCCTGCGCATCACCAACTCCTGGAATTTGCTCAAACTCATGTTCATTGAGTCAGTGCTGCCATCCAACCATCTCATCCTCTGTCATTCCCTTGTCCTCCTGCCTTCACTCTTCCCCAGCAACAGGGTCTTTTCTAATGAGTCAGTTCTTCGCATTAGGTGGCCACAGGATTGGCGCTTCAGCGTCAGTCCCTCCACTGAATATTCAGGACTGATTCCCTTTAGGATTGACTGATTTGATCTCCTTGCATCAAATGGGGAGGCACTGATGGTTGGAAAAAAATAGGTCTTGGTCTGGTGGGCAGGGCCTTGCTCATTAAAGCTTTAATCCAGTTATCTGATGATAGGTGGGGTTGTTTAGCCTGAAATGACCCAGCCCTGGGTCTACAGGTCTATGGTAGGGTTAATGATGACATCCGAGAAGGCTTACACCAAGGGAGACCTTGCAGGACTGCTGCTGCCAGTGCCCCCATCCCTGTATCATCAAAATTGCCAATTAATGAAAAACCTCTCATCACTTTTTAAATCGAGATGTGTATCAGAATTACCTTGAAATTTTTTGAAAAATATAAACGTCCAGGTATTGTTTTTTTCCTCCAAAGCTCCAAATATGTTTCTAATGAGCAGCCACGCCTAAAATCAACTCGACTATATGATGATCTTTTACTTTTATCTAGTTTATCTTACTTTTACTATTTCATATTCAGTGCTATTTCATTTAGTCTATATTTTCCAATTTTTCCATCCCTTTTTTTGGGATGTTCTTTCTCAAGCCTTTATCAAGTGTGGCAGAAAAGCTTTTGTATTTTATATATATATAAATAGTATGTATAACATATATATTTTAGAAAACTTGTGGAATTTTGCCAAACTAAAAAATGTATGACATTTTGATTCCATTTATTTCATTTAGGAAGAATAAAATGCTAGATTTCTAGTTAAAAAGATACGCAACAAAGGTTTACAAAGATATAACACTTAGAACTATAGTCAGTATCTTATAATAAACTAGATTGGAAAATAATCTGAAAAATAATATATGCACATGTATAACTGAATCACCTTGTGGTACCCCTGAAACTATATAGCTGTAAGTCAACTACACTTCAATAAAATATATATGTTAAAAGAATAACTTCAACCATCCAGCTGTACACTTCAAACAAACATCACAACGTAAATCAACTACACTGGAGTGGGGTGCCATTTCCTTCTCCAATGCATGAAAGTGAAAAGTGAGAGTGAAGTCGCTCAGTCGTGTCTGACTCTTAGCGACCCCATGGACTGCAGCCTACCAGGTTCCTCTATCCATGGGATTCTCCAGGCAAAAGTACTGGAGTGGGGTGCCATTGCCTTCTCCGAAATCAACTACATTCCAGTATAAACAGAAACACACAGATTTAGAAAACAAACTAATCCTAAATGAAAAAGACAGACTGAAGCAAGGATGTATTGGAGTCTCAAATAAACACATACCCACTCATACAAATAAAACAGATAATCAACAAGGACCTACTGTAAAGCACAGGGAGCTAGAGTCAACACAGTAATAACTTACATGAAAAAAGTATCTGAAAATGAGTACATGCCTATCTACATTAAACTCAATCATCCAGTTCTACACTTCGCACAAACACCACATGTATATCAACTATACTCCAATATGACCTAAAAAGTAATTTAAAAAGAAAATGAAATGCCTACTCCATTCCCCTCAAGCTTCAAGAGCCCAGGCTGTTTCACATTTCTGGAGCCTGAGCTGCCTTGGTTCCCAAGTTTGGACTATCACAGGGCTGAGGGAGCTGCTGAAGCATGTGCCAGCAAATGACATTTACAGGACCCTTAGGCTTGTAGTGCCCAGTCCCCGGTGAACAGGATGACAAGGTCAGGAGCAAGGCAGGACCACTCACAGCTAAACCTAGGCAAGTGCACTCAAGGATGGTGGGATGGTGGACCCTCGAGACACAAACCTGTGAAGGAGGCACCTGGTCTGCAGGTCTCCTGCTGCTGGGGTTCCCACCTCCACCCTCCTTCCTTAGGGTTACCCCAACTTTGGACCACAGCATACCAGCAAGCTTTTGCATGCTTGGGATGTCTCCAATGGGGTGAGGATGGAGGTGGAGGATGTAATGGGGCACCAGGCCTTGGCTGTTCTGGCACATGGGGCTCTCATTTATAAGTCAGAAGCAGCACTTTCATCAAGGCTCTGTTTATCCTAGCAAGCCCTGTGGAGCCTCAGGAAATCCTGCCTCCTTGTGGTTGCTTATTGAAACTACAATGGGAAAACCACTGCCTAAGGGCACTTCACTTTCAAAATGCCTCTCACATTTTGAAAGACACTTGCCCTGGACAAACGTCCTAGGGTATGTAACTGAAAGAGAATTCACTAAAAGTCAGCATTTCAGAAAGCCACCTTGTAGAAGTAAACTTCATTCACAGTGATTTAAGAAAAGCAGCACAAGGAAAGATGCTAAATGTTGGTTAAAGTAGTGAAATTTATCACAGCACAATGAGGTTTCACTTGGCTGCACAAAGAATGGCCATCATTAAAAATCTAAAAACATAAACTAGTGGAAAAAAATTAGAGAAAATGGAATCCTGCTAAGCTGTTGCCTGGACTTTAAAGTGGTAACCGCCACTATGGAGATGATGGCGGTTCCTTCAGAAAGTCAAATAAAGCTATTATATCAACTAGAAATCCCACTCCTTCCCCTACATCCAGAGAAATCCATACTTGGAATAGAAACACACACTCTGACCAGTAGCTTGGATATGTAAGTAATTAAAATATCCATAGACAGATGGATCAAGAAGATGTGGTATATTTTATGGAAGGGAATATTACTCAGCCAGAAAACAGAAGGAAGAAACGGCATCTGGAGGAACGTAAATGGACTTGGAAATGATCATATGAAGTAAGTCATAGACAGAAAGACAAATAGACTATGATGTGACTAATTGGTGGAATCTAAAAACTGAAAGCAATGAAGTACATTTTCCAAACAGAAACACAATTACAGATTTAGAAAACAAACTTATTCTAACCAAAGGAGAAAGGCAGAAGGCAGGGATCCATTATGACGCTAGAATTAACACATACCCACTAGCAGAAGTGAAACAGGCAATCAACAAGGACCTACCCGATAGCACAGGCACTTCGACTTGACACACTAATAGCCTACGTGGGAAAGTAACCCCAAAACGCACAGGTATGTCTACACATAACTGGGTCAAGCTACTGAACACTTAGACACAGCAGTGCCGATCAACGACAATCCAACAGAATCTAAAAATTAAAGGAAAAAAAAAGAATGCCTACTACATTCCTCTCTGGCTTCAGGTTCCTAGGCTGGCTGACATTCCTGAAGCCTCAGCAGCCTTGGTCCCCAAATGTGGACTGTTAAGGGACTGATGGAGCTGGAAACGAGGTGCCAGCAAATGAGCTCCCCTTGGACCTGTAGTGCCTGGTCCCCTCTGGGTGGAACCACAGTGTCCAGAGCTGGGTCAGACCTCCCACAGCTAAACCAAACATACTGCACCCAAAGCACGGTGAACCCTCTGGGCTGGTAGGGCTTTTGATGATCTGTTCTCTGAGACTCCTGGTGGTCGGGTTTCCACCTCCAGCATTCCTCCTTAGGATCCGCCCATTTAGCGGAAGACAGTGCCCTCCACAGAGCTCTTGTGGAGGCTGGGCTTTATCTGGGTGATGAAGGGTAACAGAGAAAATTAAAGAGACACAAGGGCTTGGTCGTTTTCCTGGCACATGCCTCTCTTGTTTATAACTGTGGAAGATGTTTTTCAGGAAAGCTTTGCTGCCCCAGTATATGGAGTTGAGCATGAAGAATTTCTGACATGTTGTGGTCATTTCCCATACCTATAGCTTGAAAACTGATGCTTACAGGCACATTATATTCCCAAGGCCTTTAGGGCTATAAATGATATCTGCCCTGAACAAATGTTGGTGTGGTAATTGAAGGAGAAATCATAAAAGAGCAGACTTTCAAGAAGCCAATGCAAAGAGGTAAATTTTACACACTGTTTTAAAGAGAAAAGCACATGAAAAGATGCTCAACATCACTTATTAGTATTGAAATGCAAATCTAAACTACTAGGTATTACCTTGCACCAGCCAGAATGACCATTATCAACAAGTCTACAGTGAATACATGCTGGGTAGCACATTAAGCAAAGGGAACCCTCTCAGGCTGTTACTGGAATTTAAATTGGTAACAGCCACTATGGAGAACAGTATGCAGGTTCCTTAACTAACTAAAAAAAAAGCTACCAAATGATCACACAACCCCACTCATGGGCATATATCCAGAGAAAACCATAACTTGAAGACAGACATGTACCCTAACCTTCGCTGCAGCTGTATTTACAATAGTCAGGATGTGCAAGCAACCAAAATGTCCACTGACGGGTGGATAAAAAAGATGTGGTAAATATACACAATGAACTATTACTCAGCCATAAAAAAAGAATGAATGTCAATTGCAGCAACAGGGACGGACCTGGAGATGATCATACTAAGAGAAGTACATCAGATAGAGAAACACAGTGTCCATCACTGAGAGATGGCAACTAGCATTTATACAAATACACTACATGTTCCAAATAGAAACAGACCCACAGACTTAGAAAACAAACTTCTGGTGCCCAAAGGGGAATGGTAAGTGGGAGGGATAATCAGGAGGTTGGGATTGCCAGCACTGTCGCTCAAAGTCTCCTTTGATCACAACAGTCTTGAATCTGGTGCAGTCAACACTAGCTCCTTCTGTAAAGAGGAAACTGATTTTCATAAAACCAAATGAATATCATTCTTTTGATAAGAGAAAAAATAGACCATTTTCATAAGTTAATTTTGAAATTCAGTGTTAGGATATAAAAATAATATACTTTCTTGGGCCCATGAAAGGTTTTGAATAATAAATTTTAAATTTTCTCTTTTTTTAAGGAACATCAAAAATGTGACTTGTAAAATGAATTTTGATCTTAATAACATGGATGCAATAGCTGTTTGAACTGCAAACAATCACCATTTCCTTCATACCTTGGTGCTTCCGTTTCCTGTGACCAACACATGGAACAGGTCTGTAATATAACTGCTAAGCATGTCCTGGTGGTCATTGGTCACTGTCATGTTTGTTAACAACCTCAGTCCAGCCAGTTGCACAGCGGAGTTCAGGGGGCCAGCGATGACATCCTCACAGACTTGACTGACGTATACCTGGCGGTGGGAAAAAGGGGGTCTTCTTAGAATCTCCAAAACTTTCCTATTAAACCGTAACTCTTGCACAGTGGAATCAGGTGATTGTTTAGGATGAGAATGACTCTTTAAGAAAGATGGCATTTCTATCAAGATCTCAAACTTGGGTAACTTTTTTTTAAGTTCCTTAATTAATAGCAGGCACTGAGCATTTTACAGATATACTCACTTCAGCCCTAAGACAACTAATGAGACAGTGGTATTATGGTCATTTTATAGATGGGGACTGTAAACCCTTGAAGTAGCTTGGATTCTCTGCCCAGATGGTGGAGCAATGTCCAGATGCAGAGACCACGCTCTCAACACCAGTGGGGGGCCTCCCAATTCTGTCTACCTTTCTGTGTCTGGGCATGGCAGGATAAGGGGGAAGATCTGTGGGGACATTTTGTACCACAGTCCGTATCTGAACTGTAGGATCTAGGGGCACATCATGTTAGAAGTAAAGAACTAGAGAGGGACACTAAATAGAGCTTTCCTTCAGAGCTCTTTCTTTTATGAGTAAGCAGAGGCAAACTCTATTTGGTCCAAGGTTGTTGTTTATGATGTATATGTAGATGAATTACTCCTTTATAATATTGTAAACCACCACTGGCTGAAAGTAATGCAATGCCGGTCGTATGCCCATGTCACACATGATAGATCTAGGCTAAACCTAGGGGGACAGAGAATTTCCTGAAACTCTATTTTCTATGTCTGGCCATGAGCCTTCCAGCTTGAAAAAATTATGTCTCACAAGTAATAGGTAAACACCTAAGTCTGAACTTCATCAAAGTTCTAATTGGTAAGAAAAATTCCCTAATATAAAATGGTAAGGAATTACCAACTGTCCAGTACTAACTTTAAAAATTTCCAAATGTATTCATGTTACCACAGAAACGAAAATGATGGCAGTGAAGCAAATTGCGTAAGTAAAACAGATTAGATTTTTAATCTGGTTTCAAAATCCAAATGATATTTACAAATCAATCTGTCCTGGGTTACAATTTCATTATGCATCCATCCTTTTAAAAATATGGCACTTCCTTAGCTTATTATAAATCATATATTTTCATAGGATGCTCCTGTCTTTCCAAGCAATTCCTAAAATGTGCTGAGGGTTTACATCCTTATTGGCTCTGAATCTTTTCTTCACTTCAGTTCTGGCAACAAGATTACCAAACAGGCCACCTCAGTTATTCCTGGAGTTTGCTTACCTCACCTTGCTCCTTTCTCTTCCTCAACTCTGGCTGTAGAAATCTTGGACGGTTTTATGAGCCAGCTCGGGCCCTACCTTTTACAGAAACTTCTGAATGAAAACTCTCCTTTCTGTGTATTCAACAATATTTTACTTGTATTTTTCCTTAAAGTATTTCATCATGTTCTGCCTTGAATTACAAATCTTTTTGGACATGCTCTATCTCTCTTTCTAGCTTTCTTACAAGAGTTAATCATGTTCATTTCTAAACTCTGCAACACAGAGCACGAGCTCAATAAAAGTTGAATTAACGTTATTTCCTAACTTATTGTGTCTTTCTGCTGATATTATCTGACTTTGGCCCGGTTCCTTTTTCACACTTGGATTAAACTGAACGTCAAATTCAAAAGTCCACTGCACTTCTTACTGGCTGGTTCCGGTGCCTTCCTCCTCTTATTCTGCATAAAAAATGAGCAGAAGACCTGAAGAGACATTTTCCCAAAGACATACAAATGGTCATAGGTTTACGAAAAGATGGTCAACATCATTAATCATTAGGGAAATGCAAATCAAAACCACAGTGAAATACCACCTCACACTTATTAGAATGGTTATTATCAAAAAGTCAAGAAGTAACAAGTATTGGCAAGAAGAGAAAAAGGAATCCTTGCGTACTGCTGGTGGTTAGTGCGGCCACTATGGAAACCAGTATGGATAATCTTCAAAAAATTAAGAATAGAACTGTCATATGGTCCAGCATCCCACTTTTGGGCATGGATCCAGAGGAAACAAAATCACTCTCTCAAAGCAGTATCTGTGCCACCATGTTCACTGCAGCACGAGTCACAATAGCCAAGACACAGAAATAACCTAAATGTCAACTTACGGACAAATGGATAAGGAAATGTAATCTATATATACAATGGAATACTGTTCACTATAAAAAAAAGAAGGAAATTCTGCTATTTGTGAAAAACGGATGGACTGAGGGCATTATGCTAAGTGAAATAAGTCAGAAAAGACAAAAATCTTATATGTGGAATATGAAAAAGTCAAACTCCTAGAAACAGAGAGTAGCATGTTCAGGTGAAGGAAATGGGGAGATTCTGATCTAAGTATATAAACTTAAAAGTTATAAAATGAATAGGTTCTGGGGTCCAACGTATAGCAAGATAACTATACTTCACAATACTATATTGGATACTTGCATGCTAAGAGTAGATCTCCAATGTTCTCACCACACGCGCACACACAGGTAATTATGAGCTACTGCTATAGTGCATGCATGCTAAGTTGCTTCGGTCATGTCCAGCTCTTGTGACTCTATGGACCACAGACCACCAGGTTCCTCTGTCAATGGGCTTCTCCAGGAAAGAATACTGAAGCGGGTTGCCGTGCCATCCTCCAGGGAATCTTTCCAACCTAGGGACTGAACCCGCATTTGTTATGTCTAGCTGCACTGGCAGGCAGGCTGTTCACCGCCAGCACGACCTGCAAGCCCAACGCTATGCAGTAGTGGTAATCATTTTGCAATATATACATGTATCAAATCATGTTTTATACCTTAAACTTATACAATATTTATGTTGATTATATCTCAATAAAGCCAGAAATAATAAATCTGGCTTTATAATAATAAATACAATAATAAATTCTTGGCTAAAAGCTATAAAGTATGGTCTACTAAAATTTCATTACTTACCTTTTTGTCCTCTCTCATTTATTAGAAAACCTTACCTTTTGTAGTTTAAGGTAACTTACCTTTATCTTGATTTGATTTTCAACATTCACACTCAGGTTATTCAGTGCATTTAAAGCTTTTTCTTTAATACTCTGATTGGGATTGTTAATTTTGCTTCCAACGATTGGAATACCACCCAATTCACGAATAACGATCTAGGAGGAAAAAACAGAACCATGACTTCAATATGCAACCTCCCCTTTATTACATTCTTTGCATCTACAAATACAAATAAAAATTAATGACTCTTTAGAAATAATGTTCCCATATACAACCTCTAATTCCTATTTTTTTAAAAAGTTTACTACCCATAACTCTACAGCTTAAGAAAGTAACTGAAAATAAATTATTAATATATGTAATATTTAAACTATAGCATGGAGATATACAATGAAGATTTGTAGAGCTACTACAGTGATCTCAAAGTAATTTACAAACAAAATAATTTTACTTTGAAATAAGTTATCTCTCTCTTACAGAGCAGTTTGGAAATGCATTAAGATTTAGAACAAAACCAGTGTTTTGCTGAAATGAATACTTTGGAATACTAATCCCTCAAGATGTAAACAGATGTTCCGTTTTTACAAAGGAGATTTGGGACTTCGCTGGTGGTACAGTGGTTAAGAGACCACCTGCCAATGCGGGGGACACAGGCTCAGTCCCTGGTCGGGAAGATTCACATGCCATGGAGCAACTACAGCCGCATGCCACAACTCCTGGGCCCACATGCTGCAACTCCTGACGTCCGCGCGCCTAGAGCCTGTGCTCCTCAACAAGAGGGGCCACTGCAATGAAAAGCCCGTGTTCACAGCAAATAGAGAAAACCCGCGTGCAGCAACGAAGACCAAGTGCAACCAAAAGTCTCATTTAAAAAAGTAGGTTTCATAGATAAGTAAGTTTGAGAAACTCTGGTTATAACAAGAGTAAACATGTCTCTTCACTGTGATGCAATCCTATGGTCATGTGACTGGAATCTCCAAGAGCGGAGTATTGTATGTTGTACTTCTATAAAGTTTATCCAAAAAGAAGATCGTTTTTCAATTGTGGGAGTTGAGGAACTTATTAACATCCTGAAGAACTGAAGTTCCACAAAGTTTGGAAACGATGCCCAAATTTTCAAAGGAAAAATAAGCTGGGGATTTCTCACAGCCAACTGCAACACTAAATATTATGTGCCTTCATCTCAACATTGAAAGAGGCATAATGCTTCATTTCCTACAAGAAAAATAAGCTGAAAATGACTCCTGTCAGGTCAAAACATGCTGTTCTATCAAGAAAAGAGATAAAGAAGCTTTCCCTCTGCAATTTCAGGTTCTTCCTAAGGACCTGTGGTTACTAGGAGACAGTCTTAAAAAAAAACACAAAACTGTACCATAAAAGCAGATGAAAGCACCGTATCTGATGACAAGGGACAGCAACTCCTATTACCCAACAAAGTACGTGTTCACCAGTGGCTTCTCACCCACTCTGACTACAGTTTGTTTCAAAGGAATATAAAACTATGGCATCAGAAATACCCTCGATATAGGCATGCTAATAAGCTAGTCACCGTCTGTTATTTTTGTCTGCCTGGCAGCCCTCTTTCTACAGGGAGAGACACAGCACCTCCTCTGTCCCATACAGTTCCTGCGGGACTGCTGGTCACCTGTGTTCACACCCTCCCTGCTGTTTCTGCCTGCATGTGAGCCAGGACCCGCTAATCATGGCCCAGGCCAGCCCAACAATCGAGCCAAAGGGTTGGTACTTGATACTGGCAGAGTAACTCCACCTTTTAGATCATGAGGCTCAAACAAGAAAGCTTGAGAGGCCAGTGGCTTTCATTCCATCCCTGTGAAGAAAACCTCTTTGTGGCCAGAGAGACAAAAATCATTACACAAAAAGAAGTCGGGGCAAGCAGTCAAAAGACAGTGAGAGAGAGAGAGAGGTCTGATAATGCTTTCTGTAACCTTGATCTCTAGTCACACTTGTATCTCAAACCAAAGCTATCCTTGGACATCCAAGTTAACCGAGCTCAGTATTTTCCCTTTTCATTTTAAAATAACCTAAGTTGAGGTCTGTCACTTATAACAGAGATGTACATAATACACACATATTCCTTATATCTCCCTATAAATCTCTAGAGCTAACCTTGACATGATGGATAAAGATGGACTGAAATGAAGTATAAATTCAAAATTTTGCATTCATGCCAAGGTTAACACAGGGCATTAGCTGAAAATAATGACAAAAACTGTTTTACTCTTTCTCCACGGGAGGTTGGGGGGAAGTAGAAGCCATTTACATTTACACTGGTCCGTGGCTGTCAGAGTGTGGTCCAGGGAGCACCTGCTTCAGAACCATCCTTGTCAGCCCTTGTACAATGTAAAGCACGTACTTAAATGCCAGATGCTTCTGTTGCTCTACTGCAACCCTGCTGAGTTGTGAATAATTAAAAAGGCCATGCAATACTACTAAGTGCTGATTAGATACACTTATTACAAACATGATGCTGGTGACCAACCTCACAGATATACTAGGCTATGCTTTTCAGAAGTAAACAAACATTATTCTGTAGATATCCATAACCACACTATTTATAGATGAAAAACTTGAGGCTCTGGGAGGTTACGTAACTTATGAGAGTCACAATTACTGCCGGTGTGTGAGAATGGGAGGAGCGTGTTTAGAGACTAGGGTACTCACTTGGTTGGCCGAAAAGGCTGCATTGTTACCCAGAGTGACCAAAGCTCGTTCGATAATGACAGGATCCTCAGTCGATTCAAGCAGGTAAAGGAGTTTCTGAACTTGTTCAGCATTTAGGGTGTCATCATATGATCCACTGGTTAAGTCTTCTACATAAGAATAAAGTTATTTAAAGTTCATTTAAAATCAATATAAGACTTAAAAGACAAATCCTGAATCATATTCTGATGCCAAGCACCGTTTTGAGCACTTTATATACCTTAACTCATTTAATCGTCAAGTGATCTCTCAGAAGAAGATACTATTATGATTCTCAATTTACAGATGGAATACTAAGCCTTATAGGTATTAAGAAATTAGCCCATGGTCTTGGTACTTCTCTTTTCTTTTAGTAAGGCACTGCATGCCAATAGCATTTTCTGTTTCTTCTTTCTAAAAATCAGGTACACCCATCCAGTGGAGCACTTTCCACAGGCATAGCTTCATTAAGAAACAGAATTTGCATTTGGGAGACCTGCTCCGATCAGAGGCCAGAGGAAAAGCTATGCGAGGGACCCGATCATGCTGCCCGTGAGGTGATTTTGTTCAGTTTCTGTGAGCAAGGGTGACGACTGTGATGCTAGAAGAACAGTCCAACTGGGGGTGATGACAGAAGCTGTTGTTCTAAGGAAAAGGGCGGGCAGTTAAATGCTGGATCTGCTCAGGAAGTTTTGAAGTTTAAAGCTTGGACCTTTTAAAAAATTCTCTTTACAGAAATCTCCACAGGAAAACAGAAACCATTTGTATAATGCAGTCACTGTGTTATAAACATAGAACATGATTCTTTCCAAATCAAGCTACGAATACAGGCCAGACAGCACAAGTGTCCACAATATACTGCCCTCCGTGGAGTTGGGGCGGGGTGTAGCAATTTACAATAGGTGCTGCTGTATGATACCATAGCTGTGCTCATCTATATGCTGATGACTCCTCAATCCTAACCCCCAAGTTAGAACTCTATTTCCAGAGCTTAAATTATATAAATCAACTTACTAACTGGCACTTCAATTTAGGTACCTTAAAGACACCTCAAACTAACTGTACTCTATCCTGAATACATTGCCCTCCCACACAAATCTACTAGGCTTCAAAATCTCTACCTCACTGAATGAGACCACTATCTACCCGGTTTCCCAAACCAAGGGCATCTTCGCTTTATACTTCTCTCTCACCACCCATGATAATTCATCAAATCCTAAAAAATAAAATGTGTCTCAAATTATTAAATTTATCATCTTTGGATACTGGAATTACAAATGACTTATTTTCTACCCCGTGCTCATGAATTCTTTCTTGTTTTTTCTTTTTAATTTTTTTTTTTACAATAAACACATATTATTATATTAAAATAGAATATATTGCTTAAAGAGGAATCACAGACAAATATGAAGTAAATGTACAAGCTTAGATTATGAGAACCAAAAGGTGATCTGATGTCCTGAAGAAGCCAAATAAGAAATCAACTATTAGGAAAATCTAAAAGCCAAAGAGGGAGCAGATTCTCACTCCCATATCTTATAATCAGAACCTCTGGACCATGCTTTTACTCCTGAACCCACTACCCACCTCATCTACACCTTATACAATTATTTCACCCAAACAAGATTTGAAAATGTAAGTGAAAGAATGATAAAAACAAAGACTGTCATATGGAAAGACTTTTGGGGGTTCATCCAAAAGTGTTTTTACACACAAGAAAACTGAGATCAGGATCATTTAAGGATTTGCCTAACATCACACAGGAGTTAGTAGCAGAGACCAGAGAGACGAAAACACAAAGCTGCAGGCAACCCTAACCTCTTTTGGGTCTCAGTTTCCTCATATGTAAAATAAGGCTGGTCAAACACTACAATGATTCCAAAAGTCCCCATGCAGCCCTGAAGTTGTGTGATTTTATACATATACACAAGGCATAGAAAGGATACATTTAACTCATTCATACCTCCAAACTATTTCAAAGTCTACAACTTCCTCATACATTTTCCCACAAACCATTAAAAAGTTTTATAGGTATATAAATTATTAATGAATAGCCAAATAAAATTTTATAGAGAAAAGGGTAATTTTCTCTTGAAAGAAGGAGGTGTAATGTGGTAGTTAAAAGTAAGCCAAGGTTAAGTCTAGTTCAAATTCCAGCTAAGCTATTTACCAGCCGAGAGACATAACCTCTCCAAGCCTCAGTTTCTTCATCTATTCCAAGGGAGTTAAGAGTGCAAAGAAGAGGAAGACAACAGAATGGGAAAGACTGGAGATCTCTTCCAAAAAAATTGGAGTTATCAAGGGAACATTTCATAGAAGGATGGGCACGATAAAGAAGGGAAACAGTAAGGACCTAACAGAAGCAGAAGAGATTAAGAAGAGGTGGCAAGAATACACAGAAGAACTGTACAAAAAAGCTCTTAATGACCTGGATAACCACGATGGTGTGGTCACTTACCTAGAGCCAGACATCCTGGAGTGTGAAGGGAAGTGGAACTTAGGAAGCATTATTACAAATCAAGCTAGTGGAGGTGATGAAATTCCAGCTGAGCTATTTCAAATCCTATAAGATGATGCTGTTAAAATGCTGCACTCAATATGCCAGCAAATTTGGAAAACTCAGCAGTGGCCACAGGACTGGAAAAGGTTAGTTTTCATTCCAATTCCAAAGAAGGGCAGTAGCAAAGAATGTTCAGACTACCAGACAACTATACTTATTTTGCATGCTAGTAAGCTTATGCTCAAAATCCTTCAAGCCAGGCTTCAGCAGTACATGAACCGAGAACTTCCAGATGTACTCATTTCTAAAGCTGGGTTTAGAAAAGGCAGAAGAACAAGAGATCAAATTGCAAACATTCACTGGATCATAAAGAAAACATGAGAATTCAAAAAAAAAAAAATCTAACTTTTGCTTCATTGACTACGATAAAGCCTTTGGCTGTGTAGGATCACAACTGTGAAAAATTCTTAAAGAGATGGGAATACCAGACCACCTAACTGTCTCCTGAGAAACCTGTATTCAGGTCAAGAAGCAACAGTTAGAACCTTATATGGAACAATGGGCTGGTTCCAAATTGAGAAAGGAGTACAAAAAGGCTGTATACTGTCACCCTGTTTATTTAACTTCTATGCAGAGTACATCATGTGAAATGCCAGGCTGGATGAATCACAAACTGGAATTATAATTGTCTGGAGAAATATCAACAACCTCAAATACACAGATGATACCACACTAACAGCAGAAAGCAACGAGGAACTAGAGAGTCTCTTGATGAGGGTGAAAGAGGAGAGTGAAAAAGCTGGCTTAAAACTCAACATTCAAAAAACTAAGATCATGGCATCCAGTCCCATCACTTCATGGCAAATAGAAAAGAAAAAGTAGAAGCAGTGACAGATTTTATTTTTGGGGCTCCAAAATCACTGCAGATGGTGACTGCAGCCATGAAATTAAAAAGATGCTTGCTTCTTGGAAGGAAAGCTATAATAAACTTAGATAGCATATTAAAAAACAAAGAAATCACTTTGTCTACAAAGGTCTGTCTAGTCAAAGCTATGGTTTTTCCAGTAGTCATGTACAGATATGAGTGTTGGACCATAAAGAAGGCTGAGTGCCAAAGAAATGGTGCTTTTAAATTGTGGTGCTGCAGGAGACTCCTGAGAGTCTCTTGGACTGCAAGAAGATCAAACCAGTTAATCCTAAAGGAAATCAACCCTGAATATTCATTGGAAGTATTGATGCTGAAGCTCCAGTACTTAGGCCATCTGATGCAGAGAGTCGACTCATTAGAAAAGACCCTGATGCTGGGAAAGATTGAAAGCAAAAGAAGAGGGTGGCAGAGGATGAGATGGTTAAACAGCAACACCGACAAAATGGACATGAATCTGAGCAAACTCTGTGAGATGGTGAACCACAGAGTCCTGCAGGCCATGCAGTTGCAAAGAGTCAGACGTGACTTAGTGACTGAATAACAACAGTTATTCAGAGCATTTTTATGTCTCTTGATACATATCCAAGAGTGGAACTGCTGGATCATACGGTGGTCTCATTTTTAGTTTTATGAGGAAGTTCCATGCTGTTTTTGACAGTGGCTGCACCAATCTACACTCTCACTAACGGCGTATGATGATTCCCTTTTCTCACATCTTCACCAGCATGTTATTTATGGCCTTTTTGATGACAGCCATTCTGACAGGTGTGAGATGATATATCATTGTGGTTTTAATTGGCATCTAATAATTAGCAATGTAGAGTATCTTTTCATATGCTTGCTGCTCAATTAAGTGGGAGATGGGCTCAAATCAAGAAAATTATAAATGAAAAAGAAGTTAAAACTGATATCACAGAAATACAAAGGATCATAAGAAACTACTACAAGTTACTACATGCCAATAAAACGGACAACCTCTTGGAAAGGTACCCTGTCCCGAGACTCAGAAAATATGAACAGACCAATCACAAGTACTGAAATTGCAACTGTGATTAAAAAGCTCCCAAGAAACAAAAGTCCAGGACCAAATGGCTTCATAAGCAAATTCTACCAAGTGGGATTTATCCTAGGGATGCAACATTCCCAACATACACAAATCAATCAATGTGATACACCACTTCAACAAACTAATAAAGAACATTATGACCATCTCAATAGATGCAGAAGAAGCTTTTGACAAAATTCAATACCTGTTTGTGATTAAAAAAAAAAAAAAACAACTCTCTAGAAAGGGGGCAGAGAGAGAAACTCCCCCACACATATATATTTAGGATGGGCTCACTTATGTCTGACTCTGCAACCCCATGGACTACAGCCCACCCAGCTCCTCTGTCCATGGAATTTTCCAGGCAAGAATACTGGAGTGGGTTGCCATTTCCTACTCCAGGGGATCTTCCCGACCTAGGGATCGAACCTGAGTCTCTTCTGTCTCTGGCATTGGCAGGTGGGTTCCTTACCACTGTACCACCTGGGAAGCCCAGCATAATAAAGGCCACATGTGACAAATTCACAGTAAACATCATTCTCAATGGTGAAAAGCAAAGGCACTTCCTTTAAGGTCAGGAACCACACAAAGATATCCACTCTCATCACTATTATTCAAATGACTTATAAAGGCATATCCATGGGCAATCAGAGAAGAAAAAGAAAGAAAAGGAATCCAAAGAGGAAGAGAAGAAGTAAAATTCACTGTTTGCCGATGACATGATACTATACTTTGGAATTCCTAAAGACGTTACCAGAAAACTACTAAAGCTCATCAATGAATTTGGTTAAGTTTCAGGATACAAAATTAAAAAACGGAAATGTGTCACACTTCTATACACTAGCAAAGAAAGATCAGAACAACAAATTAAGGAAAAAATGCCATTTGCCTTCATATCACAAAGAATAAAATACCAAGAAACAAACCTACCTGAGGAGATAAAAGACCTGTACTTTGAAAAGTATAAGACTGATAAAAGATACTGAAGATAACACAAACAGATGGAAAGATAAACCAGGTTCCTGGGTTGGACGAATCAGTATCATTAAAATGACTATACTAAGCCAAGCAATCTACCAATTAAATCCAACACCTATCAAACTACCAATGGCATTTTTCACAGAATTAGAACAAAATTTTTTTTACAATTTGTATGGAAACACAGAAGACCCTAAATAGTCAAACTAATCTTGAGAAAGAAAAAAATGGAGCTGGAAGCATCAAGTTTCTTGACTTCAGACTATACTACAATGCTAGAGTCATCAAAACAATGTTATTGGCACAAAAGCAGAAATACAGATCAATGGAACAGGATAAAACTCCAGTGATAAACCCATGCACTGATGTGCTGTGTTTTGCTTAGTTGCTCAGTCATGTCTGACTCTTTGCAACTCCATGGACTGTAGCCCAGCAGACTCCTCAGTCCATGGGGATTCTCCAGGCAAGAATACTGGAGTGGGATGCCATGCCCTCCTCCAGGGGATCGTTCCAACCCAGGGATCGAACCCAGGTCTCCCACATTGCCGGCAGATTCTTTACCGTCTGAGCCACCAGGGAAGCCCCATGCACCAATGGTCAACTACAAAAGGGGGGCAACAATGTACAATAGAGAGAAAACAGTGTCTCTTTGACATGGGGTGCTGGGCACACTGGACAGCAACATGTTAAAGGATGAAATCAGAACACTCCCTAACACCATGCACAAAAATAAACTCAAAATCTAAATGTAAGTCCAGATACTATAAAACCTAAGAGGAAAATCTAGGTAGAATTCTCTCTGATACCTATTGCAGCAATATTATTTTTGAATCACCTCCTAGAGTAATGAAAGTAAAAACAAAAATAAAACCATCAAGAAAACAAAAAGACAACCCACAGAATAGGAGAAAATACTTGAAAACTAAGCAACTGACAAGGGGTTAGTCTCCAAAATATACAAACAGCTCATGCAGCTCAGTATTTAAAAAAAGAAAAAACCTAACCAAAAAAATGGGTGGAGGATCTAAATAGACATTTCTCCAAAGATATACAGATGGCCGAAAAGCACATAAAAAGATACTCAACATCACTAATTATTAGAGAAATACAAATCAAAACTACGTGGAAGTGTCACCTCACTCTTGTCAGAATGGCCATCATCAAAAAATCTACAAACAAAAATGCTGCAGAGGGTTTGGAGAAAAGGGCCTCGTCCTATACACTGTTGGTGGGAATGCAAATCGGTACAACCACTGTGGAGAACAGAATGGAGGCTCCTTAAAAGACTAAAAATACTGCTACCATATGATCTAGCATGCCCACTCCTGGGTATATATCTGCAGAAAGTAATTCAAAAAGGTATGTGTACCCCACTGTTCACTGCAGCACTATTTACAATAGCCAAGACATGGAAGTAACCAAAATGCCCATCCACAAAGGAATAGAAAAAGATGTGGTACATACATACAATGGAATATTACTTAGCTATCAAAGAGAATGAAATAATGCCATTTGCACTAACATTTCTTTGGATGACCTAGAGATGATCATTCTGAAACCGTGTACAAGCCCGTGTCCTCGTCTTTTGAAGTAAAATGCTTACTCAACAGTTAATGATTGGGAAATGGGAAGAAGAAACAAAGAACAGCTGTTGGGCTAAGGAACTGCTAACAATTAAGACTATAATCCTGCCACATAACAGAATCACCAAACTCCCAGTTCCTTGAAAGATACAGATAAAGGCCTGACACACATTCCCACTGTTTTTACAGAAAGCAGATGGAGACTGCTGACCACAAGAACACACACCCTAGACTGTGTTCTTGGCAGAGCCAGGAAAATTAAAAAAAAAAAAAAAAAAAATCAAACTTATGGTTACCAAAGGGGAAAGGCAGGGAGAAGGGATAAACTAGGAGACTGGAATTAACACACTACTATATATAAAATAGGTGCTCAACAATGATCTACTGTGTAGCATAGGGAACTCAATATTTTGTAATAACCTAGATAGGAAAAGAATCTGAAAAAGAAGGGATATATGTATAACGGCATCACTTTGCTGTACACCTGAAACTAACACATACTGTGAATCAACTATACTCCAACATAAAAAAAATAAATTAAAAAACATCTTATAAAGCTGATTTGGTGGTGCTGAACTCAGCTTTTGCTTGTTTCTAAAATTTTCGTTCTTTCCATCAAATCTGAGCAACAGCCTTGCCAAGTAGGTTTTTCCTTTTCATGACTTTATATATATTGTCCCACTTCCCTCTGGTACGCAGAGTTTGTGCTGAAAAGTTAGCTGATAAACATACTCGAATTTGCTTGCATGGAACTTGATGCTTTTCCCTTGGGGCTTTTAATATTCTCTCTTTATCTTACTTTTTGCTATTTTAATTACAGTGTGTCTTGGTGTGATCCTCTTTCAGTTCAGTTCATCACTCAGTTGTGTCCAACTCTGCAGCCCCATGGACTGCAGCACACCAGGCCTCCCTGTCCATCACCAACTCCCAGAGTTTACCCAAACTCATGTCCATTGAGTCGGTGATGCCATCCAAGCATCTCATCCTCTGTTGTCCCCTTCTCCTCCTGCCCCCCAATCTTTTCCAGCATCAGGGTCTTTACAAATAAGTCAGTTCTTCGCATCAGGTGGCTAAAGTACTGGAGTTTCAGCTTCAACATCAGTCCTTCCAATGGACACCCAGGACTGATCTCCTTTGGGTGATCCTGTTAAGAAGTCTCTCTGCTTCCCGGACTTGGACGTCTGTTTCCTTTCCCAGGTTAGGAGGGATTTCAACTATTATGTCTTCAAATATGTTCTTTGCCCCTTTCTCTTTTTCTCCTTCCAGGACACCATGATTGAGGGGTGCCCAACCTTGGGGATCTAATGCCTGATGATCTCAGGTGAAGCTGATGCAATAACAGAAATAAAGTGCACAATAAGTGTAATGTGCCTGGATTATCCCAAAACCACCAACTGCCCATATTCATGAAAAACTGTCTTCTATGAAACTGGTCCCTGGTGCCAAAAAGTTTGGGGACTGTTGCCATAATGTGAATATTAGTATGCTTAATGTTGTCCCAGAGGTCTCTCAAACTACTTTTTTTTTCCCCTGTTCAGCTTCAATAATTGCCACTATATTGTCTTCCAGCTCACTATTCTACTGTTTTTTTGTAGTATATTTTTAAAATCAGTTATTGTCTTTTTCAGCTCTGTTTGGGTCTTCTTTACATCTTCTAATTTGCTAAACTTCTCACTGTACTCATCCATTCTTCTCCCGAGTTCTTTAATCATCTTTATCATTATTTCAGACACTTTATTGGGCAGACTGCCTATTTCCACTTCATTTAGTCCTTCTGGGATTTTATCTTGTTTCTTCTTTGGAATATGTTCCTTTGTCACATTTTTGCCTGATTCATTGTCTTTATTTCTATTTATCTGGTATGCTGGTTACGTTTTTGACCTTGGAGAAACCGTCTTATGTAGGAGACACCCTATGGGTTCCAACAGCATACTCCTTCTGGTCACCAGTTATAATCCCTAGGGGTGCTCCCTCCATGGCGGGGCATGGGTTCTTCCGTTGTGGAGGGCTGACTACTCTGGTGGTCTGGCAGGTGCGGCGGACCCTTCGTCCAGTTGGTTGCCAGGGCCGTAAGATAGCTGGCTGCAAAACTCTGGGAGTCCCAGGCCTAGTGCTGGCTCACTGGTGGGAAGAGCTTGGTTCTGGGATAAGTGACCACAGGGCTGGGGTTCCCAGATCTAATGCTGGTCTTCTGGTGGGTGGAGTTATTTCTGGAGTGGCTGCCTAAGAAGTCCAAAGTATCTGGCAGCTGGTGGGTGGAGTTCAGGCCCCAAGCTACCGCTGGCTCACTTATGAGTGAATGCAGGGTCTTGGGGTTCCCAAAGTTGGTGTCAGCCCACTGGTGGGTGTCTGCTTGAATTTATAATAAAAATCACATTTTACTTTTTCAGTAAAGAAATATAAGCCTTAAAAGTCTAAAAAGTTTATAGGATGGTGATGATCAAATATCCAGCATTTCAACTGATTATTTTTTGAATTGCTATTATATTGGTGAGGCAGTCAGGTATGTATGTCCCAGTTCTCCACTTAGCTTTATACTAATAAGACAGTGAAAGAATTTTAGGTTCAGTAGTTCACCATCTCTTCAAGTAAACTGAGGAGACATTACAATTCTCAAAGAAAAGTGACTACCAAATAATAACATTATAGTAAGACAAATTTCAAGATAATTGTCACCATACAGAATCATTCCAATCAGGAACATAATATGTTTTTTCCCTTTATAGACTCTATGTCCTTCATAAAAATTATCTTCGTATAGGCTTCTTGCTAGATGTGTTCCTAGTTTTTAAAGATTTTATATATCATAAAATCTTTTCAATTATATTTTGAATTAGTTACTGCTTATATACAAAAAGCTATAGGGTATATTTATCTTGCATTCACATTACTTTATTCAACTCTTCTTGTTTCTAAAGTTATTCAGCTTATTCTCTTAGGTTTTTCCAAATAAATCATTATGTCATTTACTAATTATACTTTTGCCTCCTTTCTAATATTCATTCAGTTTTTCCTTTCTTACCAAGCTGCCAAAGACTCCAGGACAATGCTGAATAACAGCTGTGATATCAGGTATCCTTCTCCTGTTCTGTTTGTTTGTTTATTTTTGGCCATGTAGCATGTGGGATCTCAAAGCTCCCTGACCAGGGATCAAACCTGTGCCCCCTACAGTGGAAGTGTGGAGCCTTAACCACTGGACCACCAGTAAAGTCCCATACTTCTCTTGTTCTTGAATTTAATAAGGATGCTAGCAGTGTTTCACCATGAAATAGAATGTTTGCTTTTGGTTTTTGATGGATGTTCCTCAACAACTTAAGAATATTTCCTTCTATTTATTCCTAACTTGCTGTTTTTATTAGAAATAATGATATTCAAATGTCTCTCTCTCTTTTTATTTCTTCTTGGCTATGCCACATAGCTTGTAGGATCTTAGTTCCCTGACCAGGGATCAAATCCAGGCCCTAGGCAGTGAGAGTACAGAGCTGTAACCAATGGACCACCAGGGAATTCCCTTTCAAATATCTTTCTAACGCAACTTAAAAAAAAATTGAAGTATAGCTGATTTACAAGGTTGTATCAAATGGCTTTCTAATTATGAGGTCATTATGTGCTCTTGCTTTTAATCTATTTATGCAAAAAATTACATCAATCTATTTCCCAATTTGGATCCTCCCTTTACGTCAATTTGGTCTCCGAAGGAATATTATTACCTTAATCATGTAATAGGTTTAATTTGTTAGTATTTTATTTAGTATCTGTATATCTTTATTCACAATTGAAACAGATTTACAGTCTTTTCATGCTATTCTTGTCAGGTTGGGGATCAGGTTGTTGAATGAATTGGGACTATTTCCATCTCTTTCAAGCTCTCAGTGTTAGAAAAGGAATTACATTTTTCTTAAAGTTTAAGACAAAACAAAAGACCACTTGGTTCTTGTTCAAGATAGTCACATAGAAGAGCTTGAACTCACCTCCTATGTGGACACACCAAATCTTTAGCTACATACGAAACAACTGCCTGTGAAAATCTTGAAACTAAGCGATTCCCATACACTGGGAAATGGGTAGGAAAGGCCACCATCAACCCCACGCCTGGTTCAGGGACACACAACTGGGAAGGAACTGACAACTCCCAGCTTCCCCCTGAAGAGCAAGGGGTTTAGGGTCCCCATCTTGTGTTCCAACTTTTAAGACTTCCGCCTGAGAGATGGGTCCCCCAAAACATCTAGCTTTGAAAGTTAACAGGGCCTGCACTCACAACACTCACAAGGCTGTAGTGAATTCAGAGAGAGTAACCTAAAGGGTTTCCACAGAATCATCATGGCTGACCCCCAAGGACACAGTACAGGCAAAAGACTGAAACCAACATTTTCAATGAAAGAAACCAAGAGCAAGGCTCTCTGGAGACGGGGAGAACAGACAGGTGCCATCTTTGCATTCTCTCCCTGTCTTGCTGTAGGTCATTGGTATTTCCCAGAAAGGAGTTTGTGTATGCCTCTGGTTTGGAGCTGCCACCCAAGGGACACCCCTTGATCACCTGGCTCTGGTGGTCAGTGGGGCTTATGTTCACAGATTCAATAAGACAGTAGCAAACAAGGAAACGGTACTTAGCTGGCTGCCATTCCACAGCTTAGTAAAGAAGATACAGACAGAAACACCCATCTCCCAGACTCCCCCCAAAAGAAGCACATTTGCATACTTTAAAAGTTGCTACCTTAGGGTCTGGCTTCCAATCAATCTTCATTTGGGGGTTTACTGAGAATCTCTTCTTGGGACACTGACAGCTCTTGGCACATCATCAAATACTAGGAGCTAATAAAAATAAAGCAGGTTGTTTGGACAATCACAAGTTCTGAGAAACAGCTAAGAGCTGGGGCAAGATTGAACAATAAGGTTCACCTACACAAGACCTTCAAAATGGGAAAGGTGGTTGTTTCAATCTAATACATAGAAACCAACAGAGAATCAAGCCAAATGAAGAAACAGATGAATATCTTCCAGAGGAAAGAACAAACTAAAACATCAGAAAAAATCTTAACAAAATGCAGGTAAGTAATTGACCTGATCGAGAGTTCAAAGTAATGGTCATAAAGATACATACCAAACTTGGGAGAATGAATGAACACAACAAGAACTTCCACAGAGGGAAAGGAAATATAAAAAAGGACTAAATAAAAGAGTTTACTTATGGCTGATTCACAATGTTGTATGGCAGAAACCAACACAACATTGAAAAATAATTATCCTCCAATTTAAAATAAAGTTTTAAAGAAGCCGCAGAGCTGAAGAATACAATAAATGAAGTGAAAAAGAAGCTAGAGGGGTTCAACAGCACACTAGATGAAGTAAAAAAAGGATCCTGGAACTCTAAATGCAGTGAAACTCATCCAATCTGAACGGAAAAATGAAAAAAGAATAAAGAAGAAGTGAAGATTTGCAGCCAAAGATGGAGAAGCTCTATACAGTCAGCAAAAACAAGACCAGGAGCTGACTGTGGCTCAGACCATGAACTCCTTATTGCCAAATTCAGACTTAAATTGAAGAAAGTAGGGAAAACCACTAGACCATTCAGGTATGACCTAAATCAAATCCCTTATGATTATACAGTGGAAGTGAGAAATAGATTTAAGGGCCTAGATCTGATAGATACAGTGCCCAATGAACTATGGAATAAGGTTCGTGACATTGTACAGGAGACAGGGATCAAGACCATCCCCATGGAAAAGAAATGCAAAAAAGCAAAATGGCTGTCTGGGGAGGCCTTACAAATAGCTGTGAAAAGAAGAGAAGCGAAAAGCAAAGCAGAATGGGGAACACATGTATACCTGTGGTGGATTCATTTTGATGTTTGGCAAAACTAATACAATTATGTAAAGTTTAAAAATAAAATAAAATTAAAAAAAAAAAAAAGCATTCAACAACAAAAAAAAAAGAAAAGCAAAGCAGAAAAGGAAAGATATAAACATCTGAATGCAGAGTTCCAAAGAACAGCAAGAAGAGATAAGAAAGCCTTCTTCAGCGATCAATGCAAAGAAATAGAGGAAAATAACAGAATGGGAAAGATAGGGATCTCTTCAAGAAAATCAGAGATACCAAGGGAATATTTCATGCAAAGATGGGCTCGATAAAGGACAGAAATGGTATGGACCTAACAGAAGCAGAAGACATTAGGAAGAGATGGCAAGAATACACAGAAGAACTGTACAAAAAAGATCTTCACGACCCAGATAATCACCATGGTGTGATCACTGACCTACAGCCAGACATCCTGGAATGTGAAGTCAAGTGGGCCTTAGAAAGCATCACTATGAACAAAGCTAGTGGAGGTGATGGAATTCCAGTTGAGCTATTCCAAATCCTGAAAGATGATGCTGTGAAAGTGCTGCACTCAATATACCAGCAAATTTGGAAAACTCAGCAGTGGCCACAGGACTGGAAAAGGTCCGTTTTCATTCCAATCCCAAAGAAAGGCAATGCCAAAGAATGCTCAAACTACCACACATTGCACTCATCTCACACGCTAGTAAAGTAATGCTCAAAATTCTCCAAGCCAGGCTTCAGCAATATGTGAACTGTGAACTTCCTGATGTTCAAGCTGTTTTTAGAAAAAGCAGAGGAACCAGAGATCAAATTGCCAACATCCGCTGGATCATGGAAAAAGCAAGAGAGTTCCAGAAAAACATCTATTTCTGCTTTATTGACTATGCCAAAGCCTTTGACTGTGTGGATCACAATAAACTGTAGAAAATTCTGCAAGAGATGGGAATACCAGACCACCTGATCTGCCTCTTGAGAAATTTGTATGCAAGTCAGGAAGCAACAGTTAGAACTGGACATGGAACAACAGACTGGTTCCAAATAGGAAAAGGAATATGTCAAGGCTGTATATTATCACCCTGTTTATTTAACTTATATGCAGAGTACATCATGAGAAACGCTGGACTGGAAGAAACACAAGCTGGAATCAAGATTGTTGGGAGAAATATCAATAACCTCAGATATGCAGATGACACCACCCTTATGGCAGAAAGTGAAGAGGAACTCAAAAGCCTCTTGATGAAAGTGAAAGTGGAGAGTGAAAAAGTTGGCTTAAAGCTCAACATTCAGAAAACGAAGATCATGGCATCTGGTCCCATCACTTCATGGGAAATAGATGGGGAAACAGTGTCAGACTTTATTTTTCTGGGCTGCAAAATCACTGTAGATGGTGACTGCAGCCATGAAATTAAAAGATGCTTACTCCTTGAAAGGAAAGTTATGACCAACCTAGATAGCATATTCAAAGCAGAGACATTACTTTGCCAACAAAGGTTCGTCTAGTCAAGGCTATGGTTTTTCCTGTGGTCATGTATGGATGTGAGAGTTGGACTGTGAAGAAGGCTGAGCACCGAAGAATTGATGCTTTTGAACTGTGGTGTTGGAGAAGACTCTTGAGAGTCCCTTGGACTGCAAGGAGATCCAACCAGTCCATTCTGAAGGAGATCAGCCCTGGGATTTCTTTGGAAGGAATGATGCTAAAGCTGAAACTCCAGTACTTTGGCCACCTCATGCGAAGAGTTGACTCATTGGAAGAGACTCTGATGCTGGGAGGGATCGGGGGCAGGAGGAGAAGGGGACGACAGAGGATGAGATGGCTGGATGGCATCACTGACTCGATGGACGTGAGTCTGAGTGAACTCCGGGAGTTGGTGAGGGACAGGAAGGCCTGGCGTGCTGCGATTCATGGGGTCGCGAAGAGTTGGACACGACTGAGCGACTGATCTGATCTGATCTGATCTGAAGATAACATCAAGTGGATCAACATTTACTTTACAGGGATCCCAAAGGGGAGAAAGAGGCAGAATATTTATTTGAAGAAATAATGGGTAAAAACTTCCCTAACCCGGGGAAGGAAAACCAGATCCATAAAGCAGAGAGTTACAAACAGGAAGAACATGAGAGAACCACAAGACACATTATAATTAAAACACAAAAATTAAGAGGTGGGGGATAATTTTAAAAGCAGTAAGAGAAAAACAACTTGTTACATCCAAGGAAAACCCCCACTAGAATATCAGCAGACTTTTCAGCAGAAACCTTGCAGGCCAGAAGGGAGGAGCGTCACATATTCAAAATGCTTAAAGAACTGTCAACTAAGAATACTGTATCCAGTAAAGCTGCCCTGCATAAAGGAGAGTTAAAGGATTTTCCAGACAAGCAAACACTGAAGGAATTCAGCACCACTACACTGGCCTTTCCTGTGTGCTTAGTCACTAAGCCCTGTCCAACTCTTTGGGGCAGCCTGCCAGGCTCTTCTGTCCACGGGATTCTCCAGGCAAGAATATTAGAGTGGACAGCCATTCCCTTCTCCAGGGGATCTTCCCAACCCAGGAATTTCAAACCAAGGTCTCTGTATTGCAGGCAAATTCTTTACCTTCTGAGCCACCAGGGAAGTCTTTGTTAAGGGATACACAAAATAAAGAGATGCAAACTGTGGCATCAAAAACACAAAAGCATGTGTGTTGCAGGTGGGGAGAGTAACAATGCAGAGCTTTAGAATGCATACATCAAACTGAGTTGTTATCAATTTACAAAAGACTGCTATAACCACTACATGTGAAAGTCGCTCAGTGAGTCATGAGGTTGACTCTTTGCAACCTCATGGACTATACAGTCCATGGACTTCTCCAGGCAAGAATACGGGAGTAGGAGCCTCTCTCTTCTCCAGGGGATCTTTCCAACTCAGAAATTGAATCCAGGTTTCCAGCGTTGCAGATGGATTCTTTACCAGCTAAGTCACAAGGGAAGCCCAAGAATACTGGAGTGGGTAGCTTTTCCCTTCTCCAGTGGATCTTCCTGACCCAGGAATCAAATCGGGGTTTCCTGCATTGCAGGTGGATTCTTTACCAACTGAGCATCAGGGAAGCCCCAAAACTACCACAGGAAACTATCAAATCATAAAGGAAAACGGCTGCCTGGGGAGGCCTTACAAATAGCTGTGAAAAGAAGAGAAGCGAAAAGCAAAGGAGAAAAGGAAAGATATTCCCATTTGAAGGCAGAGTTCCAAAGAATAGCAAGGAGAGATGAGAAAGCCTTTCTCAGCGATCAATGCAAAGAAACAGAGGAAAATAACAGAATGGGAAAGACTAGAGATCTCTTCAAGAAAATTAGAGATACCAAGGGAACATTTCATGCAAAGATGGGCTCGATAAAGGACAGAAATGGTATGGACCTAACAGAAGAAGAGGTGGCAAGAATATACAGAAGAACTGTACAAAAAAGATCTTCACGACCCAGATAATCACCATGGTGTGATCACTGACCTAGAGTCAGACATCCTGGAATGTGAAGTCAAGTGGGCCTTAGAAAGCATCACTACGAACAAAGCTAGTGGAGGTGATAGAATTCCAGTTGAGCTATTCCAAATCCTAAAAGATGATGCTGTGAAAGTGCTGCATTCAATATGCCAGCAAATTTGGAAAACTCAGCAGTGGCCACAGGACTGGAAAAGGTCAGTTTTCATTCCGATCCCAAAGAAAGGCAATGCCAAAGAATGCTCAAACTACCACACATTGCACTCATCTCACACGCTAGTAAAGTAATGCGCAAAATTCTCCAAGCCAGGCCGTGAACTTCCAGATGTTCAAGCTGTTTTTAGAAAAAGCAGAGGAACCAGAGATCAAATTGCCAACATCCGCTGGATCATGGAAAAAGCAAGAGAGTTCCAGAAAAACATCTATTTCTGCTTTATTGACTATGCCAAAGCCTTTGACTGTGTGGATCACAATAAACTGTGGAAAATTCTGAAAGAGATGGGAGTACCAGACCACGTGATCTGCCTCTTGAGAAACCTATATGCAGGTCAGGAAGCAACAGTTAGAACTGGACATGGAACAACAGACTGGTTCCAAATAGGAAAAGGAGTACGTCAAGGCTGTATATTATCACCCTGTTTATTTAACTTCTATGCAGAGTACATCATGAGAAACGCTGGGCTGGAGGAAGCACAAGCTGGAATCAAGATTGCTGGGAGAAATATCAATAACCTCAGATATGCAGATGACACCACCCTTATGGCAGAAAGTGAAGAGGAACTCAAAAGCCTCTTGATGAAAGTGAAAGAGGAGAGTGAAAAAGTTGGCTTAAAGCTCAACATTCAGAAAACGAAGATCATGGCATCTGATCCCATCACTTCATGGGAAATAGATGGGAAACAGTGGAAATAGTGTCAGACTTTATTTTTTGGGCTCCAAAATCACTGCAGATGGTGACTGCAGCCATGAAATTAAAAGACGCTTACTCCTTGGAAGGAAAGTTATAACCAACCTAGATAGTATATTCAAAAGCAGAGATATTACTTTGCCAACAAAGGTTCGTCTAGTCAAGGCTATGGTTTTTCCAGTGGTCATGTATGGATGTGAGAGTTGGACTGTGTAGAAAGCTGAGTGCCAAAGAATTGATGCTTTTGAACTGTGGTGTTGGAGAAGACTCTTGAGAGTCCCTTGGACTGCAAGGAGATCCAACCAGTCCATCCTAAAGGAGACCAGTCCTGGGTGTTCATTGGAAGGACTGATGCTGAGGCTGAAACTCTAATACTTTGGCTACCTCATGCAAAGAGTTGACTCATTGGAAAAGACCCTGATGCTGGGAGGGATTGGGGGCAGGAGGAGAAAGGGACAACAGAGGATGAGATGGCTGGATGGCATCACCGACTCGATGCACACGAGTTTGGATGAACTCTGGTAGTTGGTGAGGGACAGGGAGGCCTGGCATGCTGCGATTCATGGGGTCGCAGAGTCGGACACGTTGAGCGACTGAACTGAAAGGAAAATAACAGAAGAAGAAAGGAACAAAGGAATTACCTCCTTTTGGGTTTTTATAGAAACTCCTTTACATTAGCACAATTGATTAAACTGTTGGATACCGGTGACAGATTCAACCTCCAGCCCCTCTCACCAGCCCAGAGGTCAGGGGAAAGTGGGACTGAACGTTCCAAGCTTCTAATCATCAAGTTGGCTCCACTAGCAATCAGCCCCCAACCTTCAATGCTTTCCAAAAGTCACCTCGTCAACATTAAAAAATCACGTTTTCCTCTCACATCACTTAGGAAATTCCAAGGGTTTTATTAGGAACTCTGTGCCAGAGACAGATATAAAGACCAAATATTTTGTTGTCATTTAGTCGCTAAGTTGTGTCTGACTCCTTTGCAATCCCATGGACTGTAGTCCACCAGCTCTCTCCACGGGATTTCCCAGGCAAGAATACTGGAGTGGGCTGCCACTTCCCTCTCCAGGGAATCTTACTGATCAAGAGGTTGAACCTGCATCTTCTGCTTGACAGGCAGATTCCTTACCGCAGAGCCACCTGGGAAGCCCAAAGACCAAACACACATTTCTAATTATAAATCACAATATTACAGAAACTATATGTTGTGTACAAGAGATTCACTTCAGTTTTAAATATTCAAAGACTAGACTGAAGTGAAGGTATGAAAAAGATATTCCATGCAAACAGAAATAATAAAATAGCAGGGGCAGACATACTTATCAGACAAAACAGATTTAAGACAAATTCTATAATAAGACATAAAGAAGGTCATCATATTATGATAAAGGATTTGAACCAATGAGAGCATATAACATATGTAAATGTTTATATACCAAACACAGGAGCAATAAATTAACAAATCTGAAGTGAGAAATAGGTGGCAATACAATAACAGTAGTGGAATCAAAACCCTACTTTTGTCAATGGACAGGCCATCAAGACAGAAAATCAATGAGGAAACACTGGACACATTATACCAAATGAACTTAATATTTACAGAACATTCCATTCAAAAGCAGCAGAATACAAACTCTTCTCAATCACATGTGGAACATTCTCCAGGACAGTTTACATGTTAGGCTACAAAACAAGTCTTAATAAATTTAAGAAGACTGAAACAGTACTAACAATTTTTTTTATGACCACAACCAGAGAAAAGATGGCGGAGTAAAAGGACGTGTGCCCATCTTCTCCTGTGAGAACACCAAAAGAACAACTAGCTGTTGAACAACCACTGACAGGATACTGGAATTCACCAAAAAAAACACAAATATCCCGTGTCCTAGGACAAAGGTGAAGCTTCAATGAGATGGTAGGAGGGATGTAATCATGTCAAAATCAAATCCCATACTGCAGGTTGCTGCTGCTACTGCTAAGTCGCTTCAGTCGTGTCCGACCCTGTGCGACCCCATAGATGGCAGCCCACCAGGCTCCCCCGTCCCTGGGCTTCTCCAGGCAAGAACACTGGAGTAGGGTGCCATTGCCTTCTCCAATACTGCAGGTAGGCGACCCCCAAACTGGAGAATAATACCAAAGAAGTTTTCGCACTGCTGTGAAGGTTCTAGGTCTCACATCAGGCTTGCTAACTGGGATCCAGCAAAGGGAATCCCCAGGGAAACTGACTTTGAAGGAGAGCAGGATTTGATTATAGAACTTCCACAGGACTGGGGCAGAGAGACTCTTGCAGGGCACAGACAAAATCTTGTGCATGCCAGAAAGAAGTGGTGACCCCACAAGAGACTGTGTCAGACTGTGCCTGTGAGTGTCTGAGGGTCTCCTGCAGAGGCGTGCCTCAGAAGTGGCCTCAGGTGGAAGTAGCCTCCGCCAGGGATAGGGTCACTGGTGGCAGCAGTCCACGGAGGTGCGTGTCGGCATAAGTCCTTTTGGAAGGTTGCTAGTCAGCCCTACTGTAGAGACTGTAGACTCCAGGCCTGGGTTGCCTCAGGACAAACAACTAACTGGGAGGAAGCACAGCCATATCCATCAGCAGAAAATTGAAATAAAGATTTACTGGGCATGGACCTACCCAAGAGAGCAAGAGCCAGTTCTCCCCACGGCTGGTCCCTGCCTCAGGAAGCCTGCATAAGCCTCTTATCCTTAGCCATCAGAGGGCAGACAGAAGAAGCAAGAACTATAATCGAACACAGTCTTCAGAATGAAAACTACAATCACAGAAAGCTAACCAAAATGATTACACTGATCATAGGCTTGTGTAACTCAATGACGCTAAGAGCCATGCCATGCAGGGCCACCCAAGACAGACGGGTCACAGTGGAGAGTTCTCACAAAATGTGGTTCACTGGAGAAGGGAATGGCAAACCACTTCAGTATTCTTGCCTCAAGAATCCCATGAACAGCATGAAAAGTCAAAAAAATCCCACAGTGGAAGACCGAGCCCCCCACATCTGTGGGTGTCCAATATGCTACTGGGAAAGAAAGCAGAAATAGCTCCAGAAAGAATGCAGAGGCTGGGCCAAAGCAGAAACAATGCTCAGCTGTGGATGTGTCTGGTGGTGAAAGTAAAGTCTGAGCTGTAAAGAACAATATTGCATAGGAACCTGGAATGTTAGGTCTATAAATCAAGGTAAATTGGATGTTGTCAAGCAGAAGGTGGCAAGAGTAAACATCAACATGTTAGGAATCAATGAACTAAAATGCACAGGGATGGGCAAATTTAATTCAGATGACTATTATATCTACTACTGTGGGCAAGAATCCCTTCCCTCATGGTCAACAAGAGTTCAAAATGCAGTACTTGGGTGCAATGCCAAAAAAGACAGAATGACCCCTGTTTGTTTCAAAGGCAAACCATTCAACAGCACACTACCCAAATCTATGCCCCAATCACTGATGCTGAAGAAGTTGATGTCAAGGTTCTATGAAGACCTACAAGACTTTCTAGAACTAACACCAAAAAAAGATGTCCTTTCATCATAGGGGATTGGAATGCAAAAGTAGGAAGTCAAAAGATGCCTGGGGTAACAGGCAAGTTTGACCTTGGGAAAACAAAATGAAGCAGGGCAAAGGCTAACAGAGCTTTGCCAAGAGGACACACTGGTCATAACATACACCCTCTTCCAACAACACAAGAGATGACTCTACACGTGGACATAACCAGATGGTCAATACCGAAATCAGACTGATTATATTCTTTGCAGCCGAATTGGAGACGCTCAGAAAATCAGCTTCTTATTGTAAAATTCTAGCTTAAATTAAAGAAAGTAGAGAAAACCATTAGACCATTCAAGTATGACCTACATCATATTCCTCATGATTATATAGTGGAGGTGATGAATAGATGCAAGGGATTATATCTGGTAGACAGAGTGCCTGAAGAACTATGGACAGAGGTTAGTAACACTACAGGAGGTGGTGACCAAACCATTCCCAAGAAAAAGAAATGCAAGAAGGCAAAGTGGGTGTCTGAGAAAACCTTACAAATAGCTGAGAAAACAAGAGAAAGGCAGAGGAGAAAGGAAAAGATATATCCAACTGAATAGAGTTCCAGAGAATAGCCAAGGAGAGTTACAAAAGCCTTCTTAAGAGAATAATACAAAGAAAGAGAGGAAAACAATAGAATGAGAAAGACTAGAGGTCTCCTCAAGAAAACTGGAGATATCAAGGCAACATTTCACACAAAGATGGGCACAATAAAGGACAGAAACAACAAGGACCTAACAGAAGAGGAGGAGACTAAGAAGAAGTGGCAAGAATACACAGAACTGTACAAAAGCAGGTCTTAATGACCCAGATAACCACAATGATGTGGTCACAAAGCTAGAGCCAGACATCCTGGAGTGTGAAGTCAAGTGGGTCTTAGGAAGCATTACTATGAACAAAGCTAGTGGAGGTGATGGAATTCCAGCTGAGCTATTTCAAATCCTAAAAGATGATGCTGTGAAAGTGCTGCATTCAATATGTCAGCAAATTTAAAATACTCAGCAGTGGCCACAGGACTGGAAAAGGTCAGTTTTCATTCCAAGCCCAAAGAAGGGCAATGCCAAAGAATGTTCAAACTACCAGACAACTGCACTCATTTCATATGCTACCAAGGTAATACTCAAAATTCTCCAAGCTATTCTTCAACAGTACCGAGAACCGAGAACTCCCAGATGTACAAGCTGGATTTAGAAAAGGCAGAAGAACCAGAGATCAAACTGTCAACTCCAATGGATCATAGAAAAAAACAAGAGAATGCCAGAAAAACATCTACTTCTGCTTCAATGACTACACTAAAGCCTTTGACTGTGTGCTGCTGCTGCTGCTGCTAAGTCACTTCAGTTGCGTCCAACTCTGTGTGACCCCATAGACAGCAGCCCACCAGGCTCCCCCAACCCTGGGATTCTCCAGGCAAGAACACTGGAGTGGGTTGCCATTTCCTTCTCCAATGCATGAAAGTGAAAAGTGAAAGGGAAGTCGCTCAGTTGTGTCTGACTCTTCACGACCCCATGGACTGCAGCCCACCAGGCTCCTCTGTCCATGGGATTTTCCAGGCAAGAGTACTGAAGTGGGGTGCCATTGCCTTCTCCGTTTGACTGTGTGAATCACCACAAATTGTGGGAAATTCTTAAAGACATGGGAATACCAGACCACCTTACTGGCCTCCTGAGAAACTTGTATGCAGGTCAAGAAGCAACAGTTAGAACCAGACATGGAACAACAGACTGGTTCAAAATTGGGAAAGGAGTACATCAAAGCTGTATATTGTCACCCTGCTTATTTAACTTGTATGCAGAGTACAGCATGAGAAAGGCTGGACTGGATGAATCACGAGCTGCAATCAAAACTGCCAGGAGAAACAACATCAGATATGCAGATGATATCACTCTAATGGCAGAAAGCAAAGAGGAACTAAAGAGCCTCTTGATGAAGGTGAAAGAGCAGAGCGAAAAGGCTGGCTTAAATCAACTTTCAAAAATCTAAGAACATGGTATCCAATCCCATCTCTTCATGGCAAATAGAGAGGAAAAAGTGGAAATAGTGACAGATTTTATTTACTTAGGCTCTCCAAAATTGCTGAAGATGGTGACTGCAGCCACAAAATTAAAAGACGCTTGCTCCTTTAAAGAAAAGCTATGATAAATCTGGACAGTGCATTAAAAAGCAGAGACATTACTTTGCCAACAAAGGTCCGTATAGTCAAAGCTATTGTTTTTCAGTAGTCATGTACGAATGAGATTTGGACCATAAAGAAAGCTGAAAGTGAAAGTTGCTTAGTCGTGTCTGACTCTTTGCCACCCCATGGACTACACAGTCCAGGGAATTCTCCAGGATAGAATACTGGAGTGGGTAGCCTTTCTCTTCTCCAGGGGATCTTCCCAACCCAAGGATCAAACCCAGGTCTCCCCCATTGCAGGCAGATTCTTTACCAGCTGAGCCACCAGGGAAGCCCAAAGAAAGGTGACGGCTGAAGAACTGATGCTTTGGAATTGTGGTGCTGGAGAAGACTCTTGAGAGTCCCTTGGACAGCAAGGAGATCAAACCAGTCAATCCTAAAGGAAATCAGACCTGAGTATTCATTGGAAGGGCTGAAGCTGAAGCTCCAATACTTTGGCCACCTGATGTGAGGAGCCAACTCATTGGAAAAGACCCTGGGAAAGATTTGAGGGCTGGACAAGAAGGGGGTGACAGAGGATAAAGTGGTTGGATGGCATCATCAACTCAATGGACCTCTGTTTCAGCAACCTTTGGGAGACAGTGAAGGACAGGGAAGCCTGGCGTGCTACAGTCCATGGGGTCCAAAGACTCAAGACACTACTGAGCAACTGAACAACATCTACAACATGGCTGATTCACAAACTTGTCTGGCATAAAACTATACAACATTGTAAACTGATTATCCTCCAATTAAAAATAAATTAAAATAAATAAAACAATAAAATGGAAATACAACATACCAAAACATATGGGATGTACCAAAGCCACTTCTCAGAGGGAATTTCATAGCAATAAATACCTACATAAGAAATAAGAAAGATGTCAAACAACTTAACTTTACTACTCCTCAAGGAACCAGAAAAACAAACAACAAAGCCCAATGTTAGACGAAGGAAAAAATAACAAATTTCTGAGCAGAAATGAATGAAACAGAGACAAGAAAGACAACAGAAAAGATCAATGAAATAAAGAGCTGTTTTTGTTTTTTTAAGATAAACAAAATAAACAAATTTTAGCTAGGCTTACCAAGAAAAAAAAGAGGACTCAAACAAAATCAGAAACAAGAGACATTACAACTGATACCACAGAATGCACAGGATCGTAAGAGACTACTAAGAACTATTACACACCAGCAAACTGGACAACTTAGAAGAAATAGACACAGTTCTGGAAACATAAAACTCACCAAAACTGAATCATGAAGAAATGGGAAATCTGAACAGACCAATTACCAGTAAGGAAACTGAATCAGTAATCAAAAACTTGCCTTAAAAATGGAAATTCAGGACCAGATGGATTCACTGGTGAGTTCTACCAAAAATTTAAAGAATGAATACCTTCTCAAACTCTTCCAAAAAAAATAGAAGAGAACACTTTCAAACTTAATTTTGTAAGGCCAGTATTACCCTGATACTAAAATCAGACAAAGACACCAGAAGGAAAGAAAATTACAGGTCAATATACCCATTCAAAAGCAGAGACATTACTTTGTCAACAAAGGTCCGTCTAGTCAAGGCTATGGTTTTTCCAGTGGTCGTGTATGGATGTGAGAGTTGGACTGTGAAGAAGGCTGAGCGCCAAAGAATTGATGCTTTTGAACTGTGGTGTTGGAGAAGACTCTTGAGAGTCCCTTGGACCACAAAGAGATCAAACCAGTCCATCCTAAAGGAAATCAGTCCTGGGTGTTCTTTGGAAGGAATGATGCTAAAGCTGAAACTCCAGTACTTTGGCCACCTCATGCAAAGAGTTGACTCCTTGGAAAAGACTCTGATGCTGGGAGGGATTGGGGGCAGGAGGAGAAGGGGGTGACAGAGGATGAGATGGCTGGATGGTATCACCAACTTGATGAACTTGAGTTTGAGTGAACTCGGGAGTTGGTGATGGACAGGGAGGCCTGGCATGCTGCAATTCATGGGGTCGCAAAGAGTCGGACACGACTGAGAGACTGAACTGACTGACTGACTGATACCCAGAATATAGATGCACAAATTCTTAACAAAATATCAGCAAACACATTAAAGGATCTACACAATGATCAAGTGGGATTTATTCCTGATATGCAAGAGTGGTTCAATATCTGCAAATCAATACTGTGTTATATCACAATAATAAAATGAAGAATAAAAATCATATAATTATCTCAGTAGATGGAGAAAAAGCATTTGACAATATTTAACATTCACTTATGATACAAACTCTCGACAGTGGGTACAGAGATAATGTTGTTGGTGGAGTTTAGTCACTAAGTCATATCTGACTCTTTTGCAACCCCATGGACCGGAGCCTGCAAAGCTCCTCTATCCATGGGATTTTGCAGGCAAGAATACCAGAGTGGGTTGTCATTTCCTTCTCCTGGGGATCTTCCCTACTAAGGGATCAAACCCACTTCTCCCGCATTGGCAAGCAGATTCTTTGCCACTGAGCCACCAAGGAAGCCCCATAGAGGGAATGTACCTCAACATAAGGTCATATATGAAAAGCCCACAGCTAACATCATACTCAGCAGTGAAAAACTGAAAGCTTTCTGAGAAATGAGACAAGTATGCCCACTCTCATCACTTCTATTCAGCATAGTACTGGAAGTCCTAGTCAGAGCAACTCAACAAGAAAAATAAATAAAAGGCATCCAAATCAGAAAGCAAGAAGTAAAACTCTATTTACAGATGACATACAGAGAAAACTCTGAAGACTCCACTAAAAAAACTGTTAGAACCAATAAATGGATTCAGCAAAGTTGCAAGATACAAGTTCAATATTAAAAAAAAAAAATCAGTTGTGGACTTTCCTGGTGGTCCAGTGGTTGAGAGTCTGCCTGCCAATGCAGGGGACATGGGCTTGATCCTTGGTCCTGGAGGGTTCCACACACCACAGAGCAACTAAGCCCGTGCACCGCAACTACTGAAGCCCACAGACTCCTAGAGCCTGTGCTCTGCAACAAGAGAAGCAGCCGCAAGGAGAAGCCTGTGCACTGCGACTAGAGAGCAGCCCCTGCTCACACTAGAGAAAGCCTGCACAGAGCAAGGAAGACCAAGCACAGCCACAAATAAACTAACAGATGAATAAAAATTGAAAAATAAATCAGCTGCACAAAAACAAATGATAAAAAAGAGAAATTAAGAAAACAATCCCATTTGTAATTGCATCAAAAAGAATAAAATATCCAGGAATAAATTTAATCAAGGAGGTGACACACTTGCACACTGAAAACTATAAGACACTGATGGAAAAAATGGAAGATGATACAAATAAATGCAAAGATACTTATGCTCAGGGGTAGGAAGATTTAGTATTGCTAAAACGTCCATAGTACCCAAAGTGTGTTAGTTGCTCAGTCACGTCCCACTCTTTGCAACCCCATGGACTGTAGCCCACCAGGCTCCTCTGTCCATAGAATTCTCCAAGCAAGAATACTAGAGTGGGTTGCCATTTCCTTCTCCAGGGGATCTTCCTGACCCAGGAATCTAATCCAGGTCTCCTGCACTGCAGAATGATACTTTACCATCTGAGCACCAAGGAAGCAATAGCTATCAAAATTCCAATGCCATTTTCCAGAAACAACAATTCCAAATCTTTATGGAACTAAAAAAAGATCGCAAATAGTCAAAGTAATGTTAAGATGAAAACTGGAAACACCATGCTTCCTGAATTCAAAATATACCAGGAAGTTGTAGTACTCAAAACAGTATGGTACTGGGGCGGGGGAGAGAGACACAAAGATCAATAGACTAGAACAGAGAGCCCAGAAATAAACCCTCATGTATATGATCAATTAATTTATGATAAAGGAGCCAGGAATATACCTGGAGCAAGAACAGTCTCTTCAATAAATGGTGCTTGGCAAACTAGACAGTTATGTGCAAAATAATCAAACTGGACCATTATCTTACACAATACACAAAATTAACTCATAATGGATCAAAGCCCTGAATACAAGACATGAAAACTTAAAACTCCTAAAAAAAACATAGATGGTAAGCTTCTTAACATTGGTCTTAACACGATTTTTTGGATTTGACCAAAAATAGAAGCAACAAAGGGCTTCCCTGGTGGCTCATTGGTAAAGAATCTGCCTGTTGATGCAGGAAAAGCAGTTTTGATCCCTGGGTTGGGAAGATCCCCTGAAGGAAGTAACAACCTACTCCATTCTTGTCTGGGAAATCTCATGGACAGAGGAGCCTGGTGGCCTATAGTCCATGGGGTCACAAAAGAGTCAGACATGACTTAGCAACTAAACAACAACAACAGAAGGAACAAAAGGAAAATAAACAAGTAGAATTACATTAAAAAATCTTCTGTACAGCAAAGGAAGCCATTAACAAAATGAAAAGGCAATCTATGAAGTCAGAGAAAATATATGCAAATCATGTATCTGATATTTGGTTAATACCTAAAATAGACTTAAAACCCTCATGCAACTCAGTAAGAAAAAACAAAAGGAAGCAATCTGATTACAAAATGGGCAGAGGCTCTGAATGGATCTTTTTTGAAAGAATTCAAATGACCAAGAAGTACATTTAAAGGGGTTCAACATCACTAATCTTCAGGGAAATGCAAACCAAAACCACAGTTACCTATCGCCTCATACCTGTCGGAAAGGCTTTCCTCAAAGGACAAAACACATGCTGATGAGGATGGAAAGGCAAGAGAGTGCTTGTGCACTGCTGGTGGGAAAGCACAACCCCTATGGAAAATATGGAGGTTCCTCAAAAAATTAAAACTAGAACTATCACATGATCTAGCAATTCCACTTCATGATTCCACAAAACCTCTACCTTGAAAAGGTATCTGCACCCCAATGTTCACTATAGCTTTATTTACAACAGTCAAGACAGGGAGACAACCTATGTGTCAACTGATGGATGAATACATATATAAAACATGGTAACACAGTCACACACACACACACACTCGCACATACATAGAATGGCATGTGATTCAGCCCAAAGAAAGATGGAAAGCCTGCCATTGTGACAACATGGATGGACCCTGAGGGCATGATGTCCAGTGAAATAAGTCAAACAAATGAAAGACAAGAACAGAATGATCTCACTTTGATGTGGAATATAAAAAAAATCTTCTTAATTCATAGAAACAGAGAGTGTCATGGTGGTTGCCAGGGGCTGAGGGCTGAGGGAAATGGGAAGATTTTGGTCAAAGGGTACAGACTTCCAGTTATAAGGGCAATAAGTACTTTCAGTAATAAACAGCTTGGTGACTACAGTTAATAATACTGTGTTGTATACTTGAAAGTTGCTAAGAGAATAAATCTTAAAAGCTCTCATTAGAAGAAAATTTGTGATGATGGATGTCAACTAAACTTATGGAGATCATTTTGCAATTCATACAAATTTCAAGTCATTTTGGTATTTATCTAACACTAATACAATGTTTATTTCAATTAAAAAAAAAAGATCACCATCCGAAACATAAGGATGATGCTGACAAAATGGGTATTTCTTAAATCTTCTTCAAAGAAAAAAAAAGTATAGCTTCAGGAAGGGACTGTGAACAACTTATTTTGTAAGCTGTCTGACCATGGTAATGGTGATTTGGGGTAGTAAGACTTTGTCAGTTTCATCTTTCTCAGTAAGTATAAGTGAGTAGGTATCTGGGTTCAGGTCACCTGACTAAATACTTATACAGAAATATCTCTGACACAAAAACAACAAATTAAGCTTTGGCAGCAAGAATAAGTACAAATCTTTTTAAAAACTGATTCTTTTCCCCGTGTGCCAGAAGGGAAAGGAACCTTTTTCTTACTCTCTTTTTTGCAAAGATTTCCTTGAGCAAACTTCTAACTGTAAATTCTTTGTCCCTTTGATATGAATGTACATCTTTTAAAAAGCCAACCCTCTTGCTGGTTTACAACCTAAAAAAGTCTTTCTCAGTGGCTTTGATGTTATCTGTTTGAAGTGTAAAAATCAAGGAAGTCCCCATCTCCTTTTCTGTTTGAGTCTGAGCTTGGTACTTAGTTCTATGTTGTGACTACATGGTTAGAAAGACACTGAGAAGTCTTATTTTTTCCTCTATATAAAAGTAATTAGCTAACACAAACACTATCTCAACCACCAGTGAATTCAGAATGAACCATGTGTAGCAAATGGTTCAGGTAAGTCCTCTTAAGGACAAATTACTGTTAATCATGAGGGTATGTACATAATATAAAATAGGCTGCACCTGCGTAGATACTTAAAGGGGTGAGAATTCAGTCTTTGCAATCCCACTAGCAGACTGCTCGTGATGCGTGTAGCAATCTGGTTAAATGCTTATTTGATAATAAAGCTATTTAGTTCTTTCCCACATTTGTAGAGAGGAATTTCTTGGTTGGCAGATTTTATTTTTTAATAATTTTTGTAACAATTCCCATGACCTGAAATATCCCCTCAGCTCATCAGCAAATTGTTAGAATCTTGACCAATCAACTTTTGGACCCAAACTTGATCATGCTCTTGTCCGCCAGGAGGGTTGTCCTGAATGCAGACAAGCGTTCTAATTTGATATACACAGCTATATCTGTATCTCTTGTCTCGCAAACTTTGCTTATACATAGACCACGGTGACTTCAAAGTACCTCCTCTCAGAGCTGCCCCTCAGGTGTCCCTTCTTCCAGGCTAACCGCATGCAGAAGGCCGGGCAACACCCGACGCACGCTCAGGAGAAACCCTCTGGTAACAAAAAGGTCAGGAGCAATATTTAACGCGAAAAGCAATCAATACACTTCTGGGAAACTTAATCCTCCGCTGTGCCACCAGACTTCGGCAAGAAAGATACAGCAATTTTTCATCCTGGTATTTTGAAAAATAGAAATGAAGGTAGGGAATCGAACCCTACACTCATCCAATTAAGAGGAAGATCCGCCCTTTACACCTGGGCTTCCCGACCTCTCTCTCCTCACCAGCCTCCCTCCCTGGCTGGGCTTCTTATTTACTCCAAGCACAGGGAAGCCATAGAGAAGGAAATGGCAACCCACTCCAGTACTCTTGCCTGGAGAACTCCGTGGACAGAGGAGCCTGGTGGGCTACTGTCCATGGGGTCGCACAGAGTCGGGCACGACTGAAGCGCCTTAATGTGCATGCATGCATTGGAGAAGGAAATGGCAACCCACTCCAGTATTCTTGCCTGGAGAATCCCAGGGACAGCGGAGCCTGATGGGCTGCCGTCTGTGGGGTCGCACAGTCGGAGACGACTGAAGCGAGTTAGCAACAGCAGCAGCAAGGAAGCCAAGAGCTTCCAAGCAAACGCATTAAAGGATCATACACAATGACGGCGAGCTTTTTCAACCCCTCATCCAGGGAAAGGCCCAGTCCCAGTCCCCGCCACCTGCCAGGGACCCCGTGGCCTTACCTGCGGACCGCGAGGGACGCAGTCGAAGCTGGCGGCCGCCTCGTCTCCGGCCCCGCGTCAGCTTGTAGAAGCAGTAGCAGGCGCCGGCCGCGAGGACCAGGCCCGCCGCCACCCAGCCCACGTCCCGGGCGCCGCCCATGCTACCTCTGGGGCCGCGCACAGCGCTGGGCCCGGCGCGGGAGTGTCCGAAGCAAGCGGGTCCAGGCGCCGCCGCCCGGGATTACGCCGCGGGAGAAAGGAAATGGGGGACTGAACTCCGCCTCTCAGAAACCGCCCTGCTGAAAAGTGAAAGAGTCCACTCAGCCCGTACGCTTCCTGGCGGCTTCCTGGAGAATGGGCGGGACACGGCTGGCGGCGAGCTAGACTGGGTGAAGCGCGGCAACCCCTGCACGCCCCAAGAGCACAGCCGGGGCCGCCCCGGACGCCCGGAGGCGGGTCCCGGCCCCGGCCCGAGGCCCGCCTCTCTTCCGGGCAGGCCACTGCGGGCGCGAGGCAACGCAATGCCTAGCCCCTCCTTCCACGCCGCGCGGTTGCCGTGGCAACGCCGGGACGCGCTAGCCCCTAGCTTAGGAGTGGCTCTAGCTGCGCTGGATTTCAGTAGGGCCTCAGGTCATGGCCTCGCTGCGCCGGGCCAGCCCCAGGCTGAGGAAATACTTCAGGGAGAACTACATTCCTCAGGTCTGCGAGGTACTGGAGCCACGCGGCGGCGGAGTTAGAAGAGGGAAGAATTGGCAGAGAATTCCCAGAGGAGGGACTGGAGTTTGGGGAAGAGAGGAAGTGGAGGTTAAGAGGAGCGAAAAGGGAAGAGAAGTCAGTTTTGGACAGGACGGCGGTCTGGGCTGAACATACAGATCAGAGAGTTGAAGACAGAGGGGTGATGGTGGCTGAAAGGAGGGGAATGAATGACATCTCCCAGGGAGAAAGGGGGAAAGGCCTCCGGACAGAAACCCCAAACGCCAACTTTTCAGGTTTGGACAAGAGGAACTAAGGACTAGAGGAGTGAGAATGAAATGCCTTGGAGATAGAAGAGGAAAAACAGGAGAAAGTGGGCAATAGTGTCACCTAAGATAAAGACTTGAAAAGTTGTAGTGCATTTGGCCCAAGGTAAGTGTGGGTTTTCAATGGAGTGATGAAGGCAGAAAATAGATTGAGGTTAGCTGAGGAGTGGAAACTGAGATCTTTAGATAGAAGGTAGTCAGCCCTTTGTGTGAAAGGAAGATCCCCACAACCAAGACTTAAATGGGAGGAAAGACTGTCCTTCCCCACCCACAGGAAGGAAGGGGGACAAGGGGTGGATAGGCTTTGTAGGCTCCGGGTTAGGAAGCCAATAAAATTATCTTCTGGTGACTTCCATTTTCTCTACAAATATGAGGTGAAATGTTTGTCAAGAATGAGGATGTTTGGGAGGGGATGGCAGTTGTAGAAGGGGTTTTGAGTAGTTATTCAGACAAGGAGGGAGAGTTAGAAGTCCAGGGAAGGAAAGAGAAGGAGGGTGAGGCAGTGTTGAGAGCCCAGCTGGGGGAGTAACTCTCCTACGCAAGTGGGAGGGCAATTCAGTACAGCCCACTCCCTGTGGGATGGTAATTTTCAAATATTTATTAAAATGTTAAATATGAATATCCGTTAACCAAGCATTTCCACTTCTGAGGATCCACTTTAGAGACATACTTGCACATGTAACCAGAAGGATGTCCGCGTATATTCATTGTAACATTGTCACATAGTGAACATAGTAAATAAGTATAAATAAGGGAATGGGATACCTTAAGACAAAAATGCAAATTGCCTAACAAAGTGTCTACTAAAATCTAGCTACCTGACTTCATATTTGTATGCATATGTGTATATGTATATAAGTGTGTTTTTATATGTGTGTGTATATATATATATAAATAAGACAATAATACATGCATAGAATATATGGCAAACTATTAACAGCAAATATTTTGGGGGATAGCTTTAGGGGAGAACCCTAATCTTTTACTCCATATATACATCTATATGGTTTTAATTTTTTTTCTCATGAGTTTCATTCATGTTTTACCTCTATACAATTATATTTGAAAATGTGTAGAAAGCTTGCTACTTATCTTCCCAGTTGCATGATTTTCTCAAGCAGCACTCAGTAAATCAGACCTAAGTATAAAAGTAAGAGTTGATTTCATCCAAGATAGGAGTTTGCCACACATACATAATGGAAGGGCAGTGGGGAGGGAGCTAAGCTTTTGAGAGTGCGTAAAGTGATGGGCCTAGGACTCTAAGGACTGGGTTGGATATGAGAACAAGACATAATACTGATATGTGGGTAGAAAGTGGAAGTTTGTAAGAGGTGAATGAAAAAGGGTAGAGGGAGTATTTGAGTGACGGAGCTGGAAAAGTAGGAGGTGGGGGCCAGAAAGTGGAATGTGCACAATTATCTCTCAGAAGCATCTTTTTTTTCCTATTAAAACTTTTTCTTGGTTAGATATATTAACACATGACTTCATAGTGTACAATTTCAAACTTTTATAAAGAAAATGAATTTTAGTTTCCATGGGGAGAACCTGAAAAATCTGAGGATCATCGATTTTTCCTTTTTGAAACCATTTTTGTACTATCAGCAATGCAAGTAGGCCTGGAGGGGTGAAACTATCCTCACACCCAGAGGTGGGGAGGAAGACGGAGCCTCTTCAAAGGACGTAATACAGTCATCCCTCAGTAGCCTCAGCTTTGGTTCTAGGACCCCTATGGACACTAAAATCTGTGCACAGTATTTATATACAACCTACATCCATCTTACTGTATAAATCACCTCTAAATAAATCATCTCTAGATCACTTATAGTACCTAATCCAATATAAATGCCATGTAAATAATTGCCTGCACATAGAAAATTAAAGTTTTGCTTTTTGAAACAATGGAATTTTTCCCCAGTCATTTTGGACCCACATTTGATTGATTCCATGAATGAAGAACCTGCAGATACAGAGAGCTGACTGCATTTATGATTCAGTATGAAGCCATTCCGAGTCATAGCTATGTCCAAGTTGGCCATGGAACAGGTAGCACAAGTGGACTTGAGTTGAGGATCAGGGAAGTTGTAACCTCTCCTCGCCTTCCTCTCCACTTGCCATAAAACTGACCAGCTGCTGGAGGCACCCCTGGTTCCTCCTCTGGATGAAAGCACCTCTTCCATATCAGTCTACCACCTTGCTTTGCCCCCAGAGAAATGAAGCCCTTAGAAGTGCTCCCTACTGCCTAAGACAGTATTATTCTGAGGAGTCCTTTACCTCTGCTACCATATTACTAGCACGTGCAAGAGAGCGACACATACCCACCTTAACCTGGTTACCTGCTTTCTTTGTATCTATTCAACTGATCCAGTTTTCCATGCCTAGCACTCTTCTAAAACCCATCTTCTGCAAGTTTTGGAATACATCATTTTTCATCACAAATTTCCATGTATATTTAACCTCTTCTGAACTCCACCTGCAGATGGTGATTGCAGCCATGAAATTAAAAGATGCTTACTCCTTGGAAGGAAAGTTATGACCAACCTAGATAGCATATTGAAAAGCAGAGATATTACTTTGCCAACAAAGGTCTGTCTAGTCAAGGCTATGGTTTTTCCTGTGGTCATGTATGGATGTGAGAGTTGGACTGTGAAGAAAGCTGAGCACCAAAGAATTGATGCTTTTGAACTGTAGTGTTGGAGAAGACTCTTGAGAGTCCCTTGGACTGCAAGGAGGTCCAACCAGTCCATCCTAGAGGAGATCAGTCCTGAGTGTTCATTGGAAGGGCTGATGCTGAAGCTGAAACTCCAATACTTTGGCCACCTCATGTGAAGAGTTGACTCATTGGAAAAGACTCTGATGCTGGGAGGGATTGGGGGCAGGAGGAGAAGGGGACGACAGAGGATGAGATGGCTGGATGGCATCACTGACTCGATGGACGTGAGTCTGAGTGAACTCTGGGAGTTGGTGATGGACAGGGAGGCCTGGCGTGCTGTGATTCATGGGGTCGCAAAGAGTCGGACACGACTAAGCAACTGAACAGAACTGAACTGCACTCCACCTACCTGTTCTGAATAAAACCTGGCTGTCTCCTTAGGATATCATTTCCCTGCCAACTTTTGAATAGAGGCTGATCTTTTTTCTTTTAATCCTGCTTGATTCACTGGCCTTACTTAATCAGTTGATTTATACTTTTCATCTGTTTTAGAGAATTCTTGATCATTTTCAAATTTTGCTTCTACCTAATTCTCTTTTCTCCTTCTGGGACTCCCATCATAAATATGTTAGCTTTTTCTTTTTTTTAGCTTGGTCCTATGCCTCTTTTGTTCTTTTCTGTTTTTTCCCCATTCTCTTTTCCCTCTGTGCTTAAGTGTGGATAGTTTTCATTGATTGTCTTCAAGTTTACAGATTCTGTTTTATGCTGAGTCTAATCTACTATTAAGTACATCAAATGAGTTCTTAATTTCAGATAGTGTATTTTTCAGTTCTAGAATGTCTATTTGATTTCTTTTATACATTCCAATTAAAATCCTGCCTCTTTTCATCCTTTTTGTCTATCATTTCCTGTTTTCTTCAACATGTTAATTATTATTAATTTAAAATCATGAACAACCTTGAATTAAATTATTTATTAAATTTAGTTATTAAAATAGGATAAATGTTCTTTATTCAAATTACTGGTGTGATTTCTGTCTCCTAATTGGATCCTGACTGATACAAAAGGCTTAACTGGCAGGCTACACAAAGGAACTTTCTGGGGAGTTCGAAAATGACTGAGATTTAAGTATATCCATTGTCAGAATTATACAATTAGGATTTGTGCATTTGAATTCATGTAGATTTTACCTAAAATATTATAGTAGAGAACAGGTGGAAAATGGGGAAACATAATCTAGATGAAAATAATGTTATGTTGATTTAACCCTAAGAATCACACAAACCACAGAATGGTGACAACTGTTGAAACTGGGTGATAGGCACATAGGGGTTCATTGTTTATATGTGTTTGAAATTTTCCATAATAAAATGTTAAAAGATAGTCATGGCTGCGTGTTTTCTATCTTAATGTATGTAGCTAGGGATGGATGGAATGACAAGCTTGATCTGGCTATACAGTCATGTATTGTTTGTTTTCTGTATCAGTTATTCATTGCTATGTAACACAACCACAAAACTTCATGGCATAAAAGAACATGAAGCATTTAGTTTGCTTAAAAATCTGAAATTCTTGCAAGGATTTTTAGGGAAAGCTTGTCCCTGCTCCATGCGATACCATCTAGGGTGGATCAGCAGAGTGTTAAAGATCCACTTTTAAGATGGTTCATTCACATACCTGGCAACTTGGTGCCAGAGGTTGGCTGGAAGTTAGGTTAGGTCTGTGAACCGGGAGGCTTGGTTCCTCCATGTGCCTCTCCATGGGCTGCTTGGACTTCCTCACAGTATGGAGACTCAGTTCTAAGAGCAAGTGTCCCCAGAGAGAACTAAGTAGACGTTATATCATCATTTATGGCCTAGGCTTGGAAGTCAACATAGCATTATTTTTACCTTGATTCAAGAGGAGGGAACATAGACCCCACTTCTTAATGGGAAGTATATCAAAGTCACAATCCAAAAAGAGCTCATGGGATGGGAGATATTGTAATGGCCATGTTGGGAAATACAATCAGATACACCCAGCTTATTCATACAAGAATAATCTGGGATCAAGTTGGATCTCAAAGCATTATCTGAACAAAGATGTAGTTTACTATCATCCAGCAAGTGGGTCTCAACCCTTCTGTAAATATTCCTTCTCCTTTCTTTTCTATGTTCCTCAGGTGCAGATGTATACTGGACATTAACAAGTTGCCTACACAACATCTACTTCCCTCTTGCTAATATTTCTTACATTCTTATTCCATAACTACCTCTTCCCCACATAGCCTGGGTGCTTCAGGGAAGCTGCTTATCCTTATGTCTGGGGTTGGACCCTGATTGACTTATGGCAACCAGCACATTCAAGCTCCCCTGGTCATAATGTTTATGTCTATGGCGGATGGTAGCAAGGATCGGAGAAGGCAATGGCACCCCACTCCAGTACTCTTGCCTGGAAAATCCCGTGGACGGAGGAGCCTGGTGGGCTGCGGTCCATGGGGTTGCTACGAGTTGGGCATGACTGAGCGACTTCACTTTTACTTTTCACTTTCCTGCGTTGGAGAAGGAAATAGCAACCCACTCCAGTGTTCTTGCCTGGAGAATCCCAGGGATGGGGGAGCCTGGTGGGCTTCTGTCTATGGGGTTGCACAGAGTCAGACACAACTGAAGCGACTTAGCAGCAGCAGCAAGGATCATGGGGGAGGGCAAGATGTGATCTAAACCAGTTTAGATCAGGTTGCTGGTTGGAATGCTGGGACAGAGATATAGCATCTCTGGATGTTTGTGGGGAAGCATGTAGCCCTGGGAGCCATTGCCAATTCTCTTGCGTCCACATGGGAAGATGGTTTTAGGGTAAAGGAAAGTAGAGTGGGAAAATGGAAAGAAATCAGGTCTCTCGTGACATCAGTAAATCACTGGATTAAATACTTTGGCCACCTAATGTGGAGAGCTGACTCATTTGAAAAGACCCTGATGCTGGGAAAGATTAAGGGCAGGAAGAGAAGGGGACAAAAGAGGATGAGATGGTTGGATGGCATCACTGACTCAATGAACATGGGTTTGGGTGGACTCCGGAAGCTGGTGATGGACAGGGAGGCCTGGTGTGCTGCGGTTCATAGGGTCGCAAAGAGTCGGACACGACTGAACGACTGAATGAAAAGCAGTATCTACCTTTAGAATTTCTAGTGTAGGACCCGATAAACTCCATGTTTAGTTGACATTTATAGCTGAAGCAGTGCAAGGGAATTTCATTAATATTTTATTATGAGATTGCCTAGGTTTGACTCTTGGTTTTGCCAATTACTAATTGTGTAAGTCTGAGCAAGTTTCTAAATTTCTCTGACTCGGTTTTCTTTGTAGTAAGATTCCAGATGAATGAGAGACAGGCCCTAACTTTCTAGACTAGGAGAAAGCTATTGTGAAAGGGAAGAATGGGAAAAGAAAACCACAAAATGTGTCCTGAGGCAAATTAAGTTCAGGAAAGAATATATGGAGAAGGCGAGGCTCTGGAGATTGGGGAGTCTTTTATACTATTCACTCTCACACACCCTTCGGAAAGCCTTTGTGGGCTTTGGAGAAGGAAATGGCAACCCACTCCAGTGTTCTTGCCTGGAGAATCCCAGGGACGGGAGAGCCTGGTGGGCTGCCATCTATGGGGTTGCCCAGAGTCGGACACGACTGAAGCGACTTAGCAGCAGCAGCAGAGATTTGCACACCAGCTTAAAGACTGCTGGATTTTATGTTCAATTCAAGTTAGTCAGGTTCCTTTTTTTTTTTTTTTAAACAACAGATTAGGATCTTTTTTTTTTTTTCTTGGATGAAATGGCAAGAGTGGTCAGCTAAGAAGGGTACATTAGACCATTTTTCATCAGCAAACATTTGCTGGGCATCTATTCCGGTGCTGGTAGAAAACACCTCAACAGCTTCAACCACTTGCAGCTATGACTCTGAAGCTGTCTCTAGCTCAAAGTTTCTCCTTAGTCCTCTGTGCATTTATCCATTTTGGTGTCCTACAGACACATTAAAGAAGTAGAAAGAAATAGGTGACATTAGATTCTCTACAAACCAATCTATCCAGAACATAATCATTTCAATATGGACTCATATTGACTCACTATAAAATCATATTGTCTTCAAAACTGAGTGTGTACTTTACACTTGCAGCACATGTCAGTTTGGACAAGCCACATATGAAGTGCTCAATTGTTCAGTCGCTCAGTTGTGTCTGACTCAATAGCAACATGAAATTAATAGCTGTCACATTAGACAGTGCGAGTTGAAAATGTATTAACATATTTAATAAGTCAGAGAAAATTACCTTTGACCCAGAAATGATCATTGTGTCTCTGAGAAGGTTGTTGTTTTCACCGGCACCTAGTTTCTGGAACTTTAGCAAGAGTCTGCACAGGGAGGGTGAAGTGGCTGTCTAGTCAGGTTGGTCACCTGCAATGTGTCACAGATGGGACAGTTGTTCTCACATGCACCAAAGCAAATATATAACTATTTTCAAATCTTCAGGAATCATAATGATTAGTGTTTATTGTGGAAATGAACAAAGTGATATGAACATTCTGTAGACTGAATGTTTCTCCCCAAAATTCATATGTTAAAACCCAGTCTCCAATGTGATGGTATTAGGATGTGTGGCCTTTGGGAGGTGATTAGATCATGAGGGTGGAGCCCTTATGGATGGAGTATGAGTCCTTATAATGAAGACTCCAGAGAGTTCTATTGATCCTTCCATCACATGAGGACACTGTCAGAAGATGGCCATCTATGAAGTGCTGCTCACCAGACACAGAATCTTCCTGCACTTTGATCCTGGATTTCCCAGTCTCTAGAACTGAGAGAAATATGTTTCTGTTGCTTATTAGTCATCCAGTCTCTAGTGCTCTAAGATTCCAAATGGACTAAAACAGAGAATAAGTCATGGACTAAATGTTGCCATGGCTTGTCTTAAACCACAAAAGCCTTCAAACACTTAGCTGAGAAAGACTCCAGGCGAGACTTCTGGGGGTATGAGTAAGGATTCAAAAAGTGGTCCTGCTACCTTTCTGAATTTTACCGTCCCTTTGAGATTCTTTGGTTACTATTGTATCTTGCATCCCTATCTAAATGAAGGACATATCAAATGTATAGAAAATCATGGCTGGCTAGTCTCTTAGTTGTCTTGGTCTGCTAAAATAAAATGGCATACACTGGGCGGCTTAAATAACAAAAAATTGTTTTCTCAGTTCTGAAGACTGAAAGTCTATGATCATGGTGCCAACATGGCTGAGTTCTGGTGATGGTTCCCCTCCTAGCTTGCAGATGGCTGCCTTCTCACCATGTCCTCGCTGGGCAGAGAAAGAGCAGATTTCTCTGGTGTCTCTTTATATGAGGGTGCTAATCCCATTGTGAGGATCCTATCCTCATGACCTCATCTAAACCTTATTATCTCCCAAAGGCCCAGTCTCCAAATACCATTACATTGAGGATTAGAGTTTCAATATATGAATTTTTCGGTGACATGATTCAGTCTATAGCAGTTGGGAAATGTAAGAAAACTACCTCATGGACAAAAATGAAATATAGATAAAACGAAGTCTTTTCCTCAAATCAAAACTAAAAATGTTCTGATTCTCAGAGTTGGCAAGGTGAAATGGACACTTCCACTGGCTACTAATGAAAGTACAAACTGATAATCTTAGAAAAGCAATTTTGAGAAATGTATTTAGAGCTTCAAAATACACATTTTGATTCTATATTCTATTTCTAGGGAAATAGAGTGAAGATATGTACATTATCATTTGCTGTGAAAATTAATATGTATATCATATAATTTTTAATAATGGGAAAAAGAAACAAATGTCCACTCATTTTGAAATTTTGTAACATTTATGGTACCTTTCTGTGCAATAGATTATCAACCAATCTCAATATATGATGTCTTGAAGAATTTTTGGTGGCATGGAAAATGTTCACAATATACTAACTAGCCATGAATTTTTAAAAAAGATAAATAAATTATATATATTATGATCCTAATTTTAATTTTGTAAAAAATGTATGTATTAAGGAAAGACTAAAATTAAAATTTTTATTAGAGGTTATTTCTGGTTGTCAGGATGATGGTTGATTTTTATTTTCTGTATTTTTTAATTTTCCAAATTACATCTAATATATACTATTTTTATAATCAGAAAGGGTTCCTATATTAAAACATAATAATGAAAACAGGCTTATGTGTAGGAAAATGTGCTTCCTTTTTTTTGCTTCCCGTACTATTATCAAATGAATTTTATTGGTGGAGAATCAGAAAAACATACAGAGAAAGCATAGGAAGCATAAAAACACTAATTGATAGGAAGTGCTGGCTTTTCATCCAAGGAAGTCAGGAAGTCAGGAAGGCTGGGCAGGTCGCAGGCCTTTGTCTGGTCTCCTTGGGATGAGAATCCTTTTCCTCTGGCTAGCTGGGGTCTCCTGGATACCCTCTTCCCTAGATGGGCTAGCCTCTGTTCCAGTTTACAATGGCACTTTCATAAAACCCTCTCACTCAGGCTTCAGGCAGGCCTGTGTGTGGCTGATCGCACGCTGATCGATTTCCAAAGGTTTTTTTTGTTGTTGTTGTTTTTTAGCAGAATCCTAGTTCTAAGAATTCCTGTAGGGTGTGCTATAGAGGTTAAAAAAGAGCTTTGCTTTTTCCATTTATACCCATCCAGAAACATCCAAGAGCAACTCTGCTTTCATCTGGATTACATTTGGGTATTCTCATGAGTTTAGCTTTTTTAAAAGATTTTTTTGTTTCTGATTTAAAAAATAAATTTGAAACCACTGTGATCAATCACAGGAAATAATCTCTTCCTTCATGGTTCATATCTTCTGTGTTGCAGCAAGCTAGTGTTTTCCCTTATGCATCTAGCACAGCTTTCATGCAACCTAGATGTATTTGTTTATACAACAGAAATAAACAGAGAGACCTTTTTCAGACCTTGGAGCCAAATATGTTTTAACTTTAATTTTAGATTTGAAATAAATGAACTAAATGATCAAAGATTTGGGGATTTGGACAATAAAATATTTACTTTCTATATATTATTTTAAGATTTGGCAAAAGTATACTTTAGAAATTCAAAGGTTAAAAAAAACTGCGTCCTTGTCAACACTGAGAGCCTGCACCTGAATATAACTGTAGGGAAATGGAATACTGCCTTCTAATTCTTCACTCCACTATAGTCATCATTTCTTTCTCTCTGAGAACTCTGAAATACACATCCTACCACTGTTGAAATCTCCTTCCTTGGAGATATTCCTTTCAAAAGATATTTGTATTTTAAAAAGCTATCACCAAGCTAGGAGTCCATACAATGAAGCCCTGTTGGTAGACTATCACAAGTAGGTCATCAAAAGTATTTAGAAATCTGTTTCTCCCTCAGTTTCCTACAGCTGGGCAGAAGTCAGCACAGTGTCTACAAACAAGGCCTGCCCCATAAGGACCAAAGACGGGCAAGATATTAAGGGCATAGTGTCTACAAAACTATTAAACAGCTACATACAGACACTATAGCTGAGGGTGGAAAAGTGTTAGCTCAGATTTCGGTTTAACATGTAAGAAAGATTAAAGGAATTTGCAAAACTAGATCTGCCCAGCAGAGGGCATGTTTAAGTTACAAATCATGGTTTTTATGCAAAATTTTCCATTTTTAGAAATAAATACTTAAAAAAATTTTTTATGTAGTTTTTAAGTTTGTGTGTCTTTCATGATTAAGTTTCCAACCGTATTTTAAAAATACTGTATTTATTTCTAAATCACATAGATTCTACTATCAGAATTTTTTTTAGACTAATTGCTGCAAATACTTGCCACAGTTTTAAGAATCAGGATTACTGAATATGTGAGCAAGAAACTACAGGCTTATGCAGAAGAGAAGGACCTGGTCACACTAACTCATCTTGCTAGACCTTGGAGCTAGAAGGTGGTGGCTTCTCCTGGGGGCAGTTGTGCTTGCTGAGCCCAGCCCACCAATTCCCAGATGCAGTTCAGAGACAAACCCATGGGACACTTAACCAAAAAGCATATGACTTGCTAGTTCTCTAGTAACAATTCACCTACTCAACTAGGGATTACCTAGCTGGTAACCACCTCCCCACTGGGCCACGCACGATCCTGCTGGGCCTGGGATCCAGTGTCTCGCTCTCACTTTATACAGGCTGTGTCTCCTCACCTGTCCAGTCTTCCTTAAAACTCCTCAAGTTCTGACCTTGAGGGGCATCTTCCTGTCCCTGGGGTCCCTCCTTAGTGGTTAAGGCCAGTTGGTCCCTTTCCATAATCTTCAATATGTTTTTAGTTATAGCGTATCTAAAATAAAAATTTGACACCCTCTACTTAAACGTCCACAAGACACAGAACTCCCTTTACTTTCACATTTTTAACTTAGTAACATCCATAGAAACACATGCCAACACCATCTCTACCACACATGGGGATGGTGAGCATTTCTGAGATGTCACTTTGGACTTGTTTTGGAGGTTGGAGGGGAGGGAGGTAGAAGGGACTTTGAACAGGGTTTAGGAACTTAGGCCTGCTGCTGCTGCTGCTAAGTCGCTTCAGTCGTGTCCGACTCTGTGTGACCCCATAGACAGCAGCCCACCAGGCTCCCCCATCCCTGGGATTCTCCAGGCAAGAACACTGGAGTGGGTTGCCATTTCCTTCTCCAACGCAGGAAAGTGAAAAGTGAAAGTGAAGTCGCTCAGTCATGCCCAACTCGTAGCAACCCCATGGACCGCAGCCCACCAGGCTCCTCCACCCATGGGATTTTCCAGGCAAGAGTACTGGAGTGGGATGCCATTGCCTTCTCCGAGGAACTTAGGCCACTTCCTAAATAAAGGCGTTTCTGTATGTGATGTTGACATTGCAATTTTAAAAGCAATCTCATCTGAAAAAAAGAAAGAAAAAAAAAACAGCAACAAGGTGTAAACTATATGTTAATTATGATCTATTTGAAATAAGAATGTGTTTTTGCATTTACATATGAATAAAATTTTGGGGGATAGATAATGTGAAAAAAAATCCTCAAGTTCTGGAGGAAGATACACACGCAACACAATTTTGTTTCAGTGCATGGTATGGGCAGGGGAGGAGTCCTGGGTTTGTAGTTTAAAAATATGCTGGCTCTGTGAATCACTTGGCCCGTCTTTGCCTCATCTGTGAAATCCAGAAGAATATACCTGCTAAAAGTCAAGGTCATCCCTAGAGGGATTTTAGAAACACACTGAACTGTGACTCTCTGACATATGGCCATCTGTGACTTTGGCCACATGAATGATCTTGCATGGGTTTGATCATGAATAACCTAATGGGTATAGAGGGGGAACCAGTCCTGGGTCCCAGTATGGAATTCTGGTGTCTTCACAGAGTGACTCTCATTTCATCTCTCACATTTATCCTCCATTCCAGCCAAACTGGTCTGTGCTCCTGAGGCTCTGCTCTTGCCAAGAGAAGACCTTTACCCTTTCCTTACCACTTGAAAGTTTCTCCAACTTCTGAGTATCCCACAAGCACTTGGCAGTCATTTCTTCTCTGCCCTCAAGAAGAAATTATCTTCTGTATTGCTATTTAGGCCCTTAGCATTTTTTTCCACTATGTTTATTTGGGTATCTAAAAAGATAAACAAGATTTGTTCTCTCAAGTGTCTTACATCTACCCATAGTTCTAATAGACAGTTACTATCTTGCTGCTTAAATTATTGTTCTATAAATTTCTCCCTCCTGACCATTTCCCACCAAACGCATGGGTCTTAATTTCTTCTAGTAGACTTGATATAAAGCCAGTCTCTCTTCCTCTGTCATTATACTGGCCTTTGAATGGTATGAGGGAATGTTTTTAAATTTCTTTTCTCTTTGTCCAATCTTTTTTCTCTAATGGAAATGATAATTAGCAATGAAATGGTTTAAAAATGATGATGGCTTACTATCATTATTATCTATTGAGTACTTATTTTCTGCTATGAAACAAGTTAAAGTTCTTTACATACATGAATTCATTTAATTATCAGGATAGCCCTATAACATATATACTTTTGTTATCCCATGTGTAGTTAAGGAAACAGAAGAACAAGAGTTAAACCCAGTGGACTCCATTCATTGCATTATCTTGCTTCTTGAAAGATGGGTAGTAGTGTAAAGGAGTAGAAACAATTGTCCTGGATAAACTCCCATTTGTCCTCAGTACCCAGACATTTTTCAGAATATCTGAGAAATATTCTGGACTGAGATTAGGGAAGCAGAGCCAAAAGAAAGTGGAGTCTTGCACAATTGCTTTGTGAATTTATAAACCTGAAGAATACAACTAAGTTGTGGTGTTTTTTTGTCCTTGACCATGTAAGTTTTTACTAAGAAAACTAGCAATAACAAAGCCCTACTCATTGTTTTTCAGAATCAAACATTCATCTTGCAGGCATGTTTGCATATTTTGTCTCTGCTTATAAAAAACAAGTTAATGGTTTTACAGTTTTTATTTTCACTGAGCAGAAAAAAAATCTGTTGATTCACTAACAGATAAGCATAAGAAATATGCTTTCTTATTTATATGGAGCTATGCACTATTCTCACATTAATATGTGGAACCTCAGATTTTTCTTTTGCCCAATGGGAAACTATGAACAATGAGATTTCTTATGTAAAAAGTGAACACTTGAAGTATGCTAGTTCTACATGACTTTATTAGCAATCCAGAGACTTACTCTTTCAACTTGATTTGATTTCTGCAGGATAACTTTCCAGGAAAAGTAGTTTTCTGGTCTGTGGAACTTGGAAATGTAAAGAAATAAGCAACTTCTCATATTTATTAATCAGATGCCAGTTTCCTTAATAATTTATTTTAAAGGTGATCTCCAGTAAGGCACTAGTGTGATAAGAATCACCTGGGAAGCTAATCAAAATGCAGGTTCCTATGTCTCATCCTCTGAGACCAGGTCATTTCCCAGGTTATGCTGATGCAGATGTCCTCTGGATACCAGACCAGGATGAAAAGGAGGGTGTGGAGCAGGGAGTGGAGGAGCTCAGTACTCTGGTGATCAAGGCACAGAAGTGCTAGAATGCAGATGGGCTTTTCATCAGGGCTGTTTAGGGAGTTGGCTGAATTCTTGTTATTGTTATGGTTTAGTTGCTAAGTCGTGTCTGATTCTTTTGCAACCTCATGGACTGTAGCCTGCCAGGCTCTGAAGTCTAGCCTCCAGGTAACAACTTCAGTAGAAGGCTATTCAAATCCAGCTTGCCAACTTGTGAAAACACTGATCTCCTCTGTCACAATATTCTTTAGGTTTGAGGGAGAAGGAAATTAGTCCGCAGATGGCTGAGTGCTCACTGTTAGCACCTGGGGTGCAGCTAGGTCAGGAGGCAGAGGTGGGGAGGTAGAGACATGGAGGTCTTACCACAGTCCTAAAGGCTAGGTTCCCGACTTGCAGGCTGCACACCAAGAGGGGGACATGGAGTTACTGAAAGGAGGAAAATGTGTTGTGCAGATTCAATCAAGAGAGATGATCCTCTTCTCATTTGAAGGAATACTGTGAGAACAGCTGAGGATCTAATACAGGACCCCAGGCCTGCATCTGTTGACTTGGCCCATGGAGGTGGGAAGAACTCTGCATGACTGGAAGGTGGAATTATTTTGTTCATAAGAGTTAGAAGAGCAGGAAAAAATCCAGCAAAAGTAGATCTTATGTGGAATAAGGGCCAAAGAGAGTGCCTCTGTCACTATACACACACACAGACACACACACACACACCCAGAAGACCCACCAGTGAACCAAGAGGCAAAGAGAAATGTCTAAGGATTCCAGGTGGTTTCTGTGAGATGTGTGCTGCAAATCCTTTTCCTCTGTCTCAGATGGAGAGATATTCAATGTATGTCTCACCAATACTTTAATAAGAAGTTCCTTCTTTTGGGAGGAACTCATAGAAGAAAATAAGATGGCAGCAGCTTTCTGATGTTCCATATATGTGCCTTAAGGATTATCTTAGATATAATCCAATAAGTCATTTGTTTATCAAGTATATGAACTGTGCTACAGTTTTTCAAATATAACCCTGAAAATGTTGTGAATGATAAAATTTGAAAGCATTTTTAAAAGAATTTTTGGATTCACAGTAAATTTTGATTTTGATATTGGATTTTCTCAGTCATTTTCATGGTTAAGTCTGAGGAATTTTTGACTTTAAAAAGAAGTTCCTCATAGCCAAGACATGGAAGGAGCCCAAATGTCCACCAACAGATAAATGGATAAGGAAGATGCAGTATATACAACCAAAGCTGCTGCTGCTGCTAAGTCGCTTCAGTCGTGTCCAACTCTGTGCAACCCCATAGACGGCAGCCCACCAGGCTCCCCTGTCCCTGGGATTCTCTAGGCAAGAACGCTGGGGTGGGTTGCCATTGCCTTCTCTGAATAGAAAGCTACTTGCTCATAAAAAGGAATGAAATAATGCCATTTGCAGCAACATGGATGGATCTGGATATTATCATATTAAGTGAAGTAAACCAGAAAGAGAAATACAAATGCCATGTGATATCACTTATATGTGAAATATAAAATATGATACAAATGAATTTATTTACAAAATAGAAACAGACTCACAGTCATAGAAAACAGTTACCAGAGGAAAAAGGAAAAGTGGAGAGAGACAAATTAGGAGTTTGGGATTATCAGATAAACAACAAGGTCCTAATGTATAGCACAAGGAATTATATTCAATATCTTATAATAAACCATAATGAAAAATTATATATATACATGGTTATATGCATGTGTGATTGCTAAGTCACTTCAGTCATGTCTAACTCTGTGCGACCCTATAGACTGTAGACTGTCAGGCTCTTCTGTCCATGGGATTCTCCAAACAAAAACACTGGAGTCGGTTACCATGTCCTCCTCCAGGAGATCTTCCCCACCCAGGGACTGAACTCATGATGTCTCCTGCATCTACTGTATTGCAGGTGGTTTCTTTACCACTGAGCCACTGGGGAAGCCCATATATATGTATGCATGTATGTGTGTGTGTGTGTGTGTGTGTGTGTGTATCTGCCTGCAATGTGGGAGACCTGGGTTCAATCTCTGGGTTGGGAAGATCCCCTGGAGGAGGGCATGGCAACCCACTCCAGTATTCTTACCTGGAGAATCCCCATGGACAGAGGAGCCTGGTGGGCTACAGTCCACGAGGTCGCAAAGAGTCAGACATGACTGAGCAACTAAGCACAGCACAGCATATGTATGTATGTATATATGTATACACATATATAGCATTTTGCTGTACACCATAAACTAACATAACATTGTAAATCAACTATACATCAATAAAAAAGGGTTCTTCATATTTAAAATTGGTAGAAACCATTGATCTATGGTAATCACAACTATGTCTTCATTTGGACTGTAAAGTACTTCTCAAGTAATGCAAAATTCTGTGCAATGACTCTGTTGCCATTTATAATGGATTTTTTTAAAGAGTAAAGGTAAACTGCATTTTGTTTTGGTCATTTGGTAGCACTGAATAAATATAGAGGGGGTATCTATAAGGCACATTTACTTAAAAAACTGTCATGTTATTTGACTTTGTAATTGACTGAACAGAAAGTCTATCTGTTGCTTAGGAGGAACATGCAGATCCAGACACACTGATTCTACTTCCTTTCCCCAGGCTCTGTTATGTGGTCTACTGGTTACATGTCCTGAGGATCCTCTGAGGTATTTAGAGGAAATGATCATTGGAATAATGGAAAATGGTCTTGAAACTCTACTCTGGTGAGTAGTCTTTTGATTAATGGTAGGGAGATATTTTATTTTGAAGATAAAACACTCATTGTATAGTATCCAAAGAGGTCTTGCTAATGAATGTTTCCAATCTTAAGATTATTAAAGAATCTTTGCATGGGCTTTTAAATCCCCTAAACTTCAATAGTAACAATTTCTCCACTTGTTCCTAACTCAGAAACATAACACACTGTTATCAAGAACATGTGCTCATAGGGCAGTTTATTTCAACTTGAGGATGAGGATGGAGGCATGCCTATTTGGGGACCTCAGCAGAATTGTGAGGGGGAGTAATTTGAAAAAGTTCTCCAGGAGATTCTGACATGTTTATCCCAAGGGGAAGTGTTTTTCCTTCCCTTCCCCTCCACCGTTTAAAATCACAGATTTAATAATGGAACTAACAGCTATGAAATGAAATGATTTTTTGACTACATCTTATGATTTTTTAAAGGGATATGTGCATTGATCCATTAATGAAACCAAAAATTCGGAGACTGTCTGAAACTTACCTGGAACAACTTTTTGGACTGGATGATCAGCTGGTAAGTATTATTAACCAAACATTCTACACTATACATCTTAAGTTTGGATGGAAGCTCTCAAATAGATTTTAGATTTCATGAGAGGTATGAGGTCAAATTGTTTTTGAAATTGAGGAACTCAGGAAAGTGAAGCAACATTTCATACATATATACAAACACACACACAAAGCAACACTTATAGTAACCTCCCCAAACTTCCAAGAAGCATTTGGAGAGGCAGTTATTATTCATCTTTCTGATAAAATCTTTCCATTAAATTTCCCCCTTTTTCCTTCTGCCCCTCTCTTGCATCTTTACAATGGTAAAAAAAGAAAAAATAGCATTATGGAAAGCTTTAAAGGAGGATAGTTTCTTTCCATTCTAATCTACTTCCTCTGTATTCCATCCTCCTCCATTTTCTTTGCTGTCTGTCCAGGAATTATGCTACAAAGATATGGCTGAAACATTAATAAGAACCTAACTTAAAAGCCAGACCAACTTAATGAGAGGAACAACCAGCTCCAACAGTTGGTTTTGATCCTGTAAAGAGGGCAAGGAAGTACTGCAGGATATGGAGACTTTTAGAACAAAGATTGTGTAACTGAGAGAAGGTAAAATAACAAAAGGCATGTGGGGAGAGAAACAGCAACATGAATTAGACGTGTGATATCTCTAGATCCCTCACCAGTGTCTCGGTTAGGGTAGGCAGGGCTAGTTGCTGGTGAAGCCAGGCATTGAAAAGTGCAATCAAAGTCATGGTCACAGTGAGTGCTGAGAGCCAGGAATGAACCGAAGAGTCATTTAGAAGGATGGGTGGAGGGGCTTCCCTGTTGGCTCTGTGGTAAAGAATCCACCCACCAACGCAAGAGACTCAAGTTTAATCCCTGATCCAGGAAGATCCCGCATGCCTCAGCGACTCAGCCCATCGGCCACAACTACTGAGCCTGTGCACTAGAGCTGGGGAACCACAACTATCGAGCCCGAATGCTGCAACTGTTGAAGCTCAGTGCCCTCGAGCCTGTGCTCCGCAACAAAAGAAGCCACTGCAGTAAGAAGCCTGTGCAATGCAGAGTAGCCCCTGCTCGCTGCAACTAGAGAAAAGCCCAAGCAGCAACAAAGACCCAGCACAGCCAGAAATAAAGTGTTAGTCGCTCAGTCATGTCCGACTCTTTGCATCATGGACTGTAGCCTGCCAGGCTCCTCTGTCCATAGAATTCTCCAGGCAAGAATGCTGGAGTGGGTTGCCATTCCCTTTTCTAGAGGATCTTCCCCACCCAGGGATCGAACCTGTGTCTCTTGCATCTCCTACACTGTGGGTGTATTCTTTACCACTGAGCCACCAGGGAAAACAAATAAATTTAAAAACTTGTTTAAAAAACAAGAAGAAGGATGGGTAGAGAGTAACATTGGATCCTAACCAGTGTCTGCAACAGAGAGATAGAAATAGATGAGAATTTCTGTCAAGCCTGGGATGATTCTGAGGCACCAGTACACTGGGAAGAACCCATTTGTTTGATCATAGATGATCTGCATCATATGTGAGTCTCAATGACTTTATCAAGCACAGAATTTTGATCCACTATAGAGTACAGACATCTGCAAAGTGTGTTCTTGGAGGTGTTTTGGGGCAACCTCAGGAGCTGGAAAGGGAAGATCCAGGGGATGGCATTCTTGGCCCTCTCCTCTTCACCCCTTATCCTCTAGAATAGTCCTGAATTGAGAATAATGTTGCATGAAAAAAAGCTTGAAAAACCACTGCTGTAAGATACTAAAATTATTATAAACCACTGATCTAGAAGGGTAAACATTGGCAATATTTTGAAACTGACCTCATAAAACACAATCAGATTGTGTCCCATGTCTAGCTATAACCCTATAGAGAATCTTTAAAAGTTTGCACAGAATTCTAAGAGACACTGTAGCTACTTCAAATCTTAAGTTTCACTTGAAAATAAATTTTCAGAGATATTTCATGACATTAAAAGTACAAAATACTGGTGCGGATCCAGATTTAGAATGGGATATGAAAATTCAGCAAGGCATAGAAATAATGCCCACTTCATAAGTCAGAAAAAAACAGAAACTAGATATAACTTTGCAAACTGTAAATCTGTGTTGTTGTTCAGTCGCTAAGTCGTGTCTGACTCATTGCAGCCCCATGGACTGTAGCATACCAGGCTCCCTTGTACTTCACTATCTCCTGGAGTTTGCTCAGATTTATGTCCCTTGAGTTGGTGATACTATCTAACTATCTCATCCTCCACACCCTCTTCTCCTTTTGCCTTCAATCTTTCCCAGCATCAGGGTCTTTTCCAATGAATTGACTCTTCACACCAGGTGGCCAAAGTATTGGAGCTTCAGTTTTAGCATCAGTCCTTCCAATGAAGATTCAGGAAATAAAGGAAATATTGATTTCCTTTAGGAATGACTGGTTTGATCTCCTTGCAGCCCAAGGGACTCTCAAGAGTCTTCTCCAGTTCCACAATTCACAAACATCAATTCTTTGGCACTCAGCCTTCTTTATGGTCCAACTTGCACATCCATATGTGACTACTGGAAAAAAAAAGAGCTTTGACTACACAGACCTTTGTTGGTAAAATGATGTCTCTGCTTTTTAACACATTGTCTAGGTTTGTTGTAGGTTTCTTTCCAAGGAGCAAGCATCTTTTAATTTCATGGCTGTAGTCACCATATGCAATGATTGCTTCCCTGGTGGCTCAGTGGTAAAGAATCTGCCTGTAATGCAAAAGATACATACAGGATCCCTGGGTTGGGAAGATCCCCTGGAGAAGGAAATGGCAACCCACTCCAGTATTCTTGCCTGAAAATTCCATGGCCAGAGAAGCCTGGCAGGCTACAGTCCATGAGGTCACAAAAGAGTCAGCCACAACTTAACAACCAAACAATCCCAAGGCATTTTAAATTATAGTACACCAAATAAAGATTAGTTGTGTTCCCCCTTTATTTTTCTTTCCTATAGTTATAACTGCTAGTCAGAGAGATTTTAATGTTTTGATAAAAATGTTTTATAGATCACAAACAATCGCAATTTTCCTCATTGATAGTTAAGAGGGCTTTGCATGGTTTCAGCATTTTTTTATGGTGCAGTCATCATGGCTTCATACTACGCAGTCCTGCCCAGCAAGGACAGCCTGTTTACATGCCCATTTTAATAATAAGCATTTGTTTGTTATTCTTTGCCAAGAGAAGAATGAATACAAGAAACCATAAGCCAAACAATTATAAAAAGACAGAGAAATTGTTCTCATAACAGTAGATAGACAGTCTAACTGTGTGTTCCAAGATGAAAGAATTGTCTATTGTTAAGAAGGAAAAATAACTTCACAGACTTGATTCTCATTTCTTAGGAAATGAAATCTCTAGATGGGCCTACTAATTACAAGAAGAAAAGGCATTTATAGCATTAAAACATTTTTATTATAGAAAAAACTTACACATAACTCAAAAGTGAGAGTATATAATAATTCCCCTTATTCAGCTTAAACAATAATGAATATTTTGCCAATTTTCTTAATTATTCTCCTCTCCACCTTTGGTTGGGAGTATTAGAAAGTAAATCTCGGGAGTTGCATTACTTTTACTGGTAAATACTTCACTGTGCATCTTTAACAAGAAACGGCATTTTTAGAGAATATTGTACTCAGTCACTCAGTCGTGTCCAGCCCAGTGGACTGGAGCCCACCACGCTCTTCTGTCCTTGGGATTTCACAGGCAAGAATACCAGAGTGGGTTGCCATTTCCTACTCCAGGGGATGGGACACCACTGAGCAACTGAACAGCAACAACAACAGCTCAAGGGGATCTTCTGTACCCGGGGACAGAATCCACATCTCCTGCATTGGAAGCAGATTCTTTACCACTGCGCCACCTGGAAAGCCCTGACAGAGAACACAGCACAGTGCAAATGCCTATGAAACGTAATGAAATGAGCAATAACTCCTGAATATCGTCTAGGACTGACTACATTCAGATATATATATAGACTCCATATTTACTCCATATGTGGGTTTTCCAAATTGCCTCAAAAATGCCTTTTTACATATGGCTCTGTTAAGTTGATATCCATACAGGGTTCACATATTATACTTGGTTGTTCCATACTAATATCTAATATCTCTAGTAATCAGCAATAGTTCTTTCTTCTTTTTTCCCCATGCCACTAATTTATTGAAGAAAACAGATCATCTGTCATGTAAAAGGTCCCACATTCTTGTTTCCTCTAATTCCTTTCATTTGTTTTGTTTCTTGTATTTCCTGCAAGTCTGAAGGTAGATCTACAAACGTGATATTCAGGTTTGTTTTTCCTTTTGTTCTCTGGTAACAAGAATACTGCAGAGTGGACGTTGGGTTCTGTCCAGCGCATTGTATCCGGAGGCGCCCATGGTCTGCTTGACCCACTTTTAATGAATCTTGATTCTTACAGACATTAACTAATTGGTTATTAGTGTCATCCTACAATACCTATATAATGGTTTTGAAATAACTATACAAGAAGACCACTAACCATAGAACTATGGAAAGCAGTTTAAGAAAATTACTCAGTTCTTTTTGCTTTGAAGATGTGTATATCCTACCTGGTATTTTCATTAAAATAATACTTTTTTGTTATTTAAAATAATAATTGTTTGTGTTGATGGTCATCTTTTCTTTCTTTGCTATAATTATGCTTTTTCAATTATTTCTAACATCACATGATGGCAAAATCAAAGCAATAAAATGAGTATTCAAGGAAGTACTGTTTCCTTTCCAGCCTCTGTATCTACTCTATTCCATCCCTTTCTCTGGGTAACCAATTTTAGTAGCTTTTAGTGTGTCTCCCCATTGTTATTTTTGAAAAGAATGTGAGCAAATACACTGTGTCCCCCTTCCCTTTTACTTACACCGAAGTATCAGACCGCATGTCGCCTTCTATTCTTGCTGGCAGGGAGAGCACTTTGTTACCAAACTTTAAATGAAAGATATGGACTTAAAAAAATCTTACTGATACAACAAACAAAGCTTAACTATGAAAAGGAAATTTGGGGTTTTAATACTTTGGGAGAAGCAGATAGACCTTGTTCCCCAAACAAGATAACCATATCCTATAATCTTGCTGGTTTACAAAAGCATTTGTTCTCTTGTGAGAGTGGGTGGATTACTATTTCCTGAGCAGGCATGAACACAAGTGTCACTGTAATCTGGAAGGAACAAAAATTTAAAAAGTATAGAAATAATGAAGATATCCCGATATGCATATGAAGATATGGAGATGATATCCGTTTAATGGCAGAAAGTGAAGAGGAACTAAAGAGCCTGTTGATAAAGGTGAAAGAGGAGAGTGAAAAAGCTGGCTTAAAACTCAACATTCAAAAAACAAAGATTATGGCATCCGGTCCTATCACTTCATGGTAAATAGATAAAGAAAATATGGAAACTGTGTCAGATTTCATTTTCTTGGGCTCCAAAATCAATGCAGACAGTGACTGCAGCCACAAAATTAAAAGATGCTTGCTCCTTGGAAGAATAGCTATGACAAACCTAGACAGCGTATTAAAAAGCAGAGACATCACTTTGCCAACAAAGGTCCTCATACTCAAAGCTATGGTTTTTTCAGTAGTCATGTATGGATGTGAGAGTTGGATCATAAAGAAGGCTGAGTGCCAAAGAATTGATTCTTTCAAACTGTGGTGCTGGAGAAGACTCTTGAGAGTCCTTTGGACTACAGGGAGATCAAACCAGTCAATCCTAAAAGAAATCAACCTGAATATTCATTGGAAGTACTGGTGCTGAAGGTCCAATACTTTGGGCACCTGATGCGAACAACCGCCTCACTGTAAAGACCTTGATGCTGGGAAAGATTGAGGGCAAGAGAAGGGGGCGACAGAGGATGAGATGGTTGGATGGCATCACCAACTCAATGGACATGACTTTGAGCAAACTCAGAGAGATGGTGAAGGACAGGGAAGCCAGGCATGCTGCAGTCCGTGGGGTTGCAAAGAGTCGGACATGACTTAGCAACTGAACAACAACAAATGAAGATATGCAACTAGATTCATACTGTTTACTTTAGGATAAGTTTAAGTGTGAAGTTTAGTAATAGTAGCTAATGGTATGGCATAATGTATGCTTTTCTGCTATGTATGGCATTTGAGAGTTCTAAAGAACATCTTAATAAGGTTTTAATTTCATTTAAGTTGTTTCAAGGAGTTTCAGTTCAGTTCAGTTCAGTTGCTCAGTCATGTCCCCACTCTTTGCGATCCCATGAACCGCAGTACGCCAGGCCTCCCTGTCCATCACCAACTCCCGGAGTCTACCCAAACCTATGCCCATCGAGTCGGTGATGCCATTCAAGGAGTTTACCTAATAAAATTTGCAATAGATATTTACATGTTTAACAAAAATGGACTTTTCCAAGTGGTACTGAATTAAATATGTTTATTAAACATAGCTCTAAAATACAAAGGTTCGATGCACGATACTGGATGCTTGGGGCTAGTGCACTGGGACGACCCAGAGGGATGGTATGGGGAGGGAGGAGGGAGGAGGGTTCAGGATGGGGAACACATGTATACCTGTGGCGGATTCATTTTGATATTTGGCAAAACTAATACAATTATGTAAAGTTTAAAAATAAAATAAAATTAGAAAAAAAAATAATAAAATACAAAGAGTAGTCACTGTTTCCCTCCATGTACAAAAGCCCCTTGAGCATTAAACAGTTTTTCAATAATATTGAGGTCAAAAAATAAAACTACTCATCGTGAGAAGTCTAACATTTTATGTCATGCCATGATACCTATGTTAGACCCTGCTCACTTCTTCATTAAAGGCATGGTTTCTTTTTTACTATTATTGTTTTGACTAATAACTTTTATAGCCTATGAAAAATAAATATTTTAGAACTGGGAGGGATTTAAATTAATTCACTCCACCCTGTCTTAGTCTGTTCAGGATGCTATAATGAAAATATCATAGATAGGGTGGTTATAAACAAGAGAAATTTATTTCTAATAGTTCTGGAGGCTGGGAAGTCCAAGATCAAGGTGCTGGTAGATTCGTTGTCTTGAAAGCCAGCTTCCTGGTTGATATACTGCCATCTTCTTGTTATAATCTTACATGGCAGAAGGGGAGACTGAACTCTCTGGGGTCTCTTCTCTAAAGACACACTTCTTATTCATGAGAGCTCCACCCTTATGACCTAATCATCTCCAAAAAGCCCCACCTCTAAATACGATTCATTACATTGGGGATTAGGTTTCAGCATATGAATTCTGGAGAACATAAACATTCAATCATGTGAAATGCCAGGCTGGATGAATCCCAACCTGGAATCAAGATTGCAGGGAGAAATATCAACAACCCAGATATGCAGATGATACCACTCTAATGACAGAAAGTGAAGAGAACTAAAGAACCTCTTGATAAGGCTGAAAGAGAAGAGTCCATATAGTCAAAGCTGTAGTTTTTCCAGTAGTCATACCGATGTGAGAGTTGGACCATAAAGAAAGCTGAGCAATGAAGAACTGATGCTTTCAAACTGTGGTGCTGGAGAAGACTCTTTAAGAGTCCTGGACTGCAAGGAGATCAAACCAGTCATTCCTAAAGGAAATCAACTCTGAGTATTCATTGGAAGGATTGATGCTGACGCTGAAGCTCCAATACTTTGGCCATCTGGGGTGATGAACTGACTCACTGGAAAAGACCCTGATGCTGGGAAAGATTGAAAGAAAAATGAAAAGAGGGGAAGATGATGGGATAGCATCACTGATTCAATGGACATGAATTTGAGCAAACTCTGCGAGATAGTGAAGGATAGGGAAGCCTAGTGTGCTGCTAGTGGTAAAGAACCTGCCTGTCAGTGCAGGAGACATAAGAGACAGGGGTTCGATCCCTGGTTTGGGAAGATCTCCTGGAGGAGGGCAGGCAACCCACTTCAGTATTCTTGCCTGGAGAGTCCCATGGACAGAGGAGCCTGGCAGGCTACAGTGCATGGGGTCACAAAGAGTTAGATACGACTGAAGCTACTGAGCACACACACAAATAAAGTAAGTGTCTTACAAAGTTTACAATTAATGGGACCAATCACTACTGACATAAATAGCCATGAATTTGGTATGTTTGTAAACTAGGATTAATGATTTGTAATGGCATTTCATTATCCTTTCATTTATTTCAAAATTTCCCCATAAAATTAATTAATTAATTAAAAATTTCCCCAGCTGTCAGCAACCTGGGATACCAGTAAAAGTGCTGACTTGATGTTGTTGTTTAGTCATTAAGTCACGTCTGACTCTTTATGCAGCTGCATGGACTGTAGCCCACCAGGCTCCTCTGTCTATGGGATTTACCAGGCAAGAATACTGAAGTGGGTTGCTATTTCCTTCTCCAGGGGATCTTCCCGACCCAGGCATAAAACCCATGTCTGCATTACTGAGCCACCAGGGAAGCTCAACATCTCATTGCTAACAGTATTGATATCCCAAATTTCACTGCTTCCAGGCCCTATCTGGGTAACACAGAGGTTGGTTTTTCCTTAAAATTCCAATCAGTTGCTCCTGGGAATCCCAAAGCTGTTCTGTGTAAATTCAAGAATTCCAAGATTGTTTCTGTCCCAAACCTGTGAAACCATCTAAAGGTGGAGTCATAGCGCTGCTATTCTTGACTTCCTAAGAGCTCTGATGTCTAACCTGAGGTGGAGCTTCAGGCTCCTTTAACCACGAATCCTTCTGATGCCAAAATAGCACTCCTTTCACTGGATTCCTTGCTCTAGTCAAACCATAACTGATGGTCACACTGTTCAAAAGAGATAACTTTTATAACTTTTCTGAAGATGTCTAGTAAGTCAAACCTGTGCTTCAAGACTAAGGCCACATTTATTACATGCCCAAATAGTACCATGGTGTAGCAAGAACTTAAAACCTTCCATTCATTTTCCCACCAGTTTTGAAATAAAGTGCTTCTTGATAAAACTTTATTTTGAAAGTCTGCATTATTTCAAAACCTGGCATAATGTAAGATTTTGGTAGGTAATACTTTTATATCACATGATTCCCAACTTACAAAATTTAAAGTCACGTGAAATTTGATGGCACTGTGCCGTGTGTGCTGTACAGAAGTGGGGGAAATGCCTTTCCTTATTTTGTGTTGTACACTTCATAAGAGCAACTTTTGGATTTTGCTGTAGTCTCTTCCTCCATAATGCTCAGACCCACAATCCATGGGGCTGAGACAGATGTCATGCAGCTCCCCCTCCGCCAACCCCAATACTCTGATTTTACTCCCCTGGATTCCTTTCCCCCACAAAGATCAGAATTTTAGTAAAGAAAGACTTCAATAACTTATATTCTCCCCTCACCACAGACAGTTTACTTGTAATCCCCATTAAAAGCAAGAATTTTCAAATGTCGTTGAACATGAGGCAGAATATCAGGGGGCACACAGGCCTTTCTTATATGCCTAAAATTGACTTCGTGATCAACATGTGCATGCTGTATCTGTTAACTTATCAAAGCATTTACAGCAATGAGCAAAGGAGAAAAATCCTTGACTTGGAAAAGTAGAATTCTGAATTCTGCCGCTACTGCTAAGTCACTTCAGTTGTATCCGACTCTGTGCGACCCCATAGACAGCAGCCCACCAGCCCCCCCCCCCCCCCCCATCCCTGGGATTCTCCAGGCAAGAACACTGGAGTGGGTTGCCATTTCCTTCTCCAAAGCATGAAAGTGAAAAGTGAAATTGAAGTCGCTCAGTCGAGTCCAACTCTTCGCAACTCCATGGACTGCAGCCTACCAGGCTCCTCCATCCATGGGATTTTTCCAGGCAAGAGTACTAGAGTGGGGTGCCATCACCTACTGAATTCTGTCTGAATTCTGGGAAGTTGGTATATATTTGAACGAAACTTATCTCTACACTCAATAGATATGACCATAATAGTCCCTTGGACTGCAAAGAGATCAAACTAGTCAATCCTAAAGGAAATCAACCCTGAATATTTATTGGAAGGACTGATGCTGAAGCTCCAAAACTTTGGTCACCTGATGCAAAGAGCCAACTCACTGGAAAAGACCCTGATACTGGGAAAGATTGAAGGCAACAGGAGAAGGGGGCAGCAGAAGATGAGATGGTTAGATAGCATCACTGACTCAGCGGACATGAATCTCAGCAAATTCCAGGAGATAGGGAAGGATAGGGAAGCCTGGCATGCTGCTGTCCATGCGGTTGCAAAGATTTGGCCATGACTTAGCGAGTAGACAACAACAAATGGTAAACAGGTGGCAAGAACAAGAGAAAACCATCATTCACACTTAACAGTAGCCATGTACCTATAATAAATAGTTAAGAACACAGAGAAGGCACAAACAATGTCAGCAATCCTTGGTGAGCTATTCCCACATTAATGTGTGTCATTGTGAGTAACTGGAAGTGATGCCTGCATCTCTCTCAGTGTATTCCACAGTTTAGACTTTCAACTTACGTAGTTTTCCTATTCCTGCTTGTTAAATGAGGCATTCCTATATATATTTTAAAACAGAGAATCTCACTTTCTACTTTTTTTTTTGACTTTGGTTTCATCCCCCATTTTATTTATATTTTAAAGATTTGATTGGAGTATAATTGATTTACAGTGTTGTGGTAGTTTCAGGTGTACAGCAAAGTGCATCAGTTACACATATACCCATATCCACTCCTTTTTAAACTCTTCCCCATACAGGCCATTACAGAGTATTAAGTAGAGTTCCGTGCTGTACAGCCCGTCCTTATCAGTCACCTATTTTACATATAGTAGTGTGTATATGTCGATCTCAGTCCCCCAATTTATCCCTCCCTCATTTTCTACTCTTGAGAAGGCAAAACCATTCAACTTAATAGTGACTAGCCAACCCTGGTCCAGCAACTCTATACTCCTGTCAATATAATAATGCCAGAGTGTTTACCTTAAAATGCTTTAAAGTAAGTGCAATACAATGAAATTTTAAGCTGTGATTTCAACTTAAAAAAATAGTTAGGCATGCACAATAAAATTCCAAAATATATAAATGGTCTATACTTCTTCCAGAAATCTGTTCCTATCTCCCTAGGCCTAACTCTACTTCCCAGATGCAATCACTGCTCTCATTCTCTTCTATATCTTCCAGAGGTAGCCTTTGCATTTCATTTATTTCTAATGCTTGTTATTTCATGTCTTCCTTCATTTTAGATGACTCCAGAATTAATGATAAGAGCATGTACTTTTTATACGGGGCGTTTACTGAAGACCCACTTTCAGTAAGAACATGAGTTTTATATATTATTCCCTCCTCTTTGTGTTCTTATTCTAGAGATTCTCCATATGAAGAACAACTCACTTTTGGCCAGTTGTACTGATTTTATCTATTTAATTTTGTTTTCACCATTTTATATTATATATTTCTTTTATATTTATTCAGCTTTGACTTAGTTACAAGATAGTCTTTGTTTCTTCAAGGTACCACTTTGTCTTTTTTTAAATAGAACTTCAAAACTGAAGGTACGGGTCTATAATCCCCTTATCTGAAATCCCTGTAGACAGACATATTCGGAAATCTAGATTCCCTTTCTTCAAATTTTTTTAGAAAGAAAATCTCTGCACACACTGTGTATTATATAACATCTTCAGTTGTGTCTGGGATGGCACATTGGAACCAAACATATCTGAACACATTAGTATTTCTACAATAAAATGTACTTGTACATTCTTGCTAAGTGGAATGAAGAAATACTATGAACCGTTATGTGTCAGATTCTGAGAAGTTTTGATGCAAAATTAGTTTAGGTCAGGTCTAGCTTTGCCTCTAAATAGGTTATGGGAGAAAAAAAAAAAAGTTTCAATTTCAGAGCTTTGGGGGCTTTACAAATGTAGACAAGGGAAATGCAAGCTTAAAGAAAATGCAAGGACTGATTGTAAATAAAACAATGCAAATAATTTAATAGCTTCTTTGAAGCTGTGATTTTTGAGGAGGTAAAGGAGGCCCAGTATATTACTTCTTCTCTTTCTGTGTATTTACTAATGTATTACTGTAACTTCAAAATATTATATTCCTGCATTTTCTGCTTATAGCACATGGAGAGAGATAGCAATACCTCCTACAAATGAAGATGAACTTCTGGCTGAAAAAATGGAAGCAGCAATAGTATATGCCAATTTCAGACTTAAAAAACATGTATTACATCACTGGCACTCTTATGTGAAAAATAGAAAAGAACAACTTAGAGGTAAATCCTTATATAGTAACAATTGGTTTTTCTTTTCATGGATCCAAAGTTTCAACAAACTTAACAGTTAAACATAACTTGTACTAGAGAATTTATTATTTTTATGTCTAGAAAACTGTCATGAAATGTAAAGTCACGAATTTAAAGTATTTAATGAGATTTGTCTCAAAGAGTTTTAGTGTAAAAGAAAGCAGGCATATTTTAAATAAAATTCTATATCTATTTGTGTGATATATATACAAGTTTCAATATAAATAGGGAGCTACTATTAACTTTTTTTACAAAATAGAGAGTTGGGATAGGTAGGTAGATGGACAGATAGATATCAAAATTGACTGTTTTTTTATAAACAGCTCTTTATTCTTTATATTTTATTTAATGAATTTCTGAGAAAACTTAGAGAAAAATAATTTTCTTTTACTTAAACCCTCGATAGTTGTAATGAGTGGACAGTGCATGTATGTGCTCTTCAGAGCAGGAGTAGAGATTTCATCCAGCTAACTACATATTGATCTGTTTATGGCTGCTGCAAATCAGTAAATCCTTTGCTCTTGATTGGCTCCTGTTGGTACCTCAGAGTGGACTCTGGTGATTTTAACATTAGGGTGGTGGTGGTGGTTTAGTCGCTAAGTCGTGTCCGACTTGTGAGACCCCATGGACTGTAGCCCGCCAGGCTCCTCTGTCCATGGGATTTTCCAGGCAAGAATATTGGAGTGGATTGCCATTTCCTTCTCCAGGGCATCTTCCCAACCCAGGAATCAAACCCAGGTCTCCTACATTGCAGGCAGATTCTTTACCGATTAAGCTAGGTAGTGGGTCTCTATTTCTGAGAGGAAGCAATTAGCGATAGTTAAGAATGGTGTCCCCGAGGCCTGCCTTAATCATCCTCCTCCCTGGCCTGGCCCCTGTGTTTGAGCTTTGGACCCCTGCTTAAACATATAAATATATATATATATATAGCAATCTATTTAATCACAGGGTATTTAAAAGTACTATCTCATGACTCTACTTCTATGGATAAATCTGGAAGTTCTGGTTTTATAAAGAACAGATTTGTTAAAAAGGAAATGCTATATAACTTGACATTTTGTTACATCTACAATATCTTAATTTATAAGGGCAAAGGTGATGTTTACAAGTTAATGAAGTCTCAGCAGTACTATATATTGCTGTCAATAGTAATCAATTTCAGATGCAATTAAAATAAAAACTATGAGATGCAGCATTGTTTCATATTATAAACCTGATAGAATATTAATTATAATACCTTGTAATTATATACAGTAATCTAATGCATTTTCTTCAGATGCACTACTGCGGATACAAAAGATGTTCCACTGCTACAAGATGATAGTTACCCTAAATAAATGGAGGGATAGAGCAAGACATAAGTTTAAAAAGAGAGAAGATGAGCTGGTATGGCATACTGTAAACTTACTTTTTTTAGAAACTGAACTTTGCTGTTACATTGATGTTGTCTCAGATAATAATACTGTGTGTGGAAAACACTAAAGATTTGAATATTACATACTTTTAATGGGGTCCTTGTTCTTTTAATTTAATCATCTAAATGCCTCCTCACTTACCCAAAATATTTCCTAATGAATTTTGCTCTTTCATTTGAAGTTCAACATCAAGGAAAAATCTTTTTAACATTTCACTTAAATTTATTGATAAAGACACTAAGAATTTTGTTTCAGCAAGTGTTTAAGTGGAAATAAATGTTTAAAGTGGAAGAGAAATGGTTTGATATGATTATAATAGAAATAAATGATAAAGACTAAATTTATTCTTTTCTAGATAAGATTACATTTCTGTCTACTCTTTTGAACATCCAATTTAGTAAATTAAAATCTTAATACTAAATTATCTTTAAAACTACTGAATTTCTACACTTGAACCATTCTTAACTGGGACACCTATGAGAAATTAAAGCAGTCAAAACAGAGGATCCAAGCAAACTCCTCCAAACTTATATAATAAAAACATCTCTAGTTTGCTTTAGCTATCAGTATAGTAAATTATCATTTAATGTTTTTTTAGAATATTCACAGTAACTGCTAGGAACAGATACAGAAACATGCTGGAATTTTTTGTAGTTACATTATTTAGTATGTAATGTTTTACTAATAGTCTGAAATATAAAGTTGGGATAAATAGGAAAGAGAAAAATAGGAAGAAATTAAACCCCGTTTTACGGTTCCTGGTGAAAAGGTGACCAGCGTGACCAGGCTGCTGTTTTATGTCCCCTTAAACTGAATGTCCCTGAGAGAAGGCAGCACTGTTCTCTAACCATCCCCATATACTAAACATGATGTTTTGTAGTAATTGATATATATATATATAAATATGTATGACAGTGTATATTATATATGACATAGAAATATTATCCTTCATATAAGTGAAAGTGGTGAAAGTGAAGTCGCTCAGTCGTGTCCGACTCTCTGTGACCCTGTCTATGGACTGTAGTCTAGGCTCCTCCATCCATGGGATTTCCCAGGCAAGAATACTAGAGTAGATATGTATTAAATAGTTAATTGAGTATTTAAAGAAAACGTTTTACTTTAGCTATGTGATTTCTTGGCCTAACAGTACTACTGCATTCACTAGGGTGGAGTGAGGATGGCAGGTGTCTGCTGGGAGGAGAGAGCTACGTGCTAGTCCCCGTTGTGCGCTCTTCCTTAGGCTCTAATATGTACACACATTACAGCAAAATTGTGTGTGTGTATGGGTACAACATTTATTTACCCTTTAGGGTTTTTTCCTTGATTATATGCTTTTAATGAATGTATTGAAAGTAAAAATGGGGATTTACTCTAATGATACATTAGGCAATTCTCCAAATTCTTTCCTTCTGACATTTTTTAAAGAAAAACATTTATATATATATATATATATTTTTTTTTTTTTTTCATTTTTGGCCATGCCACATGGTTTCTAGCATCTTAGGTTCCTCAACCAGGGACCTTAAACCTGGGCTCTTGATAGTGACAGGGTGGAGTCCTAACCATTGGACCAAAGAAGTCCCCTGACTCACCTCTTATAGCTCCAGGGTAACCCTTACCCTTCCGTGTGCCAAGTATCAATCCTGTCATTACCAGAACCTTGACTCTGTGGGTTTCAGCTTTCTCATTTCTACAAGAGAAGGCTGGACCACATCTTCAAGGTGACTGCCTATGCCAGTATTGTATGACAGCTAGTGGAAATGATCTATAATGCTTTGGTGGTTCAGAGACTATTACATATGCTCTGGACAATGATAATTTATATAATGACAATGATGATAATAATGTTTAATTGGTGCTATCATTGTATCAAGCATTGTGCTTTATATGTATCATCTCATTTAGTCCTTACAACAATTCCATGGAATCTGTAAATTATTTTCATGGCAGATGCTAAAGCATGAACTTCAATTACAAAAATTCTCCAAGTTAAAATTCAAAACAAGTTCTAAAGAAGAATACTTTTTTCCTGAACAATTTGTGTCTGAAGGCTTTCCTGTAGGTGGGATTCCTGAATTTGACATTTCACAGTTACCCAAAAGAGCAATATTACAGGTTCGTATGAATTCATGTCCTAACTAGTTGTTTTGATAATGTTTTCTTAGAGAGTGGTTTTATGAACCTTGTATGAATGATGGAAACCATATTTTGAAGAAAAAACATTTTTTACAACTGCCTTTGGGCTATCTCAGTTTTTGGAAGTCATCCATTTGGATGGTTGTAAAGTGTTATAATAATCAAAAATGGAGAAATTAAAGAAATAGTAAATAAGAATGAAAAAAATGTCTTTCTTTCCTTCCTCATTCAAGAACATGTTGTCATTTAAGGTACAACAGATTTTAGATACTTCACTGCATACCTTTTAATCTCTAATCCCTAATCCTTTAACTTTAAATGTTACACCTATACTCTGGAATGTAAATGGGGCTTGTCATAATGCAACTTTCAGTTAGTTAAACATATTTATGCTTCTTGTCTTTCTTCCTTAGATTGTGAGTTCATAAAAACAAGAATCACGTATCTATATAAGTCATTGAATTGATCTCTGAAATATAAACCATAATTCCAACTACTGGTTATATTCTGTCCTGTTTTGATAAATATGTAATCCCTATTTTGTGGGACTACTTGATAAATGGAAGAGTTGTAAAATATCACCTTATTCTGGTTGATGGCAGATTTACATTATAAAATCCCATGTACTAAACCCATCTTTCTAAATGTAGAGCTGAGCTCAAGTTATTTTGGGTAACAAGATGTATACCTGTATTTATATTTCATCTCGCACTTTATGTACAGCACAGAGTCAGAATGAGGACATTTTTGTCCACTGTTTCTTCTTTATAAATTGCCTGTTCACATCTTCTTTGTGTTCAAATTGGAATTCCTATAATTTTCTTACAGTTTATAAGAAAACCCTTTATATACTGGTAGTTTTCACCTTTTGTCTGGAACATATTTGAAATTTTTTCCCCTACACTTAATGTGCTGTGCTTGGTCACTCAGTCGGATCAGACTGTTTGTGGCCCCTGTGGACTGCAGCCTGCCAGGCACCTCTGTCCATGGGGATTCTCCAAGCAAGAATAGTGGAGTGCCATGCCCTCCTCCAAGGGATCTTCCCAATCCAGGGGTCGAACCCAGGTCTCCCGTACTGCAGACAGATGCTTTACCATCTGAGCCACCAGGGAAGCCCTCAATGCCTACACTTAATGCTTGCTTTCGGTTTTGCCCATGGAGTCTGACCAGAGAAAATTTAAAGCTTTATGTAACAAAATCTGTTACTATTGCCCTGATTATTTCTTTTTGTGTCATATTAATACGTCATTCTTAGCTATTTTTCTAAGCCATATCAAACTCCTTCCTACAATTATGTAGCTGGTTTTTCTTTGAACTCCTATATGTTGACTGCTAATGTTTATTTACACAGTAAGCACCTGAATTTTCAATTCATTTCAGATTATGCCTTAAAATATTTTTTATCACTTTACATATAAGAACCTAGCAAGAGTATGCTTTCATCTTCCCCTTCCTGTGCTTCATGCTATTATTTCCATGTACTTTATTTTTATGTATTTATAAACCCTAGAGTTTATTTTTCCTTTAAACAGTCAATTATATTTTATCCAATGTGTATTTTTAATGTTTAACAATCTCAAACAGGAAGGTTGCAAGTGCAATACAATATACTTTTTTTTCTGAACAATTTGAGAGTAAGGTCATGATAACCTATCACCCCTAAATATTCCTGGAGTTTTCACTATAAACAAGGGCATCCTCTTAAAGTCAGCCATCAAAATCCTTGGATCTAATTTGAGTATCCCCAGTTGTCCCAATAATGCAAAAGAATGCAATCCAGAATCAAACAAGAACAGCTGACTACCATGGCCGTTCGTCTCCTTGAGTCTGCCTTTCTTTAATTTTCATTCCCTTGACATGAAGATGAGGCCAGTTTTATTGTAGAAGATCTCTTATTTTAACTTGTTCTGTTTTCTCCAGAATAGATTCAGGTTCTGAATTTTTATTAGAAATACCACAGACATTAGGCTGTGCTCTTCTCACTACATGGTACAGAATTTGGATTTGCCTAGGATTGGTGATTTCGCAGGTGATTGCTTGTTTAAGGTGGTGTCTGCTTCTCTACTATTCAACTGCCCTCTTTGAAATGGATATGAATTTTGTGGGGAGGTACTTTACAATTATATAAACATTCCTGTTCTTTATCAAACTTTCAGTTTATTTATATCTGTATGACTCATGGTTTTCTCTTTTATTCAATGAGATATAATCTGTTACTATCACTATTTATTTTGGTGCTCAAATTCTTCCAGATTCAGAAGTAGGACTCCTTTCAAGTTGCCTTCTATGTCCCTTTGACATGTAACTATCATCCTCTGAGCACTTCCCTACTTTATAGCACAGCATGATATCACCAGATAGTTGGTACCAAAATCAGATTGATTATATGCAGCCAAAGATGGAGAAGCCCTATATAGTCAGCAAAAATAAGACCAGGAGCTGACTTTGGCTCAGATCCTAAGCTCCTTACTGCAAAGAATCACTAGGGAAAATCACTAGGCCATTCAGGTATGACCTAAATCAAATCCTTTATGCTTATATAGTAGAAGTAACAAATAAATTCAAGAGATTAGATCTGATAGAGTGCCTGAAGAACTGTGGACGGAGGTTCATAACATTGAACAGGAGGTGGTGACCAAAACGATCCCAGAGAAAAAGAAATGCAAGAAGGCAAAATGGTTGTCTGAGAAGGCCTTGCAAATAGCTGAGAAAAGAAAAGAAGCTAAAGGCAAAGATATACCCAACTAAATGCAGAGTTCCAAAGAAATAGCAAGGAGAGATAAGAAAGCCTTCTGAAGTGAACAGTGCAAAAAAATAGAGGAAAACAATAGAATGGAAAGGCTAAAGATCTCTTCAAGAAAATTAGAGATGCCAAGGTAGCTTTTCATGCAAATATGTGCACAATATAGGACAGAAACAGCAATAATCTAACAGAAGCAGAAGAGATTAAGAAGAGGTGGCAAAAATACACAGATCTGTACAAAAAAAAATCTTAATGACCTGGCTAACCACGATGGTGGTTATCCTGGAGTGTGAAGTCAAGTGGGCGTTAGGAAGCACTACTAGGCACAAAGCTAGTGGAGGTGATGCGATTCCAGCTGAGCTATTTCAAACCCTAATAGATGAATCTGTTAAAGTGCTGCACTCAGTATGCCAGCAAATTTGGAAAACGTAGCAATGGTCTGGAAAAGATCAGTTTTCATTGCAATCCCAAAGACAGGCAATGCCAAAGAATGTTCAAAGTGAAAGTGAAAGTTGCTCAGCTGAAGATCAGTTTTCATTGCAATCCCAAAGACAGGCAATGCCAAAGAATGTTCAAAGTGAAAGTGAAAGTTGCTCAGCTGTGTCCAACTCTTTGTGACCCCATGGACTATACAGTCCATGGAATTCTCCATGCCAGAATACTGGATTGAGTAGCCTTTACCTTCTCCAGGGGATCTTCGCAACCCAAGGATTGAACCCAGGTCGCCTGCATTGCAGGCAGATTCTTTACAGCTGAGCCACAAGGGAAGCCCAAGAATGTTCAAACTCTCATTCAACTGTGCTCATTTCACATGCTAGCAAGGTAATGCTCAAAATCCTTCAAGCTAGGCTTCAACAGTACATAAACAGAACTTCCAGGGGGTACAAGCTGGATTTAGAAAAGGCAGAGGAACCAGAGATCAAATTGCCAACATCTGCTGGATCACAGAAGAAGCAAGGGAATTTCGAAAAACATCTACTTCTGCTTCATTGACTATGCTAAAGGCTTTGACCGGGTGGATCACAACAAACTGTGGAAAATTCTTAAAGAGATGGGAATACCAGACCATGTTACTTGTTTCCTGAGAAACCTGTACGTAGGTCAAGAAGCAACAGTTAGAACTGGACATGGAACAACAGACTGGTTCAAAATTGGGAAAGGAGTATGTCAAGGCTGTATATTGTCACCCTGCTTATTTAACTTATATGCAGAGTACGTCATGGAAAATGCCAGGGTGGATAACTCACAAGCTGGAATCAAGATTGCGTGGAGAAAAACCAACAACCTCAGATATGCAGATGACACTACCCTAATGGCAGAAGAGGAACAAATAGTCTCTTGATGATGGTCAAAGAGAAAAGTGAAAAAGATGGCTTAAAACTCAACATTCAAAAAACTAAGATCATGGCATCCAATCCCATCCTTTAATGGCAAATAGATGGGGATAAAATGGAAACAGTGGTAAATTTTATTTTCTTGGGCTCCAAAATCACTGTGAATGGTGACTGCAGTCATGAAATTAAAAGATGCTTGCTCCTTGGAAGAAAAGCTATAACACACATAGACAGCGTATTAAAAAAGCAGAGACATCTTTTTGTCAACAAAGGTCCAAAGCTATGGTTTTTCCAATAGTCATGTATGGTTGTGAGAGTTGGACCATAAAGAAGACTGAGCGCTGAAGAATTGATGCTTTCAAACTGTGGCACTAGAAAAGACTCTTGAGAGTCCCTTGGACAGCAAGGAGATCGAACCAGTTAATCCTAAAGGAAATCAACCCTGAAAATTCATTGAAAGGACTGATGCTGAAGGTGAAGCTCCAATACTCTGACCATGTGATGCGAAGAGCTGATTCATTGAAAAAAAAACCCTGATGCTTAGAAAGATTGAAGGCAGGAAGAGAAGGGGACGACAGAGGATGAAGTGGTTTGGATCGCACCACCGACTCATCATGGACATGAGCTTGAGCAAACTCAAGGAGATAGTGAAGGACAGAGTAGCTTGGTGTGCTGCAGTCCATGTGCTGCAAAGACTCAGACACGACTTAGTGACTGAACAACGACAACAGTTTGCCTTCTGTGTCCTGTTGGCATGTAACTATCATCCTTTGAGCACTTCCCTACTTTATAGCACAACATGATATTCCAGTCTCCACTTGTATGTTACCTGCTCCATCCTGGATAGGTCATTTATCTAGAACTCTTTGAATCCTTTTGAATGGAGAATTGTACATAGAAATGAAGATTTGAACACTACCTGTGTTCATTGCCATTGGAGTGTTGCTTCTCCCATGCACTCTTGGTAGAACTAGAGATTGCGTAAGTAGGTACACACACATACACATTTCCTCCATATATACATATCTCTATGTACTTAAAACCTACACTGCGTGTGAATACTTCCAGTTCAGTTTATCACCACAGGACTCATTCTAGTCTTCTCCTTTTCTATATCTGCAATGTCCTTCTCCAACAGTGAGAATCCCAACTCTCATTATTCCTCATGTATTTACTTATCCGATCACTCCCCTGTGTGTAAGCAGTCACACATGTGGCTGCCACTGTCCCCTCTTTGTGGATACCTCATCCTGCTCAGGCTCTGACACCCCTTGCCACTCAGAGGCCCTTCTCATATGCTTGGACTATGATATTCTATGCCAGTTGCCCTTTCCCCTGTCAGTTGCCTTCCTAATTTTGTTTGGGCTAACACGCTCTGCACTGAGTACCTTCCTATGTAGATGGCCCCTTACCCTACTCAGGTTCTGAATCTCTGTGCACAGGCTGCCCCTCTTTGGGGATGCCTGCCTTATACTAAATAGGCCCTGTCACCACATGTCAACCTTCTCCCCCAGCATAGCTGCTCTCCACATGCCCCTTGCTCCAGGGATCTTACACAGACTTTTACTTCCTTAATTCACCCTCCTTGTCTTGTTCAGGTTCTTATATCCCACAATGGCTGTCCCTCCCTAGGGACTTCCTCCTCATTCCTTGCAGACTCCAATATCCTACACTGTTCTTCCACAGGGACTAGTGCCCTTCTCGTTCTGCTTATCCCAGTCTGTGCTGAGCAGATGTCCTCTTCTTGGGCTCCAGCATCCCACAGTGAGCCATGCTTCCTCATTTCTCTTCCTTTTTCCACTGAGGCTCTGATGGCTGTGGATCATTCCTCCTTGGGGACACCCTCCTTACCTGTCTTGGTCTCCAAAACCTTGTGCAAGGAAGGCTTCTCCACTGGGTGGATACTCCCCAAGTTCTGATGCCTTGCTTTGGGCCAACAGAGGCCCCCGGGGCCCCTCACCTTGGCACAGATGCTTCCTTCACTTGGACCAATCTAATGGCTTAAGGACTGAACTGCGTTGAAAGAAGAAAGTGAAAGGGTAGTGGAAGGGATCTTTTAAAGAAATTAAAGCTACAGAAAAAAGTATTTTCTATTTTTCCACAGATTGGTTGATTGTGGTGTTTTTTCTTTTAGTTTAGATATGAGTTTTCATCTGAAACCATTTTTCTTCAGCATGAAGAACCTCCTTTAACATTTCTTGAAGCACATTTCTGTTGGTGCTTAATTTTCTCAGCTTGTATTTTCTCAACCTTTAAACATTTCATTCATGCCATTTAAAAGATGTCATTCCATTATCTTCTGTACCTTATTTAAAATGAGAAGTCAATGGAATATTTTTCTTTATATGCATATGTCTTTTTCCTTTCTTGTTGCTTTGAAGACTTTTCTTTTTATGATTGAATATTCAGCAAGTTGATTTTTATATACCTTGTAGTTTTCTTTGTGTTTGTCCTTCTTGGAATTCACTGAACTCATAGATATAAATGTTTATATTTTTCAGAAAATTTTGAAAGTTTTCAGCCATTATTTCTTCAAATATTTTTCATTCTTCTTTATCTTTCTGGGACTACAGAAAGACCATTAGTTGATCATTAGTGATATTTGGCTAAGTTGCTTCAGTCTCATCCGACTCTGTGCGACTCTATAGATGGCATGCATGCATTGGAGAAGGAAATGGCAACCCACTCCAGTATTCTTGCCTGGGGAATCCCAGGAACAGAGGAGCCTGGTGGGCTGCCATCTATGGGGTCACACAGGTCGGACACGACTGAAGTGACTTAGCAGCAGTAGCAGCAGTGACATTTATAGTAGGGATTTTTAATTTTGTTTTTATTGTTGACTGCCTAACTTCAAAATAATTAAACAGTGCTTGTTTAGGGTTTTAAAAAAAAAAAGCAGTGTCTAATCTGCTATTAAGCCATTCCAGTGCTTTTTTTCACTATAGATGTTACACTCATTTCTAGAACTTATTTGGTTCATTAAAACATTTTTCCACTTTCTCTTTCATTTTTCTTTGAAATCCTTGAGCATTTTCAGAATAGCTGTTTTGAAGAATTTGATTACCAGTTCTATTATCCCTGTAATTTCTCTATGTGTTTACATTCTAAATTTTTCTCTTGGTTATGCATTGTGTCAGATTTTCCTTCTTCTTTACAGATATTGTAATTTTTTAATTATTATATGCTGGGTGTTTAGTAAGTTACATTGTTGAGTGCCTGTTTTCTTTAAGAAGCATTAACTTGGGTTTTGCAGTTAGTTAATTTACTTGAAGACAGGCTTCATCTTTTCTCAGCTTATACTTAAGCTTTGTTAAGGAAAGACTAGAATAACATATTTCTGTGCTAGTTTATCCTTATGCTTATCAAGTGATCTTCCTGGATCTTCATTGAATGCCCTAAGTGTTCTGTGACATGTCTCTACTCTGATTTGTCTCAATTTGTAAATTTCCCAGTCCATATGAACTAGATTTGTACTGTTTACAGATTCCCGGTAGATGCTTTGTCTCCAGGAGTGGTTTTCTTGTTCAGCTTCAAGGCCTGTCCCCTGCACAGACACACTGTTTAAAATGCAAAGAGGCAAGGATCCCTATGCAGACATTTGGAGCCCTCTTTTCTGTGTAACTTCCACTTTTCCAGCACTTTGCCAATAAATTCCAGCAACCTCAACATCTTTGAACCCCATCATCTATTTCCTTGACTTAGTGAGCCTGCCTGGCACTCTTTCTCTCACAAGCCACCAATAAATGCTTCCATGCAGAAAGCCTGGGCTATCATGGCTTTCTGAACCTAGGTGGTATTTAACTTCAGTTGCTCCAAACAGTGCCCATGTATCCTTCCATGGGTCTCTTCCTTCCATTTCTTACAGAAACTTTTTAAGCTCTTATTTATGGACTAAATGTTTGTATCCCCCACCTCCTCCCTATTCCTATGATGAAGCCCTCACTTCCAATGTGACTGTATTTGGAGACAGGGCCTGTGAAGAGATGATTAGGCTTAAATGAGGTCATATAGTTGGGATCCTAACCCAATAGGGTGGTTGCCTGTATGAAAAGGGGCAGAGACACCAGAGCTCTGTCTGCCATGTGCGTATATAGCAAGAAGGCAGAGAAGAGAGAGCTCCCACCAGGAGCCAAATTGGACAGACACTTGATCTTGGACTTCCCACCCTCCAGAACTATGAGAAATACACTTTTGTTGTTTAAGCCACCTAATTTATTGTATTTTGTTATGGCACCCTGAACAGACTGTTACCACTGTTCACTTTTTCATGCTAAATACCCTACTTCACTGTCCTTCACCTTCACTTTCCATCCTTCTTCACTCAATAACTATATGCCACTAGATAGGAACTCCTTTAGCTTACTTCCTGACCCCTTTCCTCAATTCTGTTTTCCTAATCTTTGTACTCTCTTTTCAAATGTACCATCCATACCCATCTTTGCTTCCTTTTCTGTTCTAATGGCATTTTGTGCATATAATATAGAATATTTATATCAGATACCTTTCTTTAAATTCTGCCATAGGTAGTGATGCAAGCTATTTTCAGGCCATTACTAATGTCAGTTTTGAGTCCATGAGGAGTAGTTGACAGAAAGTGGCATAATTAACTGCAAACACAAGGCACTTTCTCAACATAGTTTTGTTGCCTGTTAGTCAAGGCACTCATTAGTATACACAGATGAAGTTATTCCTGGATGTCTAGGAGTATGTCTTATTCATATTATATTCTCTGATTTACAAGCATACAGAATATTTGAAAATATTTAATAAAGTAAATGAATATGTCATTTAAGGAATTAGACTATGCTGCTCCAATTCAAGGTTAAAAAGGTAGTACAGATCTAGAATAAAAGGATCACAGTTTTCCTCAGGCTATTTCTTGTGCTTGTGACAGTCAACAATTATTGATAGTTAGACATAAAAAGTAAGTTTTCAATAATTAACAAAAATCTAGTGCTGATGGAAACAGAAGAGAAAAAGGATAAGGTTCTGAACTATCTTTAGGCCTCAAGAACACAGTACCTTTCTTTTTATGGGCCTCCAAATAGGTGACTTACAGAGAGCATAAGAACATTTATGTCCTTAGTTTCAGAAGCTGACTGGATGCAAACAGTTCATTGTGCTTCAAAGTAGCTATTTTAGGCACAATACTCTGGGTCTAGTAATTCTCTAAGGTATCAGGTCATACTGTCTTCACCTACCAATACAGGAAAACATGACTGTTGGTGGGGCTTAAAGAAACAAGGACTTGTTTTTTCCCTATAACAGAAGAAGGCCATTTAGGGCTGCTTCTCCACAATGCCAATAAAAATGGAATTCTTCTATTTTTTCACTTCACAACCCTTAGTATCCTCTTGGTTATTGTCTCATGGCTGCAATATGGCTTCTCCTCTTTCAATCTCCTATTCACTTACCAGCCCAGAAGAAGGGGGAAACTCACAGTGGTGGAAGGCAATAGGTTGTCTATCTTCAATTATTAGGAAAACCAAAGTTTCCCTAAGACTTCACAGTCAAGACTTCCAGTGATGTGCCTTAGATTAGAACTTTGCCACTAAGCCACATCTAACTGCAAGACTGCTGCGGAACTGTGAGTGGGGGCTTGGGTGAGATAACAGGTAGTCAGTCTCATTGAAGGTGGATCTAAACTGCCATTCATCAGTCAGTATTTAAAAGGGCATTCCTCTTTGTCAGAAAAAAAATGTGTTGGTTTTAGTGAAAAGCAAAACAACAATTACAACAAATAAGAAACAAGAAGATGTAGAGGCTGCAAAGGAGCCACTTCCACCTTCCAGTTCTGTTGTTGTTATTCAGTCATTAATTCATGTCCGACTCTTCGTGACCTCATGGACTGCAGCCCTTCAGTCTTCTCTCTCCTTCACTATCTCTAATAGTTTGCTCAGATTCATATCCATTGAGACCATAATGCTATCTAACCATCTCTTCCTCTGCCATCCTCTTTTCCTGTTGCTTTCAATCTTTCCCAGCATCAGGATTTTTTCCAGTGAGTCAGCTCTTTGTTTTAGGTGGCCAAAGTAATGGAGCTTCAGCTTTGGCATCAGTCATTCCAAAGAATACTCAAGATAGATTTCCTTTAGGATTGACTGGTTTGATCTCTTTGAAGCCCAAGGCTCTATCAAGAGTCTTCTCCAGCACCACAATTCAAAAGCATCAATTCTTTGGTGCTCAGCCTTCTTTATGGTTCAACTCTCATATCTGTACATGACTACTGGAGAAACCATAGCTTTGACGATATGGACCTTTGTTGGCAAAGCGATGTCTCTTTGTTATAGCTTTCCTTCCAGTTCAGAGAAGCTAAAAATGCCAACTAATAAAGAACCACAGAACCCAGGAGCCAATAAACCATTTTTTAATGTGATGCAGGCCTTAACAGAAACTTGTACATGGAAACTTCGGCAGTTATGATGGAGATATGAGCTTGCATGTTTTCTCATAAGAAGTCTTTTAGTTTGATAATATAGTGATTAAAAGTCCAGCTACTCACTAGTGATATGACCGTTGGTAGTTTCAACCCTCCTGGCCCTTGTTCATCACCCCAACAAAACTAAACTTACAGAGAAGAACTTATGTTGAATTAATTGACATTTGGATTCACTTCTATCAGGATATGGGAAACATGCAAAATCATTGGGGATGTTGCTGAGGACAATGAAAATCATTGCCAGTTTCTGCATTTTAAATATTGCTTTGTGACATCATGTCATGGGTAATGATCAGGCTTCCTGTCCCTCCTTCTATTCCAATGCCCACCCCGCCTCTGTCTGGAATGATATTGAGTCCTTCGGGGATAGATTTATAGAGTCTGCCAGAATAGTCAAACCATAGCATGATCCAGAAAAGAACAGATTTTTATACTGAGATTTTACCTTTTTCAGGAGGGACAGCTGAGGATCTAAGAAATTAAATGACATTTCCAAAGCCAGACAGCTATGAAACTAAGACCAGCTTTTGTTTTTCCTGACTACTTGGCTAAAATTATAGCCTCTATATCACTCTGGTTTTTCCTCTTAGAGAATTCTAAGTAAAAAGAATATATATATATATATATATATATATATATATACACACACACATATATATGAATGTGTTATTCTTATATATGTAAAATAATAATTTATAGTATGTATGCATGCTAAGTTGCCTTAGTCGTGTCCGACTCTGCAACCCCATGGACTGTAGCCTGCTAGGCTCCTCTGTCCATGGGATTCTTCAGGCAAGAATACTGGAGTGTGTTGCCATGCCCTCCTCCGGGGGTCTTCCCAACCCAGGGATGGAACCTGCGTCTCTTACATCTCCTGTGCAGGCAGGTGGGTTCTTTACCTCTAGTGCCACCTGGGAAGCCCCATAATATATATACATATGAGTAAAATAAACATGAAACAAAAAACAATAATTAAGAGCCATTATGTATCTGTTTAGTTGTACTACCTTTAAAAAAATAAAGAGAAACTTTTAAAATTTACTAAATCTTGACAAGACACTAAAACACAGCATTATTTTTGGAGACATTCTCAAATTTTCCCCAGTCAAATAAGTTGTCAAGGATATCCAGTAAAATGTACAAGTAATAAAAGAGTAAACTTATAGTGTAAAACTGTAAATTAATGATTCTAACACTCATGTCTTGAAGAGTTGGGTTTATTAAGCCTATTAATACAATAGATTTTCAGAGTTAATTTTTTTAATCATAGTTTTAAAATGACATTTAATTTGGTGACTTCTCTGGTCAACTAATTCTCGGGGACTTAAACAATGTAATATGAGTTGGATCTAAACTTTATTTAAAGTTTTTGGAAGTGTTAGTTTTTAAAGGAGATTTATCTATTTAGACTGCCTAATGTTTTGAAGGAATAATTTCAAACAGCACCCAGTTTCAATTATTGGGATACAATTTGAACTTCACTTGGAAAAGTGTAGGCTTGCTTTTTATGTTCAGTTGCATCAACTTATGAAAACAAGTCAGGTTCTGTTTCACTATCATTTCCCTTAGTATCATTTATCCATTATGAAAGGCTGCTTTGTTAGCAGATGGTAGAGCTCATACGCTATCAGTCAAACTCAGAGCTTGTTGAGAGGGTTGGCAAAGATTATTTTCCATGAAAATGCAAGGTTTTTTGTATGTGTGTAGTTTGGCAAGCAATGCAGAAAAAAACTTCTTATGTTGATGAATTTGGAAAGTCTAAATAACCTAGTTAAGTAATGCAGTTGTCTTAAAATGAAAGAGCGCTTGATTAGCTTAATAATATAAGTAGTATCATAGGGCTGTCTTTCATCTTAAACACCTATAACTTTCTGTTTGTAAAAGATAATAGTATGTGGACTTGCAAAAATGTACTAAATCACCTTCAGATTTTATAGTTTGATGACTCATCTCACTTGGGGGATAAAAAAAAAAAATCTGGATAACTGTTAAAACTTGTACCGTGTTGCAGGAGGAAAACCAGATGATTCAAGCCTGTTAGATTAAATTACTTGGGATTCTAAAACAAAAGAGTATTCTCAATGACTTTTGAGTCCATATTTTGATAACCTCAGGGGTCAGTCTGACCTCAATTCACCAAAGTAGAGTGGTTCCTGGTTTCTTAGGAAAGTATTGTGTGAACTTCACATAAGGGAAGCTTCCAAAACTACACTGCTCCATCAAAGAGCTATGTGTATGTTGGCTCAATTTGTGGTGTGGATAAAAAAACAAATGAATCCAAACATCTAAAAATTGTTTTAGGATCAGTTTATTTTTGGTACAAGATTGCTCTGTCCATAGACCTGACTTTTATTGCTTTAGCCCTAATCAGTAATGCTAAGTTAAGAAGTTTACAAATGACTACTTAATCTAAAATCAATCCCTGTTCTTTTCCTTCATAGCACTTCTCACTGTAATTAGTTTTAATATTAATTTTTAACTGTGTTCTTATTTTTTGTCTGTCTCTCCCACTAAATTACATGCTTTGGGGTATTGGGATTACATCTGTTTTGATTACTTCTGTTGAACTAAAACAAATGCACTGTCAGACAGTTCTCTGGCAAAGGTTTGTTTATTCAGAATCAGCAGAGAATTGCAGTCAGAGATCTGTAACCATTGTGAGTCACGCACAAGTCCCCCCATTGCAGAGGAAGGTGAGCACTTTTATAGGGAAGGAGAAGGAAGTTGTGAGGGCTAAGTAAACAAAGAGCCCATGGCTTCTCACTGGCTGAGTCTCTGCCATGGGAGGAAGAGGAGTCCTTCTTCTTGGGCTCTGTTATCCCTACAGGTATGAGAAATCCTCTTTATGGTCTCCCAACTCTATTTAATTGAAGTTTCTGTCTATTGATTTTTTACATTTCTTTATCCTCAGCATCTAGGAGACTGGCACAAGCGAGTACTCAAGGATGTCATTTTATTTATTTAATAACTATGTTGGATGCCTATAATACTGTAATACACAGGCTCCATTTTAGGTATTGGGGGCACAGTGACGGATTAGACAAATATCTTGCTCTCACAGGGCAAGTGTGAGAAGTGTGAAGAATCAGATAGTAAAAAAGGAAACACAAAAGGATATGTTACACAGGATTAAACGCTATGAAGAAAATATATCAGGGTAAAAGAAGAACACCTTTACTAAAAGGAATGCCAAAAGCAAAGGTGGGGATGTAAATTGGTGCAGCCACTATGGAAAACATTATGGAAGTTCCTCAAAAAAAATTAAAAATAGAAATACCATATGATTCAGCAGTTCTACTTCTGGGTATTTATCTGAAGAAAACAAAAACACTAACTCAAAAAGATACCCTGTGTTCACTGCTGCATTATTTACAATTAGCCAAGACATGGAAACAACCTAAGTATCCATCAGCAGATGAATGGATAAAAATGTGAAATTATTATATATAATATATGTTAGAATATTATTCTGTCATAAAAAGAAGGAAATCTTGGCATTTTTGACAATATGGTTGGAACTTGGAGGCATTATGTTAAGTGAAATAAGTCATAAAGAGAAAAACAAATACTGTATGATCTTATTTATATGTAGAATCTAAAAAAAAAAACAGACAACAAGAGGAAAAAATGAACTCATAGATACAGAAAACAGATTGGTGGAGGCAGGCAAAATGAGTAAAGGTGGTCAAAATGTATAAGCTTTCAGTTCTAAAATAAGTTCTGTAATATACAGTAATGTGACTATAGTTAATAATACTGTATTGTATATTTGAAAATTGCTAAAACTGGACAGCATATTGAAAAGCAGAGACATTACTTTGCCAACAAAGGTCCATCTAGTCAAGGCTATGGTTTTTCCAGTAGTTGTGTATGGATGTGAGGGTTGGACTGTGAAGAAAGCTGAGCGCCGAAGAATTGATGCTTTTGAACTGTGATGTTAGAGAAAACTCTTGAGAGTCCCTTGGACTGCAAGGAGATCCAACCAGTCCATCCTAAAGGAGATCAGTCCTGGGTGTTCATTGGAAGGAATGATGCTGAAGCTGAAATTCCAGTACTTTGGCCACCTCATGCGATGAGTTGACTCATTGGAAAAGACTCTGATGTTGGGAGGGATTGCAGGCAGGAAGAGAAGGGGACGACAGAGGATGAGATGGCTGGATGGCAACACCGACACGATGGACATGAGTTTGGGTAAACTCCGGGAGCTGGTGATGGACAGGGAGGCCTGGCGTGCTGTGATTCATGGGGTTGCAAAGAGTCGGACATGACTGAGCGACTGAACTAACTAACTAAGAGTAGATCTTAAAAATTCTCATTGCATGAAAAAAAACTGCAGCTGTGTGGTGATATATGTTAACTAGACTTACTGTGATCATTTTGTGATATATACAAAGATTGAATCACTATGTTGTATACTTAAAACTAACATATTAATGTCAGTTATGTTCACCAAAGACAAGAAGCTGAAGTTGAATCATTCTATGAATATCTACAAGACCTTCTAGAACTAACACCAAAAAAACATGTCCTTTTCATCATAGGGGACTGGAATGCAAAAGTAGGAAGTCAAGAGATACCTGGTATAACAGGCAAGTTTGGCCTTGGAGTACAAAATGAAACAGGGCAAAGGCTAACAAAGCTTTGCCAAGAGAATGCACTGGTCATAGCAAACACCCTCTTCCAACAACACAAGAGAGGACTCCACATGGACATCACCAGGTGGTCAACACCAAAATCAGATTGAATATGGTCTTTGTAGCCAAAGATGGAGAAGCACTATACAGTCAGCAAAAACAAGACTGGGAGATGACTGTGGCTCAGATCATCAGCTCCTCATTGCAAAATTCAGATGTGAATGGAAGAAAGTAGGGAAAAGCACTAGGCCATTCAGGTATAACATAAATCAAATTCCTTATGATTATACAGTGGAAGTGACAAATAGATTCAAGGTATTAGATCTGATAGACAGTGCCTAAAGAACTATGGAAGGAGGATTGTAACATTGTATAGGAGGTGATAACCAAAGCCATCCTCAAGAAAAAGAAATGCAAAAAGGTAAAATGGTTGTCTGAGCAGACCTTACAAATAACTGAGAAAAGAAGAGAAGTGGAAGGCAAGGAGAAAGGGAAAGATATACCCATCTGAATGCAGAGTTCAGAATAGCAAGGGAGACAAGAAAGCCTTCCTAAGTGAACAATGAAAAGCAATAGAAGAAAACAATACAATGGGAAAGACTAGAGATCAGTTCAAGAAAATTAGACATACCAAGGGAACATTTCATGCAAAGATGGGCACAATAAAGGACAGAAAAGGTAAGGATCTAACAGAAGCAGAAGAGATTAAGAAGAGGTGGCAAGAATACACAGAACTGTACAAAAAAGGGTCTTAATGATCGGGATAACCACGATGGAGTGATCATTCACCTAGAACCAGACATCCTGGAGTGTGAAGTAAAGTGGGCCTTAGGAAGCTTACTAGGGACAGAGCTAGTAGAGGTGATGGAATTTTAGCTGAGCTATTTCAAATCCTAAAAGATGGTGCTGTTAAAGTGCTGCATTCAAACACCAGCAAATTTAGAAAACTCAGCAATAGCCACAGCACTGGAAAAGGTCAGCTTTCATTCCAATCCCAAAGAAAGGCAATCCCACAAAAAAAAAAAAAAAAAAGAAAGAAAGAAAGGCAATCCCAAAGAATGTTCAAACTGCTGTACAACTGTGCTAATTTTACACACTAGCAAAGTAATGCTCAAAATTCCTCAAGCTAGGCTTCAACCATATGTGAACGGAGAACTTCTAGATGTACAAGCCAGATTTAGGAAAGGCAGAGGAACCAGAGATCAAATTACCAACATCCATTGGATCATAGAAAAAGCAAGAGAATGCCAGAGAAAAACATCTACTTCTACTTCACTGACTACACTAAAGCCTTTGACTCTGTGGATCACAAAAACTGTGGAAAATTTTTAAAGAGATGGGAATACCAGACCAACTTACCTGCCTCCTGAGAAATCTGTATGCAGGTCAAGAAGCAACAGAACCAGACATAGAATAATGGACTGGTTCAAAATTGTGAAAGGAGTACCTTAAGGCTGTATATTGTCACCTTGCTTATATAACTTATATGCAGAGTACATCATGCGAAATGCTGGGCTAGATGAATCACAAGCTGAATCAAGTTTGCTTGGAGAAATATCAACAATCTCAGATATGCAGATGGTACCACCGTAATGGCAGAAAGCTAAGAGGAACTAAAGAGCCTCTTGATAAAGGTGAAAAAGTGGAGTGATAAAAGCTGGCTTAAAACTCAACATTCAGAAAACTAAGATCATGGCATCTAGTCTTATCACTTCATGGTAAACAGACGGGGGAAAAAATGGAAACAGTGGCTAATTTTACTTTCTTGGGCTCCAAAATCACTGTGAATGGTGACTGAAGCCATGAAATTAAATGAAATTAAAATGAATTTATGAACGAATTACAATTAATTAATAAAATTAATTTCATGAAATTAAATGAAATTAATGCTTGCTCCTTGGAAGGAAAGCTATGACTTAGACAGCATATTAAAAGCAGAGACATCACTTTGCCAACAAAAGTCCATACAATTAAAGCAATGCTTTTCCAGTAGTCATATATGGGTGTGAAAGTTGGACCATAAAGATGGCTGAGCACTGAAGAACAGATGCTTTCGAACTGTGGTGCTGAGAAGACTCCCATGAGTCCCTTGGACTACAGGGAGATCAAACCAGTCAATCCTAAAGGAAATCAGCCCTGAATATTCATTGGAAGGACTCATGCTGAAGGTGAAGCTCCAATACTTTGGCCACCTGATGCGAAGAGCCAATTCATTAAAAAAGACCCTGATGGTGGGAAAGATTGAGGGCAGGAGGAGAAGAGGGCAACAGAGGGTTAGATGATTGGTTGGCATCACTGACTCTAGGGACATGAGTTTGAGCAAACTCCAGGAGATAGTGAAGGACAGGAAGCCTGGCTTGCTGCAGTCCTTGAGGATGCATAGAGTCGAACACAATTAAGTGAACAACATATCTCAATTGAAAAAAAAAGTGACTGGGGTGTGCTGCTGTAGATAGTACTGTCAGGAAACACTTTTCTAACAGAACAAGAACAGGGGTATTTGGTGAAAGAATTAAAAGAAAAATAATGACAGGAAAATGGTAGAAACAGTTCAGGTATCGGTGAATAAGGTCAGTTTTACGGGAATGGAAAATAATGTGTTGGGAGTAGCAAGATATAAAGTTGGAAAAATGAGACAGAGCCATATTGTTGAGGCCTTGAGTGTCCACTCAGGAGCTGGGCTTAAACTTGTGGGCAGTGACCTGATGGCAGACTTAAAAAGACATTTAGTGGGAATGAAAAGGAAAGGGCCCATGTGAGAACCAAAGTATCCACAGAATTCTGAAATAGGTAGTATGTAGAGTGAAGAAGTGAGTGAGGAGGCTGATAGGGTATCACTGAGCCTGGGCAACTGAGGGATGAGAAGCTCAGCAGTAATGAAGTCAGGAGCAGAGCCAGGGTTTTACTGATCTTAAATGCATGCATGACTCACACCACTCACCACTTACTCCTGACTCATGCTTCTGCCTTGCCAAGTGTTTTTCTTTCCATACTATACAATGTTCCATTGAGATGGGTGGTGGAACCTAATTCATTTTAGCAGTTTACCATCTGTTTTAGATGGCTTATGATCGCACTAGGCAATTTACCAGTTAACTCGAGAAGCTGTGTGCTATATTCAGAAGACAGCTCTCCTACTGCACTATAAGGTAAAATTAAATAGGATAGAACTGCTACCCCTGCTCCTTCCCTGGCCCCTTTAGTTAGTTTCTTTCTATTAATTTATTTCCTTGTGTCTATAAATGTATGCAACTCATTCCTATTCTATAAAACATTTCTCAACCCTCCTTTCTTGAGCTAATATATTTTTCTCCTTGTAAGAGTTGTCAAATATCTTGATTTTACCTCCCACCTACCTACAGAGACACTCAAAAACTGCTTTTAAAATGGTCTGTACTTGGGTGTTCCAAAGGGACAAGCCAATTCATCATTTCCAAAGTAGAACTCATCATTTCCCTCCCCCAACCCTCTATTTCTCATGTATCCTGTTTCTAAATGAACAGCAGCATCACTGACTCCAGTAATCTAGCTAGGATCTGCGAATTATGATATACTTCCCTCCTTTATTCCCCACTACATATGCTGTCCTTCTTTTCTTTTATTAATACATTTTCTTTTTTTTAAAATTTATTTAGTTTTGGCTGTGCTGTGTCTTCACTGTGACGTAAGGGCTTTCTCTAATTGCAGTGAGTGCGGGCTACTCTAGTTGTGATATGTGGGCTTCTCATTGCAGTGGCTTCTCTCTTGGTAGAGCATGGGCTCTAGAGGGCTTGGGCTTCAGTAGTTGTGGCACAAAGGCTTAGTTGCCCCAGGGCACGTGGGATCTTCCTGGACCAGGGATCGAACCCATGTCTCCTGCATTGGCAGGTGAATTCTTAACCACTGGACCACCAGCAAAGTCCCTACCTTTCCATTTTAACATGTAATCTCTTATACTTTCTCCTCTCCATTCTCTTTGGCACTCATTACTTTCAGTGACATTATTAATATCAAAGCATTTTAGTTGGGTCTTCCAGCATCTATTCTTTTTTTTTTTTTCCCCAGCACTTATTCTTGACCTTAACCTTCCAACTCATTTTTCATTTGTCCATCAGAGCTGTCTTTCTAAAGTCACATTTATTCACGTCACTTTCCTGCTTAAAAATCTCTCCTTGACTTCCCACTGGCTCTAACATTGCCCACAAAGCCCTTCCTGATCTAGCCCGTCACCATCTTTCAGCTTCATCCTCCACCATTTCTCTGTAGGAATCTTCGGCTCTAGCCATACTGCATTACTTAGTCTATTACCCAAGTACAGGACGCTCTCTGCAGCCACTATGCCTTCTCTGTATAGGGCCCCTTCTTTTCTTTGGCTCACTCCTGTTATGCACAGCTCAGATGTCATCTTTTCCAGAAAGGCTACATTTCCAGAAAGGATTCTCTTCTCTCCTTTAGTCTTGGTTAGTTACCCTTCATATGTGTTCCCTGAGGGCTTCAGGTCAGTTTGCTCTATGCCACCATTTGCAGCCAGTAAAGTCAATCTCAATCATGAATTGTAATCCTAATTCCCCCTGGGTCCTGCTCCTTGGTTGTACAAATTTTAGAGCCAGAGTACCCAAGAAGAACACTGCACTTGAGCCCACACTGGCCACCACACCCATGCTTCCTAAGTTGACTCAGTCCTTTGAAGGCAGGAGGCGCCACAGTTTCCGAAACAAGCTTGGGCACAGGGGCTTTTACCATCGTTCTCAAGGCAGGCTATTCAGTGGTCAGTTGCTGTGGCCTTCAGAGGGCTCCCACCAGGGGGCCTGTCACCTTGTCTGCATGGGAATGTAGCACAGATGTCTGCCATAAGCTCCCATTCTTTCCCTAAGTGGTGAAATCAGGAATTGAGATAGGGTATGTCTGAATCTAAGTCTTGTATTTCCCCCTACTACATCAGAATGCCTATCCTTGAACTTGTGTTGAACAAAAATGCTGAGGTCTTCTTTATCTGAACTGCTGGCCAGCAGTTTTACTTTATGTCACTGCTATTCTCAATCTCAACACAGTGGTTCCTGTTATTTCTGTTCAATTTCATCTTGTTGATTTTGGTACTGGTTCCAATATTCAGTGAGTTAGCTATGTCGTACAGCCTGTGGAATTCACTGCTTTGATAAACATGATACTTACAGTCTTATCCATGGTGAAAAAATGTTGAACACAAATCCTGTCTACTCTCCCTTCTGGGGCACATATGCTGCCCTGAGCTGTGACATGCCTCTCTGCCTTTGTTTGTGTGTGTTTGTGATCATGGTTATGTCCCCTGCCAGCTAAGTGTTCTGGCTTTGTTTTTTAAAATCAGTTCTCTATCCATATTTTCTCCTGGAGGTGAATTATATGCCAGTAGGGCACTCAACCAGAAGCATGACTGCCAGGGTGGTGCTGGCTCTAGGTGGACTGAGGGGAAGACTGTCCCATAGTTGCTTGTGGTAGAGAATAGTCTTCAGAGGATTTGCCCAAACAGCCACAACTAGGCCGGGTGTTGAGCATGGAAGAATTCCTTCCTGATGAGAGTCCTGTAGGTGTGTACAGCACATGGATCAGGGTTTGGGAGCTGTCAACATGTGACGATCATGGTGACAGGCAAGTGATCAGGGACAGATGGCCAGGCTGACACTGAGGGTCTATATACAGAGCTAAAGGACAAGCACAAGCAATGGGAGACCCCAATCCGGTTGAGGGTTGCCAGAGTTAGCAAGTAAAAATATAGAATGCCCAACTAAATTTAAAATTCAAGAAAAGTTTGCTTTTCCTTTTTAGTATAACTTTGTCCTATGCAATATGTGGCACATACTTGTACTAAAAGTCTATTAGCTGTTGATGTAAAATTCAAATTTAATTGGGCATCCTGTATCTTATTTGTCAAGCCTAATCCAGATAGAACTGGAAAGTAATGTGGAGTTAGGTCCCTCCAACTTTAAAATAGGATAACAATGGACACGTAACAGGAGTCTGCTAAGAACTGACATGAAATGCCCAGCACAGAGGAAGTCCACAATAAATTTGCCCTTTCCACTTCCACACAACCTTTCCTTTCTTACTGAAAGTATAGCATTAAAAAATTCGATTCGGTTCTTATCATAAATATCATATAAACCCTAAGAATGAACAAACTCTTTGAGGGAGAGAAATTTTAAAAATCTGCTGGTGCCAACGGGTGAGTACTGGGAAATACTCATAATTTAAGAAAAGGCAAGGAAGCCAACTGGGGACTGTTATGGTTAATTTTATGTGTCAACTTGAATGGCCCATGAATCCCCAGATATTTGGCTAATCATTAGTTCTGGGTGTGTTCTGTGAGGATGTTTCTGGATGAGATTAACTTTTGAATTAGTGCACTGAGTAAAGCAGAAGGCCCTCTCCAGCATGGGTGGATATCATCCAAGCCACTGAAGGCCTGGGTAGAATAAAAGGGTAAGCAAGGAAGAATTCTCTCTGTACTTCACTGCCTTTGAACTAAGACATCTGTCTCCTGCCTTCTGACTCGGATTGGCACTGGAACTTACACCACTGCCTTTCCTGGTTCTCAGACCCTGGACTCACGCCGGAACTACCCTCACTGGCTCTCTTGGATCTCCAGCTTATTAGCTGCAGATCTTGGACTTCTCAGCCTCCGTAATTGTGGGAGCAAATTCCTTAGTGTGTGTGTATATGTTTGTGTATCCTACTGTTTCTTTAGACTAATAGAAAAATGGAGAGAGCAGAGAACCAGGGGTGGAGAGTCAGGGAAAAACCAGGATAATGTGGCATCTTGGAAGCATGAGAATAGAGAATTTCCATTCAAAAGCCTAGTGTTTATGACTTTCTTTCTCTCTGTGCTTAACTGTTTCATAATATTTTACTTTGTTTTGATCTGAATTTCCCAAACTTATTTGGCCACATAATTATTTTTCCTATGAGATATATATTTTAAATATTTTAAGTGACACATAAAAATATTGGCCTATATTTCCCTGGGACCCAATTCTTGAATGTTAGACTCTAACCATCATAGTTCAGACCCATATGAAACTTATTATATCCAAAACAGCTTTTTGATTTATAATGGCATTTGGAAATTGTAGTAGAATGTTTTTTAGGATACTGTCTTCTAGAGAGCATATGTCTCCTTTGAGAATAAATTTAAATTAGGGAGAAACAGAAGAAGATACATAGAAATAGAAACGCATAGAAGTAGAAGAAGAAGAAAGATACAAAGTGAAAAACTTAAACATTAAATTCTTATTTTTCTTAAGATTCTATATACATGAGAAGACACTCATAAAGTTTTCAGAATATCTACCATTTTATACATCAGAAATACTGTATTAAAAACAAAAACAAGCCAAAGCAGTCTGGAGGAAGAAGAATGGAGATGGAGGAATCAACCTTCCTGACTTTAGACTATACTACAAACAATATCATACAGGCACAAAAACAGAAATACAGACCAATGGAACAAGATAGAAAGCCCAGAGGTAAACCAAGGCACTGTGTGCACCCTATCTTTGACAAAGGAGGGAAGAATATAAAATGGGAAAAAGATAGTCTCTTCAATAAGTGGTACTGGGAAAACTGGACAGCTATCTGTAAAAGAATGAAATTAGAACACTTCCTAATACCATACACAAAGATAAACTCAAAATGGATTAAAGCCCTAAATATAAGACCATAAACTATGAAACTCTTACAGGAAAACATAGGCAGAACACTCTGATATAAATCATAGCAAGATCCTCTATGATACACCTCTAGAGTAATGGAAATAAAAACAAAAATAAAAATAAACAGTTGGGAGCTAATTAAGTTTAAAAGTTTTTGCACAGCAAAGGAAACTATAAACAAGGTGAAAAGACAATCCTCAGAACAGGAGAAAATAATAGCAAGTGGAACAGCTGACAAAGGATTAATCTCCAAAATATACAAGCAGCTTATGTAATTCTACACCAGAAAAACAAACAACACAATAAAAAAGTGGGAAGAAAGAGCTAAACTGACATTTCTCCCAAGAAGACATACAGATGACCAATAAACACATGAAAATATGCTCAACATTGCTTATTATTCAGTTCAGTTCAGTTCAGTCACCCAGTCATGTCCAACTTTTTGCAACCCCATGGACTGAGGCACGCCAGGCCTCCCTGTCCATCACCAGCTCCCGGAGTTTACCCAAACTCATGTCCATTGAGTCAGTGATGCCATCCAACCATCTGATTCTCTGTCACCCCCTTCTCCTCATGCCTTCAATCTTTCCCAGCATCAGGGTCTTTTCAAACGAGTCAGCTCTTTGCATCAGGTGGCCAAAGTATTGGAATTTCAGGTTCAACATCAGTTCTTCCAATGAACACTCAAGACTGATCTCCTTTAGGATGGAATGGTTGGATCTCCTTGCAGTCCAAGGGACTCTCAAGAGTCTTCTCCAACATCACAGTTCAAAAGGATCAATTCTTTGGTGCTCAGCTTTCTTTATAATCCAACTCTCACATTCATACATGACTACTGGAAAAACCATAGCTTTGACAAGATGGACCTTTGTTGCAAAGTAATATCCCTGCTTTTTAATAAGCTGTCTATGTTGGTCACAACTTTCCTACCAAGGAGAAAGCATCTTTTAATTTCATGGCTGCAGTCACAATCTGCAGTGATTTTGGAACCCCCCAAAATAAAGTCTGCCACTGTTTCTACTGTTTGCTCATTATTAGAGAAATGCAAATCAAAAATATAAAGAAGCATCATCTCACACTGGTCAGAATGGCCATCACCAAAAAATCTGCGAGCAATAAATGCTGGAGAGAGTATGGAGAAAACAGAAACCTCTTGTACTGTTGGTGGGAACGTAAATTGATACAGCCACTATGGAAGACCATATGGAGATTCCTTAAAAAACTAGGAATAAAACTACCATAAGACTCAACTATCCCACTACTGGGCATACACCCTGAGAAAACCATAATTGAAAAAGATACATGTACCCCAGTGTTCATTGCAGTGCTATTTACAATAGCTGGGACATATAAGCAACCTAGATGTCCATCAACAGATGAATGGATAAAGAAGCTATAAAGAAGTACATATATACAATGGAATATTACTCTGCCATATAAAGGAACACATTTGAGTCAGTGCTATTGAGGTGGATGAACCTAGAACCTATTATACAGAGTGAAGTCAGAAAGAGAAAAATAAATATTGTGTGTTAAAGCATATGGAATCTATATGGATGGTACTGATGAAACCATCCATATAGATTCCATATGGAAACAGATAGCCAGTGGGAATTTGCAGTATGACTCAGGGAACTCAAACCAGCGCTCTGTGACAACATAGAGGGGTGGGATGGGGTAGGAGGGAAGTAGGAGGGAGAGTCAAGAGGGAGGGGACATATGTATACCTATGGCTGATACATGTTGATGTATGGTAGAAACCAATACAATATCGTAAAGCAATTATCCTTCAATTAGAAAAAACACAAAATAACTTCTCTAGAATGTTCTACTTTGGGTAAGCAGAACAAGATAGTTCCTAAGAACAGTCCAGGTGTTGAAATAATATTTGATTTTTTTTTAAGATTAAGTATCAGTAGAACATGGAAGCAGATTAACTGTTTTATTCTTGGGAGTTCTATTTCTAACAGGATATAAATTTTCCACTATGTGTTTGGAGGTGACAGTGTTGTTATATTTTTTGACATTCAGTGTTGTGCTAAAAGGAAAGGTTAGTTTAAACAATGAACAGAAAACTCTTGACCTTATGCTGGTAAAATTTTCATTTTGATTTTGGATGAGGAGAATGGCTTTATTAAACATCTGCAGTTTACTTTCAAACAATTTTTTTTTTTATTCAAGTAAATGGGTGTTTGCCGAGTTTTGATACAAATGTCTCTTAGGAAAATTTATGAGCAAAATTATGAAAGACATTACATACTGTCAAGAAACTTATGATTAGGAAATGTCCAGTAACTATGAGCCTTTGGAAAAATGTTCAAAATAGAGTTTATATGGTGAGGATTAAATTTTATGCTGAGAAGTGTTTTGTGACTCATTCTATTCTTGGCAGGGTGGCAGTCAGGTGAGAACAATCTATCATTCTAGACTGGGGAAAAGTTTCTGTGGAAATTGTGTAAGGAAATGAGTCTTAAGTGTAGAAAATCAGAGTTATGAATCTCAGATCTGGATAATTGTGTGTTATAGATTGAATGTGCCTCCACCAAATTCATGTGCTAAAGAATGAACTCCCAGTGAGATGATATGTATCTTGGGGAGATAATTAAGTGTAGATGAGGTCATGTGGGTAGAGTCCCCATAATAGCATTATTGTCCTGAGAAAAAGAGGAAGAAAAACCAGAGCTTCCTCTCTGCCATGTAGGACACAGCAAGAAGGCAGCTGCCTACAAGCCAGGAAAAGAGCCCTTACCAAGGACCAAACCTGCCAGTGCTTTGATCTTGGACTTCCCAATCTCCAGAAATGTGACTCAGTCTATGGTATTTTGTTACAGTACCCTGAGCTGACTGAGGTACTGTATAACCTACAGCATGTAATCTGGTCTCTCCCATCTTCAGTTTCCTGATTTGTATAATGGGAGTAAAGTTGATGTGATCTATAAGTGAACATGCCTACCAATACTAAATGTGACTAAACCAATACTAAACAATCCCACTGGTACACAATCAATGGTGGAATGGACCCAAGACATTTACTCTGACATTTAAAAACACTTATGTCCAACGATGACCTGAGTTACTAGTCAATCTTTAAATACATTCACATTCTAACAATTTTATTTTTAATCTCTGGGAATTGTGAAAACTGGCCCTTTTGAGGCAAAGCAGTGTTGCCAAAAAATATCTTTGGGGAATTTTCATTTCTTGTCCCTAAATTTGGCTCTATTTGTTCTGATGACATGAGTATTTCAGGATACAGGTTGCCCTTAGGACAGGGGTGACAAAAAAAAAAATAAACAGGGTTAAGAATTTGGCTGGGCCCATCATGGGAGAGATGGGGATGGGGATGATCTACAGCAAGGGTGGCCAACTGTGGCCTAAGGGACAAAACTGCCCCCCACCATCTTTTCTTGTATGAACTTCTAACTAAGAATAGTTTTCACATTTTCAAATGTAAAAAAAAAAGACAATGTATCTCTTGGTGAGTTGAAGACATCTCTTCTTTTCACAAAGTCAAAATATATACTTTTTTGCCCCTTTTTAGAAAATGTTTGTTGATGCATGATCTAGCAATAACTTAGAAATACTACAGTTTAGTGAATAAGACCCAGGAAATCAAATAAGTGGTAAAAGCATCCTGGAGCTAAAGGCATTTACTCCCTACTTTGATGATCTATCGCACAGTGGACTGGCAAGATGCTGCTGCTCAACAGTCAATCCCTCTGCTCTTCCTTGATGACAGAAGCCTGATTTGGTTCAAGAGTCCACTCTCCTTGAGCTTCAGGGGAGGATTTTCCCACTCCTAGCCTCATCTCTTTATCTACTTGTGTACTGAAAACCATGATTTCCCATTAATACTCAATTCTAATCTAACAGCACAGAGTTCATTCTAGTTTTCTTCCTTTCCACACTCACAACTATACCTTCTCCTAGAGGGAGAAACCCGGATCCCAATTTTCTAGGCTTTTAACTTACTCGGTCTATCCACCTCTTCCCCGTATGTACCAATCTCTAATTGTCATAGCCATGTTTCCTGTGCAAGTACCACCCTCCTTACACTCCTCTGGTTCTGATACTCCACACAGGCCAGTCCCTCATCTCATGAATGGATGTGATTCTCACATCACTGAGTTCCATCTCCACCCTACCCTTCAGTATGACCACCTGAACTTTCTTCCCCTAGGATCCCACTCCTTGACTAGACCCCTTTCCTATGCACTTGGGCTCTAAGCCCTGTGCTAGGCCAGCCTCATGCTGCTGGTGCCTCACCTCCCACACCATGCCCTCCTCTTCCAGTCCCTACCTCTCAGCCCTGTCTCATCTGGGGTGCCCACCTCTCTCACCAAATTTCCAATGCTCCAATGCCTTTCACAGGCACGTTTTTCTCATTCCTGCTTTTTATTATTATTTTTTTTTTGTATAAACCTCGAGAAATACATATATCTCAACCTGATAGTCATCCTTCTTCAGTTTTACCAAGCAACTTGAACATGTAGTCCTTGCAGAATGACTTGGCCAGTGTATACATAACAGCATTTTGATTCCGTATATATGCATTAGAATACAGTATTTATCTTTCTGTTTCTGACTCACTTCACTCTGTATAATAGGTTCCAGGTTCATCCACCTCATTAGAACTGACTCAAATGCATTCTTTTTTATGGCTGAATAATATTCCATTGTGTATATGTACCACAACTTCTTTATCCATTTATCTGCCAATGGACATCTAGGTTGCCTCCATGTTCTAGCTATTGTAAATAGTGCTGCAGTGAACAATGGGGTACATGTGTCTCTTTCAATTTTGGTTTCCTCAGGGTATATGCCTAGGAGTGGGATTGCTGGGTCATATGGTGATTTTATTCCTAGTTTTTTAAGGAATCTCCATACTGTCTTCCATGGTGGCTGTATCAATTTACATTCCCACCAACAGTGCAAGAGCATTTCCTTTTCTCCACACTCTCTCCAGCATTTATTGTTTGTAGACTTCTTGATGAGGGCCATTCTGACCAGTGTGAGGTGATAGCTCATTGTAGTTTTGATTTGCATAATAATGAGCGACGTTAAGCATCTTTTCATGTGTTTGTTAACCATCTGTATGTCTTTGGAGAAATGTCTGTTTAGGTTTTCTCCCCACTTTTTGTTTGGGTTATTTGTTTTTCTGGTATTGAGTTGTATGAGCTGCTTGTACATTTTGGAAACTAATCCTTGGTCAGTTGTTTCATTTGCTATTATTTTCTCCCATTCTGAGTGTTGTCTTTTCACCTTGCTTATAGTTTTCTTTGCTATGAAAAGCTTTTAAGTTTAATCAGGTCCCACTTGTTTACTTTAGTTTTTATTTCCATTACTCTAGGAGGTGGGTCATAGAGGATCTTGCTTTGATTTATGTCATCGAGTGTTCTGCCTGTGTTTTCCGCTAAGAGTTTTATAGTTTCTGGTCTTAAGTTTAGGTCTTTCATCCATTTTGAGTTTATCTTTGTGTGTGGTGTTAGAAAGTGTTCTAATTTCATTCTTTTACATGTAGCTGTCCAGTTTTCCCAGCACCATTTATTGAAGAGGCTGTCTTTGCCCCATTTTATATTCTTGCTAGGACCATTGGCATTTTGACTGAGATTGTATTGAATTTGTAGAGCACTTTGGGTGGTACTAACATCTTAAGTACTTTTCTTGTTAGTATTATCAATTCCTTGGATATTTGATAAAATACTCTTTGAATCTGCAGGGTGTGTGTGTGTGTGTGTGTGTGTGTGTGTTTCTGTGTGTGTTTCTTCATAGGCAGATTTCAAATTCTGGTTAAATTTCTTTTATTGTTATTGTTATTTAGGTCTTAAATGTCTTTCAATAATGCTTTATTGCTTGCAGTGTACTAGTCTTTCACCTTAGTTACATTTGTTCCTAGCTATTTTTGTCAAAAATGAGGTTTATAAAATAAAGTATTTTAGGCATGCACAAAAAAAATATAATGAATGTAATCACCAATCAGCTTAAGAAATAAGATTTAACAAATACAATTAAAGCCTCTCTGACTGTATTTTTTTTTTCCCTCCCTCAGATGTAACTGGTTTCTTAAATTTAATGTTGATCATTTCCTTACATATCCTTCCCTGATAGCTCAGTTGGTAAAGAATCTGTCTGCAGTGCAGGAGACCCTGGTTCAATTCCTGGGTCAGGAAGATCCACTGGAGGAGGGATGGGCTATACACTCCAATATTCTCGGGCTTCCCTTGTGGCTCAGCTGGTAAAGAATCCGGCTGCAATGCGGGAGACCTGAGTTCGATCCCTGAGTTGGGAAGAAACCCTGCAGAAGGGAAAGGCTACCCACTCCACTATTCTGGCCTGGAGAATTCTAGGGCTGTATAGTCCATGGGGTTGTAAAGAGTCAGATATGACTGAGCGACTTTCACTTTCTTTTCTTTTTTTCCACTTCTTTTAAAAAAAATTTATTTATTTATTTTAATTGGAGGCTAATTACTTCACAATATTGTTGTGGTTTTTGCCATATATTGACATGAATCAGCCATGGGTGTACACGTATCCCCCAGTCTGGAACCCCCCCTCCATCCTCCTCCCTCCCTCCTCATTCCATCCCTCTGGATGGTCCAGGGCACCAGCTTTGAGTGCCCTGCTTCATGCATCAAACTTGGATTGGTCATCTATTTCACATCTGGTAATATACATATTTCAATGCTATTCTCTCAAATCATCTCACACTTGCCATCTCTCACAGAGTCCAAAAGTCTGTTCTTTAGATCTGTGTCTCTTTTGCTGTCTCATGTATAGGGCCATCGTTACCATCTTTCATATACATGCGTTGTAAATTTAATATACAGGCACTGATATACTGTATTGGGGTTTTTCTTTCTGACTTACTTCTCTCTGTATAACAGGCTCCAGTTTCATCCACTTCATTAGAACTGATTAAAATGCATTCTTTTTAATGGCTGAGTAATACTCCATTGTGTATATGTACCACAGCTTTCTTATCCATTCATCTGCTAATGGACATCTAGGTTGCTTCCATGTGCTAGCTATTGTAAACAGTGCTGCAATGAACATTGGGGTACACGTGTCTCTTTCAATTCTGGTTTCCTCGGTGTATATGCCCAGTAGTGGGATTGCTAGGTTGTATGGCAGTTCTATTTCCAGTTTTTTAAGGAATCTCCACACTGTTCTCCAAAGTGGCTGTACTAGATTGCATTCCCACCAATAGTGTAAGAGGGTTCCCTTTTCTCTGCACCCTCTCCAGCATTTATTGTTTGTAGACATTTTGATAGCAGCCATTCTGACTGGTGTGAGATGGTACCTCATTGTGGTTTTGATTTGCATTTCTCTGATAATAAGTGATGTTGAGCATCTTTTCATATGTTTGTTAGCTATCTGTATGTCTTCTTTGGAGAAATGTCTGTTTAGTTCTTTGGCCCATTTTTTGATTGGGTCACTTATTTTTCTGGAATTGAGCTGCATGAGCTGCTTGTGTATTTTTGAGATTAATTCTTTGTCAGTTGCTTCATTTGCTATTATTTTCTCCCATTTTTAAGGCTGTCTTTTCACCTTGCTTATAGTTTCTTTAGTTGTGCAAAAGCATTTAAGTTTAATTAGGTCCCATTTGTTTATTTTTTATTTAATTTCCATTACTCTGGGAGGTGTGTCATAGAGGATCTTGCTGTGATTTACATCAGAGGGAGTTCTGCCTATGTGTTCCTCTAGGAGTTTTATAGTTTCTGGTATTACATTTAGATCTTTAATCCATTTTGAGTTTATTTTTGTGTATGGTGTTAGAAAGTATTCTAGTTGCATTCTTTTGCAAGTGGTTGACCAGTTTTCCCAGCACCACTTGTTAAAAAGATCATCTTTTCTCCATTGTATATTTTTGCCTCCTTTGTCAAAGATAAGGTGTTTATAGGTATGTGGATTTATCTCTGGGCTTTCTATTTTGTTCCATTGATCTAGATATCTGTCTTTGTGCCAGTACCATATTGTCTTGATGACTGTAGCTTTGTAGTATAGTCTGAAGTCAGGCAGGTTGATTCCTCCAGTTACATTCTTCTTTCTCAAGATTGCTTTGGCTATTCAAGGTTTTTTGCATTTCTATACAAATTGTGAACTTATTTGTTCTCAATTCAGTCTCTCAGTCATGTCCGACTCTTTGCGACCCCATGAATTGCAGCACGCCAGGCCTCCCTATCCATCGCCAACTCCTGGAGTTCACCCAGACTCAAGTCCATCGAGTCAGTGATGCAATCCAGCCATCTCATCCTCTGTCATCCCCTTCTTCTCCTGCCCCCAATCCCTCCCAGCATCAGAGACTTTTTCAATGAGTCAACGCTTCGCATGAGGTGGCCAAAGTACTGGAGCTTCAGCTTTAGCATCATTCCTTCCAAAGAAATCCCAGGGCTGATCTCCTTCAGAATGGACTGGTTGGATCTCCTTGCAGTCCAAGGGACTCAAGAGTCTTCTCCAACACCACAGTTCAAAAGCATCAATTCTTCGGCGCTCAGCCTTCTTCACAGTCCAACTCTCACATCCATACATGACCACAGGAAAAACCATAGCCTTGACTAGACGAACCTTTGTTGGCAAAGTAATGTCTCTGCTTTTGAATATGCTATCTAGGTTGGTCATAACTTTCCTTCCAAGGAGTAAGTGTCTTTTAATTTCATGGCTGCAGTCACCATCTGCACTGATTTTGGAGCCCCCCAAAATAAAGTCTGACACTGTTTCCCCTGTTTCCCCATCTATTTCCCATGAAGTGATGGGACCAGATGCCATGATCTTCGTTTTCTGAATGTTGAGCTTTAAGCCAACTTTTTCACTCTCCACTTTCACTTTCATCAAGAGGCTTTTGAGTTCCTCTTCACTTTCTGCCATAAGGGTGGTGTCATCTGCATATCTGAGGTTACTGATATTTCTCCCGGCAATCTTGATTCCAGCTTGTGTTTCTTCCAGCCCAGCTTTTCTCATGATGTACTCTGCATATAAGTTAAATAAGCAGGGTGACAATATACAGCCTTGACGTACTCCTTTTCCTATTTGGAACCAGTCTGTTGTTCCATGTCCAATTCTAACTGTTGCTTCCTGACTTGCATATAGGTTTCTCAAGAGGCAAGTCAAGTGGTCTGGTATTCCCATCACTTTCAGAATTTTCCATAGTTTATTGTGACCCACACAGTCAAAGGCTTTGGCATAGTCAATAAAGCAAAAATAGATGTTTTTCTGGAACTCTCTTGCTTTTTCCATGATCCAGTGGATGTTTTCAATTTGATCTCTGGTTCCTCTGCCTTTTCTAAAGCCAGCTTGAACATCTGGATGTTCACAGTTCACATATTGCTGAAGCCTGGCTTGGAGAATTTTGAGCATTACTTTACTAGCGTGTGAGATGAATGCAATTGTGCGGTAGTTTGAGCATTCTTTGGCATTACCTTTCTTTGGGATTGGAATGAAAACTGACCTTTCCAGTCCTGTGGCCACTGCTGAGTTTTCCAAATTTGCTGGCATATTGAGTGCAGCACTTTCACAGCATCATCTTTCAGGATTTGAAATAGCTCAACTGGAATTCCATCACCTCCACTAGCTTTGTTTGTAGTGTTGCTTTCTAAGGCCCACTTGGCTTCACGTTCCAGGATGTCTGGCTCTAGGTCAGTGATCACACTGTCGTGATTATCTTGGTCATGAAGATCTTTTTTGTACAGTTCTTCTGTGTATTCTTGCCACCTCTTCTTAATATCTTCTGCTTCTGTTAGGTCCATACCATTTCTGTCCTTTATCGAGCCCATCTTTGCATGAAATGTTCCCTTGGTATCTCTAATTTTCTTAAAGAGATCTCTAGTCTTTCCCATTCTGTTGTTTTCCTCTATTTCTTTGCATTGATCGCTGAGGAAGGCTTTCTTATCTCTTCTGGCTATTCTTTGGAACTCTGCATTCAGATGCTTATATCTTTCCTTTTCCCCTTTGCTTTTTGCTTCTCTTCTTTTCACAGCTATTTGTAAGGCCTCCCCAGACAGCCATTTTGCTTTTTTGCATTTCTTTTCCATGGGGATGGTCTTGATTCCTGTCTCCTGTACAATGTCACGTACCTCAGTCCATAGTTGGTCAGGCACTGTATCTATCAGATCTAGGCCCTTAAATCTATTTCTCACTTCCACTGTATGTATAATCATAAGGGATTTTATTTAGGTCATACCTGTATGGTCTAGTGGTTTTCCCTACTTTCTTCAATTTCAGTCTGAATTTGGCAATAAGGAGTTCATGATCTGAGCCACAGTCAGCTCCTGGTCTTGTTTTTGCTGACTGTATAGAGCTTCTCCATCTTTAGCTGCAAAGAATATAATCAATCTGATTTCAGTTTTGACCATCTGGTGATGTCCATGTGTAGAGTCTTCTCTTGTGTTGTTGGAAGAGGGTGTTTGCTATGACCAGTGCATTTTCTTGGCAAAACTCTATTAGCCTTTGTCCTGCTTCATTCCATATTCCAAGGCCAAATTTGCCTGTTACTTCAGGTGTTTCTTGACTTCCTACGTTTGCATTCCAGTCCCCTATAATGAAAAGGGCATCTTTTTTGGGTGTTAGTTCTAAAAGGTCTTGTAGGTCTTCATAGAACCGTTCAACTTCAGCTTCTTCAACGTTATGGTTGGGGCATAGACTTGGATTACTGTGATATTGAATAGTTTGCCTTGAAAACGAACAGAGATCATTCTGTCGTTTTTGAGATTGCATCCAAGTACTGCGTTTCGGACTTTTTGTTGTTCATGATGGCTACTCCATTTCTTCTGAGGGATTCCTGCCCGCAGTAGTAGATATAATGGTCATCTGAGTTAAATTCACCCATTCCAGTCCATTTTAGTTCTCTGATTCCTAGAATGTCGACATTCACTCTTGCCATCTCTTGTTTGACCACTTCCAATGTGCCTTGATTCATGGACCTGACATTCCAGGTTCCTATGCAGTATTGCTCTTACAGCATCAGACCTTGCTTCTACACCAGTCACATCTACAGCTGGGTATTGTTTTTGCTTTGGCTCCATCCCTTCATTCTTTCTGGAGTTATTTCTCCACTGATCTCCAGTAGCATATTGGGCACCTACTGACCTGGGGAGTTCCTCTTTCAGTATCCTATCATTTTGCCTTTTCATACTGTTCAATGGGGTTCTCAAGGCAAGAATACTGAAGTGGTTTGCCATTTCCTTCTCCAGTGGACCACATTCTGTCAGATCTCTCCACCATGACCTGCCCATCTTGGGTTGCCCCACAGGCATGGCTTAGTTTCATTGAGTTAGACAAGGCTGTGGTCCTAGTGTGATTAGATTGACTAGTTTTCTGTGAGTATGGTTTCAGTATGTCTGCCCTCTGATGCCCTCTTGCAACGCCTACCATCTTATTTGGGTTTCTCTTACCTTGGGCGTTGGGTATCTCTTCACGGCTACTCCAGCAAAGCACAGCAGCTGCTCCTTACCTTGGACGAGGGGTGTCTCCTCACCACCTCCCTTCCTGACCTTCAACATGGGATAGCTCCTCTAGGCCCTCCTGTGCCCGCGCAGCCAAGGCTCCTTGGACGTGGGGTTGGTCCTCCCGGCCGCCGCCCCTGGCCTCAGGTGTGGGGTTGCTCCTCCCAGCCGTGGCACCTGGCCTTGGGCGTAGGGGCGTGGGGTAGCTCCTCCCGGCTGCTGCCCCTGACCTCGGACACGAGGTAGCTCCTCTCGACCGTTCCTGCACCGTCGCAGCCTGGCACTCTTGGCTGCTGCCTCTGACCTCGGATGTGGGGTAACTCCTCCTGGCCGCCGCCCTTTGGGAATCGGGTCCTCCCAGCTTCTGCCCCTGACCTCCAACGTGGGGTAGCTCTTCTCGGCCATGCTTAGTGCTCTGGTCATCGCAGCTGCCTGCGTCTGGGAAAAATACCATTGGTAGCTTGATAGGGATTGCATTGTATCTATAGATTGCATTGGGTAGTATACTCACTTTCACTATATTGATTCTTCTGACCCATGAACACGGTATATTTCTCCATCTATTTGTGTCATCTTTGATTTCTTTCATCAGTGTTTTATAGTTTTCTATATATACGTCTTTTGTTTTTTTAGGTAAATTATTCCTAAGTATTTTATTCTTTTCGTCACAATGGTGAATGGGATTGTTTCCTTAATTTCTCTGTTTTCTCATTGTTAGTGTATAGGAATGCAAGGTTTTTCTGTATATTAATTTTATATCCTGACACTTTACTATATTTATTAATTAGCTCTAGTAATTTCCTGGTGGTGTCTTTAGGGTTTTCTATGTAGAGGATCATGTCATCTGCAAACAGTGAGAGTTTTACATCTTTTCCAATCTGGATTCCTTTTATTTCTTTTTCTTTTCTGATTGCTGTGACTAAAACTTCCAAAACTATGTTGAATAGTAGTGGTGAGAGTGGGCACCCTTGTCGTGTTCCTGACTTTAGGGGAAATTCACTTTCACCTTCATTTCCTTACATAGTATGATAGGCAGAATAATAATTGCTCCCCCACCCCACCCCTGTACCCCACCAAATCCTCAGAACCTATGAATACAAGGCAAGAGTCTTAGCAGATGTGAGTAAGTTAAAGAATTTGAGATGGTGAGATTATCCTTGCTTATCTGGGTGGATCCAATGTAGTAACAACGTCCTTATAAATGAAAGAGGGAGTTAGTTAATGAAAGTTGTTCAGTCGTGTCAGACTCTTTGTGACCCCATGGACTATATAGTCCATGGAATTCTCCAGGACAGAATATTGGAATGGTAGCCTTTCCCTTCTGCAGGGGATCTTCCCAACCCAGGTCTCCTGCATTGCAGGTGGATTCTTTACCAGTTGAGCCACAAGGGAAGCCCAGGAATACTAGAGTGGGTAGCCTATCCCTTCTCCAGCAGATATTCCCAACCCAGGTATTGAACTGGGATCTCTTGCATTGCAGGCAGATTCTTTACCAACTGACCTATCAGGGAGGCAGGCTTAAATACATCTCTCCAAGGGCCAGATAAAAATCAGTATCTCTTGATTTTTATGACATAGAGATGTTCCCAAGGTCCTGGGACCCATATCTCCTTGAATGTAAATTAGTAAGGATCTTCCTGACATTTTGGGAGCTTGACCTAGGAAAGTAGGCTGGATTATACCCATTTGACGTTCTCGGGGAGAAAATAAAATTTTTATCATCCTTTTGGATCAGAGAATTAACTAAACAGATAGCTACAGATCTAATCTCTGTAGTTCACATAAAAGTAAAGTGTTTATAGAGGAAGTAAAGATAAAATATTACCTTTATTTCATACAGATTTCTGTGTCTCTGGAGACTAGAGTTTTTTGCAGGAGCACTGAGGAATCCAGGAAAGATTATTTCCTCAGAATGATTTATCAACAATTGAGAGTTCTGATATAACCTTTCATCATGATTGTGGATTTGTCAATTTCTCCTTGTATCCTTGTGGCTTTTCAGATGCTTACACATTTAGAATTGTTATATATCTTTAGTAGATTGTTAGAATTACTTTAATTATAATGTAGTGACCTTCTTTATCAGATAAACTTTAAAAATCCACCTAAAGTACAATGCTGAACAAGATGAACAAAACTGAAAGGAGATTTTTGATAGCTGTGTTAATATAAGAAGGAAAAACTTAAAAGCAAAAACATTATTAGGGATAATCTTTGTCTTCCCACCGGTCCTGCTGCTGCTGCTGCTGCTGCTGCTAAACCACTCCAGCCGTGTCCGACTCTGTGCGACCCCATGGACAGGAGCCCACCAGGCTCCTCTGTCCCTGGGATTCTCCAGGCAAGAATACTGGAGTGGGTTGCCATTTCCTTCTCCAAGGCATGCATGCATGCTAAGTCACTTCAGTCACATCCGACTCTGTACGATCCCATGGGCAGCAGCCTACCAGGTTCCTCTGTCCATGGAATTCTCTAGGCAAGAATACTGGAGTTGGTTGCCATTTTCTTCTCCATTCCCACCAGTGAATTTTGTTAAATTTATTATTACTAGATTTACTTAGATTCAGTTTTTCATTTCATTTTATACTATTTGTTTTTTTTATGTGCTTCCTTGTTTTGTCCTTTCCTGACTTAATTTGTTGAATTTAAAAAGCTATTCCCATCCCCCATTTTTATATTTTAGAAGATATCCATTCTATTTCTTCTATTTCAATGGTTTCACTTAAATATTTTTAACGTGCACATTTACCTTAATAAAGCTTAAAGTAAATGAATATCTAAACTTTCTTCCTGAATAATTACCAAAATTTAGAACATTTTAACTCTGATTACTCTCTCCAGTCTTAGAATATTAGTATTTTCTAGTGGTTTTGTCCCTTGCTTTTTGTACCCCCCACATTAGTCATCATCATGATATGCTTTTATAAGGTTATTGGGTTTACTCCTATCCTTATTAGTTTGTTTGCCCCTCATTACTGTTTCATCTCACTCCTCTCTTCTTACATAAACATCATTTACAAGTTCTTTTGTGATGGGCCCACTGGAGGCAAACTCTCTCAATCTTTGTCGTAGGGTGTCTACTTACTACTCATCCTTGCGTTGTGATTTACTTACATGTGGTATCTGAGATTGATAAGTATTTTCTGCTGACTTTGGCTTTCTGAGACTAAGTGACAGTCTTTTGCAGATAATCTGTCTCTGGTTGCACTTAAGGTTTTCCTTTGCTTATGGCCTTTTGTAATTTCACTACAAAGCCATGGAATAAGTATCCTGTTTGGGATTTCTTGTGCTTCTTAAATCTGAGAATTGTTGCTTTTCATCATTCTAAAGCATTTTTATTTATAATATTTTTGAGTTTTGCCTTGATTTCCATTTGCTCTCTTCCTTTCTTCTGGAAATTCTATAAGGGTCTGTATAGAATATTGTATAATGTTATCTATAACCTTTTTATGTTATATAATGTACTCTTAACTTCCTTCATATTTTTCATCTCTTTCTACCTCTGTGCCTTACCTGTGTAATTTTATCTTACATAATCTTACAGTTTGCTATTTCTTGCATCAGCTGGGTTTCTTCTGCTATGTAACTCATAGTTTGGAGAAAGGGTGTAAACATTTAGCTATAATATGAATAAGGTCTGAGAACCTAAAGTGATACATGGTGACTATGGCTGATAACACTGTGTTGTAAAATTGAAATTTGCTAACAGAATAGAACTTAAATGTTCTCATAAAAATGAATTAATTAAAATAAAGATAAATATGTGAGTGCTGGATGTGTTTAACTAGATGGAGGAATCCTTTCACAATGTATACATATATCAACTCACTACAACATACATTTTAAGTATATTCCCAGGAATCCTGTAACTTTAAAAAGAACCCAGTTCATTTCAGCAAGTGATTATTGAATGCCTTCATTTAGGGAAATCATTCACTTTCTAGCAGGATGCTACTTTCATTCAGAAAATAAAATAAAGCTACCTATCTTCTTCACCATCCTTCTGCAACTATCAGTTTGATCACACTATATCAAAGGCATCATCAGATAAGTTCTAGAACTCTAGATGAAATTTCTATCTTTAGATAAAATGCAAGCACATAAACCCCTGCTACCACAATATATGGATTGCATTATCCTTGTTAACACACACACAAATGGAAAATGCAAGAGTTAGATCAAAATTCATATGTTTTTCAAAATTGTGTATTATTTTTCTCTGTGTTTAGATTTTCTCCTACCTCAGTTTAAGAGATTTGGTAATATGTGGTCAAGTGAATCGCTCCTGGTTGTTGATGACACAAATGGGCTCATTGTGGAATGGTGTAAGTAGACACTACCTGAAGTATGTCTTTATTCTAGTTCTTAAAGGAGAACAGACTGCTATAGGCCACCTTATAGCAGTAATGGGGACCCCCTTCTTCCCTGCTCCACAACATGGGATCACAAAAAGGAGGTACACTTGTTTCACTTTCATCCAGGCACAGCCTGAAGGAAAAGAGGAAAAATGGTATTTGAAGAGATTTGATAGAAGTATTTTCTAATTTAAATAGTAGAAATAAATCGAATATTATTTTTTGGATTGAAATAAAGCTCTATTATATCTGAGTTAGGTTTAACATTGCCTTACTCAAGGAGCTCCAGAGATAGACTAAGCAAAATGCAAGAAAGGTGCTTATTGTAGAGTCTGGCATGTGGGCAGCACTCAATAAATATTAGCTATTGTTCTTAGTTTAAAAAACACACACACACACACACACAACAAAGCAGCACAAAATATGGAGTAAAAGGGAAGAAAAAAAAACTACTGAGCCTGAAATCCGGCTAAAATAGACAACATGTAAACAAAGCTTGTTTGATATTTCTTGGTGTGTTTGCATGCATGTAGACATATATATATATTGGAGAAGGCGATGGCACCCCACTCCAGTACTCTTTCCTGGAAAATCCCATGGACGGAGGAGCCTGGTGGGCTTCAGTCCATGGGGTCGCTAAGAGTCGGACACGACTGAGCGACTTCACTTTCACTTTTCACTTTCATGCATTGGAGAAGGAAATGGCAACCCACTCCAGTGTTCTTGCCCGGAGGATCCCAGGGACGGCGGAGCCTGGTGGGCTGCTGTCTATGGGATCACACAGAGTCGGACACGACTGAAGCGACTTAGCAGCAGCAGCAGCAGACATATATATACTCAGGCATTTTCTAATGTGGACTCCTAGGCTCATGCCTCTTGTATTATTCTTGTCATTGCACTATATTTGTACTATTCCCATAAAGTAGAACATGCTTTATTTTTCATTCCAAAGAAACATTGGGTGGTACGTCTTAGCCAATGATAAAAATAAGCATGTATTATCCTTGATGACCTTTCTTTTCTTTTTCTTGGATGACTGCTTTAATCTTAATAACTGTGATCATTTATGCCATCAACAAATGTTGGAGTGGCAACATTTTCCTTGTTGCCTATGTCCAGTCAATAGCTGACTTTACCACCCCTCCTTAATTGTTACTGATTGGAGGGCTAATGGTATCTTGTGCTCAGACTGACCTATGAATAGGTGATTGGGATCATTCTGCAGAAACTTTGACAAAGAACCCAAGAGGAGTTGGCAAGGTACAAGGAATCTAGCTCCATAATCCACACAGCATCTTTACCTCCCATCAGAGCACCATTCCATTCTTGACCATAGTGTTCTACTCTTACCTTATGCAGCAATGGTAATTTAAAAAATGTGCTTGTCTTAATTAAAACCTCTTAGCTACCAAATTTAGTATTCTTGTCTTAGATGTAATTTTTAGTTGAAGGCAGGGATTCTTAAACTTTAGAATGCATCAGAATCATTGGAAGGGATTGTTAGATTGCTGGTTGCCACCCCCAGGGTTTCTGACTCAGTACTTCTGAGGAAGGGCTTGAGAATTTGCATTTCCAATGAGTTCTTGGGTGATGCTGATGCTGCTTGTCCCTGGACCACAGTAAGAACCACTGATTTAAAATAATAAATCTCTTACTTATGTGACAGATTAGGGGGTGTCACTTTTTCCTTTGGAAAACCCGTAAAGAAGAAATAAACTGAATCCAAATGGTCTTGGAAAGAAGGAATATGTACCATATTAAATCAGGACAAATCTTACAGAAGACTGGCAGAAAAAGCTAGCACTCCTGCCCAGAGACCTCACTGGGTAAAGATGGAGAAAATATGAGCACATGGAAGCGAAGAGCAAAGCCAGAGTAGGAAGCTAGTTTATGCTCAGCAAATTTCTCTTTCCACAATTATCTGTTGCCCTTCATTTGCAATTATTTCTGTCTTTATTTGTGGGTGCTCAAGTGTGACACAACTGTAATAAACATTTTAGCATGAAGAATAACTTTGTTCAGAAAGCAATAAGAAATAGGATGTTCAGTACACTTAACCTTTTAGCTGAAAGGTAGTATTAGCACTATGTTATTGTTATCAAATATACTTCAATAAAAAAATACGATGTTGTTGTTCATCCACCAGCCCTGGCCATCCAGAGGTTACATAAAATTCTGTGCCTTTCAGTTTTATACACTGCACTCAGATCATCTTTCCTTATCTCTAGAACTACCCCCACAAACTTAAGAGTTATGGAAAAGCCATTATAATCCACAGAGTATATTGTCTTTCCATAGTCAAGCACTCAATGTATAGTTTGTTCTCATGAACAAAGAAGCAGGCACACATTAGTGATGAATGAAGAAGGGTCCGTTAACCTTGAAGTAGGGGGAAGCCTTGGGGCTCACCTGGAATGATGGGGGTGAGCATCCAGGCACTCCACAACAATTGACTCTTGTTGGGAGGTGGATGTGAGATGCCTGCCTTCTCAGCTGTCAACCTGGACTGGACATATGGAATCTGTAATTAAACCTGGGAATGATCACAAAACCCCTAACAAACAGAAAAGAGTGATGAGATAAAGAAATTTTAGTTCTTTGATGCTTTAAAAATATTTTAAAATTTCACATGCCAAAGATCTTTCTCATTTCTTAACATTTTTGTTTATCCTTTTTAGATTGATTTTTCTGCAGTAAAAAATATAATCACAGATAAATATATAGTGTCTATTTTGCAAAGGTGGCGTCTAAATGTGCTGCGCTTGAATTTTCGTGGTTGTGCTCTCCGATTGAAAACTTTGAGATCTGTCAGTAAGTATGTTTGTTAACTGTTTGTCTTGCTTCCATGTATTTTAAAATGGAAACTTCAGTTACAGTCTTAGGCCATGAGAATGCCTATTAAAACTATTTAAAAGTCCCATAATACAGTCAGCTCTTTCCAGATTGTATGCCCTGAGACCTGGTCCTCTGGTCATTCTTATTGATTTTTTTGTTTAGCATTTGTGTATCTATATATCATCAATTTATCCACAATATAAGGACATATTCTCACTAAAGAAATAATAATAGACAGTAGAGGAAAAAATCTACTTTCATCTCTCTCAAACCCATTCACTTACCCAGTGGTACTCAACACTATCACTTTTTCTGTTTTTCTAAAATACATTTAAGTATTTATGATTAAAAATACACACTTTTAATTTTTAACATTAAAGGGATAATATTGTTTTATATTTTCTTTTATATCCTGAAAATCTTTTCATGTCAGTACATATAGAACTACTAAATTATTTTTAAGTACTTAAAATCATTTCCCTGGTTTTAGGGAATACCATACTATGGCTATACCATAGTTATTTAACTTTCTTCGTACTGATGGACACTAAGATTATTTCCAAGTTTTCTAACTTGCTTTGTAAACTTTGTGTTTAACTGTCTTAGTTCAGGCTGCTATAATAAAGTTCTGTTTTGGCTGGGTGGCTTATAAACAGAAACTTATTTCTCATAGTTCTAAAGCCTGGAAGTCTAAGACCAGGGTGCCTAGTCTTGATTGGGGTCTAGTGAGGGCCTTTTTCTGGTTGTTGACTTGTGTATTCTTCCTGTATCCACATATGGTAGAGAGCAGGAGAGAGCTCTCTGGAATCCCCTGTATAAGGGCATTAATCCTATTTATGAGAATTCCATCTTAATTATGTCCCAAAGGCCCAACCTCCTAATAGAATTACATTGGGGGTGAGGATTCCAACATATGAATTCTGGGGGACAAACATTCAGCCCATTGCATTAAAACATATATCCTTTGAGGTACATTTCTAAGTTTCCATATATATAGTTCTGGAAATGAGAGAAAAAATAGATTTCAAAATATCAATATGAATGATATAGATATTAATGGGTGAAAGCAAGTTGTAGAATAATATATATATATAATCTAATACCATTTGTATACAAGTTTTCAATGTGTAAAATAATTCTATATACTTCATATTTTGAAATGATTTCAATATTAAATATTTAAGGTCACTTGTGTACACACACACACACACACACAGACAGCAAAATATAAACAGCATGCATGTGAATGAAAAACTCCAAATGCAAAATAGTGGTTACCTCTGAGATGGAGAGAGTTGAATGAAATGGGGAAGAGGTTCACAAGGGCTTTCAACAGTTATCTGAATTTTTTTAATTGAAAAAAGAAAAATACAAAATGGAGTTATTCTGATTGGTTATTGCTGGTGCTGCAGAAAGTGATGGTTTTATATATAATGTCATTTTATCTGATCATATATTAAACTGCCTTCCTAGTTTTAATAGTTTGTCAGTTGATTCTTTTGGTATTCTAGGTAGACTATCATATCACCTGGAAATATTTCCATTCATTCCTATTCTTATATCTTCTACTTCTTTTTCTGGTAGCAAGGATATGCAGCTATCTTGTCTTGTTCTTTAATCCTTTTCTCATATTTTTAATGAGAATGGTGTTAATATTACTATATATTCTAATTTCTGGGACACATCCTTTACAAAGACATAATGCTGTTCCATCTTTTACAGCAGCCATCTTCTGAATGTTCTTCATTCAATCTGGTAATGTTTGCATTTGGATTTTTAGGAACTATTAATTTCTGACCCACCAAGACCATCCTTGTTGTTTTCCAAGGACATGATAGATTAGAAAAATTTGTTTCTGGTAATTTGGGTAGGAAAGGAAAATTGAAACAGGTACTTAGTCTGCCATCTTAAACCAGTTTATTACTTTTTCTTCTTTTGTTCTCTTTTCTTTGTGATTTGGTGTTTGCTTGGATTTATTTCCGCTTTTTGTGTGTGTGTACACCTGTTTTACATTTTTGTTTTGTGGTTATTATGAAGTTTATGTAGAGAAGTCTTTATACATATTTGATTATTTTAAGTTGCTATTCTTTTAAGTTTGAATGCATTTTTACTCCCCTTCAAGTTTACTGTTTTTGACCTCACAGTTCATACCTTTTTGTTTTGTGTATCTCTTAACTGCTTATTGTTGATATAGATGATTTTACTACTTTTGTCTTTTAACCTTCCTACTAGTTTTATAAGCGGTTGATATTCTACCTTTACTGCCTTTGATACCTGCCTTTACCAATGATGTTTTTTCCTTTTGTAATTTTCATATTTCTAGTTGTGGCCTTTTCTTTTCGACTTAGTGAAGTCCCTTTAACATTTCTTGTAAATCCGGTTACTTTCAGCTCTTGCTCCTCTTTAAAACTCTTGGTCTTTTCTTTGAATCAGAGTGGTAGCCTTGTGGAGTATTGTTTTTCCCTTTATCACTTAAATAATATCATGCTACTCCCTTCTGGCATGCAGAGTTTCTGCTGAAAAGTCAGCTGATATCAGTTCCCTTGTTGCTTTTCCCTAGCTGCTTTTAAGATTTTCTTTTGAAATTTTTGCTATTTTAATTATAGTGTGTCTTGGTATGGACCTCTGAGTTCATCTTGTTTGGGACTCTTGGTCCTTTCTGGACCTGAATATTTGTTTCTTTTCCCGGGTTAGGGAAGTTTTCAGCTATCATGTCTTCCAGTTTTTTGCCCTTTCCTCTCTTCTTCTTATAATGCAAATGCTAGTACACGCAGGTGTGCTAAGTTGCTTCAGTCATGACTGACTGTGCAACGCTATGGACAGCAGCCTGACCGGCTCCTCTGTCCATGGATTCTCCAGGCAAGAATACTGGAGAATACTGGAGTGGGTTGCTGCGCCTCCTCCAGGGGATCTACCCAACCCAGGGACTGAACCCATATCTCTTACATCTACCTGCGTTGGCAAGTGGGTTCTTTACCACTAGTACCACCTGGGAAGCCCAATGTTAGTACACTTGATATTTTTCCAGGAGTCTCTTAAAGTATCCTTATTTTAAAGAAATTTTTTCTCTTCAGATTGGGTGATTCCACTGTTCTTCCAGTTCTGTTCCTCTGTATCATCTCATCTACTGTTGATTTCTCCTAGTATATTTTTATTTCAGTTATGATATTCCTCAGATTTTTTCTAACTCTTTGTTAAACTTCTCACTGCATTCATTCATTCTTCTCCCAATTAATTGAGCACTTCTATGATCACTACCTCAAATTCTTTATTGCATAGATTGTTTATTTCTATTTTTCTTAGTTCTTCTGGAGTTTTGCCTTGTTACTTCATTTGGAACATATTTCTCTGTTATCTCATTAAGCCTAATTCTCTGTTCTTATTTCTATGTGTTTAGGAAATGTAAAAAACTTACCAACCATGGAAGAGTAGTCTTATATAGGATATGTCCTATGGAGCTGAGCAGCACACTCCCCATTGGTTATCAGAGTTAAATGCTCTAGGGCTGTCCTCAATGCAGGCTGCAAGGGTCCTTCTGTTGTGGCAGGGCCAACAACAGTGGGCAGTCTGGTAGACATGGCTGGCCCCTGGTGTGTTTGGTGGAAAGACCCTGCCTTTTTCAGTGGTTATTGGACCACTGAGTTGGCTGTGAGGCCTGGCAGGTCTTGGGGCTGGTCACCAGCTGAAGGATGGGGCCAGTTCCCAGGGCTGCTGGCAGCAGGCCTTACGGGGGTGTCTGGTTGCCATAGCTTATTTAATAAAACCACTGTTCATTTAAACAACCTTGAGTCTATCAAAGATTAAAAAATTAATCTCAGAGATGTTTCAGCTTTTCCAGTTTTTTTTTTTCCCCCCAGCTAAGGTCAGTTGATTTATTGATGTGCCTAAAGTTATACACATTTCTGGTAAGAAGTTTGACTTTCTCACTTTTTGTTAGATTGAAGATAAATACTGGCTGATATTTTAGGCTGTTTGGCTGAGTAGCCACACGACTTGTATTTGTAATCCTTATCTACAAAAAACTTTAGAAGAAAATTAACTTTAACATATTATTTTAAATGTTTAAAAGACAGATGAGAGCAAGGCTGGGAAATGCCTGTTAAAATATTATGATAGGTAGCCAGAGTATACTGGAGAAGGAAATGGCAACCCACTCCAGTGTTCTTACCTGGAGAATCCCAGGGACAAGTGGAGCCTGGTGGGCTGCCGTCTATGGGGTCGCAGAGTTGGACACGACTGAAGTGACTTAGCAGCAGCAGCAGCAGCAGCCAGAGTATATGATGAAACACTTGAGCATACATTTGGGAAGTATACACATAGTGATTTTTAAGTCCAACAGTTGCATTTTTGAACCTGAGCAAAACAGATTCATAAGGGATGAAAGGCTCCACTTGACTGCAGTTTTTCTACACAGACTCGATGACTGGCAAGATGAGATCAGTTCAGGAAATGCTTGACTTGTAAACAGCAAACACCCTCTTCCAACAACACAAGAGATGACTCTACACATGGACATCACCAGATGGTCAATATTGAAATCAGATTGATTATATTCTTTGTAGCCAAAGATGGAGAAGCTCTATACAGTCAGCAAAAACAAGACTGGGAGCTGACTGTGGCTCAGATCATGAACTCCTTATTGCCAAATTCAGACTTAAATTGAAGAAAGTAGGGAAAACCACTAGACCATTCAGGTATGACCTAAATCAAATCCCTTAAGATTATACAGTAGAAGTGACAAATAGATTCAAGGGATTAGATCTGATAGACAGAGTGCCTGAAGAACTATGGATGGAGGTTTGTGACACTGTATAGGAGGCAGTGATCAAGATCATCCCCAAGAAAAAGAAATGCAAAAGGCAAAATGGTTGTCTGAGGAGGCCTTACAAACAGCTGTGAAAAGGAGAGAAGCTAAAGGCAAAGGAGAAAAGGAAAGATACACCCATTTGAATGCAGAGTTCCAAAGACTAGCACGGAGAGATAAGAAAGCCTTCCTCAGTGATCAATGCAAAGAAATAGAGGAAAACAATAGAATGGGAAAGACTAAAGATCTCTTCAAGAAAATTAGAGATACCAAGGGAACATTTCATGAAAAGATGGGCACAATAAAGGACAGAAATGGTATGGACCTAACAGAAACAGATGTTAAGAAGAGGTGGCAAGAATACACAGAAGAACTATACAAAAAAGATCTTCACAACCCAGATAATCATGATGGCGTGATCACTCACCTAGAGCCAGACTCTAGAGCCTGGAATGTGAAGTCAAGTGGGCCTTAGGAAGCATCACTATGAACAAAGCTAGTGGAGGTGATGGAATTCCAGTTGAGCTACTTCAAATCCTAAAAGATGATGCTGTGAAAGTGCTGCACTCCATATGCCAGCAAATTTGGTAAACTCAGCAGTGGCTACAGGACTGGAAAAGGTCAGTTTTCATTCCAATCCCAAAGGAAGACAATGCCAAAGAATATTCAAACTGTCGCACAATTGCACTCATCTCACACACTAGCAAAATGATGATCAAAATTCTCCAAGCCAGGCTTCAACAGTACATGAACCATGAACTTCCAGATGTTCAGCTGGATTTATAAAAGGCAGAGGAACCAGAGATCAAATTGCCAACATCTGCTGGATCACTGAGAAAGTACAAGAGTTCCAGAAAAAAATCTACTTCTGCTTTATTAACTATGCCAAAGCCTTTGACTGTGTGGATCACAATAAACTGTGGAAAATTCTGAAAGAGATGGGAATACCAGACCACCTGACCTGCCTCTTGAGAAACCTATATGCAGGTCAGGAAGCAACAGTTCGAACTGGACATGGAACAACAGACTGGTTCCACATCGGGAAAGGAGTATGTCAAGGCTGTATATTGTCACCCTGCTTATTTAATTTACATGCAGAGTACATCATGAGAAATGCTGGGCTGGATGAAGCACAAGCTGGAATCAAGATTGTCGGGAGAAATATCAATAACCTCAGATATGCAGATGACACCACCCTTATGGCAGAAAGCAAAGGAGAACTAAAGAGTCTGTTGATGAAAGTGAAAGATGAGAATGAAAAGTTGGCTTGAAATTCAACATTCAGAAAACGAAGATCATGGCATCCGGTTCCATCACTTCATGGGAAATAGATGGGGAAACAGTGGAAACAGTGAGAGACTTTATTTTGGGGGCTTCAAAATCACTGCAGATGGTGACTGTAGCCATGAAATTAAAAGATGCTTGCTCCCTTGGAAGAAAAGCTAGGATCAACCTAGACAGCTTATTAAAAAGCAGAGACATTACTTTGCCAACAAAGATCCATTTAGTCAAAGCTATGGTCTTTCCAGTGGTCCTGTATGGATGTGAGAGTTGGACTATAAAGAAAGCTGAGTGCCAAAGAATTGATCCTTATGAATTGTGGTGTTGGAGAAGACTCTTGAGAGTCCCTTCAATAGCAAGGAGATTGAACCAGTCCATCCTCAAGGAAATCAGTCCTGAATATTCACTGGAAGGCCTGATGCTGAAGCTGAAACTCCAATACTTTGGCCACCTGATGCGAAGAGCTCACTCATCTGAAAAGACCCTGATGCTGGGAAAGATTGAAGGCGGGAGGAGAAGGGGACAACAGAGGAGGAGATGGTTGGATGGCATCACTGACTCAATGGACATGAGTCTGAGTAAACTTCGGGAGTTGGTGATGGTAGGGAGGCCTGGCATGCTACAGTCTGTAGGGTCGCAGAGTCTGACATGACTGAGCGACTGAAATAAACTGATGCAGAGTATGTGATGTAGCACTGAACTGAACTGATGCAGAGTATATGATGAAACACTTGAGCATACATTTGGGAAGGATACACATAGTGATTTTTAAGTCCAGCAGTTACATTTTTGAACCTGAGCAAAACAGATTCATAAGGGATGAGAGGCTCCACTTGACTGCAGTTTTTCTACACCGACTCGATGACTGGCAAGATGAGATCAGTTCAGAAAACACTTGACTTGTAAATACTCCCAAAGTTGCATGTTTATGTTTCTAGAATTCATAGAATAAAATACTTAATTTTGGGGGGAATAGAATTTATGAAGTAATTTTCCAGTTTGCCTACCATATTCATGTTATTATTACTGATTCTCTCATTTATACCGATTAGTCACACTGTTGACTGATACATATTACATCTCCCCATCCACTCACCAAATACTCTGCTTCCTGCAGAAAGAAGCCCCCAAATCTCACAGAATTTAGCCAAGTAGATTCTTATTACTGAATTGCTTCTATTTGTCAGAGCAGGAGCCTTATTCAGATTTCTCAGAAATGGGTATTAATTGATCCACGGTGAAAACTCCAGGAGAGGGAAAGTTTAATAAATGACTAATCCACACTGTTTAATATTAAATATCTTTCTCAAAGAGTCAAGATTTAGGTCAGAACTGACTCAGACTTAGGACTCAGGAGACCTTAGCTTGTAGTAAATCTTATTTACTTCAAAAAGAAAAAAATCAAAGAATCTTAGAACTAGTTAAAAAAACAAACACTTGGGTATTTGAATAAAAATTCAGGTGATATTTAAACATATGTGTTCAAATATGGAGATCTCAGGATTGTATTATTTTTGACTACTATAAAATATACTTTTAAAAAACTCCTGAATTTCATCGCCTATTGAAGAGAAGGAAGTTGCAAAGACAAGTTATTAAATGATAAGAAATGATAAGAAATTGGCAGGAAAGGAAGTATCTAATTGTTCATTCCATCATTGATCAGCAATGCTTCCCTGAGAAACTATGAACTCTGATACATAAAAATAGCAATCTTAAACTTTCAAAAACATATTTAAATTTTGGCCATGGAGGATAGTAGCGATTCTAAACAACTTACTTTTGGATGATCCAGATCAGTTTGTATCACAGTGTGTTCCAGAGCTTTATTTCCAAATAGATCCCTGGGGATAATCCTGACTATAAAACTCAACCAATAAAATTTCCAACTAGCCTCCAAAAACTAAACCAGAGAGTAATTTGGGTCCTTTGTTTGAATCAGACTTAATATCCTTATTCCTTTCCAGAACATTCACCTCTCCATTGAGTGCCTTTGTCTCCTACTATGGTCCCACCTGGGCTTTCTCCACCATCAAATCTTGGATGTTTTCTTTAATATTCCACTCTAAGTGCTCATCAACAATAAGTAAATTTATTATATCTCTCTGGTAACACTTCAAATTTAACAGCTGCCTTCAACCTATCATGTTGAATGTGAGAACTTGCTTTGAGAACCAGTGTCTCTTAAGTCTCCACCCTGACCCAAACCATAGGAAAAAGGGCATAGAGGTTAGAACCTTACAATGCTGTGTCATTTCCTAAGCCACAAGCTCCAGCAATTCTTCCTGTTCCCCACTCTCTTGGTTTCCTATACATATTAGTACAGATTTAACTGACTTGACCCAAAGATTGTCTCCAGCCCTCACAGGTATTTCAGGAGAAAAAGGAGAAAGGTGTTTCAGGAGGCATACTCGATGCCTCGGATTCCTCATCTAGAAAAGGCAGATAATATTATGTACCTCAGGAGGATCTTGTAAGAATTAGAAAAAGAACATGTGAAGCTCTTAGCACAGTGTCTGAGCTCTAGTAGGTGCTTCAGAAATGCTCAACAGAATTCCCAGGTGATCCAGGGGTTCGGACTGGGCACTTTTGTTGCCATGGCCGGGGTTCAATCTCTGGTCAGGGAACTAAGATCCCATAAGCCACATGGCACAGCCAAAAAAACATGTTCAATACTATCTGTTATTTATCATTTCTATACTTTGGAAATCTGTGCAAGTATCAAAGATCAGTTGCTAAACTTTGTATGAATACCTTGATATAAGAAATGAAAATATATTCAACTCAGTATGAAAAAGGAAATCTGCATAAAAAATTGTATTTCTAATGATATGCACATATTTCATTTTATTTTTCTAATAGAATAGTACTATCAAAATACAAACTGATGGGGTTAGTCTCCAAATACTTCCTCTCTTTCCGGTGATCTGTTTTTCTAGGTGAGCTAATTTTAACCTGCAATCCCATGGGCTTCTCTTCCATACCACCTGCTCCCTCAGTTGCTTCTGATATCAATTTCTTTTTTGTTTCTTTTTCATCTCAAATCCTGACCCTGAATCCTAATTTCATCCTGTTTTATGCTCCTTCACATATGAAGGGCTCAGATCCTTCCCACTGACAGGCGGCTCCATTGCCTAAATTCTGTTAAAACACCAGTGCTGTTTCCACACTTACTAGTGTTTATACCTGTTCAGGGCTCATGATTCACACCACATACAACTGCTTCTCAGAGTCCGGTCTTCTAACAATTTCTAACATAATTCTCAGATTCTTGGCTTATTGCATGTGACAATTCTTCTGGTTTAGCTGGACATTTTTTTTTTTTTTTTGCAAGGATCAGTGAAAAGTAGTGGAGAATTTGAGTTTACCAGGACCTCATTTTGGAGTGCACAGGAATCAAACATGGAAATTTATTCAGTGCATAAGCTGACTTACTGGAAAAAAAGGCGGGGGGGGTAGAGGGGAGAGAATAAGATTTTATTATTACTAATCATTTGTATCTCTTCATTTGATCATCTTTAGGTATGTGCACACAGCTCTTGAAAAGCATGTGAAAATGAACCAAGCTTTTTTTTAATTTTTATTTTCAAAAAGCAGTAAAAAGATTTATACAGGACATTATGAAAATCTAATGCCATCATTAGGACCCAACTCCTGCAGGTTACCAGTGTGGGATCATCATCGAAAGCTGTTCGGCAAACAGGCAGGCAAGCAGGATAAGAGTATTCCTCTGATTACTATATTGTCACAACAATAGTAATCAAGGGAACCTTCCTTTAGTTGGATAATCCTGCATAAATAAGTAATACAGTTAATCAAAATGTAAACATGCGGTTTTCCAACACCAGTATAGCAAAGGCAAAACTAGTTGGAACAAGAACAATTCTGTTATCCCACAATAGTGATTCTTACACTTTGCTTCTTTGCTGTATGATCCTTATGTATTTTTTCCCATTCATCATCTTCCATATCCTGGTCAAATGTTTCAGGGTATGCTGGTAATTTGTCTTTGGGGCATTCTTCATAGTAACTCCGAACATACTTTCCTACAAACCACCCTTTGTATTCTTCAGGCATTTTGCATTCCAGGCCATTATAATGCACGTTGTAGTGATGCTTTAACCAGTAGTAGAGGTAGTGGATGTTGTAATCACATCTCCAAGGGTTCTCTCTGAGCCACAAGAGTTTCAAAAAATACAAGTCTTCTAATACACCATAGTCAAAGTTTTGCAGACTGTTGTTTGATAAATCTAACTCTTCTAAATGTGTGAGTCCTAAAAAAGCAGCTAGAAACGGAAAATATTTATTAAACCAGTGAGTAATTAGGTTAAGTGCACTGTATATTATAAGGACAAATTTAAAAGTAAGAGACAATTCTCGCTGTTGAAAATAAAGGAAAAGATTTTCCTTAACCTCCTTTTTCTCAGAGTTCTTACTTTAGAAAACTTCCAAGTACTTTCTCTTCTTTTTTGAAATGTATACACATCCTTTAGAAGACTAAAGAGGTCTTTCTCAGCTCTCTGAGGAACATCCTGCTTAAAAACCTGGGAACAATCTCTTTGAAATGGAAACATCAAGGGAAGAAACACTCCTGCCTCCCAGTTACTGTGGGAGGGTAGAAGCCTTTAAGGCGCAAAATTATCTCTTGTCATAAAGACAGAAGTTTGTTTTCTTCTTGATAAAGCCAGTTAGCTAACACAGATGGCCACTCCAATTGCTCGGTAAGCTTTTAGAATGAACTATGTTTGGCAAATGGTGTTGTCAAGTCTTCTTACTTAAGGACTGAAAGTGAAAGTGAAAGTGAAAGTCACTCAGTCATGTCCAACTCTTTGAGACCCCATGGACTGTATAGTCCCTGGAATTCTCCAGGCCAGAATACTGGAGTGGGTAGCTTTTCCCTTCTCTGGGTTGGCTCTTCCCTACCCAGGGATCAAACATGTATTCTGAAAACACACATATGCTAGGTTGTATATGCTTGGCTATATAAAGGGTGAGATTTCTTTCTGCCTCTGCAATCTCTTTGCAGATTGCCTGTTGTATACATCACATTCCAATTTAATGCTTATTCAATAATAAAAGAGTTTTCTTTCTCTACTACTTTGTGGAGAGGATTTCTATGCTGGGTGAGGACTCTGGTTTTAATTATATTTCCCTAACAGTATAGAATCCCAGGGACAGGGGAGCCTGGTGGGCTGCTGTCTATGGGATCGCACAGAGTCAGACATGACTGAAGCGACTTAGCAGCAGCAGCAACAGTATACATGTCTAAATGAAAAATTCTGAAACACGTTTTTACTCAAAGCTCCCCCCTTGATTAGATTAATTAGAGTACAATTTTTTATTAGAAAAATCAGTTTTAAGTTAGATCTCTAAAAAATGTATTTCGTGCTCATGTGCATTTTTTAATACCCGCTGGAAAAATGCCACAGAAAGACATGGATTAGGAAAATATTTCAATGTAAGACATAAGTGCACAAAAAATGAGAAATGTGTTCAGAAATCGGACAGCTCTTTGGGAAATGAATAAACTCTGAAAATGCCTAGAAAACAGCCATTTCCAAGTTTATGGGGAAGAAATTATATTCTTGTATTGTCCAAAACAAAAAAAAATTATCAATATTTTGAAAACATCTGGTTGTATTTTGGCAAGCTATGATAGCTATCAGCCTTGAATTCATATGTATTTAATTTCACCAGAGGGTAGATAATTAAAACAAATATTGAACACATAACAAAATAATACAACAAAAAGCTATTTTTCTTTTCTGAGAGTAAAGAAATCTAAACATAAATTATCCCTATTTCAGTTAATGTGAATAGAACAGGTACGCTGTAACAGGTCAATCCTGATTTTAAATATTTTGTTTCTATTTTAAACATTTTCTCATTGCTGTTTTAAAATACTTTTGGCTAGGGTATACAGTGCCCTTATGTGGAATTTCAAAAATACACTCTCAAGCCAATACCATTAACCATTTTCATATCATTTGTTCTCAGACAAAACCCATGGGTGCTTAGTTGCATCCAACTCTTTGCAACCCCATGGAGTGTAGCCTGCCAGGCTCCTCTGTCCATGGGGATTCTCCAGGCAAGAATACTGGAGTGGGTTGCCATGCCCTCCTCCAGGGGATCTTCCCAACCCAGGGATTGAACCTGGGTCTCCCACATTGCAGATGGATTCTTTATCTTCTGAGCCACCGAGAACACCATGAATACTGGAGTGGGTAGCCTATCACTTCTCCAGGGGATCTTCTCGACCCAGGAAATTTCACTTCTCCAGGGAATCTTCTCGACCCAGGAAATTTAACCTGGGATCTCCTGCATTGCAGGAGGATTCTTTACCAGCTGAACTACCAGGGAAGCCCCCCAAAGAATTATATTTTGATGCAAAGCAATGACTTGGGTGTGGGGAGGAGGAGGGAGTGAGGAACAGGCTGCTGCGAAGGAGCAAAAGGTCAGCCCTTGCAATGATAGTTCTGAAAACACTGCATTCAAAAAAAACTAACATTTGTGAGTCAATCATCTCACTGTTTACTTTTCTTAACAGAAATTAGCCCTTCAGATTGAAAGCATCTGTAAACATTCCTATATTTTATTTCGAAAATGCTAAAGTTGTTACTTAAACCATACATATTTGGGCACTTGGGAAAGCTACTTTTCATTTGTTCCTTAAAGGAGGTAGATTCTAAAATGGGAGTGCCTTCTTTCCTTTTTCTGCAATAATATCTGGCATTTTATGAGACTGTTATTCACATTGCCTTTTAAAGATTGATATATTTCACTGCATTTGTATACCTATCAGCATACATCATTAAAGTAAGTTTGCTTTGGCAGTGTTTCAACTCAAAAACCCTGAAATATAGAAGGTATTTATTTTAAAAGTTTTAAAGGTCATTTTGACTTAAATGACCAGCCTGAAATGACCACTTAAAAGTTCTGAGATGCTTTTTTGTTCCAGAAGATTTACCAAGGAAAAGTGGTTGACATTTTCCAGATGCTCAGTACATATTTGTTAATGTAGAAAATATCATACTTTCCTGAAACTGAGTTGAACAAAGGGGGAAAGGATAATACTGCAGGTACTATTTGCAATACCCAAGACATGGAAGCAACCTAAGTGTCTATTGATAGATGAATGTTTATGTATATATACAGATACACACACAATATTACTCAGCCAGAATGAAATATTGCCATTTGCAGCCATATGGATGGGCTTAGAGATTAAAATAATGAGTAAGTCAGTGAAATTATATACTACTATATATAAAATAAACAACAAGGATTCCCTATGTAGCACAGGTCACTATATTTAATATCTCGTGATAACTTATAATGAAAAAGAACCTGAAAAAATACATATGTATTCTTGAATCACTTTTCTGTACAAATGAAACTAACACAATATTGTAAATCAACTATTTTACTTCAATTTAAAAAGACCTAAACTGACATTTCACCAAAGACAAACAGATGGCTGACAGACACATGAAACTATGCTTGACATTGCTCACTATCAGAGAAATGCATATCAAAACCACAATGAGATATCACCTCACACCAGTCAGAATGGTCATCATCAAAAAGTCTACAAACAACAAGTGCTGGAGAGAGTCTGGAGAAAAGGGAACCCTCTTGCACTGTTGGGAATGCAAATTGATACAGCCACTATGAAAGACAGTATGGAGAGTCCTTAAAAAACTAGGAATAAAACCACCATATGACCCAGCAATCCCACACTAGGCATATACCCTGAGGAAACCAAAACGGAAAAAGATACATGTACCCCAAAGTTCACCGCAGCACTATTTACAATAGCTAGGACATGGAAGCAACCTAGATGCTCATCAACAGATGAATGGATAAAGAAGCTATGGTACATATATACAATGGAATATTACTTAGCCATAAAAGGCACACATTTGTGTCAGTTCTAATGAGGTGGATGAACCTAGAGCCTATTATACAGAGTGAAATATGTCAGAAAGAGACAGATAAATATCATATACTAATGCATATATGTGGTATCTAGAAAGATGGTACCAATTAATTTATTTGCAGGGCAGTAATGGAGGAATAGACATAGAGAGCAGACTTAAGGATACAGGTGGGTGGGAGGGGAGGAGAGGGTGAAATGTAAGCAGAGAGTACATGGAAACCTACACTACCACATGTTAAATAGCCAATGGGAATTTGCTGTATAACTCAGGGAACTCAAACAGGGGCTCTGTATCAACCTAGAGGGGTGGAATGGGGAGGGAGATGAGAGGGAGGGGACATATGTATACCTATGGCTGATTCATGTTGATGTTTGACATAAAACAATAAAATTCTGTAAAGCAATTATCCTTCAATTAATAAAATAAATAATTTTTTTTAAAAAAAGAAAAATAACAATAACAACAAAAATAACAAAAAAAGAAAAACAACAACAACAAAAAAATAGTATTCCAAGGTGGCACAAGTGGTAAAGAACCTGCCTGCCAATGCAGGAGACATAAGAGACCTGGGTTCTATCCCTGGGTCAGGAAGATCCCCTGGAGGAGGACATGGAAATCCACTCCAGTATTCTTGCCTGGAGAATTCCATGGACAGAGGAGCCTGGCAGGCTACAGTGCATAGGGTCAACAAAGAGTTGGACATGACTGAAGTGACTTAGGATAGCATATATGCATTAATACATATTTTTAAACACTGGGCTTCTCAATTAGGAAGACACAAATATTATGTACATTACAAATCTGATCACCATTGCAATCATTCTCAGTTCTTTCTAAATTCAGTGTGTTAACTTACCATATTCATTCTTGTCAGGGGCTTTGCTTAGCAAATGGAGAAGAGGTTTGAAGGATGAAAAAGAATTGATCTTGATTTTGGATTAGGTAAAAATCTATCTCAGAGAAGGCAATGGCACCCCACTCCAGTACTGTTGCCTGGAAAATCCCATGGATGGAGGAACCTGGTAGGCTGCAGTCCATGGGGTCGCTAAGAGTAGGACACGACTGAATGACTTCACTTTTCACTTTCCACTTTCATGCACTGGAGAAGAAAAAGGCAACCCACCCCAGTGTTCTTGCCTGGAGAATCCCATGGACGGAGAAGCCTGGTGGGCTGCCGTCCATGGGGTCGCACAGAGTCGGACACAACTGAAGCAATGTAGTAGTAGTAAAAATCTACCTGGCTCTAAGTTGAGCACATTTTATCTTAATTTATGAGCATACTTAATTTTATGAACGTAATTTATTCTGCTTAGCAGAATGTTTCAAATTTACTGTTAAAGTCTTACTTTAAACAAGTTGGGACTTAACGAATAGCAAAGAGAATGCCAAATCTGAATTTCCTTTTAAAAAAAATCACAACATGTGTAGCATATTATTAGCCACATACTCTTATTTTTTAAATATATTCTACAAAACACTTCTTTGGGCCAATTGAATAATTGACCAATTGAATAACTGTAGCTTAGTAATATTACATACTATTACATACTTCATAAAGCAACAATTTGGCAAATATTTCTCTGAGTGCCAAGCAAGTTCTAATTAAATTCAAAGTTCTTTTTAGTTTTTCAAAAACTAAATTGTATTTACTATAAATGTTGCCAGAGAATACCTGTGGTCTGTTAAAAAGGCTATTTGTGGAACTTACCAGGATCTATGAATTGAATGCCATTGCTGCTGAGGTTTAATTTCTTTAACTCATGAACATCTTCAAACTCCTTGGGTCGAAGTTGGTTGATTTTATTGTGTGACAAGTCAAGTTTAACAATATCTGGAGGAATGTTGTTTGGAACTTTCTTCAACTCTAGAAAAAAAATCATGTTCAGGTTACCAAGCTCTCCTCTGGACCCCACTGACTCTATCACTCATGTGATAAAGAGTCAGCTCTTGAAAGGAAAAAGGATAACCCATCTAAAGCCAAAGAACTTTGCTATGAACAAGCCTGAGAATATACTGAATTCCTCCAAAGCCCAGCAACCTAAGTGCATCTCACTTAGAGGAGCAGATATCACTCATTGCTGAAATGTTCTGAGAAACTTCTTAGAGACGGCAAGGAGGACAACAGGCAGTGTGGGCTAGTAGGGCTCAAGGCTATCCGTTTGTTAGAATCACCCGGAAAGCTTTTCAAAAATAGAAAGCTGAAACAAAATAAAACCTACAAATCAAACCATTCCATGCGCGTCCCCTCTGATTCCCTTCCTACTCCTCTAAGAGCTTTGACTACTAATTACTGCCTCTCTGCAGCATCTTCATTTCATCCCTCACCTCTCAACAGATAAGCTCAGATTTCACCATCCTAAAAAAGAAGCAAAAGCCCTTGACCTTGATGACCCTCAAGCTGTTATCTTATTTCTCCTTTCCTTGGATGCTAAAATTCGAGAAAGTATAGTCCTCATTTGCCTCGTGATCACCATTTACTCCCTGAATCCTTGTGACTCAGTTGTACTCACTCATCCCTAACTCTTCCCGAGGTACTGCAGTAACTGGACTCCTCAGGAACCACAACAACAACAATAATAATAATGCTGCTACCACTACTACTGCTACAAGAGAAGCCTCTGGAAGAAGAGTCCAGTTTTCATAGGTTAATAGGCAATTAAGGTTCTCCTATCTTTCATATTTATATATCTTTAAATTATGCTTTATAGAACTATAAAGCATGTTTATTTTATATTTTAGCATAATACTTGCCCTTTATTTTAATCTTTAGCAAAATATGCTGAAGAGGTTTTGCTCAATTCTAAGCAGAGCAAGTGGAACCTATGAAGAGAAACAAACCTGTTCGGACCTAAGAAACTAGAAGCAACAAATAAAATATGCAGATTAGTTCATACCTGAGAAGTAGCATGACCAAAGACTTCTTGAATATGTAGAAATTCTTTGAACTAGTTACAGTAAAGTTTATGAAAGGTGGTATACATCTATCCATGATTCCCTTTTTGCTACAGAATAACTGAGTTGCTGATAATTTCTTCCAAATATTTTTTAAAAACCCTCTGGTATATATGATTTCTTAACTAATGGTATGTTTATCTTCATAAAGATCCAGTCTTATTTCCTCCCTTCTTTTAACAGCTTAGAATCCATGGTCAATGGTTTCCTTCTCTAGTATCCTTATTACTGTTAAATTAGCTTTTTTCTTCTTGATGGGATCTTGGTATCTTAGTATCTCTGCATAAGAATTTTTCTAGGTGTCCTAACAAGTATTAAGTGCAAGAATCCTATAAGCTAGAAAGTACATTTATCCTCATTTTACAGATAAAGTAGAGGCACAACGTGTTCATAGTCACACACCTAGGATTTAAACAAGACATGCTAGCCCCCAAACCTGTGCTTCTAACTGCTATGCTCTGTTGGCTAGTCATGGTACCTTTCAGTCTCATTTATGCTGCCCATCTGCCTACAATCCTCAAACCTGGCATATGTAGGGTAAAATGAGGATGGGGCAGCAACAGGGGTGGAAACAATATATTGGGATGGCTATAAGACCTTTCTGGCTCTGTATTTAAAATGACATCTCTCTGCTTTCAAGCAGACAACAGTAATAATACCATTTCTGTTTCTTTTTTTTTCAACAGTAGATAGCAACATCAGACACAGTGTACATCTTACTGATTTTTTTTTCATTTTCATACCCTCCTAGCCATGAAAGCTTCATGAAGGAGGTTTAGAACAATGTCTAATATATTACAAATAAATAAGCCAGCCTCTAAAATGGCACCCAACAATCCCTCTACTGATATTCATGTTCTTGTGTAAACTCTTCTCCCTAAGTATGGGCTGAACCTAGTGACTTGCTTCTAACAATAGAATGTAGCAAATATGATACGATGTCACTTTCATAATTAGGTTATCAGTAATTGTGACTTCTGTCATGCTAGCAGACTCTCTTTTGGTGGCTTTGATGAAGCAAGGTGCCATGTTGGAGAGGCTTACGTGGCAAGTAATTAAGGGGGGCCTCTGGCTGACAGCCAGCAAGGAACTCAGGCCCTCAGTCCTTAAGGAACTGAATCCTGCCAAGCCATATGAGCTTGGAAGAAGATGTTTTTCCAGTTGAGTCTTCAGATGAGACCACAGAACCAAGCCCTGGTCAATACCTTATTGCAGCCTCGTGAGAGATCCTGAAGCAGTGGACTTAGCTAACCCATGTCTGGTTTCCTGACCTACAGAAACTGTGAGATAATAAAGTGTGTTGCTTTAAGCTGCTAGGGTTTGGGGTAGTTTTTAGGCAGCAACAAAGTTAGTTATCTAATAACACATGGGAAACAATGAGCTCGTTAAATATGTTGAGTTTCAGTTCAGTTGCTCAGTAGTGTCCGACTCTTTGTGACCCCATAGACTGCAGCATGCCAGGCTTCTCTGTTCATCACCATCTCCTGAAGCTTGCTCAAACTCATGTCCACTGAGTCGGTGATGCCATCCAACCATCTCAGCCTCTGTCGTCTCCTTCTTCTCCTGCCCCCAGTCCCTCCCAGCATGAGGGTCTTTTCAAATTAAGTCAGTTCTTCACATCAGGTGGCCAAAGTATTGGAACTTCAGCTTCAGCATCAGGCCTTCCAATGAATATTCAGGACTGATTTCCTTGCGGATGGACTGGTTTGATCTCCTTGCAGTCCAAGGGACTCTCAAGAGTCTTCTCCAACACCACAGTTCAAAAGGATCAATTCTTTGGCGCTCAGCTTTCTTTATAGTCCAAATTTCACATCCATACATGACTACTGGAAAAACCATAGCTTTGACTAGATGGACCTTTGTTGGCAAAGTAATGTCTCTGCTTTTTAATATGCTGTCTAGGTTGGTCATAGCTTTTCTTCCAAGGAGCAAGTGTCTTTTAATTTCATGCTGCAGATACCATCTGCAGTGATTTTGAAGCCCAAAATGATTCAGCAATATTTAAAGTATGAAAGTGAAAGTGTTAGTCGCTCAATCATGTCCTACTCTTTGCGACCCCAGGGGCTGTAACCTGCCAGGCTTTTTGTCCATGGAATTCTCCAGGCAAGAATACTGGAGTGAGTTGCCATTGTCTTCTCCAGGGGAATCTTCCCAACCCAGAAATTGAACCTAGGTCTCCTGCATTGCAGACAGATTCCTTACCATCTGAGCTACCAGGGAAGCCATAAGAATATTGAGCCCTCTTATAGTAAAAGTGCTTTGAAAATTTGGATTGACTTTATTTCCATCCTCTGATAAGATACTGTCTCATTTGACCTAGAACTGTGTTTGCCAACACATAGAAATGCGAAAGATTTTAAGATTTGAACTTATAATGTTGAAATACTGAGGTAATATCCTCCTTTAGGACCAGCAAGACCCTGACTGGAGAGCTACATTCTCTCTTACATACTCCATGTAAACAAGGAGATGGAGATGCTAGAAAGAACTGAAAACCACAGAGAACACTTGAGGGTAGGCAGAAGAAATAATTTCTTGACATTTAGCATTTAGAATAATTATTGGCAATGAATGGTTGTGGCATTTTCTCAGATTTTTAAAAGAAAATAAAGTTTTATTTCAAAATATCCAGGATCCCACCTCCCCTCTCTTCCCTCACTGTGACCACATTGGTCTAAGCCACCATCACCTCTTGTCTGGATCATCCCAATATTGTCCTAAGTCCACATGACTTTAAAACATAAGTCAGATCTGTCACTTTACCAGGTGGCAGAATCCTTTGTTTCTCATCTCACTATGAATAAAAGCCCAAGTCCTCACCAAAACCCTACAAAGCCATTAAGGGCTGAGGTCTTCCTTGCCAGCAGAGTTAGTATCTTCTAGGCTCTGGAAGAAGGCAATGGCACCCCAATCCAGTGCTCTTGCCTGGAAAATCCCATGGACGGAGGAGCCTGGTAGGCTGCAGTCCATGGGGTCGCTAAGAGTCGGGCATGACTGAGCAACTTCATTTTCACTTTTCACTTTCATGCATTGGAGAAGGAAATGGCAACCCACTCCAGTATTCTTGCCTGGAGAATCCCAGGGACAGAGGAGCCTAGTGGGCTGCCGTCTATGGGGTTGCACAGTCAGACATGACTGAAGCGACTTAGCAGCAGCAGCAGCAGGCTCTGGAAAGCAGCTTATTTATCAGGATTTGCTTGCTGAACCAACATCTGCTGGGTTGGGCATGAGAGTGAATGATAAGAGACCTTTCAAGCAACCACTGTAGAACAAGTTAAAGTGCTACTGCTGCTGCTAAGTCGCTTCAGTCGTGTCCAACCCTGTGCGACCCTGTAGACAACAGTCCACCACGCTCCCCCATCCCTGGGATTCTCAAGGCAAGAACACTGGAGTGAGTTGCCATTTCCTTCTCCAATGCATGAAAGTGAAAAGTGAAAGTGAAGTCACTCAGTTGTGTCCAACTTTTAGCGACCCCATGGGCTGCAGCCTGCCAGGCTCCTCCGTCCATGGGATTTTCCAGGCAAGAGTACTGGAGTGGGTTGCCATTGCCTTCTCCGAAGCTAAAGTGGGTTTACCACAAATAAATGGGTAGAAAAAATGTTTATGAGAACACCCTGAAACCCAGCTTAACCATTGTGGCAGACCTGTGGAAGAGGAATATGAATTGCAGAACCAACTTTGGCATTGTTACCAGCAGCCCTGGGTAAAAATAGGATCCACAAGTAATACCAGTAAAGGCAAACCAAAGCCTCTACCAGTAGGCTTAGAACACATGGAAAAATCTTATTTGTTGTACTGATGAGTAAAAACAGTCTTTTGTTTTTAACCTTAAACTTAAATGACAATTGCAAATATTGATGTGAAACATGGTTGCCTTTGATAAAGATTATATAAATATAAACGTCCTGAGACCAGAAGTCAAATTTGGTCAATGCCCCCATTTCTAGACCAGGCACCACTTGGTTATTTGCTGCTATCCAATAATTTTGGTAAACCTTCAATAAATGCCAAATTTACTTGATTATCACCCCTGACAAGCATTGCCTCTCCCCTCACCAAACTTTGCTGATTTTGAGGAGGAAACTGGGATTTTTTCCAGGTAATTTCCCATTTAGTAGGCTATCTTGATTGTCAGCAATGTCAGAACTACTCTGAAGGTTTGGTAGTGGTAGGTAAAGAGACATAAATGACCTTAGTCTATTGTGAATTAAAGATTCCTAATTACTCTTCAAACTAATAGTGAAATTAACTTTGGAGGCAGCTGGGAGCAATTTTTGGTCATAATTCTCCCCAGCCCTAATCTTAGGAGGAAAATGAATCCTTAAAAATAGCAAATTATTCTGGTAAGTGTGAAGCTAAAAAGCAGTTTTTAAAACCTACTTTCACGTGTTTTTGCCAAATCCATCCATCTCAATAAGGTATAAATATGCCTTTTAACTAATCTCACATTTATTCCCTTTGAAAGACTAAGTTTTATTGGTAAAGTGCCTCCCAGTGAATAGAGCTATTATTTTCTTTTTCTTGTTGTCAGATGTTTAAGGCAAAAATAGTGATCTTTGAGGTCTATGTGGTCAAACTGGTATGTATTAGGTACCCTATGCACACCATCTGACTCATCATCCGTCAGTTGGGTAAGGTCTAACTCCCAAGGCAGGGGAATCTGTATTCAGGTTCCTTGTGTGTGACTGCATGTTGATGTGTTGTACAGAGCCTAAGAGGACAGTCAATACTGGGAGGAAGCACCCAGAAGGCTTTTATAAAGTCTTCTTGGTTAACAGGCATACCCCAAATCTTGAAGGTGATGGTATATGGTGAATTGTATGGTGACCAATTGGAGAAGGCGACGGCACCCCACTCCAGCACTCTTTCCTGGAAAATCCCATGGACGGAGGAGCCTGGTGGGCTGCAGTCCATGGGGTTGCTAAGAGTCGGACACGACTGAGGGACTTCACTTTCACCTTTCACTTTCATGCATTGGAGAAGGAAATGGCAACCCACTTCAGTGTTCTTGCCTGGAGAATCCCAGGGACAGGGGAGCCTGGTGGGCTGCCATCTATGGGATTGCACAGAGTCAGACACGACTGAAGCAACTTAGCAGCAGTAGCAGCAGCAACATGGTGACCAATGGCTTGGGAATTGCTTAGGGACTACCTACATGACCTTAAAGGGCAACTTAACTTCTCTACTCCTCAGCTTCTTTCTTCATAAAATGATAATGCTAGTATGTCTTTAAGGTTGTGAGGAGTAAATGTGTGTGTGTGCTCAGTCGCTTCAGTCATGTCTGATTCTTTGCGACTCCGTGGACCATAGCCTACCAGGCTACTCTGTCCATGGGATTTTCCAGGCAAGAATACTGGAATGGGTTGCCATGCCCTCCTCCTGAGGAACTTCCCGACCCAGGGACAGAAACCAGGTCTCCTGCATTGCAGGTGGATTCTTTACTACTGAACCACTGGGGAAGCTCCAAGGATTAAATGACAATGCATAAAACTGCTATATCTTAGGCACACAGAGCATTTAGATGGCAGTTCTCATTAATATGGGCTTCCCTGGTGGCTCAGATGGTAAAGAATCTGCTGGCAATGCAGAAGACCTGGGTTTGACCCCTGGAGAAGGAAATGGCTACCCACTCCAGTATTCTTGCCTGGAGAATTCCATGGACAGAAGAGCCTGGTGGGCTATAGTTCATGGGGTTGTAAAGAGCCAGACATGACTGAGCAACTAACACTTCTAATTAATACCACTGCTAGTTCCATTCTTGACTTCTTTAGGGCTTCCCTGGTGGCTCAGATGGTAAAAATTCTGCCTGCAACATGGGAGACCTGGGTTTGATCCCTGGGTTGGGAAGATCCCCTGGAGAAGGGAAGAGCTTCCCACTCCAGTATTCTTGCCTGGAGAATTCCATGGACAAAGCAGCCTGGCAGGTTACAGTCCATGGGGCTGCAAAGAGTTGGACAGAACTAAGCAACTTAAAAAAAAAAGAGAGAGATCCTACATGGTGTCCAACATGTGAAGCACAATCAAAAATATTGCTATATTCTGGCAGAGAGTTAAGAGATAAATACTGCTGAACAGTCATTCTTAGTAGCTGACATTTATTATCTATTTATAAAATGGAATAAGGAAAACTACAATGGATAAAATTCAGATTGTCATACTTGAATTCTAGTCATGATTTTTAATTACTATGTATTTTTATTTTTAAAAGTTGCTTAAATTACTGCTTTGTAAGAGCAAAGAAAGCAGCTCAACTATTGCCATCAATCTAAAGAACATGGCCCTGTGCCAGGCAGTACCAAAGGGAATTTAAAAGACAAGATCCTTGACTTTAAACTTATGAGAATCAACAATATAACAAAAAATGAAAAGTAAATGACCAACTGAATCAATAGAATGATATCAACCATAGTGAGGGAGATTTATATTGATGATATTAAAAGAAAAAACTACCCTTCATTTTATAATCTAAAAAGTATAGGCTCTGATTTACACCATTATTAATACGTGGAGGAACTCAAGTTGTCTTTAGTGTATGAACCTGAATGATATGTACTAGCTGTGCATGTCATGAAACTTTGCTTTCCAGTAAATAATATGTGTTTCTAAAGCAAGGGCAATGAATTTATGGGGCATATCTGAAAGGTTGTGCTTAGACAACAATAACTTGAGGAAGGAAAGCAATAAAAATAAATTTGTATTTTTCTAAGTTGATTTTTGCCAAGAGTCAAAAATATTATGGAAACAAAGACAAAGGCAGAAATAGACTTACTAGAGAAGGAATGGCCCAAGGGTAGGAAAACAGTAAATAAGAAAGTTCTTTCCTACTATGTTATCTTTTCTTAAATTACAGTGTGGTCCACGACTGAAGCGACTTAGCAGCAGCAGCAGCATTGTAGAAATCTTCAGTTTTGTTTTCATGGCATTTTTTCTCAGATAATTAATGAGTTTAACTCTATTTTCTCTGGTATAGCAAGTGCAAATGAACTTTAGCTTAAGGATAGAACCTCAGCAATATCGAGTAATTTTCTAACTCAAGTCTAGGAATAGTAGCTTCGTAATCATTTTTTTAAATGTATAATTCAAGTTTTTAAGCATTACAAAGAAAATCCTAGTAAAACATGTTCTTTGGCCTGAAGCACCAAGTACTCACTGTAGCAGTGAGTTACAGAGAAACGATGTGTACCAACTTTCCTCAAATTCTTTAATGCTTCCCGTGTTCAGGAGCTTGTTTGAACATGATTAGGTTAATTCTTGGAGAAGGCGATGGCACCCCACTCCAGTACTCTTGCCTGGAAAATGCCATGGATGGAGGAGCGTGGTAGGCTGCAGTCCATGGGGTCACTAAGAGTCACACATGACTGAGTGACTTCCCTTTCACTTTTCACTTTCATGCATTGGAGAAGGAAATGGCAACCCACTCCAGTGATCTTGCTTGGAGAATCCCAGGGATGGGGGAGCCTGGTGGGCTGCCGTTTATGGGGTCGCACAGAGTCGGACATGACTGACGTGACTTAGCAGCAGCAACAGCAGCAGCAGACTAATTCTGGACGCCAGCAGGCTCAGGTGGACTTAGCTTTGCTGCTTACCTGTGAGACCACAAGCAAGTGTCTGAATGTCCCTTAGCCTCTTTCTCCTCCTCCTCCCCTCTACAGATGGGGATATTACTACTACCTTGCTGGCAGCTGTGGACAGCATGTATGTGAAATACCTGGAGCATAGTAGGTTCTCAATTAATGAGCACTTTCTCTTGAACTTAAAGGATCCCATGATGGCATCTCCCAGCTTACAATGCTGTAATCGCTCTACTTTAGCATCAAAATTCACAGAGTGTCATAGTAAGCAAATCTTTTGGTGTCATATGGTCATGGTGCTATTTAACCAGGTGCCACCTTCCACACTCAGAGTGAGGGGGGCAAGCCTTGAGCATGACTTCGCTGATAAATCAACAAATTGACTTCTGTTTCTTCAACATTAACAGATTCCTGTCTATAATTTCTTTGAGACGTGCTGGAGTCTCTCGGTTCATCTTAACATTTCCTTTCTGTTCTTAAAAAAAAAAAAAAACCTTACAGTAATTGGAAGGAATAATACCATTTTCTATACAACCCTAATTCAATGACATCTGGCTTTAATTTAATATTACAAATAAGTTATTAACCTATGTCAGAAATGAAAGAGACAACTAAATTGTTTGTTGTCCCAGGGTAGATTAACAGTGCTCAGACCACACAGTGTCTTCACTAATATGTCAAGAGCCTCACTAAAATCTCCCATGGCGGAAATGACACCAGAAATTCTAAGTCATGGATAGGTGGTGGTGGTGCACGGATTCATAACATTCAAAAAGCATTTTTAATCGTCCACAAAAATGAAAAAGTAAGCAACTTACAAACCTTTTCTTCTGCAGTCCAGTGTCTGTATGGGAAATACATAGTTGTGACAAAGAGTAGAGTCCACCTCAGTCTTGATGACTGGGGGTTTTCCTGACAATTGGGGTCTTGGCTCCAATTGTTCACTTTCTTCTTCATTACATAACTGTTCAGATTTTATCTGCCTCAGTTTTTTATTTTTCAGTTCTTGTGGGCTTTCACACTTGGCATAGTTCCCCAAATTCCGATTCCTTGGAATCTGCAGCATTGAAATAAGCGTTTCCATCTCACAAGTACAATGCCAAGGGTTGTCATAAAGACGCAGATAGCTCAGGAGAGGTGTATAAATGAACACTTCCTCTGTCAAGACTTTGATCTGGTTGTGCTGCAGTAAGAGAGTGGTGAGTTTATTTAAACCGAAGAAAGCCTCACTCTCAATTTTGGAGATCTCATTCTGTTGTAGATCCAAGCTTTTCAGCTTTTTAAACTTGGAAAACATGCTGTTCTTCAGTATACGGATTTTGTTTCTTGCTAACAGCATGTGCAGCAAATCCTGAGGCCAGTCGGGCAGCACATAAACGAGTTTTCTTTCTTGACAATCTAAGTATTTTTCGTGAAGGTATGTGTACACCTCACAGGCGAGGCCTGGTGCATAGCGTTTGACCGGGTTGGAGCTTTTCCGGCTTCCACCAGCCCGGCCATGGTTCACTCGGTTTCTTGCACCCCCAGGGCTTGCCTTGCGGAGCTCAGCGGCTTTACAAAAGAAAAGTAGGATTACGATGATTGCCACCCGCATCCTGACATCCAGCTGGTCCCAATTACTTGGTGTGACAGATGGAACAATGAAAGTACTCCTTTGAAATCCAAGTTTGGGTAATCTTAACTAAAGCAGTTCAGGAAGAATGAGACCCAGCTGAGGTATGGCAGTCCCTAGATTGCAAAAGGAAAAAAAATAGAGACATTTGTGAACATTGCAACTGACTAATAAAATCAAATTTTCAAGTTTTTTTTTTTTCTAAACTATGAAAGTATGATAACACATTTACAGGAGACTTGGAAAATACAGAGCAAAGTTACATATAGTTCTACTATATATTACAATATTTTAAAGTACGCAAATTAAGATTTTTTTAGTTGGGGTTTCAATATCAAACTCTCAAAACTTAATAGAATAGACAGAAAAGTAGAAGGAAAGAGTAGACCTGAAAGACACTATGAACCAATTCAACATAATCAAGATTTATACAATTTTCACCCAACAGCAGGATACAAATTCTATTCAAGTTCCCATAAACTCTAAACCAGGAGACATGGAACTCAAGTTATTTTTTATTTTAAGGCAAAAGCATTCCAATTATTATAATAAAGGTACATGTAGAAAGTGGTGTACAAAGCTCGACACCCTCCTGCTTGCCTGGTTTCATGGCTAAATGTTTGGGCTCTGATGTGAATCACGGCTCTTCTACTTGCTGGACTGTGTGATCTCAGGCTAGTTACTTAACGTCATCTTCAGTATCTGTGAAGGGGGACTGATGATACCTCTAGTATTTGGGGGGAAGATGAAACAGGCTCACCGCAATGAATACTTCACAGTTCCTGGTCCAGGGGAAGAACTCAGTTAAACTGTTAGGATTTAGCATTATGAAAACTGAAACTGGATTCAAGAAGTTAAAGGGATTCTTCTCACAGCTTTGAGATGTGCAAACGAGTAGGACTCCAACGGATGTTCGGCTGAACTTATTTTTCTGTTTCCTTTGCTGTCTCACAATCACCAATCATGTTGAATGTGGGCTCTAGAAATGCTCAGGGTAAATTGCCAGCTGTTCTTGCCATCTTCTGCACATCTTGGTTCAAATGTCACCTTCTCAGCAAAACCTTTTCTGGCTGCTCTATTTAAAGTAGCACCCCTTCCCACTCACTGGTGATTCTCTAATCCATTTCTTGTTTTATTTCTCTCTAGAACATGTATCACCATCTGTCACAATAAGTATTTTGCCTCTTTTGTTTATTGTCCTTCTTCCCCAACTAGGATATAAACTTCCTAAGGACAGGGATTTTTCTCTATTTTGTTCACTGCTGTTATTTCCAGCACCTGCAGAGTTTCTAGTACATAGCAGGTTCTTGTTAAATGTTTGTTGAATTGCATGAATTCAAGTAACTGCTATTTAAAATATAAATAATCTCATAAATTTAGTTATCTTTTTGGAATCTATTTTTCCCTTCAGTATTACTGATGACTTCCAAAATCTGCACATTTTAAAGAATATTTTTCATTTTTAAAATTCTGAAATTGGTTCTGGTTTGCACTTATTAGGACATACTTGTAAGGAGGAAGAAATGTTCAAAATGGATTTATAATTAATAACATTTCTATTGTTATTATCGTGGGGCTCTGAGGTTACGAGCAACAGATGTGTTTTCTATTCATTGTCTCAGTGTGAATGCCGGGATTACCCCCTTGCCTGGAGTTTTCCTGATTGTAGGGGTCTCCTCCATTTAGAATGCCTTCTCCCCTCTTTGCCCCAAGCATTCCTTCCATTCACTGTTCTCTGTTCCTTCACTGTTTCTCTTCTGTCTCAGATTTGGAGTCTTACTCATGGCAGTCTAGACCCAGAGAGCTGGTTGTGTAACAATTTGCTGTCTAGCTCTTTGCACAAATGTCTTGATTTCCCTTCTAGATCACAAGCTGGGCAGGTGTCTCTGGTCCCAGAACTCATTAGGTACTTGGACTTTCTGACTCTCCACATATCAATCTAAAATTCTTTGTAAACTTTATGGCTATCTAACCTAAAATATAAACATTCTGTCAATTACTGTGCATGCTGAATTATTCATGACATTCATGCTGAAGTATTTGTTGGGGGGAGTGTCCCAATGTCTGCAACTTACTTTAAAATGCATAAGAAATTAAGATGAATGGAGGGATAGAGAGAAAGACGTACAGGTGGGTATGTGATCAAGCAAATATAGTAAAATATGAATTGTAGAATATGGGTGATGGATATATTCATTGTACAATCCACAATTCTCTCAACTTTCTTTGTATGTTTGAAAAATTTCATAATGTTAAAAGGAAACACAACCTCCTAAATTAACAAAAATATCACACCACAAAAAAACCAAATTGGTTTTTTTCAAATGCTTCGAAGCTGAAAAGCTCTAAGTATATACAGTTTTTTCCCCAAAGTAGTATTTTTCTCTTATCCCCTTTCCTTTTGTAATCCTCAAACAATAATAAGCATATTTTAATTTTAAAGCCCAAAGAAATCATTTTTCTAGGAAAGGAAACCATATACTTAGAACAAGTTACTTACCAGGGGTTTTGGTTTGCTTTCTAATGAATACACAGCATTGAATGCAAGGTGGAAAAACTTTAAGTTTAAATATTTGTAATATGTTTTTTAGTAATATGTAACTTGTTTGATTTAGGTTTCTGTAAAAACCTGCAAGAGCTGAATGTCTCTGACTGTCCAACGCTCACAGTGAGTATAAGAAGCTTATTTTACTGTTGTTTATATGGATTCAGACTTGCTCCACTAGAGTACTAATAACACAGAGGTTCTGCCAAAATACATGCCTGTGTGCTCATTTATATTAAATATGGAGAAAGCAAACACTGCCAAGAAATTTTATCCAATTTATATAATGCTATTATTTATCCTATAGACATGCCCAAGGTTGGAATCTCTGGAAAGTAAAAACTATTCAACAGTGACACAAAAATGAGCTATATTTATGTTTAAGGTCATGTGTGTGTATGAGACAGAAAAAAATGGGCTCCAGCAGAGACAACAGGGTCAATTTATCAGTCTTCCTGGCTGTCAACTGTGGTGCCCAAGAGGATGGAAATGAACACATAACCCTAGTCAGCTCCTTCCTGGTCCCTGTCTCCAGGCTTCCTCTGCTTTCAATCTGTCTTCTACCGCGTGACCACAGATATTCCTTCTAAAAGGCAGATCTGACCATTTCACTACTATCTTCCACCATTTATACAAATGCCTGTCATCCACACTATTGGATAAAGTCAGTTCTTTAAAATTACTGGAGACCCTCGGTGATCTTGCCTCTGCCTCACTCTCCAGTCTCACCTTCTTCTAAGTCCTGCTGCACATTAAGTTGCAGCAGCCACAACCTGCTATGTTTTCTTTGCTGTGTGCACCAAGCTCCTCTTGCTGTTCTGCCTTTGCACAGGCTGTGCTCTTCACTTGGAGATAGGAGGAACAGAATGAAGAGCCTGATTGCTTCATGCTCCTCTTAAGTCACCAGTTCTAGGTTGAAGTCCATGCACCGTGGCACAGGTGAAAAGACTTCATGAATCGGCTCCTTCTTGCTATCTACCCAGCCTCATCATTACAGTTTCTTCTTTCAAATTTCTACTCTATTTCATTCTTTATGTGCATATTTTTAGTACCTACTATGTTAAAGATATATGATATATAGGGAACTTATATGTTACAAAATAGAGGTGTTATAGGGAATTTAAGATGAATTAGGTTCCAATTCTTGCCCTCAGGGAGCTTTAGTTCTTGCTTGGAAAAAAGATCATATTCTGTAAATTTGGCTTTCTAATAGGAAAGTCAAAACAATGCCATCTGTGTTGAATTTGTGAACATCAAAGTCTTTTTTCCAGTTTTAGTTTAATAATATACAGGACTGATAATTTTATCCAGCTACATTTTACTATTGTCTTTCCTTTTGAGACAAAGACTAAGAGACTGGCTTACATTTAAGGAGTTGAGTAACATTTATTCAAAAAGGTTTAAGAAGCTTGCCTTATGAATATATTACATCCAGAAAGATTCGAGTGCATTGTGGACAAATTCCACAGACCATCTTGCAGTGTTAAACACAGAAACAGTTTTTGCATTTATGTGCTCAAGTATTTGGGGATTGCAACTTGAGTTCTTTTGTTCTTTTAAATATTGAAAACAAAATTAGTTTGAATTTCCTTCAGACAGGAAAATGAAGAGAATGGTTTGCTTCCTCGTCTCAAAGGAACATCGGATTATTCCATGTTACAGAAAGCCTACTACATCTTCCTCTTGCTGGTTCCCACAGTTACATCTGTGTGGCTACTTCTCTAAGGGTGTAAACCAGCTTTTCCTCCTCCTCCGTGTCCCATTTCATCTGCATTTTTGCCGGAATCTTCCAACAGGTGCATAGTCACTTCGATAGTTGACACCATGAATATTTTTGAAGATAGATTCTTTGTATTAAACTATAATGCCACACATTATGCTGTTCTCTCCATTCCTGTTGGGGAAAAGTGTACTGTTTACTTTTTAAAATCTATACATGGATATCCAAATCCTACATTTCTATGATGGAATGTCTAGAAACCTTGCTGGCATCTTGAATGCAGTGGCAAGAGTACAGTGTTTATTCAAAGCCCTGTACTTGTTCTCAGGTGTTACTGACACACAGAATCTTTTCTACAGCAGAACTACAGTTTTACACCTTAAAAAAACCCTTGTGTTCTCTTTAAGGTGTGGTTTGCACCTTAAATCAACCAATTCTTATCCCATGTGCAAGATGCTTTGACCTGTAGAATCTTGTTATTTTAATATTCATGATTCCAAGAAGTAGCTAAGAATAGAACATTAAGCACCGATGGTCCTGCTGAAACTAAACATCTGCCATCCTTTGTGCTGTTGGGGGCAGCCATACTATCCATGCAGAATCCCTCCCCGAACCACATCAGCTAGCCTAGTGACAGTTTACCTGACCCTGTAATGGCCTATTTCTAGGACAATGTACCACAGATATTTAAAACTAGCAGACCTCTTCAGTATTCCTGGGGAGACTCCTCCACCATCATTAAATAAACACAAACCTGCTGCTACTCGTTCTAGAACATTTTACAATTAGTTACCCACACAAGAAGCAGCGTTGCAATCCAAGCTTGAAATTCATCTGTCTTGTAAACGTGAGTTTAGGGCTCATGATTGAAATCATTCTTTGTTTTTCTGCCTTTCTCATGTCGCAGTCACACTATTCTCTTGTTCTGGTTTTCAGCTCTCTGGAGGAGGGCTGACTGAATCTTTAAGATTCTCCTGCACAGTTTCCTCGACACTAAATTTCATGTCCGACATGTATGCAGCCTCTAATTCAGGCCATCTCAAACTCATCATAAGTTTGGTGAAAATCTGTTCAGCTGTTTTAAATATTCAGTAATGGAACCACAGAAACTTCACCACACACAAACATCTCTCTCTCTCTCTCTATATATATATATATACATATCCATGTATGAATATGGACTCACTTTTTAATGAAGTCCAGCTGAAAGAGTTTACTACTCCCGTCTTTCAGAATGATTATAGTAAGTTTAAAAATGGATCCCTTTTCAATCATTTTCATATATCTAAAGAGTCAAGACTGTTTGGCACTTTGACACGAGCTCAAATTTCTTGTCATGATGTTGAAATGGCAAGGGTTCAAATTTTAATAAAGTGTCATTGTGATGGAATGGGACTTTATTTCCAAAGAAAGGGAACAGTGAAGTGAAACTGCTCAGTCGTGTCTGACTTTTTATGACCCCATGGACTGTAGCCTACCAGGTTCCTCCATCCATGGGATTTTTCAGGCAAGAGTACTGGAATGGGTTGCCAGTTCCTTCTCCAGGGGATCTTCCCGACCCAGGGATAGAACCCAGGTCTCCCGCATTACAGGCAGATGCTTTACTGTCTGAGCCACCAGGAAAGCCCAAAGAAAAGGAAGGGGAGGGAGTAATGAAGTTGCAAGCAAAGCAATCTTCTACTTAATTTGATTTATAACTAATAAAAAGTATGAAGAGATCAAGTCTTGCATATATTTTTGGGGGGCAGGGAGAGAGATGATAGATAATGGGGAAATAGCAAAGCCTGTTAGACTTTAATAAGATTCTTCCCTCTACTGTTACGCAGGATGAATCAATGAGATACATCTCTGAGAGCTGCCCTGGAGTCCTGTATCTCAATCTGTCTAACACAATTATCACCAACAGGACAATGAGACTCCTGCCAAGGTAATGCTTGTGTTATCTGTATTACCCTGAAAATAGTTATGCTCCTCTAGGCCCTGATTTGCTGTAGTATCACCCAAAGGCATCTCCTTTTACTAACACCCCCCGACTGTGGCACCCCTATCCTGATAACAGGAGACTGCTTTCAAGTCCCACTGCTTTCCAGTGCTGATGCTCTCCCTTCTTGGTGGGTATCCACTGAATAATTAACTGATCCGTTGCCTTGGCTGGTGTTTTGGTGTCACTCTTGTAGCAATTTGCCCAGTAGCTTGAGTTAAGCTCTGCCTGTCTCTTTCTGGTGGTCCTCGTTCTTGGACTTTGAAGCCTGGCCCCTCAATTCTAGTCCAGTGTTCGGACTTCTCTACAACAGAAAGCCAATATCCTGCTTCCTCAGACTGAACTCTGCAGCGCCAGGTTCCCTACTGCCATGCTCTGGTTACCTGCTAGGGCCCCCTCATCACCTCCAGGAAACCTAGTATTTGCTGTTTTTTTTGACCTATGGACTGTTGACAAGCTAGCACTTCTTTGGAGGAGAAGGCACGGAAGAATACATTACTAAGAGCTGACAGGATATTCAACTTTATCCAAAATTTACATCATTCAATTATCCCTTATTTTCACCAAGGAAAAACTAATTAGGAAAGCATATATACTCATATTGGGAGAGATTCAAAACATTTTTCAAAGAAGGAGTGAATCATTTTTGAGAATGTAACTATTTTTAGATCTTTTTAAAAATGCCAATGAGGCATTTAGAGATGCTTAAACAGAGAAAATTCTAGGTGGTACTCTTCCTTATCTTTGCTCTCTAACCATTTTCTGGAAATGTGCAAGCCTAGGAAAAGGGTGGTGACATATTTGTTTATCTCATTATTGACTTGCCACATTGTATTCAGTCAAATCTACCAAATTTTTCCTTTGAAATTTCTTGTGAATCTTTTAAAAATAGAGAGTTTTCCTCCTTCCAGGCATTTGATATCCATTTTTTCTTTTATGATTTGTTTTTAAATTTATAATCAAGCTAGAATTTATTTTGGTAGATAAATGAAACAACGATCTAACACGTTTGACCCATGTGGCCCAAAGCCTGTTTGTGTGCAGTCCATGAGCTCAGAATATTTGTTTCTCACATCAAGAGTTGTCAAACTCCTAGGGATAGCAGGGCGGAGCAGGGGAAGGGGAGAGATAAATTAAGAGTCTGGCATTAGCATATACATCAGTTCAGTTCAGTTCAGTCGCTCAGTCGCTCAGTCGTGTCAGACTCTTTGCGACCCCATGAATTGCAGCACGCCAGGCCTCCCTGTCCATCACCAACTCCCGGAGTTCACTCAAACTCACGTCCATTGAGTCGGTGATGCCATCCAGCCATCTCATCCTCTGTCATCCCCTTCTCCTCCTGCCCCCAATCCCTCCCAGCATCAGAGTCTTTTCCAATGAGTCAACTCTTCGCATGAGGTGGCCAAAATACTGGACTTTCAGTTTTAGCATCATTCCTTCCAAAGAACACCCAGGATTGATCTCCTTTAGAATGGACTGGTTGGATCTCCTTGCAGTCCAAGGGACTCTCAAGAGTCTTCTCCAACACCACAGTTCAAAAGCATCAATTCTTCGGCACTCAGCTTTCTTCACAGTCCAACTCTCACATCCATACATGACTACTGGAAAAACCATAGCCTTAACTAGATGGACCTTTGTTGGCAAAGTAATGTCTCTGCTTTTGAATATGCTGTCTAGGTTGGTCATAACTTTCCTCGCAAGGAGTAAGCATCTTTTAATTTCATGGCTGCAATCACCATCTGCAGTGATTTTGGAGCCCCCAAAAATAAAGTCAGCCACTATTTCCACTGATTCCCCATCTATCTGCCATGAAGTGATGGGCCCAGATGCCATGATCTTCGTTTTCTGAATGCTGAGCTTTAAGCCAACTTTTTCAGTCTCCTCTTTCACTTTCATCAAGAGGCTTTTGAGTTCCTCTTCACTTTCTGCCATAAGGGTGGTGTCATCTGCATATCTGAGGTTATTGATACTGTATATAAAATAGATAAACAACAAAGACCTACTGTATAGCACAGGGAACTATATTCAATATCTTATAATAACCTATAATGGAAAAAATCTTAAAAAGAATATATTATATACATATGTGTATGTGTGTGTGTATATATATGTATACATGTATGTATCACTGAATCACTTTGTTGTACACTGGGATCTAACACATTATAAATTAACTATACTTAAGTGATTAAAAAAAAGAGTTGTTAAATAACTAACCAATTATTACAGCATCCTTTACTGAATAAAACTTTTCTCAAATGATGTGTGATATTTCCTTATATATCTAAAATTTTTATATAGGTAGTACTAAAAACTCAGCACCTTCTAATGTTTTTGTACACATTACTATTATCTGTGTTCTTGAGGTGATTTATGTCTATTGTATCTGTATGGTGAAAATTCTATAAAATAATGTGCTCTGTGCATCTCTTCCCAACTCCATGTTCAGTGATCTCTCATTGATAGCTTGAAATCAGCCAAAATGGCATGGAAAATGGCAAATAATACAAAATTAGGGCCTGGCTTATTTTTCTGTTGATTGTTTAGACTGGAGAAAACAATATAGTAGATTAAAAGTGTGTCATGTCTACGAACTATAGAATGGGAGAAAAGATTTGCAAATGATGCTGCTGACAGGGCCTAGTTCCCAAAATATACAGACAGCTCAACTCAACAACAAAAAATCAAAGAACCCAACTGAAAAATTGGCAGAAGACCTAAATAGACATTTCTCTAAGGAAGAGATACAAATGGCAAATAGGCACATGAAAAGCTGCTCAACATTGCTAATTATTAGAGAAATGCAAATCAAAACGACAATGAAGTACCACCTCACTCACACGTGTCAGAATGGCCATGATTAAAAAGTCTACAAATAACCAGTGCTGGATAGGGTGTGGAGAAAAAGGTACTCTCTTACACTCTTGGTGAGAATACAAGTTGGTGTAGCCACTGTGGGAAAAAATATGGAGGTTCTTCAGAAAACTAAAAATAGAATTACCATATGATCCATTCCTGGGCATATATTCAGACAAAACTATAATTCAAAATGAAGTATGTACCCCTATATTCATAGCAGCACTATTCACAATAGCCAAGACAATGGAAACAACCTGAAGGTAGACAGAACAAGGGATGAAGATGTGGTATATACATACATGATAGAAAATCATAAAAAAGAATGAAATAATGCCATTTGCAGCAACATGGATGAGCTAGAAATTGTCATACTAAATTAAGTAAGTCAGAAAGACAACTACCATATGATATCATTTATGTGTGGAATCTAAAATATGACACCAATGAACTTACTTATAAAACAGAAACAGAATCATGGACACAGAACAGACTGGTGGTTGCCAAGAAGGACGGAGTTAGGGGAAGGGATGGAATGAGAGGTTGGGGTTAGCAGAAGTAAGTGTTTAGATGTACAATGGATAAACAGTAGGTCCTACTGTGTAGCACAGAGAACTGTATTCAATATCCAATGACAAATCATAATGGAAAAGAATATTTAAAAGAATATATGGAAATATATGTATAACTGAATCACTTTACTGTACAGCAGAAATTAACACAGCATTCTAAGTCAACTATGCTGCTACTAAATCACTTCAGTCGTGTCCGACTCTGTGTGACCCCATAGACGGCAGCCCACCAGGCTCCACCGTCCCTGGGATTCTCCAGGCAACTATACTTCCACAGAAAATACTGAAAAAAGGCATGTCATGTTTGTAGCTGCAACACTGTGAATAGCACAAAAAAGTTTAGCAAGTATCTTTTCAGTACTTGAAAACTGTTATCTGATTGAGCAAAAAAGGCACATCATTGATGACTGAGTGAAATCCGGACACACACATTTTTCTTCACTTTTGTCTTACCCATTAAAATAAAAAAATATACTCATATTGGAATTACACTCATTCCTCAATTTTAAAAATTTTACTTCTATTTTTTGGTAAAAATAAATATAGCAGACTGACCAATTTTATTTTTCCTTTGAGTATACAAGGGAGAAGACAAAAGTACCACCTATATTTATGAGTTTGGCAAAAGTCAATGAATGAAAGCATTGTGTAAGAATCAACTGGTTATACGAAATCAGTAATAAACAGTATTGTGTATGTTATGATTTGTAATTTGTGGGCTATTCATCTTTTACATCTGTAAAATAGTTGATGTAAAATAGTAAGATGTATAATTTTATAGCAAACATATATACATATGCATATATGTTTTTGAAGAGCCAGTTGTTAGATATTTACCAGTATGCCAATAATGAAAGATAAAATAAATTAGAAACTAAGCCATATTTTTACAATATTTAGTCTCCCTATCAGGAACAATTTGTTGTTCAGTTGCTTAGTCGCGTCCAACTCTTTGCAACCCCAAGGGCTGTAGTCCACTAGGTCCCACTGTCCCTTGGATTTCCCAGCAAGAATACTGAAGTAGGTTGCCACTTCCTCCTCCAGGGGAATCTTCCTGACCCCGGACTTGAACCTGCATCTCCTGCAGTGGCAGGCAGATTCTTTACCAAGGAGCCACCAGGGAAGCCCATCAGGAGCATAGTATACTTCAAAAAAATATCTTTTTTGCAAACACTCTTAGATGTCTCAAAATTTTGTTTTATTCATACAGATAGTCTTTGTGGTGTCTTTTTAATTGCCATTGTGCATGGTATCCTTTCTGATTATGATTCCTCATTATATTTTCTAAATGAATACTTTTGGATTTGGATATGATGTACACGTATTGTTTTAAACTTTTCATTTGTATGATTTAATTGACTTCTTTTCTTCTAAAATAAGAAAACAGAGGTATGAAATTACTTTTAAAGAACTTAGGCAAAGCTTGTATGATTTGATAAATATTGTTCTCCTTTTCTGAACAAACTGCTGTATATTTGCTTACCTCTTTGACCCAATAATTATTTAGAAGAGAATTTTGTTTTTAATTCTAGTTTCGTACACTGTGGTCAAGAAATGTGGACAGAATTATTTCTACTTTTTGAAATTTATGGAGATTTCTTGGTGGACTACTTAATATAATCAATTTCAATAAATCATCCATGAATGTTTAAAACAAGAGAGTTTCTTTCAGAGAACAAAATTTCTATGTATATATGCACATGCATGTGTAAATTCTTAATGTCATAGTGATACAGTAGTTGCCTATTATAATGAAGTTTTTATTAATTTATTTTTATGTTATTCAACACATAAGGATTAATAAGCAGCATGTTTGCACATACAATCTATCTATAAATTGTAGCACTTGTTTACATAAAATTATATTTTTCTATCCTGGTTGATGTTTCTTTGTCTTAAATTCTTTTAAAATGCTATTTACACAGTCACCTTTGTTTTCTTTTGCTTGTGGCTTTGTGAAATTACTTTATGTATACCCATAATTTTTAACCTTTGTGTTGCTATATTTTAGGTTTATCTTTCACATGTGGCACATAGCTAACTTCTATTTTAAAAAATTTCAATCTCTTTGCCTTTTTAAGAAAGTGGTTTAAAAGACTAATATTTCTTGTCAAAACTGAGTATATGGCCTTATTTTTATCATCTTGCTTTATATTTTTTATTTATTTTTATGTTACTGCACTGTACTTATCTTTTCTGCTTTTTGTTACAAAATGTGTTATATCTATAATCTGAATACATTTAGATAAATGCATATTCTGTTGTGTATTCTAACTAGTGGCTATTTCTATGTTTTTTAAAAACACGCTTTATCATGCATTTCTGTAATTATCAAAGTCATAATGAAACACTAACTTTGGCTCCCCCTGTGTTCGACAAGAGATCTAATACATTCTAATTCTTCCTTGAACTCGATGTTCCTCTACTTTGACTCACCTATATGTAAATATATACTAATTGTGATTTTTTATCATCTTTCTTTTTAATATTGATTTTTGGTATACTCAATATCATAATCATATTTATGATTAGGTAGTCCTAACTCGAGTTTTGGAGAAGAAAATGACAACCCACTCCAGTATTCTTGCCTGGAGAATCCCATGGACAGAGGAGCCTGGTAGGCTACAGTCCATGGGGTCGTAAGAGTCAGACACGACTTAGCGACTAAACCACCATCACCACCAACTGTAGTTTTGTCATTCATTGATGGTCTATTTGTATCACAATTTCCTTATTCTTTAATTTTGATTTTGATTCATCCTATGATGACTGGAATCTGGAGGAGGAAATGGCAACCCACTATATATATCCAGGCAAATATACTATATATATATAGTATATTTGCCTGGATAATTCCATGGACAGAGGAGCCTGGTGGGCTATAATCCATGGAGTTGCAAAGAGTAGAGTCGGACATGACTGAAGTGACAGAGATGCACGTATGATGACTGGAAACATGTGCAAATATAAATTATTATATTTATCTGGAAATATGTGCAAATATTAGATTTTCAGTCATTGCTTTCTGAAGATGACTTTTTGTTGTGTCAGAGGATGAACAACAAATTCTCTCAGGGTATACTTCTTGAATCATGTCCCTTACTCTACTTAAAACCCTACAAATGCTGCCCCATAATCTTCATTATTTCAAGTTAAAGAGAAGTCTAAAGCCAGCCTGATTTTTCTCTTCGTTTGTTGGTAATCTATTTTTTTTTTTTTTTTCTGCCAAGATGCTGGCAGGAAATTCCTTTTCTCTGAGAAATTAAAAACATTTCCCAAACTTGTGTTCTTTTAATTTTTCCTGGGACATAGTAAACCTTTCGGACATTAAAACTAATTTTCTCAGCTAAACTTTTTGGACATTAAAACTAATTTTCTCAGCTAAAAAAGAGATAGTTTTCTTTTTACTTTTCTATTAATGAAAGTCTTTATTCAGATTTCATCAAGTTTCCCACTCATGTTCTTTTATTTTTGCTCCAGGATCTGGTGTAAGCGTCCATACTACATTCAGCTGTCATTTCTTCTTAGTGCTCTCCAGTTTGTACCAGTCCACAGTTGTTCCTTGTATCTCATGACCTTGACACTTGAAGAATACTGTTTATTTATGACACTTGAAGAATACTGTTTATTTATTTTGTAAACAATCTCTCAATTTGGGTTAACTGATGGACTTTTTTTTTTTAATGTTTCAACTCTATTTGTTCATGTTTTAAGAATCCCCTTTCATTTTCAGGTCAGATATTTATTCCAGTCCTTCAAGCTATCATCTTATCTCTCATCATTGTTTTCTCAGCAATACTGCATTCTCTGTATCAGTAGTTCTCAAAGTGTGTTCTGAGGACAGCTGTGTTCCAGTAAATGTTTAATTACTGGCTGAGGTAGGGGGTCAAGGTATGTTTTGATTTGTAGGATTTACTGATTTCTGTGACATAAATAATTCCATCATGGCCAGTTTTAAGCTACCAACATGCCACTGAATGTAGAGTTGAGAAGAGATGCTAACAATTGGTTCTCATGGGCTAGAGCAAGCCAGCTCCAGCAGCACCACTGTGGAGGGCCTCTGACCCTTTCAGGAATTCTGTAGGATTCTCTGCCCTGTAATATAGGACATCACTCAGTAGTTTTCTTTAGAAATTCCACATTAAGATATATATGTGTGTGTGTGAATGAATATATGTGCGTGGATGAATGTGTTTATATATATATGGTACATGTGTATATTTGTGTGTATGTATTTTATCTATCTATAGATAGAAAGTGAGTTGGGGGGTGGCTGGAGAGGGGAGAGAGACATACATATTTAAAAATCTATAAATCCATATATGAAAATCTGAACTCTTTTAAGTAGACGATTTGGGAGTAGCGTTATCACTTTTTTTAAAAAGTCAAAACATTTTTTCCAACCATACTTTGAGATAATGTTTTCTTCTAGGAAATTTAAAATAATAGTACAGCTCTGCATAGTTTTTTAAGGATGTTTATTTTACAAATGAAGCTGTATCTTTAGTGGGCAACATATAGGAAAATAGGACCTAAAATTAGAATTTTGTTTTGATTTTAACTTCTAGTTCTTGCTTTTGAGACAACATTCAGGATAAATGCTACGTGATACTGATGTTTTTCATCATATGAGAAAAATGTACACTGACTTTATCTATAATAAAAATACATTTCATAATGATTCTTTATTTCTGCTCTGCTTTCTATTGTTTTAATCATGCTTGGGTATGTAATAACATTTTTTCAGCTATAAATAACTAGAGAAGTGTTGTTTGTTGCTGTTTTCATTCTCTCTCTGGTGCCTTTAGTGTTTCTTTCCAAAGAAAAATGTAATTTGTTTGCCTTTCTTGGCAACAGTGATTTGCCAGTTTTTTATCTGAATATTTTTCCTCACTTCTTTGGGGACTTGCTCAGTTTTCTAAAGTTGAAAACAAGGGCTGTCCATAGCTCATGCCCATTTCAAAGTATTTTTTGCTTTTAAACATTTCCTGAATTAAACCCTGTCCATTTATTCCATTGCCACAGTCAAGGTGGCATTCTCAATACCTCATTTGGTGCAGCATCCAGATGGTTCATGCTTGGTCTCTCTTCCCTTATGTTGTGAGAAGTATTGTCCTGAACTTAGTCTTATCATGTCTTTGATGTGCTTAAGGTCTAGACTCTTCCTTTACTATTCTTTATCATTATCTGATCAAACTTATCCGCCTAGGTTTTCCAAAGGAAACTCTCAACTCTGGTCAGTTGACTGCTACATGCTTCTCTTTTTCTACAAGCTAGAATGCCTTTCTCCTCTCTTTGCTAATCTGTAGACTTTACATCTCAAGTCATACCATCTATCGGAACTCCACAGTGATTACTCCCTGAGTTCTAGCAGCAACATTCATTCACTTATTCACTATGTATTGATCAAATATTCTGGGCACAGAGTGGTGAATAAAGATATTAATATTATGATCTTTGCTTCTTAATGGAGCTTTATATGCTATAGAAGCATGATGTCTATTTTTCCTATAGATGAATCAACCCTTAAATTGACTGGCAACTTCTTATTGACAAGTACTCTCATGTTAATATAGTCTCGCCACAGTTCATCAGAATGGGGTAGACAGAATAAGCTGTGGCCGTGACTGGAAATCCTTAGGGTCCGCCCTGTAAATAGGAGGTCAAGTCACTGCATTTGGATTTTCTGCAGGAATTCTATTAAAATACTGCCTCTGTAAGACTAAGTCCAGTACTCAACTCAAACGAATCCATATGCAAATACTCTGCTTTACAGACTGGACCTTGTGTTAAGATTTTTCAGAGAAATGTTAATTTAAACACAGAATTCTACATTCCTTCTAGTAATAGCTACCCTCAGGTGTTGAAGATCTAACACAGAGGGCCTCAATTCTTTAATGGATAAAAAACCCAAAGAAAAAAGAAACAGTGATCTCTGTAGTTTCTGTAAGAATTGTGATGTCTTAAAGATTATAGTAACAGTAGAAAAATAAATCACACAGAGAACCCTCCCCACACACATAAGAAAAAGTTATCAAATAATTAGAAAACATTGTCTGAAAACACTTCCTCAAGTGTAATTAGAATTATAAAGTCATCTCTGGATTGGAAAAATGATGAACTAGATCTTACTCATATAAGGGACATATTTCTTTGCCAAAATTCAGGATAAAAAGTGGCAATATTGCATAAAATTTGCCAAGTGTGATTTCACTGTAAACCAATATTTTTCTCATCCCCCAAAGCTCTAAGTCTGCGGCACTATAAAAGCCTTGAAAGGCTAACAGAGCCACTCAAGATTTGTGTTTTACTTTCAAACTGATGATTCCCATGAGGTTCCACTTTGAAGAGCTAGATCTAGACTTAATCTCAGAGTCATTTAGTTTAATTAAATGACTCTTTTGCCAAACCTGCGGTCAGTGGATCCTCCAAGAAGATCATGAATGGAAATCAGAGGTTCCATAAATTTTGATAGGAGAAAAAAAAAAAATCTCTATTTTCACTAAGCTTTAACTGAAATATAGATTTAAAAAATCAGGGTAGTATTAGCAGTCCCTGGGACTCTTTCACTCATACAAATCACAATTATTTTCTCATCACATGTATTTTCTTATAGTTGTTACAAATATTTAAAATTATCATTGGTACTCAGTACTGCTTCAAAAGCATTGTCGTTAATAGACCTGTCGCTAGATGTTGTTGTTGAACATGTTAATAAAGAAGCATATACATTTTTTCAGTCATTTGGCTCTTAAAAATATTTTAATAATATCTGTGGATAAAATTGGCTGCCTTTGAAATTGTATTTTATTTTATACATTAAAAACATCATGCTGACAAAGGGGCCATAGATCCAAAAGTATCTGTGACACACAAAAAAGTTCAAAGCTTCTTGTTCAATTCTCATTTTTGGTATTTGTTAAATGGATCACATGCACTTAAAGAAACTGAAAAACAGACTTGGATCAGACTTGAATATATTTGAATATGCACGACTGTGTAAGTAATGGTTTCATTATTATACCTGAAGAAAGAAAGAATGACGTACAGAGCTTAAAAGTAGGTTAGGAAGAACAGTCAGCAAATGCAAGGGCAACAGATGGAGGAACAGAAACTACAGCAGACTATCAATCTCACCGGGGTTAACAGATTACACCTGGTTTTACCACCACGACTGAAATAGGGTACAGATGGAATATGAGGCCCCTCAAACTCTTCAAGTTAGTATGCACCACTATTGTCAGGTAAGTACCTATTCCATTAAATGGAAAAAAGATAGATCAAACTTTGTAAGAATAATTCATATGTATTATTTGAGACAGTAGTAGCAATAATAACAATATGTGTATTTTTAAAGGTTCTACCATATCCCTGCTGATTTTAATCATCAAAACTCACCCTCAATATAATACTATTATATATACATTCTTATGTAATTGTCACATCTTTACTAAGAGGAAAAAGCAGATACGTTACATTCATGTTACAGATGTTCATGTTACAGAAAACTAAGGTTCAGGAAAGCTGGAGGCCCCACAGCTGGTCAGGGTTGAAAAAAAAGATAATGCTATAATCTCCACTTAGTAAATGTGGAAACAGTCTCTGGGCAGCTAAGGGGCAGTTGCAGTAAGTGTCAGGGCTGGGATTCGAATCCAGTTTGGTCAGATTCCAGAACCCTGTGTATTTTCCATTGTGTCATGCTGCCTGCCTCACTATTCCTTTTGCCAAATTGGAGAGCTAAAAAGTTCTTAGGAATGACAACCCCCCAAGAAAATTGTGCTTTACTTAGTTGAATCACAAGGGTATAATTCAGGGAGAGGAAGATAAAGCATTTCTAAAACTTTGGCAATGCTCTCAAGGGCCCCAGAAGGGTTATGTCTTTGGGATGTTAGTGCTGCTTTCTCCTTCAGAGCCCTGCCCACCCAGCCACTGGGGAGTCCAGAAGGCTTCCCTCTCTGTTCTACTGAGTCTCATGGAAATAGCCATTACCAGAGGGAAATGGGTGTGAGTCAAATAATCCGCTACGGAATATGAATTATATCATATGATATTTTCAGATTTGGGAAATAAATCTGATTAATGATCAAAGCTTGCATATCTAATTTCCCATTTATGTGAAAGTAAACTTTATTAGTCATTTGTGGGCTTTTGAGGGACAGAAAGGCATTTTCCTCCTACTTTTTGTTCTTTTTGCTTTCTAGTTCACTGTTAAACTGCTGCAGATCACAAGCCAAGAGCATGTAGTTTAACTCTATTACAAAAGCAGAAGTGAGAGTTCTTGCACTTTTAAAAAATGCCAGGCTTAGGAGGGCTTTGAAAGTTGCCCATAGAGTGTCCTCAAACTGTGAGTCTTGCAGAGAGTTGTCCTAAAGACCCTCCTTTTTCCTGAAAGCTCTCATTTTGGCTATGGTGGTAATGCCATAGTTAATCTGTTGCAACTTCAGTGAGATTTATAGCCTCTGATATGGTTTTATTCCTTTCATATGTTGCCCACATATTTGCAGACTGCTCTTAATCCACTTTTAAGCTCTGTGTATCAGTCAGTCTTTCTTTAGTTATAATAATGAAACTGTTACTTAGAAAATCATGCACATGCAAATTTATTTTTTCAAGCCATTTGCTTGCTTTGTCCATTTTAAGAGCCTATTATATTTAACTTTGCCTCCTTTCCGCCCCAAATCCTAACTCTCATGTAACAGTTAATCACCATTTAAATGTTTACAAAGAGTTTGTCCTCCTAGACATTTGCATTGTTATTTCGATGCTCCAATATAAAAGCTAAATGCAACAATAACACAAACTGAAACTGCTTTCAAACACAAACTAACTTGCAAACAACATGAATGCACAGACCTCCCCCGCCCCCAAAGCTTTATCCCAATTGGTTTTCTTAAAAATTTAGCCAAATCTTTATTTTCATTTGAAACGTGATTATGCATTATCTGATATGCTACTGCAATCTCCTTAACAGGAAGAGAATTAACAATAAAGTTCAACTCTTGAATAGCTGCAAGGAGAAAAGATTAATTTACAGCTTTACTTCTCTTTGTCATAGTGGCTTAACAAAGATGTGAGGAAACAGCTTAAGTATAATCACTTTCCTTCCTCTCTTCTCTCTCCCTGTCTTCTCAGGTACTTCTACAATTTACAGAATCTTAGTTTGGCTTACTGCAGAAAGTTCACAGACAAAGGTTTACAGTACCTGAATTTGGGGAACGGATGCCACAAGCTCATCTATCTGGACCTTTCCGGCTGCACCCAGGTTTGTCTTTCAGCCTTCTCTTTCCTGCAGCAGGCAAAGAAGTCCTCCAGAGAACCGGCTGCATCCAGCCCCAGCCCTCATGTTATACTAACGCTGTGCACGGACTGCAGCACACTTTTCAGAAGGTTTTCAATTACGTGAACAAAGCTGCTTAAATTTTCCCCAGGATTGCTACTATAGGCTCTTGGCTTCCCTCCATTGGAGTGTCACATCCACGAAGAGGCAGAGCTCATTGGATGATGAAGCAGACCACTTCTGTGTAGATATTCTGTGCACAATTACACTAGCAGAGTCCAAATCTTGAAAACTTTTTAGAATTGCTACCAAGATACAAACAAAGAAAACTATTTGGGGGAGAGGGTGGGGAGTATTTGCAAAGAACTTCCTGAAAAGTTAGTTTGCTTCCACGTGGACTCTGAGAGTAAATAGTATTAGGTAAAATGCTGCAAGTGCTAAACGTAAGAAAGGAAATACAACAAAGATAATGATTGTTTAAAATTGCATTATATCCTTGGGCTAAATAACATGAAGATTTGAGGTCTACATGGGGAAATATTTAAGTCTGAAGGAACAAGACTAAGAAACCTGGGCAGAAAATAGTGTGGAATTGTGGAGGGTATGACATGGCACTGTGGAAGCAGTTCCTGCCTCTTTGATAGTTTCTTCTGCTCTGTTTTGTTAGATTTAAGTCACCATTCATTTAACTTTTCTTCCAGCTCTCTGTGTATTGCTATTAGTGTCATAGTATGGTCATCATTCTATGAAAATAATATAATGACACAAATGAGAACTGTTACTATACACCAGGCACCATGTTGAGTGTTTCATACATATCACATTTACTGCTCATACAAATGCTGTGCCCTATAGCTTATTTAGATGAAAAGACCAGGGTTCTCAGGGTTGCACAGCTGGTAAAAGCATACTGATAATGCTATAAGCAGGTATTCCTGGAAGGAATACAGGGACAGAATGGATTTCTCCTCCAAGTTCTTGAATGGACAGAAATTTTACTTAGCCACCACCACTGGCATGTCATGGTTTCCTGGTACACTAAGCATTGGGGATGATGTAGGGGAAAGGATGCTAAGCTAGGGCTGCAAGGCTAGAGTTTGCATTTGTTTAAATCCAATCTACTGATATATCAATAGTTTGCTAAGCACCGACATCTGCCACTCTATGATCAAGATGGCCTTAATGTTCCCTCCAGATTGACAAAACTTCAGATAGGCTTTTTTCTGACTCTGAATCCCTGACCTCCTTTTTCTTACTTTAGAAAACTTGCAGTTGTACATTCTGTTTTTGCTCCCTTTGAGATGTCAACTTCTTAAAAAGTTTCTCACCTGTTTACAACCCATGAATGTCTTCCTCAAGGACCTGGGAGCCAGGCTTTGATATGTAATCATCAAGACAGAGAGTGTCTGTATCTCTCAGTCTCCATGGATTGATGGGGGCCTAACTTGGATATGAATGTCAGAAAACACAGATGGCCTGATCACAAAGGAAGAATATTTGCAACTTCAGAAATAACTCAATATGCTTTTGACACATCCCACTGATCAACCTCTCCCTGAAAGATACAGCCTTTAGTCCTTCTTTTAAAATTAAATTTTACTGGACTATAGTTGATTTACAATGTTGTACAGCAAAGTGAATCAGTTATACATATACATGTATCTACTCTTTTTTAGAGTCTTTTCCCACATAGGTCATTATAGAGTATTGAGTAGAGCTTCCCGTGCTATACAGTAGGTTCTTATTAGTTATCTATTTTATATATAGTACTGTCTAACTCACCTCAGTGCTTCAGAACCCTCCTCATAGTGTGACTTAACTCCTTTTTCTTCTCAGTTTCCACCAAGTAATTATTGCAACAACAACACAAACACATGCATAGACACACAAACACACATAAACATGTCCTAAGGTTAAATATTTTCAAACACAGCTCAAAGTCAGAGGTTTCAAACTGATGACTCTCTGGCCAGATATTTAGGGAAAACATATATAGTCTGTCTTTAAATTTTGAGCCAACATTTGGAATTTTGGAGTTTTCAAATAAAAATCTAGACTTTAAGCTTCTCTTAAAAAAAAAATACATAAGAACTAGCGAACTTGGGCCTGCATCCCCACATGTCCTCTGTGAGGACAGAGTCAGCCTCACCCCCTTGAAACGGAGCCCTCTCTGCAGTTTACCGCCTTCTCCTCCACTCAGTAATGTGCAAACATGCACTTACTCCGGGACAGTTACCACTTCACTGCATTGCCTGCTGTCTTAGTAGGTGCTTGAGTTTGGTCTGAACGTACCAGGAATAGATTTTGTTTCCTAAATGATCCTTAATTTGTAATTCTCAAGCCGCAGTGATGTTAGTGTTTCACATCATGCAAAATAATGTTAGGGTGTTCATTTTTTATTTATCTACATTCAATTTCCCTTTGTTCACTTAATAATTTAACAGCAAACAGAGATTTAACCCAAGGCACTGGAAATTTTACCATTTGAAATTTTGTAAGAAATGGCCTCATTATGAACCATAGATATTTTAATAATGGCTGCTGCTGTAACTTCAGGACGAATCAGTGTACTTTGGAAGTTATTGCACCCAAGGGACTTATGAAGTCTTCTGAGGCGGTTTCATCTACTTTCCTGGCTCCATCTACCTACCTGTGAGGATAGTTTCACCCTACCTGGTCTAATTGCATTGGTATGACAATACAAAATGGTTTCAAAGAAGGAAAGCTGACTATTCACGGGTTTTATAGGTTCGTCTCTTGGAAACTAAAATGTAGTTTCTTTTTATATGTTTGGAATTTTGCGCTATGAAGACATGTGTTAATATATCTGACCAAGGAAAAATGTCCTAATAAAACAAAAAGAGTTGAGAATAGAAGCTTATGACTCAATGTTTTTCGCTGGTGTTTACTGAGTGCCTGCTGCATACTGGGCACTGTGATGAGTAAAACAGCATTTCTGTCTTGGAAACTCTGGATTAACATAAACAAAATATGTCAAGAGCTAAATGCTAATGTAGTCATGGCTGCCCAAAAAAGGAAAGATGTATTTGTATAATATTGTGAAAGTATTTGAACCATACGTGTTAGAAAAAATAAATAAGTGGATGATGGAGAACTACAAAGAAAAGTGAAAATCAATTACATATGCCTTAGAAATATTCTACATTCTTATGGGATTGGATAAACGCTGTAGGGTGCATTAAATTATATGACTGATTTCCGAGTGAATATTAGCACTTACATGTTCACCTCATGTTATCATCTTTGATGTGGCTGAAGTAATGCCTCTGCCCAGTTTCTTCTCTTTGGAAAAACCTCTGCTCCCCCTTGGCCTGAATTGTGATAGGGCTGCTGCAGTGAGCTCTCTCACTATCCTCTGCAAAGAAAAAAATTAAATTACCTGAAAACTCACCATCCAGAAATAATCAACACTACTAGAATTTCAGGGTCTGTACACTATGCGTGTCTAGACTTCTTTTGAATTGAAAAAGATTATATAGTACACATATCTTTCATTATTCCATGTCTTTATTCCATTAAATATTTTCCTGTAACTTACTTTTAAGAGGTATAATAGTATTCCATTGTATCAAAACACCAATTTATATTTAACCATTCATTATTGGCCTACAATTCTTTTTCCTGGTCTACCTTTTTTTCGGCTATCATAAATAATCTCCGAGGAAAATTATTGTAGCCATATCTTAGCATATGTGTATGCAATTTTGGGTACAAATTTTTAGAAATGAAATGATCAGAGGTTATTTTTAAGGTTGTCCATGCTCTACAAAGACTCTCAATTTACATTTATGATGAATATAAAATAGTTTATCTTCATAAATATATTCTATATTAAAAACTTTGTCAATTCAACATTGAATATGCTATTTTATATTTTCAATTTGTATTTCTTTGATTTCCAGGCAAAGTTAAACCATACACAGGCACTTAATAAATATTTGTTGAATGATAGCATTTTTGTCTCAGTAAGCTGCCATTATTAAAATATTTTTCAAAGTAATTAAAATTCTTCTTTCAAACTGGGGAATATTGGAGATAATGTAACTTAAGTTCCTGACACAGTTGGTGTTAAAAAATAAAGCCTATTAGTATATTTCTCTAAAATATTTTTCTTCAGAACCTGAGTGCAACATTTTCCTTATAGTATTTTCAGAAGAAAAAAAAAAAAAACTACATTCATTTAACAAAATGATTCTGGCTGAATCAGTTGAACAAATTTAATTTGTTTGCTTTTATATTTACTATTTACTCAAAGTTATAAAATCTAAGCTTATACCATAAAATGATTTTTAAAAACCATATTTAAATACAATGTAGTAAGACTCTTTGGAGACAAAATGGTTTTATCATGTAAAGAAGGTACTCTTTCCTGTGCTCCTTTGTAATTTATGATCTGGGAGACATTTGGTGACAGTGAATGGATTCATCTTTTTCTACATCTTAAGGAATGATGTGTGACCTAACTCATGGTAGATGTTTATCAGATGCTTGTTGAATATTTGGATTAATGTTTAGTTAAATAAGTGAAACTAATGAACCACTATATGAGATGTTGGTAGTTTTCCTTTGCGTCTCATTCTCTGCTTCAAGGAATCACTCCTCTCCCTTCCCTTGTGGTTCTGAGGAGCTGTCAGTCATGACACCATGAAAGTAACATACCACAGTAATTGGGAAATGGGTTCTGGGCACCTGCATTTTAATCCTGAGTTTGCTATTTGATAGGTATGGGGCTGGGGCAGGTCCTAATCTTTCTGTGTACCTTACCTTCCTTATCTATGAAATGGGGAAAATGCTATTAATGGTAACTACCTGTGTTTTGTATGAATTAAATGATTTGACACATATAAGAGGCTTACAATGATGGCTGCATAGTAAATGCTTAGCCACTATTAGATATTCTTTTTAGATTATTAACAGTGTTTTCCAATGGCCACTAGCATTTGGCCCAGGCCTAGACATTCTTAAGTTCCATATGCAATTGCTAGAATTTTTCCAGGAAGAACATGACTTTAGCAGAACCCATTCAGAACTCTTTAGGTACTGTAACAATTTTATGTATACAAATACACACACACACACACACACACATATGTATGTTATATGTATATTATATATATATATATATATATATATATATATAGTAAAATAAGTCAGAGAAAAGAGAAATCTGTATGTTATGGCTTATATGTGTAATCTAAAAAAATACAAAAATAAGTGTATATTCAAGACAGAAACAGACTCACAGACACAGAAAACAAATTTATGGTTACAAAAGGGGAGGGGAGGGCAGGAGGGGCAAATTAGGAGTATGGGATTAACAGATAGAAACTACAATACATAAAATAGAGAAGCAACAGGGATTTACTTGGAGAAGGCAATGGCACCCCACTCCAGTACTCTTGCCTGGAAAATCCCATGGACGGAGGAGCCTGGTAGGCTGCAGTCCATGGAGTCGCTACGAGTTGGACATGACTGAGGGACTTCACTTTCACTTTTCACTTTCATGCATTGGAGAAGGAAATGGCAACCCACTCCAGTGTTCTTGCCTGGAGAATCCCAGAGACAGAGGAGCCTGGTGGGCTGCCGTCTATGGGGTCACACAGAGTCGGACACAACTGAAGCGACTTAGCAGCAGCAGCAGCAGCAGGCATAGAATGATCACAGTTGTGCTGGTAACGAAGGCTGGGTTGTAGCCAATCTCAGGTTGAAACCCAAATGTCCAGAAACTAGTAACCCTGAACATGGAGTGGGAAAAGGATCCAGATGAAGATGGGGGTAGTTTGGGCCAAGGTACAGATTTAAGATTTTCAGATTTAAGGTAAACCAGGGAGAAGGCAATGGCACCCCACTCCGTACTCTTGCCTGGAAAATCCCATGGACGGAGGAGCCTGGTAGTCTGCAGTCCATGGGGTCGCTGAGGGTCAGGCACGACTGAATGACTTCACTTTCACTTTTCACATTCATGCATTGGAGAAGGAAATGGCAACACAGTCCAGTGTTCTTGCCTGGAGAATCCCAGGGACAGGGGAGCCTGGTGGCCTGCTGTCTATGGGGTTGCACAGAGTCAGACACGACTGAAGTGACTTAGAAGCAGCAGTAGCAGCAGGGAGCAAGAGGGCTTATAATAGTTTTTGCCTCTCTGCTCCTTTGTTCTTCATTTCCATCCAGCCTAAATACTTCCACTAGGCTCACTTTTTGCCTTCTGCCTAAATACCCTCATACTGTCTCATTTCCCCATTCATCAGGTTAACTTTCACATATCCTTTGAGGCTCTGTTCAATGACAACCTTCTCCAGGAACCCTTCACTGACCCCTCCTTTCCCCTAACCCATCTGGGTTAAGATCTCTTCATTCCACTTCCAGTAAGTGTTCTCTATGTATTTGATGGTCTGCTTGTCTGCTCTCTGCCCCATTGTGAGCTCCTTATGGCAAGGATTGAGCCTGATTATCTGTATCTGTATCCTAAGTATATCATAAATACCTGACACATAGTAAGACTTTGATCAATGTTTCATGAATGAATGAATGAAACTGCAGCCGATTTCAGAGCATGGTTAGCAAGTTCTTCAGCTAGAAGCTCAGGACACTCGTTAGGTGTCTAAGAAGTTGGTAACTTGCTAGAGCAAAGTCTGATTATCTTTTCTTGGTAAGAACTGAGCCTGATATTTCTTCAGATTTACTGGGAGAAAAGAGCCTAGGCAACTACAAAATATTACAGTGAAAGTTATGGTTTCATCAACTGTTTTTCAGTTATTATACAAGTCAATAAAAATGAAAAGGGATAGCATCCCAGAAATGTTCAAATGATTAGAATACTCAATACAGCAACAGAAGTTTATCAGTAGTTCTTATACTATTAAATCTCTCTGAGACTCATGAATCTTAAAGGTGGACTGTGTAAACTGCAAACTGGAAGATTCTAAGGTCATTTAGGTTCTCTCTACACTACATAAATTCCAACCTCCCCTTTCAGAAAGGCAAAGATCATGGAAGGTCTTACTTATTCACCCCTGGGGTTTGTGGTAGAAGTGGGAGAAAGCTTCGGAGGCACTTCCAGAGATGACTGTATTAGCCAAATGGAACAAAGAGATTGCATTAGCAGAGCAATCTCATTCTCTCTCCCTCATAAGCAGAAGGCACTGGGATGGTGAATGGAGCCCCAAACTAAAGTTAAGAGACCCCCCTAGAGCCTTTGCTATGCCACATAAGCACCTGTGCAACCCTGGGCAGTTACGTAGTTTTTCTGCTTCAGTTCTCTCTTTTGTAGAATGGCTAGGTTAGGCTAGATCTCCGAGATCTTTTTCAGCTTTAGGATTTTGTGTTTCTATAAGATGATTAACTAAGATAACTAAAGAAGGAGTATGAGTGGGGAAAAAGAATAATGAATTTTATTTTGGAAAAGCTGAATTTTAGCTTTCTGTGATACATCTAGTTGTCAATGACAAGAACTGCTTGAAAGTGGAAGTCCAGTCCTTGCAGCAGAGCTGGGAATGGAGGTACAGATTTGGTAGTTTATCAATAGAGGGTAATTGGAACAGTAAGAGTTATGTGACCAGCTAAGCCAGCTGTGAATAAAGAGATAATGTACCAAAATGAATTGGTAACAGCTAAATTAAAAATTTGGAGAAGGCAATGGCACCCCACTCCAGTACTCCTGCCTGGAAAATCCCATGGATGGAGGAGCCTGGTAGGCTGCAGTCCATGGAGTCGCTAAGACCTCACTTTCACTTTTCATTTTCATGCATGAAATGGCAACTCACTCCAGTGTTTTCGCCTTGAGAATCCCAGGGATGGGGGAGCCTGGTGGCTGCCGTCTGTGGGATCACACAGAGTCGGACATGACTAAAGTGACTTAGCAGCAGCAGCAGAAAATTAAAAATTATAATTTACTTATATTTTACCTTATTCTATATTTTAATGAATGGTGACTTTATTTAATCCCTGGTGACTCACTGGTAAAAAAATTCTGCCTGCTAATGCAGGGTTTAATCCCTGGGTTGGGAAGATTCCCTGGAGAAGGAAATGGCAACCCATTCCAGTATTCTTGCCTGGGAAATCTCATGGACAGAGGACAGAAGAACCTGGAGGGCTACAGTCCATGGGGTTGCAAAACAGTTGGACATGACTTAGCGACTAAACAACAACAATAAAAATTGGTACCATTTGTTGGGTATTGACTATGAACTAGATGTTGAGGTATGTGCTCTGCGTTTATTATCTCATTTAATATTTATAAATAACTATATGAGGTGTGTATCATTATTCCCATTTTTGAGGTGTGGAAACTGAGCAGTAGTGTGTTGGTAAACATCTAACACCTGAGAAGGAAAAGGCAAATCCCTGAATTATAATGGTTGCTAACTTCCATGGTGTAAATACTCTCACCATGGCCTATTTCAAGCTAACAGAGGTCACTAAAACAGTGAGACAGGAAGAAATGTGCACTATGTAATACTGTTATCATACAGATATAATAAACATATATATCTTCAAGAGCACAGATAACAGTAAAGCATAATAGTAAAATAATTATGAAGTCATGATTTTGGGTGTTCACTACATTTGTTAATACAGCTTATTTAATTTTAAGTTTATATGTTTTAATTTTTTAGCTGGCTGTGTTTAACAACTGGCTTGCATAATTCCTAAAATTTTAACAACCTGCTCTTGCAAGCTAATATAAGCTATCTCCACTTATAATGATGCCACGATAGGGTAAGTAATTTGCATATGGTCACACTGAAAATGTCTGGACAAAGATTAGAACCTTGATCCATCGAATTCTGAAGACTGGGTTCTTAACCATTCAATTCAGTTCAGTTCAGTTCAGTCACTCAGTCGTGTCCAACCCTTTGCAACCCCATGAACCACAGCAAGCCAGGCCTTCCTGTCCATCAGCAACTCCTGGAGTTTACCCAAACTCATGTCCATTGAATTGGTGATGCCATCCAACCATCTTATCCTCTGTCATCCCCTTCTCCTCCCACCCTCAATCTTTCCCAGCATCAGGGTCTTTTCAAATAAGTCAGCTCTTCGCATCAGGTGGTCAAAGTATTGGAGTTTCAGCTTCAACATCAGTCCTTCCAATGAACACCCAGGACCGATCTCCTTTAGGATGGACTGGTTGGATCTCTCTGCAGTCCAAGGTACTCTCAAGAGTCTTCTCCAACACCACAGTTCAAAAGCATCAATTCTTCAGCACTCAGCTTTCTTTATAGTCCAACTCTCACATCCATACATGACTACTGGAAAAACCATAGCCTTGACTAGACAGACCTTTGTTGACAAAGTAACGTCTCTGCTTTTTAATATGCTATCTAGGTTGGTCATAACTTTCCTTCCAAGGAGTAAGCATCTTTTAATTTCATGGCTGTAATCACCATCTGCAGTGATTTTGGGGCCCAGAAAAATAAAGTCTGACACTGTTTCCATTGTTTCCCCATCTATTTGCCATGAAGTGATGGGACCGGATGCCATAATCTTTGTTTTCTGAATGTTGAGCTTTAAGCCAACTTTTTCACTCTCCTCTTTCACTTTCATCAAGAGGCCCTTTAGTTCTTCACTTTCTGCCATAAGGCTGGTATCATCTGCATATCTGAGGTTATTGATATTTCTCCCAGCAATCTTGATTCCAGCTTGTGCTTCTTCCAGCCCAGAGTTTCTCATGATGTACTCTGCATAGAAGTTAAATAAGCAGGGTGACAATATACAGCCTTGACGTACTCCTCTCCTGATTTGGAACCAGTCTGTTGTTCCATGTCCACTTCTAACTGTTGCTTCCTGACCTGCATACAGGTTTCTCAAGAGGCAGGTCAGGTGGTCTGGTATTCCCATCTCTTTCAGAATTTTCCAGTTTATTGTGATCCACACAGTCAAAGGCTTTGGCATAGTCAATAAAGCAGAAATAGATGGTTTTCTGGAACTCTCTTGCTTTTTCCATGATCCAGAGGATGTTGGCAATTTGATCTCTGGTTCCTCTGTCTTTTCTAAAACGAGCTTGAGCATCTGGAAGTTCACAGTTCACGTATTGCTGAAGCCTGGCTTGGAGAATTTTGAGCATCACTTTACTAGCATGTGAGAAGAGTGCAACTGTGTGGTAGTTTGAGCATTCTTTGGCATTGCCTTTCTTTGAGATTGGAATGAAAACTGACCTTTTCCAGTCCTGTGGCCACTGCTGAGTTTTCCAAATTTGGTAGCATATTGAGTGCAGCACTTTCAAAGCATCATCTTTTAGGATTTGAAATAGCTCAACTGGAACTCCATCACCTCCACTAGCTTTGTTTGTAGTGATGCTTCCTAAGGCCCACTTGACTTCACCTTCCAGTATGTCTGGCTCTAGGTGAGTGATCACACCATTGTAATTATCTGGGTCGTGAAGATCTTTTTTGTACAGTTCTTCTGTGTATTCTTGCCACTTCTTCTTAATATCTTCTGCTTCTGTTAGGTCCCTACCATTTCTGTCCTTTATTGAGCCATTAGACTATCATTTGTAAAACTATAAAGTGCTATTTACTGTATATGATAAAGAAATTATTGCTGCATTTAAATTTTGTATTTGAGAAAAGTGTTATATGGTCTTAAGTGTCATCACTCAGGAGGGGTTGTAGTGGAAAAACAGGCATGAACCAGAAAAGTCACAGTGCAATTTCTGTGTCTCTGGGTCAGCTCTTAGGCCTCAGTTTTCCTGTTAAAGGAGTGTTTTGTGTCCTTTCTGAATCACACTTCAACCCATATTGGGAAAAATATTGAAGGATTTATGAAAAATTTTATGAATCTTATAGGTAAGACTCATATAAATTTAAATGGTTGGCATAATTACTAGTTTGAATGCAACTTAATACAAGCCGCATTGAAATAAAAAATAAATAAAACAAAAGCCTATTGTTTAGAATCCATAGATTAATGTAATCTCTGTAGCCAAAATATTTAAAGATGTTTATTACATTAAGTAGTAAAAAATAAAACATCTGGCAACAATTTTTAGATCTTGAAGAATTGGATGACAAAATGATGAGTCTCAGGGGCCTCAGATCATATTTCCCCCTCCTGAAAATAGGTTTGAAAAAATTGTAATGCTTTCTGAAAAACTAAACTTATTTCAGTTTCTTCTCTCTTCCCTATCATAGCAAATGGCTTATACACAGAATTTCATGAACTGCTCATAAAACTCTACTTTAGTTCTTTGGATCTGGGTGAAGCCGGTGGTTAGGACTGTAGCTGTAAAGCCTCCATCTAACTCAATAAATCTAGACAAAGGAGCTCTGTGATCATTGTGTTTTAAGAAGAAAGTATTGTAGCTGTGATTCTCTTGATTTAAAAAGAGATAAGCCTCCATTATAGCACAGCGGAAGCTCTAAGTAATTGGCCAGCGGGTGAGGAAGAGAACGACATGGTATACTCCAGACAAGGATGGTAGAGTTTAAATGGCAACCCACTCCAGTATTTTTGCCTGGAGAATCCCAGGGACAGAGGAGCCTAGTGGGCTGCCGTCTATGGGGTCGAACAGAGTCGGACACAACTGAAGTGACTTAGCAGCAGCAGCAGCAGCCTGCTTCTGCAGATCACAGCTCTCAGTCATTGTGCAGTGAGCACTTACATGCAGAGTTGGCACCCATGCTTGCCTTCCTGGTATCTGTAGGCTTCACTAATCTTGTGCTTTAGTTTTATTTTCCTTATTCACACTGAAAAATGAAAGGTTTTTTTGTTTTGTTTTGTTTTCTTTTTATTTCATGTTTGGCTGTTCAGTGTTTTTAGATAAATATGGCAATCTTTAACAAAGGACGATATTGACCATGCTCCACCCCCCTCCACATTAGAACTACTAATTCTAATTTACATTCTACACACAATTTACTTAACAACTACTTGGCCTATTAACAAGCTGTTGTTGCATCATACTTTGCTCCCAGCATGGTGTTGTAAAGGGCCTGGGTAAGACGGGCAGGGATATTACACATGTGCACCTGGAATTATTATACAAGGCAGAAGGTGCACACTGCAAAGTGAGGGCTCTGGTTGTTGGTGCTCTGAGATGTAAGAGAAAGAGACAGCTCTATCTGAAGCCTCTTCCAGAGCTATCTGGGAGAAGTGCATTAGTGAACATAGAGGCGCGAGTGGCCATGAAGAACATATAGATTCGAAAGTACAGGCACATGCAAAGAGAGAGAGTGGTAGGTATAATAATTAGGCCTCTTCTATCACCACAGAGGACATAATATTTGAAAGCCTATCAAGCCCTCTTAACACAGATCCTGAGAAGTGTTGCTACTGAAGCCTGTGGCACATTTGAATGCAATAAAACAGAATGTTCCATAATGTTTTGGGAGAAATCCTTCTTTTCAACAGTTCATTCCGCTTGCTAAGCCAGGCTTCTTTGAGGTTATCAAGAGGTTATAAAGGATATATGGATATGACTGAAGTCATCACATTACTCATTAGCCATTGGTTATAGTGCTGGTTAGAATGAGAGGAACAGCTGAAAATGGTACAGGAACACAACATGGGCTATGTCTACCTAAGATGGGTATCTCTGTCATGAGGGTCTCACGCTACATATATCTCTTTTTCTGTGTTGTTGAGCTAACTGATTCAGAGACAATGTTGCAAAGAAGGGCTGGAAAATGGGAGCTGGATAAGATGTGATCCTCCCTGAGGAGGGATCTGAGCTAGGTTGTGCTGCTCAGCACTTTGGTCTTCTTTTCATGTGGCTCACTGAGAGCTCATTTCCTTCACAGACCACTCTGTCCTGTTGTGCTCAGGCCCAGCCAGAGGCAGATGGAGAGAATTTCCCTCTGAGCACCAAGGCTTCTCTGCCCCCATTAGCAGCAGTAGCTGTCTGCTGGGACTTGAGACTGGAACACCACTGGTGTGGCCAACTTCCCCAAGTTCCCAACCAATGGGAGCTTAACCAGAAAACAGCCACGTGGCAGGGCTCCAGTTGTTGTCCAAACTGAAGCCAAAATTACCTCAAAAGTAAACAAAAAGAGATCCAACCCCAAATTTTATAAGAATCCTATACAGAAAATGCACAGATATCAGATGTGGCAAAACCCAGTATTTTACCACAGTGAAATAATTTGCTTTTTCTCTTAGAGAGGAATCTTTAATTTTAGGCTTGTATCCTCATCACTTCAGTGAAGAGAAAGGACAACTAATCGTTGGTTGGCCTAAAAGATTCTGGCAGGAATATTTGAGTCATAAAATATTAGCCAAGCATCTTTTTGGATATTCTAAAATAAACTATGTACAGAACTAAGCGTTTCATGCCAGGACAAAACTGAAAAGCTTTTCTCAGAGGTCTCCCTGCCCCTCCCCCTTCCTTTCCTGGATACAATCTTATTGGTTGATAGCACCCAGCTTTTGGCTGCATTACAAGGAACCACTCAGCTCTGGCTGATTTCTGCTATCACTTTTTCCCCCTTGTTCAGGAAATCTTGTTATGAACATGTTTCCAAGACAGCAAGAGAGAAAAAGTTTTTTACTTGTTTTGGGGAAGCCATTATTGGAGATACGAGTGTGAGGGTAATAGACTTGTTGTTATCTTTTAGTTCTTAGCCACTTGGTTGCTTAGCCACTGGGGAAGCAGGGCAATACGCTAGGGCTGAGATAAGGGGAGAAATTTAGAAGTGTTGTGAAAAACAACTGCTCCCATCCCTGGATCTGGAGTTAGTCACTATGGGGAGAAATGGTCTCTAGCCTTGGCTCTGCTGTTGACTGTGTGACTCAAGAACATCCGTTCATTCATCCAGCACTTACAGAGCACCCACTCTGTGTGTGGCACCGTGTCCAGCGCTGGGGACACACCATGAGGAACAGATAAGGAATCTATTCTCAAATCACCCAACTTCTCTAAATACCGTTTCGTCATACTTATGGTGTGAGGGATACACTAGAATGATGTCTCAAGGTCTTTACCTCTAGTTCTTGAATCTATTTTTCAGTGAGCTCACAATATGCCCAGAAGAACAGTAACAGGAAAACTGGTACTCGAAACACATACCAGGTATCATGCTAATGAACCACTTTCATATACATGACTCTGTTTTCTCAAGAATCTCCTAAAATAAGTATTATTATACCCATTTTATAGATGAGACAACTAAGCATCAGACAGGTTGAACCGCCTTTTGTTACAAGTGAGAAAGAGAGAGACTCAAACCCAGCTCTCTGCTGGCTCCAAGCCCAGCATTCTTTCCCTGTCCTCTGTTCTCCAGATTTATAATGTTAATTTATCTCCCCTGGACTTTTCCCTGCGAGTATTTATGGAAAACTTATTCAAGAATCCATGGCAGTACAATATGAAATACCTAATTTTTGTCTTATGGGTCTTCCATTAGTTTTTCCTCCCTCTTTACCTACTAAGCTTTTCTTATTCATCCCAAGGGTGGTCTTGCCACTTCATCTAAGCCAAGTACTCCCACTGCTTTGCCTCTGCTTGTGCTTTACCTTCAACTTTGAATCATTTTCAATCTTGTCTGTAGCCAAAATCTGTACTCTTTCCCAGACTTGGTCTTACTCCTAAATTTAATTCATCTATCCCCTAATAGTTATTCAACACAGTAAGAAGTTTAAAAGAAAAAGAGTATAAAATCATCTCCTTGGGGGAAATAAAACATGCACAGATTATAGGAATGTTATATGCTAAAATAGTTATAAACCTATAAGGGCGAGAGATGAAAGGTAGCAGGATAGGGCTGGAGTCACTGGGACTTGAGGAATAGCTAAGGCTTGACTAGATGAAAAGAGAAAGGGGTGGAGAAAGGTTACAAGGTCAGACAAAGAGCAGACAGGTCCACTGAGTACTGGAGAAGTTGGATGCCTTTCTGGCCGGAATGACGAAGTTTGAAGAGCTCTGGAAGCTGGGATGGAACAGTTGAACTGGATGTTATTGTTGAAGAATGTTAATCAGAAGGAGTACTGGATTAAGAATTTGTACATCTGTATTCTTGCTCTACTTACCAATCTGTAATCTGGAGAAAATCGATCAAGAGATCTGAGTCTCCATTTCCTCATCTCTTAGGGCTACCTCAGTCTATAGAAGTCTCAGCTCCTTAGAACAGCCTCTCTTCTTTTACTGTTCCTGCCTCCAGACATTTTGTAGCGTGTCTTTTAAGTGTGAGCAGTCAGTTATGAGACCTTTCACAACATAGTATAATCACACATCCTCTGTGAGAACTTTCACAGTGCTGAAAAACATGATTGGTCACAAAGCTACCACAAGTTAAATAATAAAAATTAAGTTATACAGTCTAAAGAATAAAATTTAGGCTATACAAGTTAAATAATACTCATATACAAGCATTAAAAATGGAATTTTTGACTGGGAGTTTGGGATTAGGAGATGCAAACTAGTATCCATAGGCTGGATAAACAACATGGTCCTGCTGTAGAGCACAAGGAACTCTATTCAATATACTGTAATAAATCATAATGGAAAAGAACAGAAAAGAATATATATATCTGACTCACTTTGCTGTACAGCAGAAATTGACCCAACATTGTAAATCAACTCTATACTTCACTAAAATATTTTAAAAAATGGAATGTTTCCTCTACCAATTTCAAGCTTTAACTTTAGGACACTCAGTCCAGTTCAGTCGCTCAGTCGTGTTCGACTCTTTGTGACCCCATGGACTGCAGCGCACCAGGATTCCCTGTCCATCACCAACTCCTGGAGCTTGCTCAAACTCCTGTCCATCGAGTCAGTGATGCCATCCAACCATCGCATCCTCTGTCATCCCCTTCTCCTCCTGCCTTCAATCTTTCCCAGCATCAGGGTCTTTTCCAGTGAGTCAGTTCTTCGCATCAGGTGGCCAAAGTATTGGAGCTTCAGCATCAGTCCTTCCAATGAATATTCAGGACTGATTTCCTTTATGATTGCCTAAGTTCCTTAATTAAATATTTAGAATTAAAATTTTAAGACTTGAGACTTTGTGTTTTAACTTGAAAATATGGGGCAAAAATAAGGTCTTAGGGCTTTCTTTTTAGTTATGTATGAGTCAAACAGTTAGTGGTTCCAGATGGGGTGGATGGTCTCAAAGCTGATCTGGATAAAAGTGTGGCCAGGCAAGCTTAGATGAACAGCCAGGAAAGCAGCCAAGAGCAAAAAGAGCATTAACCATGAGTCTAGGAAAAGTCAATGTTCAAAATATTCAAGGAAGCTGTGATGTTAATTTTAGTGTGTCTACTTGAATGGGCCGTGGGTGCTCAGTTTTTTGGATAAATATTATTCTAGGTTTGTCCATGAGGCTGTTTCTGTATGAGATCAATATTTAAATAGTAGACTGACTACAGCAGATTGCCTTCCTCAACGTAGGTGGGTCTCATCTAATCTGTTGAGTGTCTGAATAGAACAAAAAGGCTGAGAAGGAAAATACACTCTCTATGCCTGTCTTCAAGCTAGGACATCAGTCTTTGCCTGTCTTCAGACAATACCTTCAGCTCTCCTGGTTCTTCAGCTTACCAACTGCAGATCTTGGGACTTTTTAGCCCCTATTTTTGTTTGAGCCAGTTCCTTATAAGAACTTTATCTATGTATCTATGTATGCATTTTTTTTTCTTCCTTCCTCCCTTTCCATCTGTTTGTCTGTCTGTCTATCTATCTATCTACTTGTCTCCTATTGGATTTGTTTTTCTGGGGAACCCAGACTAATACAGTAGCATTAGGACCCACATCATAATGGGTGCTTGTGAGGATGACACAGACCAGTTATGTGAAAATATATTGGAGCTGAAGCTCTAATATTTTGGCCACCTTATGTGAAGATCCAACTCATTGGAAAAGACCCTGATGCTGGGAAAGATTGATCATAAAAGGAGAAAAGGGCAGCAGAGGATAAGATGTTGGATAGCATCACCGACTCAATGGACATGAATCTGAGGAAATTCTGGGAGACAGTGAAGGACTGGGAAGCCTGGCATGCTGAAGTGCATGGAATTGCAGAGTTGGACATGTTTGAGTAACTGAATAACAATATGAAAACTGCCTTAAAAAGTGCCTGGTAAACAATAAGTGTTACTTAAATGATAGCTATTATGAGCCCTACTAGGCTCCTAGAGCTCACCACAGCCTCTCATGGAACATTTTGGATCCTATGATCAGAAACTTTTCTTCCAGTCCATGAGTGAGGAGTAGGAGTAAGAGGAATTCAACAAATGTTTTCCTGAGCTTTAGCAGGAAGTCTTTGAAATCATCTAACAGGACACTTTTAGGCCAAATATCACCTAGAGGCTTGGCTTTTTAACAAGTTAAAAGGACCATGTCCTGAAGCAGAAGTCTTCAGTAGATACTCACTTTCAGCATACATTAGATTTCTTTAAGTATGTGACTGCAAGCCGACTCTGTGAGGAAGAGGATTGAATTTCCTTCTTCTTTCCTTTTATTCAATTTTTCTGATTACAGAAGAATTATATGCTCATTAAATGAGATTTTTAAAACACAAAAGAAAATAAAAGTCATTCATGAGCTCAGTATCCAAAGATAAACAATATTTTGAAATGTTTCTAGTTTTTTGTCTATTTGTCTGTGACATATATATTTTTTAAAACAACATTGAGATCATAATATATATGGCTGCTATTCCTCTATCTCCCTGTCATATTGTGAAGATGACTTGGTACGAGAGTTCCCCTTGATATTTGTTTTTGGAAAGAGTCTTACTCTCCCATTACTGAATCAGAGCATCATCTTATGGCCCATCCATGACCATTTGTTAGGAAATGAAGTCTAAATAACAATGTTATTTTAAGATAATTCATAGGGAAATATATTTGGTCTTTTGACCAGTAACTATTTTTGAACACTCTCTACCACTGTTGCTTCTATTAATGTAGATAATGATAGCTGAAAGAAATCAACATACAAAGCTATAGTGATCAAAATGGTGTGGTACTGCCACAGGACAGACATGTAGAATTGAGGGTCCATTAATCTATACTGTTATGGCCAACTGATTTCCAACACAGATGCCAAGCCCATGCAGTTGGGGAAAGAGTATTCTCTTCAACAGCTGGTGCTGGACAACTGGATTATCCATGAAAATATGAAGTAGGTTCCCTACCTCATACTATATACAAAAATTAACTGAAAATGGACCAATGACCTAAATATGAACTAAAATGACAACACTTAGAAGAAAACACTGAGAATAAATCCACATGACCTTAGATTTAGCAATGGATTATTAGATATGACATCAAAAGCATAAGCAACAAAAGAAAAAGCTGAGAAAATGGACTTCATCAAAGTAAAAAACTTGTGTATCAAAGGACATTATTAAAAAGTGAAAAGACAACCTAAAGAATGAACAAAATATTTCCAAGTCATATATCCAGGGGTCTAGAAAGCAGAATATACAGGAACTCTTATAACTCAACAAATGACAAATGACCAATTAAAAAATAGTCAAAGGACTTGAATAGACATTTTCCTAAAGAAGACATTCAAATGACTAATAAGCACATGAAAAAATTTCAATTTCATTAGTCATTGGGCTTCCGTGGTAGCTCAGCTGGTAAAGAATCTGCCTGCAATGTAGGAGACCCCAGTTCAATTCCTGGGTCAGGAAGATCTGCTGGAAAAGGGATAAGCTACTCACTCCAGTATCCACCTGGTAAAAAATCTGCCTGCAATGCATATGTCATTAGGGGGATGCACATCAAAATTACAATGAGGTACTACTTCAAACTCAGGAAATTTTTTGAAAAAGGAAAATATGAAAAAATAAAAAATAAGTTTTGGCAAAGATGTGGAGAAATTAGGACCCTTGTAGATTGCTGGTGAGAATGTAAAATAGTACAGCCACTGTAGAAAGTATTTTGATGGTTCTTTAAAAAGTTAAAAGTAGAATTACCATATGATCTGGCAATCTCACTCCTAGGTGTATACCCAAAGGAATTTAAAACTGGTATTCAAACAAATAGATGTACATGTATGTTCACAGCAGCACTATTCAAAATATCCAAAAGATCTAAAACAGATAAGTGGATAAACAAAATGTGGTATCTCCATAAAATAGAATATTATTCAGCCATAAAAAGGAATAAGGTACTGACACATATATTTTGAACTTCAAAAACATCAGGGCAAGTGAAAGAAACTGGACACAAAATGACCGCATACTGCATAATTCCACTTGTAAGAAATATTTACAGTAGGTAAATCCATAGAGACAGAAAACAGATTAGTGATTGCCAGGGGCTAGGGAAGGTGTGTATGGGGAGCAACTTCTTAATACGTAAAAGGATTTTTTTTAGGGTGATAAATATGTTTTGAAACTACATAGAAGTTGTGACTATTCAAAACTATGATTACTTCAGTTCAGTTCAGTTGCTCAGTTGTCTCCGACTCTTTGCGACCCCATGAACCACAGCATGCCAGGCATCCCTGTCCATCACCAACTCCCGGAGTCCACCCAAACCCATGTCCATTGAGTCAGTGATGCCGTCCAACCATCTCATCCTCTGTCGTCCCCTTCTCCTCCCACCCTCAATCTTTCCCAGCATCAGGGTCTTTTCCAATGAGTCAGCTCTTTGCATCAGGTGGTCAAAGTATTGGAGTTTCAGCTTCAACATCAGTCCCTTCAATGAATATCCAGGACTGATCTCCTTTAGGATGGACTGGTTGGATCTCCCTGCAGTCCAAAGGACTCTCAAGAGTCTTCTCCAACACCACAGTTCAAAAGCATCAATTCTTCAGTGCTCAGCTTTCTTTATAGTCCAACTCTCACATCTATACATGACCAATGGAAAAACCATAGCCTTGATTAGACTGACCTTTGTTGACAAAGTGATGTCTCTGCTTTTTAATATGCTGTCTAGGTTGGTCATAACTTTCCTTCCAAGGAGTAAGTGTCTTTTAATTTCATGGCTGAAATCACCATCTGCAGTGATTTTGGAGCCCAGAAAAATAAAGTCTGACACTGTTTCCACTGTTTCCCCATCTATTTGCCATGAAGTGATGGGACTGGATGCCATGATCTTAGTTTTCTGAACGTTGAGCTGTAAGCCAACTTTTTCACTCTCCTCTTTCACTTTCATCAAGAGGCTCTTTAGTTCTTCTTCACTTCCTGCCATAAGGGTGGTGTCATCTGTGTATCTGAGGTTATTGATATTTCTCCTTAGTTAAGAGACTTTAAGTGACTAATTTTATGTTATATGAATTTTACTTCAATACAAAATAGAATAACAAGTTAAATAGGCTTACCCTGGTGATCATTTCACAAAACATACATATAAAAAATAAAATAAAGAAATCAAGATTAGAATATGTGTTTCCTTTTTATGTCTACAGCATGTTATGATTTCAATTTTAAAACACAGTAAACCAATCATAACACATCTTTGGTTATTACTATCTTTGGATTTTATTAGAGGTGATGCTAATGGGTTCTCCCATCATTTTCACCAACTTTGTACAATTCAGATTTCAGTTCAAGGCTTCAGGAACATTGCAAACAGCTGCAGTGGGATAATGCATCTGACTATCAATGACATGCCAACTCTGACGGACAACTGTGTAAAAGTAGGTATTTGGAAACTACATTTTCTTCTCAGTCCCATTTGGTAGGCATATTTTCTAGTGGCTTGAATTATTGAAAAATATGAATGGGCTTTTCATTGCAGTTGATGTTATATAATTATGAAATTTACACACACATTTGAACATTTGAATCTTTAAATACCCTAAGAAACTTCATTTCACATTTAGGATATTTTTATTTCAATGATATTGCAATCAAATCTTATAAAATCATATGTAAGCTTAAGCATAAACCTTAAATCTGGTTCTACATGTTAAGCTTCTAAAGGTTCTGATTTCTTTCAGCATTCCATTGTCTCATGCATTCCTATCTTTTGTGATATCATTTAGTTGATTCCTACACATTACTCAAATGTAAGTGTAGTAAAGTATATTGGAAAAAGTAAAAGTTCCCATTTTCTTTGACAACAGGACAACTTAATAGTTAATGTGTCCGTTTTTGAAAAGACTGAGAGAAAAAAATAATCTCATGACTTTGACAAATGTGTTCTATATAATCTGATTAACCTTTTATTTTTTCCCTTCTAAAGGCTTTAGTTGATAAATGCCATCGTATTTCATCAGTAGTCCTCATTGGCGCACCACATATTTCCGATAGTGCTTTCAAAGCTCTTTCTGGTTGTGACATCAAAAAGATCCGATTTGAAGGTGTGAGATATAAAAAGTAGTTTAGCATTAATTTTTACTTTTAATCTTGTGGTGATTCAAATACAATCCTTAACTTTTTCTTTTTTTTAAACAGGAAATAAAAGGATTACTGATGCATGCTTCAAACTTATAGACAAGAGTTATCCAAACATCAGTCACATTTACATGGTAGACTGCAAGGGAATAACAGATGGTAGCCTCAAATCACTCTCACCTTTGAAGCATCTCACTGTGTTGAATCTGGCAAACTGTGTAAGGTAAACAGTCATTCAGTCAAGAAACACTGATTATCTAGAATGTTCCAAGCTTCCTCAAGATGTTCATTGGTCAGTATAGTAAACATGAAAGTCAGGGATCTAAGTAGAGGTAAGTGCAGAATTCTGTGGTAAAACAAAGGAGGGGCACCCAACCCAGACTAGTTATATGTGGGCACGGGGAGATGATCAGGGAATGCTCAGGATATGTGGAGTCACAGGCTCTTGTAAGATTAAATGAATTCACTAGAACATTTGTGGGCTACTTATCCTAGTGAAGGTTCTCACAGCTAGTTCAGTTAATAGGTCTTTTTCCCAAATGGACTTTCTGACTTGCCTATGAAGAACCAATCTTACTGAAGTGTTTACTCTTGGGTACTAGTTAGATTTTTCCTCTGTGTGGATCTGCTCACAGATGGCAAGTTCTTACTGAAACCGTTTTTTTCACCTGAGTTACAAATAGGCTTCTGACCTGGCATTCTCAGGGGGGCAAGGATCAAATTCTTGATAAAATGTCTTCCCCAATTGATATCTCAGCCTCTTTCCTATGTAAATTTCTTAAAATATTATGGGGCCAGAAGATAACAAAACAGCATGTGATTACAAAGAAATTGGTTAATAGTTTGTATAACATAAGACAAGTTAGAGTAATAAGCTAAGCCAAACAAAGTCTTAACCCATAGTTCCTATTATTAAAATAGGGAGGCACCGAGGGTTGGGAGGGAAGGCAAAGACAGGATTTGAAACGGGGAAACCTGGATTAGGAAAGGAAGCCTCTAGTTAATAGCCAATAAGGAATTGAGGCCTCCTACCAACAGACATGTAAGTGAATTTAGAAGCAGATCCTCCACACTCAGTAAATCCTGCAGATGACTAAAGCCCCAGCTGATATCTTGTAGTTGCAAGCTCATGAACAAGCTGGCATCATGATGGAAGCACAATATGGAAGCTATTATACAACAGCTAATAGACTTCCCTGGTGGCTCAGCTGGTAAAGAATCCACCTGCAGTACGGGAGACCTGGGTTCTATCCTTGGGTTGGGAAGATTCCCCTGGAGGAGGGCATGGCAACCCATTCCAATATTCTTGCCTGGAGAATCCCCATGGACAGAGGAAGCTGGTGGGCTGCAGTCCATGGGGTCGCAAAGAGTCGGACACAATTGAGCAACTAAGAACATAACAGTTAATCCTATTTGTATTAACATGAAATAAAATTGAATTGCAGTCATATATTTCACTCAGGCTTCTGTAGGTTAATTAATTTTAAAAATAAATGGAGGTTTTTATGCTTCTAGCAGTATAGTTGACAAAACACTTCAAAGGACTCCTTGCTATTAATACAAACAATTTAGATTCTTGATGAAACATACTTCCAATACATTGCTGAGCCTACAAAGAGTAAGAGAAATATGCAGTTCATGATTCATCACCATCCTCTCAATGAGCAGACTCTCTGAGATGGAAAGTGGAGGGCAAGCAAACATAAAAGGTGGAGCTGCTATTAGCATAAATGTTCAACACTGACATTGAGATAATCAATTTTAGTAAGACTCAAGATAGGGAAGCAGGATGAGACTTCTGCAGTGTTTGGACCCTTCAAAAGGGACAAAACAGTCTCAAGTAGATAGTACCCAAGCCCCTGGAAGAAGTTATCTGCAAGCTTTTTTGAAGGAAAGCATCTTCTCTTTAAGCATCCAGGGTTCCCATAGGTTAAGATCAAATAAATAGATGCTCACAATTAAAGACCATCAAATGTATGAAGGTATGAGTCATCAAGTGTACAAAGATATGCAGTATACATTTGAGCTAAGTAACTCAGATATTAGAAGAATTAATCATAGAATATTAAGTAACTATGTGTAAAATGTTTGAATAAATAGATAATGGAACCAGAAATATGAGCAGGCAACAAAATATGATAAAAATAACTAGACTAGCCATGGAAGTAGACATTGGCTCCTTGGAAGAAAATGTGACAAACCTATGACAAACCTACAGAACATACTGAAAAGCAGAGACATCACTTTGACTACAAAGGTCCATATAATCAAAGCTATGGTTTTTCCAGTAGTTAGGTATGGATGTGAGAGTTTGACCATAAAGAAGGCTGAGTGCCAAAGAACTGATACTTTCAAACTGTGGTACTATAGAAGACTCTCAAGAGTTCCTTGGACAGCAAGGAGATAAAACCAGTCAATCTTAAAGGAAATAAACCCTGAATATTCACTGGAAGGACTAATGCTGAAGCTGAAGCTCTAATACTTTGGCTACTTGATACAAAGAGCCAACTCTTTGGAAAAGACCCTGATGCTGGCAAAGATTGAAGACAGGAGGAGAAGGTGACGACAGAAGATGAGATGGTTGGATGGCATCACTGATTCAATGGATAAGAGTTTGAGCAAACTCCAGGAAATAGTAAAGGACAGGGAAGATCAGTGTGCTGCAGTCCATGGGGTCACAAAGAGTCAGACATGGCTTAATGACTGTACAACAACAACTTGAAAAACTAACTTTTAGAAATAAATAAATATGATATAGTTATTGAAATAAAATGGATTGCTAATCAGCAGACTAGAACTCAGTGAAGAGAGAAATACAAAATTGGATGATAACTGAAGATATGGTAGCAGAGTGAAAAAATAAAAAGAAAAATATAATAGAGTATAACAAGATAGGGGAGGTTTAATATTAGAGTTTTAGATTAGATTTTTAAAAATTCATCTATAGAAGATACACTTAAAATGGGAAATTTGAGAAATCAAAGCATATATTTTTCTCAACCACATATCAATCCTTCAAAAAATGGACTGTGTATAAAGTTTTAAAGCAAGTCCTCACAACTTTTATAGTACTGGTATCAAGAAACTATATTCTCTTACTACAGAGCAATTATATTAGGAATCAGTAATAGAAAGCTACATTTTATTTATTTATTTATTTATTTTTGAAAGCTACATTTTAAAAATATTCATGATTTAAAATGAAAATTCCAGAGCATCAGAATCACCTGGAGAGCTGAATAAAACTACACATGCCCAAGCTCTATCCCAGAGCTACTGAATCTGAATATCTACCGATGGAACACCAACTTCCATATTTTTGAAAAAAGCAACATGGGTGCTTTTGATGCACAGCCAGGTTTACAACTAACTACATTAACTCATCAGCTTGGCCATTATGTGAAATAATCCTTTCTATTGACATTTATGCTTCCTGGACTATCATATACATTTATATATACATACATATAAACACAGACTCATGTCAGTATGTGTATGTGTGTGTGTGTGTATAAACGTGTGTTTTCAGGCAATTTTTTCTCTTTCAATCATTCATCTATCTTCTATCTAATCTTGCACAGTATTTTATCTGTAAAAATGGGGGAAATAAAGAGTATATACTCAGGATTGTTGTGAGGATAAAATAAATCAATTCATATAATATGTTTAGAATAGTGTCTGACACTTAATAAACACTCAGTAAGTGTTATCTATTATCATTATACTTTAATAAATTCTTTACCATCTGAACTACCAGGGAAGTCCATGAAATCAGAAGATGATTGCTTCTTGCCAGGAAAGCGATGACAAACCTAGACAGTGTATTGAAAAGCAGAGACATTACTCTGCTGACAAAGGTTCACATAATCAAGGCTATGGTCTTCCCAGTGGTCACATATGTTTGAGAGAGCTGGACCATAAAGAAGGCAGAATGCCAAAGAATTGATGCCTTTGAACTGTGATGCTGGGAAGACTCCTGAAAGTCCCTCGAACAGCAAGGAGAGCAAACCAGTCAATCTTAAGGGAGAACAACCCTGAATATTCACTGGAAGGACTGATGCCAAAGCTGAAGCTCCAGTATTGTGGTCATCTGATGTGAACAGATGACTCATTGGAAAAGTCCCTGATGCTGGGAAAGATTGAGGGCAGAAAGAGAAGAGGGCATCAGAGGATGAGACAGCTGGATGGCATCACCGATCCAATGAACATGAACTTGGGCACTCTGAGAGATGGTGAGGGACGGGGAAGTCTGGCATGCTGCAGTCCATGGGATTGCAAAGCGTCAGACAGGACTGGGCGACTGAACAACAACAAAATATATTCTAATATCTAACAGACTGAAATTCTCTTCATGAGTTGTCTTCTTTTAAATTATTAGATATTTTTGCCAGTTTATTCTTCCAAATGAATGTTGGAATACTTTTGTCACATTTCAGAAAAAAATCCTATTGAGATAGTAATTGAAATTATGTTAAATACATAAATTTTGGAAAGATATATAGTTTTATAATACTTACTTGAGTTTCTCTTTCTTTGTCCAAGACTTTTTTACTAAAAATGTATTCAGATATCTAAGTAGTTTAATTATAATTTTGTAACTAACGTTTAGTTTTATAACATCATGGTACAAAAATGTGACCTCTATCTTTTGGAGTCTTTATTTAGGGGTAAGGCTGATGGGAAAGTTGATGGTTAAGTTGTTTATCATGTTGAATATACTTTAATAGTCCATGGAATTTAAATTACATTAATTATATTAATTTTCATGACCCATTTTTGTTTGTCAAAAGCCAAGTCTAATACAAAATTGTACCTTAATTATGTTCTTTTTGAATTCCTAATTATTTTTCCTTCAGTTTGTATTTATGCTATATTATGTTTGCATGAAGGGGCTTCCCTGCTAGTTTAGATGGTTAAGAATCTGCCTGTAATGCAGGAGACCCGGGTTTGATCCGTGGGTCCAGAAGATCCCCTAAAGAAGGGAATGGCTACCCACTCCAGTATTCTTGCCTAGAGAATTCCATGGACAGAGGAGCCTGGCAGGCTTCAGCCCATGTTTTGCAAAGTCAGACATGACCGAGCGACTAACACTATATGTTGCATAAAAAGTCATGACTTGGATTTTTGTCTTCATAGTAGTATTTATAAGAATTATTTGGTTAAAAGGTAATTTTTTAAAAGATTGTAGGATGACTTAGTTTTTTATGATTAGGCTTATGAATATACTTAATATTCAGAAATTTGTAATCCATATTCAAAGGCAACCAAAATTTAGAGTTAAGATTTGATTTACCATATGACCATTTACCAATTTACCATATGACCATTTACCAAATGACCATAAACATGATTTTGCCTGTGTGTGTGTGTTTAGTTGCTCAGTCGTGTCCGACTCTTTGCGACCCTATGGACTGTAGCCCGCCTGGCTCCTCTGTCCATGGGGATTCTTCAGGCAAGAATACTGGAGTGGATTGCCAAGCCCTCCTCCAGGGGATCTTCCTGACCCAGGAATCAAACCAGGGTCTCCTGCATTGCAGGAGGATTCTTTACCAGCTGAGCTACCCAGGAAGCCCGGAATTGACTATAAATGTTCTGAAGCAAATAAATTGATTTAAAATGCTAAAAAAAAAAAATTACCAGAAAAAAAAGTCAGATTGGCCTTGGATTTTTCCTCTGTAACAGAAAATATATTTATAATTGATATTTTATTAACACTGTTTATACTGTTATATTTATATGTTTGGTATTTCTCTTGCAGAGAAGAAATCCAAGACCAATCTGATTTTTTAAAAAATTTATTTTATTGAAGTATAGTTGATTTACAATGTTGTGTTAATTTCAATGGATAGTAAGATTTTTTTAACACATAACATGTTCATAAGTTGCTAGATCACACACATATTTTAAATTGCCACATTATTACACCATTTCATTGTACATAATTTCATGGCAGGAAAGAATATGATCTCCAAATTCCACATCCATCCATATTCTCTTCATTGAGGGTTAATCCTAATCAATATAAAACTACCCTGTTAGTCTTACTTAATATTTTTACTAGCATAGAATTTTAACTGAATTGCCTTCCCTGTGTTAATTTTATTTAATTTGCTTTGAAGGCGATGGTAACCCACTCCAATATTCTTGCCTGGAAAATCCCATGGATGGAGAGCCTAGTAGGCTGCAGTCCATGGGGTCACTAAGACTTGGGCACGACTGAATGACTTCACTTTCACTTTTCACTTTCCTGCATTGGAGAAGGAAATGGCAACCACTCCAGTGTTCTTGCCTGGAGAATCCCAGGGACGGGGGAGCCTGGTGGGCTGCCGTCTATGGGGTCGCACAGAGTCGGACACGACTGAAGCGACTTAGCAGCCGCAGCTGCAGCAATGCTACTTCACAATTTTCTTCTTGTTGTCATTTTATTAAAAGTGTGTTTCTTGTTGACTATAATTTAGAGAGTGGTTATAAAGCAGGACTTATGGGAGGGGGTGGCACTGACACACAGGTGTCTCTGATTAAGGACAGTGTGGGAAGGCTGAGATCAAGGTCTTCCTACAGCATCAGGTTTTGTCTGCTTCAGAAAGGATCTATACGTAACTTACTGGGTTTTTTTCTAGTCCAGCTAAACTGACTTGTGCTTAGTGGAAATTCCTCCAAGATTTTGATAGTAGTTTGATTGTAAGTATTGGTTCTCCGTATCCTAAGTTTTGGTCTTTTTCTTTTGCAGGAGATTGCAACAGGCACTATTTAACATGATCAGATTTTAACTTCAGGGAAGAAACTTTGCAGGCCATCTGTTTTATTAATAGTCATGCCACATAATTAAATGAACAAATGAACAGGAATAGCATTTTTATTAATACATCTATTACTATCATTTGTATATTTTATATTAAAGTAAAAGCTATATAACCAAATTTGGTTTACAAATGTGGACAAAATACCAGATATAGATATTACCTTGCCATTCTGAAATGTACTGGATGTAGTAGCTCTTATTTTAATAGTACTGTACATATTTATACATAAAATCACATGTAGAGCTTTCCTTTTTCTTTCCTACAGAATTGGTGATACGGGACTAAAGCAATTTCTTGATGGTCCTGCAAGCACAAAGATAAGAGAATTAAACTTAAGTAACTGTATCCACCTGGGTGATGCCTCCATGGCAAAACTATCAGAACGGTACGATAAAACAATAATATTACATATATTATTAGTAGCTGTATATCTGTTGATATGAGAGATCAGAGATGGACTTTTGAAGCCATTTGGAAAATATCAGGGATGCCTAGAAGCTGGTCCAATATTCGGTTAAACCAAGTAAGATATTGGAGTCATAGATTAATATTTTCTATCTCTGTTTATTACTAATATCACCTTGGAGAAAGTTTGAGATGGAATCACTCAAGAAGTTATAAATAGCTATACCTGGGTGACTTACGTGTCTTTTTCAAGGACATTGTCTCTATGGAAACCTTTACTCCAGTGTATCCCAAGGGATATTCTAGAGGGTGAATTTATTCTTGATCCTCTTTACTTGTCAAAGGTCTTGTGTACACTACAGGGTGAAGTTCAATTCTTGTAGTAAATGTGTAAGGAAAAGGAGAGATTTAAATTTGTCCTTTTAGTGGTTATTCATCTTGGTATTTATATATATGAGTTTTTTTGCATGCATGCAATATTTTTTTCTTATCAGAAATTGCAATATGAAATGAAATCACAGAAAAAATATTTCACTCAGCTGTGTATTGTCCACTTTTAAGCTTACTATTAACATTAACATTATGATGAGAAAAATAAAATCCTTGTTTAAATAGCATTTGCTTTCCCCAGATGGTTTTTATGCAAAGAAATTGCTATTTGACAGGGTGATGAAAAGTTTAAGGTAATTTTTCATGCTACTTTCTTTCAGGTGCTATAATTTAAACTACTTGAATTTACGAAATTGTGAACATCTGACTGACCTAGGAGTTGAATTTATTGCAAACATCTTTTCGTTGGTATCGGTTGATCTCTCTGGAACAGACATCTCTAATGAGGTAAGAAAAAAAAAGACTTCTATTGTTTTCTGTAACACAATCATTTCTATTTTGTAAACAATGGAGAGAACAACAATTATTTGTTTCTTAAATTATTGGATTATAAAGGGTAAGTTTGGGAAATTTTTTTCTGGAATAGTGATGGTTGAGGTTATTTGTAAATCAATGGTTTTGTTTCTACTTCAAAAAATGGCAAAATACAATATTTGCAGGAAAGTCCTGACAGATCAGACTGTTAGATCTGAAATTTGTTTCAACTATGGACATTTGCTCATTGTGAAGATATATTTTAGATCGCTTAAATATATTTCCCTTGTGGATTACACATTCCAAAAGACTACTTTGTGCTTTTAGATCCAAGTCTCTAGTTCAAAACTGAAATCTAAAAATGGCCTCCTCAATAAAAAATAAGTTTTTAAAAAATGAAAACAAGAGGGGGAATAAAAATGGCCTCTTCAAATCTATAAAAGGATATATTTTAAGAAACTAATTTCCTGCAAGCTGCTGTAGCTACTCATTAGAGCTGAAACACAGGTCACACCCATCCTACCTTTCCAGCACTGCTCCATTCAAAATGAAGATAAATCCAGAGATTTGTCATGTTTCTGAAAGACTTTAATGGACTGCAGTTAGACAATAAATATGCTGGCTTCTCTTGAAATCAGAGCATTAGGAGGGACAGAAGAAGACAACAGAGGTGAGGATCTCTCCCCCATCTGCTTGCTAAATCCCTAGTCATCCCTCAGTCTCATCAGATACCACTGTCTCTGAGGCCTTCTCTGAGAAGTCCTACCGTACAGGCAAATACAGCAACTTCTCTGTGTACATCTGTACCTCAGTGTTTCCTTTACCATGACCTCTTTCTCACCACATTACTGATACCTGTGTTATATGTCCATCTTTCCCCCACATTCAGTAGCCTCTTTTAAATAAAGAACTGTGTGTTTATTGGTACAGTTCTTTCTCTTCTTTACCTAAGAGTGAATTTAGATTTGGCCTCCATTCTGCTAGCTGGTCTCCTCTCCTCTTTCTTGGAATGTTGTTGTTGGTGGTGGTTTAGTTGCTAAATTGTGTCTGAATCTTGCGACCCCATGGACTGTAGCCTGCCAGGCTCCTCTGTCCATGGGATTCTCCAGGCAAGAATACTGGAGTGGTTTGTCATTTCCTTCTCCAGGGGATCTTCCCAACCCAGGAACCAAACCTACGTCTCTGGCATTGCAGGCAGCTTCTTTACCAACTAAGGAGTGTTGGAGTCTTGTCTAAATGTAGAATGAGATGGGGAAGTTGGGATAGTTACATGTAGTCAACTCATTACGGTGAAATCAAGCCTGGTCTTCTCAATGCTGTCTTTTGACAGCCCATCTGGTCTTTGGTTTCCTTCCAGGGAAATCCCAGATCTATATTACCTGTCCCAGCTCCAAGATCCCCTCAAGTTTTGGGGCTCCTTTGTCGTATGTGCCTTGCTCTGGGCCCCTTTGGGTCATCCTGAGGTGTGGGACTCTGTGAGGCCTTCTTAGGTCCACAGTCCCAGACATCCCCTGCAGACATTTCCCACTTTTACATCTGGGTGTATTTGTTCTCAGACCCATGCCTCACCCTTCTTACTCTCCTACAGAGTGGCTGACATGTCAGTTAGATTCCAGCTGGGTTTGGTGCTTGTAAAGTATCTATGAACAACAGGAGGGTCGGAAGCAGAGAGAGGCCAGGGTTTTTGTCCACCTTTCCCTGCATTATTAATATCAGCTGCATTTCTTTTGTGATCTACTCCCTTTGGTCAGGATTGTTGCGGTTCCAGTTTCCCACATGACCTTGGACTTTGGGCTGTCAGAAACACTATCTCTTTCCATTGTCCTTCCAGCATAGGCATGGTACTGGCTTCCTGCTACTGCTAATATCTAGATTTTGTCCTTATTCCATTAGGCTCCTAAGGTGTCTAATACCTATTAGTCAGTTTTCTCTCACGATTATATTTCCTCAGTTTCAAACAAGAGTTGTTTTTATTTTCCTCATTAGATTTTAGCTGGTACAATGATGAGCATAGGGAAACTCTGATCCCTTGTTGTTTTTCACAAGCATACGAGGGAAAGATAGAATGAGTTCTCATGTACTCTTATATTCCCAACCTATCAGGAGATAGAGCCCAGGGAGGTCTGGAAGTGGGCCCTGTACCCCAGCATCTCATCCTTTTGCTTCCCTCTGGCTCTCCCTTCCCCTCTTCTTCTTCCAAGCTCCCCTCCTTCCTGCTCTGCTCTCCCTTCCCCTCCCCTTTCCCTTCTCTTCTCCTCTCCCCTCTTCTCTTCTTTGCTCCCTGTCTTTTCTCTTGGCATAGTTTCTTTATCTAATCTGGGGGTGGAAGACATGTTCCAACTGATTATATGGTTTTTAAAAACGTCATGCTCCAAGTCTTTCAGGGTTTAGAATTTTAAGTCCAGGATGTTTTTCTACTGTGCTGTTCTGTAAAAACCCTTCCCTGACACATACAAGCAGAAGGCCCAGCTGTTGTCTGAAGGATCACAGGGTAATGAGAAGGATCAAAGCACATTATAATTACATCAAAATATAATTCCACCACAGCACTCCTCACAACCTGAAGTATCTGGTGAACAATTGTTGAATTCACAAAAGGAGGTTTAGATGCTCGATCTTAGCTTTCAGCATTTGTGAAAAACTCAGTTTTTATTTTCAAAGATCATATATTAACATTTTTATCAACTGAGGATAAGTATAAAGTTTAGGGATATAGCCTCAAGTCCCATTCACTGTTTTATTTTCTTGTAAAAAAAAAATTAAACAATCTGAAAGAATACTTGTGGAGAAGAAAGTTAGTTGTTTTCTGCTAAAAGATGGAAAAATTAGTCTTCTGAAGGCTATTGTTTTCTTCCTTCCAATCAGTGAAATTCTGACCTAAGAGGCAAATGACTGACAACACAAGGCACAACAGCAGCTAACCTCAAACAGCCAAATTAAAATGAGTCAGCCCAGATGTCAAACTGGGCAGCTAATACCAGCCTGGACTGTAGGTCTGATGAAGTGCAAATATGACTACAGATTTAACACTTAGGATTTAAACTCTGGAATGTTGCAGATATTACCAGAGGTCAAATGTGACCATTTATACCTTTGGGAAAAAATACGTTTTCTAATAATTATGTTCACTCACGATTCTTTTCAATAGTGTTTTCAGTTTGAATCATACTACATATTTAGTTAACAAATATTTATTCTGACTACATTGTGCTTAGTGCTAAGGGTACTGGAATCAGGAAAACAGACCCGGCCCCTCCTCCTAGCCCTTATATGCTAGTGGAAGACAGGTGTGGAACAATGGTCATTAAACGAGATGGGTGCAGGAAACAAACAGAAGGGAAACTTAACCTAAATCAAAGTCAGAGAAGACCTTCTTTTACAAGAGAAGGAGAAGGGGTATGTGGTAAGTCACAGAAACAGCTTGCACAAAGATAAAGAGGTTGAAAGTACGGTGGCATTAAAGACATCTGCACATTTGGATATAGCTTGATTGTGAGGAGAGTGGTGAGAGATGATGTTGGACAGGTAGGCAGGGGCCAGGTCATGAGGGGCCCAGAAGCCACAGTGAGGAATTTGTTCTCTGCCTTGTTGGCAATAAAAGGACATTCAGTATTGTCAATTAGGCCATAACGTATTAAAACTGAAATTTTGAAAAGATCACTCTATCTGCTGGATAGACATGGGAATAATGCACTAGGGCTTCTCTAGTGGCCCAGGCAGTAAAGAATCCACTTGTAAAGCCAGAGATCTGGGTTCGATCCCTGGGTCAGGAAGATCCAGTGGAGAAGGAAATGGCAACCCACTCCAGTATTCTTGCTTGGAGAATCCCATGAACAGAGAAGCTTGGCAGGGTACAGTCCAGGGGGTCACAAAGAGTCTGACATGCCTGAGTGACTAAGCATAAATGGTCAGTGACTGATTATAAAGCAGTAATCCAGGTGAAAAATTATGAGGGTCAGTATCAGGGCTAGAACCAGGGAGATGGTAGTAAGGCTGACACAGCAGATTTGAGAGACATTTGGAGAAAGAATCAATGGGAACTAGAGACAGAATGAATATGGAGGTAAGGAAGAGAAGGAGAAAATCAAGGACGATGCCAGATTTTTGGCTTGAGTGGCTGTATAACTGGTGGTATCCCTTACTGAGCTGTGTCCTTTCCACAGTGGGAGGAGAAGGATTGCTACAGGTTGGGGAAATAGGCATGTTTAGTTTGAGTCACCTGTAAGACAGCTATACAGAGATGTAGAAGAGCTCTAGAAATAAGCAGGGAAATCCGTGAAATTTACTACTCGAAGGTAGAAGAGCTCCTTAAGGTTGCATGGGTAATGGGCTTTTATGTTTGGAAAATCATGGATGCTCATGAGGAAGTTAATCAGCAAAGAAAAAACTATAGATATTTAGAAATCAAGCAATATATTTAACTGAGAAAACTAATTTAAATGGGGACAGCAAGGAAGAGAACAGTTACTTCAAACTTTATACATTCCTTTTAATAATTTTATTGTCTTTAGCCATTCCTTTTTAGAAAAATAGTGACTAATCTATTACATCATCCAAGAATAAAAATTGTTTAGGAAGTTGTCTAATAAGCCTATTTTACAGAAAGAGGAAGGATATCAATTTTCATCTTCCAATATAAAGAGAATAGGGTTTGTAAGTGAAGGAAATAGCTTACTAATATGATGATATTTTATGGTATCTTTAAAAATCTTTAATTTTCTATAGCCTTTTCTTAATGTCTAATTCAGCAGGATGTTATTCATTCCTTATTACCCCAGAGGGTTGTTTGAATATAAGGTTATATTTCCACATACATGGGAACATGTTTTCTGCTAGTTAGGAGAATTATCATTTACTGAAGACCACAGGATCCCCAGTTAGGACAGTTAAATCTGTTGCTTAGGTTGTCTTAGTCACCACCCATACTTGTTTAAAGGAAAAATGAGTCAGAGCTATGTTCCAGACATATGCTTAGACAGTGGTTTAAGAAGACTCTTTCATTTGCCTGATTTTCAAAATTTTTCACCATCAGCACTAGAAAAATGTTCACTCTAAGTGTCCATTGTGTAGGCCATCACCAGGCGTCCCCTCACGAGAATGTAACACCCATAAGGCTGAGACTTAATTTTGTTCACTGCTGTTTTCCCAGAATCCTGAGGGTAGTAGATGCTTGATAAATATTCACTGAATTAAGGAACAAATGCTGAGCTCTACAATACCAAATATGAGTAAGATTTGTTCCCTGCAGCCTGATTTGGAAGAGTAAGTGTGACTCATTTAAATATGGTATAGAAGATGGAGTGATAGAGGATGCAGAGAAAGGGATCTATTAACTCAGCCAGTCTAACACAAAAGCATGCCTATGCTTGCTTACTCAGGGAACTTTATGCAGCTTAGTACTGCTAGAACATGCTGTGAAAAGGAGATGTTACCAATAGAATGTCACGCTATGCCAAGGAGTCTAGACTTGAATCAATGATGAAGTAGCACCTAGAAGGGGAGTCACAGTCATGGTCAGCCTCCCATTTTAGATTATCTGGGTTATTCTATTTGCTTGGGCTCCAAAACCATTGCAGATGGTGACTGCAGCCATGAAATTAAAAGACACTTGCTCCTTGGAAGAAAAGCTTTGACAAACATAGTGAAAGTGAAGTTGCTCAGTCATGTCCGACTCTTTGCAACTCCGTGGACTGTAGCCCGCCAGGCTCCTCTGTCCGTGGGATTCTCCAGGCAAGAATACTGAAGTTGGTTGCCATTTCCTTCTCCAGGGGATCTTCCCGCCCAGGGATCGAACCCGGGTATCCCACATTGCAGGCAGACGCTTTACTCTCTGAGCCACCAGGGAATCCCATACACAGCATATTAAAAAGCAGAGACATCACTTTGTTGGCAAAGGTCCAGTCAGTTGTATAGTTTTTCCAGTAGTCATGTATGGATGTGAGAGCTGTACCATAAAGAAGAATTAATGCTGAAGAATGAATGCTTTTGAACTGTGGTGCTAGAGAAGACTCTTGACAGTCCCTTGAACTGCAAGGAGATCAAACCAATAAATACTAAAGGAAATCAACCCTGAATATTCATTGGAAGGACTGATGCTAAAGCTGAAGCTCCAATACTTTGGCCACAAAGAAAGACATGTTTCTTTTGGTGTTAGTTCTAGAAGGTTTTGTAGGTCATCATAGAACAGAGGATAGGATGGTTGGATGGCATTACTGATTCAATGGACATGAGTTTGAGCAAACTCTGGGAGAGAGTGAAGGACAGGGAAGCCTGGCATACTGCAGTCCATGGGGTCACAAAGAGTCAGATACAACTTAGCAACTGAACAACAACAAATTCTCTGGGGGATAGATTGGAGGGGAAAGTAGTGGGAGTTATTTCAGTAGTTAAAGAAAGAGATGCATTTTTTAACTAGGTCAGAGTAGTAGTGTGGAAAGAACACCGTCAAGACTACTTAGGAGGTAAAACTGAAAGAATTTGGTGACTGACTAGATGGGGAAGATAAGGGCCTAGAGGTCAAGAGGATAAGAATGATTCCAGATCTGAATTTGGGTGGATGGAGGCCCTACCTCAAAGAAAGTTAAGTAATGCAGGAAAAGTAACAGGTGTTGAGGGAAAGGCTCAGAAATAAAGAGAAATAGCTCCAGAAAGAATGAAGAGGCTGAACCAGAGAGAAAACAACGCCCAGTTGTGGATGTGACTAGTGATGGAAGTAAAGCCTGATGCTGTAAAGAACAATATTGCATACAAACCTGGAATGTTAGGTCCATGTATCAAGATAAATTAGAAGTGGTCAAACAGGAGATGGCAAGAGTGAACATTGACATTTTAGGAATCAGTGAACTAAAATGGACTGGAATGGGGGAATTTAATTCAGATGACCATTATATCTACTACAATGGGAAAGAAACCCTTAGAAGAAATGGAATAGCCCTCATAGTCAACAAGAGTCTGAAATGCAGTACTTGGGTGCAATCTCAAAAACAACAGAATGATTTCTGTTTGTTTCCAAGGCAAACCATACAACATCACAGTAATCCAAGTCTATGCCCCAACCACTATTGCTGAAGAAGCTGAAGTTGAACAGTTCTATGATGATCTACAAGACCGTCTAGAACTAAAACCAAAAGAAACATGTCCTTTTTATCATAGGGGACTGGAATGCAAAAGTAGGAAGTCGAGATACCTGGGGTAGCAGGCAAGTTTGACCTTGGTGAACAAAATGAAGCAAGGCAAAGGCTAACAGAGTTTTGCCAAGAGAACACACTGGTCATAGCAAACACCCTACACAAGAGACAACTCTACACATAGACATTATCGATGGTCAATACCAAAATCAGATTGATTATATTCTTTGCAGCCAAAGAAGGAGAAGCTCTATACAGTCAGCAAAAACAAGACCAGGAGCTGACTGTGGCTCAGATCAAGAACTCCTCATTGCCAAATTCAGACTTAAATTGAAGAAAGTAGGGAAAACCGCTACACCATTCAGGTATGACCTAAATCAAATCCCTTACGATTATACAGTGGAAGTGACAAATAGATTCAAGGGATTAGATCTGATAGACAGAGTGCCTGATGAACTATGGATGAAGGTTCGTAACATTGTACAGAGACGGTGATCAAAACTATCCCCAAGAAAAAGAAATGCAAAAAGGCAAAATGGTTGTCTAAGGAGGCCTTACAAACAGCTATGAAAAGAAGAGAAGCAAAAGGCAAAGGAGAAAAGGAAAGATATAAGTATCTGAATGCAGAGTTCCAAAGAATAGCAAGGAGAAGAAAGCCTTCCTAAGTGAACAATGCAATGAAGTAGAGGAAAGCAACAGAATGGGAAAGACTAGAGATCTCTTCAAGAAAATTAGAGATACCAAGAAAACATTTCATGCAAAGATGAGCACAATAAAGGATAGAAACAATAAAGGCACAATAAAGGATAGGTATGGACCTAACAGAAGAAGAAGATATTAAGAATAGGTGACAATAATACACAGAAGAACTGTACAAAAAAGATCTTAAAAACCCAGATAATCTTGATGCTGTGATCACTCACCTAGAGCCAGACATCCTGGAGTGCAAAGTCAAGTGGGTCTCAGGAAGCATCACTACGAACAAAGCTAGTGGAGGTGATGGAATTCCATCTGAACTATTTCAAACCCTAAAAGATGATGGTGTGAAAGTGCTGCACTCAATATGCCAGCAAATTCAGAAAACTCAGCAGTGACCACAGAACTGGAAAAGGTCAGTTTTAATTCCAATCCCAAAGAAAGGCAGTGCCAAAGAATGTTCAAATGACCACACAATTGCACTCATCTCACATGCTAGCAAAGTAATGCTCAAAAGTCCCCAAGCTAGGCTTCAATAGTAAGTAACCATGAACTTCCAGAGGTTAAAGCTGGATTTAGAAAAGACAGAGGAATCAAAGATAAAATTGCCAACATCCGTTGAATCATAAAAAAAGGCAAGAGAATTCCAGAAAAACATCTACTTCTTCATTGACTATGCTAAAGCCTTTGACTGTGTGGATCACAACAAAGTGTGGAAAATTCTTCAAGAGATGGGAATACCAGACTACCTCCTGAGAAATCCATAAAGAGGTCAAGAAGCAACAGTTAGAACTGGACATGGAACAATGGACCGGTTCCAAATTGGAAAGGAATTTGTCAGGCTGTATATTGTCACCTTGCTTATTTAACTTGTATGCAGAGTACATCAGGCAAAATGCCAGGCTGGATTAGCACAAAGCTGGAATTAGGATTGCCGGGAGAAATATCAACAACCTCAAATATGCAGATGTCACCACTCTGCAGAAAGTGAAAAGGAAATAAAGAGCCTCTTGATGAAAGTGAAAGAGGAGAGTGAAAAAACCGGCTTAAAACTCACCATTCAAAAAACGAAGATCATGGCATCTGGTCCCATCACTTCATGGCAAATAGATGGGGAAACAATGGAAACAGTGACAGGCTTTATTTATTTTGGCTCCAAAATGACTGCAGATGGTGACTGCAGCCATGAAATTAAAAGATGCTCCTTAGAAGAAAAGCTATGACCAACCTAGACAGCATATTAAAAAGCAGAGACATTTCTTTGCTGACAAAGGTCCATCTAGTCAAAGCTATGGTTTTTCCAGTGGTCATGTATGGATGTGAGAGTTGGACTATAAAGAAAGCTGAGTTCTGAAGAATTGATGCTTTGAACTGTGGTGTTGGAGAAGACTCTTGAGAGTCCCTTGGACTGCAAGGAGATAGAACCAATCAATCCTAAAGGAAACCAGTCCTGAATATTCATTGGAAGGGCTGATGCTAAAGCCGAAGCTCCATACTTCGGCTGCCTGATGCAAAGAGCTGACTCTTTGGAAAAGACCCTGATGCTGGAAAAGACTGAAGGCAGGACGAGAAGGGGACAACAGAAGATGAGATGGATGGATGGCATCACCGACTCGCTGGACATGAGTTTGAGCAAGCTCTGGGAATTGGTGATAGAGAAGCTTGCCGTGCTGCAGTCCATGGGGAAGCAGAGAGTCAGACACGACTATATGACTGAACTGAACTGAACTGTATTGAATATTGGCATGTTTTCCATATTAAGTTTAACTGTAAATAAGATCATTTCAGATCTAGAAAAAAAAAATCTCTAAGACTAAGTAATATATAAGAATAGAAAGAAGCCAGCGTGAGGTCTTTAACAATAATTAGTGTAGTCTAAAATTCTCTCAATTCTGTCCCCCTGCCTCCTCTCCATCCCTGCTGCCACTGCCACAGTTCAAGCATCATTCTTCTTACTAACCTCTTTGCCTTAAGCATCACTGTCCTCAATCCATTCTTCACTCTGCTGCAGTGTGATCTTCCAGCATGCAAATCTGAGTCTTTCACTTCTTTGCTCATATATTGTCAGGAGATCTCCACTGCTTTCAGTATAAAATCTAAACAATCTAGTTTGGGGGACCAAGACTTCCTAAGGTGGTTCCTGCCCATCTGTGCAGCCTCACTTCCAGATAACTTCCACCTTCATTTTTAGCTCCAGAGACACAGAACTGATTCTCCTACAGCTCCTCAGACATGTCTTGCTCTTCTTTTCTTCTCACTTCTGTGAGTAATTCTGTCTGAAACACCCTTTCTTCTTGTCTATCTGCTAACTTCTTGCTCATCCCTCAAGTTTCAGCTGTGTGAAGCTCCCCTGGAATTCCTGGGCAATTCCCAGGCAAAGCTTAGGATCTCCCCACCTTGTATTTCCACTGTCCTTGCTAATGTCTCCAATAAAGCAATCAGCTCAATATATTTTTGAGTCACTCAATGTATTTTAATATTTTTTTTCCATGCCTGCCTCCTTACAACATTGTAAGACTCTTCAGGGTAGAAGATGGATTGTCCCATCTTTGGGATGCCCAGCATAACACCTAATACATAAAAGGTGTGTAAAATATTTGATCAGTGAGTAGTGAGTAAGGGAATGAATGGATCTGGTACCATTTTCTTTCTCTAAACCAAACACAAGATTTTCAAACTGCCACATCTTCTTAGCTATGATCTGAGCTAGAATGGGAATGCTTACAGCTGCACGTCTTAACCTGATGATATGCTTTCAAGAGACCACCCATCTGCATGGAACACAAGCACAAATAAAGGCTGAGGTTTAGTGCACCACAACTCCTAAAGCGGGAAGCACAGGAAATTACTTGAGATTTAAGCAACAGAAAGAAGGGGAGTTAAAAGAAAGCAGAAAGCAGAATAACTCAGAGATAAATGGATTTGCCTTGGATTAAAAAAAACAAAAAGCAAAAAAAACACACACATAAGAAGTTTGCCCTATTGAACTTTTTCCTATGGAGCTGGACTTTTCTTTAGTCCATTCTAGGCTGCTTTTCACAGCCAGCGGCCTTATATAAATCTGCTGGTCCCATCACTAGCAACAGTGGTTTTCCTCATAGAGCTTCCAGTCAATTTTCTCCTGTTTCCAGAAAAATGCCTATTAAAATCATGGCAAAAAAGAAGTGACCAACGTGAGCTTGTCACTTCCCTCCAGGAGAATCTTTGGTTGATATAACTTTCCTCTCAACCTCTACCAGGTAGGAGGCAAGTAGACCCAAGGTGACTTACTCTATTTCCAGAAACGGAGATGCTTATTTTCTTTCCCTCCACAAACATATAGAGGACCTATTTCTGTGTATTGACCAAAGCCTGCTTTCCTTTAGACTTGTAGGTTGGTAAATTAGATTGGAAAGGTTTGCACATTTTAAAAAGTATCATTACAAAATCCATACTAATAATCAAGTACATAGAAATAAAAATGATTAAAAAGAAAAGGCAAATTATTTTTACAAAATTGTAATTGCTAACCAGAGTGTAAAAGATCACTTTTGAGGTTAAAGATATATTTTCATGGACATTGTACAAGATAGTGTTATCAGTGATTTTAGAAAGAGGATGTGTTAATCGAGATAAAACATATTTTCAGATAAGAGTTTTGTTCTTTATTCCTAAAAGAATGTGGAGGAGAAGGGGACAACAGAGGATGAGATGGCTGGATGGCATCACTGACTCGATGGACGTGAGTCTCAGTGAACTCCGGGAGTTGGTGATAGACAGGGAGGCCTGGCATGCTGCGATTCATGGGGTTGCAAAGAGTCGGACACAACTGAGTGACTGAACTGAACTGAACTGAAGCAGTACTGAATACAGTGACTGCTTCAGAAAGAAACATATGAAATGTAAACGATTCACACAATTATAAAACTGTTAGTCGCTCAGTTGTGTCCAACTCTTTGCAACCCCATGGACTGTAGCCTGCCAGGCTCCTCTGTTGATGGGATTTTCCAGGCAAGAATATTGGAGTGGGTTGCCATTCCCTTCTCCAGGGGATCTTTCCAACCCAGAGATTGAACTCAGGTCTCCCCATTGCAGGCATATTCTTTACCATCTGAGCCACCAGAGAAGCTGCACAATTACAGAGGGAAATAGATTCCACTCAAGAATTACGACAGTATACTAGCAAGATAAGAGAAAATTGGGTTCATAAAAATAGATAATTTTATAAATAGACTACTCATTCATTCACAAATACTTACTCATTGTCAGCTGTGTGTCAAAGGCTATGAAAGCGTCTAGGAGTACTAAACTTATAGACACACTCCTGGTCTCAAGGTATAGCCTAGTGGGAAAAGAATACCACCAAGAGTAACAGTACTACATGGCTAAAAATTACTAAAAGCAGGAATTCAGAGTGTGGCTTTACATCCTCACAGTTGTCACTACACTATGAGAGCTCAAGCAAGTTACTTAACCTCTCTGTGCCTCCATTACCTTCTCTTTAATGCAGTAGTTATAATATTACTTCCCTCATAGTGTTGTGAAGACTTGTAAACTGCTTAACCTAAGTATATGCTGCTGCTGCTGCTAAGTCACTTCCGTCGTGTCTGATTCTGTGCGACCCCATAGATGGCAGCCCACCAGGCTCCCCCAATCCCTGGGATTCTCCAGGCAAGAACACTGGAGTGGGTTGCCATTTCCTTCTCCAGGGGATCTTCTCGACCCAGGGATCGAACCCAGGTCTCCTGCATTGCAGGTAGACTCTTACTGTCTGAGCCATCTGGGAAGACCCAGGACTATCCAGTCCAAGAAAGGACTGCTGCTGCTGCTGCTGCTGCTAAGTCGCTTCAGTCGTGTTCGACTCTGTGAGACACCATAGATGGCAGCCCACCAGTCTCCCCCATCCCTGGGATTCTCCAGGCAAGAACACTGAGGCGGGTTGCCATTTCCTTCTCCAACACATGAGAGTGAAAAGTGAAAGTGAAATCGCTCAGTCATGTCTGACTCTTAGTGACCCATGGACTGCAGTCTACCAGGCTCCTCTGTCCATGGGATTTTCCAGGCAAGAGCACTGGAGTGGGGTGCCATCGCCTTCTCCAACGTAAGTATATGGCACATGGTAAACTAGCAATAATTTATCAGACCTATGACATAATGAGGTATATTTGCTGTTATGGACTTATGTGCACTGCACTGCATCTTGGCAGCAAGAATGACTTGGAAGGTGAGTACTTCTGTCTCTGTTGTCTCTGTGGTGGAGTCAGGAGATGGGCTTCAGTTTTTGAGGTGCAGCTAAGAGCTTTAGTAGGTGTTTGTAAGTTGAAGAAAAGAAGAGCATTCTAGTGAAGGAAGAAGCAGGGAGGAAGGCATGGAGATATGAGAGAGGGTTATGAGTTGGGGATCCACAGGTGCCTTTGTATTGTCAGAGCATGGCCTGAGATAGAGGATGTGGCAGGAGATGAGGCTGGAGAAAGAGGTGGAGGATAGAATGAATATGGCCTCGGGTGCCTTGCAAAGCAAATCAGACTATGTGCTATATACAAAGGGAGCCAATGCAAAACTCAGAGTAGGACTCAAAACGATTTGTGTACAGAGACATAACAGTAAGGAAGATCTATTTAAGAGGATGAGTAAGAGATATTTAGAGGCTAGGCTACAGTCCATGGGGTCACAAAGAGTTGGACATGATTGAGCGACTTCACTTTTCACACCTCCAATAATTACATCAAAATTGTCAGTCATCCTAGACTCTTGTGTACCAAATTCCACCTTATTTCTTAGGATGTGTTTTCCAACATCCTGTAATCAGATATTAAATATCCTAAATTGTATGGATTATATTTATAGATTTCCCAGGTAGAGAAATCTAGGTGCTATAGAGAGAGTCATACATGGAAAACAAACTACCATTACCAAAAGGGATAGCAGGGTAGAGGGTGATAAACTAGGAGTTTGGGATTAACATATACACAGTACTATATACACCGACTCGATGGACGTGAGTTTGAGTGAACTCCGGGAGTAGATGATGGACAGGGAGGCCTGGCGTGCTACAGTTCATGGGGTCGCAAAGAGTCGGACACGACTGAGTGACTGAACTGAACTGAACTGATATATAAAATAGGTAAACAACAGGACGTACTGTATAACACAGGGAACTATACTCAATATCTTAAAAACCTATAATGGAATGAATCTGAAAAAGACTATATATTCACATTGCTGTACATTTGAAATGAACACAACATTATAAATTAACTATATTCAATTAAGACAAAAAGATCAAAACAAAGAGAAAGTCATAAAAGTTGTAAAATGCAGAGAAAGGAACAATGTACTTAATTAAGTTGAAGAAAAGTCTACCACGAGTTATTCAACTTTAACCAAACTTCTTGCTTAAACCAGAAGAAACAGTAGGAAGAACTCATTAAACACTGTGGTTTCCAGTTTGAATACTAGTCCTTTGAAAGTAACAGTGCTAAATTTCAGATGCTTATGGCACATTCAGGTGTTTAATTTAAAAACTCTAGAGCTCAGAAGAGAGATCCTGGGCCAGCTGTAGAGAAGGCTGAGGTGCCTGAAGTTATGGATGAGAGACATATGAAGAAGAGAGGTCAACTTCAAAGCTCCAGGGAACTCGGATACTTACTGGGTGGATTTGGAAGATAAAGCCACAAAGAAAGCTGAAAATGAACATCCAGAGCAGTAGATAAGGAAAGAGTTTGGAGTGATGTCATGGGAACTAAGGGAAGTGATGTTTCAGAAAGCAAGATTGAACTTCACAGATGGACCAAGTAACATGAAGACAGAGAAGGATATATTAATTTCTGTTAAACAAAATTGTTCATATACATACATTCTTGTATATGTTAACATACAAAGCTTAATATTTTGCTTGAATATTGGTGTTTTTGTGCTGTTACAGTTTATTTGGAACAGACAGTAAACTCTCTAGAACTGTTGTGGGTCTTGTAAAGGAAATATGCATGGTGTTAATACTTTATATAATTCTTTGTTGATATATATAAGAATTTAATAATGCACCCATGTATTGTTTTTTTTCCCCCAGTTATTCTGAATTACTTTTCATATTGAGGCATTTTATTTACTTATTCACTCATTCTTTTTTCTTCCTTCTTTTGGTACTTAATTATCTAGTCCCTACTATATTTAAGGCAGTAATTCTAGGTTTCAGTATAGAAACAGGAACAAGACCAGAAACCTGCCCCAAAGTTTTTACTAACCTTTCTCCCCCTCAAATCTTCCCTTCTTTGAACAGGATATTTTATTGTTGTTTTGGTCACTTGCTTTCCCAACACATTGTAATAATTTTTATTGCCATCAACTAAAAAAATAAGTAGGCTGGCCTTATACTCATTCACCAATATTGGCTGTTTTAATTTCAACAAAAAATAGATATACATTATAACTTTATTGCTATTTGATTTTGCATTTAAAAAATTCTAGCAATATAATTTCCGCCTATATTTATCATTGTGATTGTATTTTTTCTTATGTGAATTTTATGTTTATATTCTTTAGTCATTTATATATTGGGGGTTTCAATATTTCTGCCAACTTGTATGAACTCCTTGTAATAATGTAGTTATTTATCATTTGTCATATTTTCATCATACCTTTATAAAGGCTTATCTCATAACTATGGAAGAGAGGCTTGTATTAGTGTTTTAATCTTGAAAGTCTACAAACTATACTTATAAAGAATATTCAAGAAAAAATGAATTAAAAGTTGGACAAACTATGCAATCTTATGTAATTTTATATAAATTTTTTCTAGAGATTTTCTTTAATCAAAGCAGAATAGATTATAAAATTCTGCCATCTATGGGGTCGCATAGAGTCAGACACAACTGAAGCGACTTAGCAGCAACAGCAGCATTTACTGTTCTGGTGTGCCTTATTAAACTGCTGACACTTTCCTAACTGAAACATACTATAAACAAGGGTGGTTTGTGGCAATGTGGCTATCAGATAAATTACATTATGTTTTATTCTAATGTTAGTATTCTATAATGCCTAGATTTTTTCTGAAAGCCCCGTCTCTCAGAAAAAAAAGCCACATCCAAGTTGTAAAGACTAAATCTTTCAGATTGTGAAACTGATTAACAAGGTTTCATACAGTTCAATTTCATATATAAAACTTGGTTCTTTTAAAATTATGACCAAATGTTTATAGTCTTATAATGGGGCAAAATACTGATGTTTTTTGTTTTCTTCAATGTGTCATCTTTTGCCAACAAATAACATAATTACACTAAAAGTGTAACTTCGTTTTGCAACTTCATAAGTTTGTGAACTTTTTGTAACTTCATAAGTTTAACTTCACTTAACAGGAATGTGGGAAAATTAAAACATTGTTTGCCTGTTAAAATAGATATTATCAAAAAGATAAGAAAAAACAAGTGTTGGTGAAAATGCGGAGAAAATGGGCCGTTTGTGCACTGTTGATGGGAATGTAAATTGGAGTAGCCACTATGGAAAACAGTATGGAGGATCCTTAAAAAATTAAAAAAAGAACTATCATATGATCTAGCATTCTATTTCTGGGTATTGATCCAAAGGAAATGAAAACAGTAATTTAGAAAGATATATGTACCCCCCTGTTCACTGCAGCATTATTTACAATATTTGGCTATTTATTTACAATAGCCAAAATGTGGGAGCAACCTAAGTGTCCACTGATGGATGAATGGATAAAGAAAATGTGGTCGAGGAGGAGCTAAGATGGCGGAGGAGTAGGACTGGGAGAACACTTTCTCCCCCACAAATTCATCAAAAGAACATTTAAACGCCGTGTAAATTCCACAAAACAACTTCTGAATGCCGGCAGAGGACATCAGGCACCCAGAAAAGCAACCCAAGTCTTCGAAAGGAGAGAGAAGAAATACAGCTCCACCCACCAGAACACCAACACAAGCTTCCCTAACCAAGAAACCTTGACAAGCCTCCTGTACAAAACCACACAGAGCGAGGAAACGCCACAATAAAGAGAATTCCACAAACTGCCAGAATACAAAAAGGACACCCCAAACTCAGCAATTTAAACAAGATGAAGAGACAGAGGAATACCCAGCAGATAAAGGAACAGGATAAATACCCACCAAACCAAACAAAAGAGGAAGAGATAGGGAATCTACCTGATAAAGAATTCCAAATAATGATAGTGAAATTGATCCAAAATCTTGAAATCAAAATGGAATCACAGATAAATAGCTTGGAGACAAAGATTGAGAAGATGCAAGAAAGGTTTAACAAGGACCTAGAAGAAATAAAAGAGAGTCAATATATAATGAATAATGCAATAAATGAAATTAAAAACACTCTGGAGGCAACAAATAGTAGAATAACAGAGGCAGAAGATAGGATTAGTGAATTAGAAGATAGAATGGTAGAAATAAATGAATCAGAGAGGATAAAAGAAAAACAAATTAAAAGAAATGAGGACAATCTCAGAGACCTCTAAGACAATATTAAATGCTACAACATTCGAATCATAGGGGTCCCAGAAGAAGAAGACAAAAAGAAAGACCATGAGAAAATACTTGAAGAGATAATAGTTGAAAACTTCCCTAAAATGGGGAAGGAAATAATCACCCAAGTCCAAGAAATCCAGAGAGTCCCAAACAGGATAAACCCAAGGCGAAACACCCCAAGACACATATTAATCAAATTAACAAAGATCAAACACAAAGAACAAATATTAAAAGCAGCAAGGGAAAAACAACAAATAACACACAAGGGAATTCCCATAAGGATAACAGCTGATCTTTAAATAGAAACTCTTCAAGCCAGGAGGGAATGGCAAGACATACTTAAAGTGATGAAAGAAAACAACCTACAGCCCAGATTATTGTACCCAGCAAGGATCTCATTCAAATATGAAGGAGAAATCAAAAGCTTCTCAGACAAGCAAAAGCTGAGAGAATTCAGCACCACCAAACCAGCTCTCCAACAAATACTAAAGGATATTCTCTAGACAGGAAACACAAAAACGGTGTATACATTCGAACCCAAAACAATAAAGTAAATGGCAACAGGATCATATTTATCAGTAATTACCTTAAACGTAAATGGGTTGAATGCCCCAACCAAAAGACAAAGACTGGCTGAATGGATACAAAAACAAGACCCCTACATATGTTGTCTACAAGAGACCCACCTCAAAACAGGGGACACATACAGACTGAAAGTGAAGGGCTGGAAAAAGATTTTCCATGCAAATAGGGACCAAAAGAAAGCAGGAGTAGCAATACTTATATCAGATAAAATAGACTTTAAAACAAAGGCTGTGAAAAGAGACAAAGATGGTCACTACATAATGATCAAAGGATCAATCCAAGAAGAAGATATAACAATTATAAATATATATGCACCCAACACGGGAGCACCGCAATATGTAAGACAAATGCTAACAAGTATGAAAGGAGAAATTAACAATAACAATAATAGTGGGAGACTTTAACACCCCACTCACACCTATGGATAGATCAACTAAACAGAAAATTAACAAGGAAACACAAACGTTAAACGATACAATAGACCAGTTAGACCTAATTGATATCTATAGGTCATTTCATCCCAAATCAATGAATTTCACCTTTTTCTCAAGCGCACATGGAACCTTCTCCAGGATAGATCACATCCTGGGCCATAAATCTAGCCTTGGAAAATTCAAAAAAATAGAAATCATTCCAAGCATCTTTTCTGACCACAATGCAGTAAGATTAGATCTCAATTACAGGAGAAAAACGATTAAAAATTCCAACATATGGAGGCTGAACAACACGCTGCTGAATAACCAACAAATCACAGAAGAAATCAAAAAAGAAATCAAAATTTGCATAGAAACTAATGAAAATGAAAACACAACAACCCAAAACCTGTGGGACACTTTAAAAGCAGTCCTAAGGGGAAAGTTCATAGCAATACAGGCATACCTCAAGAAACAAGAAAAAAGTCAAATAAATAACCTAACCCTACACCTAAAGCAACTAGAAAAGGAAGAAATGAAGAACCCCAGGGTTAGTAGAAGGAAAGAAATCTTAAAAATTAGGGCAGAAATAAATGCAAAAGAAACAAAAGAGACCATAGCAAAAATCAACAAAGCCAAAAGCTGGTTCTTTGAAAGGATAAATAAAATTGACAAACCATTAGCCAGACTCATCAAGAAACAAGGGAGAAAAATCAAATCAATAAAATTAGAAATGAAAATGGAGAGATCACAACAGACAACACAGAAATACAAAGGATCATAAGAGACTACTATCAACAATTATATGCCAATAAAATGGACAACATGGAAGAAATGGACAAATTCGTAGAAAAGTAAAACTTTCCAAAACTGGACCAGGAAGAAATAGAAAATCTTAACAGACCCATCACAAGCACGGAAATTGAAACTGTAATCAAAAATCTTCCAGCAAACAAAAGCCCAGGTCCAGACGGCTTCACAGCTGAATTCTACCAAAAATTTAGAGAAGAGCTAACACCTATCCTGCTCAAACTCTTCCAGAAAATTGCAGAGGAAGGTAAACTTCCAAACTCATTCTATGAGGCCACCATCACCCTAATACCAAAACCTGACAAAGATCCCACAAAAAAAGAAAACTACAGGCCAATATCACTGATGAACATAGATGCAAAAGTCCTTAACAAAATTCTAGCAATCAGAATCCAACAACACATTAAAAAGATCATACACCATGACCAAGTGGGCTTTATCCCAGGGATGCAAGGATTCTTCAATATCCGCAAATCAATCAATGTAATACACCACATTAACAAATTGAAAAATAAAAACCATATGATTATCTCAATAGATGCAGAGAAAGCCTTTGACAAAATTCAACATCCATTTATGATAAGAACTCTCCAGAAAGCAGGAACAGAAGGAACATACCTCAACATAATAAAAGCTATATATGACAAAACCACAGCAAACATTATCCTCAATGGTGAAAAATTGAAAGCATTTCCTCTAAAGTCAGGAACAAGACAAGGGTGCCCACTTTCACCATTACTATTCAACATAGTTTTGGAAGTTTTGGCCACAGCAGTCAGAGCAGAAAAAGAAATAAAAGGAATCCAAATTGGAAAAGAAGAAGTAAAACTCTCACTATTTGCAGATGACATGATCCTCTACATAGAAAACCCTAAAGACTCCACCAGAAAATTACTAGAACTAATCAATGATTATAGTAAAGTTGCAGGATATAAAATCAACACACAGAAATCCCTTGCATTCCTATACACTAATAATGAGAAAACAGAAAGAGAAATTAAGGAAACAATTCCATTCACCATTGCAATGGAAAGAATAAAATACTTAGGAATATATCTACCTAAAGAAACTAAAGATCTATATATAGAAAACTATAAAACACTGGTGAAAGAAATCAAAGAGGACACTAATAGATGGAGAAATATACCATGTTCATGGATTGGAAGAATCAATTATAGTGAAAATGAGTATACTACCCAAAGCAATTTATAGATTCAATGCAATCCCTATCAAGCTACCAACAGTATTCTGTTGACACTGAGACACTGATGTATAAAACAGTCTTATGGACTCTGTGGGAGAGGAAGAGGGTGGGGAGATTTGGGAGAATGGCATTGAAACATGTATAATATCATGTATGAAACGAGATGCCAGTCCAGGTTCGATGCACGATACTGGATGCTTGAGGCTAGTGCACTGGGACGACCCAGAGGGAAGGTATGGGGAGGGAGGAGGGAGAAGGGTTCAGGATGCGGAACACATGTATACCTGTGGCGGATTCATTTTGATATTTGGCAAAACTAATACAATTATGTAAAGTTTAAAAATAAAATAAAATTAAAAAAAAAAAGAAATCAAAGAGAACACTAATAGATGGAGAAATATACCATGTTCATGGATTGGAAGAATCAATATAGTGAAAATGAGTATACTACCCAAAGCAATTTATAGATTCAATGCAATCCCTATCAAGCTACCAACAGTATTCTTCACAGAGCTAGAACAAATAATTTCACAATTTGTATGGAAATACAAAAAACCTCGAATAGCCAAAGCTATCTTGAGAAAGAAGAATGGAACTGGAGGAATCAACCTACCTGACTTCAGGCTCTATTACAAAGCCACAGTTATCAAGACAGTATGGTACTGGTACAAAGAGAGATATTGATCAATGGAACAAAATAGAAAGCCCAGAGATAAATCCACGCACATATGGACACCTTATCTTTGACAAAGGAGGCAAGAATATACAATGGATTAAAGACAATCTCTTTAACAAGTGGTGCTGGGAAAACTGGTCAACCACTTGTAAAAGAATGAAACTAGAACACTTTCTAACACCATACACAAAAATAAACTCAAAATGGATTAAAGATCTCAACGTAAGACCAGAAACTATAAAACTCTTAGAGGAGAACATAGGCAAAACATTCTCCGACATACATCACAGCAGGATCCTCTATGACCCACCTCCCAGAATATTGGAAATAAAAGCAAAAATAAACAAATGGGACCTAATTAAACTTAAAAGCTTCTGCACATCAAAGGAAACTATTAGCAAGATGAAAAGGCAGCCTTCAGAATGGGAGAAAATAATAGCAAATGAAGCAACTGACAAACAACTAATCTCAAAAATATACAAGCAACTCCTGTAGCTCAACTCCAGAAAAATAAATGACCCAATCAAAAAATGGGCCAAAGAACTAAATAGACATTTCTCCAAAGAAGACATATAGATGGCTAACAAACACATGAAAAGATGCTCAACATCACTCATTATCAGAGAAATGCAAATCAAAACCACTATGAGGTACCATTTCACACCAGTCAGAATGGCTGCGATCCAAAAGTCTACAAGCAATAAATGCTGGAGAGGGTGTGGAGAAAAGGGAACCCTCTTACACTGTTGGTGGGAATGCAAACGAGTACAGCCACTATGGAGAACAGTGTGGAGATTCCTTAAAAAACTGGAAATAGAACTGCCTTATGATCCAGCAATCCCACTGCTGGGCATACACACTGAGGAAACCAGAAGGGAAAGAGACACGTGTACCCCAATGTTCATCGCAGCACTGTTTATAATAGCCAGGACATGGAAGCAACCTAGATGCCCATCAGCAGATGAATGGATAAGAAAGCAGTGGTACATATACACAATGGAGTATTACTCAGCCATTAAAAAGAATACATTTGAATCAGTCCTAATGAGATGGATGAAACTGGAACCTATTATACAGAGTGAAGTAAGCCAGAAGGAAAAACACCAATACAGTACACTAACGCATATATATGGAATTTAGAAAGATGGTAACAATAACCCTGTGTACGAGACAGCAAAAGAGACACTAATGTATAAAACAGTCTTATGGACTCTGTGGGAGAGGGAGAGGGTGGGGAGATTTGGGAGAATGGCATTGAAACATGTATAATATCATGCATGAAACGAGTCGCCAGTCCAGGTTCGATGCACGATACTGGATGCTTGGGGCTGATGCACTGGGACGACCCAGAGGGAGGGTATGGGGAGGGAGGAGGGAGGAGGGTTCAGGATGGGGAACACAGGTATACCTATGGTGGATTCATTTCGATATTTGGCAAAACTAATACAATATTGTAAAGTTTAAAAATAAAATTAAAAAAAAAAAGAGAAAATGTGGTCTATATATGTGTGTGTGTGTGTGTGTGTGTGTGTATGTGTGTGTATGTATATTTAGCCATAAAAAAGAAGGAAATCTTGCCGTTTGTGACAATATGGATGGATCTTTAGGGTATGATGCCAAGTGAAATGTCAGACAGAGAAAGATGAATATCACATGATCTCAATTATATGTGGAATCTTAAAAAACATCATAGATGCAGAAAACAGACTGGTAATTGGCAGAGGTGGGGTTAAGGTTGAGGGCAAAATGGGTGAAGGGGGACAAAAGGTATAAGCTTTTAGTTATAAAATAAATAAGTCATGGGGTATAATATACAGCATGGTGATTACAGTTAATTCAGTTCAGTAGCTCAGTCGTATCTGACTCTTTGTGACCCCATGAATTGTAGCATGCCAGGCCTCCCTGTCCATCACCAACTCACAGAGTTCACTCAAACTCATGTCCATCGAGTCGGTGATGCCATCCAGCCATCTCATCCTCTGTCGTCCCTTCTCCTCCTGCCCCCAATCCCTCCCAGCATCAGAGTCTTTTCCAATGAGTCAACTCTTTGCATGAGGGGGCCAAAGTATTAGAGTTTCAGCTTTAGCATCATTCCTTCCAAAGACATCCCAGGGCTGATCTCCTTTAGAATGGACTGGTTGTATCCCCTTGCAGTCCAAGGGACTCTCAAGAGTCTTCTCCAACACCACAGTTCAAAAGCATCAATTCTTTGGCACTCAGCTCTCTTCACAGTCCAACTCTCACATCCATACATGACCACTGGAAAAACCATAGCCTTGACTAGACAGACCATTGTTGGCAAAGTAATGTCTCTGCTTTTGAATATGCTATCTAGGTTGGTCATAACTTTCCTTCCAAGGAGTAAGCATCTTTTAATTTCATGGCTGCAATCACCATCTGCAGTGATTTTGGAGCCCCTCCCCAAAAAAGTCTGACACTGTTTCCACTGTTTCCCCATCTATTTGCCATGAAGTGATGGGACCAGATGCCATGATCTTCATTTTCTGAATGCTGAGCTTTAAGCCAACTTTTTCACTCTCCACTTTCACTTTCATCAAGAGGCTTTTGAGTTCTTCTTCACTTTCTGCCATAAGGGTGGTGTCATCTGCAGATCTGAGGTTATTGATATTTCTCCCAGCAATCTTAATTCCAGCTTGTGTTTCTTCCAGCCCAGCATTTCTCATGATGTACTCTGCATATAAGTTAAATAAGCAGGGTTACAATATACAGCCTTAACGTACTCCTTTTCCTCTTTGGAACCAGTCTGTTGTTCCATGTCCAGTTCTAACTGTTACTTCCTGATCTGCATACAGAGTTCTCAAGAGGCAGATCATGGTCTGGTATTCCCGTCTCTTTCAGAATTTTCCCCAGTTTATTGTGATCCACACAGTCAAAGGCTTTGGCATAGTCAATAAAGCAGAAATAGATGTTTTTCTGGAATTCTCTTGCTTTTTTGATGATCCAGCGGATGTTGGCAATTTGATCTCTGGTTCCTCTGCCTTTTCTAAAACCAGCTTGAACATCAGGAAGTTCACGGTTCACATATTGCTGAAGCCTGGCTTGGAGAATTTTAAGCTTTACTTTACTAGTGTATGAGATGAGTGCAACTGTGTGGTAGTTTGAGCATTCTTTGACATTGCCTTTCTTTGGGATTGGAATGAAAACGGACCTTTTCCAGTCCTGTGGCCACTGCTGAGTTTTCCAAATTTGCTGGCATATTGAGTGCAACAAGTTCACAGCATCATCTTTCAGGATTTGAAAGAGTGCAACTGGAATTCCATCACCTCCACTAGCTTTGTTCGTAGTGATGCTTTCTAAGGCCCACTTGACTTCACGTTCCAGGATGTCTGGCTCTAGGTCAGTGATCACACCATCGTGTTTATCTTGGTTGTGAAGATCTTTTTTGTACAGTTCTTTCTTGCCACCTCTTCTTAATATCTTCTGCTTCTGTTAGGTCCATACCATTTCTGTCCTTTATCGAGCCCATCTTTTCATGAAATGTTCCCTTGGTATCTCTAATTTTCTTTAAGAGATCTCTAGTCTTTCCCATTCTGTTGTTCTCCTCTATTTCTTTGAACTGATCGCTGAGGAAGGCTTTCTTATCTCTTCTTGCTATTCTTTGGAACTCTGCATTCAGATGCTTATATCTTTCCTTTTCTCCTTTGCTTTTCGCTTCTCTTCTTTTCACAGCTATTTGTAAGGCCTCCCCAGACAGCCATTTTGCTTTTTTGCCTTTCTTTTTCTTGGGGATGGTCTTGATCCCTGTCTCCTGTACAGTGTCACGAACCTCATTCCATAGTTCATCAGGCACTTTATCAGATCTAGTCCCTTAAATCTATTTCTCACTTCCACTGTATAATCATAAGGGATTTGATTTAGGTCATACCTGAATGGTCTAGTGGTTTTCCCTACTTTCTTCAGTTTCAGTCTGAATTTGGCAATAAGGAGTTCATGATCTGAGCCACAGTCAGCTCCTGGTCTTGTTTTTGCTGACTGTATAGAGCTTCTCCATCTTTGGCTGCAAAGAATACAATCAGTCTGATTTTGGTGTTGACCATCTGGTGATGTCCATGTGTAAGTCTTCTCTTGTGTTGTTGGAAGAGGGTGTTTGCTATGACAGTTAATAATAATGCAGTGTATATCTGAAAATTGCTAAGAGAGTAGATCTTAGAAGTGCTCATGACAAGAAAAAAACTGGAATATATATGGTGACAGATTTTAAAGAGACTTATTGTGATTATCATTTCACAATATATACAAATATTGAATCACTCTCTTGTATACCTGAAAGTAATATAATGTTATATCTTAATTATATCTCAATAAAAAAGGTTGTTGATAAGTGACACAAAAAATTAAGTGGGACAGTTAATTGTTTTGTCTAAAATAATCTTTTATTCAAAGTACTTCCCAAATTATTCAGCAGGGAGTAAGAAAAGAATAATGAGGAAAAAAAGGTTTAAATGAATACTGGATTCTACATTCAGAAGGAAAGACAGAATCAGAAAACTCAATATTTCTGCAACTCCCAACAAAATAACTGATTTAGACAAGGATCATCAATTAATGCTCTAATCATTGACTGAAAGGATGTTGAGAAACAGGGAACTCATGTGGTCTCAAAGGATCACATCATGGATTATTTATTAAATAAATAGGAAAAATATAGTTCTAATGAAACAGCACCTAGGTAGTAGTTTTGCAGAAAATGTTTACCTAGAATCCAATCATAAGGAACAATCAGAAAAATCCAGAATGCAGGATATTTTATATAATGGCTGGCCTGGGATTTTGAAAGGTAAAATTTAAAGAAAAAAAAAGAAAGGCTAAAGAGACATGACAACCAAATGGAATGCATGAACTCTGGGGATTGGATAAAAAGATAATCTGAATACTGACTCTATATTATATAGTATGGTACTCCTGTTAATCTTAGGTATCATATTATATATACATAAGACTATATAGCTACATAGGGAAATGTCCTAGGAAGATGCATATAGAATATTCAGAGGCAAAGCATCATGATATCAGAAACTTATTTTCAAATGGTTCATGCTACACATATGATTTTATATATATATTATATGAATATATAATATATATATTATATATGATACCAGATACCAGATACATCATGATACCAGAGACTTATTTTCAAATGGTTCATGCTACACACAAGAATTTATATTATATAATATATAATATATATTCATATATATATATATATTCATATATATATATATATATATATATTCCCTGGTAACTCAGTGGTAAAGAATCTGCTTGTTAACGCAGGAGGTGCAAGATACACGAGTTTGATCCCTGGGTCAGAAAGATCTCCTGGAGAAGGAAACAGCAACCCACTCCAGTATTCTTGCCTGGAAACCCCCATGGACAGAGGAGCCCGGCAGGCTACAGTCCATGGGGTCGCAAAGAGTCAAACAGGACCTAATGACTGAACAACAACAACAACAACATATACACATATAAAACTATATTCTTACATAAATATAAAGGATATGTAAGTACTCATTATACCATTTTTTGAACTTGTCTATAAATTTGAATATTTTCAAAATAAAGAGTTGGGGGAGGTATGTTTTCTGTTTACGTCAGTGATATTCTAAGCCTGGAGTAGTATGACTCAGTCATATAGTAAGTGCACACAAACACACATACTATTTCAACCTTTGGTAACTAGTTCATTGCTGATGTGTATCTGTATCAGATAAACAATCCAGATGCAAAACCGGGGGAAAAAAGATTAGTTTTCAAAGGCTTTGTCTGGTGTACACGCAAGGCTTCCTGGCAGTGAGCAGTATTCCCTCCCACTACTCCCAGTGACCCCAGACTGAACTACTTCCCAAACAACTCACACTTTCCAAATGAAGCCTTTGTTCGTGCTGCTTTCTCAGTCTGAAACACTGTTCCTATTACTTTACTTGTCAAAATCTTACCCAGTCTTTAAGGCTTAATTCAAATTCTTCTTCCTCCATGAAAGTTTCTTCTAGACTGACACCTCCTCCTTCCAACTAAAATCACTCCCTGCTCTGTGGTCCCTATACCTCTTTTGAAACACATCCTCATTCCTTTTTGAATTATTGTCATTTATTCCCTGAAGAGGCAAAGTTTTGTTTAATAGTGTTGCGTAGGATAACGTCTACATTCCAGAATAACGCTCAAGGCCCTCATTATGTGGTGCCTGCTTCCTTTCAAATCTTAAGTCTTGACACTCCATTCTATAGACATGATACCAGAGCTATGCATGTTTAGTCGTGCAGTCATGTCTGACTTTTTGAAACCCCATGGACTGTAGCCCTCCAGGCTTCTCTGTCCATGGGATTTCCCAGGCAAGAATACTGGAGTTGGGGGGTGGGGAGAGAGGTGGGAAGGTAGTTTGGGGGAGGAGGGGGCATATGAAGACCTATGGCTGATTCTGTTGATGTATGGCAGAAACCATCAAAATTTTATAGAATAATTATCCTCCAATTAAAATTAAAATTAAAAATAATACAGCAGTGGGTTGCCATTTCCTACTCCAGGGGATCTTCCTGACCCAGGGGTCAAACCCTCATCTCCTGCATTGGCAGGTAGATTCTTTACCACTGAGCCACCTGAGAAGCCATCAGAGCTATAGTATAAGCCAATTTTCCACCAAGGACTCCTGTTCCCTTAATTCCATGGCCTGTCGAGGAGAAAAGTGCTCCCCAGGATTCCTATGAATTCCTAAGGCCTTGTGTTCTCATATAACCTGCAATGCTAGTGACTTCCCCAGGCTACCACATATTTGCTTTCCTCTGCATTTTAACTGATTACAAAATTCAGTCCCTTCTAAGTTTTGGCAAAATAAACATAACCTTTCCTGCAAAGCATTCTTGAGTTTGGCTTACTTTTGAAGGAGATGAAGGAGGATTTACATTTTCATTATACTACAAATTCCCTGGAAATTTAAGTATCCACTTTCCTTCTTATTTTTGTCTTGTCTTCCCACTTTCCTCTTTCCATCCCTCCCAGAAGTAAAAGTTTGGCACAGCCAACTCCCAGGACTCCTCCCTCAAACAATTAACAAAGGATTAAACAAAACAAAAACAAAACCTTGCAGTTTCTTCTTAAGATAAATTGTTTGACCAGCTTTTCACATAATTTTTTAAAAATCCATGTAAATCTAATCATGCCATACTATACAGCTTCATGCATACACCATATTATTTCATACTTTAATGCTTTTGCGCATTCTGCTCCTTCAGCCTGGAATGTCCTTCCCTCTGTAGTTTACTTGGCAAATTACACTTCCCCACTCATGACTCTCCCCCATGTCTCTCCCCCAATCTTCTCTAATCCAAAATAGTGGCTTCATCTTTCCTCTTTGGTTTAATCACTGTGCACAATATTTACCTTCACAGGATTGTAGCAATCTATTTTAAGTATGTCTTCAATGCTAGACTATGGACTCCTTGAGGGTAGACACTGCATCTCACTGACTTTTATACTCCCAGCTTCTATCCCAGAGCCTGATCAATATCAGATCAGATCAGATCAGTCACTCAGTTGTGTCCGACTCTTTGCAACCCCATGAATCGCAGCACACCAGGCCTCCCTGTCCATCACCAACTCCCGAAGTTCACTGAGACTCATGTCCATCGAGTCAGTGATGCCATCCAGCCATCTCATCCTCTGTTGTCCCCTTCTCCTCCTGCCCACAATCCCTCCCAGCATCAGAGTCTTTTCCAATGAGTCAACTCTTCGCATGAGGTGGCCAAAGTACTGGAGTTTTAGCTTTAGCATCATTCCTTCTAAAGAAATCCCAGGGCTGATCTCCTTCAGAATGGACTGGTTGGATCTCCTTGCAGTCCAAGGGACTCTCAAGAGTCTTCTCCAACACCACAGTTCAAAAGCATCAATTCTTCAGCGCTCAGCCTTCTTCACAGTCCAACTCTCACATCCATACATGACCACTGGAAAAACCATAGCCTTGACTAGACGGACCTTTGTTGGCAAAGTAATGTCTCTGCTTTTGAATATGCTATCTAGGTTGGTCATAACTTTCCTTCCAAGGAGTAAGCATCTTTTAATTTCATGGCTGCAGTCACCATCTGCAGTGATTTTGGAGCCCCTCCCCAAAAAAGTCTGACACTGTTTCCACTGTTTCCCCATCTATTTGCCATGAAGTGATGGGACCGGATGCCATGATCTTCGTTTTCTGAATGTTGAGCTTTAAGCCAACTTTTTCACTCTCCACTTTCACTTTCATCAAGAGGCTTTTGAGTTCCTCTTCACTTTCTGCCATAAGGGTGGTGTCATCTGCATATCTGAGGTTATTGATATTTCTCCCGGCAATCTTGATTCCAGCTTGTGTTTCTTCCAGTCCAGCATTTCTTATGATGTACTCTGCATAGAAGTTAAATAAACAGGGTGACAATATACAGCCTTGATGAACTCCTTTTCCTATATCGAACCAGTCTGTTGTTCCATGTCCAGTTCTAACTGTTGCTTCCTGACCTGCATATAAATTTCTCAAAAGGCAGATCAGGTGGTCTGGTATTCCCATCTCTTTCAGAATTTTCCACAGTTTATTGTGATCCACACAGTCAAAGGCTTTGGCATAGTCAATAAAGCAGAAAGATGTTTTTCTGGAACTCTCTTGCTTTTTCCATGATCCAGCAGATGTTGGCAATTTGATCTCTGGTTTCTCTGCCTTTTCTAAAACCTGCTTGAACATCAGGAAGTTCATGGTTCACATATTGCTGAAGCCTGGCTTGGAGAATTTTGAGCATTACTTTACTAGCGTGTGAGATGAGTGCAATTGTGCGGTAGTTTGAGCATTCTTTGGCATTGCCTTTCTTTGGGATTAGAATGAAAACTGACCTCTTCCAGTCCTGTGGCCACTGCTGAGTTTTCCAAATTTGCTGGCATACTGAGTGCAGCACTTTCACAGCATCATCTTTCAGGATTTGGAATAGCTCAACTGGAATTCCATCACCTCCACTAGCTTTGTTCATAGTGATGCTTTCTAAGGCCCACTTGACTTCACATTCCAGGATGTCTGGCTCTAGGTGAGTGATCACACCATCGTGATTATCTGGGTCATGAAGATCTTTTTTGTACAGTTCTTCTGTGTATTCTTGCCACCTCTTCTTAATATCTTCTGCTTCTGTTAGGTCCATACCATTTCTGTCCTTTATCGAGCCCATCTTTGCATGAAATGTTCCTTTGGTATCTCTGATTTTCTTGAAGAGATCCCTAGTATTTCCCATTCTGTTGTTTTCCTCTGTTTCTTTGCATTGATCGCTGAAGAAGGCTTTCTTATCTCTTTTTGCTATTCTTTGGAACTCTGCATTCAGATGCTTATATCTTTCCTTTTCTCCTTTGCTTTATAATACATGCTAATTAAATATTTATCTAATGAATAATAAATTAAGAATGAATGAATTTTCTCTAGACCTGAGATTCAAGACTTCTAAGGTATAAAGAAAGACTGTAAAATGCTGGAACCATCATTTGCTTCAGAGAACACCTTCTAATTTGGAGCATTTATAAATTTCAGTGCCAAGGCCTCTTATTATCTGTCCATAGTCTGTTAAATGTCATACTTAGCAAGTATACTTCATTATAGTTCATTTAAAAAATTTCTAACATGGCCTACATAGAAGCAATAAAAAGTGAAAACTTCAAAGAAACTATTTAGAGATAGTTTCATAAAACAAATTCCACATAGAATAATAAAACATGTTTAGCTATTATCAAGCATAGGGCAAACAGAAAAACTGAATCACTTACTTGATATTTTTGTTCAAACAATTTAGTTTCTGTTGGGAGAGTATCTAAATTCCAATTCTTTTAACATGAATAAAACAGCATCCACATCTGGAACCCAGACCACATGTGATGGCTTCACAGAGTGCCCATTCTTTGTTTTGAAACAATGAGACAGAAAATATAATGTGTTCCTAGGAAAGGAATCCACATTTGCAATGAAATGAATAAATTGGGTCATTTTATTTTTGTGTGGCGTACAGAACTGTTAAATGAAATGAGAAATTCTAATTTAACAGTGACTTCAATCAAGCAGAATTTCAAGTACTCTTCTCTTTGATATGCATTTTCTTTTTGAAAAATGAAAGGTCCAATATGTAAATCGGTAAAAAAAAACAGCATATAATACTTGCATGACCCATTTTCAATTATAGTCCAAATGTGGTTTTTATGATTAAAAGGTAAATCAGTCCTGAAAATAAAATGTGAAAAGGACAAATCATATACCATTTCCAGCATTTTCCCCTGCCAGCCAGCTCTGGGACCATAAAAGGAGGAGAAACTGCTCTAGTCTATATAGTCTAGGAAGCATATACAGGAAATAGAAAAGTAACATGATCCTGAATGCAAAACAGAAGGATGGCATTTATAAGGCACAACAGTCAGTTCCTTAACTGAATGTTGTACCAGCTTAGGAGAATAGGTACTGAGAAATGGGCCAACCGACGAAAGTGAAAGCGAAAGTGAGTTGCTCAGTTGTGTCTGACTCTTTGCCACCCCATGGACTACAGCCCATCATGCCTCTCTGTCCATGGAATTCTCCAGGCAAGAAAACTGGAGTGGGTTGCCAGTATTTTCCAAGGGATCTCCCTGACCCAGGGATTGAACCTGGGTCTCCTGAATTGCAGGCAGATTCTTTATCATTTGAGCACCAACAAAACCACACATTAAAAAAGTGAAGAGCTGAAAGTGAAATCCATTTTTTTTAAATAAAAAGAAACAAAACTTTTAGCCTGAAAAAAGAAATGAACTACTAGTGAATAATTATCTGTCTATGGGCCTTTACCTAAAGATGTGTTTCTTCTCCCTCCAAGCAATTAAATATAATAAAATGAACTAAAGATTTTCAGATTTTAGGCTAAGCATAAATAAGAATTTATTGATAAATAGATTCATTAGCCACATGAAGTGTCTTCAAATAAAATAAAGCTGTAAACTTAGGCAACTGAAGATTTCTTTACATTGATTCATGTAACATTTACCTGAAAACAGGAGGCAAGATAAGAAGTTTTCTGGTTCTAGGATTTGTAATACTTTTTGTAAAACATTAGAGATAACCTGAAAATTTTATTGAATAATGTTGCCTAACCAAAGTGATTGTATGATTAAGTCTAAAGAAATATAAAACAGAAGCTAAATATTTTTAGTTGCATAAACTGTTGTTATCTTATTGGAAATACACCTTCTATACTAATGTATTATCAAATAATCTTTATATTAAACATTTTTAGGGTTTGATGACACTTTCCAGACATAGAAAATTAAAGGAACTTTCTGTGTCTGAGTGTGATAAAATCACCGATTTTGGAATCCAGGTAAGACAATTATGTTTTTTGTTGTTGCTGTTAAAGAATTAAGATTGAAAATTAAGTGCAAATTGAATAACCTTTGTGGGTAACAATAGGAAAAAAAAGAAGCGGAATGAAACTAATAATACGTATGTGATCTTGGTTGAGCCAGGATCAACCTTTAGTCAGGTCTCCACAGCCTGAGGTGATTGAGAGGATTTGCTTTCCCTTGTTTTCCTGTCTGGTCTCTCCCTTCCAGATGTCAGACTCATAGGATAGACAGGGATAGGCTGACATTTTATTTGGAGAATAATGAACTGCAATGTGGTAAAAGTCTTCTCATATCAATATAACAGAAATGTTCTGTAGAAAGAAATGTTATATCATCTAACCATGAAAATTGGGGGAGTCTGAAAAATTATACCAGGTACTTAACCATTAGGGACTAAGTTATTCAAACATAATTGGTAGTATACTTTGCCAGGATGGAAAGCATGAGATAAGTAATTGGATAAGATAAATGATTGTATGCTCAAATGGTAATTTAAGAACTCATGAGAAGTAAATTTCCTAGACTTGGTGTTGAGTGATAGATAGGAAGTCATAAAGTAGTTATTGTGAGCAAGCCATACATGGTGTTTATCACAACATTAAGCATCTCAGTTTGCTGTTAAAAGAAGACAACTGAAATTATATATCATACTTGTATTGAACTAGGGCAAAATCTGGTTCAGATCAGATCAGATCAGATCAGTCGCTCAGTCTTGTCCGAATCTTTGTGACCCCATGAATCGCAGCATGCCAGGCCTCCCTGTCCATCACCAACTCCTGGAGTTCACTGAGACTCATGTCCATTGAGTTGGTGATGCCATCCAGCCATCTCATCCTCTGTCGTCCCCTTCTCCTCCTGCCCCCAATCCCTACCAGCACCAGAGTCTTTTCCAATGAGTCAACTCTTCGCATGAAGTGGCCAAAGTACTGGAGTTTCAGCTTCAGCATCATTCCTTCCAAAGAAATCCCAGGGCTGATCTCCTTCAGAATAGACTGGTTGGATCTCCTTGCCATCCAAGGGACTCTCAAGAGTCTTCTCCAACACCACAGTTCAAAAGCATCAATTCTTCAGCGCTCAGCCTTCTTCACAGTCCAACTCTCACATCCATGCATGACCACAGGAAAAACCATAGCCTTGACTAGATGAACCTTTGTTGGCAAAGTAATGTCTCTGCTTTTGAATATGCTATCTAGGTTGGTCATAACCTTCCTTCCAAGGAGTAAGCGTCTTTTAATTTCATGCCTGCAGTCACTGTCTGCAGTGAATTTGGAGCCCAGAAAAATAAAGTCTGACACTGTTTCCACTGTTTCCCCATCTATTTGCCATGAAGTGATGGGACCAGATGCCATGATCTTCATTTTCTGAATGTTGAGCTTTAAGCCAACTTTTTCACTCTCCACTTTAACTTTCATCAAGAGGCCCTTTAGTTCCTCTTCACTTTCTGCCATAAGGGTGGTGTCATCTGCATATCTGAGGTTATTGATATTTCTCCCGGCAATCTTGATTCCAGCTTGTGTTTCTTCCAGTCCAGCGTTTCTCATGATGTACTCTGCATAGAAGTTAAATAAGCAGGGTGACAATATACAGCCTTGACGTACTCCTTTTCCTATTTGGAACCAGTTTGTTGTTCCATGTCCAGTTCTAACTGTTGCTTCCTGACCTGCATACAAATTTCTCAAGAGGCAGATCAGGTGGTCTGGTATTCCCATCTCTTTCAGAATTTTCCACAGTTTATTGTGATCCACACAGTCAAAGGCTTTGGCATAGTCAATAAAGCATTCAAAAAATCTGGTTACTGATTAGTAAAATAGTGGAAGATAGCATTTTTAAATGGAACTAATAATCTAGGAATGTGGAAACTGTTAAATGCATTGGAAACCCCATTTAAAGTATCCTGAGAGTTCAGAAACCCCAGAAAATATGAAAATCTGGGATTAAACTCAGAAAAATAATTTAAATACAAACTCTTATTGACATAAAAGAAGTCATCTCACATGTAGAAAGATAATGCAAATATTAGCTGAAAAGTCCACCAGAGCATGGCAGACCTGAAGTTAAGCTGTCTTCCATAAATTTGAAATGAAAATTTCAGGAAGTTCTAACATAGCTAATAGGAGAGTGTTCAAACATTATATGAACTGTTGGGCTACAGAGAGTGCCAGGTCAAATGGTGTTCTAGACTTTAGCATAGAATTTCACCATTCTGAAGCTGAAGGGATCTTAGAATCATCTAAACCATCTCTGCAATTTTACAAGTGAGGAAACTAAGGCCCAGAGGGCTTAAACAGTCCAAAGTCCTATGCCTTCTCAGCAAACTAATATAATTTTACAGAAATGAAGAGTAGAAACAGAGAACCACTATTCTAAATGGTTGATGGTCAACATAACCTAGTGGGAAAAATTGTTTTCAAATGATTTTCACTGTACTTCATTGTATCGGGACAGTGTAATGGTACTGAACAGGAAAATGTAACATTGATAAGAAGTCTCCTTTAAAAAGAAGGGAAGGGAAAGAAAAAAAAAATAAGAAGTCTCCTTTAGGAGGCAATAATGTCAAACAATGTGAATTTCTCCCAGTTTCAGATCCTGGTTGCCAAATTTCTAGCAATTTCTAAGAAATCTACCTAGTAGTACATTCAACTGTATAAAAAGGTAAAAAGAACAAACACTATTTTTCAAAGCAAAGATCCCAGAGAGGAGCAACAACTTGCATAGGGCAAGATTGTAACTCTACAATAAGGAAAGGGGTTATAATGTGTGTAACCTATGAGAAGAAAAAGCCAAGAGGTTCCTCTAAGGTTAAACCATGATTTACGTACTGCAGTTCATTTAAGGATTAAACATGAATTTACATAAAACTTTATCCATGTATATGATCTAGTCAAGCATTCAAAAGGTATTTAACAAGGCAACAGAGTAAAGGTTATTGAAATTAAACAGGTACTAACATTTCTAATATTGGATTATATTTCCTTTATGGTGATCAATTACATTTGATCAATAACTACAAATCATTCAGAAGTATCAAAACCCCCTATTGTGATGACATATCATGTATCGATGTGAGAGCTGGACTGTGAAGAAAGCTGAGCACTGAAGAATTGATGCTTTTGAGCTGTGGTGTTGGAGGAGACTCCTGAGAGTCCCTTGGATTGCAAGGAGATCCAACCAGTCCATCCTAAAGGAGATCAGTCCTGGGTGTTCATTGGAAGGACTGATGCTGAAGCTGAAACTCTAATACTTTGGCCACCTGATGTGAAGAGTTGACTCATTGGGAAAGACCCTAATGCTGGGAGGGATAGGGGGCAGGAGGAGAAGGGGAGGACAGAGGATGAGATGGCTGGATGGCATCACCGACTCGATGGACATGAGTCTGGGTGAACTCCGGGAGCTAGTGATGGACAGGGAGGCCTGGTGCACTGTGATTCATGGGGTCGCAGAGTTGGACATGACTGAGCGACTGAACTGAACTGACTGATTCATTTAAAAGTGCTTCTTGGAATGAAAGAGAGTGCTCACCAAAGTTTGAAGCTAAGTATCAGGAAGCCAGTGCTTCCTGCCATGGCCTTTTTATTTTCCCTCTTGGAAGCCTGAAAATCATACTATTTTTAGGTGCTCTGAGATTTTAGATGAAAAAGTTTACCTATATGCTAACTGTATGATCATACAGCTGAGTTTGGTATAGCTTTTAAAAATGTAGTCTTTTATTGATATATTGATTTCAGTGATCTAAAAGAAAACAAAAGATGGGGATACAGGAGCATGGAAATACAGAATTATTTAATTATCAGTTGCACAAGATTGGCTGTTCTATTCAAGTTCGTGAAAAAAATTTTTTTTTCTCTTTCTCATCATCCCTTTTTTTCTCCTCTCCTCCCTGCTTTTGGAGTGTATGTGGTGTGTGTGTATGTGTATGTGTGACTGTATGCTCACACTGAAATGCTGTGACTTTTGATCTCTTTTTACCTCTTCCAAGGTTTCAAGGTTAACACTAATGGGCATGTGGTAATCTTTCTCCTCCTTTCCTCCTCCAGCTTAATTATTAAGTTCCAAAAAAAATGAAATAAAGAGGGAGGAGGAGAAAGTGATACATAAGCCAATTTCACGATTCTTTATCTGGATTTGAAACAAACGTGATTAAATTGAGATGTTTAGATTATCCTAAATTTATCAGGAAATTTCTTGTTATTTAGAAGGTAGGGAACTCGCTTTTTGGCATACGACATTGAAAACTACATAATGATTTAATGAGAAAAAGGAGACGATAAGCATTTTTACCCTGGCTTGGTTTTGCAAGAGTCATGAACATAATAAGAATAAAAAATTACCTCATTTTAGTTTTACTGGAAACCACAGCATATGAAGTTTGAATATCTGGAGCCTCAGATGTATTAAGTTTTTAGGATCTGGTTTTAATTACTTTTCCCAACTTTGGTTTTTTTCCTGAGAACATTAGACATTCAATGATCATGTTAAACTGAAATTATTTGGTACTCTTGAAAGACACTCATTTTGGAAGCAATGTCTGATATAGTCATAGCTGGGCATTTCTCAAGAAACTTTTTTCCTTGAGCATTTGGTGAATTTAAATAACAGACCGTCAAGTTTGGCAAAAGAATTGGTTTAACTGCGATGTGTGTGTGTGCTCAGTTGCTCAGTCATGTCCGACTCTTTGCAACCCCACAGACTATAGCCCGCCAGGCTCCTCTGTCCATGGAATTTTACTGGTAAGAATACTGGAATGGGTTGCCATTTCTTCTTCCAAACCCAGGGATCAAACCCGTGTCTCCTGTGTCACCTGCATTTGGCAGCAGATTCTTTACCAATAGCACCACCTGGGAAGCCCCTTTAACTGAGATGCTATGGTACAAATATATTAGAAGTTTTGTGTTATTAAGTTGTTTGAATAGAACCAATGGAATAAATAAAATTATTTAGTCTAACTGCTTTTTATATTCCCTTAACCTGGTGACTCAGATAGTGAAGAACCTGCCTGCAATGCAGGAGAAAGTGAAAGTCACTCAGTAGTGTCTGACTCTTTACAGCCCCATGGACTATACACAGTCTGTGGAATTCTCCAGGCTAAAATACTGGAGTGGGTAGCCTTTCCCTTCTACAGGGGATTTCCCCAGCCCAGGGATCAAACTCAGGTCTTTTGCACTGCAGGTGGATTCTTTACCAGCTTAGCCACCAGGGAAACCCAATTGTTGAGTATATGTGTGTAGATTAAATATATGTATACATCTTAGACACCACCCTTATGGCAGAAAGTGAAGAGGAAGTAAAAAGCCTCTTGATGAAAGTGAAAGTGGAGAGTGAAAAAGTTAGCTTAAAGCTCAACATTCAGAAAATGAAGATCATGGCATCCAGTCCCATCACTTCATGGGAAATAGATGGGGAAACAGTAGAAACAATGTCAGACTTTATATTTTTGGACTCCAAAATCACTGCAGACAGTGACTGCAGCCATGAAATTAAAAGATGCTTACTCCTTGGAAGAAAAATTATGATGAACCTAGATAGCATATTGAAAAACAGAGATATTACTTTGCCAACAAATGTCCGTCTAGTCAAGGCTATGGTTTTTCCAGTGGTCATGTATGGATGTGAGAGTTGGACTGTGAAGAAGGCTGAGTGCTGAAGAATTGATGCTTTTGAACTGTGGTGTTGGAGAAGACTCTTGAGAGTCCCTTGGACTGCAAGGAGATCCAACCAGTCCATTCTGAAGGAGATCAGCCCTGGGATTTCCTTGGAAGGAATGATGCTAAAGCTGAAACTCCAGTACTTTGGCCACTTCATGAGAAGAGTTGACTCATTGGAAAAGACTCTGGTGCTGGGAGGGATTGGGGGCAGGAGGAGAAGGGGATGACAGAGGATGAGATGGCTGGATGGCATCACCGACTCAATGGACGTGAGTTTGAGTGAACTCTGGGAGTTGGTGATGGACAGGGAGGCCTGGTGTGCTGCGATTCATGGGGTTGCAAAGAGTCGGACACGACTGATCAACTGAACTGAACTGAATACCAAACAAGATTGCCAGGAGAAATATCAATAAAAGCGAAGAAGAACTAAAGAGCTTCTTGATGAAAGTGAAAGAGGAGAGTGAAAAAAATGGACTTAAAACTCAACATTCAGAAAACTAAGAACATGGCATCTGGTCCCATCACTTCATGGCAAATAGATGGGAAAACAGTGGAAACAGTGGCAGACTTTATTTCTGGGGGCTCCAAAATCACTGTAGATGGTGACTGCAGCCATGAAATTAAAAGACCCTTGCTCCTTGGAAGAAAAGTTATGAGCAATCTAGACAGCATATTAAAAAGCAGAGCATTACTTTGCCAACAAAGGTCCATCTAGTCAAAGCTATGGTTTTTCCAGTAGTTATGTATGGATGTGAGAGTTGGACTATAAAGAAAGCTGAGTGCCGAAGAATTGATGCTTTTGAACTGTTGTGTTGGAGAAGATTCTCGAGAGTCCCTTGGATTGTAAGGAGATCCACCCAGTCAATCCTAAAGGAAATCAATCCTAAATACTCATTGGAAGGACTGATGCTAACGCTGAAACTCCAATACTTCGGCCACCTGATGCAAAGAACTGACTCATTTGAAAAGACCCTGAGGCTGAGAAACATTGAAGATGGGAAGAGAAAGAGACAACAGAGGATAAGATGGTTGGATGGCATCACCAACTCAATGGACATGAGTGAGTATACTCCGGGAGCTGGTGATAGACAGGGAGGCCTGGCGTACTTCAGTCCAGGGGGTCTCAAAGAGTCAGACACGACTGAATGATTGAACTAACAAACTAACTAATACCAAATAAATTGTGGTCACTATTCAAGGCAAATAAAAATTAGTTTTTTAAGGAATTATCTTTTTGGTTGCTCTCACCTTCTGAGATGACCCACATTCTGCCTGTGGAGTGTGTTTCTCTCTAAATAATTACCTATCACTTTGTCTCTCACTGAATTCTTTCTGCAATGAGACATCAAGAACCTGAGTTTCATTAATTCCTGAGATCAGGTGTGTGATCTCGGTTTAAAGACCATGGGTTCAAGTCCCAACCTGAGTTCCATGGTTTCAGCTGGTGAGTTGCAGGGGACAGTGATAAGGCACTCACTCCCCCAGCTGAGTCCTTCCTCAGGAGCTGCTGTATCCCAGGGTAGGCCTCTTCCCTGGATCAGAGCTAATCCAGTTGCTGGTTGATACTATGAGGCAGAGGCCCAGCCCTCTTGCTTCAATTTAAGTCAACTTGGAAGAGTCCATCCTTCCAGTTCAAACTGAAAGGATGTGAAACATCTGGATATACTGCAGAATATCTCAAGGGTTCACTACATCAACGAACAAATGTGGGAGGTATATTGGAAGCCTTAACTAGACATATTTGTTTCAAAGAATGGGAGATAAATCCTGCAAAGCATCAAAGCTCAGCTAAAAGTATACGTACACAAAAAAAACCTTCATGCAGATGTTTATAGGAGTTTTCTTTATAATTGCCAAAATAAGCATCCAGCATGTTCTTCTATAGGTAAATAGATAAATAAACATCCAGACAATGGAACATTATTCAGCAATAAAAGAAAAGAGACACCAAGTTGAGAAAAGACATGGAGGAAGTATAAATGCTATTACCATGAAAGAAGCCAATCTGAAAAGGCTAAGTACTGTATGATTCCAACTATATGACATTCTGGAAAGGCAAAACTATGAAGACAGTAAAAAGATCAAAACCTATAGGGGAGGAAGAGATTGAAAGGTGGAGCACAGAGGATTTTAAGGGCAGTGAAACTGCTCTGTATGATATTATCATGGTGAGTACATGTCATTATACATTTGTCAAAACTAATAGAATGTACAATTCCAAGAGGGAACCCTAATGTAAACTATGGACTTTGGGTGATTATGATGTGTTGATACAGGTTTATCAATTGTAACAAACATACCGCTCTGGTGGGGCATGTTGATAATAGGGGAGGCTATGCATGTTGTGGGGGTAGGAGATAATATGGGGAATTTCTGTAACTTTTGCTTAATTCTGCTGCAAACCTAAAACTCTTCTAAAAAATAAAGTCTATTTTTTTTAAAAAAAAGAATTATCTTTGTGTTTATACTTTAAAAAATTAAGAATCTATGTAAATGGCAAGACTCCTTTTCCTATGGTAAGGAAATGTTTCGAATATGCTTTTAGAAGAAACAATTTAAAAAGTTTTATTCCTATGAATGAACCAGTGCATTTTGGGGGGCTTGCCAGGTGGCTCAGTAGTAAAGAATCTGCCTGTGATGAGCAAGAACGTGGGTTTGATCCCTGGGTGCATTTTTTAGTGGCACCTAAATTATAATTGATTAAACATATGTATGTATAAGAGTATTAAGCAATTCTATGACACTACATAATTAATTACTACTATTCTTGAGAATGCTATAAGAGAATATACAAAGTAAAAAGAAAATGGATCATTGTTTTTAATTAGGATTATGATTTTAGACATATTTCCCAACATCCCAGTTAAATTAGTATAACATGCAGGATATTGATGTACACACTTAGGCACTAAATTAACCCTTTTGCTTTTGGCAACGTGTATGTGCCCTAAGCCCCCAGATGTTTGGTGTTTTTTTTTTCCATCTTTACTCAGCCTGACTCCATATCTACTTCTGTTACAATCTCATAACACTGTGCATCATGTTCACATACTACAAAGGCAGGCCTCTCTGTTTAAGCCCTCTTACTGCCCACCTATGTATGAGCAAGGCTTGTCAAATCTTGGAGGAAGAAGGTCTACAGGGACAAAATGAACATACAGAACATTCCTTTTTGTATACTAATTTTATATCATGCAACTTTGTTATAATTGCTTATTAGTTCTAGTAGTTGGTATGTTTTTTTGTTTTGGCTTTTTGTTAATTCTTTGCGATTTTCTACCTAACAGTCATACCATCTGCAAACACAGGCATTTTTTTTCTTCTCTATCTATATACCTTCTATTTCTTTTTCTTACTGAATTAGTTAGGACTTCCAGTATGATGTGGAATAAGAGTGAAAAGGGAAAACATCCTTGTTTCATTCCTGATCTTACAGGGAAACCACAGGTTTCTTTTCACTGAGTATGATGTTAGCTATAGATTTTTTGTACATGTTCTTTACCATGTTGAAAGAACTTTCCCTCTATTCCTAGTCTTGCTGAGAGTGTTTTTCAGTAATGTGTGTTGGATTTTGTCAAATACAATCTTTGATATGATCATATAGTTTTTCTTCTTTAGACTATTGATGTGATGAATTACATTAGTTGACTTTTGAATTTTGAACCAGGCTTGCATATGTCCAGAGCATTATTTCAAAATGGTTACTAAATACTTTATTCCTCCCCTTAAGTCTCTGCTGTCAGAACTTAGAGGCCCTCTTAGAGGCCCTCCTAGAGGTAAAGCTCACGAAAGTCTGTAGGCCCACTTAAGGTTGGCCCGCCAGGAATTTTTCTCTCAGGCTACTCCATTCTCGGTTTCCAGCAATTAGTCAATTACCCTTTCAGTGTGCCTACTTGTACTGGCTCCAGCCGCAAGTTTCCCCACTCCTGCTGCCGCTGCTAAGTCACTTCAGTCGTGCCTGACTCCATGCAACCCCATAGATGGCAGCCCACCAGGCTCCTCTGTCCCTGGGATTCTCCAGGCAAGAACACTGGAGTGGGTTGCCATTTCCTTCTCCAGTCCATGAAAGTGAAAAGTGAGGGTGAAATCACTCAGTTGTGTCCAACTCTTTGTGACTAGTAAGCCCTAATTCTCTGTATTTGCCTGACTCTCCAATTTTGACAGTGGTGGTTTGTTTTATGACCTCAATTATCTGACAGATCTAAGGAGAGCTGCTGATTTTCAGTTTGCTCAGCTTTTTTCTTGTTTTGAGGATGGGACTGATAAGTTCCAGACTTCCATGACAGACTGGAAACTGGAAGTCTGGAACATGAGTTTTGGATCCCTGGATGTTGGCTGAATCAGTGGCATCCAAAAAGGGATGACCAATGTACAGTGGGCTCTGAATCAGATCTTGAGGCCCAGCAATGAAGTAAGGAACTGAAAGTCGCTGGAGCCAAGAGCAGAGACCCATAGGTAAGTTGGGCAGGTAGGTGGTCACTGTCAAGCATGGCACCTGTGGCTGTTGTGAGCTCTCTGCAGTGTGTCTGGCTGTGCTTATATAGATGGGGCCTGTGGCTGCCCCAAGGTTCAAGTATTTTCTTTGGTCATGTTCTTCCAGAAAGATCTTCAGTTTCCTTAGTACAACACTAGAATTTTATTTGCAATTACAAAATTGGAGAAAACTTTAGATGATTAAGTTCAACTTGAATGAAGAATTCCACGCCCTCATGTAAAGACAATAATCTGTCTAAATCAGATTAACTGATTTTATGAAAATGGGACAGTTTGCTCAGTGACTGAACTGAAAACATTTGGACTGGACTTTCTATGTAGTGGACACTGAGATAATCTGTTTTTGAAAATAGAAATCATTCTAAAATCTTTAAAGAATATTGAGTCTGGGTCTAGTAGAATAAAGAGACTTAGAAAAATCCAATACCACTTAGTCATTGTAACATTAATTTAGCATCTGCTACATGCTAGACACTGTTCTAAGTATTTCCCATTCAGTAATTAGCTACTTTATGAGGTAGGTAATACTTTTGATTCCACTTTACAGATAAGGAGACTGAAGTTCAGAGAGGTTATGAATCTTACCCCAAATAATGAAACAAGCAAGCATGTGAGCTGGGGTATAACATGTCTTATTCCAGAGTGACAATTCTTGCCATTATGCTGTGATTAACGAAGCCACAGAAGGATTCAGATGAGATACTTAATCCAGCATGGGAATGACAATGAGAGCCTATCTGTTGGAAAATCACTTTAATAAGCAATATAGAAGATGGATTGAAGATCAGAGGGGAGAAAGAACTGCTATGACTATTAAAGGTAGAAATATGTTGAGAGGTTTTTGTTATAGTCCAGGGGAGAGAAGATGGCAGCCTGAACAGCAACAGAAGAGAATGAATGGGAGACTATCTGGATAGCAAATCCACAGAATGGTCATGGTTTGGATGGGACAGGGTCAAGCTATGGTTAAGGATGATGGCCATGCTTCTGGATTGAAGACTGGGGGGCAAGAGAAGGGGGAGACAGAGGATGAGATGGTTGGATGGCATCATCGACTCAACAGACAGGAATTTAAGCAAACTCCCAGAGACAGTGAAGGACAGGGAAGCCTGGCGCGCTGCAGTCCATGAGTTCACAAAAAGTCAGACACGACTGAGCAACTGAACAGTAACAACAACAACCACGATTCTGATTTGGCTGCCTGGGAAGTTTGTGGTACCCTCATTTTCAAGCTGTTTTCCATAGCCAAGTCAGGTGTCCAGGGCTATGAACTACCAAGTCTGATTCAGCATTTTTAGCATTTACTGCTGCACTTTATTTTCTTGGGAGTGATTTTGTCTGTGCATCCTCTCAGCTCTCGTCATCCCTTTACTCTGAAGACAGTCTTAAGCATCCGCTCTCCCACTCTTTACCCACAGACTCATGGTGGCTAAGGGAGCTCTGCTGGAGTTTGTTTCTGTTTTTACTCTATGTATAGGTAATGTGAGGTGTTCTCTGTGTCCTAGTAATGATGAATGTATGGGTCCTATGGAGTTTTATTTGTCCTCTCAATAGATTTTATGGCTTTGGGAACAGGGGAAGATTCAGATGTAGGTAACTGTCATTGTTCTTCAAATCCAGTCATGGCCTCCTCTTTATTTATTATTATTTTTTAATGAAAAAAATTAAAAAAAAATTTATTATCTCTAACAGAGAAGGCTGCTGCTGCTGCTGCTAAGTTGCTTCAGTCATGTCCGACTCCGTGCGACCCCAGAGATGGCAGCCCACCAGGCTTCCCCATCCCTGGGATTCTCCAGGCAAGAACACTGGAGTGGGTTGCCATTTCCTTCTCCAATGCATGAAAGTGAAAAGTGAAAGTGAAGTCACTCAGTCGTGTCCGACTCTAGCAACCCCATGGACTGCAGCCCAACAGGCTCCTCCGTCCATGGGATTTTCCAGGCAAAAGTACTGGAGTGGGATGCCATTGCCTTCTCCAACAGAGAAGGCTATCTACCTTTTAAAACCCTCTAATCAGAATGCAGTGGGTAGGACTTATAACCATATAAGAGAGATAAGAGGCATGTGGTAGTGATTCAGCTTCATCTACTCTCTGTTGTCTTTTCTGTCTAGCTTGTTGTTTATATTCTTCACAAGCTGGTTTACTGGTATCTTGCAAATGGCACTGCTGATGAATTTTAAGAGCCCAGATAAAGTCTAGGTTACTGTCATATTCTCTGATGATCACAAAGGTATCTGATAACTTTTGGTTTTGGGTAAAAGCAGCAGTGGAGGTGCTAGAACCTCCACATCCCTCATTGTTCTCTTAGGGACTCTTCTTTTTTGAGATCCTTAATTTTGCCCTAACTGCTTGGACACTTGAGATAATAAGTTCCTTTTCCCCTTTAATCTTCAGTGTGTTTTGACCTCTTTTATCCTGACTTACAAACTTTTGATTTTACTTTTTATTTGACCTTTAGTAACAGATTTACCTTGACTTGCAAACAGAAAGGGGAGAAGAGAGGAAAGATCAAGGAATAAGGGACAGGGGAAGTGTGGCCATATGGGGCAAATTATAAGCTATTTCATAGCTGGGAGAACAGCAAAGCAAGATCCATGGCTGTTCATCTGGCTTTCAGCTTGACCCAGGAATGTTTAGTAAGTTGAATGGTTCTATAGATATGGGTCTGCTCCAGGCTGAGTCCAACTGAAGACTGAGGATTCAGGGTTTTCAGTCCTGTACCCTGGACTCCCTGCGCTAGAGAACTGAAACCCTTACAACTAGCATGGAGCATCTACATGGCTACTCAGGTTGGAAAGGCCTCGTTCCCCAACAGTCCTATCTGCGTCTTCCTCCTTAATAATCGCCTACGGCCAGCCTGTTCTGCAAGTGTAAGAAAAACTGGATTCTTGTTTTGCCCTAGCACTCATCCTGGATTCATTCTTGACCTAAAAACAAGAACTGAATGACTCTCCAGTGACTCTTTTCTGATCTTAAACTCCTACTTTGAATTACTAAACTTTCTGAATAGTTATAAAATGTTGTTTATACCAGACTCTCATCACTCACTCTCATCAGTTCATAGACCTCACCCTCTAGTACTAAACCAAAATCAGTTTTAGTGGGCTTTGACACAGAATAACTTACAGTGCCAAAGATGGATTAGATGTGTTGGCTCCACATGGCAACAATGTTTAAAAAAAAACATTGATTTCTATTTGGTTTCCAAGATTAAACCATTTAAGAATTATCAAAGCATGGGATTTCAATAACTCCACCTCTTCCCCAGGGATACAGTTATGTTTATTGATTGTAAGGGAAGCAACAAACAGAAGATCCATTTCCAAAACGGCCACAATTCTTGGCCTCTGGTGCAGTAGAAGCTATGAAATCTCCTGCATGTGGGAAGATGGGGCATCCAGACGTCTGGACACTTTATCTCTTGGCTATACCACTCAGGAAAATTCTTTATCTTATTCACTAATATAGGTTATTATTAGGAAGTAACTGACTAAACAGTCTATGATGAAGATATCAGAAGATCTCAGGTTCAGAATTATTTCACATGGTCTCAGAAGAAGGAACTAAGGAATCCCTCTGGTAGAATTAAGAACTGGGTATCTGAAACCTTATGGAAAAAGCACCTCCCACAGAACCTGGAATAAGTATGAGCTTTGTTACAGAAATTGATGCTTCATGGCTACCCATGCCAAGAACAGTCTATTTATAATAGAACAAAATACTCTTTAGAGAACTAAGGACCTGAAATCAACTGAGTCACAAACTCCTACCAAGATACCTAAGCTTTATTCTCTTTTCAAAGGCTATGAGCAAAAGAAATAAGCTCAGAATTCTCCACTGCTCCTTATGCTAGTGTGTTTCCAATTGTTGAGGCAATTCAATAGAATTAGAAATTTGCCAGCACTTCAGAGGATGTGGGATTTGAAAGCCTGTCATTTTCCCACAGTCTCTACTGTTCAAGGCATAATGGAGTCTTGGGTACCATGTTTTCATGTCTGATAAACAGCGGAAACTGAGAACACCCCACACAAGTACTGGCTTCTTGCCTACTCCCACTGGAGAGAACCATTCTCCAACAACTGAAATGCTGATAGATTCATTAAATGAATGCACACATCTGTTATTTTCATGTTGAACATCCACAGAAAAGAGCTATGAGAGAATATGTTATAGGAAGATAATCCTTTGGAGGCCTCTCTCAATTTAAGCTGTCCCTGGAACATTAGTTTATCCTATGTAATCTAAAACTTGCCCAAAGTCAGATTATCTGAAGGCAAAAATAAAAGGGCAGGAAAAATAAATGTCAGAATCTCACTTTCCTACAATAGTATGAGTTTATGCTTCTTAAGCCTAAGTGGCTAATGTGTTTTTGATCTCTCTTTTATGCAACATGCCTAGGCTCATTGCACCTCACCTGACATGAACTGAGCACCTGAAGCATGTCTGATAGAAGCTGTGGTTTTTCTATGTCATGACTTCTAATAATCCTCTTTGTTAACTTCCAGTTAAATTGTGTGCATGATATTACTTCATCTCAAACCCTCCAGCACGTTGAAGGTGGTAAGGTGGTATTCTCATGTCTTAATTGGCAGGCAGGATTGTTCTACAGCCTCTCTGGTTCCACTGCTGACAGACAAAAAGTCAGCATTTACACAGGGTATTACGTCTGCAAAGGGATCCTGGAGTACACATTTTCTCTCTACCTTCCAATAAACCTGAGAGATAGACAGTTGTTTTCATTCTCCTCTTAAAGATGAGGAAATTTGAAGTTAAGTAACTTGCCCAAGGTCACAGACACAACTTCAAATTCCTGGCCCTTTGTTTTTCTTCTAGACCAGGAACCTCCCTTGATTACATCATCTCTTATTCCATTATGCACCAAAATTGGAGATCAAAGCATCAATAACAGTTGATGAACTCATTATTCAATAGAGATTCTTAAATGGAAGAGGTCACAGGATGACACTGTGACTTTGTCCTTAAAGTTCTGAGTTGCCGTTTTCTTGGGAAAGAAGGAGAAAAAATAAGAAGTCGAGGGCTGACTGTGCAAATAGAAACCCATCAATTCTTTAAAGCTGATTATTATAGCTTAAGTAATTTCTCTGCCCAAAGATCTTAATAGACATTTATCCAAAGAATACAGATGACACATGAAAAGATGCTCAACATCACTAATAATTAGAGAAATGCAAATCAACCCTGCAATGAGGTACAATCTCACAGCTGTCAGAATGGTCATCACTAAAAAAAGTCTACAAATAACAAATGCTGGGGAGGGTATGGAGAAAGAGGAACCCTCCTACACTGCTGGTGGGAATGTAAATTGGTACAACTACTATGGAGACCATTATGGAGGTCACTTAGAAAACTAAAAAAAAAGAACTACCATAATGTCTAGCAATCCCACTACTGGGCATATACACAGATAAAATTATTAAATTTTTAATTAATGTATCTTTTTTAAGATACATGTACCCTATGTTCATAGCAGCACTATTCACAATAGCCAAGACATGGAAACAAAGTAAATGTCCACTGACAGATGAATAAAGATGTGGCACACATATACAATGGAATACTGTTCAGCCATAAAAAGAACGAAATAATGCCATTTGTAGAAACATGGAGAGATTTTCATACTAAGTGAAGTCAGAAAGAGAAAGACAAATACCATATGATATCACTTATATGTGGAATCTAAAATATGACACAAATGAAATTATCTATGAAACAGAAACAGAATCACAGATATACAGAACAAACTTGTGGTTGCCAAAGCGGAGGGAGCTGGGAGAAGGAAGGACTGGGAGTTTGGGATTAGCAGATGTAACTAATATACATAGGATGGAAAAACAACAAGGTCCTACTGTGCAGCACAGGAAACTATAGCTGATCTCCTGGGATAAACCATAATGAAAAAGAATACAAAAAATATTGCATATATGGTATAACTGAGTTACTGCAGAAATTAGCACAATACAACACTTCAACCAACCACACTTCAATTTTAAAAATATTATTAATAATCATTTAAAGCAAAAAAAAAGGCAATTTCCTCACCCTTTTGCTCTCACGGGGTTGCTGGAGTGTCAGGTAACTTGGCCACTTGATATCCTTTTCTTATTTTTTAAAAATGGAAAAAAATATTGGTTATATTTCAAGCCACAAAAAAATACCTAACTGACCTTTGGGTAGTCCAAACTTAGCTCATTTTTTTTGAAGATGAAAATCTAGGATTTTCTTTCAACAGTCCTAATTTCAAATTATAATTCAGAGATACTTTGTTTTGACCTTCCTGATCTTCCTTCCAATATGCATTTTCTTCCACTCACTCAACCTGTTTATAATTTTCTTATATTTGACATCTTTTTATGTACTTGTCACATTTGATACTTTAAAAGTAATTCCCTTGTTTTTACCCATACCTAGAGTCTGTAGAGCCAGTATGTCATTAAAGCTTACTGACAACCAAAGGCATACCATTGAGTAGGTTTCTCTAGAGAAAGCATTTACTCTGGCAAGTGAACAAGATGATCTATTTTGGTGTGACAAGAAAATATTAGAACTTCTATTATGATTTAGTTTTATCTCATATATTTTATTTTTACCTATTTTATAATATATATTTGAATATCTATATAATTTACAAGTACATTTAATTTACATTTTTTGAAAGTATATGCTCAAAATATTTTTATTATGGTGTGATGATTTTAAAAATTTTGAAATCATACCCATAGAGAATCAGTAGGTACAAATATTACTAGCTATTACTTACTAACTGCTATGTTCCAGGCATTGTTCAATTCCTTTATTCATCTTAATTCACTTAATCCCCCTAACAACTCTATGAAGTAGGTGCCATAATAACTATACCATTTTATTCCCATGCTGCAAGTGAGATCATTCAGACATTGAAAAGTTGGATAATTTATCTAGAGAGACAGAGCTTCTAAGTGGCAGGATTTTAAATTAGGCTAGTGGACTCCAAACTCTGTCCTCTTAACTACTCTTGTTCACTAGCAATTACTGAACAGAGTGCCAGGTAGGACTGGGCTTAGTGGAATCTACGGGAGCTCATTCTCCTCACTCCTTTGATGAGAGACATTTTCCATTCTCTTTGGAAACTCTCATCTTGAACTTCATCTGTATACCAGATGTTGGCCACAAGATAATTTAGACATGGTCTCTGCCCTCAAGAAGCTACAGTCAATGCAGAAGATAAGACAGTTGTATAAATAGCTATAATATAAGTGGAAAGTGAGAAGGACAAAAAATTAAAGCTACAGAAATTTTGGAGAGTCATTACTTCCAGAGTGAGGAATTGGGAAAAACTTCATGGAATAAAGTACATTTGAGCTGTGGCTTATTCCCTCAAATCACTATATAACTGATAAGAAATTTCACAGTGAAAGTATCTTTGGAAATATTTGTTTTGGGTCTTGGCCTTGCCCTTTCTCCCTTTCACAGTCCTCTCCATATTTAAAAACAGTAGGCTCCTCTAAAAGTGGTATAATCCTGTAACGCTGAGCCCAAGCTAAGCCTAGTTTCCCTGGCAGGGAGCACGTGAATGCAGGGGAGGCATCTTATCAGTGGGGTGATAGGGATGGTGGCGGACACTTAGGCACTGATAGTTTGGTTTTGGTGCCAGGGCCCAGATTTCACAGCTCAGTGTGCTCAGGCAACCACCACTCCTACCTGTTCTGAGGCCTAATGGGTACAAAGCATTATAAGAGACTATAGTTTTGAATTCAGTTTATAACTTAGAATTGAGGAAGTTGTATTTCAACTAGCCCCAAATAGCCTTCATTATAGAAAATGGTTCATGATAGCAAAAGAATTCTCCATAATTATCAGTAGAAAACTGTATCCTACTCCCACACAGAACTCTGTAGCAGGATTAATCAGAACTTAATAAGGCAAATAAATAGTCAAGAGATGGTTTTATGAGTATGCACCATGAGGTGAGCTTTTTTAAGACTGCGAGCTGACACCTTTTGAGGTAGTTTTAATTAGGATTTTGACAGAAGCACATTATTGTCACATTCGGTAAATATTAGTGAGATTCAGTCTCTTCCACATATCCAGTTTAGGAATGCAGTCATTAAGCCCCCACACAGTGATTCAATTCATGAAATACAGAGAAGAAATTGTTTAACTAAGAGATTTGGAAGTTGTCTTAAAGACTGCTGAGAAAGTCAAAGTGTTAGTCACTCAGTTGTGTCTGACTCTGCGACCCCATGGACTATAGCCCACGAGGCTCCTCTCTCCATGGAATTCTCCAGGCAAGAATACTGAAATGGGTAGCCATTTCCTTCTCAAGACTGCTAACCCATGGCAAAACTGGTTGATACATGGGATGAAAGTCAATCCCATGACTTGATAATTTTTGTACTTTCTCTCCATTTTCATTATAAAAGATTTTTACTTTGAATAAGCTCAGAGTAGCATTTTCCAAGATAAGAAAATCAACAGTATTAATATATGTGTGATCCTGAAGCATTGTAGCCAGAAGAGCATAAATAATCTTATGGGTAAGGGGGGTATGGAATTTCATGAGTGATTATGTTGAAAAACATGCCTGTAGGCTTAAGTACTTAATACAACTTACAATCTCTAAAGGAAAATATGGATTGTAAGAGAGGAAAAGTTCTGACTTATTTCTTAGATCTGCACTGATTTATGCCAAACATAAAGCCCTGGACTCATCTTTGCGCCTCAGATTTTCCCTGAATGAGAATGCTACCATGAATGCATCATAGGCCTTATTAATCATTTTTATAAGTTCTTCTGTAATTTAAAAATTCTGAGAAAGTTTAACTTCAAAGAATATCAAAGCTTTTAAAAAGGCTTAAAGCAGAACTGATTCAAGCAGTCCAAGACACTGACAGATGCTTCTGAAGAGTCTGCAGACATGCAGAGACTTGAATTTCCCTTTGAAGCTTGTTTCATCTTTTAATAAGTTTTTCTTACAGTTCAACTATTCCTTCTTGCTTTATATTTTCTCTGGTTCCTTGAACTCTATCCATTCTCTAAATAGAAAACAATGTTATCCTACCCCTTGCAACATAAGAATTCCTGTATTATTAAAACACAAGTCTTTATATCCTTGAAGATACTCACAGATTGAGCAAGCAGCTAGTATTTATTGAGAACTTACTGTAGTCTAAATATGATGCTTATGAAAGGGGTATAAGAAGCAAGCAGAGTTCCAGACAGTACCTCTGAGAGACTTATTGCACTCTAAATGAAAAACTTATTGAATGTGAGCTGAGTTTTAAGACCAATTCCAATCCTTTAAAGCTAGATTTCCCTAGTTGTGCCCTCTATGCTTGATTAGCTCCAATAACAGGGACCTCAATATCTCCTTACAAACTGCCCCTTCCAATATCTGACATCACTTAGTTGCTAGAGAAAACAAACCTCCATATAAACTGAGCTACAAAACAGGAATGAGTCAAGTACTGTAAGTGCTGAATCAGCTGAAAAAGACAAGTTTTGTATGAGGTCAGACGAGAGGAATCACTGATGGTTACTGTGGTCAGAAAAAGATGATGATTTAGGGCAAAATAACCAGTATCTTTCGGTTTTCTCCAAAGTACAACACAAATGTGCATCTTTATTATTACTGGTATCATATGCAAATTCCAGTAATAATTAATATTTATTGAGTGCTTGTTGTTCAGTTGCTAAGTCGTGTCTGAATCTTTGCGACACCATGGACTGCAGCAGGCCAGGCTTCCCTGTCCTTCCCTGTCTCCCAGAATTTGCTTAAACTCATGTCCATTGAGTCAGTGATGCCATTCAACATCTCATCCTCTGTCTCCTCCTCCCCTCAATCTTTCCTAAGAACTAATCAATATGTTAAACTGCCCCTCAAATGACACTGTATATAAATTTTAATATAGGCTTTTTTTCTTTTTACTGAAAGTAGGAATGAAAATTAAGAACAACCAAGATAAAGGGAAGAACTTTTAATGATTTCCAGACCTTTTCTAGCCCTAGAAATTTTAGATGAACATTTTGGCATTCCAGAACAATGCTGGAGGGTAGATATTATTTTCCCTAACTTGAAGAAACTGAGGCTCAGAAAAATTGAGTGACTTGCTAAGGTTTCAAGGCTAATAAAGTGGTAGAATGAAATTAAAACTCAAGTCTATCTGATTCCAAAAACTGCTTTTTCCATTATATTTTAGCGTCAACCCCAGAGTGTTCGCCATCTAATTCTTATCTCCAGATTTCTTTTCTTCTACCCACTGAGCTGAATATAACTCTAAGTACTAACCATATGGGTAAAATTCCATTAGTGATAGAAAACCAAATTATGTTAGCAGGAATTTGAATATTACTGAACTGTTAAGTGGTGTCTGAGTATCTTTTGTTATAAGGAGATTTTGGACTTAATGGCTTCTTTGTTTGCAACAAAATGTAACACATCTACATCTCAAGAGCTGAAATGCATACTAAATAAACTTCCACGGGGTAAGACGGCATAAAATTTGAATAAAGACTAAGAAAAAGGAAAAAAAAGAAAACCACTAACTTTGGAATTTCTTGCAGGTATTCTGCAAAGGCTCACTGACCTTGGAACATCTGGATGTCTCTTATTGCCCCCAACTATCAGATATAATTATTAAAGCATTGGCCATTTATTGTATTAATCTCACATCTCTCAGTGTTGCTGGCTGTCCAAAGGTATGTGCAGGAGTTAGAGCTCAGACATGTCAGATTGAAGTACTGCCAAAGAACACAGGCAGGGTAGCAATTAGGTGTTGGACTCATAATAGAACTTTTCTTTGCCATATCTGAGGTATTCATCAAGAGTTCTCCTTCCCCAAACTGTAAGTAGCTTTATGATTTCATTTGTGTAAAAGTAGTACCTGGAAAAAGTTAAAGACAATTCTCATACAAATATAAAAATGTGTCAAATATTTATTTAATTCACTAATGAGAGAACCAGCAAAATGATAAGGTCAGTTCACTCAGCATTTGATCAAACTGAGCATTTACAGGAACTGAAGAAAGAATGTTGGAACATGATTGTTAGGTTAAATCCCAAATCGGTTAAAGTCCTACAAGGTAACAAATCAATAACCTTGGAGCTATAGTTTCTACCAGAAATAATCTGCATCTCTCTTAGACAAAAATACAACAGGGAGAATTTGAGCCCTAATCGATAATAAATAGTATGTCCAAAAAGCGGCATAATTCCTTGTATAATTTCTCAGTTGGACCTGTTAAAATAATGTTCCAGTAAACGTGAAAGGGTAGGCAACCGTCTTTTGTCTTATTTTTCAAGTGTTTGACAATTTTTCTTGACGTCTGTTTTTGAAAGGAATATATACTCATTACAAAATCTTTGTACTGCATATATTAAAAGTATGAAAGTAAAAATTCAAAGTCATACCACCATCCAGGACGTAGAATTCTTTTCTATGTACAGAGATTATAGTTAAAGAAGGTTTGTCTTGCTTTTTAAAGAATAGAATCATACTTTCTAAAATGCACTGTAACCTACTTTCTTTTCTCTTAATATACTACAGATAATATCACCAGGTCAAGAAATAGAGGTCTCTGGTTCTGGGTTAATTTGGCATATTAAATATACCCTGATAATTTTGTTCCCTCTTGAAACGCTACCAAAACTGCAGAAGAAGGATAAGGGCCCACAATGATAGGGAAAACAGTAGGAGACAAAAGCAACAAAATTTTGGAAACCTGAAAATAGATGAATTAATTTAGCATACCAGAGACAACTTTGAATCCTAAACCAATAGTAGAGAAAGCTGGGGAAAGAATGGATTTACACCATAACCTTCAACTTGGCAATACTGTATACTTCTGTAACTGGGTTAAGAGGATGGCTAAAGTAAGGAAGACTGGGTTAAAAGTTCTTGAGAAGTAGGTACATCAATAGATCTCCTTCCCTATTCTATGCTTTCAGGCAACTACCCCTCGTCATCCTCACCAGATTTGAGATATATTTCCTAGAGCCAGATTTCTCAACCGTGGCATTACTGACATTTGGACAAGATCATTCTTTACAGTGGGGGATTGTTTTGTGCACTGTGGGATGTTTAACTACATCCTTGCTCTCTATCCAGTACGTGTCAGTAGCACCTAGCCCCTGCCCCCCATACCTCCAGTCATGACAATAATAAATGTCTCCAGATATTGTTGAATGTTCTCTGATGGAGGAGGGGAGTAAAATCTCTCTACTATCCACTCTACAGATAATAAAACAGAAGGTGGCCAGGCTGGAAGACATCATGTAAAACTGAGAGCTTGGATACAAAAGTAAAAATGGGAATTAAGTGACTAAATGCTTAATGCAGAGATACTCAGCACTTTTCCAACACAGCATCCAGAATTTGGCTGCCAGATCTTTCCCTCCAGGCAGGAGGCTGGAATTCTTTTTTCTGGGGACTCTGACTAGTCCAAGATGAAAACTGAAAAATACTGACATTTGTGGATTTTCCAACAAATAACTCATTTAGCCCACTGAAGCTGAAAGAAGAGAAGGCCCATATTATGCACTCAGACCTTCCATTCAGCTTTTGTTGTTGTTTTTGTTTAGTCGCTAAGTCATGTCCAACTCTTTTATGACACCATTATTTGTAGCCCACCAGGCTCCTCTATTCATGGTATTTCCCAGGCAAAAACACTGGAGTGGGTTGCCATTTCCTTTTCCAGGGGATCTTCCTGACCCAGCGATCAAACCTGCATCTTCTGCATTGCAGGTGGATTCTTTACTGCTGAGCCTCTAGGGAAGTCCAATCAGTTTTTAGCTTTTCACTATTAATCACCAGCAGACAGTCAAGGACATGAGGCCACACTTAGGAGAAAAGCCTCTAAAGGAGAAGATAAAGACCAAACCAAATTAACAGAAAAACCTCAGAGGAAGTAAACTACCCAAAGGGAAGAAAACTAAAATATCTCTTAAAAAATCCTCAGAAATTGTGAAGTTACTAACAATTTTGTCCTCTTCTGTTGCACACATTAAAGTATCACCTGAACTTTCAAGACTCCTTGCATTCTAACTGGTCTAAAAATTCAGCTTCTCAGTTGTTCAGTCTGGGTAGTGAGTAGGTTAAGAGAGTGATGCTAGAACCTCCTGATTTCTCTATCATTAACCATCCCACAATAAGGAGGAGGCAGTGGTGGGAAAGCTATGGTCAATCATGACAAAATTGATCTAGAAAGTTTACAATAAAATTCTTCTTTGTTCAACAGCCTTTAGAACTAGGGAAACCAGATGTCTTTCTGGTCAGCATCATCTGGTTCTAGAAGTAAGCTGGGGCAAGGTATCAGGACAGCAGTGACCATGAACCCTCTGCAGCTTGGGCAGTCACAGCTCGTGGGGTCCTTGCTTTCACTGCACATGGACACACAGACACATGGGTAACACATGGCTCACTGGGAACTGCCCTGGCTCTAAAGAAAGCACAGATGTTGACTGGGTTTTTAAGAGGCTCCACTAATAAGGGAGGGAAATAGGAGAATGAGAAAAGGAAAGACTCTAAAGAGAACAAGAACTGCGGCAGAGGATTTGTGTTTGTTTGTTTTGTTTTTGTAAGGAAAAACCGACAGAGTTCCTTCAACAAAATGTGCAGTGGACGTTGTCTTACAGCCTAGAAACTAAGGAGGATAACACAAATAACATTTTATAAAATGCATCACTCTACACTGAAGATCTAGACTGAGAAAAAGGAAGGAGAGTAGATTATTTCAGAATCTCAATGTAAAGGAAAAGCATTGAGCTTTACCATCTCTGCAGGTGAAATGAATATTCTGATTCAGAAGATGTAATGACCATAATATGAACACTCCCCACAGCCTCAGAAATCATAAGGCTGTGGTCCTGTCTAATATATTTCAGTTCCATTGTTTCTAATGAGCCATAATACACTTCAGTGTCTGGCTTATCATTCTAGGCTACATTTCCCAAAAGTCCATGAGTTAATCTTGAATGGGCATCTTATACGCCTCCTGGAAGGTCCCTATAACCAGCTCACCTCCAAGGTTAGTGAGTAATACTATGACCTCATCCTACCCAGCACTAATATGGGAATAACATAATCTCTGCTCAGTAGGACTGAGATCAAGACCTTGTATCTGGGAGTTAAGAATGTGGCCAGTCACCTCGACCTCCAGTTTCCAGCTCCCATAAGTTCCAAAAACATCACCTCAGTCACTGAACACTTGGGATTCTGATCTACAGGAAATGTTGGGCTCCTTTTCAGTTCCTCCAGTAACAAAAAAACCTAGTACTCTGAGCTCTACCTCTCTGGTATTTTTCTATCATCTCATTGTCTTTCCTTTTCCTACAGTTCATTAGGGGCAGGCTACCTCCTGCTCCCAATGATATCAGATCCTCAGAGACCCATAGAGTGTGGCAGGAATGTCTGAAGGCATTTATGTGAGAATCAGTTGCAATGTTAAACCTTGGTCCTGAGCATGTTCTGGAAACAGGGCATACTTAGACAATGACATCTATCTTTCCAAACATAAAAAGTATACATTTCAAATTAAAGGGGTTTTCTGCATAATTCTCTCAATTTTATGTAAAAAACAAGAGCTTAGCCTCATGGCATGTTTTTTTAGAATGTTCAAACACTTAAAGTAAATTAAATCCAGTTGGAAAAAAATTCCTTTGGGGAGAGTAATCTAGTTGATTCTGCAACAAGTCTCAGTTCAGCTATAAATTCAAACACTAGACCTTGAGTAAGTGAAGTAATCTAAGAAGTGGAGTTGAATTACTTCTACAGAACATCTGTGCAAACCCTCAAGATGTTGGAACCGTTAGCAGAAATTCTCAGTGTGAGATTCATGTAGTCTCTGTGGCTTCTGCTCTTCTTTCCTCTGCTGCCTACAAACATCTCTCTCACCTACTAGTCCCTTTCCAGAATCAATTATTCCATATACAAACCATCAGAGATGTCCAGATCCCTTCTTATAGCAAGTTGATTCTGTTTGTAGGTTAATATATATTATATATATATTCATGTAATACATATATTACAGTTTTGTAACATGTGGTGTTATTAAACTTATGCTTCTCAAATTGATGATGCCTTAGAGTGGATTTCAAATTTAAAGCCAAATGCTGTTACAGCAGAATTTCGTAAGTTGCTCATACTGGTGTGACAAATATTACTAGAAAATTTTGATGACGTTTCCCATCCTAAATAGGTAACTCTAAAATAAAAATAACAGCAGGATCACAAATTCTTATAGTGCCACTTGAAAGAGACCTTTTACTGTTCTGGAAACAGACTAAGTCACTGACCTGAGTTATAGGCTCATCACATGGTAAGAGAATATGCAAGGGTTCTGACTATATTTGTTATAGACTGAGTATTTATGTCATTCCAAAATTCACATGTTGAAACCCTCATCCCTGGCGCGAAAGTATTAGGAGGTAAGGCGCTGGGGAGGTAATTAGGTTTAGATTGAAGTCACGAGGGTAGCACCCCCATGATGGAATTAGTGTCCTTGAAGAATAGAAAGAAACTAGAGCTCCCTTCGGGCTTACCTGGTGGTTCAGATGATAAAGAATCTGTCTGCAATGTAGGAGACCCAGGTTTAACCCCTGGGTTGGGAAAATCCCCTGGAAAAGGAAATGGCAACCCACTCCAGTATTCCACCATGTACAGTTACAGCAAGAAGGTAGCCATCTACAAATCAGGAGGAGGACCCTTACCAGACACTGAACCTGTGGGCAACTTGATCTTGGACTTAGCTTCTAGAACTCTGAGAAATAAATATATGCTAGTTAAACCAACTAGTCTGTAGTATTTTGTTAAAACAGCCCAAACTGACCAAAATACTATTCTTCCTTGGGATGCAGCTGGTCGAAATAATCAGTAGTTACTTTGGCTCTATGTCCAGATTACTGACTCAGCAATGGAGATGTTATCAGCAAAATGCCATTACCTGCACATTTTGGATGTTTCTGGTTGTATCCTGCTTACTGACCAAATGCTTGAGAACCTTGAAATGGGCTGCCGACAACTCCGGATCCTAAAGATGCAGTACTGCAGACTTATTTCCAAGTAAGTATGTACCTGAATATGAAAAGGTTTGTGAACTACTTCTTGAGAAAACAGATTATGTCACCACAGCATTCACAATACAATCCATAGTGGCTTTCAGAGTTAGGAAGTTTTTATTTTTCACCTAACTGAAGCCAATATATTGAGCTCACCTCTAAAATGGTCTTTGTGGTTTTATACTCCTTTTCCAGTAGTCCTTCTACTCTTAGTGCTTCCCTTTCCTTGACTGTGCAGATGCCCAAAGCCCTAACTCTGCTCCTCAAGGAATAATCACTAGCTCTTCCTCTACTTCCTTCTCAAAATAATACCATTCAGTTAATCTCTCCTGTGGGTTAAGAAAATCATCAGACATAGTAATAGCGGTGTTAGTCACTGAGTTGTGTCTGACTCTTTGTGATCCCACAGACTGTAGCCCGCCAGGCTCCTCTGTCCATGGGAATTCTCCAGGAAAGAATACTACTGGAGTGGGTTGCCATTCCCTTCTCTAGAGGATCTTCCCAAATTGAAGCCGGGTCTCCTGCATTGCAGCCAGATTCTTTACCGTTTGAGGTAGCTCACAATTAGGTACAAATGACTAACAGTTATGAGTCCCATCTCCCCCAAAGCTATTTGTTATATATTTGTTATTTTACTAAGATTTAGCGCTAAGAGTCAGACACGACTGAGAGACTTCATTTTCACTTTTCACTTTCATGCATGGGAGAAGGAAATGGCAACCCACTCCAGTGTTCTTGCCTGGAGAATCCCAGGGACGGGGGAGCCTGGTGGGCTGCTGTCTATGGGGTCGCACAGAGTCGGACACGACTGAAGTGACTTAGCAGCAGAGCTCAGAGTCAGGTATTCTGATAACTGCTACAGGCCAAATGCCTATTTCCTCAATTTACAAAATATTTCCAATGAAATAACAGCTGGGTAAACAAGAAATCTATAAAGGTATAAATCTATCAGGTGTTATCCTATGATTTTAGATAGAAAGCCATTTTTTGCTTTGTTGTTAATTTTTTTTTTCTATTGACTGGAAATAAAAACGTGTAAGTATTTTAATGACCTGATGAAGTAACCCGTGGAGTGTTCACATGAGAATTCTTGACCAGTTCCTGAAGGTCAGGTTCTTTTCTGAAAGTTGGAAAAATGAATACTAAGAATTAATATTATCAAGGTACAAAGTACATAATGTGTTCTAAGTATGTAGATTTCACAGAGGAACTTTCTTAGTTAAACAGCCCTGGCAAGAGCTGAACCCATGAGATCTGGTCACTTGATAACTGAGGAAGAAAATGACTTTTGATCTAATGATATGTGTGCTAAAATGAAATGAAAAAACAAAAACAAAGCTATTACTTATAGAATAAGCACTTCCACTGGGCCTAGACTTGCCAGGGGAGAAGGCAGCCAACTGAAAATGGATCAGAAAAAAGAGGACAGGTTGTTGAAAATTGTTGAAGAAGAATAGAGACTCAACCTTTCTTGATAGGTCTGGCGATGACTGACATCAATATTATTAACTCAGAGTATTACACCATGAAATAAGGTCCTAGGAATTTCTGTTAACCTTGTGATATCATAAAACAGCCAAGATATCACCTGTGGGTAAGATGATAGTCAATGGATAATGTATTACACAAAGGAGTTTAGTTTTTAGTCTTTTGATTATATTTTGCCAATCATTATTTTGGGGAGGTAATATTATTAAACTTCTGAAATGTAGGATGTGAAGTAGAATGAATGGAAGACTTAGCTAGGGTCCCTGTGAAACTAAACATGGTTACCCACTCCTCGTGCAAGGTCCATAGATTGAAAAAAAATAAAAAATGCAAGGAAAATAAACAAGTAAGATTTTACTACTAGCTGGGGTTGCCCCTCCCGCCCCCCCCGCCCCCACCCCCCCCAACCAATGCAAAACTCTAGTTAACTAGCTGAATCCATGGAAAATTCCTTTACCCAATCCAGGACCGTTAAAGGCCTGCTTTGTTTTCTACCACCAGGCCTGGCTGTCCCTATCAGCCAGGAGCAGACAGAGACTTGGCCCTCATGCTTAAAGGGGAGCCGGCTTGTCTGCCCATCTTATTGTCTAAAGAGGCCAAACCATTTCAGTTTCCCTTGTAGCTCCACTCCTGCTAAGATCCAGTAAGAAAGCGGTCTAGAATTTTCTGATTCTATCCTTGTCTAGCAATGGAGAGGGCTGTCCCACAGCATGGTGGCTAGGCTAGTAAGGCTCCAGGAGCATCTGTCTTGACATCCAGCTTCCATGAGAGGATGCTACTTGTCAGTCAAGGAGGTCCCAAGATACTTGGGTTTCAAAATTCTGATTAGAGCAGTGGTAAGGTCTGGCCTCATTTTGCTGTTTGGGCTCAGATCTAAAGAGTAGAGCATTTTCTTCTTCACTTAGACCCATGGGATCCTTGGGTGGAGTTGGAAATGCTGCAGAGTATGTGAACCCTTGAAGACACAAGTTCATGATGGTATCTAAAAAAAGCAGTTGTTTGCTCTTGCTCCCTCAACAGTGAGAGCTTTGTTTCGTCTGGGTGAAATGAAACATCTGGAAATTAGGATGGAGGAGATTTTTCTTGGGAAGAGGTTTCATGACTTTGAATCACAAAGCAAAATATTCTCACACATCTGACTCCATTTGAACATAAAAATGTATGAAATCATATAAAATCTAGTTATAGCCCTCAGAAGAAATTGTCCTATATACAAATTCCTCCATACTCAATGGAATCTGAAAATATTTCACCAGCTTTACAAATCAAAGAGGTCTGTCTATTCAGCCTACCCTTTCTGAACCAGGGAAGTAGTAAACTTTTGGTCAATGAGCAAATTATCTAAAGCTCTTTTGCAGGAGAGCTTCCAGCATGAGATATTCTGTCATTCTACAACCTCAGAGCCTGAAGGGATCCCAGGAAATGATTCCAGAGGTCTCATGTGGAGACATAATAAGTGAATGAAAGTCGCTCAGTCGTGTCTGACTCTTTGCAACCTTGTGGACTGTAGCCCACAAGGAGTGGGTTGCCATTCCATTCTCTAGGGGATTTCCTGATCCAGGGATCGAACCCAGGTCTCCTGAATTACAGGCAGATTCATTACTGTCTGAGCCACCAAGGAAGCCCATTAGAGACATAATTCTCCTTTAATTCAAGGAGAAATTCTTAATAACTGAGATAAATATGACAAGAGAATCTAGCTGTCTACATTTGAAGCAGTTGTATCCACCAAGTCTTTCAACTTATAGACCTCTGTGAGGAAAACAAGATAGGCAAAGGAAAAAATGAAAAGCATAATGGGAAAGCCAGAGAAAGACCCAAATGATGGTCTCCAACAATCCAGGAGGGTCTGAGCCACAAAGAAGCAGAAGAGCCGTTAAGTCTGTAACTGGCAAAGAGCAAAAGGATCCTTCTGACATTATTGGGGTCTGGAATCCAAAATTTTAAACATTAGAGAGATGAGCAGAGAAAATCTAGATGGTTGTCAGAGCTTTGAACAGCAGTACAGAGATTCTTTGAAGACCTTATTTAGCAGTTGTTGGCAGCATAAATTACTACCTAAACACTCTAAGAGATCTGCATTGTTAGAAAATCTTAATAAAACTCAGAGTTCTCCTCTCCAGCTCATGGGAATGTCTTTGTGGAAAGGCCTTTGTAATCTGGACCTACTGAATTTTATTACTAATATGAACAAATAATATTACTTAACTATTATTATTTGTCATGTACTGTGCTAAATCCTATTTTATTATCTAATACTCACAAATACTCTATTACCATAAAAATGAATAAGGAAACTATCTTAAACAGGTTAAATAACATGCCTAAAGTCATACAAATAAAAGAGCCATACTTTGTACCTAGGTCTTATCATTGCTATGCTATTCTTTTGTCTTTAGATTAGTGATTTTCAAGCTTTCCTAAAGCCCTAAGATTCAAGAGATTTGATCAGTAAGGGAAGATAAGTACTCTCTGCCTACTTTACTGGCTGATGCATAAATACAAGGCTGATTATAAGCAGTCTTTGATGTAGGCTCCAAATTCTTTCTTTTAGCTTACTCAATTAACTAGAAGGAAATTTGAGGGCAGTTCCCTGATAGCTCAGCTGGTAAAGAATCCGCCTGCAATGTAGGAGACCTGGGTTCAATCCCTGGGTTAGGAAGATCCCCTGGAGAAGGGAAAGGCTACCCACTCAGTATTCTGGCCTGGAGAATTCCATGGACTGTATAGTCTATGGGGTCGCAAAGAGTCGGACATGACTGAGCGACTTTCACTTCATTCAATGTTTATATAGGGATAACCTTTAATCAGAGACTACTTTGTCAACAAATGTCCATCTAGTTAAGGCTATGGTTTTTCCAGTAGTCATGTATGGATGTGAGAGTTGGACTATAAAGAAAGCTGAGTGCCAAAGAATTGATGCTTTTGAACTGTGATGTTGGAGAAGACTCTTGAGAGTCCCTTGGACTGCAAGGAGATCCAATCAGTCCATCCTAAAGGAAATCAGTCCTGGGTGTTCATTGGAAGGACTGATGTTGAGGCTGAAACTCCAATATTTTGGCCACCTGATGCGAAGAGCTGACTTATTCGAAAAGACCCTGATGCTGGGAAAGATTGAAGGCAGGAGGAAAAGGGGATGACAGAGGATGAGATGGTTAGATGGCATCACCAACTCAATGAACATGAGTTTGGGTAAACTCCGGGAGTTGGTGATGGACAGGGAGGCCTGGCGTGCTGTGGTTCATGGGGTCGCAAAGAGCCAGACACTATTGCGACCGAACTGAACTGAACTTTTAATCCCTTTTAATTTATGAAAAACAAAAGTCATTTACAACCTAAACCCTCTAATGTAATACAACTGTTTGTGGCATTTCATGTTTGAAAATCTTTGTTCTATTCTGATCCAAAGAAACCTCTCTCACCAGGTTAAATGTGTAATGACTAACCATTGTAGTAGACTGCTTCAGTTTTCAAATCATTTCTTACCAGGTCTTGGTATTGCTCAGGCCAAGCCTGAGTAGAAGGTACTCAAAGGATTCCATATGCACATGAAAGAACTTAGAACACACAGTGATTCCTAAGTAGACATTTTCTTTTCAATATTTCCCAGCTCCCATATAGATTAGAGCATCAAGCTATTAAAAAGAAAGAGGGGGTGTTTGAGACAATCAGGCAGACAAACATGTTTCTAGCAGGAGCATTCAGTTTCTACATTTTCAAGTTTTCTGATACTTTTCAAAAGTTCTTATGTGCAAATACACAGCTACACAGAATGTTGTGAAAAGTAACTCTGAAACTCACTGGCAGTGAGTTTGAAATGGACCATGCTGGTCCGTTCTCTTGGTTAGGTCCTGTGTCTTAGGAGTCAGTCAATGCAAGGATGACCAAAGTCCTAGTAAGGTGGTGAGGGCAGCTAGTTTATGGCCTAAAGATTTTCTAAAGGGGGGAGAGGAAGCAGACTAGGAACTAGTCTACACTAGTATTCCAACTCTAAAACTAATGCCAAATTTGCCCTAAACAGATTCAGATTTTTCAGTTTTCCCCAGGACCATGCTTGCTGGTAAAATATGTAGGACTAAGTTATCCCTAGAGACATTCTAGACTTGAGGAAGCCTTAACCTCCTGGCATTTGTGATTGGGGGAAGAGGGTCTCAGATCTGATCCTTTGTTCCTCTCTTGTCTGGATCACCTTCAATGGCCAGGAGGCCCTCTGATGTTTAGTTTCAGTGAAGCTGACTGTGGGTAAAAGGCAGAGCAGTGCTTATCACTAACAGCTAAAGTAGAGGTAGTATGGAATTGCAGAAGTACTGTGTACTTCATCCATGGCCAGGGATCAATCTGCAGCTTTTTCTTTTTTAATATGCAGTTCATTTTTATTCTGTCACATGATATTGCACTTAATGAGTAGTTTTCCTATTCATTCCCTATTTTTCTTGTCTATATTGAGTCAAAATCCCCAACTTTCTTTTTCTTGTTACTTTTTCAAACTCCCATTACTTGCTAACTTTTTATATCACATTACCTACCATCTATCTTCCTGGGTCTTATAAGTCATTTGAGAAACTCTATTACCCAGTATTTATGTATCCTCAAACTTAATACTGGAGAAGGGAATGGCAAGCCACTCCAGTATTCTTTCCTGGAAAATTCCACAGACAGAGGAGCCTGGCAGGCTCTAGTCCACATGACTTAGCGACTGAACAAACTTAGCATTAAGAGTACTTATCCTCTTACCAGTTAACTAGAGTTCTCAAAAACTCTTGCTCTTCTGAGGCCAAAGGTTGTACATAATTTGCTCAACTATTTACAAATCTTTTACTCCCAAACATGTCCTTTTCCTGTAGGTCAAGACCTTGTTGCATAAACTCAGTAGTATTGTTATCATCAGTGGCATTAAATCATTATCAATAACTGTGAAATATAGTATGTGTGTCCAGCGCTCTGCTGTTAGGATGTTGGAAACAGCAACCTAAACCAAACCAAACTAGACCAAAAACCAGCAGAAGATAAGACAGCTAAAGAGCTCCTCAGTAAACTACTAAAGTCTCTTTGATTTTGCTATTACTGCTGTATTTCAGGAGATACCAAGAAATGTGATATGCCCTTAAATACCTTCTTAAAGGAAAGAAAAATAACAAAGTCTAAAATTATAAACAGTTGATACCATGAAACTATGTACTGGAAAGAAACTAATTCTATGGTCAACTTCCTAGGAAAGTTTAGAGGAGGTAACATTGGGTTGGAGTCTTAAAAGACAGGCAAAGTTTAGACAGGCAGAGACAGGCTGAAGGGTAAGTAACAACAGATCTCTGTTGCCCAGGATAGTGCTTTAACCTTTTAACCATGCTTCTGAGTCCCCCAGCATTTGGTATTATATTGTGGCAGGTTTTTGAGGTTAAAAAAAAAAAATCTCACAGGAAACACTTTAAAAAACATGGCAATCTTGTCAACTACATAGAATTGAAAAGGGAGAAAAATCTTCAGAAGAAAATAGAGAAAGCTAAAGATATCTATTATTTTTGCATGATACTATTCTACGTAGAAGACATAAAGATTATATAAGTAATTTAAAACATAGAATCACACTTCTTCAAAAAGATTGAAAAATTAGCAGAATGCTTTTTTTTTCAATCTTTATATTGAAAATTTATATTCAAAAATTTTCAATCTTTATATTGATTTTGGACTTTATAAATTTATAAATTTTCAAACTTTATATTGATATTGGACTATAGACTTATCTTCAAATTTGAGAATAAATATTTCTCTGAAGAGAAGACATCTCTTTGCTAAGTTTTAATGCACAGGGATTTGTGGCTCAGAACTAGAAATTAGTATAACAACTGCTTTTCCTTAAATTGTTCTTTAAACTTTTGTAAGTTTTATGAGTGCAAGTAGAGTAGCCAAAAAGCAATGTGGTAAGAAACAGAACTGGCAATGCTTTGGCTGTCTCTCTGCTGAGTTTGCTTACAATTATTTTAAACTACCTAAGATTTGACTGAAGTGAAATGGTCTTTTAAACAACTGATGTATCTTAGCTTTTTTGTAAATTTCATAGCCATACCAGAACTCATATGGCCACTGAACACAAACTTAAGTATATGACATCAGCCTCCATATTAATGACTCAGTTTCCAAACTTATGCAATTAATAACTGAATGTAATATACAGTAATAGCAAGCAAAGAATCCCCTACATGGGCAAATGTTGTTACTTATCTCTGTTCCTGCAGAAGCTGCCAGTTACTTATTTCCTTTCTAGTGCTGATCTCACCATTCAAACCAGCTTCCCAGGAAAATCCTTCTGTCCTGGAAATGACATTATTTTCAAGTTAGATATACTTTTTTTCTGATGTTGAAATATTGTGCTTTATAGGACATATATATTTGGTCATTCAGAGGATCAAAATTTATCTTATATATATGTATTTGGTCTTCCTCCATGGTTTCTGGCTCACAGCTCCCAAAATCTTTGGAATTTCCTGAGTGATAAGAGCAATGGAAGAATCTTTTATCATAGTATTTGGTCTCTTACCTTCAGTTTCTGAAACTGATTCAGAGCCACAAGGCGAAATGATGGGTGTCTTGTTATTCATAACAAGTCCCTTTCTACTACAACTGAGTTTATGTTAAGGAGGTGACTTCTGGAAAGCACCTAAGAATGAGGGCTGGTTGCCAAGGGAATCAACCATGAATAGAGGAGTGAAACATTTTCAGGATGATTTCAAAAATCACCCTCTGATTTCTGGGGAGAAGTGAGGGACTGGAGGTTGACTCAGTCACCAACGGCCAGTGATTTAATCAATCATGCCTACATAATGAAGCCTCCATAAAAACCCAAAAGGAACAGGCTGAAGATCTTCAGGTTGCTGAATGCATAGATTTGGGGCGAGTGGTATGCCTGTAGAAAGCAACGATTGGCATCCTTTCCCCATATCTTGCCCCATGCAGCTCTGATACCTGGTTGTTCTTGAGTAATATCCTTTAATGAACCAGTGATTCAGTGAGTAAATGTCTCTGTTTTCTGTGAGCAGCTCTAGGTAGTAGATCAGAAGCCCAGGTAACAACCTGGACTTGAGATTGACATCTGGAAGGTTTTCCGTGGGTCTGAACTCTTAACTTGTAGAATCTAATGCTATACCTGGATATATAGTGTTAGAAATGGGCTGAATTATAGGATGGCCAGCTGGTATCTTAGAACTGTTAAGTGGTGTGGGAAACACCACCACCCCATGTTGGAACTGGGGTCCCAAATGGCTTTCTGATGATTTCTTTGCTTTCTTCTTTCTCAGGAACACATATTTTTAATCATTTTGGTCATGGACACCTTTGAGAAGTCAATGAAAGTCACAAACACTCTCCTCAAAAAAAAAAAGCATAGTAGATACAAAACTGCATGAATTTTCAAGGAATCCCTGGGCCCTCCCTGAAATTCATCCGCATATCCAACAGGGATCTGTGGACTCTAGGTTAGGAGCACCTGCTCTGGTGCACAGCTAACTTTCACGGGTTCCCTAGTTAGGATACTTCCATCAAAGAAACCTGAATAACAAGCTCACTTAGGAGTGCTAGCTGTAGAATGCCCTCAGTGTTTCCAGGCCTAGGCCATGCTATTTCCTTACATATTTCAGTATCTGTTAATCTTTGAACTGACTGAATCAGAGAACTACTGAGCTACTGAAGCTTTGGGATCCTGATTATTAGCACAATTTACCCACACCCTCCCGCTCAGGAAAGCAAAAGAGATGTGAACTCGAGTTGTGACAGTGAGTTCTTTAACTCCAAATGTGGTCGAATTTGAAAATTCTGCACTAGCAATTACTTTTTCAACTAGCTAATGCTCATCACTGTTATTACAGGGAGGCAGCTATAAGAATGTCATCTATAGTTCAGCACCAGGAATATAGCGCTTCTAACCCTCCACTTTGGTTTGGCTATGATTCTGAAGGCAAGTCTCTTAGAGAGAAACAAAACACATCACTTAAAAATTCAGAACTGACTGCAAAAGAGTCAACATACAATAATGAAGAGGAAGCAGTATGACCTTCAACCTCAAGCAAGAACCAGAAATGTAGAATCTGGCAACTTCATTTAATGTAAGTATTTTTTACTAGCTGGATCTGAACAGTGTAAACAAGCTGGAAATCATTTCCAGATTTTTATTCCAGCTATGTGTTTGTAAATACATCTATGAGTTTTTCTAACAATCACGATTAAAAAAAGCCAAATCAAGTACTGCTACTATGTAACTTTTCTACTTTCATTTACCTTAATCAAACCAATTGTTTTGATGAGATTATCAAATTTAGGTTACAGTTGTATACAAAACAATCCTGGCAGATGTGATGTTTTTGACAAGAAATTTAGAAGCTTCTCCTTAGAAAAGAAAGCAGAAGGCTATATAAAATAGTAAGCATTTTGAGTGAGAGCAACGACATTAAGGATCTGTAAGGCTTTATTATAAATGATACAGATATACATTTTAAAAAGAAACAAAGCTTTCTAATAATTTCTAGACACTTAACAAGAGAGATCTAAATGCCAATTAACCCAGGACTCATTTCAACATTTGACTTAACAGTCAGAGGCAAATTAAAAAGAAACAGCCCCTTTTAGTCAAATTTGCACTGTCCCTGCAATGTCTCAGAAAGACCTTTTTTTATTGAAGTATAGCTGATTTACAGTGCTGTGTTAGTTCGGGTGTATAGTACAGTGATTCAGTTATACACACGTACGCACATAAATTATTACAAACCCTTGAGTTCCCTGTGCTTTTCAGAAGATCCTTGTTTGTTATCCATTTTATATATAGCAGTGAGTACATGTTAATCCCAAACTTCTAATTTATCCTTCCTCCCACCACCTTCCTTTTGGTAACCATAAGTTTGCCTTCTATCTGTGGGGCTATTTTTATTTTGTAAATAGGTTTGTTTATATCTTTTTCTTAGATTCCCTATATAAGTGGTATAATATGATATTTGTTTTTGGCTTACTTCACTTACTGTAATAATTTCTAGGTCCATCCTTGTTGCTCCAAATTATTTCATTCTTTTTATGACTGAGTAATATTCTGGTGTGTGTGTGTATATATACGTATCTATATATATTTCACATTTTCTTTATCCATTCATCTGTTGATGGACACTTAAGTTGCTTTCATGTGTCCTGACTATTGTAAATAGTGCTGCAGTAAACACTGGGGTGCAAGTATCTTTTCAAATTATAGTTTTTGAGTGGGAGTGCTAGATCATATGAAAGAAATTGAAGAGCAATATTGCGCAGGAACTTGGAATGTTAGGTCCATGAATCAGGGCAAATTGGAAGTGGTCAAACAGGAGATGGCAAGTGTGAACATTGACATTTTGGGAATTGGTGAATTCAAATGGACTGGAATGGGTGAATTTAACTCAGATGACCATTATATCTACTACTGTGGGCAAGAAGAAATGGAGTAGCCATCATAGTCAACAAAAGACTCCAAAATGCAGTACTTAGATGCAATCTCAAAAACGACAGAATGATCTCTGTTTGTTTCCAAGGCAAACCATTCAATATCACAGGAATCCAAGTCTATGCCCTGACCAGTAATGCTGAAGAAGCTGAAGTTGAATGGTCCTATGAAGACCTACAAGACCTTATAGAACTAACACCCCAAAAAGATGTCCTCTTCATTATAGCAGACTGGAATGCAAAAGTAGGAAGTCAAGCTCTACCTGGAGTAACAGGCAAATTTAGCCTTGGAGTACGGAATGAAGCAGGGCAAAGGCTAATAGTTTTGCCAAGAGATACACTGGTCTTAGCAAACACCCTCTTCCAACAACACAAGAGACGACTCTATACATGGACATCACCAGAATGGTCAATACCGAAATCAGATTGATTATATTCTTTGCAGCCAAATATGGAGAAGCTCTATACAGTCAGCAAAACAAGACTGGGAGCTGACTGTGACTCAGATCATGAACTCCTTATTGCCAAATTCAGACTTAAATTGAAGGAAGTAGGGAAAACCACTAGACCATTCAGATCAGATCAGATCAGTCGCTCAGTCGTGTCAGACTCTTTGCGACCTCATGAATCGCAGCACGCCAGGCCTCCCTGTCCATCACCAACTCCCGGAGTTCACTGAGACTCACGTCCATCAAGTCAGTGATGCCATCCAGCCATCTCATCCTCTGTCGTCCCCTTCTCCTCCTGCCCCCAATCTCTCCCAGCATCAGAGTCTTTTCCAATGAGTCAACTCTTCGCATGAGGTGGCCAAAGTACTGGAGTTTCAGCTTTAGCATCAGTCCTTCCAAAGAAATCCCAGGGCTGATCTCCTTCAGAATGGACTGGTTGGATCTCCTTGCAGTCCAAGGGACTCTCAAGAGTCGTCTCCAACACCACAGTTCAAAAGCATCAATTCTTTGGCGCTCAGCCTTCTTCACAGTCCAACTCTCACATCCATACATGACCACAGGAAAAACCATAGCCTTGACTAGACAAACCTTTGTTGGCAAAGTAATGTCTCTGCTTTTGAACATGCTATCTAGGTTTGTCCTAACTTTCCTTCCAAGGAGTAAGCGTCTTTTAATTTCATGGCTGCAGTCACCATCTGCAGGTATGACCTAATCAAATCCCTTATGATTATACAGTGGAAGTGACAGATTCAAGGGATTAGATCTGATAGAGTGCCTGAAGAACTACAGATGGAGGTTTCGTGACATTGTACAGGAGGAAGTGATCAAGACAGTCCCCAAGAAAAAGAAAGGCAAAATGGTTGTCTGAGGAGGCCTTACAAATAGCTGAGAAAAGAAGAGAAACTAAAGACAAAGGAGAAAAGGAAAGATATACCCATTTGAATGCAGAGTTCCAAAGACTAGCAAGGAGAGATAAGAAAGCCTTCCTCTGGGATCAATGCAAAGAAATAGAGGAAAACAACAGAATGGCAAACACTAGAGATCTCTTCAAGAAAATTCGAGATACTAAGGGAACATTTCATGCAAAGATGGGCTCAATAAAGGACAGAAATGGCATGGACCTAACAGAAGCAGAAAATATTAAGAGGTGGCAAGAATACAAAGAAGAACTATACAAAAAAGATCTTCATGACCCAAATAACCACTATAGTGTGATCATTCACCTAGGGCCAGACATCCTGGAAAGAGAAGTCAAGTGGGCCTTAGGAAGCATCACTACAAACAAAGCTAGTGGAGGTGATGGAATTCCAGTTGAGCTATTTTAAATCCTAAAAGATGATGCCCTGAAAGTGCTGCACTCAATATGCCAGCAAATTTGGAAAACTCAGCAGTGGCCACAGGACTGGAAACGTCAGTTTTCATTCCAATCCCAAAGAAAGGCAATGTCAAAGTATGTTCAAACTACTGCACAATTGCACTCATCTCACAAGCTAGCAAAGTAATGATCAAAATTCCCCAAGCCAGACTTCAACAGCATATGAACTGTGAAATTCCAGATGTTCAAGCTGGATTTAGCAAAGGCAGAGGAAACAGAGATCAAATTGCCAACATCTGTTGGATCATCGAGAAAGCAAGAGAGTTCCAGAAAAACATCTACTTTTGCTTTATTGACTATGCCAAAGCCTTTGATTGTGTAGATCACAACACATTGGAAAGTGCTTAAAGATATGGGAATACCAGACCACCTGACCTCCCTTCTGAGAAATCTGTATGCAGGTCAAGAAGCAACAGTTAGAACTGGACATGGAACAACAGACTGGTTCCAAATTGGGAAAGGAGTACATCAAGGCTGTATACTGTCACCCGGCTTATTGAACTTCTATGCAGAGTACATCATGCGAAATGCTGGGCTGGATGAAGCACAAGCTGGAATCAAGGTGCTGGGAGAAATATCAATAACCTCAGATATGCAGATGACACCACCCTTATGGCAGAAAGTGAAGAAGAACTGAAGAGCCTCTAGATGAAAGTGAAAGAGACTTAAAGCTCAACATTCAGAAAGCTAAGATCATGGCATCTGGTCGCATCATCACTTCATGGCAAATAGATGTGCCAACAGTGGAAACAGTGACTTTATTTTGGGGGGCTCCAAAATCACTGCAGATGGTGACTATAGCCATGAAATTAAAAGATGCCTGATCCTTGGAAGAAAAGCTATGACCAACCTAGACAGCATATTAAAAAGCAGAGACTTTACTTTACCAACAAAGGCCATCTAATCAAAGATACGGTTTTTCCAATAGTCATGTATGGATTTGAGATTGGACTATAAAGAAAGCTGAGCACCAACTGTGGTGTTGGAGAAGACTCTTGAGAGTCCCTTAGATAGCAAGGAGATCCAACAAGTCAATCGTAAAGGAAATCAGTCCTGAATATTCATCAGAAGGACTGAAGCTGAAGCTGAAACATCAATACTTGGGCCAGGTGATGTGAAGAAAAGACTCATTGGAAAAGACCCTGATGCTGGGAAAGACTGAAGGTGGGAGGAGAAGGGGACAACTGAGGATGAGATGGTTGGATGGCATTACCAACGTGATGGACATGAGTTTGAGTAGGCTCAGGGAGTTGGTGATGGACAGGGAAGCCTGGTGTGCTGCAGTCCATGGGGTCACAAAGAGTCGGACATGACTGAGTGACTGACCTGAACTGAACTGAACTAAAATTAGATAAATGCTTTTAGTAATTCTCCCCTTTCTTAGGTTGGTTTTGAAAGGTTTTGAAATAAGCAGTATCACTTAGCTGTGAAATGGTTCCTGGAAGTGGATTGCTGTGCAATCAACTGAGTAGGAAATTTTAACACCTAACCCGAGACATAAGATGACTGTACCAGAGGGTGATTTTTAATTAAATTTGGAGATTCTGGCAGCTGCATAGAAATTGGCTTCTGACCCCTAAGTATTTCAAGTGTATAACTGGAAAGTTACGCAAGATGCAACTGCTTTCTAAAGGAATAATGCCTGCCTGGGTAAAACCACAGTAAGGAGAAACATACCCACTATGTTTCTCTAGAAACCAGGCAGGGTATTTAACTGTCAAAGCTTGCTCCAAAATTCTTTGAGTAAGGTCCTGTCTTAAACAAAAACAAGAGACACATTTGTTCTTTACGGGGAGACAAATTTTATAGTAGCAGAAATGAAAGAAAAGGTTGGCTATGAAAGGGGACTAAGAAGTGGAGTGAACAAGTGGTGAAACTGTTAAGTTCTGGGTGCAGATTACTCAAGGTATCCATATTATTCATACTTAGGTCTTCAGATCTTAAGCATTTGAAATATATAGGTCTGTATTCAAGACAGTAAAATATGTGACTTTACCTTTCAGTCTGGACTTGAATCTGTCATCCAAATATGTACCATTCCTTTAATAATTGTAAATACAGTTGACTGCTGTTTATGCTCACCTTTCTGGCTATTGTTGACCAAGTTCATAAACTTTATTTTTAGTCATGAAAATGTTTATATAATTGCAGAAGGTGGAAAAGATGATAAAAATTGCCTTATTGCCTCCTAGTGCCCTCTACTTAATAATTTAATACACACACACCACAACCACATCAAACATACTAACATGTGAGTGTTGTCCAAACCCATACAAATTATAATTTTATGAAGTACGAACTAAAAAGAGACTGTGAGATACCTGACAAAGCTGACCTTTTGCTTCATAAATAAAAAGTTAAAAACAGAACTCCAAACAAATTAAATATTAACAAAAAGAGACTATTACAGGTCGTATTTGGAAATGTTTATTAGAAAATCAGAATTTAGGAGCAAAGAAATACAATCCAATAGATAACATTTATTCAGTATTGTATAATTTAAATCTTCCAGGGGTAAACAAGGTTTGATAGAAAGAAAATTCATAAAATAACTTAGATAGTACGTTACTGTAAAAGTGAAAATCTATTTTCATACAACTGGCTATAAAGTAGTTGAATGCTACCCCACCACCAGAATGCATTATGCCTTAAATTACATTAAAAAAAAGAATCAGTAGCAACTGCATCATATTTGTGATGTATTTTATTTGTATATGTATTTGTGATGTAGCCACAGCTTAAATTTTTATTGTTGTCATAATAAGTGCTAAGTAAAAACATTTTATACAAGAGCCCTGGTAAAAAGAATTTTAAAATAACTGCCCCCTATTACCTATTATTTTTGTATAATTTATTAAGTGGAAACTATGAATATGATGAAATATCATTTTATGATTACATTAGATTAGATGACAAAACAAAGATTATCCTGAGTAGGCCTTACCTAATCCTCTGAGCTCTTTAAAAGCAGTTATCTCAAGCTGGTTGCAGAAAAAGAACTAGATATTCAAAGTATGAGAAGGACTAATTGCATTATTGCTGGCTTGCAAATGGAGAGGGCCACATGAGAAGGGAGGCAGGTGGTCTCTAGAAGCTTAAAGTGATTGCCAACTGACATAATGGAAACATAGATCTCAGTCACACAGTCATGATGAATTGGAGTTTGCCAATAAAATGAATGAGCTTGCAAGTAGACTATTTCTCAGATCATCCAGATGAGAATTCAGTCTGGCCAACACCTTAAGTCCAGCCTTGCAATACTGTGAGCAGAGAATCTAACCACTCTGAGCTCCTGATCTACAGAACAGTGAGCTGATGAACAGGGTTTTTTTTTTTAGCTTAATAACTCATATTAAAAAAAATTAATCAGGTATAGTTGATATACAATATTATGTAAGTTTAAAGTATTCAACATAGTGACTGACAATTTTTAAAGGTTATATTCCATTTTAGTTATTACAAAATATTGGATATATCCCATGTTGTACTATATGTCCTTGGAGCTTATTTTATATATAGCAGTTTGTACCTCTTAATCCCCTACCCATATCCTGTTCCTCCCCACTTTCCTCTCCCTACTGGTAACCACTGGCATGTTCTCTGTATCTGTGAGTATGTTTCTTTTTTAAAAATTATATTCAGTAACTGTATTTTTCAGATTCCACATATAAGTGATATTATATAGTATGCATATTTCTCTGACTACTTTCACTTAGCATAGTACCCTCCAGGTCCATCCATGTTGCTGAAATTTTCATTCTTTTCATGGCTGAGTAGTATTCCATTGCATCTAAATATTTGTTTATTTATCTGACTGTGCTGGCTCTTAGTTGTGGCATCTGGGATCTTCAATCTTCATTGCAGCATGCAAACTCTTAGTTGTAGCATATGGGATCTGGCTCCCTGACCAGGGATTCAACCTGGTGCCCGTGCATTGGGAGTGTGGAGTCTTAGCCACTAGATCAATAGGTAAGTCCCTTATTGTGTTTGTATATACCACATCTTTTTTATTCATTTACCAGTTAGTGGACACTTAGGTTGCTTCCATATCTTAGCAATTGTAAATGCTATTAATATTGGGGTGCAAGTATCTTTTCAAATTACTGTTTTTTGTTTTTTTCAGATAAATAGCCAGGAGTAGAATTGCTGGGTCTTATGTTAGTCCTAGGTTTTGGGTTTTTTTTTTTTTTTTGCAAAACCTCTATACTGTTCTCCATAGTGGCTGCACCAGTTTACATTCCCACTAAGTATAAGAAGGTTCCCCTTCCTCCACATCCTTGCCAATATTTTTTATTTGTGGTATTTTATGATGATAGCTATTTTGACAAATGAGATATCTCATTATGCTTTTAATTTGAATTTCTCTGATTATGATGATGTTGAGCATCTTTTCAAGTGATGATGGCCATTGGTATGACTTGTTTAGGAAAAAAACGTCTATTTGGATCTTCTGCCCATTTTTTAATCTTTTTTTTTTTTTTTTTTACATTGAGTTGTAAGAGCTGTTCATATATTTTGGATATAAGCCTCTATTGGCTGTATCATTTGCAAATATTTTCTCCCATTCAGTAGGTTGTCTTTTTTTGTTGTTGATGATTTCCTATGCTGTGCAAAAGTTTTTAAGTTTAATCAGGTCCCATTTATTTTTGTTTCCACTTTCTTTGCTTTAGGAGAGCTCATCCAAAATATTGCTACAATTTATGTCAGAGTGTTCCACCTATGCTTTCTTCTTGACATTTTGTTTCTGGTATTACATTTAATTCTTTAACTCATCCTTAATTTGTGTTTGCATATGGTGTTTTCATTCCAATCCCAAAGAAAGGCAATGCCAAAGAATGCTCAAACTACCGCACAATTGCACTCATCTCACACACTAGTAAAGTAATGCTCAAAATTCTCCAAGCCAGGCTTCAGCAATATGCGAACCGTGAACTTCCTGATGTTCAAGCTGGTTTTAGAAAAGGCAGAGGAACCAGAGATCAAATTGCCAACATCTGCTGGATCATCGAAAAAGCAAGAGAGTTCCAGAAAAACATCTATTTCTGCTTTATTGACTATGCCAAAGCCTTTGACTGTGTGGATCACAATAAACTGTGGAAAATTCTGAAAGAGATGGGAATACCAGACCACATGATCTGCCTCTTGAGAAATTTGTATGCAGGTCAGGAAGCAACTGGACATGGAACAACAGACTGGTTCCAAATAGGAAAAGGAGTACGTCAAGGCTGTATATTGTCACCCTGCTTATTTAACTTATATGCAGAGTACATCATGAGATACGCTGGACTGGAAGAAACACAAGCTGGAATCAAGACTGCCGGGAGAAATATCAATAACCTCAGATCTGCAGATGACACCACCCTTATGGCAGAAAGTGAAGAGGAACTCAAAAGCCTCTTGATGAAAGTTAAAGTGGAGAGTGAAAAAGTTGGCTTAAAATCAACATTCAGAAAATGAAGATCATGGCATCCGGTCCCATCACTTCATGGGAAATAGATGGGGAAACAGTGGAAACAGTGTCAGACTTTATTTTTGGGGGCTCCAAAATCACTACAGATGGTGACTGCAGCCATGAAATTAAATGACGCTTACTCCTTGGAAGGAAAGTTATGACCAACCTAGACAGCATATTCAAAAGCAGAGACATTACCTTGCCAACAAAGGTTCATCTAGTCAAGGCTATGGTTTTTCCTGTGGTCATGTATGGATGTGAGAGTTGGACTGTGAAGAAGGCTGAGCGCCGAAGAATTGATGCTTTTGAACTGTGGTGTTGGAGAAGACTCTTGAGAGTCCCTTGGACTGCAAGGAGATCCAACCAGTCCATTCTGAAGGAGATCAGCCCTGGGATTTCTTTGGAAGGAATGATGCTAAAGCTGAAACTCCAATACTTTGGCCACCTCATGCAAAGAGTTGACTCATTGGAAAAGACTCTGGTGCTGGGAGGGATTGGGGGCAGGAGGAGAAGGGGACGACAGAGGATGAGATGGCTGGATGGCATCACTGACTCGATGGATGTGAGTCTGGGTGAACTCCGGGAGTTGGTGATGGACAGGGAGGCCTGGCATGCTGTGATTCATGGGGTCGCAAAGAGTCGGACACAACCGAGCGACTAAACTGAACTGAACTGATGGTGTTGAGAATATTCTAATTTTATTCTTTTACATGTACCTGACCAGTTTTCCCAGGACCACTTATTGAAAAGATTGTGTTTTTTTTTCCTATTATATATTCTTGCCTACTTGGTCACAGATTAATTGACCATAAGTGCATGGGTTTATTTCTTGGCTCTGTTCTGTTCCACTGATCTACACCCTTGTTTTTGTGCCAATTCCAAGCTGTTTTGATTACTCTAGCTTTTTAGTACAGTCTGAAGTCAGAGCATGTGATTCTTCCAGCTTCCTTCTTTCTGAAGATCATTTAGTTATTTAGGGTCTTCTGTGTTTTCATACACATTTTAGAAATACTTAATTATGTGAAAAAATGCCCTTGGTATTTTGATAGAGATTGCATTCAATCTGTAGCCTGCCCTGGTTCATATGGTCATTTTATAAAATTAATTTTTCCAGTCAATGAACATGGCCTATCTTTCCACCTGTTTGAATCACCTTCAATTTCTTTCATCAGTGTCTTATAGTTTTCCAAATGCAAACCTTTTACCTCTTTAGGTAAGTTTATTCTTAAGTATTTTATTATATTTGATGAGATGGTAAATGGGATTATTTCCTTAATTTCTCTGATAGTTCATTGTTAGTGTGCAAATACCAGATTTCTCTGTATTAATTTTGTATCCTGTAACTTTACAAATTTAGTGATAAGCTCTAGTAGTTTTGACAGTGTCATCTTTAGGATTTTCTGTGTACAGTATATCATCTGCAAACAGTGACTGTTTCACTTCTTCCTTTCCAATCTGGATTCCATTTATTCCTTTTTTTTTTGTCTGACTACTGTGGCAAGAAATTCCAAAACTATGTTGAATAAAACTGGCAAGAGTGGGCATCCTTGTCTTGTTCCTGATCTTAGAGTAAATGCTTTCAGCTTTTAACCACTAAGTATGATGTTTGCACTGATTTGTCATATATGGTCTTTATTATGCTGAGGTATGTTCCCTCTAGGCCCATTTTCTAGAGCATTTTTGAACATAAATGCATGCTGAACTTTGTCAAAACCTTTTCCTCCATCTATGGAGATGATCATGTGGTTTTTATTATTCAGTGTGTTAATATGGTGTATCACATTGATTTGTGTATACTGAGAAATTCTTGCATCCCTGAGATAAATCCCACTTGATCACCATGTATGATCCTTTTGATATATTGTTGGATGCCGAGGACCAGCCCCGGCTGATCCAGGGTATTCGAAGGGGAGACGGAGTCGGCGACTATTTACATATTTATCAAAGATATAAAGAGTAATAGAATGAGGATAGCTCAGTAGGAAAATTCAGTGGAGAAAAGAGGCTGAGTAACTTGGTTTACGCGAGAGACAAATAAAACTTCAACACAAGAAGTTTGCACCACTTACGTAGGCCGCAGGCGTCCTTCCGTTCTCCCGAAGGAGAGGAGACACTGAGGCCTCCCCGGTCGGATCTTAGAAGCCCAGGCATCATTAGTAAGCATGGTGGGTTCCACGCTCCAGATGGAGACTCAGCTGGAAGTTAAAGGGAAGAATGACATGGGGAGACCAAACTCTGGTGAGCAAGGCCCGTAGCTTTATTTTCAACAGGGGCTTTTATACCCAAGTTACACATAGAGGATAATAGGGGATGCAAAGTCAGCAGTTTTTGATCCTTATCAAAAACCAGGGTTTCGTTCCTACAAATTTATCGTATACAAATGGTTTAGGTGATTTACATCATCTTCTGGCCAGAAGGCCTATTAACATTTTATGGCTCTTGACAAGGACTTATCAACAAAGACTTATTTTCTCTAAGAGTAATTATTTTAAGGTTTGGCGCCATCTTCTGAAGATAAAATTGCATTCCTATAGGGTGGATGTGTAATGGGTTTACAACAAAGGAAAGAATTTATTACCTTAAGGGTCTAAAGTTACTAACACCAAGGCCACTACTTATTTTTTCTACATACCAACTATATTAATTAATACACATTCAAGGATACAATTCAGGGGATGTGAAAACTTGACAACAAGCATTGGCTCATCAATGAAATCTTTTACTAGTTTTATTCTGACAGTTTCTAACTCTCTGAGAGGCTCTAAGCTATTTGAATATCTTAAGCTTCCCATGCCTCTTGAGGCTGGGAGACTGTAAACAATCGTATGCATAGCTGTAGGAGTCTGGGTAAACTTGTCAGGCGAGTTAGAGAGCCATCTGAGGGGTTTGGATTTAAACACTCCTAATTGCCCAGGAACTTTATTAATTGGAGCTGTAAGTTAACTCTTTGACAGAGCGAGATGGTGGTGGTGGGGGACAGCCCCCAGTAAAGTCAGAGGTGAGAGCACAAAGCAATAAAGTAGGCAGACTCTGGTTTTTGGGGGAAGATGCTCGAGAATATCCAGGGGGACTCCCGAGGCTTGATCCCGCCTTTGCGTATGCCGAGCCTCCTTCCTCATGACCTTTGTCACGAGTGGAATGTCTCTCACCGGCTCCCGGCAGTTGGATTTGATTTGACAATATTTTGTTGAGTATTTTCACATCAATATTCATCAGTTATAATGGCCTATAATTTGTATATGTGTATAATTATCTTTGTTAGTTTTGATCTTATGGTGATTTCTGGCCATGTAGAATGAGTTCTGCAGTGTTCTTTCCTCTGCAATTTTTTGGAATAGTTTAAGAAGTGTAAATGCTAACTAGTCTCTAAATGTTTGGTAGGATTCATCTGTGAAGCCATCTGGTCATCGACTTTTTGTTTGCTGGGAATTTTTTGTCACTAATTCAATTTCATTACTTATAATTGATATGTTCATATTTTGAGTCAGTCTTGGGAGTCTACTATTGATTCCTTTTAGCATACATTTTTAGGATTTGCCTATTTCTTCAATGTTGTCCACTTTGTTGACATATAGTTGTTTGCAGTAGTCTCTTATGGTCCTTTGTATTCCAGGAGCATCAGTTGTAAATTCTCCTTTTTCATTTCTGACTTTATTGATTTGGATCTTTTTTTTCTCAATGAATCTGGCTAATGGTTTATCAATTCAGATTATCTTTTCAAAGAACAAGCTCTTAGCTTCACTGATCTTTTCTATTGTATTTTTTAAGAGTCTATTTCATTCATTTCTGCTCTCATTTTTATGATTTCTTCCCTTTGACTAATTTTGGGTTTTGTTTGTTTTTTCCAAGACAGGAAAGTTTTCAGCTATTATGTCTTCAATTATGCTCTTAGCCTCTTTCTCTCTATTCTGTGGGGATCCTAAAATGCAAATAAAAATGAGCTTGACGTCTCAGAAGTCTCTTAAAATGTCCTCATTTCTATTCATTGTTTTCTCTTCAGCATAACTGATTTCCACTACTGTTTTCCAGCTTCAGATCCATTCCTCTGTATTATTTAGTCTACTACTGATTGATTTTAGTGTATTTTTCATTTCAGTTATTATATTTTTCATCTATGCTTGTTCTTTTTTTCTTTGTTAAAAACTTCTAACTTATCAGTCTGTGCAGCCATTCTTTTCCTAAGTTCTTTGGCCATTTTTATGATGACACCTTAAACTCTTTCTTGGTTAGATTTCATATCTCCTACTTCACTTAGTTCTTCTTCTGGGGTTTTTATCTCAATCCTTTGTTTGGAACATGGTCCTCTGTTGCCTCATTTTGCCTAACTAGCTGTTTTTGTTTTTTATGTATCTGACATGTTGGTTATGTTTTCCAATCATGAAGAAGTGATCTTCTGTGTTCCAGCAGTGCACTCTCATCAAAAGCTATATGCCTTAGGAGTTCCCCCTATGAGGGCATGGGTCTGTTTTGGCAGACTGACTGTGTAGGTGGTCTGGTAGGCTTGGTTGGCCCCTGATCTGTTTGGTTGCCAGGTGCTTCCTTGTGCAGAGGCTGCTGGCCATTGGTTGATGGAACCAGGTAATGAGGTGGTTGACTGTAGAGGCCTTGGGGCTAGTGCTAGGTAGTGTCAGCATCCAGGAGATCCCAGGACAAACAGGTATTTTTTAAAGTCAGTAAGTTTGTGGTAATTTGTTACGAAAGAAAACTAACAGCAAAGTACAAATTTTGAAAAGATTTCTCCAAGACATTCCAGTTTGTTGTTTTCAACATTTGTATGAACACTGGTATTTTCTTTTTTGTAGTCATAGATCTACTAGTCGTTGTTAAAAATTAGGAATATAATTCAAGCCATTCAGTCTTGCAGCTTCAGGGACTGAAACCAGCTTTGGCTTCTAAAACGTACAGTTCCTTTTGGGGCATCAGCCTTAATCCATTTTTCATGTTTGCTTGTTTGATTCAGGAATCCTGAAACACAAAATTGCATAAAGTTATATCCTGATTGACAAGAGCAATACTGACTACATATATCCTAACAATATATCTCTAAATCTAAAAAACATTTCAAACAGCAAAAATCTTGGTAAAGATAGCCTGAACTGGAAGAGTTGCAAAGAGGTTAGTTACCTGGGCTTGCTCTCTCCTTTTTTTCCCTCAAAACAACATGGAAAGAGAAACTACTCTGTTTTTTATTCATTTTTGTATGCAGGTTTTAAAAAGAGCTTTATTTAAGTATAACTGACTAAATAATGCATGTATTTAAAGTACGTAACAAGCTTTTACATATGAAAAGTCTGAAGAACCATCCTCAAGAGGTTTGACAGAAAACAACAAAATTCTGTAAAGCAATTATCCTTCGATTAAAAAAAAAATGAACATATCCATCACTCCCAAAAGTTTCCTTGTGTCCCTTTGTAATATTTCTCTCCTGCCCTGCCATGCCTGTCCTATCTGCACCTCTTCTAATCTCTCAACAATTACTAATCTACTTTGTGTCACTATGAATTAGTTGCATTTTCTAAGATTGTAATAAATAGAATCATGCAATATGTACCCTATGTAGTCTTTTAAAAAATATCTAGGTTCTTTCAGCATAATTATTTTGAGGTTTGTTCACATTGTAGCATGTTTCAGGTGGTTTCCTTACACATACGCTGATCCATACTTTGCTAAATAGTCATGGGCACCCTGTATAACCCGGCTCACTCTGGAACTTTCTCTTGTTAACTTTAGCAACCCATATCTCTTCCATGTGGTGAATCTGTTGGGCTCTGCCTGTGTTACCCCTCTCCCTGCCCTACAGCCTGGAAACTCTCAAGCTAATGGGCTATGGCAATCATTGTGCTCACCTGTTTTTTTTTTTTTTTTGCCATCTCTAGTCTGCTGCTGCTGCTGCTGCTGCTAAGTCGCTTCACTCGTGTCTGACTCTGTGCGACTCCATAGACGGCAGCCCACCAGGTTCCCCCGTCCCTGGGCTTCTCCAGGCAAGAACACTGGAGTGGGTTGCCATCTCCTTCTCCAATGCATGACAGTGAAAAGTGAAAGTGAAGTTGCTCAGTTGTGTCTGACTCTTTAGTGACCCCATGGACTGCAGCCCACCAGGCTCCTCCGTCCATGGGATTTTCTAGGCAAGAGTACTGGAGTGGGGTGCCACTGTCTTCGTCTCTAGTCTTCTAGTTGTCTTTTTTCTTTCAATCAAGGTAGTTAAGGTGTTATACCTCTGGTGTTCCACGGCAATTCTGGACTTAAGAAACCAGTCAAATCTGAACTGAGGAATATTGTGAATACACTGTCTGAATTCATCATATACATTTTCCGTGTTGAATCCAAGCACACAAATCAAGGAAACAAACTCTCTTCTCTACTACAGTTTTCTCCTTCCTTAGTATATATGATGTTCCCACCTGCTGAAAAGGTACTTTGTACCATCCAGTCTTTGTGTCAAGACTTTGTATCTTTCTTTGATACAAACCCTCTGAATTCTTGCCTCTTCCCTTTGATCTGAGCCATAATCTTGTCTATTTCTTTACTGCATCTTTCACAAAAGACAGTTGCTTATTCAATGACTTCCTCTGGAGATTTTTCCTTCCATTTCTTTTGCTGTATTTCCAGTATCATCATATCCCAATTTCTCATCAAACTGCTTAAAATCTTTCTCATTGAACTGGTGAATCTTTGTGTTAGAGGCTTCTCTTTTTCCTCTAATCTTCATTATTAAGGGATTCACAATTTTGTCAACTTTAATCTCTTCATCTTTTTGTGCCTGTACTACATTTAATAGATCATGATTTCAAGGTATCTATAACCAACAGTTTTTCTATAGTATAAATTTCTTTTTCTAGTAATCAAAACAAACATTGAGGAAAGAACTGGTAATTCTGAATCAGTTCAGTTCAGTTGCTCAGTCATGTCCGACTCTTTGTAACCCCATGGACTGCAGCATGCCAGGCTTCCCTATCCATCACCATCTCCCGGAGGTTGCTCAAACTCATGTCCTTGAGTTGGTGATGCTATCCAACCATCTCAACCTCTGTCATCCCCTTCTCCTCCTGCCTTCAATCTTGCCCAGCATCAGGGTATTTCCCAGTGAGTCAGTTCTTCACATCAGGTGGCCAAAGTATTGAAGCTTCAGCTTCAACATCAGTCCTTCCAATGAATATTCAGGACTGATTTCCTTTAGGATTGACTGATTTATCTCCTTGCAGTCCAAGGGACTTTCAAGAGTCTTCTCCAACACCACAGTACAAAAGCATCAATTCTTTGGTAATTCTGAATACCAATTGTTAAAACAACCAGGAATAACTAGAACTATTATTTTTTTACATATTTTAGCAACAATAGTAAAGTGTCAAAAATAGTAAGGGTTTCCCAAATACTTAAGATCTTTTGTTGTTCAGTCGCTCAGTCATGTCTGACTCTTTGTGACCCCATGGACTGCAGCAAGCCCGTTTTCCCTGTTCTTCACCATCTCCCAGAGTTTGCTCAAACTCATGGCCATTGAGTCAGTGATGCCATCAAACCGTCTCATTGTCTGTCATCCCCTTCTCCCTTCCATAAGCAAGCAACTCATGACTGGGGAGGTAAAATCTTTTAAAAAGTAAGACCTTTTACCTCCCCAATCATGAGTTGCTTGCTTATGGAAAGAGAAGCCAAATCTACCTATTTCCTTCTGCAGCAATAGAGACCATGCACAGTGCTATTACTACTAACAAACTGAACACACAAGTGATTATAGCTTATGAAAAATACTCACAAGCAAGACAGTTTATAAAGTTCCATTTAGCTTGCTGGAAAAGAGCTTTCTCTTGCCAATAAGCAATTTACTAAAAGCTCTGAACTTTGGGTTGAATCTGTGGAGACTCTAATTCTAATTTGTAAAGTTTATAAATTCCTTCCTACAAAAATCTTGTAACATGGATTGGAACTTGGAGTTGCAGAAACCTTGTTCCTTTTTTAATTCCCTTTGCCAATGAAAATCAGGTAATATTTTTTGACCAATTAATGAGAAATGACTATTCTATCCCCATGTGGCTTGGCTTCCATTAATTGGGAAAAAAGTTTATTCTCAGGATGTTTTTAAACTTATGCATTTGCTCTCAAAATCTGCCATGTTCAAATTTACCCAAGTATATAAATACTCAAGTTGGACATTTATATGATTGATTGATTTCCAAATACCTAATTGAGAGGTGTTATACATGGTGATTGCAGACATGAAATTAAAAGAAGCTTACTCCTTGGAAGGAAAGTTATGACCAACCTAGATAGCATATTGAAAAGCAGAGACATTACTTTGCCAACAAAGGTCCATCTAGTCAAGGCTATGGTTTTTCCAGTGCTCATGTATGGATGTGAGAGTTGGACTGTGAAGAAAGCTGAGCACCAAAGAATTGATGCTTTTGAACTGTGGTGTTGGAGATGACTCTTGAGAGTCCCTTGGTCTGCAAGGAAATCCAACCAGTCCATTCTAAAGGAGATCAGTCCTGGGTGTTCTTTGGAAGGACTGATGCTAAAGCTGAAAACTCTAGTACTTTGGCCACTTCATGTGAAGAGTTGACTCATTGGAAAAGACTCTGATGCTGGGAGGGATTGGGGGCAGCAGGAAAAGGGGATGACAGAGGATGAGATGGCTGGATGGCATCACCGACTCGATGGACCTGAGTCTGGGTGAACTCCGGGAGTTGGTGATGGACAGGGAGACCTGGCGTGCTGCAATTCACGGGGTCACAGTCAGACACGACTGAGCAACTGAACTGAACTGAACACATTATTTAACCCAAAATGAACCTGATCTAATCAGCATTAGCCATGGACAAAGATAGGGCTGTAAGGAGTAACTGGCAAAATTTCTGTCTCTTGTTTAAAAACAGGCTTAAGCATCTTGGCTAAGGTGAGCTTCTTCCTGCCACCCACCCCAGCACTCCCCACTCCACGCCCTGTAACTGACTTTATTTACCTTGGGTTCAGAGGGATAATTCTGATGCTGTCTTATTAGGAACCAATTAAATTTCATTGCATCACAGTTGGAGGATTCCCTCTTTTACATTATAAAACACTAATGACCACACAAAGTGGGAAGCACAATGCTAAGTATCTTAGGGAGGTTTAAACAATGTATGCTGCTGCTGCTAAGTCACTTCAGTCGTGTGCGACTCTGTGTGACCCCATAGACGGCAGCCCACCAGGCTCCCCCGTCCCTGGGATTCTCCAGGCAAGAACACTGGAGTGGGTTGCCATTTTCTTCTCCAATGCATGAAAGTGAAAAGTGAAAGCGCAGTCACTCAGTCGTGTCCGACCTTTAGCATGGACTCAGCCTACCAAGCTCCTCCATCATGGGATTTTTCCAGGCAAGAGTACTAGAGTGGGGTGCCATTGCCTTCTCCGTAAACAATGTATAGACATGCTAATATCCTCAAAAAGCTTACCAGCTGGCTAAGAAAATAAATTATACACTTAAGAAAAAGCATGAAAATAATTACTTTGAAATCTTATTATTTTATGTATTTCACAAACAAAAGCTCTAATACAAAACACAAGCACATAGTGAATATTTTAATGTTGTCAACATTCTTAAACTGTTTACATACAGTCTTCCCTTGACCAAAGTGCAACCCAGGACATCTTAACAAATTTCTACCAGAAGTATTTTTGAGCTAGTTTTAATGCTGCCCATCATTGTATTTTCTCTCAATTATCAGGGATAATGACAAAGTCAACAGTAGACTAGGCTTTGAGCAAATATAAAATTAATCAGTTTTGCCCAAGAAATATTATTCTGTGTCTAATTCCACCAACTGTATTTCTCATCTCAGATAATGTAGCTTTCATTTCTAGAAATTCAATTTTAGTCTGGCTATTTTCACTCAGCATAATGCCTTTAGGTTCTAGCAAAGTTGTATTAATAGATTGTTCTTTTTCATTATTGAACAGTACTCCGTTGTATGGTGTGACAATTTACTGGTAGAAGTATATTTTAGTCCCTTCCAGTTTGGGGCTATTGCAAATAAAGCTATGAATATTTGTGTACAGGTTTTTATGTGAAACACTAAGCTTCATTTCTCTAAAGTAAATGCCCAGGAATGTCATATGGATCATATGGTAGTTTCACATTTAGTATTTTTTTTTTTAACAAAATGCCAGACTGAATTCAGGAGTGGCTATATTATTTTACACACCCAACAGCAATGCAGGAGAAACCCAATCTCTCCACATCCTTGCCAGTATTTGATATTATCAGTATTTCTTATTTTAGCCATGCTAATAGGTATGCAGTAGCATCTCATTCTGGTTTAATTCATATCTCACGATTGACTAGCGATATCGAACATATTTTTGTGTTTTCACGTGCTATCTTAAATTTTCTATGGCTGTACTGTTTCTTAAATTTTACATTATTATACTTCTATGTGCACAAATCTTTTTTTCTTCATTATTGGGAAGAGTTCCTCAGGGTAAGATTTGGCTACAGTTCAGTCTTTCTTGAATGACCAAAATAAACATGAAAACAAAACAATTTAAAAAGAAACAAACCTAGGCATCACACACAGAATTTACATGCTCTAAGACTGGGGTCTGCACTTTGATCTCTAGTCTAGGGAGTCAGCAAATTATGGCCCACAGGCCAAATCTGGCCTGAGGCCTGTTTTTATAGCCTAAGAGCTAAGTATGACTTCTACATTTTTAAAGGGTTATAAAAAACAAAAGAGAATACACAACAGAAACCATATGTAGCCTGAAAAATCTAACATTTACAATCTGTCCTTAACATGTAAAGTTTGCGGATGAATAGAAACAAAACCTGATCTTTCTTTTTTGGTAAACCTTAACAAACAAAGCTGATGTCTATCTATTACACTCCCAGGATCTTAAACTTTAACAAAATGGAGAAACAAAAATACCATAAAAGCACAAATAATCTGAAGGCAGTTTCTACATTAACTCTCTGTCAAAGTATTTTTAAGCAGCCAGCCATAAACCTATAGCATTCTTCAATGTTACCAAATTTCTTCCTCATCATCCTGAAGCACATCTACATGACTGACAAATCAGCATTTCTCCAAATGCTATAAACTGGAAGAAAACCAAAACTTGTGTGTTCTAAAAAAGTTATTCCTATGAGTCATATCAAAAGACTAGACTTTTTTTTCTTGTTTGGAAAGAAAATATTGCCTCTAGCTCTTAAAAGTGGCATCCTGTGGGCTTAGTCTCATTTCAACCTCTTTTCCAACCAATGAATTAGTTTTCCAATAGAAATCACAATACCATTAAATATATAAGTTTCTGGCATACAAACAAGCGGAGAACTCTCTTCTGACTTAGTAGTTTATTTTGATCCCAAATGAACTTACTTTTATCATGCTTTACATTTACAATTTGACTAAAATAAAGTGAACCCAGTAATAATTAATACCACTCTCCCTACCATGCAGACAATGTCAAACAAACAATGGTTTGGCTGACAACATACTTTATTTCTAATACTCTCTAATCATTTAAATTGGGGCTCTTTTAAGACAAAAGAACTTTGTACCACATGCACTTCTGGTCTTAGAGAATGGCTTGATATACAATGGAGAGGTTTCAAATTTAAGTTGGTGAATCCAGTTTAAAACTTAACAGAGAAATCAATTTATTTCTAGAAATATCTAACCTAAGCTATTCATCACCTATCCAATTTACCATATATATGTGCTGTGCTGTGCTTAGTAGCTCAATCGTGTCCGACTCTTAGCGATCCCATGGACTGCAGCCCACCAGGCTCCTCTATCCATGGGGATTCTCCAGGCAAGTATACTGGAGTGGGTTGCCATGCCCTTGTCATGCCAGGGGAATCTTCCCAACCCAGGGATCGAACTCAGGTCTCCCACATTGCAGGCAGATTCTTTACCATTTGAGATACCAGGGAAGCCCTACCATATATGGGTAGAGCACAAAACTTTAGAATCAAGGATCTCAAAAGGATTAGAGAATATATCCTAAAGAATACACTGTGCATAACTCTTTAGTAGGTATTTAGCTTACCTTAGAATAGCAGGTATTTATAAATCACTTTAAGAATTATACAACATACATTTATTTATCAGTGATGGCAACAACAAGGGAAACCATGGAGCAGGAAATCAAATAAAATTATAGGCTGACACATGCTAACCCTGTGGGAAGCCTGAGCCCTAGGAACTAAAGTTTACTGGTGTGGTTTCTTATAGAAATCATGCTACAGATATAATCCAGACCTCTTAGCAGTGAGGGTATTTCTGTTTCTATGCCTCACAGACTCTGTAACGAAGGCCCAGAAGAGCTGAGCTCAGCTGCCTATAATAACAACTCACATATAAAGCTGCTCATTACTTCCAAAACTGGGTTTCAGATTGGAAATCTCTACAGAAAAAACAATCTGTTTTGATTTTCAAGACCTCTTAAATTATTACATCCAGTTCATAAAAGAGATCTGTGGACTTTTGAGCACCAGTTTTGAAATCAAAATGAAGCATGAAGGTTTCTCTAAACCCAATAACTTGTTCATACAGCTCTCTCTACAAAAGACTGCTGAAATCTTTATCTGAAATCTCTCTGTATTACCACTCTCATGGGTTTAATTTAATATCAGAGACAACCTACAGATCCATTTGGGGCCCAATCTCACAGTGTATCATGTGCCACTCGCCAAAAGAAATCTGATTCTTGGGCTGTGAGCAGGAAATAAACTTTGTTCTGCAATTTGGTCCTTCCTGGTTTAGGAAACAGGGGCTAGAGTATAAGACATAATAACACAAAAAATAATTAAATGGGCTAAGGAGCTTCATAATAACAAATGAGGTAAGCATACATCTTCCTCATAGCATCCATTTACAATCATAATTTAAAATTTGATACATTTTTAAGTATAATAAAAATCTGTAAATTGTAAAGTAAAAAATATTGCTAAAAATTGCTCATTATTTGACCCTTTAGCAATTAATAATCTTCTTGCTGGTAGAGAGTCTTGCCTTGATGATGATGGCTGCTGACTGATTAGGGTGGTGGTTGCTGAAGGATGGAATGGATATGGCAATTTCCTAAAATAAAATAACAATGAAGTTTGCTCTACTGACTGACTCCTCCTTTCACAATTTCTCCATGGCATGCAATACTGTTTGATACCATTTTACCCACGGTAGAACTTTCAAAATTGGAGCTAACCCTCTCAAATCTTGCTCCTGCTTTATCAATTAAATTTGTGTGATATTCTAAATCCTTTGTTATAATTTCAAGTCTGCTAGCATCTTCACCAGGACTAGATTCCACCTCAAAAATATCACTCTCTTTGCTCATTCACAGAAGCAATTCCTCAATATTATAGTTTCATCATGAAACTGCAGTAATTTAGTCATATCTTTCTGTGCTCTGCTTATAATTCAAGCTTTCTTGCATTTCTACTGTATCTGTAGTTACTTCCTCTACTGAAGTCCTGACCCCCTCAGAGTCATCCATGAGGGTTGGACTCAACTTTTTCCAAACTCTTTTCACTGTTGATATTTTGACCTCTTCCTATAAAATCAAATATTCTTAATGACATCTAGACTGGTGAATCCGTTCCAGAAGGTTTTCAGTTCGTTTTGCTCAGATCCATCAGAGGAATCACTATCTTTGGCAGCTAGAGCCTTATGAAATTTATTTCTTAAACAGTAAGACTTGAAAGTTGAATTTACTCCACATCAACTTGGATGTTGTATCAGCAGGCAGGGAAACAATATTAACACCATTGTATTGTCTCCATCACAGCTCTTAGGTGGCCAGGTACATTGTCTCAGAAGCAATATTTTGAATTTCTTTTTTTTTTCCTGAGCAGTAGGTAGCAACAGTCGGCTTAAAATATTCAGTAAACCGTGTTGTAAACAGATGTGCAAAACAAACCCAGGATTTGCTGTTCCATTTCTAGAGTACAGGCAGAGTCAGTTAGGTTCAGTCGCTCAGTCCTGTCCGAATCTGACACCATGGACTGAAGCACGCCAGGTTTCCCTGGATAGGTTAGGTGATGGGATAGGTTTCCCTATCTATCACCAACTCCCAGAGCTTGTACAAACTCATGTCCATCAGGTTGGTAATTCCATCCAACCATCTCATCCTCTATCGTCCCCTTCTCCTACTGCCTTCAATCTTTCCCACCATCTTTTCCATGAGTCAGTTCCTCACATGAGGGGTCAAAGTATTAGAGTTTCAGCTTCAGCATCTGTAATTTAGTAATTTACTTCCAATGAATATTCTGGACGGATTTCCTTTAGGATGGACTGGTTGGATCTCCTTGCAGTCCAAGGGACTCTCAAGAGTCTTCTCCAACACCACAGTTCAAAAGCATCAATTCTTCAGCACTCAGCTTTCTTTATGGTCCAACTCTCACATCTGTACATGACAACTGGAAAAACCATAGCTTTGACTAAATGGACCTTTGTTGGTCAAGTAATGTCTCTGCTTTTTATTATGCTGTCTAGGCTGGTCATAGCTTTCTTCCAAGGAGCAAGTGTCTTTTAATTTCATGGCTGTAGTCACCATCTGCATTGATTTTGGAGACCCCCAAAATAAAGTCTGTCACTGTTTCCATTATTTCCCCATCTATCTGCCATGAAGAGGTAGGACAGGATGCTATGATCTTAGTTTTCTGAATGTTGAGTTTTAAGCCAACTTTTTCACTCTCCTCTTTCACATCAAGAGGCTCTTTAGTTTTTCTTTGCTTTCTGCAATAAGGGTGGTGTCATCTGCATATCTGAAGTTATTGATACTTCTCTGGCAATCTTGATTCCAGCTTGTGCTTCATCCAGCCTGGCATTTCATATGATGTACTCTGCATAGAAGTTAAATAAGCAGGGTGACAAAATACACCCTTGATGTGCTCCTTTCCCAATTTGGAACCAGTCCATTATTCAAAGTCCAGTTCTACCTATTGCTTCTTGACTTGCATACAGATTTCTCAGGAGGCAGGTAAGGTGGTCTGGTACTCATATCTCTTGAAGAATTTTCCAGTTTGTTGTGATCCACAGAGTCAAAGGTTTTAGCATATTCGATGAAGCAGAAATAGTGCTTTTCTGGAATTCTGTTGCTTTTTCTATTTTCTTTAGGCCCACTTAACTTCGCATTCCAGGATGTCTGGCTCTAGGTGACTAATCACACCATCATGGTTATCTGGGTCATTAAGATCTTTTTTGTATAGTTCTTCTTTGTATTCTTGCCACCTCTTCTTAATACCTTCTGCTTCTGTTAAGACCATATTGTTTCCACCCTGTATTGTGCCCATCTTTGCATGAAATGTTTCCTTGGTATCTCTAATTTTCTTGAAGAGATCTCTAGTCTTTTCTGCAGAGTAGGTTGAGCATAATTCTGAAGCTGTGTAGGATTTTTGGTATGGAAAATGGACACTTTAAGTCACCAGCTGCATTGGCCCCTAATAAAGTCTTCTGAAGCTTTGAAGCCAGACATTGACTTCTCTAGCTATGAAAGTCCTAGATGGAATTTTCTTCCAATGTAAGGCTGTTTCTTCTACATTGAAAATCTATTGTTTAGTGTAGTCACATTCATTAATTACCTTAGCTAGATCTTCTGGATAACTTGCTACAGTTTGTACATTAGCATTTGCTATTTCACCTTGCACTTTTACGATGGCTTCTTTCCTTAAACCATACTTTGTTAACTTCAAAGTTTTCTTTCGTAGTTTCCTCATCCTTCTCAGCCTTTGTAGAATTGGAGAGAATTAGGGATTTGCTCTGGATTAGGTTTTGGCTTAAGGGAATGTTGTGGGTGGCTTGTTCTTCTATCCAAACCACTAAAACTTTCACCATATCAACAATAAGGCTGTTTCACTTTCTAATCATTCATGTGTTCACTGAAGTACCACTTTTAGTTTCCTTCAAGAACTTTTCCTTTGCATTCATAACTTGTTTACCTGTTTAGTGCAAGAGGCCAAGTTCACATCCTATTTTGGCTTCAACATGTGCTCCTTGTTAAGCTTAATCATTTCTAGCTTTTGATTTAAAGTGAGAGATATGCAACTTCTCCTGTCACTTGAACGCTTAGGACTCTTCCTTTCACTTGGAAGTTCCTTCCTTTCACTTGAACCCTTCCTTTCACTTGAACACTTATTAGATGCCATTGCAGGGTTATTTCATTACCCTATTTCAATAATGTCTCTCAGGAAACAGGGAGATCTGAGGAGAGGGAGAGAGACAGGTGAACAGCCAATTGGTGGAGCAATCAGATGACACAGAACCTTTATCAATTAAGTTCAATGTCTCATAGGGATCATCATGGTGTCCCAGAACAATTTTAACAGTAGCATCAAAGATCACAGATCACCAAAACACATATAATAACAATTTTAAAAATTAAAATACTGCGAGAATTAACAAAGTGAGATACAGAGACACAAAAGAAGCAAATGTTCTGGAAAAAATGGCACCAATATACAAGCTCCACACAGAATTGTCACAAAACTTCAATTTGTGAAAAACACTGTACCTGTGAGGTATAATAAAGTACAATAAAATGAGGTATACCTGTATCTATGTTTTTCAACCAAAACTTATTTAAGGCTTTTTATTCACTTGTTTTGGAGAAGGCAATGGCACCCCACTCCAGTACTCTTGCCTGGACAATCCCATTGACAGAGGAGCCTGGTAGGCTACAGTCCATCGGGTCGTGAAGATTCGGATATGACCGAGTGACTTCACTTTCACTTTTCGCTATCATGCATTGAAGGAAATGGCAACCCACTCCAATGTTCTTGCCTGGAGAATCCCAGGGACGGGGGAGCCTGGTGGGCTGCCGTCTATGGGGTCACACAGAGTCAGACACGACTGAAGTGACTTAGCAGTAGCAGCAGCATTCACTTGTTCGGTTTAAAATAGATGATTGTGGAGTCCAGGCCACTAAACTCTTTCCCCTGAATTACTGTGATAATCTGTTAATTATCATTAACTTTTCTTTCACCCACCATTGTCCTTTCCAATATTTCCCCACTCAACATTCAGTAATCTTTCTTTTGTTGTTGTTGTGTTGGGTCTCCATTGCTGTGCAGGGGCCTTTTCTAGTTGCCGCAAGAGGGGTTACTCTTTAGTTGTGGTGCATGGGCTTATCATTATGGTGGCATCTCTTGTTGCAGAGCACGGGTTCTACAGCATGCAGACTCACTAGTTGTGACTGCATGGACTTAGCTGCCCCGCAGCATGTGCACTCTTCCCAGACGATGGTTTGAATCCATGTCCCCTGCATTGCCAGGTGGATTTTAACCACAGGACCACTAGGAAGTTCAGTGATCTTTCTAATACACAGATCAGATTATATGAACTCCAGATTGAAACCTTGCAGTGCCTTTGAAGTGCATTTGCTATAAAAGCTAAATTAGCCCTCTATGATCTGACCCCTCTTGAACTCTCCAGCCTCCTTTTATACCACTCTGCCCCTCACTCGCTATACTCTATTGAACTTGTCTTACTTCCTCAAATTCACAATGCTAGTATAATTTAGACGTGCCACTTTCATGCTCTCATGGTACCATGCACATACCTTTATTACAACATTTATTCCACTTTATTATATTCATTGGTTTGTCTATCTTGCTTCACTAGGACATAAGCTTCTCATATGTCAGAGAGACCATGCTTTATTACCTTATCTTTGCACTCCTAGTTTCTAGCAGTACCTGACTCAATAAATGTTTTTTGAGTGACTGACCAAAAAAAGGAAAATAGAGACGACAGGAGGAGGAAGAACTAGCCTAGTAAAAGATAATATCTGTTTTTACATATATTAAGTTTAAAGTGGTACCTGGTTAGTGGAATGGAAATGGGCAAGAACTTAATAAAAGATATCAGGTCTGCAAATAATGATTTTATCTAATGACAGGACTACCAGGTATTCTTAGAGGATATAATGAGATCTTTTTTTAAAGGCTGAAATGATGAGAACAAGGTTTTGAAAAGGAACTTAAACCAAGTCTAAATTTCAGAAATGCATGATTTTATGAGTTACAGAATGAAAAGTGAAAAAAATATTTATAATTCAAAATTCTAACATGAAAAATAATTTGATTATGCTATCATTCAGAGCATTATTAAATAAATTTGTATTATTACTTTATATTAAGGGGCCAAAAAAGGTAACTCTATTGGTTCTTTATCAAATTCAAGATATCATATCACAAGAAATTGATTCTTACCACATTTAACCTTAAAATTTTCATCAGATTTTCTCTGTGTAACCAAGAGTCTGAGTTAATCTGAAATTGTACAGGTGTTATTTTTTACTACTGCTACACTTTTTGCTAATATTTTATGATTTTAAGACTGCCTTTTTAACTTTTATGATATATAAAATGAATATCTAAGTCAAAAACTTGATTTTTTTTTTTGGTCATTAAATAAATTCCTTTACTTTTGAGGAAAAAAATTCTCCCTTCCCCCAAATCTCTACTCTCTGCCAAGATTTAATATAGTGGCTGTTAATTATTGTGAAACTTGATCTCAAGAAGACACCCCACTGCCATCATCACCACCACAAATACTTCCTTTTTCTCAAGAAATCTCATGGGTAAGCCTGCAGCATACATTCACATACACACTTTCATTTCAGTGTCCTCTGCGCTAGAGACAAGATTGTGCAGCAGAAGGACTTGAGTTCATCTCTTCTCATGAAAACACCAAAACCACAACTAACTGCTAAGCGATCATCAACAAAAGATTCAAACTTACCAAAAATAGTATTCTATATCCAAAGATGGAGAAGCTACAACAAGATGGTATAAGAGAAGTTTTCACAACATAATCAAATTCCATACCCGCTGAATCGGTGACCCACAGACTGGAAAATAATTACATTACAGAGGTCCTCCCATAGGAGTGAGAGTTCTGAGCCCCACATCAGGCTCCCCAGTCTGGAGGTCTGCCATCAAGAGGAGGAGCCCCCAGAGCATTTGGCTTTGAATGCCAGCAGGGCTGCAGTACAGGAGCTCCACAGGATTTGGGAAAACACAGAAACCACTCTCAGAGAGTGCACACAGGTTTCATGTGCGCACCCAGGAAAAACCAGTGACTCCATAGAAGCCTAGGCCAGACCTACTGGTGGATTTTTAAGGGGTTCTGGTGGAGGCAGGGATCAGCTGTGGCTCACTGTGGAGGCAAGGACACTAGTGGCAGACACCCCAGTGAACAATTACCATCCACGTGAACTCTGCCAGAGGTCAACATTTTGACACTGAGACCCAACCCCACTAAAAGCCTGCAGGCTCCAGTGCTGGGATGCCTCAGGACAAACAACTAATGGCGGGGTTGGGTGGTGGGTAGTGGGGCTGGGGTTGGGTGGAGGCTAAGGAAACAGCCATACCCATCAGAAGACAGGTTGCATAAAGTTGTCCTGAGCCAGCTCAGTTCAGTTCAGTGCCTCAGTTGTGTCAGACTCTTTGTGACCCCATGGACTGCAGGAAGCCAGGCTTGCCTGTCCATCACCAACTCCTGGAGCTTACTTAAACTCATGTCCATCAAGTTGGTGATGCCATCCAACCATCTCATCCTCTGTCGTCCCCTATTCCTCCTGTTTTCAATGTTGCCCAGCATCAGGGTCTTTTCCTTTTTTTTTTTTTTTTTAATTTTATTTTATTTAACTTTACAATATTGTATTGGTTTTGCCATATATCAAAATGAATCTGCCACAGGTATACATGTATTCCCCATCCTGAACCCTCCTCCCTCCTCCCTCCCCATACCATCCCTCTGGGTCGTCCCAGGGCACCAACCCCAAGCATCCAGTATCATGCATCGAACCTGGACTGGCGACTTGTTTCATACATGATATTATACATATTTCAATGCCATTCTCCCAAATCATCCCACCCTCTCCCTCTCCCTCTCCCACAGAGTCCAAAAGACTGTTCTATACATCAGTGTCTCTTTTGCTGTCTCGTATACAGGGTTATTATTACCATCTTTCTAAATTCCATATACATGTGTTAGTATACTATATTGGTGTTTTTCTTTCTGGCTTACTTCACTCTGTATAATAGGTTCCAGTTTCATCCACCTCATTAGAACTGATTCAAATGTATTCTTTTTAATGGCTGAGTAATACTCCATTGTGTATATGTACCACTGCTTTCTTATCCATTCATCTGCTGATGGACATCTAGGTTGCTTCCATGTCCTGGCTATTATAAACAGTGCTGCGATGAACATTGGGGTACACGTGTCTCTTTCCCTTTTGGTTTCCTCAGTGTGTATGCCCAGCAGTGGGATTGCTGGATCATAAGGCAGTTCTATTTCCAGTTTTTTAAGGACTCTCCACACTGTTCTCCATAGTGGCTGTACTAGTTTGCATTCCCACCAACAGTGTAAGAGGGTTCCCTTTTCTCCACACCCTCTCCAGCATTTATTGCTTGTAGACTTTTGGATCGCAGCCATTCTGACTGGCGTCAAATGGTACCTCGTTGTGGTTTTGATTTGCATTTCTCTGATAATGAGTGATGTTGAGCATCTTTTCATGTGTTTGTTAGCCATCTGTATGTCTTCTTTGGAGAAATGTCTATTTAGTTCTTTGGCCCATTTTTTGATTGGGTCATTTATTTTTCTGGAATTGAGCTACAGGAGTTGCTTGTATATTTTTGAGATTAGTTGTTTGTCAGTTGCTTCATTTGCTATTATTTTCTCCCATTTTGAAGGCTGTCTTTTCACCTTGCTTATAGTTTCCTTTGTTGTGCAGAAGCTTTTAAGTTTAATTAGGTCCCATTTGTTTATTTTTGCTTTTATTTCCAATATTCTGGGAGGTGGGTCATAGAGGATCCTGCTGTGATGTATGTCAGAGAGTGTTTTGCCTATGTTCTCCTCTAGGAGTTTTATAGTTTCTGGTCTTATGTTTAGATCTTTAATCCATTTTGAGTTTATTTTTGTGTATGGTGTTAGAAAGTGCTCTAGTTTCATTCTTTTACAAGTGGTTGACCAGTTTTCCCAGCACCACTTGTTAAAGAGATTGCCTTTAATCCACTGTATATTCTTGCCTCCTTTGTCAAAGATAAGGTGTCCATATGTGTGTGGATTTATCTCTGGGCTTTCTATTTTGTTCCATTGATCTATATTTCTGTCTTTGTGCCAGTACCATACTGTCTTGATGACTGTGGCTTTGTAGTAGAACCTGAGGTCAGGCAGGTTGATTCCTCCAGTTCCATTCTTCTTTCTCAAGATAGCTTTGGCTATTCGAGGTTTTTTGTATTTCCATACAAATTGTGAAATTATTTGTTCTAGCTCTGTGAAGAATACCATTGGTAGCTTGATAGGGATTGCACTGAATCTACCCAATGAGTCAGTTCTTTGCATCACATGGCCAAAGTATTGGAGTTTTAGATTTAGAATCACTCTTTCCAATGAATATTCAGGATTGATTTCCTTTACAATTGACTGGTTTGATCTCCTTGCACTCCAAGGGACTTTCAAGACTCTTCTCCAACACCACAGTTCAAAAGCATCAATTCTTCAGTGCTCAGCTTTCTTTATAGTCCAACATGACCACTGGAAAAACCATAGCTTTGACTAGACAGACCTTTGTTGGCAAAGCTTTGTCTCTGCTTTTTATTATGCTGTCTAGGTTGGTCATAGCTTTTCTTCCAAGGAGCAAGGGTCTTTTAATTTCATGGCTGCAGTCACCATCTGCAGTGATTTTGGAGCCCCCCAAAATAAAGTCTGACACTGTTTCCACTGTTTCCCCATCTATTTGCCACGAAGTGATGGGACTGGATGCCATGATCTTTCTTTTCTGAATGTTGAGTTTTAAGCCAACTTTTTCACTCTCCTCTTTCACTTTCAACAAGAGGCTCTTTAGTTCTTTGCTTTCTGCCATAAGGGTGGTGTCATCTGCATATCTGAGGTTATTGATATTTCTAGTAATCCTGATTCCAGTTTGTGCTTCATCCAGCCCAGCATTTTGCATGATGTATTCTGCATAGAAGTTCAATAAGCAGGGTGACAACATACAATATACAGGGTGACAATATACAATGTACTCCTTTCCAAAACTGGAACCAGTCTATTTTTCCATGTCCAGTTGTAACTGTTGCTTCTTGACTGGTATACAGATTTCTCAGGAGGTAGGTCAGGTGGTCTGGTATTATCACCTCTTTAAGAATTTCCACAGTTTGTTGTGATCTACACAGTCAAAGGCTTTGGCATAGTTGATAAAGCAGAAGTAGATGTTTTTTTGGAGCTCTCTTGCTTTCTCGATGATCTAGCAGAGGTTGGCAATTTGATCTCTGGTTCCTCTGTCTTACTTGCTAAATCTAGGTTGAACCTCTGGAAGTTCATGGTTCATGTACTGTTGAAGTCTGGCTTGGAGGATTTTCAGCAATACTTTGCCATCATATGAGATGAGTGCAATTGTGCAGTAGTTTAAACATTCTTTGGCACTGCCTTTCTTTGGGATTGGAATGAAAACTGACCTTTTCCAGTCCTGTGGCCACTGCTGAGTTTTCCAGATTTGCTGGCATATTGAGTGCAGCAGCACTTTCACAGCATCATCTTTTAGGATTTTAATTAGCTCAATTGGAATTCCATCACCTCTACTAGCTTTGTCCATAGTGATGCTTTATAAGACCCACTTGACTTTGCATTCCAGGATGTCTGGCTCTAGGTGAGTGATCACACCATTGTGGTTATCTGGGTCATGAAGATCTTTTTTGCATAGTTCTTCTGTGTATTCTTGCCACCTCTTCTTAGTATCTTCTGCTTCTGTTAGGTCCATGCCATTTCTGTCCTTTATTGTGCTCATCTGCATGAAATGTTCCCTTGGTATCCATAATTTTCTTGAAGAGATCTCTAGTCCTCCCCATTCTATTATTTTCTTCTATTTGTTTGCGTTGATCCAGGAGGAAGGCTTTCTTATCTTTCCTTGCTATTCTTTGCAACTCTGCATTCAAATGAGTATATCTTTCCTTTTCTGCTTTGCCTTTCGCTTCTCTTCTTTTCACAGCTATTTGTAAGGCCTCCTCAGACAGCCATTTTGCTTTTTTGCATTTTTTCTTCTTGGGGATGGTCTTGATCCCTATCTCCTGTACAATGTCACGAACCTCCATCCATAGTTCATCAGGCACTCTATCAGATCCTAGTCCCTTAAATCTATTTCTCACTTTCACTGTATAATCATAAAGGATTTGATTTAGGTCATACCTGAATGGTCTAGTGGTTTTCCCTACTTTCTTCAATTTAAGTCTGAATTTAGCAATAAGGAGTTCATGATCTGAGTCACAGTCAGCTCTGGGTCTTGTTTTTGCTTCTCCACCTTTGGCTGCAAAGAATATAATCAATCTGATTTCAGTGTTGACCACCTCATGATGTCCATGTGTAGAGTCTTCTCCTGTGTTGTTGGAAGAGGGTGTTTGCTATGACCAGGGCGTTTTCTTGGCAAAACTCTATTAGCCTTTGCCCTGCTTTATTTTGTACTCCAAGGCCAAATTTGCCTGTTACTCCAGGTAGCTCTTGACTTCCTACTTTTGCATTCCAGTCCCCTATAATGTAAATGACATCTGTTTTGGGTGTTAGTTCTATTAGGTCTTGTAGGTCTTCATAGAACTGTTCAACTTCAGCTTCTTCAGCATTACTGGTTGGGGCACAGACTTGGATTACTGTGATATTATAACGGTTTGCCTCAGAAACAAACAGAGATCATTCTGTCGTTTTTGAGACTGCATCCAAGTACTGCATTGTGGACTCTTGTTGACCATGAGGGCTACTCCGTTTCTTGGTCCTGAGCCAAGAGCTGACTACAAATACATTCCTTGACATGGCCCTGCCCACCAGAGTGACAAGTCCCAACTCCACCCACCAGTGGGCAGGCACCAGTTCCACCCACCAGGAAGCCTGCCCAAGACCTTAGGCCAACTTCACCTCCCAGGAGGCAGATACTAGAACCAAGAAGAACTACAATCATGAGAAAAACAAACCACGAACATGGAAAGTTAGACAAAATGAGATAGCAACAAAATATGTCCCAGGCAAAGGAACAAGATATAAGCACAGAAAAACAACTAAGTGAAGTGGAGATTGGCAAACTACCTGAAAAAGAATTGACAGAAATGATAGTAAAGATGGTCCAAGATCTCAGAAAATGCGTGGTACACGGACTGGACTGAGAGGATACAAGACATGGTTAATAAAGAACTAGAAGCCTTAAAGAATGGAGATGAACAATATAATAACTGAAATGAAAAATACACTAGAAGGAATCAAAGCAGAACAAATGAGGCAGAAGAATGAGTAAGTGAGTTGGAAGTCCAATTGATGGAAATCACTGCTGTGGAACAGAATAGAGAAAAAAGAATGAAAAGAAATAAAGACAAACTCAGAGATCTCTATGTTAAATGCACCAACATTCGCATTATAAGGGTCCGAGAAGAAGAAGAGAAAGAAAAAGGGAGGAAAAATATTTGAAGAGATAATAGTTTAGAATTTCTGTAACACAGGAAAGGAAACACTCAAGTTCAAGAAGTAAAAAGAGCCCATTATAGGATTAATCCCAGGAAGAACATACTGAGACACATATTAATCAAACTGACAAAAATTAGAGAAAATATTAAAAGCAACAAGAGAAAAGCAACAAACAACATAGAATCCTCATATGGTTATCAGCTGATTTTTTCAGCAGAAACTTGGCAGGCCAGAAGGAAGTGGCACGATACATTTAAAGTGATGAAAGTGGAAAAACCCACAACAAAGAATACTCTACCCAGCAGGGTTCTCATTCAGATTTGATGAAGAAATCAAAAGCTTTATAGACAAGCAAAAGTTAAGAGAATTTAGCACCACCAGGTCAGCTTTAAAACAAATGGTGAAGGAACTTCTCTATGTGGAAAAGAAAAGGCCAAAATTAGAAACAAATTACAAATAGGAAAGCTCACCAATAAAGACAAACATAAAATAAAGATAGAGAATCATTCACACACAAATATGATATCAAAACCAGTAACCGTGAGGATAGTGCAAATGCAGGATATTGGAAACGCATTTGAAAGTAAGAGACCAGCAATTTAAAACAATCTTGCATATATATATATATAAAATTATATCAAAACCTCATGGTGATTTCAGTGTCTTTCTCAATTACACTCTGGTGTAATTGATGTAAAGGAGAAGTTCACCGGCATTACTTATTACTTTTTTTTTTTACTATATAAATGTATTATCCATACCATAAATATTTTCTGAGGTAGTATCAGTTATCAGTATAGCCAAAGGTAATTAGAAAAAACGTGGAAAAACTTTACATATTTTTGGAATTAAGAATTTGTCAAACTAAAAGATCAAGTTTACAATGCATACAATACCATACCAAACTCCTATTTCTTTATTACAATTATACAAAGTTAACTTCATATCTTACAATATAATATATGTGTTTACAGTTCAAACTGAAGAACACAAGTTTGAACTATGTGAATCCACTCACACACAGATTTTTTAAAAATAATACATATGACATTACTACATGATCTGCAGTTTGTTGAATCTACAGATGTGGAACCACTAATATGGAGGACTCACTGAAAAGCTACAGCTGGAATTTTGACTTTGCACTCAGGTGGGGGACCAATGACCACAATTTCTCTGTCATTCAAGGGTCAACTGTAATTGATTTTTAAGACCAAGAATTAGAAAGCAACTATGCCAGAAAATAAAAAAAGAGAGATTTTTGGTTATAGTAAAAAACACAGAAAATAAAATTTACCATTTTGTTTTTTATTATAATCAAAAATTAGTCATTTTGTCAAATTATAATCATTTTAACTATTTTAAAATCTACAGTTTAGTAGTGTTAAGTATATTCACATTGTTGTGCAACAGATCTCCAGAACTTTTTCATCTTTCAAAACTGAAACTTTATACCTGCTGAACAACTCCCCATTTTCCTCTCTCTCTATTTTGATTCTTTACATATCCCATGTAAATGTAGTCAGACATTATTTGTCTTTCTGTGACTGGCTTATTTCACTTACTGTAGTGTCCTCAAGGTGCACTGATGTTGTAAGCATATAACAAGATTGCCTTCCTTTTAAAGGCTAAGTTCGCACACTCATGTTCATGACAACATTATTCACAGTAGCCAAGAGGTAGAAGCAACTCAAATTTATATTGATGGATGAATGTATAAATGAAATCTCTTTGATAGGAAAGTTTCTAAAATCTACTTTATCCAATGACAGGACTAAATGCCTGCAATTGTATTAGTGATAAGCAGCTGGAAGAAAATGTGTCAAACATCACTATGTGACAACAGAAAAGAATAAAAGACTAAAGCTTCAGTTAAGTAGCATATTTCTACTTATAGATGGACAATGACTATTCATCTTACATATCAAAATGCAGTCTCCTTACCAGTAATTATCACACCATCATCTCTATGAGCTTCATTCATTTCTTCAACATGGACATCTGAGTTCACATCAATCTCTTTCCCTGATAACTGTAAATAAGCTTGAAGAGAAGATGGAACCTTGACAAGAATAGAGCCTGTGATGAATTTAATGGAGAGCTTATTTAATGCAAAGAAATAAAAAGTACTGTAGACTATTATAAAAATTATTTAAAGAGTAATATTGCTCCCAATAGTCTGTCTTTACTCATCAGTATATTTGATTTAAATAGCAATACCTTTTCCTCAGTCTCAGGTGGTCAACATCTCTTATTCCCAAGGCAATCACAGTATCTTTTGTCAAGAATATGAGCCACTAGGCCATCATGAACTACTATTTCTTCTTTTGCCAATAGTCTTAGTCCACTTGTCCAATACCAGAAAAGTGAGTTTAATAGACATGCAGCTTATAGACAGAATTTACCATTAATTGAGCATTTACCAAAAGCCAGACACCTTCATTACATCATCTTTTAACTTCCCTCTCAACTTTATGAGGTATTACTGTAATCCTAATTTTACAGGTAAGAACTTGCTCAAGTTTCCATGACAGCTATTGCTAGAATCAAGATCCATTGCAATGACAACAAACCAGCACTCTTAATCACTGCAGTATTTCATACACTGCTACCTCACTGTATTACCAGACTTGTGATCTCACTGATCACTGTAACATAACTAGAACCCTGAGCTCTTATGCTTTCAATAGTACCTTGTTTGTGGTGGAGGGGAGGGTCAGTAACAAAAATTTAAAAAGGAATATTTAGATTTCAACTCACTAATGTTTCTTTTAATGGATTACAGACTTCTTTGGGGGTACCTGAAGCAAGACACTCAACTTTATTTCTACTACAATCTTACCAAAACAACAACAAAACACCTGTTAAGGAGGAGTCATTTTTCAAAACAATTACATGGGTTGCAGTGAAAATTCACCAGTACATTCTCATTTCAAGAGTTTTCTTTCTCCATTTCTTACATATCAAATAAATAAGAGGCCCTTCCCATAAAACAGTAACCTCATCTCTGTCCACAAAGAAGGTCAGGATGACAATTATTGTGAATGTTGTAAAGATTTCTTCTAGAAGGCTTTTGTTTATGGGTCATTGTGTGCTTTCCAGTTTGGTTAACATCAGCTTACGTTTCCCTAAGTAATTCTGTATCTTCTCAACCTTTCTAATGGGAGCTGGAAATCTGGGGTTAAAACTGATGAACTTTAGTATTTAGTCCTCAAAAAGGGGGGAACAAAGCACATTACTACAATTGGTTTATCTTATTTAAAAAACAAATTGCTTTTCAGAGTTTCAATGTCAGCTACTTAAATAGAAGCTGCCCACAAAAACAAATTATGAGGGCTTTAGGAAAACTCAAAAGCAAACTAGGAAAATGTCAGGATAAATAGAAGATACATGTTCTTCTACCAAATATACTTTAAAATGTAGAAAATAATGGATTTTAAAAACCTTTTCTAAAGGTTTTAAAACTTTATCTCTAAATACATCAAATGTGATAATTTTAAAAACATTTTTTTCTGTTCTTAAATAAAGGGATTGTAAATCTATGGGAGTCTTAAAAATGTTAAATGATGCAAAGAGTTCTATCCTTATCTCTCCACAGCCTTAAAGAGCAAAAACTATCACTATCAAAACTCCATTCCTACCTGTGAATGAAGTTTCACAATTTTTGAAAGCTCTACCCTAAGTGCCATCTCTAACACTATCTTCTTTAGAAAGGGCAGCACCTATTATATCTTCAACCTCTTTTCACTTCAAAAACTGCTTCATGGCTACTGACATCAATACTATATTTTGAAAATTAAAAAGTGAATACTAACAATAGCATCATTTATTGAAGGGATATTATATGGTTAAGATTAAAGGCTTTATCAAGGAAAAATTTTAAGTGGAAAAGTCAGTACTCAGATGCAACTCTGACTCTCAAGCCTAAACATAGCCTTTTCAAATGAATTCATCAGGTCACCATGTTAACTTTCATAGGAAGAGAGGAAATAAGCATTGTGACAGTTTTTTTCACCTGGCAAAATGACTACAGGGGCTGAAAGGACAGCGAAGGAGACTCAAGTGGCTGGCTTTTAAACCCTTCAGCAAGACAGTGGCAGAGCTGGAAAGGATTCCAGATGTCTTTACTCACTAGTAAGCAACAGAATTTTGAAAACTTTCCATCACTTCAGAAAGTTAGTGCTCCCAAGTCTAGTGAGAATTAAGAGACCTGAATTAAGATAGAAAACTTTGTTTCCAGTTATCTTTACGCTCCTGCCAGTATCATGGTCCCAACAGGAGAAAACATAAAATTGTAATTCCAATCAAATCTTGCAATATCATGTGCTATTTCAGTAAGTTACTGGAAAAACAATCCAAATAATAGTTAAAAATACTTCAAGTGGATGAAGATTAACAATGCTTTTTGTTTGCTTTTACTTTTTTGCCCATTCATACAAAATAGTAAATGATTTCCATGTAAGAGCTATCCAAAACTATGTTTTTACTCTGTTACTAGTTACAGTAAATGTAGTAACAGTTTTTCTCCTTGGGTCTTCACAATTTAAGAATGCAATTATATGAATTTTTTGACATTTACAAAATATCCTAAATAGTATTACTGAAGCTCTTAGAAATGTAGTGAGAACATAATATTATCTTATTTAAAAGGAAAAAAATGTGATCTTGAGAAATCAAATAATACCTGTGTATCAGCAATAACTTCAGTTTCACATATTTATGCTTGTAGTTTCATTTTGATACTGAGAGCCTCATTGAACAAAATAAGTACTAAACCAACATGATAAAGAAATTACTAACAGGAACAAATGGTCTCTATGGAGGTTTTTCCTTGTTATAAACATAGCCATGTTCTCGCCTACATGCAAGAGCTTCCAGATTTTCTCTAAAAAAATTTTTATATACAGGTATGGTTCTTAACTTTCCGAACCCAGATCACTTAAGCCCCTATAGCCAAGCTACTTCAAGTCCCCAAGTCACTTATCACCATGCATGTGTACATCTATGTGCATGCATGCATACAAAGACTTGTATATTCAGCCTTCAGGTGATTAAAAAGTATATAATTTTTCATGAAAGACTTGAACTCTTAGAATAGACTATTTGTATTAGAAATAAGATTACAGAAAGAGACACATCATAAGTCTGAAACTACAACAGTCCTCAGTCTTTTCGGCACCAGGACAGATTTTGTGGAAGACAAATTTTCCACAGACCGGGGTCAGAGGGTGGTGTTTCAGGATGATTCGAGTACATTACATTTATTGTGTACTTAATTTCTATTATTATGACATTGTGATATATAATGAAATAATTATACAGCTCATCATAATGCATAATCAGTGGGAGCCCTGAGCTTGTTTTCCTGAGATGAGGCCAAAACACAAGGGATGGGGAGTGACTGTAAATAGGGATAAAGTTTTGCTCACTGGTCTTTTGCTTACCTCCTGCTGTGCCGCTCAGTTCCTAACAGACCTGGGACCACTACTGGTCCATGGCCCAGGGGTTGGGGACCCCTGCTACCAGAGACTTAGTTAATCACTTTAGAGGACCTTCTTGGTGACACATTTATTTTAGGATCATACCTTTAAAAGTATTATTCTAGTATAATGGCCTGAGAAGCCCTCTTACAAGGGAGCAGGAAAGCTACCAAAAGAATGTATGAAAACTCTTTCCCTCCAAAGAGTATTTATTTCAGACATTAAACTGAAAAATTCCAAAATAACAGTCAATAAATTACAACATTTTTGTTTGTAATACAAAAAAAAAAAAAGATAGTCTTCATGGCCATCAATTCCAAAAGTTTCAAAGATCATTGGTCTAGAGGGCCAGTATTTATTTCAGTCTTTAAATCAGGTTCTAACAGAGAAAAATTTTATTTGAAATCTCTGTCAGTGTAGATAAGATAATTTGACCATCTGTTTCCTGAATGTTACATAAAATCTTCCTAATATCATATGTCAAAATAAAACATTCCACTTGGCTAACCTTTAGGGACTTTCAATTCCACTTTTCCCAGTTGGCTGACATAAACATCTATGGCACCCTGCTGAGCCAAGGCATTCAGACATCCAGAAGACGAATCTAGGAGGAAGAAAGAACCATAAGCATAATCATTCTTAACTGAGTAACTGGAATTATAAACCTGAAATAAAAGGCTCTACTTCAGCATTAGGATAAGGAGCTAAGAGTCCTGAAGGTTTCCTATTTTCCTTGTCACCATACCATGTTTTGCTTTAAAAATGAAAACAGAATCAGAGGTCTACAAATCTACACTTAGGTAACTAATAAGAAAATCCCTATGTCTGCAGTAACCTCCAAAACTTAACTCTAAACATGTTTAATCTAAAACCCAACTCGTAGGAAGGATATTATGGAAGTAATGACAACCCAAACCATTAAGCATCATTGACACATTTAGTTTACTATCAACTTTCAATATTTACTAAAGAATTCTATCTCACATACAGTCACATAGAAGTAGTAGCAAAGTTAATAAAAATAAAAACTCTTATATTTTCTCCTTTTAGCAAATGAGCTAGTACTAAAAAGTGCAGCTAACAGTGAAAGACTACATTACATAAGGTTTTGTTGCATTTGTTAGAGAGATGTGGAGGGGAAGGAATGACATGAAAAGTGGGTGAAGTTTATTTATATCTAAATATTTCAAGTTTTGGGAACTGAACAGATTATCTTTAAGTCAAGGGAAGAAAATCATAGTTAAGGTGGTCCTGGTTTGCCACTCAGATTTCCCTTTGTCATCACTGAACCCAGTTTTCAATCATCCAGTGTTTCAAGTTTCAGGGAATGCTGACAGGTAAAGAAGTAAGATGACTGTGGTGAAGAGTCGGTACTGTGTAGCTTCTCCTTTTTCGTCCTTTCCCATAGCAACAGAACTTTTGAGTTTTTCTATTAGATTGTCCTTTCTATTAATTTGTCTATTTGATTGTCCTATTTGAAGATCAAAGCATATTTTTTACAGAGATCTCATAAAAAGCGTATTTTATTAGGCGCTTTTATTACTTCAAGGTAGAAACAAATTAGGGAGTATGGTGAAAATAATGCCCCAAATTATACACCTTTTACAAAATGTGAAGGAAAAAAATTTGTATACTCACAAAGGAACCATCATTCTTCTTTAAAATAAATGTTTAAGACTTTAAACAGAGACAAAAACTTGGGAATAAATAGTTTAAAATGTGACTTCAGGATAATTTATAATAATTTATCTCTAACCTATATTCAAAATGCCATTTATCAGATCCAATGTATTTAATTTTTAAGTGTTCCAAGTGAACACCGAAGTTGGGAAGTTAAGCCACTGGAGATAAATGATATGGAGTAGCTAGACAAAGGCAGAGAAAGCAATGGCAACCCATTCCAGTATTCTTGCCTGGAAAATCCCATGGATGGAGGAGCCTGGTAAGCTGCAGTCCATGGGGTCACAAAGAGTTGGACACAACTGAGCGACTTCACTTTCACTTTTCACTTTCATGCACTGGAGAAGGAAATGGCAACCCACTCCAGTGTTCTTGCCTGGAGAATCCCAGGGATGGCGGAGCCTGGTGGGCTGCCATCTATGGGGTCGCACAGAGTCGGACACGACTGAAGCAACTTAGCAGCAGCAGCAGCTGGACAAAGATGAGTATTTCTCTCCTCAGGTACCAAGAGAAACTCCTATAAAAACTTCTTCAATCAATTCAATTCAATGCAGTCGCTCAGCAGTGTTCGACTCTTTGTGACCCCATGGACTGCAGCATGCCAGGCTTCCCTGTCCATCACCAACTCTCGGAGCTTGCTCAAACTCATGTCCATGAAGTCAGTGATGCCATCCAACCATCTCATCCTCTGTCATCCCCTTCTCCTGCCTTACTGAATCCTAAAGAAAAACTTCTTACTGCATCCTAAAGAAGCCAAGTAAAAATATGTTATGGACAAAAAAAAAAAAATCTACAAAATGTGTATTACCCCAAGCTGAACAAAGTAAAATATTTGAAACAATATTTAATTTCTTGCTTTTACTAGGGGAAACCCACAAAATTTTTATATAGCTCATAAACAATGCTTTTCACTTCTGTTTCTCTTCACATGGGACATAAACAACAGCTAAGTAATTATATCCTAACCCATTAATAAATTATACACTCATGTTATCAGTTCTGAGCTCTAATACTGGCCCACCCACTGAAGGCTGTCAAAAAAATTAAAATTCAAGATGTGTTTTCAAAAGAGAAAGCAAAGGTAGTATTTTAAAAGCTATGTAATGGCAACCCACTCCAGTATTCTTGCCTAGAGAATCCCATGGACAGAGGAGCCTGGTGGACTACAGTCTACCAGGTTGCAGAGTCGGATGTGACTGAGCAACTTCACTTTAATACAAATGAATGGAACTAAAAATTAATTACCAAGAGTCAAATTAAGGCTTCATTCATAGAATTTCATTTTTTGGAGATTCACAAAACAGAGAAATTCTATTATAGATCTTGGAAGAAGCCTTAAGGAAAAAAGTGTTAGAGCTTAAGTGAACAAAAATTACTAGTACAGACAGTGACTAGAATAAATAAAATCCCACAGAGAGTTTTCTATCACCACAACTTTGGAAAAAGATTGTGTTCATTTGACAGAGACCACTGAGTCTTCCTGGAAAATTACACACACAAAAGGGAAAAACTGATGTCAGCTACCAGCTAACACTACATATAACCAAATAAATAGATATTTGTAATATATACTCTGCTATTAAGCAAAGAATAACAACTAAGCTCAAAAGGCTAAAATTCCAAACTTTTCTATTTTCTTTCAGATAAAGGGAGAATTCTCTTGAAATTGTTCAAACACATTCAGAGAGTTCTTCTGAATTTTTATAATTTTACCTCATTTCAACATGCAGATAACTAAGGAACAGCAACACAAAAGATAATGATTTTGCAATTTGAGTCCTATACTTCCAAAGCTACACTAATTTCAAGAACAAGGAACAAAGTTTATATATAGGATGTAAAGGATTTGTAAAGGCAGAATTTTAAGGTCACTTTGAGGAAAATTTTCTAAATTAATGTCCTGCCCCTAGGTATTCTATGTTAGGAAGGTAGCTTATAGCAGGCTGGGCTTATAAGAAACACATAAGGCAACTGCTACTACCAGCCCCCCCTCAAAAAAAACTATGAAAATATCCCTTCTTAAAACATATAATTTCCAGTACACAGCTTCTGGCAGTGCCTTCCAAAAGAGGGAACATAGAACAGGCAAAGTAAGGCTGGATGAGCAACTTCTATTTCACCATTATCTACCATCAAGCCCTGCTTTCTCCTACTGACTTTTTAAAAAAGGAAGATGACCAGGTATTCCAGAGGAAAGATACTGTTTTTAAAAATATAAGTCTAGGGAAAATTAGGATGAGGATGAGATGGCTTGGATGGCATCACCGACTCGATGGACATGAGATTGAGTAAACTCCGGGAGTTGGTGATGGATAGGGAGGCCTGGCGTGCTGCAATTCATGGGGTTGCAAAGAGTTGGGCACAACTGAGAGACTGAACTGAACCAATTTTTTTTTTTTTTTAATATAACTTCAGCTTCTAAGAGAGCTCTAAACGTATTAGGGAAATTGGGAAGAACAGGGTTTTTCTACGTAGCTGCTGCTGGTGCTGCTAAGTCGCTTTAGTCATGTCTGACCCTCTGCGACCCATAGACGGCAGCCCACCAGGCTCCCTCATCCCTGGGATTCTCCAGGCAAGAACACTGGAGTGGGTTGCCATTTCGTTCTCCAATGCATGAAAGTGAAAAGTGAAAGCAAAGTCGCTCAATCGTGTCTGACTCAATCATGTCTGACTCTTACTGACCCCATGGTCTGCAGCCTACCAGGCTCCTCCGTCCATGGGATTTTCCAGGCAAGAGTATTGGAGAGGGTTGCCATTGCCTTCTCCGTTTGTATGTAGGTTAGAATGTATATATAAAATCCAAGTGATTGTGGAGATTACCTAAGAAGCAGATCAATTATATTATCTAAACTAGATTTAAAGGATCATAATTACATGTATTCCTCTTAAAAGGAACCATGAGATAACACAATCTATTTTCCTGAAATTAGACAATATAATACCTGTATCATCTTTAGTCTCTTAATATTCCAATTTGATAATATTGTATAGCTTTTTCTCTACATCCATTCCAATATTTTGAAACCTCTGGTAGACTAACAAATTTCCTTCTTAGGTACCTACATCACTTTTTGTTTTTTTGTAATTGTTTTGCTTCTACTGATCTCAATTTCTCAAAACTCAAGTTATGAAGTGACTTTAATTAGGTTGTCTTGATTTGCTGAGCTGCCTCAACTTTGTCCAACAAATCTTCTGATTTAAGGAAAACAAAAATCAACCAATCAAGAAATTTCAAATAAATATCACCCACTTGTCACCTTTGGGATTAAGGTACCAGACCCAACATTTCTCCAGAATCATAACAACAATGGTCTTTAGATTCTATAGCAGGGTCGTCAAATTACAGTCCACCTCTTATTATTAATAAAGTATTACTGGGACACAGACACATCCATTTGTTTGTATACTGTCAATGGCTGCTAGCATATTAAAATGAGAATGCTGCGGAGTATTCATAGACTACGTGGCTCACAGAGTCCAAAAATTTTACTATACGGCTCTTTACAGATAAAGGCTGCTGCTCCTAGAGCAAAACATTCTAAGAAAATGAGCTTCTATCCCCACAAAAAACCCACAATGTTACATTTGTTTCTATTTAAGACAAAGATTTACCAGTCTAGTAAAATCAATTCTTTTTTCTAAGACTTCAGTAATGTACAGATAGGTACACAACTCTTGCTTACAGAAAGGAAAAAGATTGTTGTCTCAGGGCAGTTCTGACTCTTCATTGACCCTGATTGCTTACTGTTTTCCAGCACTACCAGGGTTGTTTCCATCCAATTTATTAAAGTGAGAAACAGCATATCACAAAATAAGTAACAAGGACTATCATGACTTGCATAAAGATTATGTCAGCTTATTTGTTTATATATTTAATCTTTTACACAGTGTGCTCTTATTAAACAAAAGCTGATTTTTTACTTACTAAAGAGCTCAAGTGGGCTCCTGATGAATTGTATGGCATCTCCTGCTCTGGTTGTCAGTAAAAATGGGACCTATTCCCACCAATCAGTGACTTAGGTCCAGATATATTCAAAGGAAGAAACCTGTAACAGGATCCAAACAACTTTGATTTCTATATAAATTCTGGATGAATTTTGCTGTGCTCTCCTCTTACTTCCACTCTCATTCTCCTTCCCTCCCTTCTTTTTTCTGATTTAATACTCAATATGAAAGCATATTTTGAAATAATAGTACGTTTTACTATTTTTTTTCATTTAATTAAATGTCAGGAATATCCTTCTATAATGTATACTACAGACCTAAGTATATTGTTAAAGGCTGAAGAACATTCACTTTATGACTGTAGCATACTGTATTTAGTTATTCTCTTACTGAGAACAACCTAAAATGTATACTTTCTTTTGCTATTAAAAACAGAGATGATATATACATACATCACGTATATATCTTTATATCCTTATGTATATATCCTTATATCCTTACCAGACTCTCTCCTTGAGATAAAGTTCTAAAAGAGGAAGTGCTAGAACAAAGCAAATGTAGACGCTACCAATTTTAATATACATTTACAAACTGACTTACATAATGATCAATTTATATCTGAACTAACAATTGATGGGAATCCCTGTTTCACCCTAACTTTCCCAACAATGGATATTATCAATGTTTTAACTCATGACAGTTTATACTTAGATGCTTTTGATTAGCAGTAAGGTGAAACAACAATGTACATGTATATTCTGGGAACTGCTTGTTCATGTTTATCCATGTTCCCATCCCACTAAGTGTTCCTTTTCCTCTCATCATCATGTGTGTATTGTACACACATATGGACAGAGATTATATATGAATATATATATTCAATTTCATTTTATAAGCATAGTGTAATCCTAATAACAAAACCTACAGAGATTTTACAAAATAAAAAATCACAGATCAGCATTCATCATAAACATGAATATAAAGTCCTTGACAAAATATTAGCAGCTGGGCTTCCCTCGTGGTTAAGTAGTAAAGACTCTGCCTGACAATGCAGGGGACATGGGTTCAATCCCTGGTCTGGAAAGACACCACATGCCATGGAGCAAATAAGTCCATTCATCACAACGACTGAGCCCATGCATCCTGGAGCCTGTGCTCCACAATAAGAGAGATTACTGCAATGAGAAGCCCGCACACAGCAACTAGAGAGTAGCCTCCACTTGCTATAACTAGAGAAAGCCCACATGCAGCAACGAAGACCCAGCACAGCCATAAATAAAATAAATAAATAAATCTTAAAAAAAAAAAAAGAGCAACCTCAACCCAACATGTATAAATAGGATCAATTCAGCTCATTCGCTCAGTCATGTACAACCCTTTGCGACCCCATGGACTGCAGCACACCAGGCTTCCTTGTCCATCACCAATTCCCGGAGCTTGCTCAAACTCATGTCCACCAAGTTGGTGATGCCATCCAACCATCTCATCCTCTGTCGCCCCCTTCTCCTCCTGCCCTCAGTTTTCCAAGTTTCAGGGTCTTTTACAATGAGTCAGCTCTTCGCATCAGGTGGCCAGAGTATCGGAGCTTCAGCTTCAGCATCAGTCCTTCCAATGAACATTCAGGACTGATTTCCTTTAGGATTGACTGGCTTGATCTTGCAGTCCAAGGGACTCTCGAGAGTCTTCTCGAGCACCACAGTTTAAAAGCATCAATTCTCCAGTGCTCAGCTTTCTTTATGGTCCAACTCTCACATCCATACATGACTACTGGAAAAACCATAGCTTTGACTAGACAGACCTTTGTCAGTCAAGTAATGTCTCTGCTTTTTAATATGCTGTCTAGGTTTGTCAGAGCTTTTCTTCCAAGGAACAAGCCTCTTTTCATTTCATGGCTGCAGTCACCATCTTCAATGATTTTGGAGCCAAGGAAAATAAAGTCTGCCACTGTTTCCATTGTTTCCCCATCTATTTGCCATGAAGTGATGGGGACTGGATGCCATGATCTCAGTTTTTTGAATGTTGAGTTTTAAGCCAGCTTTTCACTCTCCTCTTTCACTTTTATCAAGAGACTCTTTAGTTCCTTTTCACTTTCTGCCATAAATAGGATACTACATCATGATTAGGTATGTTTGATCCAAGGAATACAAAGTTCAGTTCAGTTCATTCAGTTCAGTTCAGTCCCTGGGTCGTGTCCGACTCTTTGTGACCCCATGAACCGCAGCACACCAGGCCTCCCTGTCCATCACCAACTCCCGGAGTCCACCCAAACCCATGTCCATTGAGTCAATGATGCCATCCAACCATACAAGGTTAGTTAACATCAAAAATCAATGCAATTCATCATTAATAGAGTAAAAAAAGAATTTAAAAAGCAATCATTTCAATAAATACAGAAAATACATTTGACAAAATTCAACATCCATTCATGATCAAAGGAAAGAAAAAAAAAATCTTTCAGGAAACTAGGAATAAAAAGAATTTCCTCAGTCTGATAGAGAGTATCTATGAAAAGCCTGCATAGCTAACATCACACTTAAAAGGGAAAACACTGAATGTATTCCCTCTAATACTGGATGCTAGGACTGGGAACAATCTGCCACTAATATTCAATACTGTGCTGCAGAACCTTCCTAGCCTAATAAGGCAAAAGAGAAAAAAAAGGAAAACAGATTGGAAAGAAAGAGATAAAACTGTATTAATTGCAAATGGAATGACTGCCTACCTAGAAAAGAATTCTGGATGCTAAAAAATACACTATTTAGAATAAATAAATAAATTTAGCAAGGTCACAAGAAACATAGTCCATGAATAAAGGTCATTTGTATTTTTTTTATATACCAGCAGCAGACCATTAGAAAATGAAATTTTCTAAAATTCCATTCATAATGGGGTCAAAAAAGCAAATTTAACCAAAGATATCTCAGACCACTACACTGGAAACTAAAAAACAAGGTAAGAGAAATTAAAGATATATATAAATGAAAAATGACACTTTGCTTATGAAAGACTTGATTTTTGTGAATGTATCTTCTCTGCAAACTGATAAACTCATTTCACGTAAGGGCTTGCACTGGCTGTCCTCTATATCCACGGAGCTGTGCATCCAGAATTTTACATGCCTTTTCCCCATTATTCTGACCTTAATTCAAATATCTCTTCTCCAGACTCTCCTTGATTGCTAAACAAAGCAGCTTTCTTTCTGCTCTATTACATTACCCTCTCTTATTTACTCATTACACTATGTGAAATTATCTTTTGTTATTCACATACTTACTATCTTTCTTCTCAGCCCAAAGATATGAAGACAATATCTTTTGACCAACATATTCCCCAGTATCTACAAGAGCTCCTGGTATGGAGCAGGAACTTGGTAAATATATGTGGACTAGTTTTTGCCATATCCAGGGCTGTCTTCAAATGCTAACAGAATTTTAAGACCAATATAAACAGTGACATAATTTATACTTTCTTCCAAAGTCTTAATAGAGATATGCAAAGAATTAAAGGAATTTAAGAAATGAACACTCTTGTTAAGGTTAAAACATTGTGGCTTACTGTCTTATAGATAATAAAATGAAAGAAGAAAGAGAAAGACACTACCCACTCTTCCTACCCCCATCCAGATTAGTTTGTGTGTGTGTGTAAGTCACTCAGTTGTATCCAACTGTTTGCAACCCACTGGACTTTACAGTCCATGGAATTCTCCAGGCCAGAATACTGGAGTGGGTAGCCTTTTCCTTCTCCAGGGGATCTTCCCAACCCAGTGATCAAACCCAGGTCTCCTACATTGCAGGAGGATTCTTTACCAGCTGAACTAACAGGGAAGCCCTTAAAACTTAAAACGGTTAATCATTTATACAGTGTGAAACCATCTTCAAAGATGTAAATTACTGTTCATTTCATCCTGGCTGTTGCTGTTCTTTTTCAGTACGGGTAATAATGCATTTATTTCCAATTTTAGAAAGAAGGGTTTTCCCTTTATGTTCCCACAATTCCATCCAACAATAATACTAGCATTATCAAATAAGTATTTCTCAAATTCTCATCTGCCTAAAGGGCCTGCTAGTGGGCAGTGAAACTCACTGTGCCTCCCAATTGGAAATATTCCCTTTCTTTCCTTCCCTTCCCTTACTGCTACAAACTCTACCCATGTCTAGGACTCTCTCCACCCCCAGATAGATCAGCTTTTTACTAGTGTATCTTTTTTTCACCCTAGAAACTTTCCTTACTAACCCCAGACGCACCCTCTGATGGAACAGCCTGAAAAGTCAGCAGTAAATTTTGATTTCTCTCTGGGACAAAGGTAAATCCTGTCATGTTTTCAGTTAAAATGATTTACAACTATCACTTAGGAAGCCTTTATTTTCTATTTATCCCTCACTGAACATAAAGGTTACAATGTCTAGAAAACTTAAAAAGAGATGTGCACCTTAATTCTGAGAATCCACAAGAAGTGATAGCGAAAAGGATTATTGAGTATATTTACCATTTCAATTAGCACACACACAAAAGAAAGCGTAAAATGTCAAAAGGACAAAACCAGGAAGCCAGAGCATTCATACTGGCAATAAGCCATAGCTCCTCAACAAAGATCCTGGTTTCCCACCACTGACCCCTATGCTCTAAGGTCTAAAAATCAACCACCACTCAGAGCTCAGATTGCTCAGACTGCCTTCACCTAACAGGCAAGCAGGTGTAACTAGGGATAGAGAAGAGCTCTATCTAAGCTTTCCAGGATCTGAACTTTTATTCCCATAGGCATAGCATCACATATGGTGATTAGGTCTAAAGGACCATTAGCCACTGTTAGTTCTGGCTTAGGATTAGAACAATAACAATAATTAAAATGGCTATTATTTACTGAGTACTTACCATATGTCAGGGAGAAGTCAATGGCACTCCACTCCAGTACTCTTTCCAGTGGAGTGCCATGGGAAAATCCCATGGATGGAGGAGCCTGGTAGGCTGCAATCCATGGGGTCGCTGAGGGTCGGACACGAATGAGTGACTTCACTTTCACTTTTCACTTTTGTGCAATGGAGAAGGAAATGGCAGCCCACTCCAGTGTTCTTGCCAGGGCAATCCCAGGGACGGGGGAGCCTGGTGAGCTGCAGTCTATGGGGTTGCACAGAGTTGGACACGACTGAAGTGACTTAGCAGCAGATCATATGTCAGATGCTACGCTAAAGTACTTAAATATCTCATTTAATCCTTACAAGAACACCATTTGATAGGTACTAACTGTTATTTCTCAGTTAGTACCTATCAAATGGTGTTCTTGCAAGGACATCCAACCAGTCCATTCTGAAGGAGATCAGCCCTGGGATTTCTTTGGAAGGAATGATGCTAAAGCTGAAACTCCAGTACTTTGGCCACCTCATGCGAACAGTTGACTCACTGGAAAAGACTCTGATGCTGGGAGGGATTGGGGGCAAGAGGAGAAGGGACGACAGAGGATGAGATGGCATCACTGACTCGATGGATGTGAGTCTGAGTGAACTCCAGGAGTTGGTGATGGACAGGGAGGCCTGGCGTGCTGCGATTCATGGGGTCGCAAAGAGTTGGACACGACTGAGCGACTGAACCGAACTGAATTGAACTGAACTGTTATTTCTATTTTTTTCAGAGGTGGAAGCTTAGGTATAGAGCAGTTAGGTAATTTTCCACGAATAGAAAGTGGTGAAATTAGAATTCTAACAGTATTCTGACTGATAGCAAACCTATAATTATACAGAATTTATAGGATGATGAATCAATGAACTTTTAGAAATAATTTCACACATTCATGTATTTATTATTGTTTAGTCACTAAGTCATGTCTGACTCTTTGTGACCCCATGGACTGCAGCACACAGGCTTCCCTGTCCTTCACTACCTCCTGGAGTTTGTTCAAGCTCATGCCCATTGAGTCAGTGATGCCATCCAACCATCTCATCCTCAGTTCATATAGTGGGTCTGCCTATATCTGACTGGTATATCAGGATACTATTAGGTTCATCGGCTAAATTGTAGATTTTATGTACTCTAATAAAATACCACAAATATAGCTATTTTAAAAAGAATACAAAATTTACTAACAACCACTTAGCACATACCTACTGTGATGTTACCCATCTTGCTTCGTAATGTTATATTACCTGCAAAAGAGAGAAAAAGAAAGCTTTACACATTAGGGGTAATCCAGAAAGGAAATGTATTAATAATGTTCTAAAACATGGTTAGATATCCACAAGGTTATTTAATAATATTATTATTGTCGTGCACAATTTTTCTCAGTATCACACTCCCAGTCAGAGATTTATGCGCAACTACAAAATAAATAGCTTTAGGCATCTATACAAACTCTCTTCTTCCACTCTAACTTAATCTACTACAGCACAACTAAAAAAACAAACCCCTGTACTTCCTGGGAAACATGGAAGAAAAATAATGATTCTTCTAAAAGTTAAAAAATGTAAAAAAAAAAAAAAAAAAAAATGACTTAAATGTACTGACTACGCATTTTCAACCTAAACATCACAATATTTATCAGACCACACAAAGCCAAGTTTTGAACCAAATAACACTAAAATAATCCATGGAAAAAAGTAATTACTGTTATTTTTCAGGCCAGTTTGGCAAACCTATCTGTGAGATTTCAGTGGTTTTTCTGCCAAGAGTTTAAAAGGCTTGGGACAGGAATAATAAATAATTGAAATATGACTAACAAAGAAAAAAAAACTTCAAATATTCCCTTCTTCCAATGAAAATCTATTTTCCAGGATAAACACAGGACTCTGAAACCATTCTTCCCAGTGCCTTCCTCCAGCATCAAAAATAGCAGTATTTTTCTTCACGTGTGTTTAAGGGATACTCATAGAGTTATACCACCTATATTTACTGCACTATCATAATTCTAAAACTATAGTGAAGAGTAAAAAAGGAGTAAAAAAAGAAAATGGTAAGAAACAAGTAGAGTAAAAGAAGCTATGCTATTTAAAATCCCAAAAGATGATGCTGTTAAAGTATTGCACTCAATATGTCAGCAAATTTGGAAAACTCAGCAATGGCCACAGGACTGGAAAAGGTCAGTTTTCATTCCAGTCTTGAAGAAGGGCAATGCCAAAGAATGTTCAAACTACCATACAACTGCACTCACTTCTCATGCTAGCAAGGTAATCCTCAAAATCCTCCAAGCCAGGCTTTAGCAGTACATGAAACTAGAACTTCCAGATATACAAGCTGGGTTTAGAATGGGCAGAGGAACCAGAGATCAAATTGTCATAGAAAAAGCAAGAAAATTTCAGAAAAACATCTACTCCTGCTTCATTGACTATACTAAAGTCTTTGACTGTATGGATCACAACAAACTGTGGAAAATTCTTAAAGAAATGAAATATCAGACCATCTCACCTGCCTCCTGGGAAACCTGTGAAGCAGGTCAAGAAGCAACAGTTAGAGCTGGACATGGAACAATAGACTGGTTCCAAACTGGGAAAGGAGTATGTCAAGGCTGTATATTCTCACCCTGCTTATTTACCTTATATGCAGAGTACATCATGTGGTATACTGAGCTGGATGAATCATAACCTGGAATCAAGACTGCCAGGAGAAATATCAACAACCTCAGATACACAGTGGCACCCCACTCCAGTACTCTTGCCTGGAAAATCCCATGGATGGAGGAGCCTGGTAGGCTGCAGTCCATGGGGTCACTAAGAGTCAGATAGGACTGAGTGACTTCACTTTCACTTTGCACTTTCATGCATTGGAGAAGGAAATGGCAACCCACTCCAGTGTTCCTGCCTGGAGAATCCCAGGGATGGGGGAGCCTGGTGGGCTGCCACCTACGGGGTCACGCAGAGTCGAACACGACTGAAGCGACTTAGCAGCAGCAGCAGATATATAGCTGATACCACTCTAATGGCAGAAAGCAAAGAGGAACTAAAGGGCCTCTTGATGAGGATGAAAGAAGAGAGTGAAAAAAGCTGGCTTAAAACTCAACATTCAAAAAACTAAGAACATGGCATCCAGTCCCATCATTTCATGGCAGACAAATGGGGAAAAAGTGGAAACAGTGACAGATTTTCTTTCCTTGGGCTCCAAAATCACTGTGGATACTGACTGCAGCCATGAAATTAAAAGACGCCTGCTCCTTGGAAGAAAAGCTATAACAAACCTAGAAAATGTATTCAAAAGCAGAGACATCTCTTTGCTGACAAAGGCCCGTCTAGTCAAAGCTATGGTTTTTCCAGTAGCTATGTATGGATGTGAGTTGGACCATAAAGAAAGCCGATGCTGAAGAATTGATGCTTTCAAACTGTAGTGCTGGAGAAGACTCTTGAGAGTCCCTTGGACTGCAAGGGGATCAAACCAGTCAATCCTAAGGTAAATCAACCCTGAATGCTCATTGGAAGGACTGATGCTGAAGCTGAAGCTCCAATATTCTGGCCACCTGATGCGAAGAGCTGACTCACTGTAAAAGATCCTGAAACTGGGAAAGACTGAGGGCAGGAGGAGAAGGGGGTGACAGAGGATGAGATGGTTGGATGGCATCACCAACTCAGTGGACATGAGTTTGAGCGTGCTCTGAGAGATAGTGAAGGACAGGAAGCCTGGGAACCTGCAGTCCATGGAGTTACAAAGAGTCAGACACAACTCAACAAAAACAACAAAAGAAGAGTAAAAGAATAAATTTTGTCTCAGAATTAATCAGGATGAATAAAATAATTTATTTCATTTCATGTATCTTATAAATACTGACATGTATCAGTACCTGGGAAAAAGGAAAACAAAGAAAGGAGGCACTTGATTCATTTGTCCAACAGTTAAACGTGCTTTGACTGTAAAAATTTCTCTAAAAGGTTCATATTTCATCATACTTCACGTGAGCATATGAACAAGAGGTACACTTGTGTAGGAGTAAAACTTGGTTTGTGTGAAGTTAAGCTTATAAAATTATTTTCAAGTTTCAGTAATTTACAAGGCTGTGCAGATACTCCTGTTACACAGTTAAGTAAATATTATTTCACTGGCGTGTTCTAGATATTCTTCCAATTTTCAAACCCAGTAAATGCAGATTCACATGCAAATAGTGGCCAAGGATCACAAAGCTGCTAAGATAGCTTTCAATGATCCCTGCCTCCTGGTATTCATGCCTATGTATGAGCTCCTTCACTCATATGGAGGCTGGACTTACTGATGCTTTTAACAAAGAGAATAAGGGCAAATGAGATGTTACTTTCAAGACTAGGTTACAAACGATTCTTGCATCTGTCTTGCTAGCTCTCTTTTGCTGCGATGGAAACCAGCTAGCCATATTGTCTAACTGCCTTATGAAAGAGGCCCAAGACCAAGGACCTAAAGAGGCCCCTAGCCAATAGAATCTGAACTGAATCTTGCTAACAACAACATGAATGAACTAGGAAGCGGATTCACTTTTGGCTGAACCTTCAAATAAACCCATGGTCCCACCTGATACCTTTATTACAACCTCAAAAGAGATCTTGAGGCAGAAGACCCAGTTAAGTGATACCCAGATTCTGGACTACCCAAAGTATAAGAAAATAAGTGTTTGCTGTTTTCAGCTGCTAAATATGTTACAAAGGAAGAGGTAACTAGAAAAGATGTTGAAAGCTGGACGTGGGTGATGCCACAATAAATAACTAAAAATATGGGAATAGCTCTGGAAATTGGCAGTAGGCATAGGTTGGAAGGATTTTTAGGGGCATGGTAGAGAAAGCCTCAATTGCCTGAACAGTGTGTTAGTAGAAAGCTGGACTTAGAGCGCTTCTCATATAAGGGCTTAAATGGAAATGAAAAAAGTGTTTTGGAAACTGGAGGAAGGCAGATCTTTGTTAAGCAGTATTAGAAACTTCGCAACACTATCACATTCAGTAATGTGGAAAGTAGGAAATGTGCCTAATGAACTGAATCATCTAGCTAAGAAGATGGCCAAGCAGAGTCAAAGTGTTGTAGGCGCTGCCTATTTTTTCTTGTAGCGTCAGTAAAAAGCAAACAAAGTAAGATAAACTAAAGAAACGATTGTTTAAAAAAACAATCAGGATGAGAATCATTTTGAAAATTCTCAGCTTCTCAAGATGGCAAAAGATGAGAAAGTTAACAATAGCTTCGACACAAAGTCTGAATTCAGTGTACTGCCAGAACATGGCCTAAAAATGAAACTGATGGGTTGACTGTAAAATCTTTTGTCAAGATTCCAGAAAGATTAAGAGTGATACCTCACAGTATTAATTTAGCTGTACAAAAAGTCCATTAAACCAGCTGAGGGTATCTCACAGATCGTCTCAATCAAGCAATAGGTCTCCTAGAAAGCTTGCGAGAACCATATCTTAATTTCTCTGCAGAAGTCCACATTTTGAAAACATTCTTGGATGTGGCCTTCATCTAATGGAATAAACACCAATGTGATTCATAGAAGGCTGACAAAATTTGTGAGAATTACATCAGCAAACACATTGCTAACTTCGACCAAAAGGGACAGTAACAGTACAAAGTGAAATGAGACCACTGGAGTCCCAAAATTCTGCTGGCAGGAAGCAGACTAAGAAACTTCCTCAGCTGCAAACACATGCTACATTTCATGAAAAAGGAAGGATGACTCAGAGGGAGAAACCAAGAGCTCAGAGGGCAAAGCCTGGAAACCTAAAGAATTATCACAAGGCCATGAGATCTAATCAAAGAACCTCTAATGTTTTCCTACCTAAATTTCAAAATCATTATGGACCAATGACTCCTTTGTACCCCTTATTTTTCTCCCCTTTGAACAGGAAAGTCTATAGCAATTATCCTATGTGTATCCCATCACTGTATGCTTAGTGTGCAGGTGGTGTGTGTGGGTTGAGGAGGTTAGAGAACAGGTCTTAAGACTGAGAACTATACGTGAGGAATTAGACCTAAGCAACTGTACCCGAGGAGGCTCACCTACATCTGGATCTGATTTTGGTGTAGACATTCTGGACTCTGAGCAGATATGCAATACGATGAGACTCTGGGAACCTTGAAAGGAAGGGAGTGTATTTTGTATGTGGGAAGGACACAAATCACTTGCAGGGGCTGCAGAGGATAGACTGGCCATTCAAAACCTTATAGGCTATCTAGGGATATACATACATGAAAAGTTAAAAATGAGTGTTTATTAATAATTTTAAGTTAATGTTGTAACTGAATAGTATGTATTAGGTTCCATAACCATTCCGAGGAAGCAGACTAAAATGATGTGGCATGAACAGGGAGAGAATCATATTGGAGATTTCATCAGAGTCTATGTTTGAAATATGAGTAAAATTTGATGCTGAGGGATAATGATTTTGTTGAAAAAGTATGCAAGCAAAGGTAAAAAGGTGTAACTACTCATGCTATATTTAAATCATGCTCATCAGTTAAGTTAGAGCAATTAGGCCAGTCTACGAGGACAGGGATTGAGTGTTTCTTACTTAGCATTATATTTTGAGAGCTTAGCATATTGCCCTGTACATAGTAAATACTATTATTTTTTGAACCTATGTTCAAATTTAGTTTGGAAAAACAGGTAAAAACAAATTTGCAGAAGAATCATACAGTGTTTAGTCTATTGACTTTGTCCTATACCAAAGGAGTCAAAGAATTTCAAGACGCGAAGAACACAAGAAAACCATCTAGTATTCATTCCTTCCTAATCTTTAGGAAGATTAAGCTAGTGTCAGACATTCAGAATTCTCTTTACTGTTTTCACCTTATGAACACCTTAAAAATAAGATAAAGCAGACTTCTGATATTTGTGATTTTAACTATTAGTAAAACAACAACAATAAAAAAACTGACATAGTTCTATAGTCAGTCATTTAGTTAGTGAGTTCAGCCATTCAGCAAGACAAAAGGAGCTTTATTAAACTAGTCTCCAATGAATGCAGCAAAAATTTACTTTTTAAAACAAAAACAGAAAATGTGGTCTTTTTCAAAAAGTCAGTCAGTAGTGAGCGTGATAAAAGTGATCAAGAAAACAATGGTTTTAGAGCCAAAAAAAAAGTTTGTTTCCTTAAAAAAAAAAAAGGACTAGTTAAATTACAAAGTGAAGTCACTCAGTCTTGTCTGACTCTTTGCGACCTCATGGCCTGTAGCCTACCAGGCTCCTCTGTCCATGGGATTTTCCAGGCAAGAATACTGGAGTGGGTTGCCATTTCCTTCTCCAGGAGATCTTCCTGACTCAGGGATTGAATTCGGGTCTCCCGCATTGTAGGCAGACGCTCTACCATCTGAGCCACCAGGGAAGTCAGTTAAATTATAGCAGAATCTATACAGTCTCAAACTACATCTCTCTTGAATGTTAGAGTTCTGTACAGGAAAAGCATAAAGGAATAATAAAACTATGGAAAAAAAGACTATCTGTAAATATAAGGAATATATAAAAATATTTTTGTTAGTGCTAAAGGACTTTTAAAACAATAAACAAAAAAAATATTCTCAACTCATCAAACTGTTTAGAAAATCTCCACCCTAAACAGAAATATTCCAAGGTCATTAAAATACACAACATGGAATTCTTATCTCAAATACTTTGTGGAAGAAGACAGAGTATTTTAAAATACACAGATCAACTGAATGGACATTACTAGCATAGTTTTCTGTAATTTGGTTTTACCTTTTTCCATCACCAGACGGTGAAAACAATAAACAAATCAACTATCTGAGACGAGTAGAGCTTTGTAAAAGATCTCCTATCAATAAAGCAGATGCCACATGATCTGTAATAATTATTATGCTTACTCTTCTTTCAAGTTATTTAATTTTTCCACAAAACCCAATGTTTGAGAAAATAAACAGTTCTCCTTAACTAGCCACTCTTCATTCTAAAAGGATCAGAGGAAGAATTAGCTATCAATTTAAAGGCAAATAGTTTATTTTTCTTCACTAAAATAAATGTGATTTTAGTAAAAACAGCACACATACTCTCATTATCCAAACAAAGAAATAAAATATCCATAAAGGTTAAATCCTTTTTGTGCTTCTTTTTTAAGGGGAAGATTGGGGGAGCAGAAAGAATTTTCTACTTCGCAAGGACATGGCTAAATGCAAAGCATATAGAGGTAAATAAAACATGATCCCTGCTATTGAGGAGTTTATAATCAGGCAAGAATTTATGGGTCAATGGAAGGCCAGAAATGGAGAAAGTCTCCTTTAGCTGAGTATGAAAAGATTACTAAAAGTAAATGAGATAAAGAAAGCCGGGAAAAACATTTTAGAAACACTGTAACCGATCAGTATGATCAAGGGCTCTGATCAAAAACTCAGAAGTATAAAACAGGTATGAATGTATACAGGAAGAAGTAAGAGATTGTGTAATTCTAGAACACAAAGCACAAGGTCAAAAAAAGATAGTAAGTTAGCTAAGTCACTGAGTAGGAAGGGGTTTGGGTAAGACAATGCCATGTTCAATGTGCTTTTCTAATAAACAACCATATAATAGTTCCCTAATGGCTCAGTTGGTAAAGAATCCACCTGCAATGCAGGAGACCCTGGTTGATTCCTGGGTCAGAAGATCCGCTGGAGAAGGGATAGGCTACCCACTCCAGTATTGCTGGGCTTCCCTGGTGGCTCAGCTGATAAAGAATCCACCTGCAATGTGGGAGACCTGGGTTCGAGCCCTGGGTTGGGAAAATCCCCTGGAGAAGGGAAAGGCTATGCACTCCAGTATTCTGGCCTGGAGAATTCCATGGACTGTAAAGTCCATGGGGTGGCAAAGAGTTGGACGTGACTGAGCGACTAGCACTTGCACTTTCACACAATAGTTAGGACGATGAATTTGAAGAAGGCAAGACTGGAAGCAAATTTATTGCTTATAGAGGTGAAGCAAGAGCTGACAAGAATCTTAATTAGAAGAGTAGAAATTTTGAACAAAAGATTGAAAGAAATATTTAGGTGATTGTGCTCGTGCAGCTCAGTCATGTTTGACTCTTTGCAAACCCATGGACTATACCTGCCAGGTTCCTCTTTCCATGGGATTCTCCAGGCAAGAATACTGAGTGGGCTGCCATTTCCTCCTCTAAAAGAACTTCCCAACCCAGGGACCAAACCTGTGTCTCCTGCATCTCCTGCAATGGTAGGCGGATTCTTTACCATTGAGCCACCTAAAACCTATCTAAACTTGGTGTTGACTAAATGTGGAAGGTGACAGAAATTCAGGATTACTTCTGGATTTCTAGCTTGGGAAATAATGTACATGGTAATATTAGAATCTGCAAATGGAAATAAAAGAGGAGGAATACATTATGGATGAGGTTGGGGATGGGGGCTGGGAAAATAGGAGAAAAGAAGTTAGAAACATGAAGTCATCAGAGAAGACTATAAAGATCCAAATGGCTATGTCTACTAAGCAGATGGATATGTAAGTTGGAAGTCAGGGCTAGAGATACAAATTTGAATTATTGGAATACATTGGTAGTTGAGAATCAAAAGTGTATAAGATGTCCAAGGAAAAGAAAGAACTGAAAGAACAATGAAACAGGATGAAATGCTGAAGAATACCAAGTGGGTGTGTAAAAAAGGAAGAACTCACAGACATTTGAGAAAGAGCAATTTTAAATACTGATGCTTTCAAATTTGGTGCTGGAGAAGACTCTTGAGAGTCCCTTGGACTGCCAGGAGATCAAGCCAGTCAGTCCTTAAGGAAATCAACCCTGAACAGTCACTGGAGGGACGCATGCTGAAGCTGAAGCTTCAATGCTCTGGCCATCTGACATGAAGAGACGATTCTTTAGAAAAGACCCTGATGCTCGTAAAGACTGAAGGCAACAGAAGAGGACACCAGAGGACGAGATGGTTAGACAGCACCAACGACTCAACGGATATGAACCTGGGTGATAGTGAAGGACAGGGGAGCCTTGCATGTTGCAGTTCACAAGGAGTCGGATGTGACTTAGCAACTGAACAAAAATTATAAATATAAGATGTGACACAGATGCCAGTACCCACTAATACTTGTGTGCCTTTCTCCTTCCTTAGAACACACTAAGCTCTTTATCTCAGACTTCTATAGTTAAAGTCATTTTAAAACATTCTGGCTAACAAATTTCTCACATGATCCTCTATGATCTCTCTCCCTTTAGTGGAAGCTTGGAGGCCATCCATACACTGAAAATGGCATTATCACCTTTAAGGAAGGAGTCCAGTCCCTCCAAGGAAATGAGTGGAGTCCAAACACTGCATGGAATAGCAGCATATTTATGTCTAAATCGTGAAAAGAAAAAATCTATGCTATCTGTACCACAAAGGAAGCTATAACTTCTTATAAAAATGTTTTAAGTGTCCAGACTCAATATTAACATAAATTATGTGTCAAATGACAATCAAACTTAATGAACTTAAGAATAAACACTAAAATTAGAACAAAGCATTTTCATAAGCTTATGAAGAATCCCATTAAATCCAATAAGAGTTTCTTTCCTTTAGAATTTTGTATTTCTGAGTTTCTAAATTCATAAGGCAGATTTATAAATTTACCAGAGCTTATATGTTCTTCTTAGAGAAAACTGAAACACTTCTTTATGAAGTTTTGAGTGCTATCAAAATTATCAATTGTATTTGCATAGTTTATGTAACTTTTACTTTTGTGAAAGTTTCTAAAATCCAAAGTTATTTAAGAAAGCATTTAGCCTGTATATATTGCTAAATCTTTTGGCAACAAAGGACTTCTGAAGTACAGAAAAATGGGAACTAACAGTCATCAATTTATTAATGTATGTTCCCAAAGAGCCTAAAATAAGATCCTGTTAGAGAATTTAAATATTTTAAATAGTTTTATTCATTAATCATTTATTCCAAAAAATAACATAAGTTAAATATAAAACACTAAAATGACTGTCATGAGTACTCCTATTAAACCCAATTTTTTAATTTAAATTCTAAGTAAAATCAATCCCAGCAAACCATTTCAAGGACACTTTTCTTCCTGAGTCAGGATACTATACATTTATAAATATTCTAAAAATAGGACAACAGCCTTGTCTAACTCAATGAAACTAAGCCATGCCCGTGGGGCCACCCAAGATGGGCGGGTCATGGTGGAGAGGTCTGACAGAATGTGGTACACTGGAGAAGGGAATGGCAAACCACTTCAGTATTCTTGCCTTGAGATCCCCATGAACAGTATGAAAAGGCAAAATGATAGGATACTGAAAGAGGAACTCCCCGGGTCAGTAGGTGCCCAGTATGCTACTGGAGATCAGTGGAGAAATAACTCCAGAAAGAATGAAGGGATGGAGCAAAAGCAAAAACAATACCCAGTTGTGGATGTGACTGGTGATAGACGCAAAGTCTGATGCTGTGAAGAGCAATACTGCATAGGAACCTGGAACGTCGGGTCCATGAATCAAGGCAAATTGGAAGTGGTCAAACAAGAGATGGCAAGAGTAAACATCAACATTCTAGGAAATCAGTGAACTAAAATGGACTGGAATGGGTGAATTTAACTCAGATGACCATTATATCTACTACTGCGGGCAGGAATCCCTCAGAAGAAATGGAGTAGCCATCATGGTCAACAAAAGAGTTCGAAATGCAGTACTTGGATGCAATCTCAAAAATGACAGAATGATCTCTGTTCGTTTCCAAGGCAAACCATTCAATATCATAGTAATCCAAGTCTATGCCCCAACCAATAATGCTGAAGTAGCTGAAGCTGAACGGTTCTATGAAGACCTACAAGACCTTTTAGAAGTAACACCCCCAAAAGATGTCCTTTTCATTATAGGGGACTGGAATGCAAAAGTAGGAAGTCAAGAAACAAATGGAGTAACAGGTAAATTTGGCCTTGAAATACAGAATTAAGCAGGGCAAAGACTAATAGAGTTTTGCCAAGAAAATGCACTGGTCATAGCAAACACCCTCTTCCAACAACACAAGACAAGACTCTACACATGGACATCACCAGATGGTCAAAACTGAAATGAGATTGATTATATTCTTTGCAGCCAAAGATGGAGAAGCTCTATACAGTCAACAAAAACAAGACCAGAAACTGACTGTGGCTCAGATCATGAACTCCTTATTGCCAAATTCAGACTGAAATTGAAGAATGTAGGGAAAACCACTAGACCATTCAGGTATGACCTAAAGCAAATCCCTTACGATTATACAGTGGAAGTGAGAAATAGACTTAAGGGACTGGATCTGATAGACAGAGTGCCTGATGAACTATGGACTGAGGTTCGTGACATTGTACAGGAGACAGGGATCAAGACCATCCCCATGGAAAAGAAATGCAAAAAAGCAAAATGGCTGTCTGGGGAGGCCTTACAAATAGCTGTGAAAAGAAGAGAAGTGAAAAGCAAAGGAGAAAAGGAAAGATATAAGCATCTGAATGCAGAGTTCCAAAGAATAGCAAGAAGAGATAAGAAAGCCTGCTTCAGCGATCAATGCAAAGAAATAGAGGAAAACAACAGAATGGGAAAGACTAGAGATCTCTTCAAGAAAATTAGAGATACCAAGGGAACATTTCATGCAAAGATGGGCTCAATAAAGGACAGAAATGGTATGGACCTAACAGAAGCAGAAGATACTAAGAAGAGGTGGCAGGAATACACAGAAGAACTGTACAAAAAAGAGCTTCACGACCAAGATAATCACGGTGTGATCACTCACCTAGAGCCAGATATCCTGTAAAGTGAAGTTAAGTGGGCCTTAGAAAGCATCACTACGAACAAAGCTAGTGGAGGTGATGGAATTCCAGTTTAGCTATTTCAAATCCTGAGAGATGATGCTGTGAAAGTGCTGCACTCAATATGCCAGCAAATTTGGAAAACTCAGCAGTGGCCATAGGACTGGAAAAGGTCTGTTTTCATTCCAATCCCAAAGAAAGGCAATACCAAAGAATGCTCAAACTACCACACAATTGCACTCATCTCACATGCTAGTAAAGTAATGCTCAAAATTCTCCAAGCCAGGCTTCAGCAATATGTGAACCGTGAACTTCCAGTTGTTCAAGCTGGTTTTAGAAAAGGCAGAGGAACCAGAGACCAAATTGTCAACACCAGCTGGATCATGGAAAAAGCAAGAGAGTTCCAGAAAAACATCTATTTCTGCTTTATTGACTATGCCAAAGCCTTTGACTGTGTGGATCACAATAAACTGTGGAAAATTCTGAAAGAGATGGGAATACCAGACCACCTGACCTGCCTCTTGAGAAACCTATATGCAGGTCAGGAAGCAACAGTTAGAACTGGACATGGAACAACAAACTGGTTCCAAACAGGAAAAGGAGTATGTCAAGGCTGTATATTGTCACCCTGCTTATTTAACTTATATGCAGAGTGCTTCATGAGAAACGCTGGGCTGGAAGAAGCACAAGCTGGAATCAAGATTGCTGGGAGAAATATCAATAACCTCAGATATGCAGATGACACCAACCTTATGGCAGAAAGTGAAGAGGAACTAAAAAGCCTCTTGTTGAAGGTGAAAGAGGAGAGTGAAAAAGTTGGCTTAAAACTCAACATTCAGAAAACAAAGATCATAGCATCCGGTCCCATCACTTCATGGGAAATAGATGGGGAAACAGTGGAAACAGTGACAGACTTTATTTTGGGGGGGGCTCCAAAATCATGGCAGATGGTGACAGCAGCCATGAAATTAAAAGACGCTTACTCCTTGGAAGGAAACTTATGACCAACCTAGATAGCATATTCAAAAGCAGAGACATTACTTTGCCAACAAACGTCCGTCTAGTCAAGGCTATGGTTTTTCCAGTGGTCATGTATGGATGTGAGAGTTGGACTGTGAAGAAAACTGAGTGCCGAAGAATTGATGCTTTTGAACTGTGGTGTTGGAGAAGACTCTTGAGAGTCCCTTGGACTGCAAGGAGACCCAACTAGTCCATTCTGAAGGAGATCGGCCCTGGGATTTCTTTGGAAGGAATGATGCTAAAGCTGAAACTCCAATACTTTGGCCACCTCATGGGAAGAGTTGACTCATTTTAAAAGACTCTGATGCTGGGAGGGATTCGGGGCAGGAGGAGAAGGGAATGACAGAGAATGAGATGACTGAATGACATCACTGACTCGATGGACATGAGTCTGAGTGAACTCCGGGAGTTGGTGATGGACAGGGAATCCTGGCGTGCTGAGATTCATGGGGTCGCAAAGAGTTGGACACGACTGAGTGACTGAACTGAACTGAACTGAGAATACACATAAATACAGAATTCTTTAAAAATCACAAATATTCAAATAGCAGAATACAACAAACTACACTTTACAAAGAATCTAAGTTTTGATAACTTAGAAGAAAATCAAAAGATAGTAAACTGTCATAAAATTTTACATCTGAACACAAACTACTCAAGTACTTATTCTCCCACTAAATTCTCAGTGACAGAACATTAGGGAATTTTTGTTGAATCAGTGAATACACTAGTTTCTTCTGTATTAGAAGGCATACATACTTAATATATGTGATTCAACATTCAGTTCAGTTCAGTCGCTCAATCGGGTCCAGCTCTGCAACCCCATGGACGGCAGCATGCCAGGCCTCCCTGTCTATCACCAACTCCCAGAGTTTACTCAAACTCATGTCCATTGAGTTGGTGATGCCATCCAACCATCTCATCCTGTGTCATCTCCTCCTTCTCCTGCCTTCAATCTTTCCCAGCATCAGGGTCTTTTCCAGTGAGTCAATTCTACGCACCAGGTAGCCAAAGTATTGGAGTTTCAGCTTCAGCATCAGTCCTTCCAGTGACTATTTAGGACTGATTTCCTTTAGGATGGACTGGTTGGATCTCCTTGCAGTCCAAGAGACTCTCAAGGGTCTTCTCCAACACCACAGTTCAAAAGCATCGATTCTTCAGTGCTCAGCTTTCTTTATAGTCCAACTATCACATCCATACATGACTACTGGAAAAACCATAGCTTTTACTAGATGGACTTTTGTTGGCAAAGCAATGTCTCTGCTTTTTAATATGATGTCTAGGTTGGTTATAACTTTTCTTCCAAGGAGCAAGCGTCTTTTAATTTCATGGCTGCAGTCACTACCTGCAGTGATTTTGGAGTCCCCCAAAATAAAGTCTGTCACTGTTTCTATTGTTTCCCCATCTATTTGCCATGAAGTGATGAGACCAGATGCCATGATCTTAGTTTCCTGAATGTTGACTTTTAAGTCAACTTTTTCACTCTCCTCTTTCACTTTCATCTAGAGGCTCTTTAGTTCTTCTTCATTTTCTGACATAAAGGTGGTATCATCTGCATATCTGAGGTTATTGGTATTTCTACCAGCAATCTTTATTCCAGCTTGTGCTTCATCCAGCCTGGCATTTCTCATGATGTACTCTGCATATAAGTTCAATGAGCTGGTGACGGTATACAGCCTTGATGTACTCCTTTCCCAATTTGGAACCAGTCTGTTGTTCCATGCCTAGTTCTAACTGGTGCTTCTTGACCTGCATACAGATTTTTCAGGAGAAAGGCCAGGTGGTCTGGTATTCCCATCTCTTTCAGAATTTTCCACAGTTTGTTGTGATCCACACAGTCAAAGGCGTGGCATAGTTGATAAAGCAGAAATAGATGTTTTTCTGGAACTCTCCTGCTTTTTCGATGATCCAACAGATGTTGGCAATTTGATCTCTGGTTCCTCTGCCTTTTCTAAATCCAGCTTGAACTCTGGAAGTTCACAGTTCACATATTGCTGAAGCCTGGCTTGGAGAATTTTGAGCATTACTTTGCTGCCGTGTGAGATGAGTGCAATTGTGCAGTATTCAACATTACAAATGGAGAAGGCAATGGCAACCCACTCCAGTACTCTTCCTTGGAAACTCCCATGGATGTAGGAGCCTGGTAGGCTGCAGTCCATGGGGTCACTAAGAGTCGGACACGACTGAGCGACTTCACTTTCACTTTTCACTTTCATGCATTGGAGAAGGAACTGGCAACCCACTCCAGTGTTCTTGCCTGTATAGTCCCAGGGACGGGGGAGCCTGGTGGGCTGCCGTCCATGGGGTTGCACAGAGTTGGACATGACTGAAGCGACATAGCAGCAGCAGCAACATTACAAATAGTAAATATTACTAGTTCATTAGATAACTCATTTTCTTATCGAGAAAATACAGCTAGCTATGCTTAAAATTTTCACTTCAAAAAACATTTAAGATAGATTTTTTTTTTTTTTTTCTCTACATATAGGAGTCAATCTGCAAGGCCAGGAAAGACTTATTACTCCTTTCATTTTCCCTTTCTTCATTACTGAGCATCCTCTTTTAAGTATTCAGCAGTACTGGTTTGCAGTTATGACCAACCTAGATAGCATATTAAAAAGCAGAGACATTACTTTGCCAACAAAGGTCTGTCTAGTCAAGGCTATGGTTTTTCCTGTGGTCATGTATGGATGTTAGAGTTGGACTGTGAAGAAGGCTGAGCGCTGAAGAATTGATGCTTTGAACTGTGGTGTTGGAGAAGACTCTTGAGAGTCCCTTGGACTGCAAGGAGATCTAACCAGTCCATTCTGAAGGAGATCAGCCCTGGGATTTCTTTGGAAGGAATGATGCTAAAGCTGAAACTCCAGTACTTTGGCCACCTCATGTGAAGAGTTGACTCATTTTAAAAGACTCTGATGCTGGGAGGGATTGGGGGCAGGAGGAGAAGGGGACGACAGAGGATGAGATGACTGGAGGGCATCACTGACTCGATGGACATTAGTCTGGGTGAACTCCGGGAGTTGATGATGGACAGGGAGGCCTGGCGTGCTGCGATTCATGGGGTCGCAAAGAGTCGGACACGACTGAGCGACTGATCTGATCTGATCTGATCTGAACAAAAAGAATACATAGACAAAAAATAAATTTCAAGCTCCCTGTTCCTTTATGGAAGGAACCCTTCGAAGCCACACACTGAAGATAGCAGCAAGACTTTTATAGAATGAACTGAAGACCTGAATGGCTCCATGGAGCTAAGCTGAACCCAGACACTCTGCTGCTGCTGCTGCTAAGTCGATTCAGTCGTGTCCGACTCTGTGCAACCCCATAGATGGCAGCCCACCAGGCTCCCCTCTCCCTGGAATCCTCCAGGCAAGAACACTGGAGTGGGTTGCCATTTCCTTCTTCAGTGCATGAAGGTGAAAGGTGAAAGTGAAGTTGCTCAGTTGTGTCCGACTCTTCGCGACCCCACAGACTGCAGCTTACCAGGCTCCTCTGTCCATGGGATTTTCCAGGCAAGAGTACCGGAGTGGGTCGCCATTGCCTTCTCCAGCCAGACACTCTATGGAATACCAAAAACTCATTTAAGGAATAATAAATGATTCTGAAACTGGAGTTTACAATTCAGAACCTAGCTGAAGCAGTGCATCTGTGTTATAGTGTTGTTTGCCTAGAGGAAGCATCTGTAGAGCAACCCAGGAAGCCCTCAAAGTGATGACAGAATTTGGGTTGCAATCAAGAAATTTACTATGGCTATGTACAAACACTGTTTTAAAACATCTCCCTAAAAGTCAAGAAATCTGGATTGAATACTTTCTCTTCCACTAATTAACTTATAACTGAGAGCAAACAATTAGATATTTCTAAGTTTTGTATTCTTCATTTGTAAACAGCCAATTATCCAGCAAGTAAAAGCAGCAGACTCACTGAAGCACACAATAAATGTTTGGTTTCAACACACTTTCACACAAACGGCCACCCACCTACTGATGGGCTCCCCAGGCAGTGGTAGTGGTAAAGAACCTGCCTGCCAATGCAGGAGACATAAGAGAGATGGGTTCGATCCCTGGGTCAGGAAGATCCTCAGGAGGAGGGCAAGGAAACCCACTCTAATATTCTTGCCTGGAAAATTCCATGGACAGAAGAGTCTGGTAAGCTATGGTCCCTAGGGTCACAAAGATTCAGGCACAACGGAAGCAATTTAGTGCACACATACACCCCTACTGACACAAGGGCTCCAAATTCATATATCTGAAGACAGTTATTGTTATGATGTTTGTGGTATAAAAGGCTTTTACCACATCTGTATGTTGGAGTTAAAAAACAAAGATCTACTGTATGAAAAAGAAGCCAAACTAAACAAATCCTGAACAGGCAGGTCTTAGAATATATATATTCTTATGAGTTTATTTTCTGTAAGATGTTTAGAAGTAGCAATCTATTTTCCCATAAAAGATTCCCAAGCTAGTTTATTTAAATACAACCAAAATATGGATCTAATTTGCATTATATGACCATCACCACTTACAACAAAGAATTCACTGGAATATATATTTAGTGTTCCAGCTTAGGGTGACACTTGGGAGGTATCTCTCCCTACTAAACTCCAATAGCTAGAACATAGGGACTTCCTCCCCACAGTCATGACTCTATCTTTAAACTTATTAGGATGTAGGGCTAGAACATTGGCTACTCTTCTGTACCATCCCATCCTCACACTCCAGACTCAAGGAACATGTGCATATAATCCGTTGAGACAAGGATGGAACTAGGTGTGGCATAGAAGGGAAAGGCAAGAAACTGGGGCCTCTCTGAAGGGTGACTTAAAAAGTAGGTAGGCACTGGGTGTGACTGAAAAACAAAAATGGTTTCTTTCAAATCTCTCTCTCTCTTATACTGACTACCACTGGAAAACCAAGTAGAGTGAGAGCCAAGGATTAGATAGAGAAAGCAGGGCTGAACAACCTTTTGTATTTGTACAATCTTTGTACAAATGGAACCTTTTGTACCGTGGCAACTGGATCAATTTTCCCTTCTACTTCTTTCTGCTCTACTAATATTACAAACAAGAAAGATGACACCCAATCCTCCCACTAGACTATGAGTTCTTTAAAGATAGAGATCATCTCCTGCCCAACTTCATACTCCTGGGGCCTGAAAATCTGGCACACAGTAGGTGGTCAATAAAGGTACTGCGTGAATCAATAAAAGTAGAGGATGCTGTACGTTGTCATCCAGAATCCCCTCTGTAACTGAAGGGCTTATTTTCTGATCTACTGGGAATACTGCTGGCAGACAGTCCTCAATGGTCTGCCCGCTTAGGGAACTGGTTTAGCTGAACAGAGCCATTTTGATACAGGATCATACTGCTTCTGGGGCAGCCTGCATCTTAGGACTGGGGACATAAAGGTCCACCTCCCCTCATCCCAACCTGAAACAATTCGGAGGACCATCTCAGCTTCACAGCATCCTTTGGGGTTGCTGAGACTCATCAAGTTTAATCTCTCCTGTGGAAACTAGGCTTTCTTCCTTAGTATGGCATTGGGTCCCAGAGGCCTCCCTGGTAAATCTGCTACACTCTTCATTTCCATCTTATAGTCTCCTTTCAAAAATCCAATCAGAGACAAAGTCTGAAAGAGGATGCAAGTCTGATTAAACAACCCAGTAAAAGGTATTTGACTTCAAAGTAGAGGTCAGTAAATAAAAAACACTTTACAAAAGCTAAAGAATGAACTCTTTTATTTCTAGCCATCTGTTTCCATTTCAGCCACTGTAACTAATCAAGAGACCTAGAGTATTTTGGCAATGGCACCCCACTCCCGCAACTCTTGCCTGTAAAATCCCATGGATGGAGGAGCCTGGTAGGCTGCAGTCCATGGGGTCACTAAGAGTTGGACACAACTGAGTGATTTCACTTTCACTTTTCACTTTCATGCATTGGAGAAGGAAATGGCAACCTGCCGGGAGCCACCACGGGAGATCCCACCCATGACAAAGGTCATGCAGAGAGAACCTGACAGGCAAAGGCGGATCAGGCCTCAAGGGACCCCCTGGATCTGCTCGAGCATCTACCCCAAAACCAGAATCTGTCTGTCTTACTATTTTGTGCCTTTCACCAACTCTTCTGACATTAACAGGGGGCTATCCCCGACCACCTTTCTATGGAAAAAGTCAACTTAGGACTTTAGTTAATAAGTCTCCTGGGCATGATAGGAGTGTTTCAACTCAAACCCCTCTGATGGCTTTCTAGCTTGCCTGACAGGTTTATCCATACTCTTACAATTAACACACATGATTGTGCACAGCCTCCCAACCATGAGAGACACGGAAAGCCTAAAACATTCTAAAAATACAGAGCTCTTCGAAGAGTTAAAAACTATTAGAGTAGTGCTGGTGTAGGATTTCATTGTTAAGCCAATGCTCATATCCCTTATCCATTGTGCACCTGGGAGTGCATTGGTTAACGTAGTTGGAATGTAAGAAAAACAAGTAGCCGCCTTGGAATTAACCACATCAGAACTTTGAGCTAATTGGTTCTTTCTTTGCTGTGACCCACTACACCTTTGCCCTGTGAGAATGTAACTCTGTTTAGCACTTTCTGAGGCTGACACAGATTAGAAATATAAAGAAAAAACACTTCAAGGGAAAGTAAGTTTTCTGGTTGAGCAGCTTTTATCAAAAAAGAGTCATAAAATGTCCACAGGCCTCCAAGGCCAGAAGATAATGTTCACAACATTGTCTATGGAAAAGGTATGCAGAAAAAATCCTGGTTTCAATAAAGACAAAACAGATGTAATGTTTGGGCTGACTCTGTATGACTTTGCATCTTTCATTTCCCTCTATGTACAAGTCAAGGTATAAAAGTTCCTTTTGAAAATAAAGTTATGGGCCTCGCTCACCGAAGCTCGGTCTCCCCATGTCATTCTTTTTTTCCTTTTCTCTCTTTTTCTCTCTCTCTTCTTTCAGGATGACTCCTTGGAACACAAGAGCTTTATTGGCTTTCTGTGTAAACCAAGGAAGATCAAGCCTCTTTCTCTTCCCTTATTACTTTCCTTATCGCCTATGCTGTCATCCTGAGGGTACCCCTGGATCCTGCTGGGGCTGGACCCCGGCAGCAACCCACTCCAGTGTTCTTGCCTGGAGAATCCCAGGGACGGGGGACCCTAGTGGGCTGCCATCTATGGGGTCGCAAAGTTGGACACGACTGAAGCGACTTAGCAGCAGCAGCAGCAGAGTATTTGAGGACTGCTTCCAAAAAGTACATTTGTTTTACTATCATGCAAACTACTGATGTTAAATTGTACCAAGTTCAATTCTTGACTAACTTAAAGCAAAAAAAAAAAAAAAATTAAATGTTAATGAATTTAGAATAAACATGATATAAAGTACTGCAGAGAAGAGAGCTGTTCTTATCTATCCTGAGTGTTAATCAACATGTAATATGGTAAGGAACTGCTTTTCCACTAAAAGTTACTTAATATATTAAGTACAGCACTTTTAGTTACAATTGACAGTTAGAAATGCAATGCTTACATATAAGTCATTGTTCAAATATGGAGTTACAAAGTACCAGAACTAGTGAAGGCATAACTCAGTAAAAAAAAAAAAAAAAAACCCTGATGAATAAGTAAGAAAACTATTTGCTTTATTTAGGTGCAGAGCTCTACTGGACACAAGTTACTCTGGTCTCAAATAATGCTTTAAGCCTACAAGAATTATTGACAAGGTTTAACTATGAAATTGAGGTTCAATAATTATTTCAAGCATTTAAGTTCTCATTTTTTTAGTTTTCTTTTTAACTGTAAGACTACTTGCCAGTTTACTATACAGCATGGTTAGCACTAGTCAGGTTTTCTAATACTACTTAATAATCCATGTTGATTATGAAAATCTGGAAGTTTCACCAAAGTATATAGACAACAATATTCAGCTTTCCTATAGAAGTTAAATGAGTATGGACTACGTACAGCAAAAGTTTGTTTATAACTCCTGGAAAATGGTCCAAAAGGCATTCAGCAGATGTGTATACACTACCTGCCAGGATAAGAGATTCTTAATTCTATTAATATCTATATATATTTCAGAAAACATGCCTGGACTTAAATCATCCGCTATGTGGAAATTAAAAAGCATGCTGAGTGACACTAAATACCAACATGCCCTCTGCCATATTCAGTTCAGTTCTGTTCAGTCGCTCAGTTGCGTCTGACTCTTTGCCACCCCATGAATCGCAGCACGCCAGGCCTCCCTGTCCATCACCAACTCTCAGAGTCCACTCAGACTTACGTCCATCAAGTCAGTGATGCCATCCAGCCACCTCATCCTCTGTCATTCCCTCTCCTCCTGCCCCCAATCCCTCCCAGCATCAGGGTCTTTTCCAATGAGTCAACTCTTCGCATGAGGTGGCCAAAGTACTGGACTTTCAGCTTTAGCATCATTCCTTCCAAAGAAATCCCAGGACCGATCTCCTTTAGAATGGACTGGTTGGGTCTTCTTGCAGTCCAAGGGACTCTCAAGAGTCTTCTCCAACACCACAGTTCAAAAGCATCAATTCTTCCGCGCTCAGCTTTCTTCACAGTCCAACTCTCACATCCATACATGACCACTGGAAAAACCATAGCCTTAACTAGATGGACCTTTGTTGGCAAAGTAATGTCTCTGCTTTTGAATATGCTGTCTAGGTTGGTCATAACTTTCCTTCCAAGGAGTAAGCGTCTTTTAATTTCATGGCTGCCATATTACATCACCATTATGTTCTCTTCTTTTCTTTCAATAACACAAAAGTTAACTAAGTAACATTATTTAACTGCAGAGACATGTTTTGAAAGTTGTAAGATTGTATTTAGTTAAAGAACACTGAAAATGGCAGGGCACTGAGAGGACCTGGTGCTAGTACACACTAAAGTATTTTAGCCAAAATTAGTATCACTGAATTGCTATAATGTCTCAAACAAATGTTTAATTTATTTCATCCTTAGCTTTCCTATCATAACATAAAACACTCAGAACCCATCTTTATTTTTTAACACTGCTTTCACTTCATCATGCTTTCCTCTGAATAGTCCTGCACACATTTCTTTGTTGTTTGTTCCATTCTACAAGGAAATGCATTAAAAATCAGAATTATTTTTAGCTTCATGTATAACAACATGATATTCAATTTCTTGACAAAATAAAATTCAGTACATTATGAGTCACTTTATTTTGTGGGTTTTTAAAGACGATTAGTTTGTAATTATTTAGAGGGACACCTTCCTAATTTGCAGATCCTCCTTCAACTACAAAGAAATAGAGTCATCTCTTAAAATTTGTTACATGGCATATCTAAGATGTATTAGGCCTTTGTCATCTTACCATGAACACTTCCTAATGTAATATCCCCAGCAGCAGAAGACAGAAACGATGATTCTGTATAAAGATACTTGACTTTCAGCAAACCATCTTCAGTAGATATATTAACAGAACTTCCCTGTAGTTTATCTACAGTCACAGTCTAGTAAGAGAAAGATTCAAATCAGTATAAAATGAAGGCTAATAAAAAGTGAAAATGGTACCAACAGAATTCGTGAGCAACTAATATGTACAGCATGCAATCAACTTATTGACTTCAACTCCCCAGCTCTAATTACATGATTATAAGCAACAGTGTATTCTCTATGGAACAGATCCATTATATTCCTTCATTTATTTAGATCTTTACTTTCTTCCTAATAATGTTTTATATCTTCTATGTAGAGTTCTTCATATTTTGTTAAATTTATTCATATATTTTATGTTTTCTAAATATCATTATAAAAGGCATTTTTATTTTTTTTTGGCATTTTTAAACATCATTTCATCTTAATTGGCTTTTGTATTTGACCTTAAATCCAAACCTCACTAAACTCACTTAATTCTAATAACTTACCTGAATTTAAATAATTTTTCTATATGCATAATTATATTGTTTACAAATAATAGTTTCATTTCTTCCTTTCCAATCCTCATATTTTTTTTCTTGCTCTTTCTTGGCTTATTCAGCTCAGGCCTTCAATTCAACAGTGAATAGAAGTGATGACGTTACAAGTAAGCATCCTTATCTAATTCCTGTTCTCAGAGGGAAAGCTTACAACACTGCGTCATTAAGTATGATGTTTGCTATAGAGATCTTCTAGATCCCTTTTTGTTAAGACTAAGGAAGTTCCCTTTTATTTCATATCTGTTTTGTTGTTGTTGCTGTTTAAATCATGAATGGGTTTTAAATTTTAGCATATACCTTATCTGATTTTATTGGACTATCATATGATTTTTCTCCTCTCATCTGTTAATGCAGCAAATAAACTATTATTTCTAGAATTTTTCCCCTTTACATCGAATGTCAGTAGTTTTACATTGAGCAAAATGGAAATACTTTTATATTTATGTCTAAGCTTCCCTAACAAAATTTAGTATGCATTTATGTCTCAAATACTGAGCACAATGTAAAATGAAGATATCTAATTAATGAAGATATCTAATTAAGAACTCCAGATTATCTTTATAGTATTTTAAGCAAATATTTTATAAATATAAAGTGATTGCTAATATAAAATTGCTGACATAAAAACTAAATCACCAGGAAGGCATGCCACAGTTTTGCCCAGGGTCAGATTCAAGCATTACACTGAGGTATTTAAAGACAGAACATCTTTGTTTCTCAACACATTGGCATCAGTATTATTCAGTCTTAACACTTCCTTCAAAAACTGTTGAGTGCAAAATATTATCTAATAAGAATTGAGTTTCAAGAATACTAAAATATGAAAAGAGAAATAAAAGTACCTAGAGGTTGTTATGGTAAGTACACTAGAATTACTTTGCCATCTGGACATGAAGTATAAAATTTTCCTTTTTAATGGACTTTTATTAGATATATTAAATACACCCAATTACTTCTTATCTACTACAGTTTCTTTTCCACTAATTATGGATTCACAGGTTTACTTTAAATCTAGTTTCGATAAATCTGTCAAAGGACAGATATTTTACATACATTCATATTTGTGAGGATACACATGCTTTGCATTCTTCAGTGTAACAATAAAAGTTTAATATTTCTAAAAAAATTATTCTTTACCTAAAAACTTTCTTTATGAAAAGTTGCTTTATGCATAGCTTCAAATTCTCCGAGTATTTCCATAAAGCAGACAAGTATGAATACTCTAGCTTTTTATAAACAGTGAGGCTGTTTTAGGGAATACCAAAAGATAAATATTGAAAGAATATTAGAAACTTAATTGAATTGGCAAAGGAGGAACTTTTGATTAGACTCTCCTCACAATCAAATAAAGCCTTTAAGACATTCCTTATGTATTAAAAAAAAATATGAAAAATTTACTAAAAAAGCTAAAATTTACTAGAAAAAGCTTTTTACTAGAAAAAGCTAAAAATTGACTTTGTTCATTAAACACTAAATATTTTACCCTGTAGGAAGCTAAAAAAAATCCTCAAAGCAAATGAAAGCAAGCAAAAATACAACTCTCGCCACAATAATATAACTATTTTAACCAATCAATCAATAAAAGTACTTTAAAGAAATAGAAAATTCACTGAGGGGCATATATAATGCATTGTATCAGATACTAACTGGAACAATTAAACTTAGGGCACCATAGTTTAAATATTGATGGTCTGATTTATATTAATGGAAATAGCACAAAGGGTAAAAAATAGACTCATTTAAACTGCACAGCTTGCTTGTTGAGAAAAGGAGCTATTTAAAAAAAGAACAAAAAGCAGACTCAAAAATACCTTTCTTAGATATTGCTATAAATTAATCTGCCTTCCTACACAAAAAGAACTTTTTCTCATAAAGTCTAGTTATTATAAATAAACATTATCAAATTAAAATGAAGTTTTAAGGGAAAATTGTGGCCTTGTAGTCCAAACTAAGAAAGGAAGGTCAAATGATAACTATATCATCAGTTCATTCAACAATCAGATAAAATGGATTTCTACCTTCTCTGTATCAAACTTAGGATACTGAAATTAACAATACAATTTAAAAATAGCCATTTCATATAAAATGATACATATAGAATACAACAGAGTATTTATTATGCTCACTTGATTCTCACAATCTTCTTCAGGAAAAACAAAAAAATCACCATCCCTATGTTGTGAATAATGAAAGAGTCTCAGTCAAGTTAACTGGGAGGTTTGCTGCTGCTACTGTCGCTTCAGTCGTGTCCAACTCTGTGTGACCCCATAGACGGCAGCCCACCAGGTTCCCCCATCCCTGGGATTCTCCAGGCAAGAACACTGGAGTGGGTTGCCATTTCCTTCTCTAATGCATGAAGTTTAGGACTTGTCAAATTATCTTTCCTGTGTTTCATTTACCTCTATCAACATCATTGTCATCAACACTACAACAGAGTTAGCTATGCCAGACACCGTATTAAGTACTTTATCTATATTATGTTTTAACTCATTTAATCCTCATGACAACCATATGAGTTAACACCGTTATTATTATTCCATTTTCCAGAAAACCAAAATACATAGAGGTTAAATAACTAATCCGAAAGTAAAGAGCTTAGTTAGTGGCTGTGCCAGGATTCAAACCCAAGTACACTGATGCTCAATTTTGTGCTCTTAACCAATTCAGTATGCTACCTCTCAAATATCCAAAACATTTCCATGAAAGCTGTATATTAAAAGTTAATATATTTTATAAGCATTTTTTATATAAAGCCCCACAAACTTAGAAATATGTATTAAAAATTAACATTATGCATAATATAAACTAAAAGAAATATCAAAATAAATTTGTTAGCACAACACAAAACTCAGTTAGGCAGGAAACAAACAAACAAAAAAAAACAGAAAGTAGGAATAAACGAATATTCAATAGACCATGAAAGTTGACAGAAAAGATAAATGATGAGTGGAAACAGTGGCCAAAATATTAAAAATAGTAAATAATTATGATGATTTAAATCTTTGATAGTTACATCTGAACATCAGTGTGTACTATTCTACAACTGCAGTTGTCCAATTTCCCTTTTGTACCTCCAAGACCACAATCAGAGAGGTGAAGCTAAATGCCATCTCAAAACAACTGCCACATAAAGCCAGGCAGTGTCTTTCAACACTTTTTAAAAAGATACATTTAAATGTTTCGGTTTAAACAGTCTCCCACAGGTTCTAAGGAAAAGGTTATGAAAAATAAAAAGGTATAATAATTAGTGTGATAACCTGCCTTGTTTAATTATGCCAACAATAATCTACATATAGGATTCCAGTTCCTCTCTACCAATCATCTGAGGATATAGTTGAGTATGGAACTGAACAAATTTATGACGAAAGAGCCATGCAAATTATCTAAGTGTAAAATAAAAGATGGCTTGTGTGCTCAGTCATGACTGACTCTTTGCAACCCCATGGACTGTAACTTGCGATGCTCCTCTGTCCATGGAATTTTCCAGGTGAAATACTGGAGTGGGTTGCCAGTTTGTATTCCAGGGGATCTTCCTGACCCAGGAATTGAATCTGCGTTTCTTTCGTCTCCTGTATTGCCAGTGGATTCTTTACTGCTCAGCCACCACAGAAGCCCCAAAAGATGGCTTGTGCCTGTGTGCTAAGTCACTTCAGTCGTGTCTGACTCTCTGCGACCCCACTGATTGCAGACCACCAGGCTCTCCTGGCAAGAATACTGGAGAGGGTTGCCATGCCCTGCAGGGGCATGGGGTTCTCCACGCAAGAATACTGAAGTGGGTTGCCATGCCCTCCTCCAGGGGATCTTCCTGACCCAGGGACGAAACTGGAGTCTCTCATGTTTCCTGCATTGGCAGCGGGGTTTTTACCACTACTGTCACTTGGGAAGCCCAAAAGGTGGCTTACACCTTTCTAAAAGATTAAATATATTATTGACTGTGCTGAAAAATTGTTGACAATTTATACTTCAAAATCATACCTTTATTCTTAATACTATGTTAAACCACAGAAAGCAACAAAAGTTGAATGAAAAATGCAAACTGTCTTATAAAAATGAAAATTCCTATGGCTAATAAAAGCGTTTGGAAAACAGTAATGCTATCTAATGGCGCCATCTTGTGGAAAATACTGAAGAAAGTTGAGTTTTGAAACTCATCCTTCAATTGCCTAAAGGCAAAATAAACAGGTATTGGGTAAAAAAAAATACTCAAATAAACCTAACACTAAGAAAATTTTAATTCCAATTATAGTACTACTTGGGGCTTCCCTTGTGGCTCAGCTGGTAAAAGAATCCGCCCGCAATGTGGGAGACCTGGGTTCAATCCCTGGGTTGGGAAGATCCCCTGGAGAAGGGAAAGGTTACCCACTCCAGTATTCTGGCCTAGAGAATTCCATGGACTGTATAGTCCATGGGGATCACAAAGAGTCGGGCACAACTGAGCAACTTTCACTTCACTTCACTTCTTCATAGTATTACTTAATGAATAATTTTAACCCATGATCAAAAAAAAAACTCTCTTCAGAATCAGAATTAAATATTAAATATTTGGGAAGAAGGCACTGGGAGTTTGGGGTTAGACACAAACTATTACACATAGAATGGATAAACAGTAAGATCCTACTGTACAGCACACTGAACTATATTCAACACCCTGGGATAAACCATAATGGAAAGAATATAAAAAAGAATGCATATGTGTATATAACTGAATCACTTTGCTATATAGCAGAAATTACCACAATACTGTAAATGAACTCTACTTCACTTAAAAAAAATATTAAACAAATACTAAATATTTAAAGATATTACTGATTCCAAATAAGGAACTAATAACAAAAGTTTTAAAACACAAATTTAAAATTAAATTGTATAATATTTAATCATCTCTATTTCAAACTTAAACTTACTAATAAACTAAAATGAATTAAAAAGGGGAAGTTATACCACAAATTTTGTAGAATCTACCCTCTATGTGAGCCAACCTGAGACAAAACTACAACTATTAAAAATGAAAATTTCAATCTCACACTTTTATCTGATGCATGGATATCTATATTTCCATAAACCGTTCCCAGGCAGATCACTTTGCCTCCTGTTGTTTGGACATGTAATTTTTGACTCTGAAAGACAAATACAAAATACACATATAGAAAAAGAGAGCATAAATTTGACTTACACTAATAAATATTCAACATTTTATACATTTCTTTTAAAATAATAATAATAAAGCAGTAACAGAGGAACTAGGAATGAAATAGAAATGTACTGCTTTGAATAATAACATCTGTGAGAAAAGAATGTCAACTGCTGTTACAGGGATTAAATAAAGCTGTTTGGACTAAAGGGAAAAAAAGATACTCAGGAGTTTCAGTAGCTTAACTGAAGAAAGGGGTGGGAGTCAAAGATCACTGTGACTGGCTAACTAAACATAAATGATAAAGATGATAACAATAATCAATGTTACTGTTCATCATTATTAATATGCATATTATTAATAACAGTAACATCTATGACTTGGCATTCTCTTTGCATCAATAACAGTGTTCGCTACTTTACACAAACTAACATTTAATTCTCACAACTCAGAGTGATGTATATTATGTGTTTCCCCATTTTACACAGCAAGTAATTCAAGAATCAGAAAGGTTAAACAACTTTATCAGGTGATATACTGGAAAACAGTAAATTATAAACTAACAGAATTAAACTTACACCTCCTGCACTGGAAGGCGAGGTCCTTTACCACTAGCACCACCTAGGTGCTTCTAAGTTCTTGCCAATAAAATATACGTGGAAATACTATGTTTAATACCCAGGCTTGTGCTTTTAGAAGAACTGATGTGCGTTCTCTGTGCTCTGCCCCTTCCATCAGGTGAGTGTATATTACAATAAGGCTTTAATAGATGACAGAGCCAGAAGATGAAAGGAACCTACAGTAACTGAATAGAAATGAGTCACCCACGCAAATGAAAAATAAACTTGGACACAAATGAAAACTAAACTATAGTTGTGTGTGAGCTATTAGATGGTTCGATCTATTTTTCATAGTTGTGTGTGAGCTATTAGATGGTTCGATCTATTTTTCAGAGTATCTTTCTTCACCTTAATATCTGTGTAAGTCTTCAGTTCTACTACAAGTATAAAGAGAAAAAGAACACGTAAATATCAGAGAATGAAAGACAGCAAAAGCAAACCCATCAAGATCACAACCAGCAACAACAGAAAAGTATCTAAAAAGTAGGGGAAAAAGTTCAAAACAATCATATACCTTCTGGTTGCTTACTCAGAGGGAAAAAAAAACCAACAGTAAAACTTTAGATAAAACAGCCCAGGGATGAAATTCAAAAAATTCAGTAAAAAGGGCAAAATGAACCCCTCTTAAAAAGTTCATTTATATTACAGCATGGTAGACTACTTCATGCCCACAGAAACATGAGTCAGAAGTCCAACTGTATTTAATAATACAGTCTTTATTAAGCAGACAAGTAATTCATGAGCTTTAAAAAAGAACATCTCCAAAATAACTGAAGGACAGGGAGGCCTGGCGTGCTGCAGTCCATGGGGTCACAGAGTCAGACAGGGCTGAACAACAAGAGTTCTTAACCAAACTCACATGAGATTCTAGAGTCTGCAGAACTTATGAAATTGTAAGCAAAATTTCATATACATGTATATTTTTTCCAAGTAAATAATCATCCTATTTTCAAAGAAGTCTAAAGCTCAAAACTAATATGAAAGTTAAAATGTTTAAATAAGTCAGAAGCTATTTAGTATAATATAAACTATTATTACTGCATTTAAGAAAATGCAAATGTGTGGCATTCAATGAGGTAAGAGACTATTGCTTGAAAAGTTTACTTATTTATTCCCTAATTATGCTGAAAAAATGTACTACTGCTAGACATTTTGCTTGGACAATAAAGAAAGGTGAAAACAGCATAAGCTTGGAATGCAGAAAGACCCAAGTTCAAATCTTAGCTCTATGTATTAACTGTGGGAACCTAAATGAGTTCCTCGGTCTCTGTATCTGACAGTTTCTTCCTTGGTAAAAAGGAGACAATTTATGGAATAAATGAAGGCTTAGCTAAGTTTCTGGATATATAATAAGAACTCAGTAGACAGTTTTGTTGCTTGTTGTTGTTCAGTCACTAAGTTGTATATGACTCTTTGGAGACCCCATGGACTGTAGCCCACCAGACTCCTCTGTCCTTGAGATTTCCCAGGCAAGAATATAGGAGGTTGCCATTTCCTCCTCCAGGGGATATTCCCAACCCAGGGATCGGAATCTATATCTTCCATGTCTCCTGCATTAACAGGCAGATTCTTTACCACTGAGCCACCAGTAGCTATTAATATTGCTATAAACATCTTATTACATAGATCAAATATATCTCAAATCCTTAAAATGAGTGGAAGAGAAACTTACATTAAAGGCAATCACTAACTAGAAATAATATTATACCGTATTCAAAGCTTTAAACCAGGTATTTTATGAAGTGTTCCCATTTGTGAACTTAAGTCAGTTAAATTCTGAGATCTCAAGAATGATTCTCTCAACTCAATTCTCCTAACTATCACTAAAATTCAGTGGACCCAAATTTAATTTTTGAATATTTTTGAACTATTCCATTTGAGGGCTTCTCTGGTGGCTCAGTTGGTAAAGAATCTGCCTGCAATGAGGGGGACCTGGGTTGTAACCCTGGGTGGGTAAGATCCCCTGGAGAAGGCAATGGCAACCAAACCCATATTCTGGCCTGGAGAATTCCATGAACAGAGGAGCCTGGTGGGCTGCAGTCCATGGGGTCACAAAGAGTACGACACAACTGAGCAACTAACACATTCTATTTGTAGGACTGATGTATCATGACTTTTATTCTTTTTAAGAGGTATCCTAAAAAAATAAATAGAAGATATACAAATTTTTTAAATCGGATAAGCATTATTCTATCTTAAAATTACTGTAATGGTCCACTGGGCTCCTTTGTAAATCTAAAATACATTATGGGATCTTAGTAATCTTATTTTTCATATGTCTCAAAACATTTTGCTACTTCATTATCTGAGTAGTTATTTCAATATAATTTTTCAATTATTCCTAACTCTGACAGAAAATGACTAAAAGAATAAGACAACAGAAGAATGATACACTTGCTTTGTATGGTGTTTGGTGGTGGTGGTTTAGTTGCTGAGTTATGTGCGACTATTGCAACCCCATGTACTGTAGCCCGCCCATCTGTCCATGCGATTTCCCAGGAAAGAATACTGGAATGGGGTGCCATTGTCTTCTCCAGGGGATCTTCCCAACCTAAGAATCGAACCTGGGTCTCCTGCATTGCAGGCGGATTCTTTACAGACTGAGCTACGAGGGAAGTTTTGAATGGTGTTTTTTAACGAAAGGTGATTTTGCCCCCCAGAGGAGGACAATGTGTGGAGATATTTTTCATTGTCCTAAATGAGGACTGTTTCTTAGCACTTTGTTTATAGAAGCTAGGAATACTGCTACACACCGTAGAGTGCATAGGTCAGCCCCTGACAACAAAAATTTATCATAGCCCAAAATGTCAATAGTGCCAAAGCTGAGAAATCATTTTTCATGTTATGCACATAAAGATAGAAAAAAGAAAAACTGACAAAATAGATATTTCAGAATTTTCAGATGAGTCAAAAGATGATTGCAAAGACAAAGACAGCAGTATAGTTGTTTCTAAGTTTGATTGTGAAATTGAAAATCTAAGACTCTGAGTCTCCAGGGGACGATATTCTAGATGAGTGTTCTGAAATTCAAGCATTGATGAATGAACAATACGTTTATAAGAACAAAAAGGAGCCACGGTATTTTCATTCAGTTAGTCATTCAACATGAAAACCGCATTGTGCAATCTTTTACAACAAGAACCAGAACCATCTCATTTTTCCAAAAGTGTATGTAATCTTTTTTGATATTTGTGCAACTAAATGTATTGAAAAGGATCACATGTGAACAGATGACAAAGGCAGGTGTGTAAACAAAGGTGGTTGGAACAAAACAAATACTGTAAAAAAAATTTAATGCATCCAATTAATCATTCTAATTAGTGTTTATAAAACTAAAAGTGAAAATGTTTTGCAATTATGAAGCAGAGATGACTGACTTCTCTTCAGCAATACTAACAAAGTTCACAAAAGTATTGAGTTTTGAATATGCAAATATAAGAAGTACCAGTAAGAATAAGCTAAATTTATCAATATGCATTTGAAATCATTTAGAGCTGAGACAAATTTGATTTTAAGAAAATTAAATATAAAAGTGTTACAGCACAAAATAAAGCTTTTGTTGTTTAGTGAAATACCTACTTAATCCTTAAGTAATGGGCTACCTGGTACATTATAATTTTGATTAACTTAATATTTTAAGCATATTTATAATGTTTAAAGACTTCTCCTTACTCCTTAATAAATGTAAGAAAATCATTCTTTAATTTCTTAAACTTGGCAAGATCTAAGAATACTAAGAATGTATTATGAGTTTTGCTGTACACTTTGAAATGAAATCTAAATGTAATATTATGAAAACCTTCAAAGTTGCTACAACCTCTACAGTGTCATAACAAAACTGATTTTAAAACAAGAGTTTTACAAGGAATTTCTGAGTGATGAATAAATGATACTCAATATTTTCAGTAAATGATGTTCAGAATAACAGCCTTCATTAGATACCATGGTTCACAGTTTAAAGTGTTTTAAAAAATAATATTAAAACAAAATTAGAAAAATAAATATACCTTAACAGACTGTAAGATACTAGTCCCCTGCTCAGTTTCAATTTTGCAATTATCACACTCAATATTTTGGACCTTTACACAGCCAGACCCTGATGACTGGATATTCAAATCTACAAATGAAAAAAAGAAAAACCAAGTTACTATGGCTAATGGCTCCAAAGCATTTAAGTATCCCGCAGAAATTCAGTTCCTCAGTCATGTTCATAACGTTACAGAATTCTGGAAAGAACATAGTTGTTAGTAATCTCCCTCTAAAGCTAAGGGACCTCCACCACAGCAGGACCAGATGTAAAGCCTTTTTCTACCAGTTTTTAAAAAGCAGTTATTTCTGCTGGCCTCTATCATCTAAAGAAAGGAAGTAACATAGGAGGTAAACAAAGGAGGTCAAAGATTCCAGATTCTTATAGGCACACCTGGGAAAGATTATAGAAGCCTCTTTCCCACTGAGAAAATACACACACAAATCTGAGTAAGAATACAGCAACTTAACATCATTATGGTGAACTGGATAAGTCAGTTAGATTATTCTCTTTTAAAGCGCAAAGATTTGTTTTCAAACCTCCCTCAAATTTAAAGCATACCGTAGGAGAAATTTATCAGTGTACATGATCATGACTAAGGTTTTCAAATCCTACCTCTAACCTTTCATATTATTATGCAGCTATATCACAAGGTAATCTGAAGTAATAAAGAGTAGAACAACTCTGAAAAATTTAGTACTGAATAATATTAAAACCTCAAAATTGTGGATAACAGTAATATACCTGAAAAAAGTTTAGAAAATTGTAGCGTACATACTGGGTCGTTTCTGACTCTTTGCAACCCCACGTAGTGCAGGCCACCAGGTTCTCTGTCTATGGAAATCTCCAGACGGGAATATTGGAGTGGGCCGCCATTTCCAACTCCTGGGGATCTTCTCCACCCAGGGATTAAACCCAAGTCTCTTACATCTCCTGCACTGGCAGGGAGATTCTTTACCACTGCACTACCTGGGAAGCCCAACTTTAACCTTAAACTCAACTTAATATGCAAACTTAGATGTCTCTGTATAAAAATTTAAAACACCAGTACTTAATACCCAATTCAAATATTGATGATTTCCCTTAAACCAGACCAGCGAAGTAATGTTGCTCCAAACACAAAGTACTGGGGCCTAACACTACAATGCTAGTAGTTATGGTATAAAGATCAGTTTCTACAGTTGTGTATATGGCAGTCTCTATAAAGGCAATATTTTGATTTGGATTAATATAAAAAACATAAAAGGCAATTTTACCCCATATTTACATGGATGCAAATGTAACTGGCACAGTTTTAGCCATTAAGTAGTGTTATAACATAAGGCTTGATCTTAGGCAGTTTAGATAGGAATGGAGAGAAGAAAACAGATTCTAAATATACTCTACCCTCAACAGGTGGGTAGAGGAGTTAAGGATAGATATTGAGTAGTGGTGGAAGTGAGAAATAGATTTAAGGGACTAGATCTGACAGAGTGCCTGATGAACTATGGACGGAGGTTCGTGACATTGTACAGGAGACAGGGATCAAGACCATCCCCATGGAAAAGAAATGCAAAAAAGCAAAATGGCTGCCTGAGGAGGCCTTACAAATAGCTGTGAAAAGAAGAGAAGCGAAAAGCAAAGGAGAAAAGGAAAGATATTCCCATCTGAATGCAGAGTTCCAAAGAATAGCAAGGAGAGATAAGAAAGCCTTCCTCAGCGATCAATGCAAAGACAGGAGAAAACAACAGAATGGGAAAGACTAGAGATCTCTTCAAGAAAATCAGAGATACCAAGGGAACATTTCATGCAAAGATGGGCTCGATAAAAGACAGAAATGGTATGGACCTAACAGAAGTAGAAGATATTAAGAAGAGGTGGCAAGAATACACAGAAGAACTGTACAAAAAACAGCTTCAAGACCCAGATAATCAAAATGGTGTGATCACTCACCTAGAGCCAGACATCCTGGAAGGTGAAGTCAAGTGGGCCTTAGAAAGCATCACTACAAACAAAGCTAGTGGAGGTGATGGAATTCCAGTTGAGCTATTCCAAATCCTGAAAGATGATGCTGTAAAAGTGTTGCACTCAATATGCCAGCAAATTTGGAAAACTCAGCAGTGGCCACAGGACTGGAAAAAGTCAGTTTTCATTCCAACCCCAAAGAAGGGCAATGCCAAAGAATGCTCAAACTACTGCACAATTGCACTCATCTCACATGCTAGTAAAGTAATGCTCAAAATTCCCCAAGCCAGGCTTCAGCAATACGTGAACCGTGAACTTCCAGATGCTCAAGCTGGTTTTAGAAAAGGCAGAAGAACCAGATATCAAATTGCCCAACATCCACTGGATCATCGAAAAAACAAGAGAGTTCCAGAAAAACATCTATTTCTGCTTTATTGACTATGCCAAAGCCTTTGACTGTGTTGATCACAATAAACTGTGGAAAATTCTGAAAGAGATAGGAATACCAGACCACCTGACCTACCTCTTGAGAAACCTATATGCAGGTCAGGAAGCAACAGTTAGAACTGGACATGGAACAACAGACTGGTTCCAAATAGGAAAAGGAGTATGTCAAGGCTGTATATTGTCACCCTGCTTATTTAACTTATATGCAGAGTACGTCATGAGAAACGCTGGGCTGGAAGAAGCACAAGCTGGAATCAAGATTGCCAGGAGAAATATCAATAACCTCGGATATGCAGATGACACCACCCTTAGGGCAGAAAGTGAAGAAGAACTAAAGAGCCTCTTGATGAAAGTGAAAGAGGAGAGTGAAAAAGTTGGGTAAAGCTCAACATTCAGAAAACTAAGATCATGGCATCTGGTCCCATTACTTCACGGCAAATAGATGGGGAAACAATGGAAACAGTGGCTGACTTTATTTTTTGGGGGCTCCAAAATCACTGCAGATGGTGATTGCAGCCATAAAATTAAAAGACGCTTACTCCTTGGAAGAAAGTTATGACCAACCTAGATAGCATATTCAAAAGCAGAGACATTACTTTGCCAACAAAGGTCCGTCTAGTCAAGGCTGTGGTTTTTCCAGTAGTCATGTATGGATGTGAGAGTTGGACTGTGAAGAAAGCTGAGCACCGAAGAATTGAACTTTTAAACTGTGGTGTTGGAGAAGACTCTTGAGAGTCCCTTGGACTGCAAGGAGGTCTAACTAGTCCATCCTAAAGGAGATCAGTCCTGGGTGTTCATTGGAAGGACTGATGCTAAAGCCAAAACTCCAATACTTTGGACACCTCATGTGAAGAGTTGACTCACTGGAAAAGACTCTGATGCTAGGAGGGATTGGAGGCAGGAGGAGAAGGGGATGACAGAGGATGAGATGGCTGGATGGCATCACCGACTCGATGGATATGAGTTTGAGTAAACTCCGGGAGTTGGTGATGGACAGGGAGGCCTCGCATGCTGCTATTCATGCGGTCGCAAAGAGTCAGACACGACTGAGCGACTGAACTGACTGAATTGAATGCTATTCTCACTCTTTCACTGAAACAGTTATAGACAAACTGGAGGAACACTAGTTGAGTATGAAGAAAACTGAACTATGTTGATTTGAGGGGCCTGTGGAATACACACATGGAAACAGTAAAACTGGAAATGGGATTCTGGCTCTAAAAAGAGGAATCAACAAATAATGAAGTTTGGGTAGTTCATTTTTATCTGAGCTGCCATAAAATTTTGCTTTTCTCTATTTCAATATTCAGTTTATTTTGTACTATCTAATGTGTTAGCAAATCTTCCTCCTCACCGTAGACTTTTATATTTTGAGATCAGGGTCTCTTACTCATCTAGGTTAGTTAAAAAAAAAAAAAAGTTGAGAAGCAATAAAGCATAGTTTTTCAGCAGACTTCAGTCAGTTCAAATCTCAGCTCCACCACCTTATATCTGAGAGACAACAGGCATATTTTTTTATCTATCCCACTAGAAATTAAGTTTCATGAGGGCATGGATCTCCTCTACTTGTTCACCCATAATAAATACTCAGTATATAAAACTTGTGCTGTGCTGTGTTGCTTCAGTCATGTCCAATTCTTTGCCACACTGTGGATGGTAGCCCACCAGGCTCTTCTGTCCATGGGATTCTCCAGCCAAGAGTACTGGAGTGGGTCGCCATGCCCTCCTCCAGGGGATCTTCCCCACCCAGGGGACTGAATCACTGTCTGTAGTTTCCTGCATTGACAGGTGGGTTCTTTACCACTAGGGGGGGTCATCAAACTTGTTGTATTTCAATTCTCTTATCGAAAATGGTGACAAAAACGGTGTCTATAATATAGTGCAATTGTAATTAGAAAAGATTATCTTAGAAGTGTTATCTGCTATTATGATCATTAAAAGTATCTTGCTTCAGTCCTAGGAAGGCAGAGAACCTGGGAAGACTTTCCTAGAGAAGTGTCACGGAAACTGTGGCTTCCATGTGAGAAATAACATGGAACTCAAAACACCTAGAAAACATATCTGGCAGCCATTATCAATTGACCTTTCTGGGGCAATCTAACTATGTGTTTTTCTTCAAAGCCTGCAACTCACAGAAAATTTAGTTAGGCCAAAACGAATGCTGATGTTTTCAGTAAGAAGCCGGGTGCCTATTAGAAACCAAACACTTGGTCCAGATTAGATGGAACATACTGTAGGCATGGCTGTTTCGGGAACAGACCCCAGGCCATGAGCAAGTGGAAATGCGGACGGCCTGCCATGCCACTGAATGCATTACCAAGATACCTTAACCCTGAAAAATAAAACAGTTTGTTATGGACAAAGTGCAGTAACACAAATAGGAAGAAAGTGTCAAAGGAGGATAGGACAAAAAAATGTTATGTGGCTTAGGTTATTCCAAATCACGTTTCTACTAGATTTATAAAATTGCTATAACTGAAAACGTAATTCCTAACTGCTACTCAGAAACCCAAAGTAGAACAGAAAAAAAAAAAAAAAAAAAAGACATAGCTTCTGAAGGGGTCAAGAGTAAATTACGCTGAAAGGTCTCATCCAAAGGGACAAATTAAAAATGCACGTCGGCTTAATTTCAGAAGTTCACACGGTGTGCCCAGGACCCAAACCCGTTTTACAGTCACTTGCCAAACTTCAGGGGCGCGTTCACTTCCACGGACGCCTGGTGGTCGATGACATCAGCCACGATGGTCACCTCCTTCTGCGCCTCGTCGTAGTTCACCTGCAGGCCGGCCAGGGCCCGCGCCCCGCCCTCCACTCCGCTCACTGTGACCAGCACGCGGTCGCCGTCTGGGTAGGTGAGGGGGTCCAGGGGCCTCACGGTCAGGTGGCATGGGAGCCGCGCCCGCAGCCGGCCGAAAGGGCTCACCAGCAGCGCCCACTCCTTCAGAGTCCCGCGCACAGGGTCAGACCTAGAGACCTCGGGCTGGGACCCACCTGAGCCGTACAGCCGGGACTGACATGTCCCACAGGCCCAGCGCCCGGTGGCCTCGCCGGCCCACACTCTGAGCAGACAGAGCCGGAGGCAGCCCAGCCCCCATCCCGAGAAGGGGAACATGGCGTGCCCCTCTTTCTCCCCAAGATTACTTCAGCCTCAGGTTAGTCTCCCCACGTCCAGTCGGCTTGCCGCTGTGCTGACCAAGCCAAAAGGGAGACACTTGATAAGAGGGCTGGCTGAAGCAACAGCAAGACCGCTCACTTCGTTTAGCAGTGTAAACGTCAGCTACACGGGTCTGGGCGGCAAATTGGAATTTTAAAGTTCTAAGTATCCATCCAGTTCTAAGTATCCATCCTGACCGGAGCCCCTCGCCTACTCCCGCCCCTTTCGCAAAGGCCGGTGGGATAGGTAGTTCCAATGGTGGCCAGATGTTGAAGGGCTCGGGCAACTAAGAAACTACATTTCCCAGAAGGCAATGTGCAGGATGCTAAGTAGGGCAGGTGTTGGACGGAACTCGGAAGGCCTGCGCTTTTCCCTCAAGCCCATTAGCCATTGGAGGGACGGGGCGGGGGGGGGGGGGGGGTGGGAATCTACACAGGAACCCACTGGCCAATGGAAAGCGAGGAAAGCAAAAAAGGGGCCAGACTGCTTGGTTTCCTTGGATACCGAGGACGCGACTTCTCCGAAGAGGGTGGAGCTTTGGAGTGAGACGGAGGAAGATACACTGAGAAAAATTAGGAGCCTAAATAAGAATTAGGACGAAGAGAAGAGCTAAGAAACTGCGCTTTTAAAGGTGAGAACGTGATTTAAAATAGGAGTACCCTCAGTGAGTGGTTAGCTCCAAGCGGCATTAAATTAGTGCGGGTTACCCTGGGATGGAGAATACCTCTGCAAGAGGTTAATGACTCATTAGTGATCTCAAAGGAAACTCCCTCTTCGAGAGCAAATGTAGTAATAACATAAGCGTCCTGTCTCCTTTCAGACTCTAAATGACCTCAGGCCAGTCATTGAATGTATCTGAGTTTTAACTGCTTGCTCTTAAAATTAGGTCAATAATACCTTCTTTGTCGTGCCTCAAAGGTTTTTTTATTTTAGGGATTAAATGAGATAATGGATGTGAACACCGGTGCTCAGGCTGTCAAGCTGCAGTTTATACTATTTTTATTTTATATCTAAATATCCTAATGAACTGAGCTGAAGTCCTCAGGGGCCCAAGTCACAGAGTTCTTTGCAAGCCATTACCTGTTTAAAAATTCAGTGTTTTTCTTAAGTTATCCTTTCCTCCTTTCTGTCCTAGTCCATCTCCCTCCTTATAAAGGCTCACTCATGATAGGTGCAAGCTTTTAGGTTCATCAAGTTCCCACTGCATATTAGTTCTGCCCTTGGCTTTGTGTTTCATTTCGTCAAAATTATTCAAACTGATCTTCAAACTGTCTTTTTAATAAAATCCCACAGGAATAACTTTGGGAAAGGCATTGGTTTAAGCATCTTGAGAATGCATTCAACTTAGTTGTTCAGTTCAGTTGCTCAGTCGTTTCTGATTCCTTGCGACCCCATGGACTGCAGCACACCACGCCTCCCTGTCCATCACCAACTCCCGGAATTTACTCAAACTCAAGTCCATTGAGTCGGTGATGCCATCCAACCATCTCATCCTCTGTCATCCCCTTCCCCTCCTGCCTTCTATCTTTTCCAGCGTCAGGGTCTTTTCAAATGAGTCAGTTCTTTGCATTAGGTGGCCAAAATATTGTAGCTTCAGCTTCAACATCACTCCTTCCAATGAATACCCAGGACTGATCTCCTTTAGGATGGACTGGTTGGACCTCCTTGCAGTCCAAGGGACTCTCAAGAGTCTTCTCCAACACCACAGTCCAAAAGCATCAATTCTTCGGTGCTTGGCTTTCTTCACAGTCCAACTCTCACATCCATATTTACTATTTCAAATAAATGAAATAAAACTGACCAAAACCGTTACTTTTTGGATCATCTGAGCTTTAAGATGGAGATTATGTACGTTAAGGTTAACATAAGATATTAAAAAGTTAGTGATACTTTTATAAGTCTGATGTCATGTAGCAAGTTTGTCCACATATCAATAATAACCAGTAAAAGTACACCTTCCACCTTTATGAGATTGTTGTTTTCAGAGCATGTTCACATGTATCATGTCATGGTATCCTCACAAAATACTCTGTGTTTAGCAGGGCAAGTATTATTATGCTTACATTATTGATGAAGAAACAAGTTTTGAAAGATTAAGAAACAATTAGAAGGTCTGACCCTCTCACCACTCTACTAAAAGGTCCTTCTATCTTCCTGACACCTTTGGAGAAAAAAAATTATTTACGAAATGAATAGAAAGTCGTATATAACTTCCCTCCATATTTAGAGTTTACTTGTAAAATATTTTTGCACAGTCAGTTTTTTAAAAGCCATTCCTGCAGTCATGAACATGCAGTGCTGGTAGGAGTATGTTCTTAAAACCTTCAGAGTTCAGTTTAGCAATATGCATAAAGCACCTTCAAAATGTGTGTATCCACAACCTAGAAATTGTACTTTTTGGAACTTAATGTAAACATAAAATTAGGGATATTCACAAAAACTTACATTCAAGGAATTTTTTTACAGGATTACTTATGATAATAAAGAACTGAAGCAACCTAAATGTCCAAAAATAGGAGGGTGTTACATAATTTGTGAACATCTGAAATATTATGCAATAACTTAAAAATTATATTTTGAAGACTGTTCAATTATATGTGAAATCTTCTACAACATAAAGAAAAACCTATAATTCTCCTTCTTTGTATGGAAGAACTACACCCACAACTACCACACTCACATAAAACTTCCCTTTGACACTTCCAGTCATCCAATGTTTAGAGGTTTTCCCCTCAACAAAAAGCAATTTCTGTGACACCAGCTGGATGTCCTACAGTTCAACTCAATTCTGACACTAAGGTTAGATCCCATAGGTTAGGGGTTCAATTCCACAAAACTGCTCCCACCCACCTCAGATGCCGATCACAAGTAGGAGGTCCTCAGGTTACCCACAACTTCTATCCCATTTGGCTAGAAATTGGAGATTCCCACAAGCCCCTCCTTAGATTCAATTAATTTGCTAGCGTGGCTCACAGAAATTGGGAAAATACTTGAATTTACCATTTTACTAAAGGATTAGTAAAGGATACAGATGAATAGTCAGATGAAGAAACAGAGCATGAGGCCTGGGAGGGTCTGGACTGCAGGAGCCTCTATCACCCTGGAGTCAGGATGTGTTCCTCTCCTGGTGCGGATGTGTTTACCAATCTGGAAGCTCTCCAAACTGCATACAGTCTGATTTTTATGGAAGCTGCATTATGTAGGCTTATCAACTCCATTTTCAGTCCTTCCTTCTCAAGAAACTTGGGGGCAGAGCTGTAGATTCCAAGCTTCAAATCATGTCTTGTTTTTTCTGGTGACCAGACCTCATCCAGGAGTCTACCCAAAGGCACTTTCATTAAAATAAAAGACACTCCTATGATTTGGGAGAATGGCATTGAAATATGTATAATATCATATATGAAACGAGTCGCCAGTCCAGGTTCGATGCACGATACTGGATGCTTGGGGCTGGTGCACTGGGACGACCCAGAGGGATGGTATGGGGAGGGAGGAGGGAGGAGGGTTCAGGATGGGGAACACATGTATACCTGTGGCGGATTCATTTCAATATATGGCAAAACCAATACAATATTGTAAAGTTAAAAAATAAAATTAAATTAAAAAAAAAGAAAAGAATGGGGAAAAAAATGAAAAACTAAATAAATAAACAAAAGACACTCCTATCACCCAGGAAATTACAAGAGTTCAGGAGCCCTTTGTTGGGAGCCAAGGGCTGAGACCAATGGATATATATTGTTCTGTTATCTCACAATAATGTTAAGTGACATGAGTAAAATATCAAATTGTATGTACAGTGTATGATCTCAGCTCTATAATAAAAATAACAGGAATTTTAACATAAAACTATATATTTAAAATATATGTTAAACAATTATAGAGAAACACAGCTTGATAACAATGGTAAGTAAGACAAATTACTTTATCTTTTTTTGTGTGTGTCTTCAATAATGAATATATATTATATTTATAATAAAAAAAATTTAGATGCATTTCTTAGCATGTATTGTTTCCTAAGACTGACTCAAATAATAGGTAGAGGATTTCTTACCATCTAAATGCCCATGAATATTTTACTTAATAATTAATATTCAATAAGTGTACAATTTAATATAGCATGATGAAATTTTGTCTGAGATATTTTATATTTTACTATTCTGATAGTTAAAGCCATGGTTTAAGCAGCTGTTTCATAAGCTAGCCTAGTGATTAATTTTTGACACCTCGTCCTGTGATGAAGACTTAACATACTCCAGACAGCCTAATGGAACAAATTCATTCCATACTGGACAATACATTCTGGAAAGTGAATGACAGTCTCTCATTGAGTGGCCGAGTCTTTTCAAGTGTGGGGGCAGGGAGGGTGGGGCCTCTGCAGCTGGGAGTCCTGGTCCGCCTAGGGCTCTTTAAACTTTCCATTTGGCTGAAGTACACCAGGTCCTGATCACGCTCAGGAGATCCCTTCCCTGTGTCTTCCATCCCCTTCACAGGGGCCAGCTGCTGTGATTTACAGAGTCCTTCCCGGAGTTAACCCATCATCAGCCCCCAAGGCTCTCAGGCTGCAAAGTTGTGAAGATTCAAGGCTTTTTGTGGATGATAGGAAATGGTCCTCACATTAAGTTCTGTGGACTGAATCTATTCAGAAAGGGATCTCTCTCAAGTTTTAAAAAAGGGAAATTTACTTGCGTCATACTACAGAAATAAGAAACTTAAAAGATTTGTGCTTGAAGATCCAATAACTCACAATTGTAAGGTCACATACAAGGATAAGTATTATTATAAGTAATTTCATTACAGCATTTTAAAAATGCCAGTTAGGTTTTATTAGTTGCAGAGCTCTACAACTCTTACACCCTATGAATGACAGATGATACTTGCATGAAATCAGCACCTGTCTTCCATCTTATAAGATACTCTGAGTGATATCAGTCACAAAAATCATGTGTGGACAGCCACAGCAGGCTGTCACAAAAGCAAAAAGAAAACCTACAGGCTAGGAGAAAATATTTGTAAACAATGTGACCAATAAGGGCTTAGTTTCCCAAATATTTGCAAACAATGCAACAAACAAGGGGCTTAGTTTCCAAAATATACAAGCAGCTCGTACAACTCAACAACAAAAAATAAACAATGCAATCCAAAACTGGGCAGAAGACCTAAATAGAAATTTCTCCAAAGAAGAAATACAGATAGATGGCCAATAGGCACATGAGAAGATGCTCATCACTAATAATTAGAGAAATGCAAATCAAAACTACAATGAGGTACCACCTCATACGAGTCAGAATGGTCATTATAACAAATGCTCGAGAGGATGTGGAGAAAAAGGAACCCTCCTATACTGATAGTGGGATTGTACATTGGTGTAGCCCCTGTGGAAAACATTATGGAAGTTCCTCAGAAAAGAATTATCCATATGATCCAGCAATCCCACTCCTGGACATATATTCAGACGAAACTATAATTCAAAAAGATACATTCACCCCTATGTTCATAGCAGCACTATTCATGATAGCCAGAACATGGAAACAACCCTAAATGTCTATCAACAGATTTAATGGATAAAGAAGATGTGGCACATATAAACAGAGGAACACTACTCAGCCGTAAAAAAAGAATGAAAAAATGGCATTTGCAGCAACATTAATGTAGCTAGAAATTATCATACTAAGTGAAGTAAGTCAAATACAGAAAGACAAATACGATTTCCCTTATATGTGGAATCTAAAATATGACACAAATGAAACTATGAAACAGAAACAGAATCACAGACATAGAGAACAGACTGGTAGTTGCCAAGGAGGAGGGATGGAGTGGGAGCTTGGGGTTAGCAGATGTAAGCTTTTATATAAGAATGGATAAATAACAAGATCCTACTGTAAAACACAGAGAACTGTATTCAGGATCCTATGATAAATCATAATGGAAAAGAATATATATATCAATAATGGATATATATACATGTATAACTGAACCACTTTGCTGTACAGCAGTAATTTACACATTATCAGCTATAAGCATTAGTCGCTCAGTCATGTCTGACTCTTTGCAACCCTGTGAACGGTAGCTCTCCAGGCTCCTCTGTCTATGGAAATCTCCAGGCAAGAATGCTGGAGTAGCCATTCCCTTCTCCAGGGGATCTTCCTGACCCAGGGATCAAACCCAAGTCTCCTGCATTGCAGGCAGATTCTTTACCATCTGCTGCTGCTGCTGCTGCTAAGTTGCTTCAGTCTTGTCCAACTCTGTGCGACCCCATAGATGGCAGGCCACCAGGCTCCTCTGTCCCTGGGATTCTTCAGGCAAGAATACTGGAGTGGGTTGCCATTTCCTTCTCCTATGCATGCATGCATGCATGCATGCTAAGTCACTTCAGTCATGTCCGACTCTGTGCAACCCTATGGACAGCAGCCCACCAGGCTCCCCTGTCCACGGGATTCTCCAGTCAAGAATACTGGAATGGGTTGCCATTTCCTTCTCCCTTTACCATCTGATACTTCAACAAAAAATTCAATAAATGAACAGCAGAGGGCATTGGAGACTTTTCAGAAAAAAAAAAAAAATGTAACCTACAGAAAGGATTCTGGAATTCACTTTAAGTGAGGGGTGCCCTAGGAATTTGCTAACTTAATTATAAACTTTTGAAATAAATATATCTTATAACTTCTGTTCTTCTTACAAAATCTTAATAAACTCAATAATAGAGTTTATTATTATCTAGAGTAATAACTATAATACTAAGAAGTAGTTAATGAATATGTAGGTAATCCCATTTGAAATCCCATGTTATTTGTTTTCATGCAGATGATGTACCAGAAAAAGCTTCTTAGTTAATGTAGTCAAATTTCTCTCACATTAAACACTTTGAGAAATCATCTAGTTTACAAATATCTGAAGAAGATTCTCAGGGTATACATTAAAGCAATATGTGTGTGTGTGTGTGTGTGTGTGTGTGTGTCTAAGATAATATTTACTGCAAACAGAAAGTTAACTTAGAAAAACTTTAAAAGCTCACTTTAGGCTAGAGTTCTTGTATGTGCTAACTCTTCACTGCACTTCTACAAAGCAGCAATACTGTTGCAACCATTCACATTGCAGTACCATTAACATATACTTTTGAGTAGAAATTTCATTTACATTTTACATATTTTGAGGCAATACTGTTAGTTGTGTACAGGGTCAGGATTAATACTACTTCTCGATAAAACTGTTGTCATTAAATAATATCCCTCATTATCTCTAGTGCTGCTTTCTATCTCGATACATATTTTAATCTAATAATAATATTTTCATCCTTTTATTTCAAACCTGTGACATTATATTTGGGACTTGTTTCTTATAAACAGAATATAGACAGATATTTTAAATCTAATTCAAGAACCTGTATTAACATGTAAATTGAATCTACCTTCTTTTTTGTAATTACTTTTACATTTATACTTATTCATACCATCTTATTTTGTGTTTTCTATTAACCTTGCCTTTTTGTGCCTTTTTTGTTGTTCTTGCTGTTCCTGCTGTTCTTCATTCATGTCTTTAGTTTAAATGTTTTTCTTTGTTCATCCTTTGCCTCTATAGTAATTTGAAAGGCTATTTTCTTCTAATCATTATCCTTAACTTTTTCACATACTCGACTTAACAAATGTCTAATCGATCAATATCTCTATCTTCATCTCAAATAATAGAATTCTCTAACATAAGTCTGTTCCCTTCTATCTCTCATGTCATTTATTGTCTTGTGCTTTTTAGTTCCACCTTGTTTTTGAAGCCAAGCAACTAGTTATTATTATTGCTGTTTATATTTAAAGCTTACTTAAATTTAGCAAAGTTTACCAATTTATTTGCTCATCTCTTTCCTTCTAGATTTATTTTTGTTTGAGAGTCTTTGAGTAATTTCTTCAGACTATGAAGTGTTTTTATTTCAACCTCACTCTTAAGTAATAACTTAGTTGACATATACTGTCTCTCAGTGGGCTTGCCAGGTGGCTTCAGTGGTAAAGAATCTGCCTGCCAATGTAGGAGATGCAGACACAGGTTCTATCCCTGAGTCGGAAAGATTCCCTGGAGTGGAGTAGGAAATGACAATCCACTCCAGTATTCTTGCCTGGAAAATTCCATGGACAGAGGAGGCTGGTGGGCTACAGTCCATGGGGTCAGAAAGAGCCAGACACGACTCAGTGACATGCACACAAGCATTGTCTCTCAGTATCTCTGAAGAAATACAGTTTTTGCTAATGAGAAGTCTTCTATTTGTCTAATTTACTTCCTTTGTGGAGAATCTATTTTTTATTTTTGGTTATTTTAAAATTTTTTCCCTTTGTTGTAATAGTTTACATTTCAGTATTCTGTGTATGTTTAGATCTTTTTGTTTGCTTTGGTTTGTTTTAAAGTCAAGTTTGCTGCTGCTGCTGCTAAGTCGCTTCAGTTGTGTCCGACTCTGTGAGACCCCATAGACAGCAGCCCACCAGGCTCCCCCGTCCCTGGGATTCTCCAGGCAAGAACACTGTGGTGGGTTGCCATTTCCTTCTCCAATGCATGAAAGTAAAAAGTGAAAGTGAAGTCGCTCAGTCGTGCCCGACTCTTAGTGACCCCATGGACTGCAGCCTACCAGGCTCCTCTGTCCATGGGATTTTCCAGGCAAGAGTACTGGAGTGGGGTGCCATCGCCTTCTCCAAAAGTCAAGTTTTTTGAGGTATAATTCACACAAAGTAAAACTCACCCATCTAAAAACAAAAAAATATACAACAAAAACCCCAAAACTTTCTCCAAATCCAAGGTTGCAAAGATTCTCCTCTACATTTTCTTTTGGAAGTTTTTTTACTTTTAGGATTTACAATTAGGCCTATGCTTCATTTCAAGTTAGTTTTTATAAATTAGTTAGAGTATGAGGTGAGGAACATTTTTTTACATGAGGATGTTAAAGATCAGTTGTTCCAGCATCATGTTGGAAAATATGGTCATCTTAACGGATTAAAAAAAAACCAAACATTTAGCAAAATTCAATACCTAGTCCTGATTAAAAACCCTCCACAAACTTGGAAGCGAAGGAATCTCCTCCACCTAATATAGGCATTCATGACAAACACACACTCAGTGCCATGCTGCTGCTGCTGCTGCTGCTAAGTCGCTTCAACCGTGTCCGACTCTGTGTGACCCCATGGACTGCAGCCCACCAGGCTCCTCCGTCCATGGGATTTTCCAGGCAAGAACACTGGAGTGGGGTGCCATTGTCTTCTCCGACTCAGTGCCATACTTCACCATAAAAGACTGGATGATTTTTCAAGATCTCAAACAAGGCACAGCTGGGCACTCTCACCACTTGATTGTTCTGGAGGCCCTAAATGTTATAATAAGGCAATAAAAGGAAATGAAAGCCATCTACATTGGACAGAAAGAAGTAAAACTGTCTATATGCAGACATGATCATCTTAGTAGAAAATTCTAAGGACTATTATACAAAGCTAACTGAATTAATTTACAAGTTTACAAGAAACAAGGTCAATAAAAAGATCAATTCTAAGGGCCAAAAATGGCATTTGGAAATTGAAATTTAAAGACAGTGCCATTTACAATAAAATACAAAATGTGAAATACTTAGGGATAAATTTAATGAAATATATACAAGACCGATCTTCTGAAAACCATGAAGCACTGCTGAGAGAAAATGAAGATCTAAGTGGAGTGAATTACCATATTCAAGGAAAATAAGACTCAAGGTGGCATATCACTCACACTAATTATTGATTCATTGTTCAGTCAAAGATTTTAGCTGGCTTCTATTTTAAATTCTATTTAAAAAATAGAAATTGACAAGTTACTTCTAACTGGAAATGGAAATGGAAATGTAAAATGCCAAGTATAGCCAAAACAATTTTGAAAAAAGAGCTAAGTTTGAGGACTTATCCTACTTAATTTTAAGACTTATTTTAAAACTGCAATAATCAACACAATGTTGTATGACTGTAAGGAGAGACATTTAAATCAATGGGACAGAATAGAGACTATAGAAATAGACCTAAAAATATCTGGTTAGTTAATTTTTGAGGAAGGTGCTACTATAATTATAATACAACAATGGGAGGAGGAGACTTTTCCCAACAAATGTGCTGAAACTTTAAATACCCATATGCCTCTCCATCCCTCCTCCAAAAGAACATTAACCTTTACATCACAGCATACACAAAAATTTGAAATAGTTAAAAATTGCAAATAGAAGAGCTAAACTATAAAAGTTCTAGAAGTAAACATAGGGAAAATCTTGTGACCTCAAGTTTGGCAAAGATTTCTTAAGATACAAAAAGCATGAGTTAAAAAAGGAAAAATTATAAATTGGATTTCCTCAAAACTCAGAAGTTTTGCTTTTCAGAATGAAGAGACTAGGAAAGATTGAGAGAAAATATTTATAAAACATTAATAAGCAACTTGTATCCAATCTCCAATTAAAAATAAAATTAAAAAAGGACTGTATCCAGAATATGCAAATAATTGTTACAATGATATGAAAAACTATTTTAAATGAGCAAACAAAAAATTGAACATACGTGTAAACTAAGAAGATATATAAATGGCAACTAAGCCCACAAAAAAATGCTCAAAATAATTAGTCATTATGGAAATGCAAATTGAACCACAAAATTATTAGATACTATTCAAACCTACCAAAATGGCTAAAACTAAAAATACTGACAATACCAGGTATTGACAAGGATGTAGAGCAGTGGGAACCCTCATACATTGCTCGTAGGAGTATAAAATGGGACAGCCATCTTGGAAAACCATTTGACTGTTTCTTACAGAATCAAACATAATTTACCATTTGACCCAGAAATTCCATTCCTAGGTGTTTACCCAAAATATACATTCACATGAAGACTTGTACTTAAATATTCGTAGCAACTGTATTCATAATAGCCAGGAAAGAGAAATAAACATCTACCAAATGGAGAATGGCAAATAAATCATGGTGTATTTATACAATGGAGTATCATTAAGCAATAAAAGAAATGAAATATTGATATCCATAACAATGTATATGAGCTTCAAAAACCTTATGCTAAATGATAGAAGCCAGAAACAGAGAAGGCAATGGCAACCCACTCCAGTATTCTTGCCTGGAAAATCCCATGGACAGAGGAGCCTGGTAGGCTGCAGTCCATGGGGTCACTAAGAGTAGGACACAACTGGGTGACTTCACTTTCACTTTTCACTTTCATGCATTGGAGAAGGAAATGGCAACCCACTCCAGTGTTCTTGCCTGGAGAATCCCAGGGACGGGGGAGCCTGGTGGGCTGCCATCTATGGGGTCGCACAGAGTTGGACATGACTGACGTGACTCAGCAGCAGCAGCAGCAGAAGCCAGAAACATGTATGATTCTACATACATGAAATTCTAGAAAAGGCAAAACTACTAGTGGTTTCCAGGTGCCTGAGATGGAGGGGACAGAAAGGGAAGGAGCACTGACTGTAAAGGGGCACAAAGGAAATTTTTAGAGCAATGGGAATGTACATGGCAGTGATCACACCCTGTCCATATTTGTAAAAACTCATCAAATGTATACTTACAATGAGTTTTGTTTAACATAAATTATATACCTCAATAAAGCTGATTTTTTTAAATTTACTGAATTCATGTTTCCCCATTCCTCTCCTACTCCTGAGTATGAGACCCAAGTTCAGAGTTGTTAGGTAGCATTATAGTTCAGGGTGGCTGTCTAGTTAGTGGTGTCTGACCATTCTGATTCCTCCTGAGATGTGTATCCACCTGGGTCCCCTATGTGGGCCTCCATGCTGGCATCTTCTGAGAATCCTACATCCCCATTTGATGCTCAAATGTATGATCCACAGAACTTTCTGAAGTAACGTCTTATCATAACAGCAAGGGCTCTTGGGGTGCAGCACTCCCGGTCACCCTCAACACCTCTCCCACTCCACTCTAAAATCTCTTCAACCCTCTCTGCTTTATCACATGAAAGGGTAGGACTGATGATGGCTCTGGAAACTTGCCACTTTCCCCAAGTCCTATTTGGCAAGAGAGGCACATTATCCCTCTGATGTCCTGCAAAGTCCAAGTTTCACTGTCTCATTTCTTGAGCTTGATCATGAGTGGACACAGTGCCTCAGGGGACCATGCCAGCTTGATTCCTCACCACCTCTCCTTGTTCCCCAGCTCAGAAGGTGTTTTGATTTATTTTATTTTTAATTTCTTCTTCCAACGTACAATAGGAAGATTATCTTGCTAAATATTCTTCTAACCCTATCAGTTCAGTTCAGTTCAGTCGCTCAGTTGTGTCCAACTCTTTGCGACCCCATGGACTGCAGCGCTCCAGGTTTCCCTGTCCATCATCAACTCCTGGAGCTTGCTCAGTCTTATGTCCATCGAGTCGGTGTTGCCATCCAACCATCTCATTCTCTGTTGTCCCCTAGTCCTCCTGCCTTCAATCTTTCCCAGCATCAGGGTCTTTTCTAATGAGTTGGCTCTTCCCATCAGATGGCCAAAGTATTGGAGCTTCGTCTTCAGCATCAGTCCTCCCAATGAATATTCAGAACTGATTTCTTTTAGGATGGACTGGTTTGATCTTGCAGTCCAAAGAACTCTCAAGAGTCTTCTCTAGCATCATAATTCGAAAGCATCAATTCTTTGGCACTCAGCTTTCTTTATGGTCCAACTCTCACATCCATACATGACAACTTGAAAAACCATAGCTTTGACTAGACAGACCTTTGTTGGCAATTAATGTCTCTGCTTTTCCAGTACTCTTGCCTGGGAAATCCCATGGACGGAGGAGCCTGGTAGGCTGCAGTCCATGAGGTCGCTAAGAGTCGGACACAACTGAGTGACTTCACTTTCACTTTTCACTTTCATGCATTGGAGAAGGAAATGGCAACCCACTCCAGTGTTCTTGCTTGGAGAATCCCAGGGACAGAGGAGCCTGGTGGGAGGCCATCTATGGGGTCGCACAGAGTCGGACACAACTGAAGTGACTTAGCAGCAGCAGCAGCAGTAGCAGCTTTTCTAACCCTATAATAAACAATGTAAAAACCTTTGCTTTTAGAGGAAGGAAAGAAATTGAGTAAGGGATGCTGCCTGGGGAGAGGAAGACAACAGTAGAGATCTGCCTTGGACCAGAGGAAACCTGTGAACAGGAAATACTCATGCAATGAAAATAGAAATCTGTGAAATTTCTAAATATGGGAGAAGGAACTTGCTTGCTTTACTTACTATCTGAAAAGTTGGCTCTTCCCACAGGGCTTCCATGGTTGTCTAGTGGTTAAGAATCTGCCTGCCACTGCAAGGTACACAGGTTTGATTCCTGGTCCAGGAAGATCCCACATACCACAGAGCAACTAAGCCCCGCAAGCCACAACTACTGAGCCCATACACCATACACCACGCGTACTAAAACCCATGCACCTAGAGCCCATGCTCTGCAACAAAAGAAGCCGCTGCAATGAGAAGCTTGTGCACCCAAACGAGAGAACAGACCCTGCTCTCTGCAACTAGAGAAAGCCCACATACAGCAACAAAGACCCAGTGCAGCCAAAAATAAATACCAATAAAATCTAGGGAAAAAAAAAGTTGGCTCTTCCATGACTCAGAGTTGACACATATTCTTTCTAAGGACTTTTAAAATTTTTAGTTGCTCCCTTTCTGCTTCTCCAGTACCCAATATCCTACACAGTCTTTCTTATCTTAGATTTAAACATCTCACAGTGGGATTTGAAGATTAGATTTACCAGGACTCTCACACCAAATCCTAAGGAGAGCTCTGGGACAAAATCATGCTAAAGAGGACCCAGGTCGCCTTTTCCAGACCATAGATTCCTGAAATAATTTGGTCCAGTCCCAGGCTGACCTCTGTTTATTTTTTTCCCTATAAAAATAATCCAAGGTATACTGTATATGAAAGCAGAGGAACCAGGCAGAGATGGGAGGAGGCTGCCATTTATTGAGGACTATATGCTGAATCTGGGCAGAGACTTTACATACACTGTCCCATTTTATCTTCGCAATAACTCTTAAATCATCTTTCAGTTAAGGAAACAGCCACTTAGAGGCTGAATGTCTTGCCCAGGGTTATACAGGAGGAGGGGAGGAATGAGATAAGCCCACACTGAGGAACTTCCAAGTAGTCGATCCATTAGCCCATGCTGTCATCCTGGTAGACTACGTAAAAGACACTCATCCCAGTCTTAGATGGAATAACAGAAGAAGGGGGAGGACAGAGAGGAGAAGAAGAAGGGAGAGACCTGGGCTGTGGCAGATCGGAGGCAGTGACAGTCCCATATTTCATGAACACCTTTGCTAAGGAAACAGACCCATGCAGACACACAGATTCTCCTGACTGTGACACGGGGAAGAGAACAGGTGTAAATGAAGGAAGAGGTATGCAAGGCAATGGTCTGATTAGATAGGACAGACAAATGTTGGAATGTTATGAATGTGCTTTCTGGTCTCATGTTTTTTTAATTCAAGCAAAGATAATAGAATTTGAAAACCATGGACATTTTCATAGCAAGAGTGAGGAATGGCCTACAATGTGAAGAGTTTTAGGTTGTATGCACATGTGTAAGAATCTCTGTTTAACAGACCTTCTGGGAGACTGGCAGAAGATGGCAGAAGATGTCAGAAATGCCCAGAAATACTTGGGCATTTCATACCTCCCACAGGCTTTGATACTCAGTCTCTGCTTAATACTAAATTATTTGGAAACTATTAGGGAGATCAATAGGACCTCTCAGGCACTCTGAATTTCTGAAGCCTGACCGGACTTGTAGATTGATTGTAAATTATTGCAGATGTAAGATCCAGCATTTCTTGTCATACTTCGTATATGTGAAGGCATTCCTTTGCTCTGTAACTATAACAACAGGTTCTATAGCCCATGATTTTACACAGATCAGTCTTAAGGCCTTTCGGACTGACAATCACTGTTCTACAAGCATTAATTTGTTTCTGATTTATACTCTGCTGGCCTGCTCTTTCCCAAAGGCATCCTAGCCTTACATCTTTGTGGCTACAGAAGTTGAATTCCATCAGCCTGCCTGTGTTCTTGACCCTGCTTTCCACTACTGGAGGCCTAGGGGCAAGAGCTTTGCTAGGACCATGGCAAGTGTCCCACAGAGCAAAATGCAAAAGGGTAAGGGATTTAGAGCAGTAAACATGGGTTTGAATAAATACTGTCGTTTATTGCTGTCTGATCTTAGTCACATCATTTATATTCTCTGACCTTCAATTCCCTCACCTATGAAATGAAGATAATTATTCTTATGGAACATGGCTGTTGTAAGGATTAAGTAAAAGGGAAAGTTTCGTTTAAATAGTAAGGGACTATATAAATGTTCTTATAATTAGGTGCACAGGTAAGTGACCACTGGGCAAGAGTAGCTGCATGCTAATGGGGGCAATCAGGAGGATATGTTAGAGACAAAAATCATGTCAGTTTCACATCTATGTAGAAGAACTGTTTCTATGACAGTTTTTCTACATAGATGGTACTCACCATCACAACCCAATATGTTATACCCACTCAGAAATGAGTAACATAGAGCTCCTTTTAGCAGTGCAGATTTCTAAGAAGAAAGCAGGAAGCTTTAAAGAAAGGATAGCTTTTCTTATATCCGTGTTTGGGGGGGCGGTGTTCAGGAGGAAGTGATAGAACTATGAAATGAGTTGGGAGTGGGGCTAGAGCTCTCTCAGCATCTTTCCATCCCAGAGAAGGGAGCTCATCCTGTAAGAGTCCTGGGTTCTCTATGATCATGGGCAGTTAACAGTTCCTCACTGGTTGTGGTGGTTGTTTAGACACTGAATCATGTACGACTTTTGCAACCCCATGGACTGTAGCTCGCCAGGTTCCTCTGTCCATGGGATTTCCCAGGCAAGAATCCTGGAGTAAGTTGCCATTTCCTTCTCCAGGGGATCTTCCAGACCCAGATATCAAACCCATGTTTCCTGCATTGACCGGCAGATTCTTTACCACTGAGCTATCTGGGAAGCCCTCCTCATTGATTACACATGCATATATTATCATTTAAGACAACTCTCTAATACTGTGAACATTTACTTTAAAGTTTAGATATGCACTTGGAGCTTCCTCTCAAGAGTTTTAAGTGTATGAAATGTTTTTAATTAAAGGATGTCCAAGCAACATTGTTAGTTTAACACTTTGATTATGAACCAGATTTTATCTACTGACTGCTGCTGCTGTGAAGTCGCTTCAGTCGTGTCCAACTCTTAGCAGCCCCATGGACTGCAGCCTACCAGGTTCCTCTGACCATGGGATTTTCCAGGCAAGCATACTGGAGTGGGGTGCCATTGCCTTCTCTGCTACTGACTGCAGTGGTTTTATTTATTTTTTTCTGTACAAGAATGGCTTTTTGTGGGGTTTTTTTCAAGATTCTTTTTTGAGTGACTCTTTTTCTGTCTCATTTTTTTTTTTTTTTAGGAACAGAAAGAAGCTGTGGTTTGATTTGTTGGGTCTTTGAATGACAAAGCTTTTCTATTCCCTCTTCTTAAAAACATGACATGAAATCTGTATCTATACGTTATTAATAAAAAAAAGTTTCAAGTATAATCTTGTCTTTGCATGGTACTAAAGGATATTATATAATTGTACATAGAATAAAGTACCTAGACATGAATAAGTTCAATAATTGTATCTGTTGCATTTAAGACTGCCAATGTCTTAATATCTGATAATGATCTTGTTGTTATTGTTGAGTAAATTGGATCCGAGGTGACTGCAGGCTGTGTGTTGCGTTGGCTGCCCAGTATTCTGAGCCTGTCACACTGTGGACCAGAGGCCTCTCAGAAAGAAAAGCCTTCAGTGTAGACTTTAACGTTACCTTCAAAAGAGCATACACGTGTAATCACAGAGATACACTGACAGGATTGAGAGGCACTTGCCCTACAACTTTCAATATACCACAGTTTTTTAACCCCGTTTTGACATTTTTATGTTTTTTAATAAATATAGGAAACTGAAACAACAAAAAATTAGGTGTCCCAGACTTTTCCCGTCCTCCAAGGGGTCTAGCTCTGAATTACTATAGAAATGTTTATGTAACTAACCTTTTATAGCAGTGGGTGATGGGGAAAGGAGCATGTGATTATGTTTCCAGGGCAATTAAAAATGCTAAATTATGAAAAATAATGCCCAGGTTCTGTGTGGGGCAAAGAAATACTAGTTTGACTTTACAGTACACCTCACTATTCTAAGATAAGCAAAATGTGTGCCCGTTAGTGACTAGTGATATCAAAAGGCAATACGGTGGTTTCCTGCTACATCTACTTTGAAACAAGCATTGCCATTTTACCTTCAGAGTCATATCATTTGTGTATCCTGCCCATTCTCTGGTGTGCAGGGTTTTCAGTTTTTTGCATGTGTTTCTTGTAAATGTCAAGACAAATTTCCTGAACAGTGCAAAATCAAGACAAAATGATCACCTCTTTAGTTTTAGGGAAGAGGAAGTAGTGGTGTATCTTACAAAACAAGGCATGCCCTGCAATGTGTATTGCTTAATTATTCTCTGGGAAGCTTCCTATTTTGGCTCTGTCTTTTAGCCCCGAGGTGAAGTGTGAATAATAGAGGAGTTGAGTGTTCTTCTGCAATGGGACTAAAGCTTTTTCTTTTCTTCTTTCCTCCTTTAGCGGCCTTTTGTTTTTCTGTGTCAAAGCTCAGTACGTGTCCTTTCCCTTCATACAGCCACAGCCTCTCTCCTCTGGACTCCTACAATGTAGCATGGTGCTGCCTTGGTACTGCTCTCAGTACCTCACCTTCCAGTCAGGGTTGCTTCCCTGCAGACCTTTCCCTGCGAATGGCACTCACTGGGAACATGTAGTTGCCCCATAACCCTGCTTCTGCATCCATGCTTTCACAGCATCTCCTTCAGTTACTCATAATTTTTATATTTATCTCTGTGATTCTGTGATTAATTGCCATCTTGCTCACCAGTCTGTGAACCTCCCTGAGGTCAGGGACTTGTCTGGTTTTGCTCACTATGGCATCCATCTGCTACCCATAGCACAGGGACTGGCTCAAAGCCTCTAAATTGTCTCCTTGCCTCCAAATTCACACCCTTTCCAGACCATTCTTCTCACTGCCAGCAACATCTTTACAAATTCAGATAACACTTCTCTGCAAAAAATGTAATGGCTCCCAATACATACAGATTAAAATCTAAATTCTAGGATACAAGTTTCTTTTTAAGCCTTACCTACCTTTCTAAGAAAACTGCTTTTTATTTAGGTTTATTTTATCTTCATGGACTACACTAAAATCTATGACTGTGTGGATTACAACAAACTGGAAAATTCTTAAATAGATGGGAATACTAGACCACCTTACCTGCCTCCTGAGAAATCTGTATGCAGATCAAGAAGGAACAGTTAGAACTGGACATGGAATAACAGACTGGTTCCAAATAGGAAAAGGAGTACGTCAAGGCTGTATATTGTCACCCTGCTTATTTAACTTATATGCAGAGTACATCATGTGAAATGTTGGACTGGATGAATCACAAGCTAGAATCAAGGTTGCCAGGAGAAATAGCAATAACCTCAGATATACAGCTGACACCACACTTATGGCAGAAAGCAAAGAGGAACTAAACAGTCTCTTGATGAAAGTGAAACAGGAGTTGAAAAAGTTGGCTTAAAATTCAACATTCAAAAAATGAAGATCATGGCATCTGATCCCATCACTTCATGGCAAATAGATGGGGAAACAATGCAAACAGTGGCAGACTTTATTTTGGGGGGCTCCAAAATCACTGCAGATGGTCATTGAAGCCATGAAATTAAAAGACACTTGTTCCTTGAAAGAAAAGCTACGACAAACCTAGACAGCATATTAAAAAGCAGAGACATTACTTTACTGACAAAGGTCCATATAGTCAAAGCTATGGTTTTTCCAGTAGTCATGTATGCACATGAGAGTTGAACCATAAAGAAAGCTGAGTGCCAAAGAACTGATGCTTTCAAACTATGGTGCTGGAGGAGACTCTTGAGAGTCCCTTGGATGGCAAGGAGATCAAGTCAGTCAATCCTAAAGGAAATCAGTCTTGAATATTCATTGTAAGGACTGATGTTGAAGCTGAAGCTCCAATACTTTGGCCACCTGATGCGAGGAACTGACTCACTGGAAAATACCCTGATGCTGGGCAAGATTGAAAGCAGGAGGAGACGGGGATGACAGAGGCTGAGATGGTTGGATGTATCACCAACTCGATGGACATGAGTCTAAGCAAGCTCCGGGATTTGGTGATGGACAGGGAAGCCTGGCATGTTGCAGTCCATGGGGTCGCAGAGAATCGGACACGACTGAGCAATTGAACTGACTGATTGTACCTTATCTTGTATGACATAGAAATTATTTCCCTGCATTCCTCCCTCTTTAGATTGTAAATCGCTTGCATCTTTGTAGACTCTTGATTTTCATAAAATGACTCAATAAATGTTTGCGTAATTGATTTAGGTATTATGGAGATATATGGCTCTAGAATCACTATGCTTGATAGCTATGTAGTTCTTACACCAGGCATTTAGACGTTTTATAAATATTCTCTTGTTTATATCATTGTGGCCTATGAGTATATATTGTTCTTTTATTTATGGCTCTTAATTCATATTGACTGCAGCATGATAATATTAGTACAATGGGCTTTGCTATATTAACTAATCCTTGAATTTTTTTTGTCTGTTAAACTTTGGTATCTACTTAAAGCCTTTCAGTCTCTATATTTAACTAGATTTATTAGTGTTTTATATTTAATTCACATGAGACATTTGCACTTGCCTCTATTGTGTTTTTTAACTTTCTTACTCTCCCTTTCTTTTCTAACGGTTGAAGTTTGTCTGATAATGTCTGTCAGAATCCCATTAGTGTCCTTTAGTTGCTTTCCTAAGGAGAAGGCCATGGCACCCCACTCAAGCACTCTTGCCTGGCAAATCCCATGGACGGAGGAGCCTGGAAGGCTGCAGTCCATGGGGTCGCTGAGGGTCGGACACGATTGAGAGACTTTGATTTCACTTTTCACTTTCATGCATTGGAGGAGGAAATGGCAACCCACTCCAGTGTTCTTGCCTGGAGAATCTCAGGGATGGGGGAGCCTGGTGGGCTGCCGTCTATGGGGTCGCACAGAGTCAGACACGACTGGAGCGACTTAGCAGCAGCAGCAGTAGCAGTTGCTTTCCTATGTAAAATGTCTTACCTGCCGTAAAATATTTAGAATGTTTTCAAGACAGTAGAGCCTGAAAACATCAACAGACTCAAGAATTTGTGCAAATTCAGCGTGACATCTTCTTTCGTTGCCCAGGTAAGCTGTACCATATTTAAAGGTGCCATGCTCTGAGAAGACAGCCTGAGCTTCTGTTTTCAGGTTAATGCCATCTGGATTATAAAGATTCCAAGAGCCTTGAAAATATACTTTTAAATAAATTGGTGTACTTTGCTTTGCAAAACTGTAATGGCAGAAAACTGGAAACATTCATATATTTATAAATAAGGGATTATTTGAATAGCTTGTGGCATACCTATGCAAAGGGGTGCCTTGCACCTGTGAAATGAAATGAGAACTATCTCTACAAATATACAAAGATATTTAGGGAGTTCTTCAGTATATATTATTAAGTCTAGCTGTCTAGGTTTTGCTTCAAAATAATATGAGAGTGGAAAGGGAAAATGAAAGGGTTTAGATAAAACAAAATTACTCGAATTGTTATTTGTTGAAGTTACTATGGTTATATTTGATATATTTCTTAAAGAAAAGGCTAAAAGAAAAAGCTGAAAATAACAGTTATGACCTGATGTTCTGAAGAAAATGTTTTGCTGGGAAAGCCCTAAACATTTTTCATCCATGAAATGATTGAACGTACATATTTTAGCTTATTAACACAAATATCTAAACACTCCAGTGTTCTTGCCTGGAGAATCCCAGGGACGGGGGAGCCTGGTGGGCTGCCACCTCTGGGGTCGCACAGAGTCGGACACAACTGAAGCGACTTAGCAGCAGCAGCAGCAGCAGATCTGTCATCAAGCCATTTCCAGTTCCCTGAAGACTTAAACAATAAACTGATTAAGGTTGTGATACCTTAATAATAACAGGTACTATTTTTTTTTAAACTGTATTATGACATTAAAAATGTGTGTGTTAAAGGAGGGGCAGTCCAAACAATCTCAATTACTATTAATATCACATAAGGAAAAACAACCAGACATTCGGTGCTTCATGATGGAAGTGCATGCTACAACTGTGAAGGGTTTTTGTAGCAAGAGGAGGAAGGCAAGTGCATGTGCAATTTATGGCTGTGGCAGAAAAGTGGAGATGGTAGAGTGGAAGCTACAAGTCCAGAGGCATTATCACATCTAATATGCATTTTCTTTATGAAACAGAAAAATTAGTTACTATCACTTCCATTTTAGAGAGGAGAAAACAATCAATCAGTGATATGCCTGTGACCACTTTAATAAATTCAGGAATCAGAGCCCGCCGTGCCATCTAGATTCATATTTTAGAACATATTTTCCATATTAAAGGAAGGAGGAGCCGTATCATCAGAGTAGGGATAACATAGACATAATAGGCAATATGCGCTCAACAAAACCTTAAAATTACATAGGCAGAACACTCTTTGACATAAAGCAGCAATATATTTTTGGATCCTCTCCTAAAGTAAAGGAAATAAAGGCAAATATAAACAAATGGAACCTAATTAAACCTAAAGCTTTTGTGCAGCAAAGAAAACCATCAACAAAATAAAAAGACAGCCTACTGTATGGGAGAAAATATTTCCAAGTGATATGACCAATAAGGGATTAATATCCAACATATATAAATATCTCATACAACTCAACATCAAATAAAACAATCAATCAAAAAATGGGCAGAAGACCTGAAAACACATTTTACCAAAGAGGAAATGCAGATGGCCACCCAAAATGCACATGAAAAGATGCTCAACATTGCTAATCATCAGGGAAATGCAAATCAAAACTACAATGAGATATCACCTCACTTGTCCAAATGGCTAACATCAAAAAGACCACAAGTAACATAATCTGCCATTGATGTGGAAAAAAGGGGAACCCTCCTACACTGTTGACGGGAATGTAAATTGGTGCAGTCACTGTGGAGAACAGAATGGGGCTTCCTCAAAAAACTAAAAATAGAACTACCATGTGACCCAGCAATTCCATTCCTTGGTAAATATCTGAAAAAACACAAATTCAAAAAAATACATGGACCTCAGTGTTCACTGCAGCACTACTTACAACAGCCAAGATATGGAAACAACCTAAATGTCCATCAACAGATGAATGGATGAAGAAGATGCAGAATACTACTCAATGGAATACTACTCAAGTCATAAAAAAGAATGAAATTTTGCCATTTGCAGCAACATGGATGGACTTGGAGGGCATTACACTAAGTGAAATAAGTCAAACAAAAAAGATAAATACCGTATGATATCGCTTATATGTGGAATCTAAAAATTGGAACAAACTAGTGAATATAATATAAAAGAAACAGACTCATAAATATATAGACAAACAAGTGATTACCAGCAGGGAGGTACAAACTGTTGGGTGTAACATAGGCTCAAAGATGTATCATACAACATGAGGAATATAACCAGTATTTTGTAATAAGTGAAAATGGAGAGTAACTTTTAAAAATTGCATAAAAATTAAAAAAAATTAAAGCAAAAAGAAATTATGACAGTTGAAGTGATCCTGTCTAGTAAGAGAAGAAAGCAGGTATGCTCATCTGTCGAGTGAAAATTCACATATGCGGAGATCAAAAGAGCAGATTAGATTGGCATTCTTCTATGCAATGGAGGCCTCTTACCAGCTCTCAGAGGAGCGGCCATCCCAATGCCACCAAAGTGAACCAATAGAAACCTTGCTAGCCAACATAGGGGTCATTTTAGAAAGGACTCTAGGTCCACTTGACTACTTGAGGAAATCAATGGTCAATAATCAGGGCTGGTTTCAAGGATGTGTGACCTGTGCGGTGATAAAATGACCCACTTTTGGAGGGGCCAGTACTTGGCTTAACGTTCTGGTGTCACCAGCTTGAAATACCAGCTTATGTTTTGTAAGTGGAGTCCGATGGAAGAGCTGAGCATATGCACACGAGCACAGAGACCGGCCTGCATCAGGGTGCACAAGCACACAGGCCTGCGCAGTGGCAGCAGCAGGCAGTGTGGGTATCGGGCAATTAGCCCGGAGGCCTTGTGCACACGTGCATGCCCAAGGCAGAGTGGGGCGCCACAGGCTGTTGTTTTTTATGTTTCCAAAAGTAATTTGAATTAACTTTGTGCTATATTTTAAGGATAAAGGTTCTGTTTATTAATCCAATCAATGAATAGTAATTGAGTGCCTACTACAATACTCAGTGAACAAAATTAGGTTTATTTTCTGCCTTCATGGAACCTAAATTCTAGTTACTAATTATTTTTTCCAGTTAGTGAAATAATCTACTCTTTAAAATCGGAAGTATTGCTTTGAGTGTATCAATGGAGAGCATCTTTGCAACAAAGCAGCCTTTTATAGTAATGTGATTGCAGCTAAGTTTCCTGACCTAGAATTTCATTGAACAGATTACTCTAATTGCTTTTATTATCCTATCCTCCATTAATTTTACTTTATAACTGAAGATATCCATAAATAGCTAAATATGGAATGATTTTATTTTAGAATTGTGAAAAATGGAAGACAGTACCACAGACACAGACCAAGAAGAGGAAGAGGAGAAAGGTGGAAAGGCGCAAGAGGACCCCATTTATGCCACTGCACCCACAATTAACATCCAAGATGAGCGATTTGTTGATTTATCTACAACTCCAGCTTTCATTTGTCTGCATGAGGTACATATATATTTATTTATTACTCCCTTTATAAATTACTACAATGAGACTTGCCTCCTTACCTACTTAAAAATTCAGATGAAGTTAATATCATCATCAAAATAATTTATCATATGTAATCTGTATGTGATACATACTGTTTCAAGCTCTTTAAAGTAGTCCCCACCTTCTCTTCTGAAAGCCTATCACATAATCCTGGACTAATGCAGTAGTGTAGGCTCGGGTACTTTGAAGGCATAATAAATCTTTACATACATGCAACTACTTAAGTACATTCTGTCTGTTGGTAAATTAATTAAGAGAGATTTCTTTCATTATTGGATAGACTACTTCAATAAAATGAAGATAAAAGGTTTTATCTTATAATGATAGACAGAATATACATTTAGTAAATGTAGTTACTTCAGAAGGGCACTGAAATATACTGTTTTCTATTAGCAGAGAAGCAAAACAGGAAATACGATTTTTGTTACATTTTTTTCTGATTTTTTTAAAAAATAAGATGAACATTTAGGAAATACCCCAAAATGAGGAGACTGTTTTCTTTAATAGTAACTGACCACATAGCAACTTGTCAATTTTGAGAGCTGTACTTGAGAAAAGAGCTTAGAGGGCATATGAATTCTGGACTCCTAAATTTACATGAATATAACTGAATAAAACATCTAAGAAATTTGATAGTAATATTAAGCTAAAAAAATCTTTGGGTAAAATCAGAGTTTACTTAAAACCAGAAGCAAAAGTAAATCCCCACCCAAATATTTTGTTGGTGTAAATGTTTTGAATATTGTTGAAATTTTGTTTTACATATACATATAAACGACGTATCACGAACAACTGATGTCAGTTTGTTCCATTACTCATGTTTTCAGCTTTTATCACTTGGTTAAGGTGGTGACTTCTAGCTTTCTTTTCTATAAAGTTACGTTTTTCTTCTCGAAATTAATAAGGCCCTATGGGGAGATAATCTGAGGCTATTTACGTATCCTCTTTGTTGTCATTCAGTCACTAAGTCGTGTCCAACTCTTTGCAACCCCATGGACTGCAGCACACCAGGCTTCCCTGCCCTTCACTATCTCCTGGAGTTTGTTCAAATTCATGTCCATTGAGTTGGTAATACTATCCAACCATCTCATCCTCCGCTGCCCTTTTCTCCTTTTGCCTTCAATCATTCCCAGCATCAGGGTCTTTTCCAGTGAGTTGGCTCTTCCCATCAGGTGGCCAAAGTATTGGAACTTCAACATCAGTCCTTCCAATGAATATTCAGGACTGAGATCGAATGGTTTGATCTCTCTGTAGTCCAAGAGACTCTCAAGAGTCTTCTCTAGCATCATAATTCGAAAGCATCAATTCTTTGGCACTCAGCTTTCTTTATGGTCCAACTCTCACATCCATACATGACTACTGGAAAAACCATAGTTTTGACTGTATAAACCTCTGTCAGCAAAGTGTTATCTCTGCCTTTTAATCTGCTGTTCTTCCAAGGAGCAGGCACACTTAATTTCATGGCTGAGTCACTGTCTGCAGTGATTTTGGAGCCCAAGATAAGAAAATCTGTCACTGTTTTGATTTTTCCCCATCTATTTGCCATGAAGTGATGGGACCAGATGCTACAATCTTTATTTTTTAAATGTCAAGTTTTAAGCCAGCCATTTCACTCTCTTCTTTCACTTTCATCAAGAGGCTCCTTAGTTCCTTTTCACTTTCTGCCATTAGAGTGATATCATCTACCTATCTAAGGTTGTTGATATTTCTCCTGGCAATCTTGATTGCAGCTTGTGATTCTTTCAGCCCAACATTTCACATAATGTACTCTGCATATAAGTTAAATAAGCAGAGTGACAATATACAGACTTGTTGTACTCCTTTCTCAATTTGGAATCAGTCAGTTAGTTGTTCCATGTCTGGTTCTAATTGTTGCTTCTTAACCTGCATACAGGTTTCTCAGGAGACAGGTCTGGTATTCCCATCCCTTTCAGAATTTCCCACCATTTGTTGTGATCCTCACAGTCAAAGGCTTTAGCATAGTCAAAGAAGCAGATTTTTTTTCTGGAATTTCCTTGCTTTTCCTATGACCCAGCAGATGTTTGCAATTTGATGTCTGGTTATTCTGCCCTTTCTAAACCCAGTCTGTACATCTGGAAGTTTTCAGTTAACATACTGCTGAAGCCTAGTTAGAAGGATTTTGAGCTTTACTTTGCTAGCATGTGAAATGAGTACAACTGTATGCTAGTTTGAACATTCTTTGGTATTACCCCTCTTTGGGATTGGAATGAAAAGTGATCTTTTCCAGTCCTGTGGTCACTGCAGAGTTTTCCAAATTTACTGACATACTGAGTGCAGCACTTCAACAGTGTCATCTTTTAGGATTTGAAGAAGCTTAGCTGGGATTACATCGCCTCCATTTAAGTATCCTGCTCTGCTAAAATTTTCACCTACTAGTTTTACATCTCTGATGATTCTTCCCCAAATTAATTATTACTATGATGGCTGCAAAATGGCAAGTTTCTTATTCCATCATTTCTTCTACAATTATTAGTCGGCATCCTACTGTAAGGTAGAATGTTCTCTTCTTTCCTGTATCTATCAATCCATCCATCACCCATCAGGGTGAACTTATGAGTTCTTATTCTACTCAGTGAGTTATAATCCATCATTGCCATTATTCATTTTGATACTTCAATTGTCCCAGATTTGGTCAGTGTAACTCTTTCAAGAAGGCTCACTTACCCTTTTGACGTGTTCCTAAGATTCTTTATGTACTTCTTAACTTTCTGTCATAAGAATATATTGCACGTTCAGCTTGCATTTTCTTTGCTCCAACTCTGCGGCTGCTACTGCTAAGTCACTTCAATCGTGTCCGACTCTGTGTGACCCCATAGATGGCAGCCCACCAGGCTCCTCCGTCCCTGGGATTCTTCAGGCAAGAACACTGGAATGGGTTGCCATTTCCTTCTCCAATGCATGAAAGTGAAAAGTGAAAGTGAAGTCGCTCAGTCGTGTCCGATCCTCAGCGACCCCATGGACTGCAGTCTTCCAGGCTCCATCCATGGGATTTTCCAGGCAAGAGTACTGGAGTGGGGTGCCATTGGCTTCCCCGTTGCTCCAACTCTAGGATCAGCCATTTCTCAAAGGATTTTTAGTTCCCTTTTCAGAGGAGAATGATATTTGAAAACTAAGATCTCAGTGCTGGATGTGTTCACTGCTACTGGACTATCATTGCTTCTAAGTACTCTTAGAGATAGGAAATAGGCACATAAATATATTTATTCTATGCAAATTTATATATATTTCTATCTATATCTTTATATATTTATAATGATGAGTTTATACCTCTATTATTCATGTTTTCAAATGATCAGGGTTCTCTATTTCTTCTAAAATCCATCATATGTCTAACTTTGAAATAGTATTTCTACTTTCATACCACTATTCCTAATAATTCTATCAAATAAGGGAACAGTTTATTTCTACCAAAGTGAAAGTGAAAGTGAAGTTGCTCAGTTGTGTCCGACTCTTTGTGACCTCATGGACTGAAGCCTACCAGGCTCCTCTGTCCATGGGATTTTCCAGGCAATAGTACTGGAGTGGATTGCCATTTCCTTCTCCAGGGGATCTTCCCGACCCAGGGATCAAACCCAGATCTCCCACATTGTAGACAGACGCTTAACCATCTGAGCCACCATGGAATTCTACCAAAGGTTATGCTAACAATAAAAATTATAGTCAAATTTTGTAAGCCACAGATAAATAAACAGGAAATGTTTGCTTTGTAACATCAAAGGAGAACTTAGGACAACTTCTCCTGAATATTGCTCTTCAAGGTAACGATTCATTAAATATTTCAAGAATCTGTTAATACTCATGTATGCACAAATTATAGCTATTAATCATTGGGTATGGTCCCCCCCCCCCCCCGCCCTGATATAGTGGATACCTTTGATTATAAGGTCAAAGAACTGTCCAGCTGTTTTGGGTAGTATTTACACCAATGATTTTACTGCCTGAGAACTCTTTTTTTTTTTTTTTTCAGCCAGCAAAAGTCTTGCATAGTGAATTATTGGCTTAAAACAACTTTACTTCCATAATAAACACCCTTGAGGTTATTCCTATTGGCATCTAGCTTTATTTTCTAAGATTCACAAGTCTAAGATTCCCAAGTCTTATAATTTTTTAACCTATTATATATAAGCCTTCCTCCTTCAGTTGTCCAAACAGAAGTTGAATCTGCAGAATAACAAAAGTTCTGAAAGAAAGCAGTCAGAAATCCAATTCTAAAGATCCAGATGCTTGGCATCTCACAGAAAGAACCAGAAGCTGCTGACGCATTTATTGTTGCTAATGCTAGCCATACAATTGGCCCAGTGCTACTTAATTGTAAAGCATGGATATCATGCTCTCATCTAACATTGCACACAGAATGTGTTCCGCAGTCATGGCACTCTGCGATTTGGGCCCAAACTACTTTTGCAATCTAATAGTTCACATAGCCCTCATGATCTTCTGTTTATGTTACTCCTCTTAGTATGGAGTCTCCCATATTTAGATGGCTAGTAAACTAGCAACATATTCACAAAGCATGATGCAAGGTCATGGCTGTCCATAATCCTCCTACTTATGTTGCCTCTTGAAAGACTATGGTACTCCCACTAAAAAGAAATCAGATCAAACACTTGCAGAGGCCACCCCTTGCAAACCTGCATCGGTTCCCAACCTTTTAGAATCTGGCTTAGTTCCCACATCTTTCAAGAAACTGTATCTGAGCAGCCAGCGCACAGTATTTTCTCCAACCTGTCAATTCTTATGGCATTTGTAGGCTGTACCTTTCACTTGGTACAGGATCATTAACAGATATTTACTGAATATCTTCTCATCATGCAGTATTTTGCATAGCAGATTTAATTCCTCACTGATATTATGATCACATTAAACAGTAAGACTTAACAGGGCAGGGACTACATTGTGTTAAATCCACTCTTTGGGATTAATGTTCAAAGTGGTGCTTGGGAATGAAGTCACATCAATGGATTGTGTGGGTTAATTCTAGACACCTGCTCCTCAACCCTGCCATGGCTGCCTAATGATGAGGACTGACACTCTACAGACTTCTCTTGTCCTGTTGAAAACTTTTATTTAAAAAAATTTTTGTTAAGGTGTAACATATATTCGGTAAACACAAATACTCAGGGTATAGCACTTTTTTACATATGCCATTAACCAACATGTTCAGCACTAAATTCATTATTCTCCCGATCCTAATTCTCCTCCTGTGTTCTCTTTATTAGCTTGAGGGTTAAATATCTCCATTAACTATTTCTTGAATTTATCTCTTCTTCATTCATGCCATATTTACACTGACATGAAAATATATTTCCTGCAACTCAGTAGTGTCCCTTGAAACTCTTCCAAGTCATTGCTCCCACCAAAGTTAGCCACTATTCTGACTTATCACTACATATTAGTTTTGCCTCTTTTAAAAAATCATATGAATGGAATCATAGTACCATGATCATTCTTGTGCATGCTTTATACTTATGAAGTCATTTATCTTGGGTGTATACCTAGGACTGGGGTTCCTGTGTCATAATTTAGGCTTATATTCAACTTTAATTGATATCTTCAAATATCTACTACTGTGGCAAGAATCCCTTAGAAGAAATGGAGCAGCCCTCAAAGCCAACAAGAGTCCAGAATGCAGTACTTGGGTGCAATCTCAAAAACAACAGAATTATCTTGGTTCATTTCCAAGGCAAACCATTCAGCATCACAGTAATCAAAATCTATGCCCCAACCACTAAACAGAAGAAGCTGAAGTTGACCAGTACTATGAGACATACAAGGACACCAAAAAAACATGTCTTTTTCATCATAGGAGATTGGAATGCAAAAGTAGGAAGTCAAGAGTTACCTGGAGTAACAGGCAAGTTTGGCCTTGGGAGTACAAAATGAAGCAGGGCAAAGGCTAACAGATTTTTGTCAAGAGAACATGCAGGTTATAGCAAACACCCTTTTCCAACAACCCAAGAGACAACTATACACATGGACATCACCAAAAAGGCAGTACTGAAATCAGATTGATTATGTTCTTGGCAGCTGAAGATGGAGAAGCTCTATACAGTCAGCAAAAACAAGACCTGGGGCTGACTGTGTCTCAGATCATGAACTCCTTATTGCAAAATTCAGGCCTCAGTTGAAGGAAGTATGGAAAACCACCCAGCCATTCAGGCATGAACTAAATCAAATCCCTTATGATTATACAGTGAAGGTGATGAATAGATTCAAGGGATTAGATCTGGTAGAGAGTGCCTGAAGAACTATGGATGGAGGTTTGTAACACTGTACAGGAGGCAGTGATCAAAACCATCCCCAAGAAAAAGAAATGCAAGAAGGCAAAGTGGTTGTCTGAGGAAGCCTTACAAATAGCTGAGAAAAGAAGTGAAAGACAAAGGAGAAAGGGAATGATATACCCAACTCAATGCAGAGTTCCAAAGAATAGCAAGGAGAGGTAAAGCTTTCCTAAACGAACAATGCAAAGGAATAGAGGAAAACAATAGAATGGGAAAGACTAGAGATCTCTTCAAGAAAATTATAGATTCCAAGGGAACATTTCATGCAAAGATGGGCACAATGAAGGACAGAAATGGCAAGGACCTAACAGAAGCAGAAGAGATTAAGAAGAGTTGACAAGAATACACAGAACTGTATAAAAAAGGTCTTAATGACCCAGATAACCATGATGATGTAGTCACTCACCTAGAGCCAGACATCCTAGCATGTAAAGTCAAGTGGGCTTTAGGAAGCATCAAAGATACTAGAGGTGATGACATTCCAGCTGAACTATTTCAAATCCTAAAAGATGATGCTGTTAAAGTGCTGCACTCAATTTGTCAGCAAATTTGGAAAACTCAGCAGTGGCCACATGACTGGAAAAGATCAGTTTTCATTCCAATCCCAAAGAAGGGCAATGCCAAATAATGCTCAAACTACTGTACAGTCGTGCTCATTTCACATGCCAGCAAGGTAATGCTCAAAATCATTCAAGCAAGACTTCAGCAGTATGTAAACCAAGAAGTTCCAGATGTACAAGCTGATTTAGAAAAGGTAGAAAAACCAGAGATCAAATTGTGAACATCTGTTGGATCACAGAGAAAGCAAGGGAATTCCCGAAAAACATCTACTTCTGCTTCATTGATTATGCTAAAGCCTTTGACTGTGTAGATCACAACAAAGTGGGGGAAATTCTGAAAGGGATGGGGATACCAGACCAACTTTCCTGACCTAAGAAACCTGTATGCAGGCCAAGAAGCAACAGTTAGAACTTAATGTGGAACAACAGACTGGCTTAAAATTGGGAAAGGATTACATCAAAGCTGTATATTGTCACCCTGCTTATTTAACTTACATACATAGTACATCATGCAAAATGCCAGGCTGGATGAATCACAGACTGGAATTAAGATTGCCGGGAGAAATAGCACTCTAATAACAGGAAGCGAAGAGGAACTAAAGGGCCTCTTGTTGAGAGTGAAAGCAGAGAGTGAAAAAGCTGGCTTAAAACTCAACATTCAAAAAACTAAGATCATGCCATTCAGTCCCATCATTTCAAGGCAAATAGATGGGGGAAAAAGTTGAAACAGTGGAAGATTATATTTTCTTGGGCTCCAGAATCACTGCAAACGGTGACTGTAGCCATGAAATTAAAAGATGCTTGTTCCTTGGAAGAAAAGCTATGATAAACCTAGGCAGCATATTAAAAAACAGAGACATCACTTGGCTGACAAAGGTCTGTACAGTCAAAGCTATGGTTCTTCTAGTAATCATGTACAGATGTGAGAGTTGGACCATAAAGAAGGGAGAGCACCGAAGAATTGATGCTTTCCAATTGGTGTTGGAGAAGACTCTTGAGAGTCCCTTGGACAGCAAGGAGATCAAACCAATAAATCCTAAAGGAAATCAACCCTGAATATTTACTGGAAGGACTGATGCTGAAGCTGAAGCTCCAATACTTTGGCCACCTGTTGGGAAGCACTGACTCACTGATGCTGGGAAATACTTTCAAATGACTTTCTGAAAAGACTGTACCAAGATACACACCCTGATGAGCTATAAGCAATTGTCCTCCTCTGACACTATGGTGAGGACCATGTGTTAAACAGCACCTGGCTCTAGATCTTGCACAGAGATAAGTAGTAAATATTTAGTATTGTATGCTAAGTCACTTCAGTCGTGTCCGACTCTGTGCAACCCCATAGATGGCAGCCCAGCAGGCTCCCCCGTCCCTGGGATTCTCCAGGCAAGAACACTGGAGTAGGTTGCCATTTCCTTCTCCAATGCATGAAAGTGAAAAGTGAAAGTGAAGTCGCTCAGTCGTGTCTGACTCTTAGCGACTCCATGGACTGCAGCCCACCAGGCTCCTCAGTCCGTGGGATTTTCCAGGCAAGAGTACTGGAGTGGGGTGCCATTGCCTTCTCCATAGTATTGCAAAATATTGTTAACAAATAGTGTGTATCTCTTTATTCAAAGCATCATGTCTGTTGCACATTCAGGCTTAATTTAAGTGATAGCTTTCATGGTATTCCCCAAGTCAAAATTTCTACTTTTAATCTGTACGTGGTTATGTAAAGTAGCACTGATTTCTAAGGGTCAACTTGGTTGTCAAATGTCAGTGTGTCAGATACTGAACTTTTCCAAGCGTTGGAAATCATAAAATCATTCTTGTCTGAATGCCAAGAGCCAAAACCAAAACATGAGTGTATCTTGCCTGAGCCTTTTGGCTGTTTTGCTTTTCATCAGAACTAGTCAGCAACTCCTTTCATTTCCTAAAAATAATTTTTATGCCAAACATTGTTAAGTCTTTGACCTGATTTAACCAAGGGATAGAGAAAAAGTAGCACAGAGCATTTGGGAGACACAAGGGGGAGTGTGAACACTGGAGGAAAACACTAGGGAAGTAAAAGTGTGAATCTGTATATAATACAAAATTCTGTTAGAGTGTAGGGTATGCAAGTATTGTGGATGTGTAGATTACGATGGATTAGGCTTGTTGATAAGTGACCTTTTCACTGAAACAGATTCTATATAAAACTATCAACTGTTGGACTCCTTAAAAATGTATAATAAATATATCTGTGATCAAGTTTTAGTTGCATGTCCAATTGGAAAAGAATTGAGATACCAAGTTTTTGAATTGCAGTGAGAGATGTTAAATCTTAATCTTTTTAACAGATATTAATTCAGTGCCCACTATGTGCCAGGCTCTGTGTTAGGAAATATTTATTACCATTGTTATTAAAGCTACTAAAATTTACTCAAATTTATCCCTTTAGCTCCTCCTCTCTTTTGAGAAACTCCCATGTGCTGCACAATGCTAGATGTCATGGACATTCATAGGCATAAAGTATTTTAAAGGGTACTAATCCCCTGGAGGAAGAAATGGCAACCCACTCCAGTATTCTTGCCAGGAAAATCCCATGGACATAGGAGCCTGGCGGGCTACAGGCCATAGGGTTGCAAAGAATCGGACACACTGAGCGCACACACAATATGCAATTCTTTAGAAGCTTAATTTGGGAAACTTGTGGTGGTAAACATCAGCAAAAGGCATGGCTGAGAACCTAAAGGTCCAAACCGTGTGATTACAACTAAATGGAAGAAACAAACACTGTTGGTTGAGATGATCTGGAAAAGGCTTTTCAGAAGCAGGAGGACATGAGAGAGAGTATTTCATCCAAATCCATGGTGTCCACTATGAACCCATTCTTCTATCTTAAGCTTTGCGCATACTGATATATGCACATACTTGGAATATCTTCATCTGGATGATCCCAAGTTACCTCCAACTAAACATGTTCTGAATTAAATTTGTTATTTTCCTCCCAAACCTAATTTTCCTCCTGTATTCTGTCAGTTGGTTTTCTCTCTTAAATATCCATTAAATTTTTCTGTTTTACATTCCTACCATCTCACCAACCAGAATGCCATTTCAGTGATCAAGATAAGATGTGGATACCGAACCAAGCAGTGGCCATGGAAAGGAGAGAATACTTATAGGAGAGGTAGTAAGGAAGTACAAAATGCTAAATTAACTGAATGGATATGGATTGAATAAGGGAAAGGAGTCTAAATTGACGTTTAGATTTGTGATTTAGGAAAGCGGCTGGATCATGGTATTGTAAGTGACAGAAAATTCAGAATAAGCAACGGTCAGAAGGAAGTGTCCAATATGTAAGTCTTGAGCGTACCAGGGAAGGCCCTTGACTGAAGATACAGACATAGCAGGTTCTTGGTAGTCAGATGGCTTTTCTGAAAAGAATGCAAATTGCTTCTTATGTATATTTAACAGCATAGTCTACCACTGCATATTTATAAAACAGATGTTATTATCATTTACCTAATTTCCTACCTTTAAAATGACCTCTTTCACATGTTCAAAAGGCACTTTCTTATTTTGTATTCACTTTGATCTCATAAGGCTGGTAACAGATTAAATAAATTTTGGAATTTTAAATAAGAACTTTATAAACTTCTGAAAATACTGGTGATTTTTCTGATGCTACTAAAGCTTCCTTCACTTTCAACGTTGGATCTCTGAGTTACTGATGAGTTTCTTAAGATAATGTTTTCTACTTCTTTCATACATGAGCTAATTAAGTAACGAGTTACAAAGAAGAAAATGTAAAGCTTACAGACAAGGCAGTTTCAAGTATGTGATTTAATTTTCATAATAATTCCATAAAGAAGTTTCAGATATCATTATTTCCACTTAAAAGGTTCTGAAAGACTGCGGCTTGCCCTGCTTTGCACTGCGAGGTAGATACAGAGCCAGGCATGCAACCTAGTCTCCTGTCTCCAACCCCGATGCACATTTCACCTGCCGTGCTTCACTTGACAGTCACACATTTTTTAAACACTGCTATTTTAGGATTTTACAAATTTACTTTTAAAGTAAACGGTATATTAAAAGAAAAAATAAAGATAAATATTTTAACTCTCCATTTAAATATTTCTCTTTGGTTTCCCTATCCTTTCTTAGTTATCACACCTCACTAAAAGTTGTACTTAGAGGATATGCACTAAAAAAAAAAAGCACTATAAATTTCTTTTAAAAGTGTTTCTATAAGTCTTATGGTTTTTGGAATCTTTTTACTTTTCCTTCAGACATCTAGGTAGGCTTGCAAGAATAACTCTTCAGGATTTTGTTTGACTGTCAAGAAACTTTAAACAGACTAATAATTCATTAAACAATACAGATAGGTTCCATTTTCCCCATAAAGTGTTTTGTTTTTTACTTTAAGAGCAAGATGGAAATTTTAAAATCTTTATAGTATGGAAGAAGATCATGGATCATGCTTGGAATACACTAAACATTTGGGGTATTAACATGGCTTGTGTCTATCTATAAAGATTGGAAATTTACATTAGGATTATGGGAATAGAAGCCATATTCCACTTTGCAAAGTGATTAACACCCCCAATTCAATCAGTAAAAACTGTATCAGGGAAAGATAAAAGAAGGTCCCATGTTAGGGTATCCTCACCCTTGGCACCTTCAAAAATGATTCTGGACATGAATCTGGGGTGTGGTTTAAAAAAATGGTATTTTTTTTCCTGCTATCTGAACATGTGATCTGAGGTTATTGATATTTCTCCTGGCAATCTTGATTCCAGCTTGTGCATCTTCCAGCCCAGCATTTCTCATGATGTATTCTGCATATAAGTTAAATAAGCAGGGTGACAATATACAGCCTGACATACTCCTTTTCCTGTTTGGAACCAGTCTGTTGTTCCATGTCCAGTTCTAACTGTTGCTTCCCGACCTGCATACAGGTTTCTCAAGAGGCAGGTCAGGTGGTCTGGTATTCCCATCTCTTTCAGAATTTTCCACAGTTTATTGTGATCCACACAGTCAAAGGCTTTGGCATAGTCAATAAAGCAGAATATAGATGTTTTTCTGGAAGTCTCTTACTTTTTCGATGATGTGAAAGAGGTGAGTGAAAAAGTTGGCTTAAAGCTCAACATTCAGAAAACGAAGATCGTGGCATCTGGTCCCATCACTTCATGGCATATAGATGGGGAAACAGTGGAAGCAGTGTCAGACTTTACTTTTCTGGGCTCCAAAATCACTGCAGATGGTGACTACAGCCATGAAATTAAAAGACATTTACTCCTTGGAAGGAAAGTTATGACCAACCTAGACAGCATATTCAAAAGCAGAGACATTACTTTGCCAACAAAGGTCCATCTAGTCAAGGCTATGGTTTTTTCAGTAGTCATGTATGGATGTGAGAGTTGGACTGTGAAGAAAGCTGAGTGCCGAATAATTGATGCTTTTGAAGTGTGGTGTTGGAGAAGACTCTTGAGAGTCCCTTGGACTGCAAGGAGATCCAACCTGGGTGGAGATCAGTCCTGGGTGTTCACTGGAAGGACTGATGCTAAAGCTGAAACTCCAATACTTTGGCCACCTCATGCGAAGAGTTGACTCATTGTAAAAGACCCTGATGCTGGGGGGGATTGGGGGCAGGAGGAGAAGGGGAGGACAGAGGATGAGATGGCTGGATGGCATCACTGACTTGATGGACATGAGTTTGAGTAAGCTCCAGGAGTTGGTGATAGACAGGGAGGCCTGGCGTGCTGCGATTCACAGGGTCGCAAAGAGTCGGACACGACTGAGTGACTGAACTGACTGAACATGTGATCAGTGGCAAGTAGGAGTTAGAGAATGTTAAAAGTTGGGAACCGAAAGGAATTGGCAGTTCCTCTGCCTCCTGTAAGTGAGGTTGTGTGTGTGTTAATTGCTCAGTCATGTCCAACTCTTTGTGACCCCATGGGCTGTAGCCTGCCAGGCTTCTCTGTCCTTGGAATTCTCCAGGCAAGAATATGGGAGTGGGTAGCCATTCCCTTCTTCAGGAAATCTTCCTGATCCAGGGATTGAACCTAGGTCTCCCACACTGTGGGCAGATTCTTTACCATCTGAGCCACCAGGGAAGCCCACATGAAAGATTATCTCCCTTTAATCGTTCTGAAAATCTTTCCTGAGCATCCACCACATGGCGGACTCAGGCCTCAGAGCCAGAGGAAAACATGGTAGTGAGCGCTGTACCCTCTGCAGTTCATCTGTTCCTTCATCTGTTTGGCTTACGTTCTTTGATTTCCTTTTTTGATTCCCTTACTGACACAAGACCCTAGTCTGTGTGTGCATGCTTGCCTGTGTGTTTATTTTAATTATATATTTAACAAAGTTTTGATTATCTATTTTTCATTGATTCTTTAGCTATTTTGTAGCAAGTTGATTTAAATATTTAAAAAAATAATGTAAATTCAGATGCTCTTTTTTTGTCACTGTGAACAGATGTTGCTTTTTAAAATAATGATTAGGAGAAATACTTAGTGTATTGTTTTCTCCTCAGAGAAAGACAGCTCTTGAGAGAGGAAGTTGGCTTTCGATCATCAAGTTTGTAGTTCTCAATAGAGTATGTGCATCTTGTGATAAAAGGACCTTTAAAAATCCACAAACTATTTGAATATATTAGGCGTTAAAGATGAAAGCTTAAGGATTAAAACAAATAATGCCCTTTTTGATTAAAATCTATTTTATATAGGTAGGTGGAGAGATACTTTTGTCCGTCGGGTAGACTTTTTGGGGAATAAAGCTGAGAGGTGTATGATTGGGAATTTGGCTATTCAGCAACTGGACTTACAGAAAACATTAGTATATTAGTCAGCGGTAGTGAGGGCTTCCCTAGTGACTCTGCCTGCAATGCAAGAGACCTGGGTTTGATCCCTGGGTTGGGAAGATCTCCTGGAGAAGGGAATGGCTTCCCATTCCAGTATTCATGCCTGGAGAATTCCATGGACAGAGGAGCCTGGGAGGCTACAGCCCATGGAGTTGCAAAGAGTCAGACATGACTGAGTGACTAACACAGACACACACACAGCAGTAGTGAACACCAGAAAAGCCCACTAAAACGAGGTAATTATTACAGTTTTCATTAGGCAAACAAGATCAGGATCTCAGCAATTAAGCAGTGAGATAGAAGCCAGGTCTCAGCAGTTAAGTAGTGAGATAGAAGCCAGTGAGTCAGAAGCCAGGAAATTAAAGAATAGAGTACTAGAGAGCCAGGTATTAAAGATTTTAACCATGAGATTAGTATCTTTCTCTTTTAAACCATTTTTAATACAAAAAATATGATGTAGTACAAAATTCAAAGATGCAGAATAGTACACAGTGAAAATTAAGCCAGTCTGCCACCCATTCCAGTCTGCTGTCCCCTTCCCCAGAGGCAACCATCATTCACCTCCTAGAGAGCCTTGCAGAAATCTGCACAAACAAGTAAGTGGTAGCATAATATTCATACTTCCTTTTTTATACACATATATACAATTGTTATATTCTTTTTAATGTTTGCATAGTATTTCAGTGCATGGATGGAGCATAATATAACCAATTTCCATTATAAAATTTGGATTAATTTGGATTATTTCTATCCTCTGGTGTTATAATGATAGAGTCAATAACCTCATGTGTACATCATTTCACATTGAAATAATCACAGGACAAATTTCTAATAGTGGGATTGCTGGATCAATGGGTTTGTTCGTTTAAAAAAAATTTTAACTGTGGAAAAGTAGACCTACCATATTGACCATTTTTATATGTACAGTTCAGTAGTGCTATATATATTCACAGTGTTGTACAACCAATTTCCAGAATTTTTCATTTTGCAAAGCTGAAACTCTGTATCAAGCGACACTTTCTCATTTGCCCCTCCTCCCAGATCCTGGCAACCACATTCTGCTTTCTGTTTCCATGAATTTAACTACTCGTCCATGCGTGTGTGCTCAGTTGCTCAGTTGTGTCCGACTCTTTGCGACTCCATGGACTATAGCCTGCCAGGCTCCTCTGTCCATGGATTTTCCAGGCAAGAAAACTGGAGTGGGTTGTCAATTCCTTCTCCAGGGCATCTTCCCAACCCAGGGATCAAACCCGCGGCTCTTGTGTCTCGTGCATTGGCAGACAGATTCTTTTACCCCTGTGCTACCTACGCTAGATACCTTATATTTTACAGAATTTGTCTTTTGTGACTGGCTTATTTTACTAAGCATACTGTCTTCAAGGTGCATCCATGTCGTAACATGTGACTGAATTTCCCTCCTTTTTAAGACTGAATAATGTTCCATTTATACTGGATTGGCCAAAAAGTTCATTCAGGTTTTTAATAACATCTTATGAAAAACACAAAAGACTTGTTTGGCCAACCCAAAATGCCATATTTTATTTATACATTTATCTGTCAGTGGACATTTGGGTTCCTTCCACTTCTTGGATATTATGAATATAATGCAATGAACATGGTGTCCAACTATTTCCTTGAGATCCTACTTTCAATTCTTTTGAAGTAGAATTGCCAGATCATGAGTTCATGTATTAAAAAAAATTTTTTTTTTACTGCCAAGATGCTCTCCATAAAGGCTGTAATAATTTATGTTCCCCTCAACAATAAATGTATCTTTACTCAGCAGTGTGACTGTGTGACTTTTCAGCCTTTGTCACTCTGATGAGAGACAAGGTTATATCATCATAGTCTTCATTTACATTTATCTTTAAATGAACTGAGTTTCTTTTCATAGATTTAAGACTGTTTTAAAATATAGTGTATTGTAAGTTCCCTAGTGATCTAGTGTTTAGTATTCAGTGCATTCACTGCTGTGACCTGTGTTCAGCCCCTGGTTGGGAAACTGAGAACCTACAATTTTGGGGCATGGCCAATACATAAATAAATTAGATGTATTAATAAAAAATGTGAGGTATAGGAAGGCCAAAAGGTCAGGAGACAATTGTCATTGAAACAATAGTTTACTACTCACAGTTTCTAAAAAAAATGGGGGGTATGCCATAACATGGGGGGGCCACATGGGGAAGCACCAGGTTGATCAGGAGGCAGAGGAGAGGGAGGAGCAGTACATAAGAGCTTTTATTGTGGTTTCCCTAGGAAGGAACGGGTGATTTGGAATAAGCAGCTTAGGACTGGCTGGTGTGAATAATTTCAGCAGACTCTGGGGCATAGGCGATGGCCTGTGTTGTCTGGCACCTGACATTGGGATGATTAGGACAGTTGTACAGTGACCTGAGCACATGAGCCCAGTAAAGGAGATTGGTGAGGGTGTGGACTCTGGATTAGTTGGTTTCCATTTGACAAGTCGTCTTCCTCCAAGGAGGAAGACTCCTGTCAATGCCGGGGAGGAGGATGATGAGGGAGGCAAGGTGACTCGGGCATATTATCAGAACAAGGCGTATCTGGCATAGGCATGTAGGGCAGATGTTAAAGCATCAAATATACAGAAGCTGGTTAATACAAAGACCTATTTGTACTTTGGTTTTTTTGTTTGTTTCTTTCTTTGGTAAATTTTGTTCACAGCTTTTTGTTTTTTTCGATTTTTTTGAGTGTAGTTTTTTTCTTAGAGACTCATAGAAACTCTTTATACATAAAGAAAATAGGCCTTTGTGCATAAAACGCATTGCACAAATCTTATTCTCTGATTTTGGATTTCTTTTGAGTTTGCTTAAGATGATTTTTCTCCACGTGAAAATTTATTTTATGTGTGCTTAAATTTATTGACTTTTTCTTTTACAACTTCAAGATTTTATGCCATACTTAAGAAGACCTTTGGTACTCTGTTATAAATTATTTCCTGTGTTTTCTCTTAGTATATTGATAGTTTGAGTCATCATATTTTAACCTTTATTCTACCTAGCATGTATGCTGATATAAGAGGAAACAGAAAGGAGATGACAGCAAGCTTACAACCGCATGCCAAGCCCAGAACCTCTGGACTTACCTTCCGAGGCAAATGCTCTTTACATATTCCCAGCCCATGTACACCTAGGTGTGGGAAAATAGGTATACCTGGGTGGCATCAGAGACATGAGTGAAGTGGGTACAAGAATTACCAAATATTGAACCACAGATTAAGAAGACGGGAATTTTGCTGTCTACATCGAAGAATGGACAGGCTCAAACTATCTTAAATTTGAATGGTTTGGAAAGAAAATCTCTGATTGGTGGGGCACGGTGGCTGGGGGAGGCAGGGAGTGGAAAAATGGGTCAGATTTCCTGCTCTGCATGTACTAGTCATACACTTTCAATTCCTGAGCCTCACTTTACACCAACAGTACATTTCTCATCTTCAGAGGCACCTCAAACTGCCTACCATTGTGATTTTCACCCTCCTTTTAAACTGCTTTTATTACTTGCTTCCCAGTTAAAAAAAATCTTACACAGAAGCACAATATGTAAGACAGAGTTGGATATGGTGGGTGTAGAGGCGAAGGATGCAGAGGTGAAGGTCCGCAGTTCTTTCCACTCGCCTCTCCTGTCCCCGCCAGCACTGGGCCCCAGTCCCTCAAGGCACTGGGGAAAGCCCCCATGCTCTGTGCAGACAGTCTGTGAACTGTATTCAATCGAGCCGCCTCTCCCCCACCCTAAAACCCATCAGCACAGCCAAAGGAAACACAGATCTGTCCCAGAAAGCCACAGAAAGCGACGTGAGTACACTGAAGGTTCCTTCAGGGAGATAGGAGGGAGCTCCACCGCGTGTCATATGGCAAAACTTGCTAAAATTCCTCATCATAGCAGAAGCCTCTCCCCACCACATATACCCCTATTATTCCCTCTTTAAGATCTCCTCCAGGAACTTTTTTTTTTTTTCCCATCCCCAGCTGGGTTTTCCTCTTCGTATCTACACCCATCTTTCCCTTGATATCTTTGGCCACTTCATTATTTTAGTCTTCAGAGTTCCTTCCAGCTTTCCTCCCCACCCAGTGTCCCAACATCACCCCAGATTCAGACACAAAACCAGTCAATAGGTGGCAGGGGGATTCTGTAGATACTTAGATTGTGAGTTTTTTCCTGCTTTAACATAAAGATCAAATATTACTTCTGTGAACTTATAGTCACATCCCTCTACAGTCTCATCCACCATTCCTTCCTTTTTTATTTTGTTTTTTTAACTGTTCTCTGCTACATACCTTAAGCTCCAGTCAAATTAGATGTATCATTGTTTTCCTAACTAGCTCCTGGTTTTCCAGCCTGCTTTTGTTCATCTTCTACCCAGCCTGGGACTGCTCTCCTCCACATTTCAGTGCTTTAGAATTCTACCCATTTTCCCCCCAGGACAGTTCAGATTCCACCTTCTTAAAGCATGGCACTTCCTGACAAAGTGGGGACACTTCTGTTGCTGTAACTTCTCTGCATATGCTTTTACCACATGCCACTTTTTTTTTCCTTTTTTTTTTTAAACAAAAGCTAATCTATAGTAGCTTTAGGAACTTTGAAAGCAGGAAGCCTGTTACTCTTCTTGATATTCCTTGCTAACTCTTGGCACACTGACACACGTGTAGCCATGTTATTTTCCCATCCACATACTAACCAGGTCCGACCCTGCTTAGCTTCCGAGATCAGACTTGTTCAGGGTGGTATGGCCATAGACTTTCAAAGGAATAGATGTATACAGTAATTAGGAAAGCCCTCTACCAAAATAATCACACTACTGAATGGCTACTTTACAAGGCACACTAAAGAGGAGAAATTTCTTCGGAATTTCTGATTGCATTTTCCACATCAAGCCCACCAACATTCTCAGGTATTTAAATGTTTAAAGTTGGAAATATCATACCAAGTTAGAACTGTTGTGCATCTATTTTAGTTTTATTTTTCTGACTGAGCCCCAAAAGGGATATGCAATGTGGAGGCAATAATTTTACAATATTTTTTGGAAAGAAAACAGAACAAAATCTTTTAAGTGAAATTGAAGGTGAAGCCCCAAGATTCAAGATAAAAGTAAAACCAGAACTATTCAAGGTGAACAGTGTTTCATGCATCATATATTCTCCTGGCAGCCTCTCCTTCCCCGCTTCCTTTAGCACTCATGAAATATGTCTGCAGAACCTTTTAGGTTGACCGGGGACACAGTTCGAGAACCTTTCCTCTAGTGGTTCAGCCTGTTAAATACCAACCCCATAAATGCCGTATGTAAATACAGTAACTCCCGTAACCATCCAACTGACATAACTACCCATGATATACCCATGAGTCTCTCTAGACTTTTAATCACTGACTTGTTATAGGATAGAAATTTTCAAAGTCACCATCACCAGTACCATTCATCTAAATGATATGCACATTTGAAAAGAATTATATAACAAATGAAAATAAAAACTTTGGTGTTTACAAGAGAAATCTTTTGGCTCCCAAAGAACTTACAAAGTGCTTTGTACTTAAATGGAATGTTTTCCTTAGTGAATCCTGCCACGTAACCATGGAAGTAAAACAGTGTTTGGAGAGTACAGAAACTTGCTTGTCTTTTCTGTCAGAATTGTTATAAATTCTGACTTAGCTACAGAAAGTAAATAATTTTTAACCACTAGGTTAAGTAAGGACATTAACACCATTGAAAATATATATATTTTTAAAAATATCTCCTACCAACAGAATGTTATGTAATTGTTTTTTGAGAAGATACAAAGAGAGTTATTTCACCTTAAGTTGAGATTTATTTGGAATCATTTTCCGTTTTGTAGATTCACACAAAAAGTCAGACAGGGGTGATACTGAGGCTTACAATGCACGTATTGGGTTGGCCAAAAAGTTCGTTCAAGTTTTCGTATACCATCTTACAAGAAAGACCCAAAAGAACTTTTTGGTCAATCCAATACTTTACCATGGAATTATCACAGGTAATTTATCACAGAAAATTAGTCCATTTCATGAGAAAAACACCAAGAAGTCCAGGAGAGCTGAAAACAGATAATGGCCCACACATGATACACAGCTTGTAGATAACAAAGATTGTTTTTTTTTCCCTCCTTCAGGGAAGACTTTAGTAAGTGTAAAACATTACCTCCTTATTGTGGCATGAATCACAGCAAACAGAAAAAACACTGGAAATGGTCCTAGGAAAGTATCCAGCACATGGCTGGCTCTCGGCAAGTGAGAGTTGCTTATTATTATGAGCATTTAGAAGCAAAATTTCTAAACAAAAAGTAAAACAGATTAATTAGATTGACTGAAAAATTATTATACTCATTACTGAATGAGAAATAAATGTAAGCAAATAGTTTTGAGTCCCTTCTTTGATAAAATTTCACAGCTATGTAAGCACAAAGTACTTGCCTCTTGTAGAAGATGAGAAACTCAATTTCCAGAGATATCAAGTGAGAAAGTTTTAAGGTTCTACATGATTTCAAATTTGCTGAACTTTTGTATGAGGCCTTTTGTAATGGAGAAGCAATTCATCTTAATAGTGTCATCCTTAATTACTCAGAGAAAATCCTGAATGCTAGAAATTAAACTCAGATTTTGAGAGTTCAGAAAGTTATTATTTGGAAAAAACCTTATTCAGAATACTTTAATAGCACATAGCATCATGCTATACACACAGTAGGCAAATGATAACTATTTATTGGATTAAAATAATAACTATAAATGTAATAGTTGTTATAAGGGGCTAAAACAAAAAAAAAAAGCTGTTTATTTTAAAATGTGATTTTTTTCACTCTCAAAAGAAGAGTATAGATTCTCAGCATTATAGTGTATATTTCCTTCTGAAAATAGCTAATAATAAAGATCTTTTTGAGTTACTATATGAAGTCCAGGAGGACACTGATCACAAGTTAGCTAGATTTTAATTTTGATTCCCTCCTGGGACTTTAGGTGAGCAAAGATGCACGTGGAGAATTGAATATAATGATGAGGACAGTAGGTTGCTTACCTGACAGAGAAGTAAACAGAACAAAGGAGTAAAAAGAGCAGAGTAGAAGGAGCCATGCTACGGGATTGTGGATGAGAAGAGAGGCAGTGCAGAGGAGCAGCTCAAGGAATACCAGCAGCACCAAGAGCATAGAATTTGTTTCAAGGATTTAAAGAAACTGCCTAAAGCTCAATTTTATGGCAATCTATTTGTATGTGTTTATATAAAATGAACTATGTTATATAAGCTAGCTATTGGCCCACTGTGATTTTTGTTGTATTGACTTTGAATTACATGTAAGAGCTGCATATCTATTTTATTTCAGTGGACAGGCTTCCTCGTGTGTTACAGCATGCATCTCACAAATTCCATATGTAAGCCTTCTTGTATATCATATATGTGCATGTGGGGTGTGCATGTATGTGCACGTGTGCATGCATCTACGCACCACAAGGGGCACCTCCCCACACGCAGAGACCTACACTCATTGCTGTCCGCAGCTGCTGCTGCTGCTGCTTGGTTGCTCAGTCATGTCCGACTCTCTGTGGCCCCACGGACTATAGTCCACCAGGCTCCTCTGCCCATGGGGATTCTCCAGGCAAGAATACTGGAGTGGGCTGCCATTTCCTTCTCCAGGGGGTCTTCCTGACCCTCTATCTGCTGCTGGACCCAACCTAAGTGGAAACATCCAGTCACATTCACTGATAACCATTCCATTGTAAGCACTTTGAAAGCTATTAGAAATACAAGATTTAGGTTACATCTGACTTGGAAAACTATCAGAAAATATTTGTAGGAAAAAAAAACAAGTTTTAAGATCACTAATGTCTCAAAAATAAAAAGAAGTAAAACTAAGTCTCCTTTTAACTAAAGGTTTATAATCGTAGCAAACTAGTGCTCTAATGATTTAAAATGTCCATACATGATTCCTCAAACTTGGACATTACACTGTCAACAAAGAATGTTTTTTAGTCTGTAGCCTAGGTCATATTTCTTTTGCTATATACACATGTGTACACACACACATATACACCATATCCTGCATGAATGACAACCCTCCCCCCTCAGAAGGTGGCATCTCCCGGATGATGCACTGTGTAAGATCTCAGTATGGTATTCCTCCTCTCTTCACTGTGAAATGACTGCTTAAGTCAAAAGCAACGACTTGTAGAAATCCACAGTAAAATAATGGCTTCTAAGACATCCAGTAAGCCAACAGCAGTGTGGCTGACAGAAGCAAGAAAAAGCACATCCAAATCTCCAATAATCCAGAGAAAGTATCTGTTCCACTAGGAATAAATCTCTGCCCTCTTCATAAGGAAGCTACCCTGGGACTTCTCAAATGACACATTTACAGGGTGATCGGATGGGATGCAACTGTGTTGGTTCCTCCTTATCTCCAGCTTCTTCTCTTAAAGTCTTCGCTTCACGTACATCTGTTTATTATGTTATTTCATCTAGTCCCAAGGATTTGTTACCAGCTATATTTTAGCAACCTACTTATCTTCCCTGAACATCACACTAACATCCAAATGCCATCCACGTGAATGTGTTATAGATCTGAACTTAAGATATTCAAAACTGCTGATCCCCATCCCCTCCCCCACCACCCCCACATACACTTTCCAGACAGGCTCCCCCTGCAGTCTTCCCCATCTCAGTTAACAGCAGCTCTCTACTTCAAGTTGCTCAGACTAAAATACTGTAGTTTTCTATGATACCTCTAAATCTTTCCACTGTCCATACCTTTACCCCATCACTCTCCAAGTTTATCGCAAACACCATCAAGCTGGTGTTCATGCTCCACTCTTCTCTCCCAACTGTACTCTTCCCTCAGCTACAAGAAAGGAAGTGAAAGTCACTCAGTTGTGTCCAACTCTAGTTGTGTCCGACTCTTTGCAACCCCAAGGACTACACAGCCTGTGGAATTCTCCAGGCCAGGATACTGGAGTGGTAGCTGTTCCCTTCTCTAGGGGATCTTCCCAATGGAGGGATCGAACCCAGGTCTCCCACATTGGAAGCAGATTCTTCACCAGCTGAGCCACCCGGGAAGGCCAGGGATACTGGAGTGGGTATCCTATCCCTTCTCCAGCGGATCTTCCTGACCCAGGAATTGAACCGGGGTCTCCAGCTTTGCAGGTGGATTCTTTACCAGCTGAGCCACCAGGGAAGCCCAGCTACAAGAGTGATCCTTTTAAAACTGGATGAGATCATCTGCCTCCTAGAATCAAAACCTTTATGGCTCTTATCTACTCAAAAGGCAAAATCCTTATCATGACTCACATGAGTTGGCAGCCCCCACCCCCATTTCTTATTTAAACCCAATTCCCCAAGCTCTCTCTGATTTCATCTCCTAAGCTCCCTCCTCCCCAGACTGCCTGCTTTTCCAGGCTCCTTGCTGACTCTAAAATACACCAAATGCTTTTGTACCTGATGCTCTTTTTGCTTGGAACATACTTCTCCCAGTTGTCTGTCTGGCTGGTTCTCCCTTATCTTTTATGTCTCTGATAAAATGTCACTTCCTCAAGGAGGTCTCCTCAGACCTCCCTATATAAAATAACACGGTCCTCTGAAACTCCTTATCTCTCTTGGTCTGCTTAATTTTTCATGGCACTTATCATATATTGTTTATTCATCTCCTCTGATTAAATATAAACTCCCCAAGTATACTGTTAGTCACTCAGCTGTGTCCGATTCTTTGTGACCCCATAGGCTGGAGCCCACTGGGCTCCTCTGTCCATGGAATTCTCCAGGCAAGAATACTGGAGTGGGGTTGCCATTCCCTTTTCCAGGGGATCTTCCGAAATCAGGGATCAAACCCAGGTCTCTTGAATTGCAGGCAGATTCTGGTAAATATACCTCTGTCAATGAATTCAGTCACATATGAAATTCTGGTACTTTTTTCTTTCTTGGTCAAACAACCTCAAAATCTATCTTTATGTGTGTTCCCCAAATTTCTGCTAATATAAATTAGCCAAGTTGTATAAAAGCTTCTCTGGCAATTTGACTTTATAATTCTCAGGAAGGCATGTCTTACCTTAGTTATAGATCTAGAGATGCTGAGGAGTGAGATGGAAGAGCCTAAAGGAGGATTAACATCACTCCTTCAGAATTTGTGTTTTTGTTTTTTTCAGCTATATACCCAGGAGTAGAATTGCTAGGTCATATGGTAGGTCTATTTTTACTCTGTTCTGTTTTCCACAGTGGCTGCATCAATTTATATTCCCACCAATAGTATATAAGATTTCCCTTTTCTCCACATCCTTGCCAACATTTGTTATTTGTGTGTGTTTTTTTAATGGTTGTCATTCTGACAGGTATGAGGTGATATCTCATTGTGGTTTTGATTTGGATTTTCCTGATGATTAGCAAAATTGAGCATCTTTCCATGTGCCTGTTGGCCATCTGTATTTCCTCTTTGGAAAAGTGTCTATTCATTTTCTGCCCATTTTTCAATTGGGCTGTTTGTGGGTTGTTGTTTTTTTTTTTTATATATATTGAGTTGTATGAACTGTTTATATATGTTGGATATTAAGCCCTATTTGGTCATATCATTTGCAAATATTTTCTTTCATTCAGTAGGTTGTCTTTTCATTTTGCTGATGGTTTCCTTTGCTGTGTAAAAGTTAAGTTTAATTAGGTCCCATTTGTTTATTTTTGCTTTTATTTTCGTTACTTTAGGAGACACATTCAAAAAATATTGCTGCAACTTTTGTCAAAGAGTATCCTGCCTGTGTTTTCCTCTACAAGTTGTATAGTCTTACATTTAGGTCTTTAATACATTTTGAGTTTAATTTTGTATATGGTATTAGAGAATGTTCTAATTTCATTCTTTTACATGTAGCTGTCAAGATAAATGAACCCCAGTGTTCATAGCAACATTATTTACAATTGTCAAGATATGGAAGAAACCTAAGTATCCATCAATAGATGAATGGATAAAGAAATGTGTGGTATAGAAATACAATAGAATAGTGTTCGGCCATTAAAATGAAAATTTGCCATTTTCAGAAACATGGACTTGGAAGGTATTATGCTAAGTGAAAAAACTCAGACAGAGAAAGACAAATACTTCATGATATCACTTATATGTGGGATTTAGAAAATACAGCAAAAAGCAGACTCACAGACATAGAGAACACACCAGTCATTACCACTGGGGAAGGAAAAGGGGCAATATAGGGGTGGAAGACTGAAAGGCAAGAACTATTGGGAATAAGATAGGCTGAAGGACGTATTGTACAACACAGGGAATGGCCAATATTTTGTAATGACTGTAAAGGGAAAGTAACATTTAACAGTTATATAAGAATTTTTTGAAAGATTATTCCCTTAGGAAAGAAAGCAACAGTGCCTTTAGCAAGAAAGACCTTATTAAATGTGGGGGCGGAACTGCTTCAAGGAGCAATGGCTGCTCAGTCACATTTAGGAATTCAGGCGACTCTGAGTTCCCCAAGCACACCCCATTTCCCTCCCTCACTTCTAGTCTTACTTTCCACTCGTCCCAATCAATAAACAAAAGAAACCTGGCAAAGCTACCATTCAATAAACATTACCATTTGGCAATGTGCAGAATGAAATTCAAGTCTGGATTTAGCCAACTCTGCTTGTTACCTCTGGGGAGAGGGAGGGGATTGGAACTGAAGGTGGTTTGCAAAGGGGTCTTTAGTCTAAGTGATGATTGTTTAAGAAATTAAAGCATTCGTGCATTTTTTATGATTAAAATTAATTTCAAAATTGCAATACAAGTATGTAAAATGCTTTTTTCTTTAGGAACTCAGCCAGGTAGAACAATCACTGGCCTGGTAAAACTATCGTTCTCTGCATGATACCCAGAAGCATGTGCCCAGAACCCCTTCTAAAAGTTTGCCATTGTTTTAAGTACCCAACCCTATAGTATATCTGATCCTGTCTTGCCATACCCTCCCCTGAAGTCAATCACTGCTAACTTGTATTCACAATCTCCTAAATTCTCAGATTTGATGATACCTACTCCTTCCCCATTTATAACTCTGGCTTCTTTTGACTATAGCTCTGCATGTGTGGTAACATATTCATGAACCACTTTGAGTAATAACACTCCTGTCTCAAATTTCCTTTACATCCTAGTCAAACAGATTGATTTCAGAGTAGAACGTAGACAATTATTGAATAATGTAATGGATAATAAGGAATATACAGGATGGTATAAAACCAATGGGAAGAGGCACCAACCCCGCCTTGATGTCATCAGAGAAGACTGCCCAGAAAAGATAATTACTTAGAAAGATGATAATGATGATAATACATATGTATATTCTAGGTGCTTTATATACACTATCTCATTTAATCCTCTCAATAACTCTGTCAGATTCTACTGTAACTCATTTTGAAGGAACCAAAAAAATGAGATTAGGTGATTTTGCTTGTGCTCACAGAGCTTGCAAATAATGGAGTTGAAATTCAAACTTAATTCTGGCTTATGAGTCCCTGCTCTTAATCATGGATATTAAAACAAAACTCAGCAGGAGTTAAGGATGGCATTCTACCTAGACCAAGAGAACAACAACAGAAAGTAATGAAAATATGAGAGAACATGGTTTATTCTAGAACAAGGCTTTTAGTATGGTAGGAGTGTGAATAGTGGCAGAAAGGATAGGCAGAAATCAGTTAATGAAGGAGCTTATTTGCTGAATTTTATTGTTTAAAAAAAGAAGGAGTTGTTAAAAGGTTTTAAGCGGGAAAATATCATGATCAGAATTATATATATATATATATATATATATATATATTTTTTTTTTTTTTTTTTTTTTTTTGCTGCACCAGTCAGCATGCTGGATCTTAGTTCCCCAATCAGAGGTCAAACCTGTGCCCCCTGCATTGGGAACATGCATCTTAACCACTGGACCACCAGGGATTGTACTTTTTGAATCATTCCTCTGGCAGTGATGTGGAGGACAGGTTGTAATAGATTCAAACTGAGGGCACAAGTCACACTCAGGAAGGGCTTGCATTATCCTAAGAGGATGTTGAGAGCTAAACCAGAGCAGCAACATGAATGATGGAAAAAAGAGGAGATGGGGTTAAATGCCACAAAAATGAAACCAAAACTTCCATATTTCAAATGTGTCAATAGTACTCGGGAGGAAAATAAGATAATGGTATTCCTGTATTTGCCCCTGTCTTCCCGTTAATGAAATAGTTCTCATTAAAGTCGTCAGTGAGTCAAAGGTATTGTCTAATTAGGTAAACATTATGCAACTTTTCAACTAAGAGTAAATATATAGAAATTATTTTACAAACAATAGTACTTAATGTTTCCAAATTGAAGAAATAAATAGATGTGATGATTAAATCTTTTATTTTATAACATTTTTAAAAGACATAAAACATAAACCTATTTTTATGTTTTATATAAACATAAAAACATTTCCTTTTATACATAAAGGAAAATAAGAATTCTAAACAAAGACTTATCATGACACTACTACTCCTCACTTTTTACCTTTAAACCTTCTACCCTTTCCTTGGGTAGACATTCAAAAATAAGGAACAGCAAATTTGTTACTCAGATTTCTTTTGTCTTGTATATTTAGGCTCTTTATTTATCAGATAAATGTGTCAGCACTTCATTTGGAGCATTACTACTTATCAGAAAAATTTGATTTTTTTTCTCAGTGATTAGTGAACCAGTTCCATTTGGAATTTCTAAAGCCTAATCTTAGTCAATATTTTCAAAGTATGATAAAGCTCAGAAATAATTTGTTACCTCAGATAACAAACAAGTCATTAAAATGGAACCAAGACAAGACTCTAAAATACTTGTTAGTAGTCAATCCACATTTGTGAACATTAGCTCATGATATTAGTGAATAGTTTTGCCAGGAAAAAAAACTCTCTCAAATAGAATCTATTCCCATCAATATGCTTAAGATTATAAAAATCTAAAATATATTTTATAAGTGACATGAACTGACTTCAAAAAGGAATTTCTATGTTATAGAATTTGTTATTAGAAAGGTGCCATAAATGTATAATAGAAAATAAAATTTTGATTCTTTGATGAAGGTGGAAAGATAGACAGGCTTTTGAGTATTTACGTAGATTAATGAATTATTTGCCAAATTCTCCTGAAATGATACCTGCATCCTATTAAAATCAGTGGATAGTTGCTATGTGAGCTATTTTTTTAGAACTGTATTTTTTAAGGAATCTATTTTTCATCTCAGAAATTTGCCTAACTTTATACACATGTTAGTAGTTACATATAGTAAGTAAAAATACCTTTATCTGAAATATTATATTGTATAATATCAAAATCTTCTTAGCCTTTTTGTAAAAATCAGAAAAGAGAGAGAAGTAAAGAATAAATTAGTTTACAACATTTACACTTAGTATCCAATTGAGAGATATGAAGCCATTGAAATCTACAATGATATCTTACATTTTGGTAGTCACTTAATTCTATTTGCATTTCCCTTGTTTTGGCATTTTAATAATTATTAATAATAACATAATTTTTCATTATGCTTACCTGAACTTTGTACATTATATATTTTTAAAAGAATGTCTTGCTTTTTGATTCAAATTATCTATAAAAAGGCAATACTTGAAAAATTAACTTCTTACCTAACGATACTATTCTCAATTATTTTCAAATAATGGGTAAAGCTGCATTTTTGTGAATTTATTTTGAAAACTTGGCTACCTTAGTAGAAAAAGATACTAGAAATTAAAGATTGACTGTATGTCTATGACTCACATACAGTATTGTGTATTCTTCCAAATGTTATTCTAGAGCATTTTTAAAACATGCTGTAGAATACTGCTGTTCTCTCTGAAATGATTCCTTTTTATAATAGAGGAATTTAACAAATAATTTTTATTATCCTTTAAATATGATTCTTGCATTTTAGAATGAATGAATTATAAGCGTTCTAGCTACTTTTGTTAAAAAAAAAAAAACACACACACCTGTGTTGGAATCTTTTGATAGCAAAGTAAGCAATACACCAGTTAGGGTTGAAATACATATTTGAACTACTCTTCTATATATTTCAAATTCAAGCTTTTTATAAATATGAAGATTTACCTATTTGTCATATAAACTTAGCTTTGTATAAAGTGAATCACCTAATAATATCAATGCTTTGGATCTAAACTTGGCTTTCAGAATGTTATAGCCTCTAAATAAGCACTTCATTCCTCGGCCACACCTACTTCTCCAAAGGAAAGTTTACCAGTAGTCTCGCACAGCAGTGAGCAGTCTTAAATTAAAAACTATTATGCATTACAGCAAAGGAAGATATTGTTTATACTAAAGCAGTTTTTACCATCAAACATCTAAAGAGTTATAAACTATAAAAGAACTACCTTTAAATCATGGTCTTTAAGGTTAAATTAATTTTCTGAATGCTTTTTGGAGGGACATTATACTATCACATTTTAAAATATTTTCAATGATAAAATTTTACATTTCACAAATAGTACCTGAGCAGGTTTAATTATATTTCTTCTTTCTTGGAAACTAAAATGCCATAAATGCTATAAACTGAGTAAATTTATCTCATAATGAGGAACAGGGTATTTAGATACAAATAAATACCCAGTAACTATAGCCTGAAAAAAATGTGTTTAAATTACTGTCAAAACAGAGGTCACTTGTGTAAAATCTAGCCTGCTGAAAAAAAACAATTATTTTTTAATTAGAGTGAGTAATGTAAGTAATATAAAACTTTTTAAATAAGAGAAATTAAAAGCATTATAAGTCTAATGTGTGATTCTTAATATTTCCAATTGCTTGCAAGTGTTTATTTCAATAACAGCAGAATAGCGATAAAGGACTTCTTTAAAAGGCATATTTTTCAGCTTTATTTCAAATGCTATGTGGCATAAGAACCCATTGCTCAGAGATAAATTTTAAGCCGTGGAAAAGGAGTTTGAAACATATTCCAAAGTGCTGAAGGAATTAATTGCCCTATTGGGTAATGAATACCCAGAATTGTTAGCATTAGTGATTTACGGCTTAAAGTGCTTGGGTCTGATCATCATTTTGACTTCTTTGAAGGAGGACTTGTAACCACCAGGTTGTGCCTCACTTATGCCAGGCCAGGTACCCCAGAAAATCCCATTTCGGACACCTCTGTATTTTTGGTGATAATATTTGCCATTTAAGTTTGCAGAAAGACAGGCATCAAACCACCAGCCTGAACTGTAGTAGAGCCCACAGTTCCCAGAGGGGTATCGATCATTGTCTCTATCCGGGGTGGTGAAAAACTTCAGGTCATGGTTGTAATGTTTACTGAAACGTAAGGCATCTCCAGCTGTGCCATTATAGTTACCAATGTGTAGACGGTATTTGAGAAACTCGTTGGCCACATAAAAGTGATCATACAAGGCATAGAGTTTGATACCATTAAAGTCTTCAAGGTCTATTCTTAGAATCATGTCCTTACTCTTAGTCAGAAGGTGGATTTTATCATTCCCCAGCCAAAATTCTCTTCTGAGGTTTCCAAAGCCTACTTTGTAGTCTTGCCATGTTCTGGTGAAGTTGGTGCTTCCATCAACACGTGCTTGCAGCACCGTCCAGCCTCCCGCCATGGTCTCCATGTCACAGAAAACTTCGAAGCTACTGTTTCTGGGATCCGGTGTAACTCTATAGAGCTCACTGCTTCTTTTGCCTATTGTGTAGTATTCAGAGCAATCTTTATATATAAGATGTTGTTGAACTGAAGGAGTGAAAACAGAAAGGCATTGGATTTTGTTAATAAAAACTAAGCATCTAAAGAATTCTTGATATGCACAAAAGCAGTTTGATAATTTGATCAATGGTGACAATGAAACCTTTCTCGGCTAAATTACTTGAACCTATTTAGCAAATGCTTATTAAAGGCTCAGAACAAGACCTTGATGTTATAAAGCAGGCAAAGTTCTCTAACATCCTCTTGGTTTAATAATATTGACAATATCAACAACTAATAACAACAAGAAATAAAAGTGATAGTTTTAGTAATTTAATGATATTTAGTGAGGGCTCTGCTTGTGTCTTAGAGATTCTGCCAAAGACTTGGTGACATTTTTACAGTTGATCTGCACGTGAACTTTATGACATAGGTAGTATTACTAATCTGCTGGTGAAAAAGGATATTTAGGCTCAAAAAGGATCAGTGGCTTGCTCAACTTCATAGGATCTTTAAATGGCAGAGCCAAGAGAGAGCAAAGCTTGTCCCTGTAACCACTTCATTCCTTAGTCCTGAAACTCAGATGATTCCAACTCTCCTAGAATTGCATTCCATGCATGCAGAGGACGCACAGGCTTCTATTTCCTTTCACCTAAAGAGGCTGATATGGAGAAGGCAATGGCACCCCACTCCAATACTCTTGCCTGGAAAATCCCATGGACGGAGGAGCCTGGTAGGCTATAGTCCATGAGGTCGCGAAGAGTTGGACACGACTGAGTGACTTCGCTTTGACTTTTCACTTTCATGTATTGGAGAAGGAAATGGCAACCCACCCCAGTGTTCTTGCCTGGAGAATCCCAGGGACGGCAGAGCCTGGTGGGCTTCCATCTATGGGGTCGCACAGAGTCAGATATGACTGAAGCGACTTAGCAGCAGCAGCAGCAAAGAGGCTGATATACTCCACTTTCAGGTCATTTTATAAGATTATTCCAAATGATTTATTAAAATTCTAAAATACAGCATTGATCAACATTTCCATTTATCTTACTTGCTTGACAAAGAAGCTCAGGTTAAAAAAGAACTTCACTAATATATGAATATTCTTATTCTGATTTATTATCCAGGAAAATATTCAGCATTTCACATGTTTGGTTTTTAGAAGGAAACCATAGGTGATTACATTCAGTATAAGTATAATCATCAAATAATGTGGCTTTGTAGGAACCACTAGAGATATTTACTCCAAAATAATTTTTACAAAAATCCCTGCCAGATCAGGCAAGTTTAATACATTAATACAAGCCACTATGAGCCACAAATAATATATTCATGTGTATTTAGAACTCAGAATATTCAGACAGTTCCCCAAAACTTTAGTATAAAAATAGCAGAATCTTATTCTTGTCGTTGCACATTGCCATGCAGTACCAATCTAATGCACACCCAGGTATGCCACCTACGACATGAACGTTGCCTTGCAACGTGCAGGGTCCATTTAGATACAGGCTGCTGGGAGTATTAGCAACAGTGGTCTTTGAAACTCCCAAACACCTTCACTGGTTGATTCCCTGGGAGTGGAACATGCATGAGGTGCTTCTTTCAAAGGAACGCGATCTCTGCTGCAGGCACCACACCCCTTCAAGTCACACTCATGCAGAGACGGCTTTCAGAAGACCATCAGCAAGGGTCCCAGGAACTCACGTGGAATACCAGGGTTTGGGGGAACCAGTGCCACAGCCAGCAGTTCTTGGACAGAGTGGGTAGTTAGGTTTGTGGTCTTTAACATATATTTATTAAAGTTAATTCAAATAATCTGGATGGGGAGGATGGATTCTACTGCTATATGCTTGAATTCTAGTAATAGAAAGGAAGAAATAAGAATGTATTCCTTTCCTCAGTAGCATGCCAAAACTCTGCATAAAATAGTTTTTGTGCCACTAGGTCTCAAAGTAAAAAGTTTTGCACACACATGAAACCATATAAGTATTTTTATCCGATCCATAAAATCTCCTATTTCCACTAGATGTTTGGGATTATTAACTGCAGATTACTTGCTAAAATCTTTCAAAGGTCTCTTGTTGCTGTATAAGGAGCAATCACCCAACCACAAAAAAATTGATTTGCGAACAGAGTACAACCACAAACACTGCCTTAACTCTACTGTTTTCAGATACTTCAGTGAACAGATAAGTAAGTTAAAGTCACTGAAACATTAAGACATTCTCTCCACTTCTGTTTGTGTGTAGCTCTGGTGTCAGCAAATAAGATCTTTAAAAGTACTTTAAAATGGATTCAGAACTCATTATGACTTTTTTTGTAATTAGGTCCTATCTCTTTTCTGTGGTCACATTTAGAAAGATAATAGTTTCCCTTGTACTACCTTGATGAATAAAAGGCTTAACTTTTAATTTGTCCTTTATTTAACATAATTTCTCAGGTTAACGTTTATACATCCTATTGAGTTATATAACATTCATCAACAAATGATAAGAAAACATTATTATACATACCTGGGAGTGATTGTATTTGTTCTTGCCTGGGACACTTAGATGAACATTTGCCATCCAAACTATTGACAACAAATGTGAGGTTTGCCACTTTGCTATCAACATACTGTTCTATGTTGTTCATATTTACAAGATTCAGCTTCTCCAGGCGACCCTGAAGCACATCGATCTCCTCCTTGGCATTCTTAAGGTCAGAGGACAGTTTGTTAACCTCGCCCTCTAATTCTCTCACTCTGTTGTCCCCAGTTTCTCCTGGGGCTCCTGTGCCTGGTAACAGCAATCCATTTCTTCCTGGGTCTCGACTGTCATCAGCCTGCAGTTTGCAGTCTTGGCAAGTCTTCTTCAGGCTATTTACAATTTCCTTGAGATTCTGAACTTCTTTGAACACCTCCTCGATCCTGCTGAACTGCTTGGGGAGCTGAATAGTCAGCGGGGGCAGGTTCACCTGGTAGGGACATTCGCCTTCCTCCTCACATCTCCCTCTGCTCTCTAGTCTCACCCGGCAGGCATTCTGGGCTGCTTCGTCTTTAATTTCTTCTGTTTCATTGTTTGCCACAACCAAAAAACCATATGTAGCAAGGACAGTTGAGCTCAGCCAGCACCAGTTCGCCAGCTTCATCTTTGCGGTGGCGCTCACTCACCCCAGCAGGGAAGGGTGCCGGGCTGGAGCTGTTTTAAGAGTGGCCGCTGCCAGCTGCCGGCCTGAGTCAGGCTTTCTGTGTTCTCAGGAAAGGGCGGGAGCTCTTTGCATCACAAGTCTCAGAAACGCGGAGGAAGAGACTGTCTTCATCAAACTCAGTTTGCCAAAAACTGTTATTTTCAATCAAAATCATCCTCTTTGGAATTCCTGCAGCTAGTCAGATGCACATATTCAACAAGTTTCACTTTCATTGCTTATTTTATGAAGCACAAGAAAATAATTGTACTTGGAGTAAATCATTTCATGACAATTAACTCCCCAGTGGGGAAAATAGTTTTTAAAGATAAAACTGAATGTGCTAGCTATCCAGATTGTGTGAAGGACAGAAATGTTACTAAAATGGATATGGTTCTTTTTCCTTTTTGGAATAAGCCATAGAGAATCCTGTAGTTTCTTCACATTGGGCTTTCAGGTGAAATCTCAAGCCCTTAAACACAATTTTAAATATAATAAAGCTAAACTTTCTGACTCTTGCGGTGGACTTTTGTTTAATCTATTTGAAAAGGGAAGAAAACCAGTCAAGAAAAAAAGTTCTGCTTTCTCTTTCTTTGACCATCACACAGTGTAGGAGAAATGTCTAAATGATGAAAACACTTTATAAGGTATATCATTGTCTTTCATCAAAACCAGCAGCCTCCTCCTTTGGCCTTCAGCAGTTTTGTGACTGTGCTGTCCTTCCACAACCACCCAAGTGAATCTGAACTAGTCCCGCCTGTGCTCCGCTCCTTCTTTGTCTCAAGCATCTCTGCCTGCCCTTCCTCCTGGCAGCCCTGCCAGTCCCAGCTCTGTGCTTTCTGCCTCCACAGTGGGCCTTCCACTTGGTCTCCATGCCACTTACACTACTTTGCCCCAAACATGTCTGCATTCCTGACTTTTCAAACTTTTTTCCCACAGTTTTCAAACTTTCCTCCTGGGAGGTTGAGGGCAAGAAGAGGGAACAGCTTTTATTGGAGAAACCACTTCCTTTTAATTTGTTTTACATATTGGCATCTCATACAAGATTTCTAATTGGTGGTAGTGGTGGCTTAGTTGCTAAATTGTGTCTGACTCTTTTGCAACCCCATGTACTGCCAGGCTCCTCTGTCCATGGGATTTCCAAGCAAGAATGCTGGAGTGGGTTGCTATTCGCATGGACAGAGGAGTCTGGCAGGCTACAGTCCTTGGGGGTCACAAGGAGTCAGGTATGAATTAGCGACTAAAACAAGATTTATTTAAAAAGGATTTTATGGCTTTAAAAATCATTTCAAAGTTATGGCTAAAAATCTAAATTCTTACTATTATCATTTGCAGTACTCTGTAATCTGTCTCTTATTTATTTCTTTAACCTGATTTCCTATTCTTTTTCTATATATGCCTTCATCCCAGCCAAACTCTCCCATTCAACCTAACTACTCATGTTCTCTAAATGTGTCAGGTTCACTTTACACTCACAAACTGTATTTATTCCTGAATACTCAGGAGACCTAGCTTCTACCTCTGGATCTACTTTTTATTGGATCTATCATTAGCTTTGCTGAATCTTGGTTCCTGTAACTGTGAAGGAGGGGTTTGGCTATTCTTCCCTCATACAGGAATGATAGTTATAAACACCTTGAGTGCTGGAGTGCTGAAGGAAAAATGCAGTGTATAAAATGTAACATGCTTTCCAAACAAATTTGACAAACATGTTACACACACTTAGGTCTCATTTTCCTCCATCTTCTTGCAGCTTTTTAAAAAATTAAGCTTGTTTTCCTCTTTATTCCATTTAACATATTCAAATACATTTTAGATGCACTGTTAACTTTTTGACTAAAATATATATATATTTAATCTCCTAATTTCATTTCTCTCTCCTCACCCACTTTCAAGCTGTGACACTCCCTTACTGTGAGGGGAGAAATAAATGAATGATTAGGGAATTTTAAAAAATGATGATAATATAAATAATAGATTCAAATATCTTATAAAGTAGAAATACATAGGAACAATGTTTAAGGTACATTATTAAATGCCTTTGACTGAATTGACTATAAATCCACATGTTTAGGGACTTCCCTGGTGGTACAGTGGCTAAGACTCCACACTCCCAATGCAGGGAACCTAGGTTCAATCCCTAGTCAGGGAACTAAGATCCTGTGTGCTGCAGCTAACACCTGGTGCAGCTGGGCTTAATAAATATATATTTTTTAATCCACACATTTAGTCAAGTCCAGTCAAGTATTTATTAAAGATCTGTATACTCAGATTGATTATATTCTTTGCAGCCAAAGATGGAGAAGCTCTATACAGTCAGCAAAAACAAGACCAGGAACTGACTGTGGCTCAGACCATGAACTTCTTATTGCCAAATTCAGACTTAAATTGAAGAAAGTAGGGAAAACCACTAGACCATTCAGGTATGACCTAAATCAAATCCCTTATGATTATACAGTGGAAGTGAGAAATAGATTTAAGGGCTTAGATCTGATAGATAGAGTGCCTGATGAACTATGGAATGAGGTTCGTGACATTGTACAGGAGACAGGGATCAAGACCATTCCCATAGAAAAGAAATGCAAAAAAGCAAAATGGCTGTCTGGGGAGGCCTTACAAATAGCTGTGAAAAGAAGAGAAGCGAAAAGAAAAGGAGAAAAGGAAAGATATAAACATCTGAACGCACAGTTCCAAAGAATAGCAAGAAGAGATAAGAAAGCCTTCTTCAGCGATCAATGCAAAGAAATAGAGGAAAACAACAGAATGGGAAAGACTAGGGATCTCTTCAAGAAAATCAGAGATACCAAAGGAACATTTCATGCAAAGATGAGCTTGATAAAGAACAGAAATGGTATGGACCTAACAGAAGCAGAAGATATTAAGAAGAGATGGCAAGAATACACAGAAGAACTGTACAAAAAAGATCTTAACGACCCAGATAATCACGATGGTGTGATCACTGACCTAGAGCCAGACATCCTGGAATGTGAAGTCAAGTGGGCCTTAGAAAGCATCACTACGAACAAAGCTAGTGGAGGTGATGGAATTCCAGTTGAGCTATTCCAAATCCTGAAAGATGATGCTGGGAAAGTGCTGCACTCAATATGCCAGCAAATTTGGAAAACTCAGCAGTGGCCACAGGACTGGAAAAGGTCAGTTTTCATTCCAATCCCAAATAAAGGCAATGCCAAAGAATGCTCAAACTACCGCACAATTGCACTCATCTCACACGCTAGTAAAGTAATGCTCAAAATTCTCCAAGCCAAGCTTCATCAATATGTAAACCGTGAACTTCCTGATGTTCAAGCTGGTTTTAGAAAAGGCAGAGGAACCAGAGATCAAATTGCCAACATCCGCTGGACCATAGAAAAAGCAAGAGAGTTCCAGAAAAACATCTATTTCTGCTTTATTGACTATGCCAAAGCCTTTGACTGTGTGGATCACAATAAACTGTGGAAAATTCTGAAAGAGATGGGAATACCAGACCACCTGATCTGCCTCTTGAGAAATGTGTATGCAGGTCAGGAAGCAACAGTTAGAACTGGACATGGAACAACAGACTGGTTCCAAATAGGAAAAGGAGTTCGTCAAGGCTGTATATTGTCACCCTGTTTATTTAACTTCTATGCAGAGTAAATCATGAGAAACGCCGGACTGGAAGAAACACAAGCTGGAATCAAGATTGCCGAGAGAAATATCAATAACCTCAGATATGCAGATGACACCACCCTTACGGCAGAAAGTAAAGAGGAACGAAAAAGCCTCTTGATGAAAGTGAAAGTGGAGAGTGAAAAAGTTGGCTTAAAGCTCAACATTCAGAAAATGAAGATCATGGCATCCGGTCCCATCACTTCATGGGAAATAGATGGGGAAACAGTGGAAACAGTGTCAGACTTTATTTTTGGGGGCTCCAAAATCACTGCAGATGGTGACTGCAGCCATGAAATTAAAAGATGCTTACTCCTTGGAAGGAAAGTTATGACCAACCTAGATAGCATATTCAAAAGCAGAGACATTACTTTGCCAACAAAAGTTCATCTAGTCAAGGCTATGGTTTTTCCTGTGGTCATGTATGGATGTGAGAGTTGGACTGTGAAGAAGGCTGAGCGCCGAAGAATTGATGCTTTTGAACTGTGATGTTGGAGAAGACTCTTGAGAGTCCCTTGGACTGCAAGGAGATCCAACCAGTCCATTCTGAAGGAGATCAGCCCTGGGATTTCCTTGGAAGTAATGATGCTAAAGCTGAAACTCCAGTACTTTGGCCACCTCATGTGAAGAGTTGACTCATTGGAAAAGACTCTGATGCTGGGAGGGATTGGGGGCAGGAGGAGAAGGGGACGATAGAGGATGAGATGGCTGGATGGCATCACTGACTCGATGGACGTGAGTCTCAGTGAACTCCGGGAGTTGGTGATAGACAGGGAGGCCTGGCGTGCTGCGATTCATGGGGTCGCAAAGAGTCGGACACGACTCAGCGACTGATCTGATCTGATATTCAGACCTGTATATTCCGAGCATAAAGATATGTATACTAGAGCATAGATAAGATGGATCCACCCATCGTATATTAACTGAGCATCCCGTATATGCAGGACACTATTCAAGGCACTTAGGCTGCAGACATCAAACATAAATCCCCTTTTCCTTCTTAGGAAGGAGTATTGAGGACTTTGCATTTTGTTCATGTTGAACTTTCAAGTTAAATCTTAAGCACTTTTAAGCTTTTCTAAATCTAACAAAAGTACAGCTTTCTGGCTCTTGCATTGGGCTTTTGTTTCATCCCTGTGAACCAGGGATTTGCTTTCCAGGCACTGCTGTTGATTCTTGGGCCCTGCAAACCCCACTTAGCCAAAGGCCAGTGTTATAGTTCTACCTAAAATTTCTGGATGTGCTATGGGAACTGGCTCCTGTCCCTTCAGGACCATAGAAAATACCCAAAATAAAGGCAGAAAATTGCTTTATTAATCATTTTTTGACATTAATAGGTGGGATTCTGAGTTCTTAATTTTAAAAGATTATTGTTCACTTACCCCGGGCAGACACTGACTACCACATGAAAGAGGCTCAATCTGACTAGTAAATTTATAGCCCATGGGGGCGGAGAGTTTGGTACAGTTGTTCAAGAAGCTTTCACAAATACTGTCTCACTACATCCTCCCATCCACACAATTACTTTCTGCATGTGCAGATGAGCAGAGAAAGAGTTCAAAGAAATAAATGATTTGCCTATAGTTTCACACTTTTTAGGGACAGTGTATTAAAAAGCAGAGACATTACTTTGCCAACAAAGGTCCGTATAATCAAAGCTATGGTTTTTTCCAGTAGTCATGTATGGATGTGAGAGTTGGACCATAAAGACGTCTGAGTGCCAAAGAATTGATGCTTTTGAACTGTGGTGTTGGAGAAGACTTTTGAGAGTCCCTTGGACAGCAAAGAGATCAAACCAGGAAATCAATCCTAAATGTTCATTGGAAGGACTGATGCTGAAGCTGAAGCTGAAGCTGCAATACTTTGGCCACCTGGTGCAAAGAGCCCACTCATTAGAAAAGAGCCTGATGCTGGGAGGGATTGAAGGCAGGAGGAGAAGGGGATGACAGAGGATGAGATGGTTAGATGGCATCACCAACTCAATGGACATGAGTTTGAGCAAGGTCCAGGGGATGGCGAAGGACAGGGAAGCCTGGTGTGCTTCAGTCCACGGGGTCGCAAAGAATCAGACACTACTGAACAACAACAACAAGCAACAGAGCTGGAATTTGAACCTGGTCTGACTCCAGAGTTGATGTCTTTTCTCCTGTGCCATCCTGTCATGTGGGGGGCAGGGAGATAATAGTGGAAAGGAACACTGGTACCATGTTGTGGAGAGCCTGGCACTTAAATCACTGCTTAGATAAGTGGGGACTCACTTAAAGTTTTGAGCAAAGGAATAATTTAATTAGTTAAGAAATTGAGAGAAGTTAAAACTGTAGGTGCATTGGAAAGGGAAAGATTAGGTAAGGAGAGCAGTTTCAGTTCAGTTCAGTTCAGTCGCTCAGTCGTGTCCGACTCTTCGCGACCCCATGAATCTCAGCACGCCAGGCCTCCCTGTCTATCACCAACTCCTGGAGTTCACTGAGACTCACGTCCATCGAGTCAGTGATGCCATCCAGCCATCTCATCCTCTGTCGTCCCCTTCTCCTCCTGCCCCCAATCCCTCCCAGCATCAGAGTCTTTTCCAATGAGTCAACTTTTCGCATGAGGTGGCCAAAGTACTGGAGTTTCAGCTTCAGCATCATTCCCTCCAAAGAAATCCCAGGGCTGATCTCTTTCAGAATGGACTGGTTGGATCTCCTTGTAGTCCAAGGGACTCTCAAGAGTCTTCTCCAGCACCACAGTTCAAAAGCATCAATTCTTCGGCGCTCAGCCTTCTTCACAGTCCAACTCTCACATCCATACATGACCACAGGAAAAACCATAGCCTGGAGTAGACGGATCTTTGTTGGCAAAGTAATGTCTCTGCTTTTGAATATGCTATCTAGGTTGGTCATAACTTTCCTTCCAAGGAGTAAGCGTCTTTCAATTTCATGGCTGCAGTCACCATCTGCAGTGATTTTGGAGCCCCCAAAAATAAAGTCTGACACTGTTTCCACTGTTTCCCCATCTATTTCCCATGAAGCGATGGGACCGGATGCCATGCAGTTTAGAGGCCATTTAAATAGTCCAAGTCATTGTTTCCCAAAGTGTGTTTTCTGGAATGTGAGTGACTAGATGTTGATAGATGTTGTGTCAAAATAGAGTTCCAGGACAGGTGGATCTGAATATTATCAGTCATTTGCTAGGGTGCATTATAGCTGGCCAAAAGCTAAATAATATATGCTGAATTTTTAAAATTATGATTGATAATGGGAAACTTTTTTTTTGATTTAGCACAATTTTTAAGAATGAATCTTCTGCTAGAAACCAGTAGGAAATGCTATTGCATATGAAAGGTGGCATGGTGGCAGAAGAGGTGGTGAAGGGGTAGCAGCTATTGTTTTGTGTGTGTGTGTTTAGTCGCTAAGTTGTGTCCAGCTCTTTGTGACCTCATGGACTGTAGCTTGTATATGTGTGTGTGTGTGTAGTTGCTAAGTTGTGTCCAGCTCTTTATGACCTCATGGACTGTAGCTTGCTTCTGTCCTCCTGTCCATGGGATTTCTCAGGCAAGAATACTGGAGTGGGTTGCTATTTCCTTCTCCAGGGGATCTTCCCAACTCAGGGACAGAACCTGTGTCTCTGAGTCTCCTACATTGGCAGGCAGATTCTTTACCACTGAGCCACCTGGGAAGCAGCTATTTTTAGCAAAGAGTAATAGAAGCTACAGAATCTGATAAGGGATGAAAAATGGAAGGAGAGGAAGAGTTGAGAAAGCACATGAAATACAACTTCAATTGAAGTTAAGTAATCTTATGACAATGAGAGTCGAGAGGCAGCAGTAAATTGGGGAGAGTGTAGCAGTAATATTTCTGTTTTGAATAGAGTGACAAGATGCAAAGTAGAAATACCTAATATACAGTTGAATATCTAAGTATTACAAACAACACAGAATGGAAATGGATGTCAATTTGAAACCACAGGAACCAAAAGGATTGTAAAATACCAGAATCAGAAGAGTACAGTGTCACAAAGACCAGGGGAGAGGGTTTCAAGGAGTCAGCCATCAAATGACCAAAAACTTGAAGAGCTGACTTCCTGTCCTCAACTTGCACAAAATTCCCACCCTCTGACCTTGATTCTCCCTCTTGCTAGGAAACCATTGTGGACTTTCTCATGCTAAGCCTGTCCTGACTCCTAGGATCATCTACTGATGATGGCAGTCAGAACCTTCTATCCCATATCCACTCTCAACATAAAACTGACACATTATGCCCACTTGTTTTTCAGATCTGAACAAATGAACACCAATATATGTTGGAATTTTAAAGTAGTAAGATATGTTTTTATAAGCCCTATGTGAAAAGTGCTTTCATCAGTCAATGCTCACAACATATTCAAACTTATTTTCTTTTTTTTATGCAAAGTATATTCAAAAGGGATCTGCATTTACTGTATCTGGATCAGATTCCAAAAGCACATTTTCCTTTCCCTTAATAGAGTTTATTATTAAATAAAGAAACCCTTTATGTTTCTATTTTTATCAAAAGGAGTTAAGTAAATTTAATAATTATTATTTGTAATGTTGAGATCCCTTTGTTGATATTACACCTATTAATTTAACATATTTGTAGTTTCTGACTTATTAAATGGTTCTTTAGGGAGTGTATGATTTCGTGATAAAAATTAAACTTTCACTTTTTAAGCTACTTGAAATGTCAACAATAAATACTGTTTATCTTAATACTCCTTAAAGGTTCATTGTGTATCTCATGGAAAGAACTTTAAACAAAAGCCTGATTTCAGCAATCCACAGAGAGATCAAGAATTGCCTGATTTTGGTTAAAGCTAGAATAACAGTTGGTAGGTTCTTTGTTACATCTTGCAAGTACTTCACCCTAGCATAGATGAAGCGATTTAGACTAGGAATCCCTCCAGCATGGACCTACCATGAAAGATCCACTATGTGGGTCCTTACAGGGGTTCTGGATCAACAGAAATATCCAAAGGTCCACTCTTTATAAGACTACAGAACATATAATCACTTGATGTACTAATAGCCTGTCTTCAATGGGGTATCCAGGGATTCTCAGATTAGAATTTTATGAAACTGGAATATTCCATGGGAGTCTTGGGATGTCCATCTGTCAATACCTTATCAACAAAAATCTCTTTACTATGTATCCCACACCAAAAGGGGATCATGGAGGATCCAAGAGATCCATGGGGTGTGGCACCTAATTTTGCTGTCATTTTTCTAAATTTCCAGAGACTTAAAAATCTTCATATAACCAATGAGGAAACAAAATATATTTTTGTATCTTGTATGAGAGATTGATCTTGAGTTTCCTTTTAATTCCTCAAATCACTGCAGATGGTGATTGCAGCCATGAAAATAAAAGATGCTTACTCCTTGGAAGGAAAGTTATGATCAACCTAGACAGCATATTAAAAAGCAGAGACATTACTTTGTCAACAAAGGCCCATTTAGTCAAGGCTATGGTTTTTCCAGTGGTCATGTATGGATGTGAGAGTTGGACTATGAAGAAAGCTGAGTGCCGAAGAATTGATGCTTTTGAACTGTGGTGTTGGAGAAGACTCTTGAGAGTCCCTTGGACTGCAAGGAGATCCAACCAGTCCATCCTAAAGGAGATCAGTCCTGGGTGTTCATTGGAAGGACTGATGCTAAGGCTGAAACTCCAATACTTTGGCCACCTGATGTGAAGAGCTGACTCATTTGAAAAGACCCTGATGCTGGGAAAGATTGAGGGCAGGAGGAGAAGGGGACAACAGAGGATGAGATGGCTGGATGGCATCACCGACTTGATGGACATGAATTTGGGTGGACTCCGGGAGTTGGTGATGAACAGGGAGGCCTGGCAATCTGAGGTTCATGGGGTCACAAAGTGTCGGACACGACTGAGTGACTGAACTGAACTGAACTGAAGAAAGAAATCATAAAAAAAATGAAATTGTGTTTTTTTGTGTGTCTTCCCATTGTTTCTCATGATTTATGATAGTTATATTTTCTAAAGTCACCACAAACACTGAATTAGCAAATACCAAACCATTGCTCCTAGGGGAAATATAGGGTTAGGTCTCTGTGAGCCTCTTTGGTCATAATATTTTTGTCAACTGATCAATATATAACCTTATTTTAAATGTTTCTGTTTAAAGACATCTTATTTAACATATACTATTAATTCATTAACACAGAATTCATGACCAAGAGAACAATAATTCATGACTGAAGGAAGCTTTTCTAACCCATGTATTTTCTCCTTAAGGTATATCACAACTTTCTTGCACTGAGGAACACTTGATAGCACCTCAGAACTATGCTCAGGGGCCATTTTAAATGGTGATAACATCAATAAACACACACACACACACACACATGTTGAAAAACATGGCACTTAGACCACAAAAAGAACACTTGTTTACAGTATGAGAGCTGAAACAAGACAACAGTGTTGATCTCTGAGCTTAGCTGGGGATGTACATGCTGGGCAACTCAAACTTTTCACGGCCCTGCACGTGTCTGCAAATGGTCCCCAAGGCCCACAGGTATTATCTTGGGGTTGCAAATAAATTCTAATAAGTAAGCAAATTTGCAAACACACAGTACATGAATAATTAAGATTCACTGTATATTGTTACAAAATCCAAGGCTTTAAATTCTTGAAATGTCTATATAGCCATTTCAACTTAAGGGTTAATTTGGTTTTATCTGTTTTATCACTTGTGTTCCTTAGGGTATTATTTGTTTTGTCTTCACTAGGTATTTAAAAATAATATATAAATATGAATTTATATAATATATAACATATTCAGTTCAGTTCAGTCGCTCAGTCATGTCCAACTCTTTGCAACCCCATGAATCGCAGCACGCCAGGCCTCCCTGTCCATCACCAACTCCGGAGTTTACTCAAACTCATGTCCATCGAGTCAGTGATGCCATCCAGCCATCTCATCCTCTGTCATCCCCTTCTTCTCCTGCCCCCAATCCCTCCCAGCATCAGGGTCTTTTCCAATAAGTCAACTCTTTGCATGAGGTGGCCAAAGTATTGGAGTTTCAGCTTCAGCATCAATCCTTATATATGTCTCATTATATTTTACATAATTGTATATAATATCATGCAATATCATTTATATTATATAGTTATATAAATTTAAACTGAATAATAAAATTTAGCTTAGGAATTTGTTTCAGTTCATTCATAAATATAGTGTACATCTTAAACAATTAAATTATTATGGAAAAGCAAAACTATTAAACTAATTCCATGCCACTTGAATAATTTCATGTTGAATGTATCTTTTGAATGCTTGTTCATTTTCTTCAAAACTTGTTTTTAAAAGACTCAAGTTTATCTTATGAAATACATCTCAGTATATGAATTCTCAATAAATGTTCATTTTAAGCTGATTTCCACTGTGCTAGTAGCTAAAGAAAATTTATAAAATAGAGTAAATGTAGTAATTTAATAGTAAACATTTGAACACACTGATAACTTATCACCCAAGTTCTTCTAAGTAAATCTTTTTAAACATGATTCAAACTATAGCATTCTGAGATATAGTCTATCTTACTGAGTTTCTTTCTCTGCTGCTGGCTTGATGTTATCTATGATTTCAGTCATATCCTGTTGTTTGAAGTGAAAAATTTCAGAGTATAAGAAACCATTTGTTGATCATCATCAACAAATGTAAAATTGCTTGGCCCTTATTTTGCTTATTTGAAAGTGTCCACCATTATTTACCACAGCTTCCTCTGCTTGTGTATTTATTTCAATCATGTACAAATGATATGGCATGTGTTTTGATACTTTATATATATTAAAGTTCAGCTTTAACAATTGTTGCACAAGAAGATGACAAAATAGATGCATAAGTTGTGGTCAGTTATGGTAATAAACATAGGCTTAAAGTAAGTTCCCATTTTTACTACCATTATCATCTTAAAAACATCATGACATGACACAGTGTAAAGAGCCTTAGGGTGGTGGTCCAGAAACCCATGATCTTAGTGAGCAAACTCCCACTTTCTTGTCGCTTGTCCTCATCTGTAATATGAGGTCAGATTAGAGAGCTCAAGGTCCTTTTCAGGTGTAATAGTTTATGACTAAATGTTATTAATTAGAAGCCATGTAATAGCAAAGAAAGTTATAAGTGCAGATGGTCCTTTGATTAAATCATTAATTCCAATGGAAAATTATAAAGATCTACTTCATTTTAGTTATTCCTCCATTCAATGAGTCCTTATTTTCCATTTATTGAGTCGTGCTCTGTACTAACCCTGGGGATGACAAAAGTGAAAAAACAGGCCCATTTCTCACTTCGTGGAGCTTCAAGCTGCAAAGTAGTTCAAACCAGAGCCAGCCTTGGGCCAAGACAGTATGTTTGGCCTTGGAGAGGGGGTCAGTAAGCACACTAAGGTCTTTTGCACCCCTCAACTCCCTCCCTTAATGCCATGGCATTGGCCTCTCCCTTCGCTAACTCTGAAAATAGCCACTTTTAGAGTCATTCTTTTCAAATTTGACCACAAAGATTGCACAGTGTCTGTATATAATGATGGTTATGTTGGATATACACTGCTTGGCAGAGAAGAGAACTTTCTCTTTTCTTTATTAGGGTTATTTCTCTATGTCTTAACCCATTTCCATAACTGCTACCACTCCAAAATGATCCATTTACAAAGCAGAGAAAAACAAGTGTTTGGAATGAAAGGGATTTTAAAAAGAAAACCATATTTTATACAAATGGCATGCATAGCTTCCCTAGGTCTAAATTTTACTTTAATAAGCATGTGCATGCTAAGTTGCTTCAGTAACGTCCAACCCTTTGGGACCCTATGGGCTGTAGCCCTCCAGGCTCCTCTGTCTATGGGGTTCTCCAGGCACAAATACTGGAGTGGGTTGTGTTTCATGCCCTCCTCCAGGGGATCTTCCCAACCTAGGGACTGAACCTGCGTCTCTTAGGTATCCAGCATCGGCAGGTGGTTCTTTACCACTACGGCCACCTCAGAAGCCCTAATAAGCATAGGGTTTATTAATTCAATAAAGTATGGATTCTGCAGAATGCACAGAATAAAGATACAGTTGTAGCACTGAAAATATAAGCACATAGAAGGTAAACATATTAAAACTTTTTGCTTTTATATATGCTGTTTTCCCTATTTTTTCCCTCATGTTTTATCTTTGATTCTGCATTATGAAACAGTAGGGGCATGGAGGAGGAAGAAGTTGTTCTTTAGCAGCTATAAGCATGTGGACTGGGGGGTTTTATTTTTCTCTTTTCTAAGGCAAGACCCAGAAGAGGGGTTTAGCCTGACTTGGAGAATCTAGGCTGAGTTTAAGTTGCTCTTCCTCCCTGCTCCACATCTAGCTAACATCTGCTGCTTAATATGTGGCCCATATTCTCTAATTTTCCTGCTAATTCCCATCCAAACACAGAAAACAGAAATACAGTGCAGAGGAATGTAGCGGAGCCCAGAGAGATGAAGGTGGTAGGATAAAGATGACAAAGAAACAAAGAAAAGAGACTCAAGGGGGAAAGAGGGAGAGAAATTGAATTATGGTGGGGTCTGTACCAGAGTATTTTGTTTAAAGAAGATATTAAGTCCATATGTAAAGCTAATTTTATAGGATTTCTTTTCTGGAATGGGTATTGAGAGAACAAAGTTAGAGGACATGACTGCATCCAAGCAGTAGGGCATCAAAGATAAATGCTTTATCCATCATTTTGCCAGTGGTCAGTTGTGTTAATATTTGCTTCAGATTGTATTACTACATTGATATAAATGAAGTTAAATAAACTTTTAGGACACAGAAGTTCTAAACAGCTTTACTTTACAAACAATGTAAATTTTTAGCCAACATACCCAATTTCCAATGTTTAAAGGAGTTTTACTGTGGAGCTATTTGCTTTCATAACAATTTAATTCACTGTGATTTCTTGAATTTTTCATATTTTAAAATACCAGTACTATAGCAAACAGAATAATAACATTATCAGGTGGAAGTTGAATATACTATTCCAGTAATTAATATAAAATATCTATAACAAACTGCATTTAGTTTATTAAATGAACTTTAATGTTAAACAACTATTTCACACTTTTCTAGTGCTGTAAAACTTCAGGAAATGACATTGCATGTTATCAAGACCAGCCACTTCATTTTACAGATGAGCAAGGAGGTCTCAAAACAACTAAATGAAAAAAAAAAAAAAACAACTAAATGTCCTGCCCACACCTCACCAAGGCTGCTGAAGTCTCCCAATTCCACACCATCTACTCTAAACTGATCTCTACAGTACCCTTAATTTGTAGCTAGACTATAGAAACATGCTATAAAAATAAAGTCCACCCATATTAAAATTTTCCTAGTTAAATGCTTCTGGGGTTTTAGAAAGCAATAACTTCCTTATATTTCAAAATAACTGGGAGTTACCAAATGAGCTATTCACATGTCTTGCTATATGATTCAATTTCTCTTATACTTTCATGTATATATTACATATACATATGTATATAATCCATAATCCATCACTACAATTTTCAATTATATAAAACATAATCCATTGCTACAATTTTCCACCTGTTTTTTATGCTTGTTTGTGTTGTTTGGGTTAGAATATAAGTTCTTAGAATAATAATTTTTTTAAAACATCTTATGCCTCACCCTGCCCAGAGCTACATTCTAGAAGACATGTGAAAAAAATTTTTTTTCTCTTTTCATAGAAAAAATTTCTGATTATAAATGTAATGCTTGTTCATTATTTAAAAAAATTAGAAAATACAGAAATTCTCAGGAAGCAATAAAAATCTCAAACAACCTAACCTTATACATAAAAGAACTAGAACCTTACACCTAAAGGAACAAAACCCAAAGTTAGTAAGAGAAAAGAACTCATAAAGATGAGCATAAATAAGTTAAATAGAGACTTTAAAAATAGAAAAGGTCAAGGAAACTAATAGTTCTTTGAAAAGATAAACAAAATTGATAAACCTTTAGCCAGACTCATCAAGAAAAAAGGGGGCCCAAAACAATAAAATCAATAATGAAAAAGAAGTTACAACCAACACCATGGACATACAGAGAAGCATCAGCGATTACTAAGAACAATTATATACCAATAAAGTGGACAGCCGAGAAGAAATAGATGAATTCCTATAAATGTACAATCTACCAAGACTGAAATAGGAAGAAATAGAAAATATGACCAGACCAGTTAGAAGTAATGCGATTGAATTAATAATTTAAAAACTCCCAACAGGACTTCCCTGGTGGTAGAGTGGATAAGTCTGCCTGGCAATTCAGGGAACGTGGGTTTGATCCCTGGTCCAGGAAGATTCCACGTGCCCCAGAGCAACTAAGCCAGTGCACCACAAGTACTGAGCCTGCACTCTAAGACCCACAAGCCACGACTACTGAGCCCATGTGCCGCAACTACAAAAGCCCACGCCCTGGAGCCTGTGCTCTGCAGCAAGAGAAGCCACCACAATGAGAAGCTCACCCGCTGCAACAGAGTAGCCCCCCGCTTGCTGCAACTAGAGAAAGCCTGAGGACAGCAACAAAGACTCAGTGCAACCATAAATAAATAAATAAGTTTTTTAAAAAACCTCCCGAGAAACAAAAGTCCAGGACCACTTGGCTTCACAGGTGAATTATACCAAATATTTAGAGATGATGAACACCTATCCTTCTCAAACTGTCCCTAATTATTACAGAGGAAGGAACACTTCCAACTCATTCTACAATGCCAGCATCATCCTGAAGCAAAATTCCCACAAAGATAAGAAAATTACACAAAAATCACGCAAAAAGAATTTTAGAGGCCAGTATCGATAACAACACATACACACATCAATAGCAAATATAGATGCAAAAGTTCTCAACAAAATATTAGCAAACCAACTTCAACAATGTATTAAAAAGATCATATACCATGATCAAGAGAGATTTAGCTCAGGGATACAAGAATGATTCAACATCTACAAATCAATGTGCTATGCCATATTAACAAATAGAAGAATAAAAATCATATGACCATCTCAATAGATGTAGAAAAAGTATATGACAAAATTCAACATCCATTTATGATAAAACTCTCCAGAAAATGAATATAGATAAAACATACCTTAACATAATAAGGGTCACATATGATAATCCCACAGCTAACATCATATTCATGGGTGAAGAGCTGAAAGTATTTCCTCCACATGGAATCTAACAAAAAGAATGAAATGAACAAATATAACAAAACAGAAACAAACTCACAAACAGAAAACAAAGTACTGGTTATCAGTGGGGAGAAGGAAATGGGGAGGGGCAAGGTAGGGGTAGGGGTCTAAGAGGGGCCAACTGCTATGTATAAAATAAATAAGCTACAAGGATATATCATAAAGCACAGGGAACATAGCCAATATCCTATCATCTTAAATGGAGCATAATCTATAAAAATTTGAATCATTATGTCGAACACTTGAAACTAACATGATACTGTAAATCAACTGTTACTATACCTCAATAAAAGAAAATATAGAAATGTATATAACATCGACATTCCCACCATTTTTTTTCTTTTTTTAAACCTTTTTTTTCTATCACTTTTTATTGTGGTAAAATATTCATAACATGGAATTCACTATTTTAATCATTTTTAAGTGTACAGTTCAGTGGCATTAAACACAGTCACATTACTATTCAACCATTACCACCATCTATATCCAGACCTTTTCATCATCTCACACTGAAACTCAGTACTCATCAAAAAATAAACCCCCCTTCTCTGCTGCCCTATTACTGGTAACCACTGTTCTACTTTCTGTTTCTATGGATATGAATATTCTAGGTGCCTCATATGAGGGGAGTCATACAATATTTGTCCATTTACATATGGCTTATCTCAGTATAATGTCTCTAAGGTCTGTTCATGGTATAGCATGTATCATAATATAGTTCCTTTTTGGCTGGATGGCATCACTGACTCGATGGACGTGAGTCTGAGTGAACTCCAGGAGTTGGTGATGGACAGGGAGGCCTGGAGTGCTGCGATTCATGGGGATACAAAGAGTTGGATACGACTGAGCGACAGATCTGATCTGATCTGATAAATTGAAGAAAGTGGGGAACACCACTAGACCATTCAGGTATGATCTAAATCAAATCCCTTATGATTATACAGTGGAAGTGAGAAATAGATTCAAGGGATTAGATCTGATAGACAAGAGTGCCTGATGAACTATGGACAGAGGTTTGTGACATTGTACAGGAGACAGGAATCAAGACCATCCCCATGGAAAAGAAATGCAAAACAACAAAATGGCTGTCTGGGGAGGCCTTACAAATAGCTGTGAAAGAAGACAGGTGAATGTGAAGTCACTCAGTCGTGTCTGGACTCTTTGCGACCCCGTGGACTGTAGCCTACCAGGCTCTTCCATCCATGGCATTTTCCAGGCAAGAATACTGAAGTGGGTTGCCATTTCCTTCTCCAGGAGATCTTCCCAACCCAGGGATTAAACCCAAGTTTCCCACATTGTAGGCAGATGCTTTACCATCTGAGCTACCAGGGAAGTCCCTAATGAAAAGAAGATAAGTGAAAAGCAAAGGAGAAAAGGAAAGATAATCCCATTTGAATGCAGAGTTCCAAAGAATAGCAAGGAGAGAAGAAAGCCTTCCTCAGTGATCAATGCAAAGAAATAGAGGAAAACAACAGAATGGGAAAGACTAGAGATCTCTTCAAGAAAATTAGAGATACCAAGGGAACATTTCATGCAAAGATGGGTTCAATAAACACACACACACATATATATGTATATTTGGAAAGATTATTTTAAATACCTGAAAATGTTCATAAAAGTAGCATTACACTGTACTCAACAACAAAACCCAAGAATTCTAATAAAGGACAGAAATGGTATGGACCTAACAGAAGCAGAAGATATTAAGAAGAGGTGGCAAGAATACACAAAAGAACTATACAAAAAAGATCTTCATGACCCAGATAATCACAATGGTGTGATCACTCACACTCACCTAGAGCCAGACATCCTGGAATGTGAAGTCAAGTGGGCCTTAGAAAGCATCACTACGAACAAAGCTAGTGGAGGTGATGGAATTCCAGTTTAGCTATTCCAAATCCTAAAAGATGATGCTGTGAAAGTGCTGCACTCAATATATCAGCAAATTTGGAAAACTCAGCAGTGGCCACAGGACTGGAAAAGGTCAGTGTTCATTCCAATCCCAAAGAAAGGCAATGCCAAAGAATGCTCAAACTACCACACAATTGCACTCATCTCACACGCTAGTAAAGTAATGCTCAAAATTCTCCAAGCCAGGCTTCAGCAATACGTGAACAGTGAACTTCCAGATGTTCAAGATGGATTTAGAAAAGGCAGAGGAACCAGAGATCAAATTGCCAACGTCCACTGGACAATCATTTAAGTTCCAAAAATTCTAGTGACTAATTTGGGGATAACTGGCTGATAAAAAAGATATCAGCCTGGGACATTTGTTCAAATCTTCTTTTACATTTCCCTATACACTTTTGTATAGTTTTCTGTATAGCGCTTTCACATTTCTTGTTAAATGTATTTCCATATTTTTATCTTTCCCATTGTTGTTATGAATTAGATCTCTTCTTCAATATGTTTTAAAACTTCCTAGTCTGATTAATTTGGAAACCTATATTTTTATAAATTTATTTTATAAATGGTTTCTTTACTGCATTATAAAATTATTTTTCATGTAGGCATTTATATCAGCTGCAAGTAATGACTATTTCTCTGTCTTTGCACATCATTTTCTGTCTAAATGCATCGGTATATATTTTCTAATTTATATTTTAGATTCATACATATCACTCTTCCCCACCTTATTTCTGATTTTAACGGGAATTCTTCTAGAGTTCTATAATTAAAATATGGTGCCAGCTATTTGTTTGAAATTAGTGCTTAAGGGATAATAAATTCTCAGTAGTTGGTACCAAGTCTGTAACTGTTGTCTGATTCTAGCCAACATGGCAGGAGACAGAGTAGAATAGTGAAAAGAGGATGAACCCTGAAGTCACCGTGAATTGGAACCCTTGCTTCTCTCCTTAGAACACAGACTCTCTGACGCATACCTATTTCATGGGATTATCAGAAGATTAATTGAGATAACATATTCCAGGCTCCTAGTGTACTGTTCTGGCATATATTGTTATTATGCACAACCTAAACACTGTCGTTTAGATTTTCCCACAGATTTCTTTGCAATTATAACTAATATTTTATTCATCTATATATTAATTACATTCATCTATTGTTCTCAAAATACACAGCACTTCTCAAAATGCTCAAAATAAGGGTATTCTCTATAAAAAATAACTACTTTGATGAAATACCAATCAATGTTGTATCTCTTTTCCTCTGTAGAATAGAATGTAGTCTCTAAGTTTGATAAGAATATCAGAACATATTCAAAGTATCTTTGTAATATGTTCTAGGAAATTTTGTTCCTTTATGCTTTCTTTTTAAACTAGTCAATATAGTATATTCTAATTCTGTGGTATAGGTCTCCAGCACCGCAGGCAGATTATTTAAACATCTGAGCCACCAGGGAAGCCCAATGTTGACTATAAGGATGATTAAATATATATTATAATTTTGATTATTATAAGATATAATTATATAGGATATCAGGGAAGCACATAATATATAATTATTCTATATATATATAGAAACTATAATATTACTGAAATAAATTAATGGCCTTTAAAGTATTTTAGGTCAACACTCTTCGATATCTAAATTCTGATACTTCTGATTATCAAGAAATATATATAACCCTTTAAAGAAAATTTCCAAAACTACATTAAAGTAAAGAAAATAATATAGGAGCCCCCAAGAACCCAAAACGTAGCTTCAGCAATCATCAATTCATCCCTCACTTATTTCCCGTATCACTGAACTGCTAATTACTGTAAGGCAAATTCCTAATATCAAAGCAATTTTGTTCATAAATATTTCATTATGTATCTCTAAAAGATAAAAATTCCCTTAAAATGTAACCATGATGCCATAATCATATTTCCTCAACTAAGAAAAATTACTTGATATATTAGCTATCCAGTCAGTTCATACTTCCCTGTTTTACATAATTTTTAAAGTTATCATGCAGTTATGAAACAACTGGATACATAGTTATGTTTGATTGATTTATTCTGTTTTCAGCTTTTAGGAAATGATTTTAATTTTATAATTAAGGTACTATACTGCTCTAAATCATGTCTATAAAACAAAGTATTCAAACAAGTATTGCTTCTATCACTAGCTCCTTGCCTGTTTTCTCTTCTTACAGTATAATTCTATTTTAAAGTTTATTTGTCCTTTATATTTATTAACGTGTCTCTTTATACATAGTAGAGTATCTGGATTTTAGGAAGACTTGTGCTTTTGTTATAATAGTTACTTTTATATTCATACCATTATGTAATAGCATTTCTCCCTTTTTATAATTATTTTTGACTACTGTTGTTTGGTTTCACACTATAAGTGATTTCAAATTAGCCAATATCCTCTTCTTCCTCTTACCGGCCTCACAGCATCAACTTGGCACAGTGTCCTTCTATAAGTATCGCCCACCCCTACATGGTCTTTTATACCTGCCAACCTGTACTACCTTTAGTTCTCTAGATGTGTTGCACACTATCTCCAAGCTATCAGCAAGATTATGCTGCTTATTCCTGAGCTTCCCTAACTCATTTAAAAATGAGTAACAGAATAGGATTGTGATCAAATTCCTACAAAGCCTCCTAAGAGCTTTGTGACCTTGTTCAAGTTTCTCAAGCATCTTCAGTTTTATTTTTAAATTTTAGATAGGAATATTTATTTCATAGGATTATTGTGATGACGAAATAACATACATAAAGCACCTAACATAACAATCTCTCAATAAAAAATGTCAAAAAGAAGAATTATTAATTTGTACTTTTTGTATATTTTCATCAGTATTCTTGGGCTTCCCTTGTGGCTCAGCTGGTAAAGAATCTGCCTGCAATGCAGGAGACCTGGCTTCTATCCCTGGGTTGGGAAGATCCCCTGGAGAAGGGAAAGGCTATCCAGTCCAGTATTCTGGCCTGGAGAATTCCATGAACTGTATAGTCCATGGGTCACAGAGAGTCGGACACAACTGAGCGACTGTCACTATGGTAGGGTTCCATTTCATAAATATTGATATTTATTTAATAAACTCATTTGATGATTTACCCATTTAATAAATACTTATTGAATGACTGCTATTTGCTAAGCACTCGCATGTATGTTTCCTTTCACTTACTCAGCATGTATTTGTGAGCTCCATATGAACTAGACCTTGAAATCATAGTGATGGGAAAGATGAGCATGGTCCCTAGCTTAATGGAATTTTCAGTCTTTTGTAAGTCATAAATTATGCTCTTTCAAATCCCAGGGACGGGAGCCTGGTGGGCTGCCGTCTATGGGATCGCACAGAGTCGGACACAACTGAAGCGACTTAGCAGCAGCAGCAGCAGCATGCTTTTTCTGAATCTATATTTTTGTCCCAAAGACCCCCCTCTTAGAATCCCTAGGGTTCCACTGCTTGACTTGCCTGGATATTATTTTCTCATTTGACTACATTACTCAGTGTTTACTTATTTGGCTCAAACCTCAACTAAAATGATAACTGCTAGGGTAAGTTGTTCAGAATTTATGTGCAACTTTCTTACAAATTATAATTTGCTATTTTGTCAAAGCTTATAATGTACAAAGCCAAAAAATAGCTGCTAGGATAATGTTTGTAGATAAGGAAAAGCTCTTTATTTTAACTGAACGTTTCCTGTTTTTCAGCCCCCTCCTCCAAAATTGAGCCAATTGACACATTTTTTTCACATTCTTCTCAGAACCTTTTTAGCTTAATTTTTTTCCATGGTGTATAAAGTTTTAATAAACTGAATAAAATATATTTCAATATCCAAATAATAAAATATCTCAATTTGAATATTTTTAAAATGTTAGTCAAAAATATCAGAATCATATTTATTTATTTTTCTATGGCAATATTTAGCATGTCTTTGTACATTCTGAGTTTACAATTAAGAGAAAAACAGATATGCTATCACTCCATAGGTTTATCATAAGCTCCTTGAGAACAAATAATACATGTGTGTGTGTGTGTGTGTGTGTGTGTGCACATGTGTGTGTATTCTGCACTCACTCAAAGAGGGAGTGTTCAAGGAATTTCTTTTGATTGTTTCATTTCTAATAATAATAGTTTATACTTGTTTCATATCTACCAAAAGCTTAATACATGCAAAGTAATATTCTAAGTACTTACATGTTTCATTAATACATTAATGACCCCATGAAGTAGGTGGCTTCAAAACTGTCATTTTCATTTGGCTTAAAGAAACCAAAAAAATATTGAATTTACAGAGAAGATTTAAATCTCTCTGTTTACTATGAAGCCTCAACTCTTAACCACTAAAGTCTACTTCCAATACACATTTTTAACACTGTGTTATTAATGACATCATGTTGTGATATAGTTTAGCACATTGCAATTCCCCAAAGTATCTACATTTTATAAAACAGAGTTCAGAAGTATATAAGATGAAGAGATCAATTACTAATAATGGACTTCCATGAAGAAACTATAGAAAGAATTGGAGTAAGTTTTTTGCAGTAGCTTTGCATCTGTTTTTTTTTTTTTTTCTTCTTTTCCAATTTGGATTCCTTTTATTTCTTTTTCTGCTCTGATTGCTGTGGCCAAAACTTCCAAAACTATGTTGAATAGTAATGGTGAAAGTCGGCACCCTTGTCTTGTTCCTGACTTTAGAGGAAATGCTTTCAATTTTTCACCATTGAGGATAATGTTTGCTGTGGGTTTGTCATATATAGCTTTTATTATGTTGAGGTATGTTCCTTCTATTCCTGCTTTCTGGAGAGTTTTTATCATAAATGGATGTTGAATTTTGTCAAAGGCTTTCTCTGCATCTATTGAGATAATCATATGGTTTTTATTTTTCATTTTGTTAATGTGGTGTATTACATTGATTGATTTGCGGATATTGAAGAATCCTTGCATCCTTGGGATAAAGCCCACTTGGTCATGGTGTATGATCTTTTTAATGTGTTGTTGGATTCTGATTGCTAGAATTTTGTTAAGGATTTTTGCATCTATGTTCATCAGTGATATTGGCCTGTAGTTTTCTTTTTTTGTGGGATCTTTGTCAGGTTTTGGTATTAGGGTGATGGTGGCCTCATAGAATGAGTTTGGAAGTTTACCTTCCTCTGCAATTTTTTGGAAGAGTTTGAGCAGGATAGGTGTTAGCTGTTCTCTAAATTTTTGGTAGAATTCAGCTGTGAAGCCATCTGGACCTGGGCTTTTTTTAATTTATTTAATCTTTTCATAAAATTATCAGAAACTAAAATGGAAAAATAGTAAGAAAATCTCAGAAATTTTAAAGCATTAAGTTTTAAACTTCCGATATAGTTATGTGTGTTTGTGTATGTGTATTAATAAAGCATGAAACAAAGCAGCATTCCAATGTTAAATGCCTACTACTACAGGTCTGTAAAGGTAACAAGTGAAACAGCCTAGGTGTTAGTACATTGTACATACATTGAAAGGGTAGGGTAGACTGGGCTCCTTTTAAAAGGGGGGAAACCTCTTTTATTACTTCTGAAAGTCAGTCTCTGCTAAATGCCAATTGATTATTATAATGTTAGAATATGAATCCAGTGTCATCAAATCTAAAGTTTTTTCAAGAGAAGCTGGAAATTCAGTCTTTATGGAAAAATCTACAAGTTTTTAGATGGTACCAGCTAATTTTCTAATTTTAAAAACTGTACTTACTAAAAATATCTGCAGATTTGTACTTTTGACTGCTGTGTGCTAAGTTGCTTCAGGCATGTCTGACTCTATGCAACCCTATGAACTGTAGCCCACCTGGCTCCTCTGTCCATGGGATTCTCCGACAAGAATACTGGAGTGGATTGCCATTTCCTTCTCCAGGGGATCTTCCCAACCCAGGGACGGAACCTGAGTCTCTTAGGTTTCCTGAATTAGCAGGTGGAATTTTTACCCCTAGCACCATCTGGGACTGCTAGTTTGCAATATTTGGAGTAAAATACACTGCTGTGACATGGATTCAGGTGCATCTCACATATTTTAAGAGATATGGGCAGTATCTTACCTACTTTTCCTGATTAAGAAATATGTAGAAATAGTTACCAGTCCCTAAATTTTACAACCTATCAAGGATAACTGGAAATGTGGCATTTCCATGAAATGAGGCTCTTCATGTTTGCCAGCAAGCACATTAAAATATTTTGTAATCACTGACTTAGTGAACTAGAAACAGCTGTGTTTGGTGAAGTGTTTGTTAAAATCTACTTTTTAAACTTTTTTTCATGTATTTTTATTTTACTTTGCTTGGGTATCAAAGTTGGTATCAAGTGAAAAAGTTTTAAAATTATACTTGGTGACATTATATGGTTTTCTCTTCTTTTTTCAAAACTAAAAACTATGTCTTCAAATATCATAAAAAAACAGACTTCTTGGCAAACTGTGTTAATTTCTGAATATTCCACCCTTTTCTGAGGAAATCCCAGAATAGGCTGTTTTATAATTACCATGAGCAATTGCTATCCATTGGTTACCATTGAAGTTATAGTATTTCAAGAAATCTATAAAGTGACTAATTGGTTCATATAAGTACATAACAAAAGATTCTGAGGATCTAACTTTCAGTTTAAGTATAACACATTATAATACCCATTTAATTATAAAAATTCTCTTATCTTTCCCTTTAAAGAGTTTTTGTTAGGATTCAAACATTCAGGTATTGGATTGTATGCTTTATTCATGGATTTTAATATTTCTGGTACTTAAATTTGACCTAACAGTCTACAGAAGTCTGAGTAATTATGGGCTGAGCTATGCATCCTTGGAAGTAGATCAGGTTGAGTTGAGGACTTTCCCCCAGTGACAAGCTGTCAGGAGAAAATGTTTGACAGTTTTTCTATTCAAAGGCTAATATTCCATTCCAACCTGTATGGGGAGTGTGCATTCCACATACAATCAACCAATCCATAAATCTTCTACACATAATACCAGCTTATATCCTCTTAACTTTTATACACACTTGCCCACATGCACATACACATACACACACCACACATGCACGCACACCCTTCAGGCTGTTGGTGTTCCTTCTAGATTGACTTTTTTATATTATTTCGGTGATGTCCTTTATCCTTTTGGCCCAATTCACATGTGTATATGGAGAGGACAGGTCATATATTGAGGTAAAACAGCAAGTTTTAATGACTGCCCTCTATTTTCATGGTTAATTATTTTACTGATATGTGCAGCCTCTCATGCCACACCCCTATCTGCCAGATGCTGATGGATTCTTGAGGCATGTGCTTAGCACCTGCTGTGTGCTAGGTTCTTGAGACATCAGAATGATTTCCACCTTCAGAGAGCTTCCCATCTGGTGGATAGACATCTGAGCATGATTTCAACGTTAAAGATAAGCACTCTAATTGAGGAATGCGTGAGCTATAGTAACATCACGATGAAATATTTCTACTGTTCAGCAGGTTCTAGATATCTGGGCTATATCAAATGAATAAAAGAGTGAGAGATATTCTGCTTAACAGAAACATCCGTAGAACTCATAGGAAAGCTTACAGCAGGTTTTAAGGATTGGCCTATATTTTCATGGTTAATAATTTTACTCATCAAAATCAAATGGCTTCTGCACACTAGAAATAAACAATCCAAAGATGAAATTGCAAAAACAACTCCACTTACAATAGAATCAAAAAGATTAAAAAACTTTGGGATAAAATAAACAAAATTTAAATGGCTTGCCCAAATATGTTGCCAAGATTTAAAGCTCCCCTACCAGGAGATTAGCAAGAATGCAACTCAAACATCCTCATATTCTGCTCCTGAGTTTCCATTTCATGGTATTAATGAGGAAGTTGCGAGCTGTCACTTCGGGTTTTTGTTCTTTTCCAAACAACACTTCTTCAGTTAGCAATGAAAAGCTTCACTGTCCATCCCAATCTGCCTGCTAGAAGGGGAAGTGGAGGACGCTGCCACAGAGACGCTCATCTGGCACCGGGGCTTCCCAGATGCCTCTCTGGTAAATGCACTGTTATTTATGAACACCGGGAAGAGCAGTGTGGGCAAATGCATCTTCAAAACAGGAAGGTGGGCACCAAAGGTCCCAAGTTTCTTTGTTGTGGGAAGTGGCTATATCCTTTATCTGTAACCTCATAGCCCAGAGCTGGAGGAATTGGCTGCCAGCCAGGTGAGGGGGAGGTATCCTTAGCACAAAGAGGACCCTGAAAGGTGGGAGCAGCAGCAGAGAGTAGCCAGGTCCGGGGACCCAGCCAACGTGCTCCAGGTTCCCCACTTTACAGTGATGGCTCCTTGGGCTGCACTCTGTGATCTGCATAGTGAGATGAATAAATTGACCATCTTTTATACATTTGTAACCCTTGTGTGAGAGATGGGTCCCAGCTCCACTTTCGATCTCTCCCTGCTTAAAGGCACTCCAGATCTGTAAAGGTGCCCTAGAGGTGGGACCCCTGCATGTAAATGAATGAAAACTGATTGGTCAGAGTCGGCAGGCAGCACAGCTCTTCCTGCCCCGCCCCCACACGGCCATTCCTGACCCCACCCCTACTCTTCTAGTTCCTGTTTTTGTGATTTTAGTCATTCGTGTTTTAACTCTGTTTCCTAACTCCATTATGTTCTGACTATCGTGTAAATACCCCTCAGGACTCTGGCCCAGTTAGCTTCTTTACTCTTAACCATTAGTTTGTCCTTTGAAGTTTGGAAAGAGGAATCTGGGTTTTAATCTGGTTCATTTCCTGCCTCCTGGGCTCACAGCCACTCCAACCTGCTATCCTCTTTTCCCACGATCTTTGGAAGTAGGGGTAAAATCATTTAAACAAAGGATAAATGATTGTTAAAATTCCAAGCAACTGCAGTTTCACTGGGACAAATGTATTTTAAAGGAATGTCACTCATTAGCATATATGTGCTTAGACATGCTTTTTATTTATTTGGCTGTGCATGTTATCTTAAAATTACTGTAACTTAACTTTAAAGTCTTACACAGAGCTAAGCCACCTGCATTACTCACCCACAATGTCCACTGCATTTGATACCTTAACTCTGGGAGGCCCTGTTTGCCACTTGTGGCCTCCCCCGCATTCCTGCGGTCGGCCACCAAAGGAGGAACAAGACAGCTGTGGGAGGCAGTACCAGAGCTCTCTGCTCATCCTGTGAGCCTTGCCAACCACACAGAAGGGAGCCGGGGAGCTGTGGGTGAGGCAGCCTGTGTTGTATGGCACTCTCTGCTCTTTGAAGTCTTGTGTTGAGGCCAAGTTACCTGCTCTTGTCCTCCTTTTACACCTGCCCTCTCTGATGGGAAAGTTGGAGTGGAAGTGAATGAATGAACAAGCGTTCTGACAGCCACATCATTGGTTTTAAGATAAGCTTAAGTCAAACAGTGTGAAGAATATTACCCAGTACTTATAAGATACCAAGCTATGTGCTGGGGCTTAGAGATGAACACCCTAGGATTTCTATCATCAGGGAGTACACAGCCTAACAGGGGTGACACATTTAAACACAGGCTGATAATAGTTTACCATGTGCACAACAAGATACGCATCTAGATTTAAAGAAGCAGTAGAGAGAAAGAAGTAATCTGCCTGGAAATGAAAGTCAGCCACAGAGGCTGACTGAGATGTTTCAAAAGAAGAATAAGAATTCTCAAAGTGGACAAGAGAGAGAAATTGAAGCTAGGGCAATACAATATACAAAGACATAGTATGAGACGGTATTCATTTTCTACTGCTTTCATAACCAATTACCATAAACTTGGTGGCTTAAACAACACAAATTTATTATATTCTGTAGGCGAGATGTCCAATACGGGTCTTGATGGGCTAAAATCAAGGTGTTGATAGGACTGCATTCTTTTCTGGAAGCTCTAGGGGAGTATCTGGTTCTCTTCCTGTTCCAGCTTCTAGAAGCAGCCCTTATTTCTTGTCTTGAGGACCACTTCCTCTGGCAGGTCAAATCCTTCTCACACTTTCAATCTTTCCTTCTTCTTCCATCTCATGTACCTAACTCAGCCAAGAAACATTCTCTGCTCTGAAGGACTCATGTGATTAGACCGGACTCAGTCAGATAATCCACAATAATGTCCTCATCTTAAAGTCTGTATCTGCCAAGTCCCGTTTACCATAAAAAGTAACATATGTACACATAATAGGGATTATGATGTGGACATCTTGGGATTGGGGTAGGGGCATCATTCTGCCAACCACAGGACATGTTCTAGAAATGAAATGGTCACAGTAGGTTTAGAAGGAGAAGAGCCAAGTTTGGAGAGGGTGGCAATCTCCAGATAACCAAGGCCCTTGTATAACAAGTAGAGTAATTTAGACTTCACCCTGAAAGCGATAGGATCCTCTGAAGGGTTTTAAGCAAGGTGAAAATTGTATTTTAAGGCACAGGCATTCTTCCCCAACTGGCTATGCCTCAATAGGATTGACCTCTCCCTGGGGAAAGGTACGAAAATTGTGTTTTAGATAGAGTACTCTGCTGGCAGCTAGAAGGAGATTCAAGGGGACATAACTTGAAGTCAGGAAAGTGCTTAGTTATCTACTGCCACATTCTCAAAAAGAAGTGATGAAGACTGGTGTATAGCACTAAATAGATTCTGTCTATTCTATGAAATTGTCTGACATATCTAGTTTAACAGAATCTATGGATGAAATGCCCCATAATATCAAATTTCTCTCTTAAAAAATGGTCACAGTATATGAATGTTGATATTATATCATTTAAGTAAGTCATGTATTCTAAATGTTAGAGGAAAATGTTTATTGCTCTCTAACTCTTAATTCCCATAGTCCTGAATGGCTCTTGCCCAAACAAAGTCCTAGTTTGTCCAATAACAGTAGCCTGCAGGCTCCTCTGTTTGAGAGTCATTGGCATACAGGCAGGTTCAGACTATACAGTTAGTTCAGACTAGGTACAGTGGATAACTTTTAAAAGAAAAAAGGTCATGTCAAAAGCACGGGCAACACCAACTTTCAAAAAGTTGGTGAGAAAAAAACAGAAGAATTAGGAAAGAACCATGAGACCATATGCCACAGGAACCAGAGGAGAGAGTTCAAGAACAATGAACTGTCAGAAGTCAATAGTAATAAATGTCATAAGATTATCATGTATAATAAGGACAGAGGGATGTTTGAACTTAATAATTAAGGTCACTAAGGCTCCACTTCTAACCAAGATGGACTAACAGAAACTAGATTTACCCTCTTTACCTTAAACAACTAAAAAATGGACCAAATCAGGTGAAACAATGGTTTCCAGACTTTGGACAATAGCATAGGGCAGTGATCCTTTGGAATAGGTAAATAAATGAGTTGAGAACTATCAGTTCAGTTCAGTTCAGTTGCTCAGTCGTGTCCGACTCTTCACGACCCCATGAATCGCAGCATGCCAGGCCTCCCTGTCCATCACCAACTCCCAGAGTTCACTCAGACTCACGTCCATCTACAAGTCTGTGATGACATCCAGCCATCTCATCCTCTGTCATCCCCTTCTCCTCCTGCCCCCAATCCCTCCCAGCATCAGAGTCTTTTCCAATGAGTCAACTCTTCTCATGAGGTGGCCAGAGTACTGGAGTTTCAGCTTCAACATCATTCCCTCCAAAGAAATCCCAGGGCTGATCTCCTTCAGAATGGACTGGTTGGATCTCCTTGTAGTCCAAGGGACTCTCAAGAGTCTTCTCCAACACCACAGTTCAAAAGCATCAATTCTTCGGTGCTCAGCCTTCTTCACAGTCCAACTCTCACATCCATACATGACCACAGGAAAAACCATAGCCTTGACTAGAAGAACCTTCGTTGGCAAAGTAATGTCTCTGCTTTTGAATATGCTATCTAGGTTGGTCATTACTTTCCTTCCAAGGAGTAAGCGTCTTTTAATTTCATGGCTGCAATCACCATCTGCGGTGATTTTGGAGCCCCAAAAAATAAAGTCTGACACTATTTCCACTGTTTCCCCATCTATTTCCCCTGAAGTGATGGGACCGGATGCCATGATCTTCGTTTTCTGAATGTTGAGCTTTAAGCCAACTTTTTCACTCTCCACTTTCACTTTCATCAAGAGGCTTTTGAGTTCCTCTTCACTTTCTGCCATAAGGGTGGTGTCATCTGCATATCTGAGGTTATTGATATTTCTCTCGGCAATCTTGATTCCAGCTTGTGCTTCTTCCAGTCCAGGGTTTCTCATGATGTACTCTGCATAGAAGTTAAATAAGCAGGGTGATAATATACAGCCTTGATGTACTCCTTTTCCTATTTGGAACCAGTCTGTTGTTCCATGTCCAGTTCTAACTGTTGCTTCCTGACCTGCATACAGATTTCTCAAAAGGCAGGTCAGGTGGTCTGGTATTCCCATCTCTTTCAGAATTTTCCACAGTTTATTGTGATCCACACAGTCAAAGGCTTTGGCATAGTCAATAAAGCAGAAATAGATGTTTTTCTGGAACTCTCTTGCTTTTTACATGATCCAGTGGATGTTGGCAATTTGATCTCTATAATTGCCCCCATTTTACTGCTTACGAGAGTGTTTCTCCAAGTGATAATAGAGGGAGGGGATTCCAAACAGAGCCAGCTGGCCTTGCTGATTTGACAGATAGAGTTTGGGGTTCAGGGAGGCCACGTTGGCTAAGTTAGACAGGTGAGGTGAAGGGAGAGTTGCACAGGGAGAGAGAGAGAGAGAGAAAGAGCACTCCAGAAATCTGCTGAGGAATGCTGATCAGTGCATGCATGTGAGGACTGTGCTGAGGCTGGGAAAGAACCCCCAGAGAGACTGGCATAGAACAATACCTGGAACTCACACAGAGCCAAGAATAGTTCATTAGATTAGAAGACCTCTTGACACAGGAGAAGTGTATTGATTCAGGAGTGGGGCCAAATTAGCCCAGAAAGAAAGATCATTCTAGACTTCCTCAACGAAGTTTCAAAGCAAGCCTTGAAAGGATCACACTATTTCCAAGTACCTTAACTGTGACTCATAAAGTCCCAAAATATTTAAGGAATCCATTTAAATATTGGATAAGTGTAAAAATCACAATGTCTGTTGTCCAATCAAACAAATTAGTCCAAATTAGTCCAAATGTCCAAATTAGTAGGCATGCAGAGAAGCAGGAAAATGTGACCTATAATGAGAAAAACCAATAATGGAGTAGACACAAAAACAGAATGAGTAGACAAGGACAATAAAACAGCTACTGCACATGCTTTGAATGTAGGGGGAAGGGAGAGGAGAGCATGAACATAATGAGAGAGCAGCAGTTATAAAAGACGCAAAGCAAACTTCTAAAGATGAAAACACAACATTTGAGGTGAAAAGTTCACTGGATGGGACTAATAGCAGATTAGATACTAAAGAAAAAGAGATGAGTAAGATTTTAGATATAACAATAGAAACTATCCAAAATGAAACATAAAAGACTAGAAGACAAAAATGAACAGAACATCAGTGATCTGTGGACATCAAGTGGCCCAACATGCTTAATTAGAATCCCAGAAGGAGATGAAAAGGGGACAGAAAAAAAATATCTGAAGAAATAACACTTGAATTTTTTTCCAAATTTGATGAAAACTGTAAACCCACAGATTGAAAACACTGAACAAATCTCAAGCCAAAGAAAACCACACCAAGACATATCCTAAACAAATTATTGAAAACCAGTGATAATGAGAAGAATATCAAAATCAGCCAGAGAAATAAGGAAATCATCAGTCAGTTTACCAATCTGGTGATACAGTGGCAGCCTGATCACTATGGATTGGTGAGTGACTGGAAGGTAAGAGAGTGGAGATAAAGGGCAGAGCCAACTCTTCTGAGAAAAAACTGAAATCAAAGAGAAGGAGAGAAAGAAAGGGGTAACTAAATGGGAGCATAGCATTCAAGGTATGTTTTGTTTTTATAAGATAGAGGAGAAAATTTATAGGTTGAGGATAATGTTAATGATAATAATAATAAAATAACTAACATTGATAAAGCCCTTCTAGATACTATGCTACTGCTGCTGTTAAGTCGCTTCAGTCGTGTCTGACTCTGTGCGACCTTATAGACGGCAGCCCACCAGGCTCCCTTGTCCCTGGGATTCTCCAGGCAAGAACACTGGAGTGGCTTGCCATTTCCTTCTCCAATGCGTGAAAGTGAAAAGTGAAAGTGAAGTCGCTCAGTCGTCTCCGACTCATCGCAACCCCATAGACTGCAGTCTACCAGGCTCCTCTGTCCATGGGATTTTCCAGGCAAGATACTATACTCAATACCTTATGTATATTGATTCCTTTGGTCTTCACTACAGCTTTATGAGGGCTTCCCTTGTGGCTCAGCTGGTAAAGAATCCACCTGCAATGCAGGAGACCTGGGTTTGATCCCTGGGTTGGGAAGATCCCCTGGAAAAGAGAAAGGCTACCCACTCCAGTATTCTGGCCTGGAGAATTCCATGGACTATATAGTCCATGGGGTCGCAAAGAATTGGACATGACTGAGCAACTTTCGGAGAAGGCAATGGCACCCCACTCCAGTACTCTTGCCTGGAAAATCCCATGGACGGAGGAGCCTGGTGGGCTGCAGTCCATGGGGTTGCTACAAGTCGGACACAACTGAGCGACTTCACTTTCACTTTTCACTTTCATGCATTGGAGGAGGAAATGGCAACCCACTCCAGAATTCTTGCCTGGAGAATCCCAGGGATGGAGGAGCCTGGTAGGCTGCCATCTATGGGGTCTCACAGAGTCGGACACGACTGAAGCGACTTAGCAGCAGCAGCAACAGCAGAGCAACTTTCACTTTCACAGCTTTATGAAATGGGGCTATTTTTGTTTCTCTTTCATAAATGAGGTACAGATGGATTAAATATTACTCCAAATTACAGGGTTAAAAAGTAGCAGAGCTGGAATTCAAACCAAAGTGCACTTGTAATGTACTTGACTCGTATGTGTTGACCCAGCAAAGAGGGGAAGCAGAGGTTATTATAAAGGCGAGAAAGTATAACTGATGCCTAGGAAGGTGTAGTAGATACATATTTGAGAGCACATGTGGATGGATGAGACATGACCAAGAGGAAAGGAAGACTTCATATTTGAGATCTGGGGAAAGAAATTAAGGCTGTGTGTAAGTGTAGGTAAATAGATTTGTTGATGACTTTAGGTGGCCAAAGTTTGCTTGGTGAATGTGTTAGGTTAGGTGTACAGAAAAGCTAAAACTTGATATGACAACCAAGGGGAGAAGTCAAACAAAATGAGTGATGAATTGTTGAGAGTTTGATTGCATTTGAGCTACATCTAATAGCTATGTTCTTTTTTTCTAGCAGTGAAAGGGAGAGGGTGAGAGAGAGATAAGGATGGTAAATATTTATCCTACCTCCCGAAACATGGCAGCTATTTCTCAGGATGAGACCACCAGTAGGTAATGTCAAAGAATCAACAAGAATGGAGCAGGTTAATAACCATGGTCACCTTGGTTGCCCTACAGACACCCACACAGACACCTAATTGTTTCCTCATGCTGAACCCTTCTAGATAAGTCCACTTGGTAAAAGCTCTTACTGAGCTATTAGTTTCCTTGGAAAGTCCTAGAATTTCAATTTTTGAAATTTTTTCCATATTATTACATGTCATCTATGAATCATGAATTCTTGTTACTTTTAGCTCTATAGTAAATGTTTCCTTCCAATCTCAATTACCAACAAAGCGATTCAAAAACACAAGAATCTATTGTGAAACCATATTTATGAACTTCTGACATTATATCTAACCTTTTGTTGTATATACTCTTTGACAACTTAAGATTGGGCTTTATGCTCTATTTCTTAGAGCATGCATTTTTAAAACATGACAAACTTGGTTTCTGTACCAAGTTGTGTCATGCAGGGTGAAAATGCAACTGTCTTTTCCAGGTTTATGTTTACAGACAAATAATTTCATCTACTAGAACTGAATCTTTTTCTTTTTAAAATTGTATTTATATTTATTTATTCAATTTCTCTTTGGCTGTGCCAGGTCTTTACGCTGTGGGGGCTTTTCTCTAGTTGTGGCGTGCAGGCTTCTCATTGTGGAGGCTTCTCTTGTGGAGCACAGTCTCCAGGGCCTTTGGTTCAGCAGTTGCAGCTCCCAGGCTCTAGATCACAGGTTCAGCAGTTGTGGTGCACGGACAAAGCTGCTCTACACTAAGTAGGATCTTCCTGGACCAGGGATAGAACCTTTGTCTCCTGCATTGGCAGGCGGATTCTTTACCACTGAGCCACGAGGGAAACCCGACTCTTTTTAAGAGAGATTTGTGTTTAGTAAAATAGACCATAGTAAGATAGTAGACCATAGTAAGATAGCTTATCAGTGCTTTTTCCAAACATCTATGATTTAACCTTTTCCAAGTTATGCAGAAACTACAAACACATATCACAAGTGTTGCCCTGTCAGCTTTCTTCCAGATTCTGGATACCAAAGGTAATCTGGCTGGTGGAGTGATGTAAATAGCAAATAGAAAAAGAAACCTGTCCACCTTCTTGCTTTTTCTGTGGTCATAAAACCTGCCAACAGGCATCCATGGCTGACCTGCCATCAGGCTTCAAACTACTGCTGTTTCAGATGAGACTCAAGTTAGGGAAAACTCAGCTGAGTTTTCAATAAGTCTGAGCTAGAATTTGGCTGTTTCTGCCACTACGATCTGATCACAGTATTCTCCAGTTTGAAATTCTGTTCTGAATTCCTATTGCTTATAGCAATTGTTCTCAAGCCTATTTTAACTTTTTGCTATTAAAAATAGTATGTATCCATTTGGAGAAAATTATGAAATATAGATAAACAAAAATAAAAATATAAAAACTATACATTCTTATTACCCAAAGAACATCATTTTTAAAAAAATCTTAGTTCTTAACCTAGATCTATACCTTACTGATGGTCTCTATCTGATGAACTGTCACCATAATCTCTTCTAATTCTTTAAATGTGATTTGTTTCATTTTTTGAACATATTATAATAGCTGCTTTGAAGTCTTTAAGTCCAACATTTACACACCCCAAAGCAGTTTCTGACTTTTTTTCTTTGCATATCTCAGGATTTTTTGTTGAAAAACTGGACATTTTGGATAACACTGGGGCAAGTCCAGATTCTGATCCCCTCCAGGCTTCTTCTTGTTGCCGTTTAGTCTTTGTTATTGTGCAGCCTCTGATGTCTCCGTGTAGATAATCTTTCCTTGTTTTTGTTGTTAAGCTTGGCTTCTTGGGTGGGGGGTGCTCCATAGCTTGGTCAACCACTGGTTGGTCAGAGATTGTATTTAAGCCTCCTGAGCCAGTAAACATTTCAAGGTTTCATTCTTTTCCATTCAATCTGTATGTGGCTTGAGGACTGCTTTCAAAGTTCAGGGAGTTTACATATTTGCCCCACCTTTAGCTCAGGGACCTTGGAAGTATCCTCTCTGGTTCTTCCTCACAGGTCACAGCCTTAAGCTTTTCCGCAGCCTTCTGGACCACCGGTATCAAGTGTGATATTAGCAGGGCCCTCTTTGACTCTTTCTGGCCCCAATTTCTTTGTTAAAACTTCTGCTGGTCTGCCTCCACTGGTATCACTAAGCTATTAGCCTCCTTTTACTGTTAATTCTTGTGATAACTATTCTTTTTGACAATTCTTTGGGGCATGGATTGTCTACACTGTTTCAAATCGAGTGAGCATCCTCAGGCAGGAGGTGATCAGCATCTGCTAAGGGGTCTGATCTTCTTAGGCTGCCAAGCCTACCGAGACTCTCCCTGTACAGCAGGAGATCGGGGAGTGGGGATGGGCACTACTTGAGAGCCTCAGTCACCTACCCAGTAAAGCTCTTTCACATACAGAGCTTGGGACGAAGGGAGGTAAAGTGCAGCAGCTTTCTGGGGCTGCCCCACCCCCTGGAATACATCTTCAGCAATAGAAAGGTGGGGCAATGGGATTTTCACTGACTGTCAACCCTGCCCAGAATGCTTCTTATACAAGAGGGAGCTAAGAGTGATGGATGCAGCTCATGGGGCAAATGCTGTAGTCTTCTTACTCTTCTGAGTTTCAGTAGATTTTATTAAATAAATACCTCTAAATTTCTTTCATGCCCTTAGGTCAATTTCCAGAGACCATAAATGGGTGTCTTAGATAATTTTGACCAGCTTGATCAATGTTTCTTTCAGAGACGGGTTTCATCTACCACTTCACACCACCAGTTTAGAAGTTCCACCCCATGGAAGGGGTCTCTAATTTATAATTTTACTTATTTGCTTTAACTTACAACATAAAGAAAATAATTACAAAATATCAGATACACTTTTTTAATGAACAATAAAACTACTGACTGTAGTTCTAAGCATTTAATAATTTCTTTTGTCCCTATCGCCTCAAACCAGGAGCTACTGTAGGGCAGGCCCTATGTCAGTTCACTTGTTTCCATGGTGCAGGGCAATGGATGGGAGGTAATGGTCTTTACAGCCTTAAAACAAAATACTATATGTGTTTTTAAACACATGATTCTATGATTACCTTTCCTAATGGCTTAACTTCGGAGGAGCCTGGTAGGTGGCAGTCCATGGGGTCGCTCAGAGTTGGACACGACTGAGCGACTTCACTTTCCCTTTTCCCTTTCATGCATTGGAGAAGGAAATGGCGACCCACTCCAGTGTTCTTGCCTGGAGAATCCCAGGGACGGGGGAGCCTGGTGGGCTGCCATCTATGGGGTCGCACAGAGTCGGACACGACTGAAGCGACTTAGCAGCAGCAGCAATGGCTTAACTTCAGTGACTATCTCACTAGGCTAGTTTGTTGCTAGTTACAAGGCTGGCTCCCAAGTGGGCTTCCTAGTACACACATACTCATATAAGCCCACACTCACACACTTAACCTTTTCCTAACATTTTCCCAGTTACTTGTCTCCTTTAAGAGTGCCCATATGTGAGTTTTTTTAACCAATTAGACTTTAAAGGCACAATGCCTATGGCCTGCACCCTTTTTTGAAGCCAATGAAAATGTTTGTGATTCAAAATAAGTTATATATTGGCTCAGAAACACAGAAAGAAAACTGCAGAACCAAAATAAATGTGTTTAATTAAATGTTTATAAAATCAAATATTAGGTCAACCTATCAAAAACAACACTTAAAAAGTTACATATGAATTATATTTAAGGCGGCATATAAATACATTTGGGGACATTTGTAGTGGCTCAGCAGTAAAGAATCTGCCTGTCAGTTCGAGAGACACGAGTTCAATCCCTGGGTCAGGAAGATCCCTTGGTGAAGGAAATGGCAACCCACTCCAGTATTCCTGCCTGGGAAATTCCATGAACAGAGGAGCCTGGTGGGCTACAGTCCACAGGGTCACAAAAGAGTCGGACATGACTTAGTGACTCAACGACGACTGGTGTTAACTACTTCTGTAACTTTAAACACATTACTTAAGCTTTCTAAACTTCAGTTTGAAAGGAAAAAACACCCTATTCACAAAACATTTTCAAGAATTAAACAGCTGATGTAGAACAGCTGCTCATAATAGACGCTCAATAATTACTAGTTCTTTCAACTTACAAATAGCCACCCTAGTAATGTATACTCTGTACCTCGTTTGCTAAAGCTAGATACATGAGATTTTTTTAGAGCTGGAAGAATTTAAATCAATTCCTTCCCTCAGTTTACAGATGGAGAAATCACAGTATTCATCTTGAGAGGGAACTCAGCCCAATAGAACTAGAACCATCTTCTCTGAACACCTGCCACCTTTCTAATGTGCCTCGTTGTTGCGTGTTTCCTAATGTTTAGCTGAAAGATTTTATGATATATCCATTTTATCTTTGCGTAAAGCATAAAGAGGATTATGGCTAATAGTGGTCTTGTGTTCCTTGTGTTCTCTTTGCTAGTTACATGCTCTGGGGAAACTTCCTGGAACCAGGATGGCAGAGTTAAAAGCCAAGTACACCTTGCTGCATGATACCGTGATGAGGTATGCTATTTACCAACGTGGAGACATACTTACTCATGCTTCTACTTCTTACTTGAAATGGGACCCATCTTATTTTTCATTTTCCCCAAAGCAGACTCTGAGACCAAGATTTGAGTTCAAGCGGTTTAAGAACATTATCATGAGGGAGTGGGGAAGTGACACGGGGAAGAAAGTTATTCACCTGGGGATGTGATAATCTTCAGGTTAACACTGCAGACAAACGGGGCTCAGTCTCACCGAGTGACCACAGAACACGCCTCAGAACTCTCCCACTGAAAGCACAAGAACACTGGTATATCTGTTCACTAATTTCCATCTCCCCTTGATCTAGGGTTGCTTCTAGGTGGGTGAGCCCCTGACACCTCTACCTTACCCTCTGAGAAGCCATAAGTTCCAATGTCCAGAGAAAGCTCTCGGGCAGAGACACACAGATGCTGTTGTTATATATGACAACTGTCCACCAATGCTACTGGTGGCCGCTAGAGTGGGCCTAGGTGACTCTGGTGAGGCACTGACATTCTCTGCTACAGGACACTCCTGAAAGATCCTCTCCTCCCCACCTTTACCATTCAGGAGGTGTAGGTTCTATAACAACTCCAGTCTATGTCTGCTAAGATTTCTGTCTTTACTTCTCACCTGTTCCTCCTATCTCCAGCCACTCACCTTAGCCCAGTTCTAATCAGCAGAGGTCAGAAGACTAGGCGACAATGGAATAATTCAACAAGGTTTTCTAAGCATGTGCGGTCAGCCATCGGGAATCAAGGGGGAAGGAGAGCGAAGAAAGAAGTGGAAATCTGTAGTGCTGCTACTCCCAAGTCCCCTCTTCCTTTTCCCCACCTCCTGCCTCATAGCTTTGCATGACGTCTTCATTAAAACCCAAGGAGAGACAGTGATAGACACTCCGTCCTCCCCCTCTGCCTCGCTCATATCCACCCATTACTCCTACTGCTTTGCTTGCCCAGGTATTTGGCTACTTTGAGGATGAGAGCCTGGGGAAGGAGTGAAGGAGAGCAGAGCTGCATCCCTATAGACCCTCCCCTGGGCTCCACTTCATACACACTCAGCTGCATCCTGGCTCCTAACCACCCTCCAGCTTGTCTCCTTCTCTTCCCCAGCCCCAAACCAAATTCTCACCCTCACCCCTATAACAGGGACTCCATTTCCCACAACTGATCCCAAATGCCAGCGTGTACACGCAGCTCTCAGGAATCAGGAACTTAGAGGATTTAGATGGAAAGTCTGGGGTGATCTTTTCAACATATTTCACACCACTTTACTGCGAGAAATTCCACACAGTTATCTGAGCCTCCTTGCAGATTGAAACACTTGTCACCCTCTGGATAGCTCTAACCTAGAGCCCCACAGAGCCCTGTGTGGTGCTGATGTGGCTGCCTCCTTGCCTGGCTCACAGCTCAGCTCCCTGGACTCCAGTGAGAGTCACGCAGGACCAAGGCCATGGCACTCTTTCTTCCTTCTTCCAGGCTGTGTCACAAAACCATTACTTCCCTTCTGCTACATTTTACCCCCTTCTGACCCCAACACAAAAGAGTTCCCTCTTTTGTGATTACAACGAACACTCACCACTCTCTCCCCACCACTGCCTGGTGGGTAGGAAAGACATGAAGATGCAGACTCCTCATTCTTGGTGCTGGGGCTGCAGCAGGGCAGATAAAGGCTGGAAATGCTGAACCGAAATTGAATGAGGTGTCCATAGAAATCATGTTACAGGAGCTGTTAAATTCTCTTCTGCTGATGCTCTATTTCAAGTTCACATGTGTAAATTACCATTTGTGTTCTGGCTGGAGCCGCAACCACTGTGTTTGCCTACTTTCTGAGGGCAAATGGGCTCAATGGCCCGAGACGATACCTTACAATTCCTAGTTGAAGACTCATGTTAAGGATATCAGGTAACTTCATATATATACAGTATATACAAGGAAATGAATTGTAAGAAATAACTCTAGCATTCATGAATGGAAATTACATGTGTATCTTTATAGCTCTTGTTGCTATTTAGCACCTAACACAGTGCCTGAAACATCTGATAGCCCAATAAATGTTTTGCTGTTGAGTAAATGATGTAGTAAAGACTGAGAAAATGGGTGGGGCTGGTAACTTCAGTCGAGACAGGCTTGATTAAGTTGTTGGGCATCTCTGCAAATGAACAGAACCCTGAAGAGTTCTCCTAGTGAGAAAAGTTGGTGGGGAGCATGCACACAGTGCTGCCTTTAAAACAGGAACTGGCAGGGTCTTGCTTCTGAACTGGAGAGACAGCAAATGCAAGGAGGGAGGATTTCTGAGAAAGAAGAGTCAGATCTGCTGATAAAGCTGGATCTGACACTAGCTCGCACCATAGGTCAGTGATTCCTTGAAGACACTGGAGAGTCCAATAAGTCCAGTTTCTATGCTCATTCAATTCTGCCTCAAGCCCCATGCTTAACCCTTTCCCAAGATAAGGCCAAAGCCACAGAATATACTTGGAATTGTAGGAACTGCTCTTTTCTGTGACATTGACATCTGTAGCCAGGCATTGAAGTTATGATCAAAAATATGTAAATTAAGTACATAATTTTATAGAAGAATTTTTCTTCCTAGTTTCCTGGTAAAGTGTCATTAGAAAATTTAACTGTTTTTTCTTATTACTAAGGAAGAAAAGATTTTCCTTTAATCAGGTCATGAGAATCCACGAATTCAAGAAAGCCAGGGTTGCTAGGGCATTTGGAGGGAGAACCCACTCTTCTTGGTATTATTATTCTCACCCGCTGGAAGGTCATGATCAAATATCTGCTGGAAGGTCAAGTGCAAATATCACATTCCCATCCAAGTAATCCTTTCTCTGTCATCTCCCACCATCTTGATCTAGACACGGGTGGCAGCACTTGTCAGCTGGTACTCCAGCTTCCTACTCATGTCTGCTCCCCTCGGCTAGGTGTGAGTTCCATTTGCCTTTAAGATCTAGTGCAATACTTGGCACAGAAATGCCACTGAATTGACCTGAACCCAGCATGGACATACTCCCTCCACACCTCACCAGACCCCCCACAGGAGCTACCAAGGGCATTGAAGGTATACACTGCTCATTATGCAAATCTGTTTTTCTGGGATCCAGCACACAAGAATCAGAGGTCCAGCTGCTACAGGATGCCAAACGTTTCACTGAGCAAATACAAGAGCAGCAGTTTCACCTGCAGCAAGCTGATAACTTTCCACAGGCGTTCACCACCGAAGTTTCCAAAATGAGAGAACAACTTCTCAAGTATCAAAATGAATACAATGCAGTGAAGGAAAGAGAGTTCCACAATCAGTACAGACTGAATAGGTAAGTACGCGATTCTCTCAAGTTTGCTGAAGACAGATGCAAGCAAAGCTGCTTCCACATAAACTAGGAGAAAAAACGTGGACTAACTGAAGAAGGCATTTTAGGTACAGGGATTATGAGGTAGCAATGATAAGAGAACTACAAGCCTAGTTCTTTCCTTGAGTCCCTAGAACATGTGGTCCCTGAACAAGTCCCTGAAAAATAAGCTCGGGTTTCAGGAAGATGCTCTTAGGAAGAGGAGATCCCTGTAGTGGTTTCCGTGTGTCAGGAAAACTATAAGCATCGGGAGCTGCGACCAAAGAACACACTCCATAGGGCAAGGACTTGGCATACACTCTTGGCCTCTTCAGCCCGGGTGGTGGCCCCTTTCCATTTGTGGTACCGGATCCCGTGTCTGCATGGCGAGTGCCCCATGAGGACTTTTCGAACAAGCCTATGTGAGCTGAGGGTCATACCTGGTTCCCTTGATTCTTCTAATACAGGGACGGGGACCACATAGTCAACCCTCTTCTCCTATTACTAGACTATTCCTTAAGGTCAAGGGAAAAAGTGATATCCTTTTGGAAGACACATTCACTTATCCAAATCTGAGGGATGTCATTCAGTGAACTAAAGCAGAAATGTATTGCTGGAAGGGATAAATGCTATTCGTAAAATCTCCTCTAACATTCCTCCTGTGAATAGCCAGTCAGTGAAAGAGTTTGTTCAGCAAATCACGCTAGTTAGATAGAATTTCACAACAACTGTAGTCCAGGTTTTGTGATATGTGCTGTGCCTGGAGAGAAAGCCAAACCATCTCGCCTAGAATGTGTTACCGTTTAAAGTGGCAGAACTTTCTCTGGCTATTTTTAAGAGTAGGTAGATTCCCTGCAGAGTGATGGAACTCAGTCCTGCTAAGAAATAAAGGAATGATTTGAGTGACCTTTGGAGGACTTTGCTTGCCCTGGTTTTGAATCCTCTCTTTGGGGCCTATTATTTCAACTGGGGGATGAAGATTAGCTTAATCAGGAGAATTATATTCAGGGGGGAGGGTAATCTGAGTTCTTCTTTGTCTTTCAATCTAAACTTGTTTCAGGCTCACCAGTGACATCTATAAAAAGAAAGCTTAGCTATTTCTGTGCTCTGTAAGCACTCTTTCAGTTGAGAAAATAATGAAATTAAAACAATTGGTAGTTGTTCATTAGTATTGAAAATATGAATGCTTGACATTTCCATGAAAGGGTAAGAGGAACATAAGTCAGTTGATATTTAAATTGTTTAAAATTTCCAAGTATTCCTGCCAAGAGGAAAGGAAAAAAATGACCAGAACTCTTGCCTTTTAGGTATAGACAGGCAAATTGTTCACTGAGTCGCTTGGGATGGGGGTGGGGGTGAGGACTGTACATAGTGATCTACAGTAAACAAGAACATTTAAAGTGAACATCTGCGGAAATGTTTTGTGTGTATTATTTTTGGATTTGTTAACATGTAATACTTTAGCTTAAAGAGACTTCCCTGCATCCTCAACTATTAGCAGCTCAAGAATTAACAAACTTATTTCCATAAAAATAATGGCGATATCAAAATAAATACTAGGAAAGACTTACAGGCTGTGTATTTCACTGGCTTAACATACTTAGTATTACATGGTACGGAAACAAATTCATTCAACACTTCCTCCCTGGGAAGAAAGTAGATATTTCCATCCCCACATAAAAATAAAGAAACCAAGCCAGTGAGAGAGGAAAAAAAAAAAACAAAAAACTATTCATCCAAATATACAGATGATATTTTTCAGATCAGCACAACAAAACCTCATTTTACTCTGGGCCTGAATAACAGAACTCCAAATAACTAGCACTCCTCTACCCCAACATCTTCAGGAACTTCTGAATCATTAGCAACTAAGAACAATATATTGTTTAAATATTCTAGAGAAAAGATTTTTGCTTTATAATTTAGTTGATTTTCTTATGTTTCAAATAATATCAACTCCTTAATAAGTGCTAAGGGAAGTATAATAACATGGTTGGTTAATAATTAAATCTGTTGCAATAGTTCTTGGCTTTGGATTAATACTGATGATCCCTTGGTAACTATGCAGTTCAGGAATGAATATGGAACTTACTTCAATAAATAAACACATACAAATAAATAATGAAGTGATTAAATAAATACTGTTGAGAACTCATACTTGAAACAAAGTAGAAGTCATTATTTTTCCAGAAACTTTCCCTGAAAAGACTATTCAGTATTCTTTTCAAGGTTTTTCTAGCTTTTACTTTGTTACCTTTTGGGGGCTTCTCTTCTTCCTAGAAATCCTAAAGATCTGGACAGCAAATCAGCTGAGTCTCTCATGCTAAATCTGAAATACCCTGACAAGTCTTAGTCGGCTGGGGAAACAGAGCCACGGCCAGTGCTGTGCTGTGCATGTGGACGTGGAGTGGGGGACATGCGTGCTGCACGTGTGCAGGACTGTGCGGTGTGATCACGGCCTTCGGGACTACTTCCTCTGCCGTGGCTCGTTCCCTGTGGGCGCTCACCCAGGGGTATAGCAGTCATTTTCCATTCTTAGTCCAATAGCGATAGCAAAGTTGGAACCAAAAACCAAACATCTGATAAGAAAGGAACAGAGAGATTACTTTAGTGATGCCTCTGGAATTCCAGAAAGTTAGACTGACAGAGGGACGTGCAGATCATCAGGATTAGTAGTAAGGAAAAAACTCACAGCTGGAACAGATTTTACCTTCTAAACATTAAAAAAAAAAAAAAAAAAAGTTCTTGTGGCAACCAAGAACAGAAAGAGCTTAGAACAGGTTTTGCTGCATATAGTCCTCATAACTGAAAGAGAAGCACCTTAGATCCATGTTTAAAAGGCAGATCCAACTCTAAAACTAACAATTCCACTTTCTGTCCAGGCCTTCCCACCCAAGATAACATGAGTTGCTCACATACTTCCTATGTGATTCTTATTCTTGTCAGAGTTTGAGAACTGTTGGTCTCCAAAGAGCTTTCAGCCCTGAATACTCTCAGAATCACCCAAACCTTCTCTCAGTAACCACTCATTGTGTGCTCAAACACTTCCAGTGATGGGGGCTCACAGCCTCCGTAGCAGTGCAGCCCAGCCTTGGACAGCAGGACTCGCAGATGGCTGTTGCTTATACTGGATAAGAAACTGACCTTCTACAACTTCCACCCAGTCAAGCTGGTTCTACTCCTGATGGTGGATGATGCCTCACGCACTTGGCAGCACACACAGCTTCCAGCATTGCTTCTTCGCCTACAAGTCCTTAAAACCAAAATCCTTTGATGACATGGTTCAGTTATGACTCTTGCTGCAGAAAAGAAACGAATCCTGAGGAGCTTTGATGCTGATACACCCCTAAGTCAGGAAAGCTGAAAGTGTCAGTTTTAGATTTTAACGTCAGTTTGAAAGGTTAGAAGTCTATGTATATCAAAAGGCACACACACAATAACTTTTTCTTATCCCAGTAATGCCCCACAAAAATGAGAATCCAAAACAAGAAAAAAGACAATGCATGAAGATGCCTATTATTATTTATAAAAGCAAAAATCTAAAGCAATCTAAATTCTAAAAAACAGTGGAATATTTCAATAATAGTGTATTCCAGGTATAGCTTGATACTGAACAGTGCCTTGGAGGTGGATAGAGCTGAGTTTGAAAGTCAGTTTAGCCTTGACTGGTGACTTTGGAAGAGGTGCCTCACTTCTCAGTTTCAATGTTTCTTAATGAAAAAGGGGAAAATGTATGATTGAAATTTAATTAATTTAAAATCTTTAAAAGAATTAGCCATTTTACATTTTCTCAAGATAAAAAAACATTTTGCATTTAAAGAAGAGACTAAGTCTTATCTTGTGGGAGAGTCTCATGTCACCATTTTGAAATTCAGGGACACTCAGGTGGGCTTTGCAACCCAGCGATGGCAGCACACTATCACCCCCTGGTGGCAACACAGCTGAGGTGCAGGATCAACAGCTTGGAAGTAAAATAGCAGTATATACACACGTTGAGAGCATGAGATGGTTGGATGTCATCACCAACTCAATGGACATGAGTTTGAGTAAAGTCTGGGAGTTGGGGATGGACAGAGAGGCCTGGCGTGCTGCAGTCCATGTGGTCGCAAAGAGTCAGACGCGACTGAGTGACTGAACTGAACTGAACACACAAGCTCTATAAGGAAAGGGCTTCCCTGGTGGCTCGGATGGTAAAGAATTGGCCTGCAATGCGGGAGACGTAGGTTTGATCACTGGGTTGGGAAGATCCCCTGGAGAAGGGAATGGCTATCCACTCCAGTATTCTTGCCTGGAGAATTCAATGGACAGAGGAGCCTGGCAGGTGACAGTCCATGAGGTCGCACACTTTCTTTCTTTCTTTCTAAAAGGAAAGGTATAAGTATTCAAAACTCTGAAGAAATTCAGCTTCAGCCTACAGTCCACACAACTAACCTATAAAATTCTGTGTGGCGCACAGTTATTGCAAAAACCTTCAATTTACTTATTGCAAATATAGTTTCATAAAAACAAACCTGGTATGCATGTCTCTTTAGACCTTCTTGCTAGTGGGATCTTCTAATTAGATGGAACCAGTAAAGGCTGTATCAGTAATCCAGACAGGTACTGCTGCTGCTGCTGCTAAGTCACTTCAGTCGTGTCTGACTCTGTGCGACCCCATTGAGGGCAGCCCACCCAGCTCCCCCGTCCCCGGGATTCTCCAGGCAAGAACACTGGAGTGGGTTGCCATTTCCTTCTCCAGTGCATGAAAGTGAAAAGCGAAAGTGAAGTCGCTCAGTTGTGTCCGACTCTTAGCGACCCCATGGACTGTAGCCCACCAGGCTCCTCCGTCCATGGGATTTTCCAGGCAAGAGTATTGGAGTGGGGTGCCATTGCCTTCTCCAGACAGGTACTAGTTTCTTGTAAATAATATAAATAAAAAGCCCAGAGCCTGCCTGGAAGGAACCTGAGTCTGGAGGGGAGGTCGTGATCCCAAGCAGTTACAATGTGGTGAGAGAACTCCTTTGATGGGTGTGTGTACAGTGTTAGGGAGGACTGGAGAGGAAGCCCCTACATGAACCTGTGGGAGTCAGTAAAGCCATCACCAAGGATGGACACCAGGCTGACAAACACACCTGAGAGTGCATCCTGAGAAGAGAAAGTAGAAAATTATTACGGTGCAAATACTTTACTTTTTTGTACTTTGTCAAAGTTGATTTTTTTTTTTTTTTTTTGCAGCTTAGTGGAAGAAAAAAACCTCATACTAAAGGAATTTGAGAAGATACCTAAGCCAGGAGTAAGTCTTAGATGATCTAGACTTTGTTAAATACAGCTGGATTGAAACAACCTTTTTGATAAATATTAATGTTTATCACAGAAACCATATCCTGAAACATTTGAAAGACCCAGAAGTCTTAACTATGGATGATGATGAAAGCAATACCTGTATAACTTCTGCAGTAAGCATAAGTGTGCCTATTACAGGATTTAGCTACTTGGCATCTAATTTAGGTTGTGTTTGGTTGGACAATATCTGCTTTGTTTTCAGAAGAAAAAAGGATTCTATGGTTGGCACTTAAAAACATTATTTTTGCTATAGTTATTACTCTTTTAGCTTCCTGAATGTCTCAAGCTGACTATAAGAAATTTTTATACAGATGTATCACTTAGTAATTCATGCCTAACAAACTTCCCTAAAACGTACTAGTTTAAAACAACAGCCATTTCTCATTTTCAACAGTTGTGAATTCTTCTAGCCTGAGCTGGCTCAGTTGGGGTAGGATGGCTTCATTTGTATGTCAGTCATTTCGGTGTAGTTGGTCTAAGGTCACACGTCACTGGTTAGTCTCATGATGATGGAAGGGTTTCCGGTCTCAAGAAAGAGACAAATAGTCTCAAGAAAGGGCAAACCTCAACACAAGCAGGTTTTGAGCCTTTGCTTAAATCACTGTTGGTAACATCACATTGGTCCAAGCAAGTCATAGTGCCACATCTGGAATCAAGGGGCAGAGGTCCTCCTACATCTAAATATGACACAGCCATACTGCAAAGAGGTGTGCAAACAAGATTAGGAGGAATTATGTCCCTTTCTTTTGCAATCTATCATAGAAAGTAAATGGAAGAATCAGCACACATCACAGTAAATGGGACTGCACTACACCTTCTGAATGGTTTTATTAAAAAAGTATGTTGTTGGTGGTTTAATTCCAAGGCACAAAAACTTGTTAAACATAGAGTAAGATACTATTACACATATGAGTATAAATATACATCATATTATATATGAATGTAAGAATGTATACATATGCATATATGTATATATTATATACTATCATATAAGTATTCCTAACCACCACAGAGATTCTATGGGGAAAAGTATTTTGAATTTTAGTTTCAGATCATAGGATCACTCACCAATTTTACCCTCCAGAACAGCAGTGGAAGAGAGCCATATGCAGAAAGGCCAGAGAAGGCTAAGTGGATCCTTCCCCTTAGTCATTAGTAACGTGTGGCCCTCCTGAGTACAAGAAGGCTTCTCTCTCATAAGTTAAACACTTCTCAGATAAACAGTCACGGGAAACAGTCAAAGCCCTGTTAGGAGTCTGAGGCAGAGGGCATTTGAGGAGACTGTGCATGAGTTAGAGAAGTAGTATTAATGAGAGTGGAGGATTAAGGAATGTCAAGGACTAGAGACATTCCAAATATGAACTCCCTAATCTTTAATTCTCATGTGTGACTCAGACTAACCATAACCTAGATATTCAAACATTATTTGTATCTGATTTGTCAAATCACAAAGCTACTAAAAAAAAGGCTGGAAATTTTTACTAATGCTTTTTGGTATCAAATAAACATTAACTCAAAAAAAGGAAACATTTAAAATGTAGGAAGACCGAAAAGAGCATTAATTAAAAAAAAAAAAGAGTTCAAATCTAATGTAAAACGTTTAACACATATAATTGCTATGCATTTATTGAAGAGGTCAGAAATCAAAAGTTGCATTTAACTCTGTAAGAAATCATTTATGAAGCTCAGAGCAAATATAATTAAAATGGTAAGTAAAATTTTTAATTTGATTTTTAGCCAAACAGATCCTTGCTCAGACTCTGTATAACCTGATGATTTTCATGCCTTTTAAAGGAAATGGAGAAGAAGATGAGACTATTGAGAGAAAGCACTGAAGAATTACGTAAGGAAGTAATGCAGAAGAAATTAGAAATTAAAAATTTACGGGAAGATTTGACATCTAAGCAAAAGCAATTACTAAAGGAGCAGAAGGAGCTAGAAGAACTGCTTGAGTATCAGGTCACCTTAAAGGTGTGCTGCTTCACTCGCACATATGTAAACACTGATCTGCAAGGACATAAAAACGCATGGGTGTCATTACACTTTTTGCATTGACTACATAGGTTTGACAAAAACCCAGACACACAAACTGAAATGTTATGCAGTTGTGATTGATCCTATCAGACTAAACCTGGGCTCTGGGGATTCACAAAAGATTTTTGAATATTCAGTAGCATCACTCTAAGTTGGAGCTCTGACTGGGAGAAAAGGTCTCTCTAGACCTCGTCAAGCATTTTCCAATATTAGAAAGCAGTGTCACAAACACAATCACTTCTTTCAAGAGCAACCAAATGTCCTAACCTCTTTACATATTGTTACTACTTTATCCTTGTCTGCCTGTTTGATTCCACTTCACTTCCCTCTCACTGTGAACATTATACAAGACCCACATTTATGTTTTCAGTTCAGTTCAGTCTCTCAGTCGTGCCTGACTCTTTCCTAAAACATATTTGTGTTTTAAGAAATAATTAAAATTCATTTCATTTTGAAATATTTTGCAACAGGTCTTGAAACAATTTAAGTAACCAGAGTTATTTTTTAAAGCAACACATCTGAGATGCCTTGGCTTAGAATTAGGATTCACTCTGACCTCCTTAAGAGATGAAGCAGTCAGCCGAGACATATCCAGCTGCCACCTAGAACATGGACACTGAGCCGAGATGGATTTACAAGGAACCCAGTGAAGCTAAAGCTTCAGCCCCTCACATGCATTAAGCGCCTCCAAGGCCCTGAACCTAATTTAGCATTTGTAACTTGTGATTCTTTCTCTTAAAAAGAACTGTACAGTCCCAAACTATACAAGTTTTAGCCTCACAAAATTTAGATCTGCTCAAGACTGAGCAAGACCCCAGAAATATACCACACTGCAGGGATGTCTTCAAGCCCCTGTGCTACCCCAGGACCCAAAGTCCAGCATGATCCTCAGGTGGGAAGGGGCTCTTTCACAACCCCTGCCATGTATGTACATACCATTCTTGAGGCTAAAAGTGAATCTTCTGTGAATCCACAGAGCATAGTGCAAAGCGGTGTTAGACAAAGTTAACTTCTGATCTTGGCCTGGCTGCTTAGAAGTTATGTGACTTTGGGAAAATCATTTACCTTCTCTTAGCCTCAGCCTTAGAGATTAAGATGCATATTCAGGGAGGTAAAGCTCTAAGGAGAATCCCATAGGTGAGTGAGGGAAACAGGACAGAGCTGCGGAAGAAGTCAGGCCAAAATATGACTTCAGGAGACCCCTAGTTTCAATCTGATCCCATGGGAAACTCAGATCATGAATCGCACCACAGAAGTTGTTCCACCCTGAGTCGGGGGTGGGCTGCTGTACCTCCACATCAGTCACAGCCTGTGCCCCTCTTCCTTCCATCCCCCTACCCACCCACCCGCCGCCAAGGCAACTCTGCACAGCCATGGCACTCTGTGGAGAGAACAAGCATAAGCTGTTGCTGCTGCTGCTGCTAAGTCGCTTCAGTCGTGTCCGACTCTGTGCGACCCCATAGACAGCAGCCCACCAGGCTCTGCCGTCCCTGGGATTCTCCAGGCAAGAACACTGGAGTGGGTTGCCATTTCCTTCTCCATTGCGTGAAAGTGAAAAGTGAAAGTGAAGTCACCCAGTTGCGACCGACTGGTGGTGACCCCATGGACTGTAGCCCACCAGGCTCCTCCATCCGTGGGATTTTCTAGGCAAGAGTACTGGAGTGGCTTGCCATTGCCTTCTCCAGCCTTCAAAACCTCTGAGGGATGGGTGTATCTCCATAAAGAGAACCTGGGCAGAGCACCCACACCATTCGATACTGTCAGTTAGCTCCTCTTTCAAATGGTAACCACGACCATCTGAAAGGTCATTATGAGAATTAAATGGAATAATTAAAGCACACTGTAGGGTACAGGACAGATAATAAAAATTCTACACCTTGTAGCTCCTTTCTCTCTCTATTTAATTTGCTTAACTGCTTCTCATCTAAGAGTACATAATTTAACACGGCTCCATTTCTTTACTAGGATGAAGTGGTCCACCATCAATCCATCCCTGTACAAATTGGAAAAGAGATAGAAAAAACAACACGCAAAAAAGTGTATGGTTTAATGTTTTTTATTTTCTATCCCTCCGGCCCACACTTCCCCAAGTTATGTGTGCATGCTAAAACAAGAATATTAGCCACTGAATATATCAAATTACTGCGATAATTTTAGAAATATCTGCATTTGGCTCTCTCTAGGTTGTACACATTAAGTTCTTTAAAAGAATGTAGTGCAGCCCATTACTGTCATTCCTAACACTTATTTATGTCTTAATTTTAGGACAATATTCTCTTTCTAATATATAAATCTTGTCTCTATGGAGAGTAACTGACTTTAATAGAACTGCATATGGAATCAGTTGTTTGAACTGTGTAGAATTTCATGGCCTAGATATGTCAGCCAGCCAGATGCCTGAAACCCAAAAAACAGTAATTCTTCACTTGTCAGCTATCTGTGTGCATAAGCCCCTACACATTTAAAGTAGATTGGAGGCAGAAATCACAGAGAAAATTCTCAAAGTTTAGAGGAACCAAAAAAGATATATAAGTGGAGATACAAAAGTCTGGAGAAGAGGGGAAAGAAGAGACAGACAGTAGTAGTGGTTCTAAAACCCAAGGCCCACCAGTACCAATGCTGAGAAGTTTAGGTCAGTTCAGAGGATGAGGGTTGAATCCCAAGAGATGGTAGCGCCGGGGACCTGGGGAGAAAGTAGGGAAGCTGGACAAATGCTTACCCTCAGTGACACTCAGTGGAGATACCCCCTCAGTCCCACTCATCTGTGGTCTTCATCTCACTTCTGAATTTATGACTAGACCTTCTGTTGCCTGGTTAGAAAGTACAAACAGGTGAAGACATCCAGGGCTCAAAATAAGGCAAATGTGTATGTGTGAATGTGTTGTGTACATACATATATATGTGCGTATGTATCCCCACAGAGAAATGGAAAAGAAAAAACTTGTCTTGGAATATGAACTCAAAGAGCTAAATGATTCCCTAAAGAAAGTCGAAACCAAAATTAATGCTGTAATGGAAGAGAAGGAGGATGTAATAAAGGAAGTTGAAGGCAAACGGGCCTTACTTGAAATTAAAGAGCGAGAATATAACCAATTGGTCAAGCTATTAGAATTAACTAGAGAGAATGAAGCAAGTTCACTAACTGAAAGGTTTGTTATATTAATGTGTTTTGTCATCTAAATATTTCTTTGATTTCTATTTTAAGATTCAAAATAATCTCAAACAGATTTATATTCACTTAGTAAACATTTTTATAGAATTTTAGATCATTTTACCATTAATAAAAATATATTGTTAAATCATTTCAAAGTATTTTTCTATCCTTTATTCTTCATTGTCCTCAATTTCTTGTGACCAAATCTTAAGGACACAATTTATTGTATTTTTTTTTAAGTTTATCTAATGTACCTCTGGAAAATTGTATCACTGGAGTGTGCTATAATTGAAGGATTTTTTTTTTCCCTGTAGATTACAGCATTTCTGAAGTAATCATGATATTTTTCCTAAAAGGAGCAATATCATGATGTGAGTCTCTAGCAGAGTGTTAATTCCCATTTTTAAGTAAAATTTCAGAGAAACTAGGAACTTCTGTCTCTGCCAATTCGCTCTTCCATTTGGGTTTTTATGACTGTGACACTGACAAGAACTTGCAAACCACATTGCTTTTGGCATTACTTAAAATTTGATTCTAACATGAAAATAGTTCTGTACATATCTGCTGACCATGCTTCCTTGAAAAAGGGCAGTTGATGACAAATCACTTTCATATTCTCTTTTTACCTGGAACAGAGGGATCTTGGATCTCAATTTACGAAACTGTCTTATTGACAAGCATAACTACCACGATGAACTTTCTCGTAAGCAGAGAGAGAAAGAACGAGATTTTCGAAATTTAAAAAAAATGGAGCTACTCTTGAAAGTGTCCTGGGATGCACTCAATCAAACTCAAGCACTGCATCAGAGGCTTCTGTTAGAGGTGGGTGCTGAACACTGCTGTCTGGTTTGCAAGCTCAGTGCCATCTTTTTGTTTTTTTGGTTTATTCTTTTTTTCCTTTGGGAAGTACTGGTGCAGCTTGTGGGATCTTAGTTCCCTGACCAGGGATTGAATCCAGGCCCTCAGCAGTGAGAGCACAAAGTTCTAACCATAGACAGCCAGGAAATTCCCTCAGTACCATCTTTTTGAAGCAAAAATATTTTAAGAACTTGTTTTTGCTGTCAATAGGGAAAGAGGGAAAGGAAAAGAACAGATAAAAGATAGCTTTAAAATGCATAAAATCTGTTATAGAGGCCCAGTCGTACAGTATGTTTCAATCTTTTTGTTATCCCAAGATTAGAGAAATGTCTTATTGGGATCACGCATCAGCCTGGCCATGGGAGGCAGTTAGGACATCCAGTTCTGGAAGAGCTAATGGGTTCACTTCAGGGTAGAACTAAGTGAACCACTATGTTTGAAAGAGTTCAAAGAGTCAGATCCAGAATGCTGTTACTGAGACTACAAAAGTCAGAAACAAGACCAGATCATGTGAATACAGATAGACAGCCAGCCTGCACCTCCAGTTAGCCAACGCCCATCAGAACCCAGTGTCAGCTTCCTGAATAATTTTGTGTGTATCAGAGGTATACTACAGCTAGAGAATGTTCATTATAGCTCTTACCTTCTTACTACCTCTATGCTCCCATATAGAGGGATTTTGGTCCCACTGTCTCTGATTCCCTCCTCTTTCACACGGACCAAGCACTGCTGAAAGGCAGTGAATCATAAAAAGGACTGCGTCCCTACGCCTAGGCCTCGGCCAGTGCCTCCTTTGGTGAAAAAGAGATCAGTCTCTGAGATGAAGCAGCTGGGGGTACAAAAATCATACCTGTTCTCTTCAGGATTGTCATGGTCCATGACCTTATAGAGGTTCATGACCTCAGAAACTTAAACAGGAGTTTCCAACTATGGTTCAGTTCAGTTCAGTCGCTCAGTCGTGTCTGACTCTTTGTGACCCCATGAATCGCAGCACGCCAGGCCTCCCTGTCCATCACCAACTCCCGGAGTTCACCCAAACTCATGTGCATCGAGTCGGTGATGCCATCCAGCCATCTCATCCTCTGTCGTCCCCTTCTCCTCCTGCCCCCAATCCCTCCCAGCATCAGAGTCTTTTCCAATGAGTCAACTCTTCACATGAGGTGGCCAAAGTATTGGAGTTTCAGCCTCAGCATCAGTCCTTCCAATGAACACCCAGGACTGGTCTCCTTTAGAATGGACTTGTTAGATATCCTTGCAGTCCAAGGGACTCTCAAGAGTCTTCTCCAACACCACAGTTCAAAAACATCAATTCTTTGGCGCTCAGCCTTCTTCACAGTCCAACTCTCACATCCATCCATGACCACAGGAAAAACCATAGCCTTGACTAGACGAACCTTTGTTAGCAAAGTAATGTCTCTGCTTTTGAATATGCAGTCCCTGGGGTTGCAAAAAGTCAGATACGACCTAGCATGCTCAGATACATTTGGGCTTATGGCCGCTGTATTACTATTGCTTTTTCTCTGTCTTATCTATTTTTTATACCATTTTTTCTGTCTTTTCTTCTTTCAAATTAATCAAAAAGATGAATTTTTCTATTTTCCCCATTTTTTATATGCATTAGTTTTGCACTCTCTTTTCAGTCTTTCAGTGGCTACCCTTAAGATTACATCATTCATCCTTATTAGAGTCCAATATAAATTCTTTTATCCTAGATAATGTTAGAACCTTTGAAAACTCTAGATCTTTGCAACTCTTATACCTTCAAGTGTATTTTTTAATCCAACTTTTCAAGTTATTTTTACTCAAAGTACTGGCTTACTGCAAGCCATTCCATCTTAGCCCAAAGCCTTGCACATTAGAAAGTTAAGTTGGAACTTTGGATAAACACAGAATTTCTGGTACTCCACTTCACTCACAATGAGATCTACAGTGATCAGCAGTTAAAATATTTATTCCAAGAATTGGTAGAAACCTAGATGTGGTGAATAGAAGGCTCTTAAGACCAGTAAATGTTGCTTTTATTAATAAAACAATCCTTGTTTATTAAGCAAATAACCATAGTAAGATTTCTTTAAACAATAATAGGACAAAAATTATCATTGCTTTTAGTAATCTACTATGGTGATTCCAGTAGTAAGTGAAGTTAGTCTATTAAATGTGTTGCTAATGCTGACTCAACAAAACATTCTCCTTAAAAGTGGAAAGAAAGATAAGTTGAATGGGAGCAGTAAGATAGCTTGTCACGTAGAGAAATATCTACTGGTGATCTCAAAAGCAGTTATAAGCTGATAACAGTCACAATATTGGTTCTAAAACATGACAAATACTAAACAGAATTAAGTTTGTCTTTACCAGAAAATTTAAAATAGAAGGGCACATAAACAGAATATAAAATGTAACTCTGCCATTTCTACTTCCAGTTAAGACATAAAGCATTGGAGTGGACCATGGTTCCTGTCATAAGAACCAGAAAAAAATTAATAAACTAAAAACCACATATTTTTAAAAGATGTATGAGAGTTGTAGAAGTAAATTCTGTAACGGTATAAACACTTCCTAGATGAACAGATACAGGTAGCCTTTTTCCTCCCTGAAGCATTTGCCAAGTCTAGGCATGAGCAGGAAGAAGGTGGGCCTGCCAAGAAGGAGCAAAGCTGGAGGCATAATCCTCCCAGACTTTAGACAATATTATAAAGATACAGTAATCAAAATAACAGAGTACTGGTACAAAAACATATAGATCAATGCAACAGAATAGAGACCCCAGAAATAAACCCACACATCTATGGTCAGTTCATCTTGGGCAAAGGAGGCAAGAATATACAATGGAGAAAAGACAGTCTCTTCAGTAAGCTGTGTTGGGGAAGGTGAACACAACCTCATAAAAATTCATGGAGTTATAAGAGAACACTGCCTGACACCACACACAAAAATAAACTAAAGTGACTTAAAGACTTACATATAAGATGCAAAACCATAAAACTGCCAGAAGAAAACAAAGGCAAAACATTCTCTGACATAAACTATACCAATATTTTCTTATGTCAGTTAACCAAGGCAATAGAAATAAAAGCAAAAGTAGAAACAGGATACCTAATCAAACATATTGGAGAAGGAAATGGCGACCCACTCCAATATTCTTGCCTGGAGAATGCCATGGACAGAGAAGCCTCGCAGGCTATAGTCCATGGGGTTGCAAGAGTTGGACACGACTTAGCGACTAAACCAATCAAACATATAAGCTTTTGCACAGCAAAGGAAACCATAAACAAAATGAAAAGACAACCAATGGACTGGGAGAAAATACAGGCAAATATCACTTCTATGTGGAATCCAAAAAAATGACACAAATGAATTTATCTATGAAATAGGATCACAGACATTGAGAACAGATCTGTGGTTGCCAAAAGGGAGAGGAGGTGGAGGAGGAATGCAGTGGGAATGTGGGGTTAGCAGATGCAAACTATTATATATAGAATAGATAAACAATAAAGTCCTACTGTATAGCACAGGGAACCATATTCGGTATTCTGTGATAACCATAATGGAAAAGAATATTCAAAAAGAATGTCTCTCTATATATCTGAACTCCTTTGCTGTATAGAGAAATTAACATAACACTGTAAATTAACTATACTTTAAAATGAAATATATCCAAAATAAATAATGAGTTATGTGAAAACTGTAAAAAAAAAAAATAAAGCGACATACATATACATCTTAAACTGAATTCTGAAGTCTATAATTAGAATTTCCTCTCTGTTTGGTTCATCACTTTGCCAATACTTTGTCCTTATTACAGTCTTTTCCTTCAAAGAAATGCAAATAAGATTCTTGGCTTTTAATTAAGAAAAGCCTTAAGTGCCATATTACCTATATTACTAAAGTACAATGGGCTCTGTTTCTGTATGTTGAAATACAGTTGATCATGCAGTTTCATGAAATATGTATGATTTTTATTGGGAAACAGTGTCAGACTTTATTTTTCTGGGCTCCAAAATCACTACAGATGTTGACTGCAGCCATGAAATTAAAAGATGCTTACTCCTTGGAAGGCAAGTTTTGACCAACCTAGACAGCATATTCAAAAGCAGAGACATTACTTTGCCAACAAAGGTTCGTCTAGTCAAGGCTATGGTTTTTCCTATGGTCATGTATGGATGTGAGAGTTGGACTGTGAAGAAGGCTGAGTGCCGAAGAATTGATGCTTTTGAACTGTGGTGTTGGAGAAGACTCTTCAGAGTCCCTTGGACTGCAAGGAGATCCAACCAGTCCATTCTGAAGGAGATCAGCCCTGGGATTTCCTTGGAAGGAATGATACTAAAGCTGAAACTCCAGTACTTTGGCCACCTCATGCGAAGAGCTGACTCATTGGAAAAGACTCTGATGCTGGGAGGGATTGGGGGCAGGAGGAGAAGGGGACGACAGAGGATGAGATGGCTGGATGGCATCGCTGACTCGATGGACATGAGTCTCAGTGAACTCCAGGAGTTGGTGATGGACAGGGAGGCCTGGCGTGCTGTGATTCATGGGGTCGCAAAGAGTCAGACACGACTGAGTGACTGATCTGATCTGAAAAAAAGAAAAAGACCAGCCTGCCATAAGGAGAGAGACTTTGCTAGGGTTAGGGAAAACCATGACAAATTGAAATGTAGAAAATTTCTTAAAGGTATCACACTTTCAGGAAATAAAACTACACATTAAAGTACACTTCTGATATTTTTTAAATTTTATTTTATTTTTAAACTTTACAAATTGTGTTAGTTTTGCCAAATATCAAAATGAATCCACCACAGGTATACATGTGTTCCCCATCCTGAACCCTCCTCCCTCCTCCCTCCCCATACCCTCCCTCTGGGTTGTCCCAGGGCACCAGCCCCAAGCATCCAGTATCGTGCATCGAACCTGGACTGGCAACTCGTTTCATACATGATATTATACGTTTCAATGCCATTCTCCCAAATCTTCCCACCCTCTCCCTCTGCAACAGAGTCCATAAGATTGTTCTATACATCAGGGTCTCTTTTGCTGTCTCGTACACAGGGTTATTGTTAGCATCTTTCTAAATTCCATATATATGCGTTAGTATACTGTATTGGTGTTTTTCTTTCTGGCTTATTTCACTCTGTATAATAGGCTCCAGTTTCATCCACTTCATTAGAACTGATTCAAATGTATTCTTTTTAATGGCTGAGTAATATTCCATTGTGTATATGTACCACTGCTTTCTTATCCATTCATCTGCTGGTGGACATCTAGGTTGCTTCCATGCCCTGGCTATTATAAACAGTGCTGCGATGAACATTGGGGTACACGTGTCTCTTTCCCTTCTGGTTTCCTCAGTGTGTATGCCCAGCAGTGGGATTGCTGGATCATAAGGCAGTTCTATTTCCAGTTTTTTAAGGAATCTCCACACTGTTCTCCATAGTGGCTGTACTCGTTTGCATTCCCACCAACAGTGTAAGAGGGTTCCCTTTTCTCCACACCCTCTCCAGCATTTATTGCTTGTAGACTTTTGGATCGCAGCCATTCTGACTGGTGTGAAATGGTACCTCATAGTGGTTTTGATTTGCCCATCTCTGATAATGAGTGATGTTGAGCATCTTTTCATGTGTTTGTTAGCCATCTGTATGTCTTCTTTGGAGAAATCTCTATTTAGTTCTTTGGCCCATTTTTAGCTCTATTGACTTCCATTGAGGTATGGAAGAGGAATAAAACCCCATATCTACATTCTAACACAGTCCCCTCAGTGACTCTGGGGATTTTGCTTTGACATTCACTGTCATGTTTTAAGGGTTGGAATATTATGTCTGTAGGGTTATTTTCTTTCAAAATAAAAACATACTCAAGATTGTGACAACAACAAAATCCTCTAACCAAGTAACTATGTCATTTTCTGTATGTACACATCAAGTCGTGTACCACACAGGTCATCAGTCCCAAGGAAGCAGAATGCCATGCACCACTCACCTACCTTGAAGAGGGGGCCCATTGCACCTTGGTGTTGGAGTCACCGAGGAGAACACACCAGTCAAGCACTGGATGGAACAGTGCTACCTACACAAAGAAGAGGCAGAGGAAGATCAGCTTCAGTAGTGACCTTTGGTCCCCAGTGGCCAGCTGTCTCTCCTGATGGCCAACTCAGGGTGACTGGCCTACGCTCACGATTGTCTTAAACTATGGTGAAAGGAACCTTGATCCTTCTTGTGGAATCTGAAACGCTGAAAGCTGGCGGTGTGCCTGAGGGCCACTGACACACAGGCTTAAGCAGAACCAAGGAGTTCTCATTGTGCCTGAAACAGGGAAAGATATTCCCACACAAAGTGATAAACCCAGTACAGGCTGTGTGGATTCCCTATCTCTTCATAAGGAAGAGTTCTAGGGCCAAAGCCCATTCTTTTGTAGCTAAGTGGGGGTGAAAAGGCTGCAGGCAGGAGACTGCTTTTTCTAACAGCTCTTTTCCTTTATTTGTAGTTTTATAGAAGATTCATCTCTCTCTGCTCTTAGAAGTGATTCTGCATTTCTCTTAGTGACTCCCTTCCAGTGTTCAAGGCAATTGTGACAACTTAACTATATGGAGGAGAGCATCAGTTTTGAGTCAGGCAGAGTCAGGTTTAAATCCTAGATTCATTGAACAGCTGCTGCTGTTTGGCATTTTCAACCTTTGAACTGGGATTATTGCAAGGAATAAAGTGATTGCAGATGTGAAAGTATGTGGTTCCAAGAAGACGGTACCAAGAAACAACTGTTGCTTTTCTTCCTGTATATATATAAACTTTTTCAAAGGCTAAAGAAAATTTTATAATCAGAATAAGACTTTGAATATGGCTGTTTCATTCCAATGGTGAGGATGGCACGTTCAGGCCCTACTGATAACCCTCAGGAAAGCCTTTCAGTATCCACTCTGCATCATCTGAATGACTGCCACTGCCACCAGCTATTCTCCCTTTGTTCTATTTTTTCCAGGTTCAATCTACTCTCCATTTTGCTACTAATATTCTTAAATGAAAAAAATAAAATTGAAAAAAATCTTAAATGATACTTTCATGTGTCACCTGCTCAAGACATTCAATGTTCTTTATTTTATATAATCATGGGATGAAAGAACTGAGAGGAATTGTAAAGATCATATGGTCCAAGGAAGGCAAGTGCCAATTCTCTTCAGCTGGTGGTAGCCCCCTGTAGTGAACATTTTGCAAAGGATTCTGAGACTCAGCACTGACTTCTCAGCTCTGGAGTTGATTAGTGATGTCTGCCTCAGGTATAGAAAGGTAGATGACAGCACATACACCATTTATTTCCTATTCTTAATTAAGTCCTCTTCCTTTAGCTAATTCTTATGATCCATCTTCATCATTTAAGTAATATGTGAATAATGCTACTCCTTTATTTTTCAGTTTTAGACCTGATTATTTTTCTTCTCATTATAAACAATGAGGATTAAGCTTATTTTACACCCTGTCCATTGAACATACCTATTTCTTGCCCCTCCATATACTAAATAGCTTTATGCTATAATTTTAACAATTTTGAAGTTTCATATTTGCATTATTATGAGTAAATGTTATTCACACGTGAGTCACATTAGATAATTACTTACAAAATTGTATTCCCCAATATTTATACACCTTGTGTTTTTATTTGTAGTTTTCTGTGTACTTATCGTTAGTTCAACCCCAAACTGTCCTGTTAGTGTGTAAATTTCCTCTCAGCATGTTAAAACACATTTGGTAGTCTATTCATTTAATCTTCTTATGGAAATAACTTCTGAGACTTTTCAGTAATCTCTAGCCAAAAACCAGTAGGAACACATGTATGGTTGAATGAGTTGAGTTTACTACTCATTGCAGCAAGGGAAAGTACACACCAGGCGGAATCGTAGGGTACCTCAGTGTAGCCTATTAGAAAGGACACGTAGGTTTGGGGCTGGTGCTGTGTGTTTTGGGGGATAGTTTAAGAAAACAGGACTTTGCCTTAGATTTGAATATTGTCAGAAAGTGAGGGTAATCCTATGATTGAGTACCTTAATAAATTTTATGGCAGAAAGAGAAAAGACTAGATTGAGGCTAGAGCTATAATAGGCAAGGAAGATGGGAATACATGATATTTTGTGGCTTGGACAATGTTCTTGTTTGTATCTGTGACCAAAGACAAATACAAAGTGGTCTTGTTTTTGTCTATGATCATACTCCAGTACTCTTGCCTGGAAAATCCCATGGACGGAGGAGCCTGGTGGGCCGCAGTCCATGGGGTCGCTAAGAGTCCGACACGACTCAGCGACTTCACTTTCACTTTTCACTTTCATGCACTGGAGAAGGAAATGGCAATCCACTCCAGTGTTCTTGCCTGGAGAATCCCAGGGACAGGGGAGCCTGATGGGCTGCCATCTCTGGGGTCGCACAGAGTCGGACATGACTGAAGTGACTTAGCAGCAGCAGCAGCAGCATAGAATGGTCTTGTCTGATGGTGATTTTCTGTGAAATTGTGTTCAACAGAACACCAGGCCCAGCTGTGAGTGCCAGGTCAACTGCCAGATATCAGAAGCTGCTTTTCTCTTCTAAGCTTTCCTATCTGTTGCAAATTGGGTCTCACTTCTCTACATGTACACTCCCCAGCTTAGGAGCCTTACTCCACCATCTTGGTGACTCCCTCTCTCTCTCTCTCTCCTATGTTGGATCCCGTATTCCACGAGTCTCTTCTCTTTCTCTTTTGATTTACTCTCTTTTTGTGGGAAGGGGATATTGTCCACCTTTCCTTGAGAAAAAGTGAATGGAAAGTAATCTTTTAAGACTGCTGTGTCAGAAAATGCGTTGTCAGAACACCTTGCATATCAGGAAATATTTTATCCTCACTTTAGCTTAACAGATAATTAATAATTTTACTGGATATGACATTTTGATTGGAAATTATTTTTCCTCATAATGAAGATACAGATCAATTTTTTTTTTATCGCACTACTAAGACACTTGGTACCATTCTCATGCTTGATTCTTTGTTTGAAACCAGTTTTTCCTTTTTTCCATGCTGAAAACTTGTAGGATTTTTTATTGCCTCCCAAAATTTAAAATTTCACAATGTAGTTCCCACTTGTGAGGCTCCTATTTTTAGCCATCATACTGGACATAGAGTGGGTTCTTTGCATAGAGAGACTTAACGTTTTTCATCTCTGAAACACCATCTTAAATAATTTCTCCAAGTTTGTCCACTTTTATTTTACTATTCTCTTTCTGGGACTTCTATTATCCAGATGTTAGACCTTCTCAAAGAATCTTTTTAATTTTCTTGTCTTTTTTTTTTCTCATATTTTCCATTGTTGTGTTTTTCTGGCTTGCTACAAGGGAAATTTCCTCCACTTTTTCTTCCATTCTGTTATATTTTAAATTTCCATGAGCTATTTTTCTCCTAACACTTATTTTTTATTGTACCCTTATGCATACTACATATCATTTTTTAATCTCACCAAAGATATTAATAATAGCTTTTTTTTCTTTTCTCTGCAAGTTACATTATTCTGTTTGTGTGTGTGTGTGTGTTTTGTGTTCTTGTTTATTTTTTCTCTTTCTTACTAGAAATTTTTCTCATCTATCTGGTAATCCTTAGCTATCAAGTTACATCTGAGAGTGAGAGTACTATAAAGCTAACTGCATGCTGTTTCTGATGATGAGGTTTGCCACTATAGACTTATCTCACTTGACACAAATATATAAGGGACTTCTCCTGACCAAAGAAGAAATTGTGGTAGAATGCTCACAAGTTGTTAGTATTTTAGTAAAGAAATGCTATTTATATTGGACTACTTCTAGCTATTTATTAAGTCCATAAAATAACACTCATATAGCATTAGAAATGAAAATAAAAGTCCTTTTCCTTCCCTGATTTCAAGAAAAGCCTATGCTTTTGTTCTAGTTCAGTTTCAGGGAGAGACTAACTTCCTCTTTGAACTTATGACTTATAATTAGCCCAGCCGTGGTCCTACACTGACTGGCAGTACTTGAAAATAGGAGTGGGTCAGGCCAGTCACTCCCAGCCTGAACATTTCAGACTTGCAAGCATTCTAAAAACAGAAAAGATAAAAGATAAGCAAGAAGGGGTCAGGCTATTCTTCAAAATTTGTTTCCCCCTAGGGACAACTGTTTGATTCTCTTAGGCCTTTGACTGTAGAGACTCTCCCAGAATTCCACAGACCTCATGAAAATTTGAAATATTTTAGAAAAACAACAGAGCCTTAAAGAAACTGAAGTTCACTGATACAAAGTAACTGGGATGTTTACAACAACAGAATATGCCTAATTTCTTAATTTCATGAAAGTAAATGTTTGTTCATGTATTAAAAATGTTAGGAAAAACAGACACCAAACTATTAATGCTGCCTCCTGATGAGTAGCATCTGAATGTGGAAGTGGGGAGTGAAGATGTTTAATTTCTTACTTTACCTACTTTTTTCATTTTTTTGTTACAATAAACATACAGTTTTTAAAAATATATCAAATGCTACTCTATAAAAATCAAATAAATAACTAAAATGAATAAGCTTACAAAACATACTATATATACAGCTTGCCAGCTCGAAAATAATGGTCTATTACTTTACCTCGGTATTAGAACTTTGATACTTGATCAGTTTTTCTCTTCTCCATTACTGGAAACTTCAGCTTAACTCTAGCCTATTCCCCAGATTACCTTAGGAAGATTTCCTTTGGAAGAGATGTATCAATCAGGTTTTTAATTTGGCTTCAAGAAGTAATAGACACTCAGTTACAGTGGCTTAAGTAAATACGGGTTGCTTCATTCAAATAATAAAAAAATTCAAAGATAGGCACACACCAAGCAGTTTCACATAATGGAAAGTCCAGAGCCTCTGAGCTTTCTCGTCTGTCATCTATAATATGCATGTTTTTTCTCCAAGGTTACAAAATGGCCATTAAGCCTCTGGGCATAAGATCATACAGAAGTGAGGAAGGGCAGAGAGCAAAATGCATATGGCAGCTGACCTGGCTGACACTGTCTTTCTAAAACAGTCACCTTTCCAGGAGCCCCTCCAGTTACATTTTATTGGCCCACCCTGGCTCTTATCATCACCCCCAACTTTGAAGGAGTTTGAAGATTTTTGGATGCACCGCAGCTCTGAACAAAACTGGAGTTCTGTTAGTAATGTCAAAGTGGAGGACAGATATTGGCTAGGCAGCCAGGAAGGAAAAGGCAGAAGGAAATGGCAACACACTCCATTATTCTTGCCTGGAGAATCCCAGGGACAAAGGAGTCTAGTGGGCTGCCTTCTATGGGATCACACAGAGTCGGACACGACTGAAGCGACTTAGCAGCAGCAGCAGGCAGCCAGGAAGCTCTGCTACCAATGCCTCACCTTATTACCTCTTTCACAAAGCACACGTAATTCCCTCCTGAAACTGGAGGGCTGGGTTTGTGGAGAATTGAGAAAATGTCAAAAAACAGTTATGCAGAGTTCAAAAATGAGTATCATTCACTGTAGTATTGTTTGTAATTTAAAACATTGGAAAAAACTTAAAATGCCTGAGACCTGAATCCAGGAAAATTTGTCAGGAGCCTTTAGTTTAGAGGAGTTGAGTTTGCTCTCATCATATCTCTGTAGAAACTGTATAAGCTTCTCTAGTCCCTGTCAGTGACATGTACAGATTTGCCTACACTTGGGAGCAACATTTAGAGCAGCCTGCTCCTGGGCATCAGTGGCAGAGAAATAGTCAGGGACCAAGATACTTGCTGGACTCCAATCTGTCCAGGAAGAATTAACTCTACTTTCCAGAAGAAAAATCAAAGTCTTCCTCACTGGCTTCTCAACTCTTCCTTGAAACCTTCCTTGATTATTCAAGTCTATGTGGAGCTCTCCATCTTCTGACCTGCTGTAAGAATTATCTGCTCATCCAAATCACAAAGTCTATATATTGTTACATGGATTTCACAATACCATGTCTCATTTTCCTAAGTCCAGTACGTGCTTCTCAGCAGCTAGCTCTCTGCAGTAGGAGAGGCCATGGAAAGCAAGATATCATTGGGCCTCTGTGGGCGAAAAAAATGCTACTGAAGATGCACAGGTTCATGCGTGTGGAGCATCCAAAGACACATTTCAGCTACTTTAAAAGATCAGTGTCAACTTCAGAAGGATCCTGTTTAGTGACCTTTAAATCACTAAAAGAGTATGATCTTCTCTTCTTGGGACACATTTCAGTAATATTCAACTTTGGTGCCTAGAAGCGTGTGCTGTCACAGTAGGAAATAAACCACATCAGATTGGAGTCATGAGCTTTTGATGTGAAGATCCAACTCTAAATCTTCTCTGAGTCAAGTATGCAGTCAGCACCCCCAAGGTAACCCTTCTCGTATCCTTGGATGGTACTCCTTCCCCATCAGCTGCCACGTGTCCTCTTTTTCTCTGCTCTCTTCTCCATCATAAAGAATCCGATAAGTTCACTGCTAATAAGGGAACAACATCTTATAATAAGATGTTCTCTCTTCAAAGTATTTTGACAGAGGACAAAAGCACAAGCTAATACAATAGAAATGTAATGGTGGAATCTCAAGTATCAACAAAAAAGTTAAGATTGAGTTTTCTTTCGTATAACAACTTTCCAGGTACTCAAACTACTACAGAGTAGACAACTATTCTGTTCTTAATAATTCCTATTTTTCTTTATAGTATTTCATAAATGAATTCAGGTAAGTATTGATATAAAAAAATATCATTTGAATACATGTTTCCAAAGTGCTGAGTCATTAAAGAGGTAGTAAAATACAGTGTTAAGACCATGGGCTCTGAGTCTAACTGCCTGGGTTTACACGTATACCAGCATGCAAGGTGCTTAAATGTCTTTGTTCCTCATTCTCATCTGTACAATTGGAGATAATATTACCTACCTAATGGGGTTATTATGAGAATTAAATAAGACTATACACATGAGCCGGAGTAGGGAATGGCACCCCACTCCAGTACTCTTGCCTGGAAAATCCCATGGATGGAGGAGCCTGGTGGGCTGCAGTCCATGGGGTCGCAAAGAGTTGGATGACTGAGCGACTTCATTTTCACTTTTCACTTTCATGCATTGGAGAAGGAAATGGCAACCCACTCCAGTGTTCTTGCCTGGAGAATCCCAGGGATGGCGGAGGCTGGTGGGCTGCCATCTATGGAGTCACACAGAGTTGGACATGACTAAAGCGACTTAGCAGCAGCAGCATACATATAAGCACTTAGAACTTTGCTTAACACATACTCATGCTCTATAAATGTTAGCAACTATTAGTAGTAAGGTTTTTATTTCCAAATGAATTAGAAGTAGAATATTAGCAGCTGGTGAATTACAAATCTCTTGCAAATCTTCATATTTCAATTTACCATGACTTTACAAAGAATAGTCAACATAATAAGCAGTTTCCTGTAAGAGTGAGCATCATAATTTGCCCACCGTTTTCAAAAGGTTCATGATGGGGTTGACTACAGGACACTGAAAATTTCTTTCTTGTATAATACCTGTTTTAAATTCTGATTTCCAGATTGAAGCTATTCCTAAAGATGATTCTACATTATCTGAGAGAAGGCGAGAACTCCATAAGGAAGTTGAAGTAGCTAAGAGGAATTTAACCCAGCAGGTTAATATCAAGTTTCACTTAAGTTTCTAAGAATGACTAATGCAAAGCTGTGTTTTTAACTGTGTTCCATGAAACCTCGTTAGTAGAAGAGTCAAAGAAAGTATGATCCTACCTAATATGAGTCTGTTTCTTTATCTCAAAGTGTACTCAAACCCACATTAAAATTTTGAAAGAGGAAAAAAAAATATGTTTGAGCTGTCAAAAAAATTATACAAATTCATGAGTTTAAAGTAAAAAGCCTGATTCAAAATACATAATAAATGCATTATTTCACCAATATCCAATTTCAAATTTTGTTTATCCAAAACCACTGTCAAAGTAAAACATGCTTTTATTTCTCTGCGAAGCTTTACTTGAAAATACAGTCTGAATAAGAAAAAGTTCTATGCTATCATGTTTGCACATTCTTTTTATAAGATAAATACCTGGTGCTAAGGCAGCAGAGTTACTTTTTGTGTTTTAATAAAATAAACTCTACATAGAAGACTTTAAAAGTAGTCTGAGATACTGGCCTTAATTCAGTTCAGTCACTCAGTGTCTGACTCTTTGCAACCCCGTGAGCCTCAGCATGCCAGGCCTCCCTGTCCATCACCAACTCCCAGAGTCCACCCAAACCCACGTCCATTGAGTCAGTGATACCATCCAGCCATCTCATCCTCTGTTGTCCCCTTCTCCTCCTGCCCTTGATCTTTCCCAGCATCAGGGTCTTTTCAAATAAGTCAGTTCTTCCCACTATGTGGCCAAAGTATTGGAGTTTCAGCTTCAACATTGGTCCTTCCAATGAACACCCAGGACTGATCTCCTTTAGGATGGACTGGTTGGATCTCCTTGCAGTCCAAGGGCCTTAGTGTGTTCCTTCAAATAAATACTTTATAATATTTGTGTTTTTCCAAAAGAAAATCCTATCAGAAGCTGAGTCTAAGTTAGTAGAACAGCAACTTGCTGAGGAAAACAAGCTTTTAAAGGAGCAAGAAAACATTCAAGAACTGCTTTTCAACCTTGTCCGTATGACTCAAATCAAAATTGATGAGAAGGAGCAAAAATCCAAGGATTTCCTGAAAGCTCAGGTAACTGCATTTTTGTAACCATTCATTAATTACCACAACAGTCCAGGGTAGCCTCATGTTAATACAATGTGCATTAGAAAACTATGACTTTAAGCCCCCTGCAAGTTCAGTGACTACACAGCTTCCCTAAACAAAACTCAACCATGTAATGAAAAACAGTCCCAGGATTCAGCTGGCAATAGTCAACAATCTAGAGGAAAAAAGAATTAGATTAATGACAATGAGCAGAGATTTGAACAGATGACAATTTCAGTAAGAATAAGGTGAGTACCTCCAGGGGAAATGGCTGACAGGCTCAAAGGCACAGGTGTCTGTGATTCACCACCATCCCACAGTCCATCATGATCTACCCAGAACAACTCAGGAGCCGCAGAATCAGACCACTCTCCTTCCCAAGTTCATCGAGTCGGCATCATTTAAACCACTGTGAGGACAGTTACCTTTAGTAACTGTTTCTCCCTATGCCTTTCCTGGGCTCCTGACCAAGGGCCAGAGCTGACCCAGTGCAACATCCCCAAACAAAATCAACAATGAAACAATAGCAAAACAATCTTTCTATGATAGGTAAAATCCTAACATTACAATCATTTATTCCACGTAAGGATTGTGTCCAGAGACCCTCTTTTAAAAATTATTATGGCGTTTCCCTGGTGGTCTAGTGGTAAAGAATCCACCTGCCAATGCAGGAGACATGGGTTCCATTCCTGGTCCAGGAAGATCCCACATGCCTCGGAGCAACTAACCCCGAGTGCTGCAACCACTGAGGACTACACACTTAGAGCCGGTGCTCCACAACAAGAGCAGCCACCACAATAAGAAGCCTGAGCACCACAGGGAGGAGTGGCTCCCACTCGCTGCAGCTAGAGAAAGCCCACACACAGCAACGAAGACCCACCACCCCGAAAACTAAAATAAGTATACAATCTTCTTAAAAATGATATGATGCTACTAAAGTAGAATACCTAAATTTACCATGTGACCCAGATGCTGGCTGTTTCTGAGTGCAGCTTTGTTTAATTCTGAGCAAGCATTCACACAGGGCAGCGTTTCTTTCTTATTTTTCGGAAAGAATGCACAACGAAGCATTAGTGAGCCATGAGGGTAAATACAGATGAGAGAAAACTGAGGTAAAGATCTGCATCACACAACCCATGGCCAGCTATTCAAAAGGCCCTTTAACTGTCTATTGCCACATCCCCCACCACCCCAGAATACTTGAGAGAGAGCAGGATACTTGGAACATGGATCTGTTTCATGAACTAGACAATTTTTAAATTAACCTCAAAACCTGATACATGTGTTACCTATGTGACTAATCTATGTCTGCCAAATCTCATGACTAAATTGGCTAATTTAGCTAATTTAGCTCTCTAATTGCTCTCAAAGGAGATCAATTCTTTCTCTTGAAATATGGAAATCAATAAAGGAAAAATATTGTTTCCCTGAACTATTCTGAGCATTGGGGATTGATTAATCTGTTTAACAGTGGTAATACACTATACCTTCCATAAGGAACAGTCAATCTTATCATTTATTTTCACCTCTCATCTATATCCCTAAGATAAAAGGTGAAGGAACAAAGAAAGTCAACGTTGCTATCACCTCCAAGTGGGAGTGGATGACTACACTTTACATCTCTTTAATTGTTCATAGACACAGTTACTTAGATGTCTAGTTTCTTTTATGGGAATTGCTCTCACAGTCCTTAAGGCCAGCAGAAACTGGTTTCTACTAGCAAAATTCTGTACTTCTTTGAATACATTTCTCACCCTAGATGAGACACACAACATCTTTAGATTTGAAGATGTAACTAGTTCATTTAACACTTGGTATATCTTGAGGACTTTGGAAACAATAACTGCTGTCTTTTAAAATATTTGTGTGGAATCTTGTTTCTTACCTCCTTATGGGGCTGGTCTCACCATAGCACTTCATTCTGTAGGAAAAAACACCCACAGTACAAAATAATGGAAAGGTGCTTTAAAATCAGGGTTTCAGGGACTTCCCTGGTGGTCCAGTGGTTAAGAATCCACCTTCCAATGCAGGGAACGCAGGCTTGAGCTCTGGTTCAGGAAGATTCCACATTCGGGGGCGGGGGTGGGAAGGAACTAAGCCACTGCACCTCGAGCCTGCACCGAGAGCACTTGCGCCCCAAGTACTGAGCCTGCATTCCGGAGCCCCTGCCGGGCAACTAGAGAGAAAGCTCCGCGCTGCAGCTAAGACCCACCGCAGCCAAACATAAATAAACAAACAAAAATAAAATTACAACTTCAGTCTCTCACCAAAAATCATTGAGGCTTCAACTCACAACAGTTCTATGACAACCTAGAGGGTTGGGATGGGTGGGAGGTGAGGTGGGAGGGATGCTCAAGAGAGAGGGGACATATGTATATCTATGGCTGATTCATGTTGATGTATGGCAGAAACTAACACAATATTGTAAAGCAATTATCCTCTAAAAACGAAAAAAAAAAACAAAAACTGATTCCAAACCCTCTCCCTCAACTCTCCTTCATAAATTCCTCACTCACCCAACCCAGTCATGCTTTCCGTAATCATTCTTTGGCTCGTGAAAAGTTCCCTGAAGTTTTCCTCAAACCAACGTGGGCAGGCTCCTTTTTTCCCCTCCTCTCTGGATCTTTCTGTCCTTTAATGAACCCTTTGTCCTAGTCAATGCAATTCAGTTCAGCTGACCAGGTAATTTTCAGCCCCCGCCCTCACCTCTTCCCTGTGATCTGCACAACCCAGCTGATGAAGATAGAATGGTCTTTATTGGATACTTATGAGATGGGGTTGGAGAAGGCAATGGCACCCCACTCCAGTACTCTCACCTGGAAAATCCCATGGGCAGAGGAGCCTGGTGGGCTGCAGTCCATGGAGTCGCTAAGAGTCTGACACGACTGAGCGACTTCACTTCCACTTTTCACTTTCATGCATTGGAGGAGGAAATGGCAACCCACTCCAGTGTTCTTGCCTGGAGAATCCCAGGGATGGGGGGTCCTGGTGAGCTGCCGTCTGTGGGGTCGCACAGGGTCGGACACGACTGAAGCGACTTAGTAGTAGTAGTAGTAGTATGAGATGGGGTGAGGCTGGGAATATCCACATGCTGTTGGTGACGGACTTTTTAAAAATTTCACAATTAACTTTTATATTTCAGCAAAAATATACCAGCATTGTTAGGGAGATCAAAGCAAAGGATCTTGAAATCCGGATACACAGGAAGAAAAAACGTGAAATTCATCGGAGGTAAAAGAATTACTTGAGGACTTACCTAGTTAGTTTTTTTTTTTTTTCTCTTTCTTTTTTTTTTAAATTTTATTTTATTTTTAAACTTTACAATATTGTATTAGTTTTGCCAAATATATCTAGTTAGTTTATAGAGGGAAACAGATATTTATTTCACAAGTTTCAAAAATTCTTGTGTTTTCACAGACTCAAAGAGTTTGCTAAACTGTATGACACTATTCGAAATGAAAGAAACAAATTTATTAACTTACTTCACAAAGCTCACCAGAAAGTCAATGAAATAAAAGAAAGGCATAAAATGTCATTAAATGAACTGGAGATTTTAAGAAATAGTGCAGTTACTCAAGAAAGGTAAGTCTTACAGTAACTACTGTCCTTTCAAAAGTTTCTCTTCTGAGTCACTGAATGATAAAATACCCTGGGGATGATGAAGTAGAAAACAAGTCTTCTACAAAGCTAGAAAAGCCCTTACTCACATACCTTGCTTTAGAGCTGACAAGCTAAGCATTTACATGTGATTCCTTATGCTTCTACTTGGGAGCTGTATTTTTTTAAGTGAGGGGAAAACTAAATCTGTAACTATTCTCATTTTATTTTCATTTATTCATCTAGAAATAAAAGCACAAATTTGACAATCTAAAGTTTAAAGTTAGAAGTTTAAATTTAAAGTTAGAAGTTTAAAGTTAGAAGACAATCAAATGTTAATTAACCAGCATCCTATGACTGTAGTCCTGAAGCATCTAATGTGCTTGTGGGAGGCAGTATAGCAGAGCTGTTAAGAGAGGTGACTTTTCTAGACTCAAATCCCAGTCCTGCCACTTACTGGTTGTGTGACCTTGGGCAAGAAATCCTAGCTCTCTGGGCCCACTTTTTTTAATCCATAGAAATAGTCCTTTATATAGGACTTTTTGTTATTAAATGAATTAATCCAAGGGTTGTTTTTTAAACTTTATTATTTACCATGTGACAAGATCTGGTGGACTCTCCCACCTGTATTTAGTCCCTGATCCATAGAATCTATACAACATGAACTTTTTCTGGTGGCCACTATTCCCCAGTTTTTTTTCTAAAGATATTACAAACTAGGCTCTTGTGTGGGGGGTAGTGGAAGGGAGATGGGGGTAGAGCTGAGAGGGGACTGCTATGAAAAGGCAAAGCTAACATCCTAATCAGGTTCTCATCCTTCATGAAAGCAAATGTCATCTACGGAGGCCATGCATTCATTCGGCATTGATTCTGATGCCATATTAAGTCAAGCACTACGTTAGGTCCAGTGGACATTGTCATATATAACCACCTTCACCCTCAAGACAGCAGAGTCCCCTGGGGACAAGAGAGCAGTAAATGAATCACTGTAGTCTCTTGCTTTGATAAAGGGGAGCAGCAGATTCTTGGGGCACAAAGGAAAGATGTCCTAATCCAGATTAGAGGAAGTTGGAGACTTGGAAAATTACAGAAATTCCTAAAGAGTATGACATGATGAACATCATCATTACTAATACTACTGTCATTTCAAGGAACATAGTAAGGCAAGAGCTACTTTGATAGTTTATGTTTCTGAAGTCTTCATTGTTTTTAAAGAAACTAAAGGAAGTTATAATCATACCCATTTTCCCATTATTTTTAAAGAAAGCTACAAAATTCAATGCTGAAGCATGCCAACAACATTACCATCAGAGAAAGCATGCAAAACGATGTGTGCAAAATTGTAGCAAAACTTCAAGAAATGAAAGAGAAGAAAGAAGCCCAGTTAAATAACATCGACAGACTTGCCAATATGATCACAATGATTGAAGAGGAGATGGTACAACTTCGGAAGAAATATGAAAGAGCTGTTCAGCGTCGAAATGAAAGGTGAAAACCAGGAACCTAATGTGAGAGTAAAGAACCCAGAGACCTGATTTAGAAATGTTGCCCATTTTTCTATCTAGACTTGACAGTGAACAGTGAGGGACATTTGACACTTAGATGTCATTAGCCTCTGCAGGGCAGGGAGCGGGGCTGTATGCTTTCCTTGAAAATAAGACACTTCGTCCTCATATGAGAGACAGGCAAGAGTAGGGTTTGGGAAGCTGCTCGCTTTAAGATCACAGTCCTTTCTCAGGCTACCATTTAGGATACTATCAAATTATTTCAGAATAATTGATATAAATAAGAAGTCTTTGGATCTTGTACTCACTTTGGGGACAGATTTATTAAATGATTCACCCAGTACATTTTCTCAGCAAGTAAGTATCACCTTCAAGAGGTGTTACCCTTGAAGCATTATTTCTCCCAGCTATAATAATATTAATCGATTACTACTTAACAGTTTTCCCAAGTTTCTTGTGCTCTAAGAAATCTGGCATTTGAGACTATAGAACCTTGTAGTGATTATATCAGGCATTATGTATTTTTTTTTCATCAAACCTTGCTTGTGTGCTGTTCTGTGTAAGGCTGTGTTCTGTGTAAGTGCTGGGCCCTGAAAGTAAAATAGGTGATAAAGCACCGCACCTGGCTTCTGATGTCAAGAGATCAAAGATGCTCAGGAGATGACCTGGTGAACAGCAAGTGAGCAAGAGCTGAGAGTAACCAAATGTAACCCTGTGCACACATGTCTTGAGGGAGGTGAGAGAAAGAAAGAAAAAGCAATGAAAGATTGCTTTGGGATAATAGATGGGATAACTCTGGGATAATAGATGCAGACAGTATCAGGGGAGAACTTCAGGGTCCTGACGAACACAACTTTTTCAAAGGCCTGGCAGGTGTTCTCTCTGGGAAAAGAAAGTCCTCTTATGTGGCTCCTGGCACAAATCAAAGCATGTAGGCAGTGTGTTCCAGACCTTGGTCAGTTCTGTGAGGCAGGAATTAGAAAATTCTTACTTTGATTTTTCCCCATAGTCTCCTCAGGAGCGGTCTTTCCCCTGGCATGATTTCAAAAGACAGGATTTTGCTTATGGGGAAATGTGCATCAGAAATATTTAACTGTGAAAGAGCCTAATGTGTCTGGCAAGTTAGAGAGAGCAGAATAGCTGCAAGAGACACATTCCCTGGCTGCCCGCCTGGGTACCTCTGGCCAGATCTTGGCTGGCGAGTCTGGCCCATGAAAAGGGTCTGCAGAAAATCAGACTCTGGGATCACGTTGTTCATGTGTGGGGAGTGACATTCTTTCCCATCCCGGGAGAACCTTTGGGACTTGCCAACAACATAGTTAGCTCAGAGTTCAGATGCTAAACAACCCTCTCTGTCTCATGCCCAGAAAAATTCAAAATGTAAGAGTTTAACTAGAAAGCCTACAGTGAGTGTCTATTGTCTTCTGGAATTCTGCAATGTTGATGTGTTATTTTGCACCCAAATCCAGAGGGAACCACAATGACTAGTAAAACAGTGGCCTCAAAATCCTCTCAGCCTCTGCCTTTCTATTTGTCCGTAGTGGTGTTCAGCTGATAGAGCGGGAAGAGGAAGTGTGCATTTTTTATGAAAAAATAAATATCCAAGAGAAGATGAAGCTAAATGGAGAAATTGAACTACATGTCCTGGAGGAAAAGATCCGATTCCTGAAACTCAAGATTGCTGAGAAGCAAAGACAGATTCACGTGACCCGGAAATTACTGCCAGTTAAGAGTGCTTTGGATGCTGACTTAGCAGTGCTCCAGATTCAGGTGGGAAATGTATTCATGACAAAATTCCTGGGACCATTTGCCTTTTTTTTTCCTCCTTTGTTTGTATGTCATGTAAGTTCTTTCTTGTAAATCAAGCCATGCTACTCCTGGTGCCTAGGAGAACTCATGACTTAAATGTCAGGGTGCAATCTGTGCTTCAGACATCTGAACCATAGACTGTCTTTCAATCCCTGGTGAATCACTTTCTGCCTTTCTTGGAACTTAGACCCTCACAAATCTCAACTCTAGCTCAGCTTCTTCAGAGCTGGCTTTCGCTATGTGTGTTCAGTCATGTTAGACTGTAGCTGACACCATGGACAGTAGCCCACCAGGCTCCTCTGTCCACGGGATTTCCCAGGCAAGAATACTGGGGTGGGTTGCCATTTCCTTCTCCAGGGCATCTTCCTGACCCAGGGATTGAACCCCACATCTTCTGCACTGGCAGGTGGATATTTTACCACTGCACCACCTGGAAAGATGACAGGCTTCCACCACCACCCACATAATTATGTTTTTGATGCCTGCTGGAAGATCTTGCAGACCATCTAGCTCTCTTATTTTTTGATACTCTTGTTCTCTAGAGCCAATTTTTTTTTCTTATACATTGATAATCATATATAGACTTCTTGTTCACACCTGTAATTTCCCTGTAATTTAATAACTTGGCCTTTGATGTGTTTTTTAAGTGGAATAAAGTCATAGCATTTAAACACAAAATAGCCAATAAATAAAACCATTAATATAAAGCTATTTTCTTCTTATATAATAATTATACTTTTTTTCTTAGTGAAAATAGAAAAAAAAAACACTAAAACATTTGAGGCTAAATTTTTCCCATTGATTCAATGTAGCACGAACGCATTTTAACCTACGTTTTCTAAAAAGTCACATTTGCTTTCAGATTTTTTTTATTATAAAACTAAGACAAGTTCCGCTTACGAAGTTTTGTAAAACATGTTAAAAAGTCAAAGAAAAATTACATCCCTAAGATATAATTACTACTAAACTTATGAAAAATTTAGATGAGATCCTTCTAGTCTTTTTCTAGGTATACAGGCAAATGATTTCATTAGCTCATGCTATAGACACAGTTCTGGGTCTTTTTTTTTTTTTTTTAATCATGTCAGGCAATTTATAGGACTTTATGAAATTGGATGATGCATCTATTTCATGGCATTTGAATGTGTAATATGCTATATAGACAAAAGGGTCTTTCACTTTGCATAAATACGCTAAGGTTTGGATTCCAGTGTTTCTTTAGCTGCGTGTTCTCCTGTTCACTTCTTCAATAAGTGCAGCCCTGACTCAGAGTCCCCAGGCCTCCCCCAGGTCTCCCACAAACTGACTCCTGCTTCCAATCAGTGGTTCATTTGGGGGATCCCCTCCTCAGATCGCAAACATGGTGTCTGGTCCACTTCTGTGTCACACTCCTCTTTCCACCTGCGCTGACACAAGGCCGTTCCTGTGAGGTCTGTGTCTGTAAACTGACTTTACTGAAGAACTGGGACACCAGTGTGAGAGGATACGTTAATGCAAAGGAATTCAAATTAAGTATCAGACAAGTAGAGTTCTTAGGACCACCCCACCACTGGGAACAGTCCCCCAGGTGTATTGGCCCATGCAGCACCCAGCCTAGCTCATTTCACAGCCTTGTCTTTCCATCCTTCACCTGCCACCATCTCCCTTCCACAACCTCACCATTCCGGATTGCCCCCCAGGGGCAATCTTAGTTCTAAGCCAAAGAACAGTTGAATAGAAAGCTTCCCATTAGTCTTCAGACTGCATCTAATTATTTAATCGTATACTCAGCACTAATCGCTTGGTGCTTTGAAGGATATGATGTGAAATTCTGAACTTCAGGCAAGCCCCTGCCATGCAGTGCCAGATCCCTGTCATGTCCTGTTGTTTGTTATAGTGACAGTGTTTTGTGGTCTTTTTTTTTTTTTCTTCCCCCAATCTTCCTCTTTTTTGTATCATTTTCAGAATTCTCTTAAGGTTTGACTTTTTTGGTTTCTTGAAACAGTTTTTAATTGTCCAACAGTCTAATCCAAGGATTGTCATGAGTCATATTTTCCTGCAATATTTTACTTATAATGATAGCCTCTTTTTAGGGTTCTCAGAAGTCATGTGAACTATTTTAGGACATAAGAACACCATTTTATATAGAAAAAGGAAACAGTTTTTCTTCAAGCCCATGGGAAAATAAGATCAGTCAAGGGTACCACTTTGATAAGCAAGTACCATATATTTTTTCCTATTTAATTCCCTAATTAACCATGGAGACAGTAAATATTATTAATAACAAATACAACAAATGCTTAATTACACATATAAGGATAATTTAACTCCATATTAAGGGCAATTAGGAAGTGTGGAGAGAAAGAAAAAAATATTCATGTCACCATTTGAAATTCTTTTTTGTTGGGAGGACAAGAATAAATTAAAAATGTTAAATTCTACCTATGTCACTCTTGGACATGTTGTCAAGTACTCGAAACGTATTATCTCTTTTAATGGATCAGTCCCATGAGTTTGGGACTTATTTTCCCATTTGACAGTTGAGGAAACTAAGGTTTAGAGAAGATAAATGATTTGCCTGAGATTATACAGATTTTCAGTAGAAAAGCTAAAAGTGATGACTCTTGGTTTTCGCTGTGTTCAACATCTCTCCCTATAAAACGGCTAGGTTTAGCTGCCACTCCTACTTGGGAGTTTCTGTATTTCTTCATCTACCTCCACAGTCTCAAGGTCAACAAATATAGTTGATACATGAAACAACATATTGGGTGTTTACCAAAAAAAATACAAGTAGTTCAGGCTATTCCTCACAGACTGTACACTGTATTCACCTAGTAATAAGAACTTCACTCTTCTCTGGTAGGCCATTAAGCCTATTGCCAGCAAAGGGATTTACACTGGAGGCCAGTGTGTTGTGTACCCTGTACCAGTATGCAATAAAGAGATCAAGTGTGTATAGTCAGAGCTCTGCAGCTACAGTATCTCATGAATATAACACAAATGGGAAGTAATAAAAGGACTGGTTATAAAGTCTTTCTTTTTTGGTGCCCCAGAAATCACCACCTTGCTTTGTATTAATAGAGTCAATTAACAGGCATCTTCCTCATGGTACCATGAGTGAGAAGAAATACTGTCTCACCCCGAGTCCCAGCTGAACGGTTTGTTAAGAATTCCCTTCCAACTTTGCCTGGAAGGACCCTAAAGACCCTGGGCTAAGTGACTTTAAGATTTACTGAGCAAAGTTAATGTTTCTTTCTTGTTTAATAGTTTTCACAGTGTACAGACAAAATAAAAGACCTGGAGAAAAAGTTTATAAACCCTGAGGGTGAGAACAGAACACGCTTACTTCCAGGGAAAGATATGACTGAGGAAGAAATGATCAAAAAAATGGATGAGGTAAATGTCTTTTCTTAAAATAGCATCTGTTATCCCCTTGTTGATCAGTGTCACAGATATCTGTGGTACTGTTTCATGTTATGCAGATTAATCCCTCATGATTCTAGTCACTAATATAGTCCTTTCATTGTTATTTAGTAACAAAATCTAAGCTTGACTTTAGATGTTGCCAAAAGAAGCAAAATTTGAGTGCTTTCAAGATACCCATCTCCGTCTCACAGCCCATAGGAGCAATTTTGGCATCTTAAATGACTTAGTCTTCCTGATGGAAGCATATCAGAGGAATGACAATATGGGAGCTAGATGGAGCCGAGAGGTCCATTGTTTGCCATGGGGAGAAAGAACTCCATAGCGCATGTGAGGGGAGGGGATGGAGGAGGTTGGAGAGGGTAAGTCTGGACTTCGTCCAGTTCTAAAGATTTTCTGGAGTTATGAAGGCAAGGGGTTTCCACTGGGGAAAGGGGGGAATAGTACTCTAATTAGGAAAGATTTTGACTTGCATGACTTTTTTTCTCCCTTTGAAATTCTTTTTAACTGTAGCTGGAACTACAGCTGGCCAAGAAGGAGGAGAAGTTGCTAGAGAAGGATTTCATCTATGAACAGGTCTCCCGGCTCACAGACAGGCTCTACAGCAAGACGCAGGCCTGCAAACAGGACACACTACTCTTAGCCAAGAAGGTCTGCCAAGTCCCTGCCTCTCTCTTCTGCCCTTCCTCCTCTATCACCCTCCATTTTCCATAGATGGCTTCATTTACTGAGAAAAGCCCTGGAGAGGTTAGGCTTTATGACTAGAGAAATACAAAGAATTAAAATTTATACTGTAAAGATGACTCTTAGAGAATTGCCCAAGGTAAGTTTCAGTCTTGTTTCCCTGAATGAATTCTCATTATAATGGGAAATTCTAAGCCTTTCAATGACAGTACACAAATTTCACTTAACAGAGTACGTACTCAAAAATGACCATCATTATCTTCATATTTCATGTGCCATGTTAAATCCTTTCTACTTCCTTGTGAAGGGAGGGCCTCACTTATCCAGTGGTTTGCATGGGAATTGCCTAAATCCAGAAGCAGCCAGATCCCAGCAATAGTGTTGTGGTTTAGAGTCTAAGTCATATCTGACTCTTTTGCAAGCCCATGGATTGTACCTGCTAAGTTCCTCTGTCCGTGGGATTTCCCAGGCAAGAATACTGGAGTAGCTTGCCATTTCCTTCTCCAGGGGAATTTTCCTGACCCAGGGATTGAACCCACGTCTCCTATATTGGCAGGCAGATTCTTTACCACTTAGCCACCAGGGAAGCCCCCTAGAATGGAAGGGAACCATTAAAGAGAAGCAATCACACAACACCACAGGGTGGAGCTGCCACCAGGCCCCACTAGTGAGGAAAGGCCAGTAACACTGAGCTTCCTAATTCCCTAAGCCTAACTTACCAGGGCTTCTGATCCAAAGCTTAGGGGTCAGGCAGAGACTCTGGAAGCTATACCAAGAGGAGCGAGGCTCGTGATTAGGATGCAGCAGGACTTTGCACCGTCTGGAGTCAGAGGGTCTGCTGCCTGCCTGGTGTCCCCAGCCCCTTGGAGAATCCTTCTGTGACAGCTCAGGGTTTTACTCAGTCTGCAACAGTTACTTGAGCTGCTGTGTGCAGAAGGGGAAAGGACCCAATGTCCACACATTGCAAAAGGGAGGGAGCAGTTAAGAAGATACCACAGATAACAGTGACACCATGCCTCCCACTGTGGGCTCCTGAGGGCAGTGGTTCTTTCTTATTCTTAGTTTTCCAGACGCCTCGCATGTACTAACCTCTAGAAAAACATTTATTGAATAAGTTGACAGTTTTGTTTGAGAAACAGTTCTGGCACACTACATTATGGTAAATCTGAAGCCTTCTTGGCCACTTTTATTTGGTTGTTCCTCTTCCGCTCTAATCCTTTCCTCTAATGGACTGCAGCACTTGTGCAAATCTCAGCTTTGCCTCATAAAATAAGAAACCTTAAGAAACTTTTTTAAGCTCATAAACTTAGCCTAAATTAGCATATCTGGAGTTTCTTTAAATGTTGCCTTCCTTTCTTTTGGAAAATGAATTTCCCTTTCTGTGGGGGAAGTTGGTTTCGCTGAGGGCTGGCTTGTCAAAGCTGATGGCAGTCTCTCCGGTAGTCAACTGGAAAGCCAGAGTAACACAAATAGGAGCCATTGAGACCATACACTTGGCCAGGAAGGTTCCAACATAACTGAGTCCTGTCCTCATGATTTATTTCCCCTTTCCTTTCCCACCTTCCATGCTCTCTACCTGGCTTTCATCATCCTCCATTTAAAATAACCTCTTCATAGTAGGCAGAGTTGGAAGATAAGACATTCAGATCCCAGATCTGTGATTTACCAACACTAGCAAGTGATCTTGAGAACTATACATAATCTTAAAACTCAGTTTACTGATCTGTGAAATGGGTGTGACATCAGCTAACGTGGTGGCAAGTATCACATAGTCAAGCAGAAATGGCTGGCCCCTTGCAGGTGCTCAGCAAGGTTGCATAGCTCATCTCTCATCTCTCTTGGAGAGCTTATGGCTCCTCTTACAAGTTTCCCAAATGAACAGAAAATGGGAAATTTCAGCAAAGACTTAGAGAACCCAGAATAACACCATCCTTTTTTTTTTTTTTAATGGAGGAGAAGGGAGGTTGGTTACTTATACACACACTCAAGTGTGCAATGGCTGATTAATGACATTTAAAAGAGATAACGACTCCTCATTGAAGCTTTGAATGCCTATCATTTTTATTATTCAAATTCTGCTTCCTGAAAATTAGTGCAGCATAGAAGAGTTATAAAAATTTATATTCCCAGACTTCCCTGATGGTCCGGTGGTTAAGAATCCGCCTGCCACTATAGGGGACATGGGTTCAGTCTCTGGTCTGGGAAGACTCTACATTCCAGGGGGCAACTAAGCCTGTGTGCCACAACTACTGAAGCCTGCTTGCCCTTGTTCCACACAGAGAAACCACCACAGTGAGAAGCCTGTGCAGCACAACTGGAGAGTAGCCCCGCTTGCTGCAACTAGAGAAGGCCTGCATGCAGCAACGAAGACCCAGTGCAACCAAAAAAAAATTATATGCCCTATTCCATTAAAGAGACAAAGTTTGCACATAATAATTGGTCATTATATTTTCAGAGGAAAGTTAAATCACCAGCAGCAATGTTTCTGTAAGCAAATGTACAGATAGACCAGTATATACTCTAGGGAAGAAAGTGTTTTGAGGTAGGGTGTAGTTTTTGGAAGCTCATATTTGTGTCTCAGTTTTGAACTTTCGGAGAAGGCAATGGCACCCCACTCCAGTACTCTTGCCTGGAAAATCCCATGGACAGAGGAGCCTGGTGGGCTGCAGTCCATTGGGTCGCTAAGAGTCGGACACGACTGAGCGACTTCACTTTCACTTTTCTCTTTCATGCATTGGAGGAGGAAATGGCAACCCACTCCAGTGTTCTTGCCTGGAGAATCCCAGGGACGGCGGAGCCTGGCGGGCTGCCATCTATGGGGTCACACAGAGTTGGACACGACTGAAGCGACTTAGCTTTGAACCTTGGTTTGAACCTTGGTTCAAAGGACTGAGCAGTTAGACTGAGAACGTATTCATTCCTTCATTCAACAAACATTCAGTTTTAATTTTGCCTCCTATATTCTAAGCACTGGGGACATTATGAGTAAAACAAATAGACCTTGTCCCCATGAAGAATACGTTCCTGTGGGATGACAGGCTATACCCAAATACATTTATACTATGATGTCAGTAGTGAAAGGATATGAAGAAATACTAAGGCAAAGTAATACAACAGTGAGTGCTTGCGGGTGGAGGGAGTCATCTCTTACTGCCCCACCAGGGCTAAGGCCACACTGAAAGGCCATGCAGTGGGCCAGAAAGCTTATAGGAACCGCCAATTCCAACTTTTACTTCTTTTCTGTCCTTTAAAATCAAAATTTCCACTTATTCTTATCTTTTAATTCTTTGATTCTTTAATTCAATGATAAATAGCTTATATGAAAAGGTAAGGACATGTATGTAAACACATATAACTAGGGATATTACACTTCAAATTACTGTCCAGATGGTCCAGTTCAGCTCATGCTTGCTTATGACCTCATAATGATGACCTCATAATGATGCATCAATAAAACACACATGTTGAAGGGTAATAGCTTCTATTAAAAATCATCACAGATGCTGATTATCTTTTTTAAGCCAGTGTTAATACACTGTAACTAATACTGTTCCATTTTATCAGATTCTCCCCCCGGATAAGTAGCAAACTAGTAAGAAGGCAAAATCAGGTCAAAACTTAGACATCAAGAATATCCTTTCCCTTGTTCTTACCACCTCTTAAATATGGAGACACTAAACTATTCCCCTCAATTCTACCCACCTGGAAATCCATTGACTAGATGAACAGATCTCTTTCTTTTCCCTCCTCCTTGTCCTTATTTCACAGCCAGAGTGTTGGGCTGAATCTCTGAGGTCTTCTCCAGTGCTTAGTCTCTGTGAATTCCCACTTAACCTCTCCCTTCTTCAGGCAAGAATGCCACCCACTATCACAGACAGCCAGTAGCCTGTCTTCATGGAGTGTGTACATAGGCTAAGCCTTGGGCTTTTTAATCCTAGATGAATGGCTACCAGAAAAAGATCAAAGATGCTACTGAAAAAATGATGGCTCTTGTTGCTGAGCTGTCCATGAAACAAGCTATGGCCATTGAACTCCAAAAGGAAGTCAAGGAGAAGGAAGAGTTCATCTTCACTTGCAATTCCAGGATGGAAAAGGGTCTTCCCCTCAATAAAGAGATTGAGAGAGAATGGTTGAAAGTACTTCGAGATGAAGAAATGTATGCCATGGCCATCGCTGAAAAGTCTCGGGTAAGCTATGGCTTCTTTATTTTCTACATTGCATTTGTAAAGTGTGCCAGGAAGGGCTGTTTCAGGGATTGTCAATCTCCCAAAATACATGAAATTTTTCTACTCCACAGCACACAGAGTCCCAACAACTCATTAGAGAGAAGTTTTGCTCTTTTTAAGCTATTACGTAGGTAGTCAAAAGTACAACAGTGCAAAGCGTCAGAATATTCCCTGGAGAACATTTGGCAAGCACCAAGTCCCACGCCAGGGCCTCCCACTAGCATGGCAATGTCCATGCTGGCATTGGTTTTATCTTAGATCTCTGGTCTCTGTCTTTGCAGCCCTGCTCAGACCATACCTTACTCTTCGATGTCCATCTGCTGTGGCCACCACAGCATATTGTAAGGCCTCAAGCATAAGCTCATCACAGGTTTCTGAAGACTCTACATTTGGTGCAAAAGCGATGACTCCAGCGCCACCCTTCTTCTCCCACCAGTGACCTAACTCTATCACTGACCCCACTTAGGAGCTGTGTGTCCAGTTCTTTTTCCTACTCCCATGATTTTTCAATAATCTTAGAGTGGAATTAGGCATCTCTTTCAAAAGAGACCTACAACTTACTCTTGACTATGGGGCAGACATCCCCAGAAGATCACTATTCACTCTCTAAGCCAAGAAAAAAGTGTATTCCAAACACATACTAAGAATTCTTGAAAATAGGGTCTGACTTATCATTCTCACACTCACTGCCTAGGATTGTATTTTTGAAGACATTCAGATTTTTACCTGTGGTGTCCCAGCTGTCATTTACCTGTCTCCATTTCCCAACCCACCCCCCACCCAAGTTCTTTTTAATGCTATAAGAGATTCCTGTTTTCCAGAAACACAGGCAGAATCTTGAGGCTCAAAGCAAGCTGCTGACCACTTTCCTCTAATTCTATTTTACTCTTCCTTTGTACCATTTGCTCACCAATGACCTACCAAAGGAAATAGATTATCCTGCCTTTGTCACAGACATGGAAATAACTAGTGCTTAATGTAAGATACTAAGTTTGGAACATGGTGACTTTAGGCCCTATCAACCAGTTTATGGTAGACCCTATACCCCAGGAACAGAGTGATGCTTGAGCAACATGGCTCATTCTAGTGAGAGGAAATGTGTGTGGGGGTGTGTGTGTTTGGTGACTCTACCCTCACACCCTTTTGTCCCTTGGAATATTGGCCAGCATAGCCAACGGGTGCTCAGACCCAGCTGTGTCTGATGGGCCCTGGGGATGAAGTGACTTAACCACTGTTTTCAAAAACTGAAAAGGATAAATCATTCTTTGCAGGAGTTCTTGGAAGCTGAAACTCGCCAGCTGCCCAATGGTGTTTACACAACTGCGGAGCAGCGTCCAAATGCCTACATCCCAGAGGCAGAGGCCACTCTTCCTCTGCCAAAACCGTATGGCGCTCTGGCTCCTTTCAAACCCAGTGAACCTGGGGCTAACATAAGACACATAAGGAAACCTGTTATAAAGCCAATTGAAATCTGAACATGTGAACCAACCCAGGCTTCTGAAGGAGATACTTCAACCAGGCTTCTTCACATCCACAGCTGGAAAATGTCAGCAAACAGCCCTAAATTACAAACAAACACAGTATCCACAATTACCCAACAGACGACAACATATACTTCCTTCCATTCATACTCATCGATTTTTCTTTTTCACTCCATCTCTTGATTACATTTCAGAAATATATAGTAGTCTGAGTGTTATACAAATGCAATAAAAATAAATACCTTTTCAACAAAGTACAGAAATTGGCAGTGGTCTTTATTACAGAAAGAAAAGGAGATCCTGCTCAATATATTCATTTTAAAGAGAAAGAAAAAATGGTTTAAAAGAAAAATATCCCAAGTATCACAGGGGCATAACTCACTTTGTTAAGTAAATAGCTATACTGGAAGTTGATGTTGATAAATCTAAACTGAAAAGCAGTAAGGGACCTTGACTTTTTTAAAGTGACATTATAAGTGATTCTGTTTACAAACAAAGAATCCTTTTGTGCAAAACATTCATGCCCTATTTTACCTTTCTTAAAACTAGATTCTCCCCAATATTATAGGCAAATATACTTGTGATTACTTTCTTTTGATGCCAGATCTTTCAAAATTTCAATGAAAACATTTATAACTCTGCATGTGAAAGAGTTGAAACTGAGGCCAGTTTCACTTATTTCATTACTCTATATTGTATTGCACCCAAATGTACTTTCATGATTCTGTTTACTTTCTCATATAAAAATACACAAGTAGATTTGAAGCCTGTGGTTTTTCCACTCGTTAATATGCTCAAACTACTGTCATTTCATATTGATATCAGTTCCGAATTTAATTTCTCTACTCTGGGAGTGAGAAATATCACATTCGTTTGTTTTGCTAAATCAAACAAAATCTGTGCCAAGCCCCCACCTGATAGACTGGATCTACATTGAGACTGAATCTCCTCCTCAGTCTAGGAGTCCTGAACCTACCTGACTGCTTTGTGAAATCATTAAAAAGCAATTCCTTGGGAGTGCCTATAAGTGATGCTGTATAAGCTGTGGTTAATGCCAGAAAATACTGCATACTTACACACAGCTGCTGTGCTGTAGGATCAGTAATTAGGGATTCAAAAAACAAACACATAAGAGGTTTAACAATATCAAAAGGAAAAATAATTTGTAAAAATCAGAAAGGTTTGAATGCTTAAATATTACAACAATGCTACAGGTCTGGAGAGTGAGATACCACTGTGCACTGGAGTGGCCAGGGATCGATCACTCAGACGCAACTTTTTATCTGGCCCTTAAGCATAAATAAGATTTTAATAAGTGGAGGGGAATTCCAGGTGGGGAAATAACCTGAGCAAGACTTGGAAGTAAGAAGACAAAAGCCGTGCTCCAGGCCCAGTAAGCCAGCGTGGTATGAAGGGACACTAGTACTAGGGAAGTGTATGAGGCCAGGATGTTGGAGGTCTTACATGTCAAGGAGTTTGGAATTTACCCTGTAGTAAATGCCAAGTGCTGGAAGGATTATGAGGAAAGTGGTGATAGGATCAAACTAGTGTTTATCTCCGGAGAAGGCAATGGCACCCCACTCCAGTACTCTTGCCTGGAAAATCCCATGGACGGAGGAGCCTGGTAGGCTCCAGTTCATGGGGTCACTAAGAGTCGGGCACGACTGGGCGACTTCACTTTCACTCTTCACTTTCATGCATTGGAGAAGGAAATGGCAACCCACTCCAGTGTTCTTGCCTGGAGAATCCCAGGGACAGGGGAGCCTGGTGGGCTGCCGTCTATGGGGTCGTACAGAGTCGGACACGACTGAAGCGACTTAGCAGCAGCAGTGTTTATCTCAAATATGCGTCAGATGAATTAGACCAGAAAGCAACAGAAACAAACCTGGTGAGAAAGGGAAAGTGTAGGGAATGAAAAATAGTGACCTTATCAGGAGGAAAAATCAGCACCGCCTTGCTGATATGGCTCCAAGATTTTGAGCCTCAGTGACTGTGAAAGATTTAACCAAAACGGGAAATTCTGTAGGAAAGGATAATTTTTAGAATACAATGATGATTTTAGAAAAGCTTAATTATTATACCAGCTAGTGATGTTTGTAATCATTAAAATTTTACAAGTTCACTGAGGGAACAAAAAAAGGGTCATGGGCTTTTTTACAGGAAGCAGCTATATTATGGTCAGAATGTCACTGTAGAAGAGAAAGGGGAAAAAAAGAAAAGTGGGAGAACTCATTAGGCTTCATGGGGTTTGGGGAACATGTTCATGGACTCATGATTCTTGACAGGAATGAAAAGGCAAAGTTCAAAGAACAAAGGAGGCAGGCTAAAACTTTCAGTGTTTTTTTTAAATGCTGCTGCTGCTGCTGCTGCTAAGTCACTTCAGTTGTGTCCGACTCTGTGCAACCCCATAGACAGCAGCGCACTAGGCTCCTCTGTCCCTGGGATTCTCCAGGCAAGAATACTGGAGTGGGTTGCCATTTCCTTCTCCAATGCATGAAAGTGAAAAGTGAAAGTGAAGTCGCTCAGTCGTGCCAGACTCTTAGCAACCCCAGGCTCCTCCATCCATGGGATTTTCCAGGCAAGAGTACTGGAGTGGGGTGCCATCGCCTTCTCCTTTTTAAATGATGAGGTATGGCTAAATCAAACATCTATAAATATAAAAAAAAAACTCTTTACAATATTAAATACAGTTTCATCTGAACCTTCACAAAGACAAATCCTACTCTATGTATGTTCAAATTGTTGTATTCTACAAATTATTCTGTACTGGAATTAATATATCTCACTTTGTTTAAATTTAGTTTTTTAAAAAAGTATCCTCTTTCCAATAGAGTTTTTCTGCAACTTTTAATTTTTCTGCTTGTCACATACTCAATGACACATCTAATTTTTGTTTTTCTAAGCACTGTTCCTGCATTTTTGAAGCATATTTTATTTCAGAGTATAACAGAAGCTAACTTTTGGCCTATGAGAGTACTAGGAAGATCAGTCACTTGGAAGAATTTACACCATTGCATACCTCCTTGGACAGGTTGTCATTTCTCTACACTTGACTGTTCATCTGCTGTTCAAAATGGGATAAAGCACAATGGTTTAGTTCTAGCTGAACAAAGTATTATTAAACTGACCTTCAGAGGGCTCAACAAGGTACTCTGACTTTGGTTACCAATATAAAATATCGCTAAAGAATTCTCAATGAGAATGGAGCTAATAAGCAAGATTAAAATATTGGAAGCAGATATAACTGTATTTTCTCTTTATAATCCTAAAAGCATTGCGGTGTGTTTCAGAGCTGCTTCCTCTACAAATTTTGCATCCACATTGTCATGTCCTTCAAAAGCATACAGAGCTGAAAGAAAAAACAGAGAAAAGAGTTACTATGAGGTCATAGAACATTTATAATATGGTGCCTACAACTCACTGAAATCATAGTTATTTTATATCCTAGTAAAACGTATTATTCTGAGAATGTGTTGTTAAAATTTATTAATCTTCAGCACCAAGAAAGGCCATTCACACAAACCAAATGGGTTACAACTCTTAATTTTTTTAAAACCTGAAAGGTGGTTATTCCCTTGGTAATTTCTGTAGTAATTTCTTGCTAATTTACAGGTAGTAAACTGTATATTGCTAATTAAAACCAAATGCAGTAAGATCCTACTTACCAGTAAGGGACATTTTGGCAAGAAAAGGGTACACAGAAGTAAATAGAGACTGATGGATGTATCAAGGGAAAACAGGCAAATTCTGAGAAACAGAGGAGTGACTTACCTGGATTGGAGGACTCGATGTCTGTCAGGATGTGAATGAAGTAGTTCAGAGGCAGAAATTCTACACTGAATGACGACTTGTCCATTACAGAACTCCAGGGCTAAAAGGGAAACAGCTGTAAAGTCAGTTGATTCTCCAAAAAAGCATGAACTTAAAGTGGTAAGAACTATAAATTGCTGTCCATACTTCAGCACCAAGAAAGGCCATTCATAAAATGGACAAAGAAGCTCCAAAAAAACATATAGCAGGGCTCCGCTCCACACAGACTCACCTGTTTGTTGTAGTTCTGAAGCAGTCGCTTTACATGGTTCCGGGAAATTATATTAGAACTAACAGGATGATCCCAAAGTCGACAGATCTTCTGACCTGTAAGCTATTTTTGCAAATTAAAAAAATATGTAGAGGAGGATTTTTAGGGCAGTGAAAATACTCTGTATATACTACAATGAGAGATATCTCCTTATACATTTGTCCAAACTCACAGAATGACCAACACCAAGCATGAACCCTGATGTTATCTATGGACTTCAATGATTATGATGTGTTAGTGTGGGTTCATCCATTGTAGAAGATGGACCATTCTGGTGGGGGCTGTTGATAATGAGAGAGGTCGTGCATGTGTGGGGACAGGGGGTATATAGGAATCTCTGTACCTTCCACACTAAAAAAATTTAAGTCAGTAATTAAAAATATGGAAAAAGAGAGAGAGGAACCTATAGCTCTCAGCAATAAATAAATTTATCTTATATCTATTCATAATTTTACAAGCTGTATTCCAGCTAGTTAGTCTAAAAGATGTCATCTTTATAGTTAATGATCTTGGAGAAAGGCCATTTCCTATGAGGTATGCTTCTGAATTTTGAATAAATACTCCCTTAAACGCAACTCTGTGGAAAGCAATTTGTGCACTGATGTTGCCGAACTCTTTTTTTTTTTAAATGGAGTTCATCTGTTACTCTTCAAAACTGAGTATGTGCATGCCAACCCTAAGTGATATTTTAATATGAAGCTAAAGGTTATAGGCATGTACTCTGAAAATGTCTTGCCCAAAAATTTCAATTCCCTAAGAGTATAAGGGGGAAAAAAAAACATGTTCAGAAACCAAACTAAATGTTCAGAGATATTCCCCAGAGAGATCTAGCCATGGAAAATATGCTTTGTTTTCTATTCTTGCCTTTGCTTCGGTAAGCCTGTGAAGGTGAGAAGACGTTACAAAGCAAGATGATGAGGTCCCGAAAGGCATCAGACACCCCTTGGTGGGAGGATCATGCTAGAGATATGAGTGTTTACTGTATGTAAACAGCACAGAGCTGGCCAAGGCTCTCGGGGCCAGGAAGTCCACAGAGTTAGAGGCTCTGAAGACCTTGCAGTGGGATTTCTTAATTTCACAGCATTTCTGACTCAGAGAGCTAATATCCTCCACAAAAACAAGCAGTGCCTGTTTAACCCTTTCGCTCATGTTTCTCATCTTTCCTTCAACCCGGGAATGTTTTCCTGCCATGGCAGGAACAACAGTGGGAGGAAATACAGTTCCAGAACCTTCTGACCTCACCTGTATTTAAATTTATCAGTTTAAATGCCAAAAGCATGTGTTTCCCTTCTGCCTCCCCTCAGACTCACAGATGTAAATATTACTGTGGTTTCCTAAGAGGAGAAAATGGTTAAGCATTCTATGTGGTCTGTGCCAAGAAGCACACACACAGCCAGAGGGGCAAGTACTCGGTAGGCCCAGCAGGGGCAGCAGACAGAGGGGTGGGGATGGATGGGATTTCTTGGAAAAGGCTACAGCGTGAAAAATTCAATTGACTTCAACCCAAAAGCAAGTAAATGCTCTTCTTGTGAGAAAAAATTGAAGAAAGTACATGCCAAGGCTTAGAAAATAAAGTATACTTCAGGTTTACCGGAGGAAGCCGCATAATGATGCTGAATTTTAGTTTTTCATTTTTCTCTGTATTGTCCAGATCTACGAGAAAGTTAGAAATTGGCAAACAAAACAAAACAAAAAGAAAACAAAACAAAACAGAAATCTCCATTTTAATACCTGAGCAAGTTAATATTTCAGTGCTTCATCCTGATAACACGTCTCAACCTTGTTTTCCAAGATAAGTCTAACAACGCTATGAAAATATTAGTTTGTGTCTCTATGAATAAAAAAGGGATTTCTTAATGAAGCTGCTGCTATATATCATGGAACAGGGTTCTGAAACAGGCTGCTAGTCACAAAAGCAATTTTGCTAACTTAAAACACAAGGCACCTTGAGGAATGGCAAGTACTTCAATATATATTAACAAAACTCATCTATAAAATACCACAGTCAAATAATTTGATAGTTATTATATTATAGACCTTTTTTCAAGTTCAAATTCCCATAGGTACTGTATCTCTCATTTTTCCTTGCATTCCAAGTCTTACTTTGAGAGGACAGAGTTAATCAGCTGAAAGCAAGCCATTTTATGAGATTTTTCTTGAGAAACAAGCCTTCAGTCTCCTATCCTCAAGTACTCTCATGTACAGAAAAGGAGTCTAATAGTTGTGTGTGGATTGAGAAGCCCTTGAAGGGCTAAGGCACATTGGCCCAAGGATGGTTACGGGAAACGAACTGCACTCAGCAGGCCCAGCTGTGGAATCATGGAGCCCGTCTTCAGCTATAGACTGAAGCCAGAACATTAAACTGTGTGTGGGCCCTTCTGAGTGTGGCAGGGCCTGGAGTGACCACACAGTCGCACACCCACAAAGGCAGCCCTGGGGGTGCTGGGGGCTGGGATAAGGCAAACTCAGAGGCCTTACCTTTCATGAGCCTTGTGACAGCTGCTTCTGTGAGAAGTAATACTCCATGATCAATGTAATGCAACAGGTTATGCAAAGGCAGACAGCGGACGCCAAGGATCATGTGCAGAGTGTGAAAACCTGGGAAGAGAGATCCAGGATGATAAACATGGTCAGTCAGCATCTCCAGCCTCCCAGAGGAAATGAGTCTGGTGATGGCAGTAAAGCACTCAGCTCCCCGCTTGGTGCCTAGAGTCAAATAAATGCTTCTTGAAGACCCTTGAAGATAAGGTCCAAGGTTCCTTCTTTGTATTATCACAACTAAGTATGGTATATAGTAAGTTCCCAGTGAACATGTATTCCCTCCACCTTGTACATCTTCCTAGGCCAAAGTGAAGAAGAGTGCATAAAAATGGACTTTTTTTATACAGTTCTTTTATATAGTTTTTTTTTAAATACTTTTAATAGGTCTATAATTCAATGGTAAAATTGCAAAATAGAAAAATTAACAGAAGAGCTTCAAACTCCACATGCCCAGGCTAAGGCTGATGGCCAGGGACCATTTTATTGAAGGGGAAAATATTTGGACCAGAAGGGAATGCTTTTTAGGACTAATCTCTGGGTATGCCCTGGAGAAAGGCTTTTGGGGTCTCCTTGAACTAAGTCATAGAAAAGAAAAACTAAAATGATATGGTTAGATAGCTAAACCTATAGGAATTCAGTAAAAAGGCACTCTTAAGTCTCATGGGCAGGGCTACCCTAGTTCTCACAAAGCTAGAGCTCTAAGTCCACTATTAACACTAACCCAGACACACAACATCCATGGGAGAAGAAGATATCAGACTGGAAGAGAACCAGAAAAGCCCTCTTGCATGTCAGGTGAGAGGTGCTTTGAAGGGCTGATGCCATTCCTGACAGCGGAAATGCTGTGAGAGAACGTACAGACTGGAGAAGCAGCAAAAGCCCTGTGGGTCTGAGCAAACAGAGGCCAGAATTATGCTGTGCTGCTTACTAGATACAGGTAAGTAAGCCTTTCTGGTCTCTGTCTCTTCATCCCTCAAATAGACTCACCAGCACCTTTCCCGCAGGGCTGCTGTGAGAACTCGAGCCAGGTCTGTGAAGAGCCTGGCACACGGTCCAACAACCGTGACTAGTACCAGACACGTTCTGAGGTCTTTCATCTACGTACAGGCTCACTTGGTTCTCATATAACACCACGGGGTGGGTACTGCGCGATCCTTATTTTATAAATTGGGAAACCAAGATTCACAGGAGCTAAGAAAACTTCCCAGGATCATACAAATAGGAAGTGGCAGAGAGGACATTTGAACCCAGGCTGCAGCATTTTAGTCTAGGCTTTTAACCATGTTATCTTGCCTCAATAACTGGCATTAATGGAATAATATGAGCAGAGGCTCAAAGGTAAGAAAGTATGTGGCACATTCAGGAAAGAGTAAACAATCGGTTGGGTTAGAACACATGTGTAAGGGGAATAGTGGGAGGTAAGGCTGGAAAGGTTAATTTATTCAATCAACAGGCAAAGGGGCTGGGTGCGCAGTGATGAGAACAGGCATGACTGCTGCTCCCATCCACTTTCCAGTCTAAAGGGAAGACTGACAATCAAATAATCACAAAATAAATATACACTTTTTTAATGACCAGTTCTACGACGGAAAAGTAAAGGGTGCTCTGAATGTAGGTGTCAGGGATTGAATGCTGAATGACAGCAAGGAATCTGTCATCTAGTAAACTCTGGAGAGGCACTGGAAGCTTTTGAGCAGGATGGTTGGAGGTTCTGAATTTTACTTTCGGAATATTAACATAGCAATAGGCAAAGAATGGGCTTCCCTGATGGCTCAGCAGGTAAAGAATCTGCCTGCAGTGCAGGAGACACAGAAGATGGGGGTTCTATCTCTGGGTCATGAAGATCCCCTGGAGAAGGAAATGGCAACCCACTCCGGTATTCTTACTTGGGAAATTCCATGGACAGAGGAGCCTGGTGGACTACAGTCCATGGGGTCACAAAGAGTCAGACACTCTCTGCAGGCAAAGAATGGACAGGAGTGACAGTTTGCTACCACCAGAGGAATGAAGGCCTGCTGGGAGGCCAGGGCATGAACCTGTGCAGGAGGGATCGCGGACACTGATAGTGACAGGGAGGGAAGGGACTGGAGGGGCAATGTGATATGAACTGGCTTGGAAACTGATTAGATGTGGGTGGGGAATGACGAAGATTCACTGACTAGTCTGAAAGGCACACATGACGAAGACATGATGGCCAAAGACAGCTGGGACTTGGATTCAGAGAGGTCATAGAGCTTCTTTCTTCAAGCACATGAATCACGAGCAGAGGGAGACTTGAGTCCCATCACTGGCAACACTGAGGTCAGATAAAGTTCAGACTCTGCCCGCAAGCAAATGTTAATGGGCTGACAATGGGATGAATCTTCCAAAAGCCCTGATTCAAAAAAAAAAAAGATTCTACTAGATAATTAGAAACATGAGATTTTTCAAATGGATTTGGACAGTCTTCCCAAGATTAAAAAAGTTATGAGATTATTTCTGAAACAGAGTTTATAATAGGCTACTGATCTTATAGTTCTCTGGATTCAAAATCCCTCTCTAGCCCCACATCCATGTCCTAAAGATCCCTGATGCCCTTTCATCCTCTTTCCCAAGGGCACAGTCCCAAATTCAACAGCCCGTTCTTGGCTTCCGCTCAGCATGTCAGCTTTAAGCAACAGAGCAAACTGGGCAGAAGAAGGCATCAGTTCCAAAAGAGAGAGTTCTTCCGCCAGCCAACCCTAGTACTCATCCTCTAGGACTCTGGGCCTTCTCCAGGCAGTAAGGGGAACACAGGTCCCTTTTATATTGTAAATGCTCCAGCTCTAAACTATGACTTCCCTTCTGTGGGCCCCATTCACTTTTTGATCTTTAATTCCAGTTACATGTTCCTGTACTTGGAACTCAAACAGTTCTCATTAGTCCAGGGGGCCTGGAAAGCAAGTTCATTTACATATGAACGCACAAAAAGTAACCTGCATTTACACACACACACAATCCAGTGCCACTTCATATTAGAGAAGCATTTCAGAAAAAAAGAGAAAGAGAAACTGCTCTTCCTTACTTGATCCATGGACACCAGCCATTTAAGTCTTACTCATGATAATTCTCAGTCACTATGGGTAACGTTTTTCTGTTTTCTGTTGTTATCCATCTCTGTGAAGAAATGCAACGTTCCGTAGAAAGTGCATTTTTATGATCTCCCAGATAGAATATTATCCCCAGTGAGTCAGTTTTATTTATATATAAAAGGAGTTTAGATATCCATGGTGAACATTCCTCTACCAGGTCTATTGTATTAAAGACAAGCATTTAAGAATTTAAGCCAGAAAACCATACATAACTTTCATGAAATCCTTTCATTCTTTCTAGAGGGTACTTCACAATTCATATTCCATTTAAAACCTGCCATTCTTCTCATGAACCGTCACTTTCAGATCCCTACAAAGTCACAAGAAACTCCTTTTGTGCCTCCACTACAAGCAGATCTTGTAAGATAAGGTGTATGGATAGAGAAAGTATAATGGATTCCAGACTGTATCAGATACTTCACAAATGCCAAGAAGCTGAGATGTGCTGTGGGGATTTTCTGCACCCATAAATAGCCAATGTTTCAATATCAACTAATTCAACTGGATTTAGTTGAATTCAAGAGGCAGCACAGAATAGTAGTTAGAAGCATAGATTTTAGAGCCAAACTCTCTGGATTTGAGTGCTGCTCTGTTGCTCAATAGCTATGTGACTTTAGGCAAGTTAATTCCTTTCTGTGCCTCAATTTCACCATCTATAAGATAGGAATACTATTAAATGGAACTGTATGAAAGTGCCATCTTTGTTGGTCAAAAGCTGATTACATAGAAATAATTTAATGTGGTTCAATTTAAGCTCTTATCACTTAGCATCATTATGAAAATTAAATACGCTAATTTATGTAAAGTACTTAAAACAATACCTGGCACAAAAATGGATACCATATACAGTCAGTGGAAAATGAATGCACAAAGGAGCAAATTAATGAGGAATGGATGGGTAGATGTATAGGAAAGAACAAATTAAATAAAATTGGCTAATACCCCACACCCAAGGAGTGGTGGCTGCGCGGGCGCAGGAGGGCCTAGAGAAGCTACTCCATGTTCAAGGTTAGGAGGGGCGGTGGTGAGGAGATACCCCTCATCCAAGGTAAGGAGCAGCCTCTGTGCTTTGCTGGAACAGCCATGAAGAGATACCCCAAGTCCAAGGTAACAGAAACCCAAGTAAGACAGTAGGTATTGCAAGAGGGCATCAGAGGGCAGACACACTGAAACCATAATCACAGAAAACTAGTCAATCTAATCACACGGACCACAGCCTTGTCTAACTCAATGAAACTAAGCCTTGCCCTGTGGGGCCACCCAAGACCGGCGGGTCATGGTGGAGAGGTCTGACAGAATGTGGTCCACTGGAGAAGGGAATGGCAAACCACTTCAGTATTCTGACCTTGAGAACCCCATGAACAGTATGAAAAGGCAAAATGATAGGATACTGAAAGAGGAACTCCCCAGGTCGGTAGGTGCCCAATATGCTACTGGAGATCAGTGGAGAAATAACTCCAGAAAGAATGAAGGGATGGAGCCAAAGCAAAAACAATACCCAGTTGTGGATGTGACTGGTGATAGAAGCAAGGTCCCATGCTGTAAAGAGCAATATTGCATAGGAACCTGGAATGTCAGGTCCATGAATCAAGGCAAATTGGAAGTGGTCAAACAGGAGATGACAAGAGTGAATGTTGACATTCTAGGAATCAGCAAACTAAAATGGACTGGAATGGGTGAATTTAACTCAGATGACCATTATATCTACTACTATGGGCAGGAATCCCTTAGAAGAAATGGAGTAGCCATCATGGTCAACAAAAGAGTCCGAAATGCAGTACTTGGATGCAGTCTCAGAAATGACAGAATGATCTCTGTTCGTTTCCAAGGCAAACCATTCAATATCACTGTAATCCAAATCTATGCCCCAACCAGTAACACTGAAGAAGCTGAAGTTGAACGGTTCTATGAAGACCTATAAGACCTTTTAGAACTAACACCCAAAAAAGATGTCCTTTTCATTATAGGGGACTGGAATGCAAAAGTAGGAAGTCAAGAAACACCTGGGGTAACAGGCAAATTTGGTCTTGGAATATGGAATGAAGCAGGACAAAGGCCAATAGAGTTTTGCCAGGAGAACACACTGGTCATAGCAAACACCCTCTTCCAACAACACAAGAGAAGACTCTACACATGGACATCACCAGATGGTCAACACCGAAATCAGATTGATTATATTCCTTGCAGCCAAAGATGGAGAAGCTCTATAGAGTCAGCAAAAACAAGACCGGGAGCTGACTGTGCCTCAGATCATGAACTCCTTATTGCCAAATTCAGACTTAAATTGAAGAAAGTAGGGAAAACCACTAGACCATTCAGGTATGACCTAAATCAAATCCCTTCTGATTATACAGTGAAAGTGAGAAATAGATTTAAGAGACTAGATCTGATAGATAGAGTGCCTGATGAACTATGGACTGAGGTTCATGACATTGTACAGGAGACAGGGATCAAGACCATCCCCATGGAAAAGAAATGCAAAAAAGCAAAATGGCTGTCTGGGGAGGCCTTACGAATAGCTATGAAAAGAACAGAAGCGAAAAGCAAAGGAGAAAAGGAAAGATATAAGCATTTGAATGCAGAGTTCCAAAGAATAGCAAGAAGAGATAAATAAAGCCTTCCTCAGCGATCAATGCAAAGAAATAGAGGAAAACAACAGAATGGGAAAGACTAGAGATCTCTTCAAGAAAATTAGAGATACCAAGGGAACATTTCATGCAAAGATGGGCTCGATAAAGGACAGCAATGGTATGGACCTAACAGAAGCAGAAGATATTAAGAAGTGGTGGCAAGAACACACAGAAGAACTGTACAAAAAAGATCTTCATAACCCAGATAATCACGATGGTGTGATCACTGACCTAGAGCCAGACATCCTGGAATGTGAAGTCAAGTGGGCCTTAGAAAGCATCACTATGAACAAAGCTAGTGGAGGTGATGGAATTCCAGTTGAGCTATTTCAAATCCTGAAAGATGATGCTGTGAAAGTGCTGCACTCAATATGCCAGCAAATTTGGGAAACTCAGCGGTGGCCACAGGACTGGAGAAGGTCAGTTTTCATTCCAATCCCAAAGAAAGGCAATGCCAAAGAATGCTCAAACTACCACACAATTGCACTCATCTCACACGTTAGTAAAGTAATTTTCAAAATTCTCCAAGCCAGGCTTCAGCAAGATGTGAACCGTGAACTTCCTGATGTTCAAGCAGGTTTTAGAAAAGGCAGAGGAACCAGAGATCAAATTGCAAACATCCGCTGGATCATTGAAAAAGCAAGAGAGTTCCAGAAAAACATCTATTTCTGCTTTATTGACTATGCCAAAGCCTTTGACTGTGTGGATCACAATAAACTGTGGAAAATTCTTTAAGAGATGGGAATACCAGACCACCTGACCTGCCTCTTGAGGAACCTATATGCAGGTCAGGAGGCAACAATTAGAACTGGACATGGAACAACAGACTGGTTCCAAATAGGAAAAGGAGTACGTCAAGGCTGTATATTGTCACCCTGCTTATTTAACTTATATGCAGAATACATCATGAGAAATGCTGGGATGGAAGAAGCACAAGCTGGAATCAAGATTTCCAAGAGAAATATCAATAACCTCAGATCTGCAGATGACACCACCCTTATGGCAGAAAGTGAAGAGGAACTCAAAAGCCTCTTGATGAAAGTGAAGGAGGAGAGTGAAAAAGTTGGCTTAAAGCTCAACATTCAGAAAACGAAGATCATGGCATCCGGTCCCATCACTTCATGGGAAATAGATGGGGAAACAGTGGAAACAGTGTCAGACTTTATTTTGGGGGGCTCCAAAATCACTGCAGATGGTGACTGCAGCCATGGAATTAAAAGATGCTTACTCCTTGGAAGGAAAGTTACGACCAACCTAGATAGCATATTCAAAAGCAGAGACATTACTTTGCCAACAAAGGTCCGTCTAGTCAAGGCTATGGTTTTTCCTGTGGTCATGTACGGATGTGAGAGTTGGACTGTGAAGAAAGCTGAGCGCCAAAGAATTGATGCTTTTGAACTGTGGTGTTGGAGAAGACTCTTGAGAGTCCCTTGGACTGCAAGGAGATCCAACCAGTCCATTCTAAAGGAGATCAGCCCTGGGATTTCTTTGGAAGGAATGATGCTAAATAGCTGAAATTCCAGTACTTTGGCCACCTCACGCAAAGAGTTGACTCAGTGGAAAAGAGTCTGATGCTGGGAGGGATTGGGGGCAGGAAGAGAAGGGGACGACAGAGGATGAGATGGCTGGATGGCATCACCGACTCGACGGATGTGAGTATGAGTGAACTCCGGGAGTTGGTGATGGACAGGGAGGCCTGGCGTGCTGCAGTTCATGGGGTCGCAAAGAGTCGGACACTACTGAGTGACTTCACTTTCACTTTTCACTTTCATGCATTGGAGAAGGAAATGGTAACCCACTCCAGTGTTATTGTCTGGAGAACCCCAGGGACCAGGGAGCCTGGTGGGCTGTTGTCTATGGGGTCGCACAGAGTCGGACATGACTGAAGCGACTTAGCAGCAGCAGCAGTAGCTACCATAAGCTTAAAATTCATCAGAACTTAAACATATTCAGCATAAGTTAAGCAGTTTAGAGTAAACAGGAGCTTATTTGTTTCTTAAAATGAATATTGATTTATATGCATATTTTCCCTAGTAGACTTTTGTTAATTTTTGGAACTGCTCTAACTACCAGCCCAGTACCTGGAATGTAATTGCTCAACAAATGTTTGTTGATTGAATTTAAAAATGACCAATTAAATGAATGATTGCAGACACATGTGCCAAGAGTGTTTTGAGACCTGATTTGGTCCTGTTTCAAAATCCCAAGGGAAGTTTTCTGTTTCCAAGGAACACATAAAAATCAACTCAATTTTTGAAACACAGCCAGGTTCACTTCCTTCTGAGTGTTAACTTTCTTGATCAGATAAACTAAGCCTGGACACATCAACGTAAGTTTTTCACTGGTTCAAAATATCCTAGACAGTTGCAAGGGGACCAGATTTGGCCCCCTAAAGTTGGTGACAAGCTACAGTACAGTTTAATAATCAGAAGAGAGTTTCTGGTTAACCACAGCTCCCTCGTCCATAGGGCCTTGAATCCAGGTAATAGTTACGGGCACTTAAGAAGACGGAGCAGGAGGCCATAAATCCTCCCCCAGGAAAGAGGAGATGGATTACATCACTGCAGTCTATACCCTCCTAAAAGACTTCTCCCATTTCCCCTGCCCAGTACTTCATCTTTCCAGAAAGGAACAGTAGCTGACTCCAAGCTCCCCTCATCTACTGAGAAAGCACGCGCCAGCAAGTTTCCATAGAAGTTAGACTTGGCTATTCTCTTGGCCTTCAATCTGCTCTTTAAAATATACAAGGCAGACTTCCCTGGTGGTCCAGTGGCTAGGACTCTGTGTGCTCCCAATACAGGGGGCCTGAGTTCTATCCCCAGTCAGGGAACTAGATCCCAAATGCTGCAACTAAAGATTGCAGGTGTTATAACTAAGACTTGGTACAGCCAAATAAATAAATATCAAAAAAAAAAGAATCAGAGGAGATGTGATCAGCAGAGACCAACCTCAGACCCATCTCTTACACTGACATGAGACCAAAAATTTCTCCGACTCAGGAGGTCTCCTTCTTAAACTCATAATGTGCCAAAGTGCAGAAGAAAGAACAAATTTATTACAACAACAACAAAAAGCCAAGACTTACCAGGAGGCAGGGGTAAAAACAAAGTGTTAGTAGCTTCCAAAATCCTGGTCATGATGTGAAAGACCGCAAATTCAGCAGCACTCGCCTGTCTATTGCTGCAGGTCAAAGAACAAAGCAGCAATTCAGCCAAGCAGCTCATTTCCAAACCCCATTTGCACATAAGCAGTGGCTCTGAGTGCCACGTCCAGATGAAATTCATGCTATCAGTGAAAGGCAATACCCTATGGAAAGCTTCATAGATATGATGATGACCATCGTTGTAATGCCTAGAATCTAACGAGACAGTAGGCACATAAATGACAAATTGCGTTAACTCAAATTCCCCTTTTTGGCAGTACTGAGCTTATGTGCCCCTCCCTTCTCACCAAGCATATACCAAAGAAAGAGGACGGGTGAAGAAGCAGGGGCATAACTTTAAATGCTGAGTTCAGAACTAGGACGGATGGTGTAAGAACTTGTGAAAGTTACTTTCATCTACTAAGTTTAATCAAGGCTTTGCTAATACTAGCAGCAGAGTTGTTTAGCATTTTGCACACCAGAATAAAACAGAGCAAGAAATACTTGCGTACAAGTGGAGAGCCCAGGGATGAAGATTATGTTTCCTCCAACTGGCTTCCAGTATTTGGCAAATGAGATCCAGCTAGAGGGTAAAGAAAGTCTGTTAACCTCCGTTCACACCCTTTCCCCTCAGGAGCCCCTACTGCTCTGCTTCCATAGCTCTAACAGGCACATTCAGGGCAGCTGGCATTCAGGCTGTGCCTGGACATAGAACCAGCCTTTCAGAGGTCAATTCTGAAGCACTGGAATTCAAAATGGAAAGACTGAAAATGTGCAGCCACATCTAACAGAGCATCCACTGTCACTGTGGGTAGTGCCCCAGCGGGGCTTCCCCACCGCTAACTGGCCCCACCGCTCACAACACAGGCCCTCAATCACAGGCCTTTGTCCACCAGTGAAGGTCAAGTGCAACAGGGTTTTGCCTTAGGCCTGTTATGTGGCAAGGGTGACACGGTAGACAGCTGACAGAGGAAAGGCGATTTTGAACAGAATGGAGGTCCCGAGCATGGATTGTGAAGTAAAACTAGTTTCAAGTCAAGTTCTATATTTTACTAGCTTGTCAGCAATAGGACAGTGTTCAAGGAATTGTTATCAGGACCACAAATCCATGCACTGCACATGTAGGCAAAGGACAGGGAGCAAAATTAGGAAGAGTTTCCATATGAGCACAGACAGACACTATTTATTCTCAGTGATACAGATTCTCAGTTTCTCCCTGGCTGAAATCATGTAAGATAACACACAAGCAATATAATCAGGTTCTGCAGCAACTTCCCAGGATTTATTTTTAAAGGCTGTCCAGTCACCCTCCTAGGAGGGGACTGGGAGATGCAGATGTCTGCTTCTGGGCAGGGCAAGCAGCTTTGGCATCAGTCAGTGACTGCTGGGTTGGAAAGGCAGGGGGCACCAAGTCTCAGTTTTCTGAGACTACATTGCTACCATTTCTGGTCCTATTGGTTCTAGGAGATATTAGCACAAACTAGTGTCACATGGATGTTTTTTTTTTTAATATGATTAACTAAAGGGAAGACTGATGCTTGAAGAAAAACCCTAACACTCTGGAAGAGGACGTTTAAAGTCAACAGAAAGAAAGATGATACATGATATGATAAATAACTGTGCATTATGAAAGGACACGGAGAAGGCAATGGCACCCCACTCGAGTACTCTTGCCTGGAAAATCCCATGGATGGAGGAACCTGGTGGGCTGCAGTCCATGGGGTCATGAAGAGTCGGACACGACTGAGAGACTTCCCTTTCACTTTTCACTTTCATGCATTGGAGAAGGAAATGGCAACCCACTCTAGGGTTCTTGCCTGGAGAATCCCAGGGACGGTGGAGCCTGATGGGCTGCTGTCTATGGGGTCACACAGAGTTGGACACGACCGAAGTGACTTAGCAGCAGTAGCAGCAGCATGAAAGGACAAAGACGGGGGCTTCCCTGGTGGCTCAATGGTAAAGAATCTACCGCCAGTGCAGAAGACACAGGTTTGATCGCTGGTCCAGGAGGATCCCACATGCTGCACAGCAACTAAACCCGTGCGCCACAACTATTGAGCCTGTGCTCTTGAGCTTGGTGATAGCAACTGTTGAACCTATGCACTGTTACTACTTAAGCCCATGCACCCTTGAGCCTGCGTTTGGCAACAAGAAGCTACCGCAATGAGAAGCTTACACACTGCAACAGAGGGTAGCCCCGACTTGCTGCAATTAGAGAAAAGCTTGCACAGCAATGAAGACCCAGCACAATCAAAAATAAATAAACAAAAAAAAATTTTTTTTTAAAGGACAGTGAAATCAAGTCAGTATCAACATAAGAAAGATCAGTAACACATTTGTAAAGTGAGCTCCTTTTCTACCACAAAGAATTATTACCTAAGAAAGTTCCAATGCCCTGCTTGTACACATTAGTATATGCAAATACCAACCTCTCCTAATATATTAAAAACTATAAAACTCAAACTTTGCTGTAGAAATTCAAATATATCATTTAAAAACAGATATCAGTGACTGCAATAAAAGGGGAAAACTATAAAAATTGAACATGAAATTAAATCAGGGCCATATCCAATAAATTGAATCTTCTGGAGTTCAATGCAAAAATATTTGTTCATATTTACACACTAGTCCTATCCAAACTAGAGAAATGGAGTATTGGAGGTTTTTTTTTTTCTCTTTCTTTATATTTAAATACTTAAAAAAATTTTTATCTATCATATTATTTCTAGATTCTAAGTAGGGTCAGGCCTCAGTTCCATACGCATTTTGAATGATACCAAGACAGGCTCAAATTTCAATCCAGCCTCATCACTTCTGTTTACACAAGGATCAGTGTTATTAAGTTCGATCACACAATTTCAATGAGTGGCTACCCAGTGAATGAGCTGCCAATCTCACCTGCAGATTCTAACGTGGTAGTATTTATACAACTGAGCTGGAATCTCGCCTAATTAGGCTGTTGGAGCTAATTAAGAATTGAAATTCAAGTTCTCTCACGTTTGCATAAACCTCCATGTATAGACATTACTACCTACAGTTTAATAAGGAGCTGGAAAATGCCAAGATGACATGAACATTTGGCACCCATGCTGAATTCATCACTGTTCCATACATATGTAAACATATATATGCACTGGTCCATAAACATATATAACCACTACTGGAAGGGAAAAATAAACCATTTCCAAGGCCTGTTCTCCTTGTTTTTTGGTTCTTTTCCCCCTTTCTTCAATCTACAGCATCATATATACAGGTTTGAGGACAGGAGAGATCCAAAATCCTAATATGAAAAACATACTGAACCACATACTGGAAACTATACACCAGGGGACCAAGGAGGTGGTTTGGGGGAAGGGTGCACGGGTAGAGAAGATAAAGCAAAACCAACCAGTTTTGAAACGTAGTCCAGAACCATCTGTTCAATTTTTCTCTTTTCTACACCCTGTAGATGTCTCAAAAGATGCTCTCTTAGTTCAGACACCATCTGAAAACAGAATGTAGATAAGTCACAACCTACCCACTCACACCTGCAAGTGGTTTGAATTCATTTATTAACATTCCCTATTAATATGAAAAATATTGGACCTGAAGATCCCACTAGCAGAAATGTATAACCCATGATGTTCCTTTGATGGGCATAAATCAGGCGGCACTACCATTTTCCTCAAGAGGAATGACTTATGATACACCCAAAGCCCAGTGAGCAGCTGAGAGTCAGGCTGCCTGACTGTTAGAATTCTCCAAAGCAGCCAGTGGAAGTTAGCCAGTGGAAATCACTAGGCTCAGCAGTCAAAAGCTTTGGGATCTACCAAAGGATTGAAGTCTCCTGCTCCTGGCTCTGGAGAACTAACAGGAGCAACTCTAAACATGGAAAGTCTATGCTAACGGGAAGGAACAGGGTTTGGATGTTTGGAAGGACAGAGGCTGGAATAAAAAGGAAATGCCCTAGGTACCTCCCTCTGTGCAATGGCTTATACATTCCACGCAGTTCCCTGACATGCAAAGGTATGGAAAAATTTATTCTAGTGCCTCCAAATGGGCTTGTTTCTATAGTCGCACTGTTAGGACCATCCCTGGGGCTCCCCAATTAGTGTAGCATTCCTAGCTTTTCTCTTCCCTTCTTCCTTTTCTTGTCTCTTTTGTCTAAATGCCTTGCTCAGCAACAGACCCTCTTGGCTAGAGAAACCTTTGTACCAATAAACACCATGGGAATTGTACAACTAACAACACACACACATGTATATATGTATCTTCTATTAATATCTAAGCAGATTTATAATAGACACCCTGGGCAAAACTAAGCCCATGGCATCCTGGGCCAAGACAGAGTGGTATATTATTTCAGTCTCCTGCATGTATTAAATGATAAAGCTTTTAAAAAAAAAACATTATTTTTTTCTGCATGAAATATGATGCATATTCTTCCCATTTTAATTTTTCTATAATAATCATATAGATGAAAACTTACATTGCTCATAATCCTACCATTTATATTAACATTTTGGTTTTTTACTTTCCTTTTTTCCAGGGTGTATAGTCATTCTAATATTTTACAATCTGCTTTTTTATTTAATAGTTTGTCATTAAATATTCTTTATCACACTAGTTGTAATAGTTGTACAGTAACCAATTTTATGAAAAAATACTATAATTGAACTGTTTATTCCCTTCTTATACATATGGAATATTTATTACTATTAATAATACCACCAAAAACTTTGTATACAAGGGTTGTTTGTCATATCCTTGATTATTTTGTCAGGCTAAATTCCTAGAAATGGAATTTCTTGGGTCCTGTACTTAGACTTAACAGAGACATTACTGAAATGCCTTCTACTGAGATTATATTAATACTAATTTCAAATTCCATTGGATGAGACTGTCAAATCCCCCATACTATGACCCTTCCTAATATAATTTTTAATTTTTGTCAATTTGATAGGCAAAAACAACAAACAAATACTTATTCTGTTTGTCATTTGGTTATAGCAATGTTAAGTATTGTTTTTCTTTCTCTGCCCCAACTCGAGATATTTTCAGCCTAAACTAACTTTTGAAAATTCATTGGTAACAGTTTTTGTCCATTTCCCTTCTGGTATGTTGTTTTCTTACTGATTTATAAGCTTTATTTATATGCCAAATGTTATCCTTTTATCACATTATGTGGCAAATATTTTTTTCTAAATATTATTGCTTGCCTTATTGTTGTTCTGTTTCAAGATTTCAATCAATCTTCTACAATATGTTTATATTCAATAATACACTTGAAAAGCTTTCTCAGTATTATTTGTCTACTTATTTTATTCAAATTATTTCACAGTTTAATTTTTTATATTTATATATTAATTTTATTTAAATAATATATACATTATACTAATTTTTATATTAGATTCCTTAATCTGATATTTCTATGGTATAAAGTGGTATTTGGGGTGGGAAAAATTGAATTTAATTGACTTTTCAAAATAGTCAACCACTGATTGATCTGACTAAAAATAATTTCTTTTCACATTGATTTTTAAATATTTCATTTATCATTCACCAAATATTCAAAATTAAATCAGAATTTCATATCTTTGTGTTAGTGCCATCTTTTTCCAATTATTGCAGATCAAAAGCACATTTAGATATCTCATAATGTCGGTCCCACTCTTTCTTATTTTGTTAAGTGAGTCACTCAGTCAATTGTCAGAGAAATTTCATTGGCTTTTTGTTTGTAATTTCATTAAAGCTAGATGCTAAAGATTTGGAAATTATACACTGTTTTTCATTATCTGTTCTAACTGGTTAATTCTAATAAAATGAAAATAAATATAGCATTGTCAGCTTACTAACTCACATTATTTTTATTCTTTATTTTTTAATTTTATTACTTTCCATTTTCCCAGTTGATTATTTTGTTGTTTCATTAGACAATTATACCATCTTCTTTTACTCTTGTTTCTTCTTTCATTGGCTAGAATTTTTAGAATAATGTAAAATTTTAGTGACAATAGCAAGTATACCTAGCTTCTTTCTGATTTTCATAGGAATGCCTCCAAAGTGAGATTAAGAAGGACGTTCGCTACTAGGATTAGACTAAACTTTGTTTAAAATTCCAAGAGTGGAATTATACTTTCATCAAATTTTAGCACCCATAGAATCATTTTTGCCTCTTGGACTCAGTGATATGATGAACTACATTAATATATTTTCTAATATTAAGCCTTCCTGGAAATAAGCCCATGTGGCCAAGTTGTATTTTCAAACAAAGTATTGGAAAGTATTTTAATTAAGCCTGTGGGATCTATATTCACAAGTAAAAGTGGTCACTGTCAGATTCTGGTTTAAAGATCATGCTTTTTAAAGTGAGTAAAAAGCTTCCCATCTTTCTTCAGAAATACTTTACATAATATGAGAATAATCTGGTCTTTAAAACTTTGAAAGAACTAACTTGTTAGATAACTTGGGGCCTTTTTTAGAGATAATCTTTGACATTTTTTCCAAATTATTTTATGGTTATTATACGTTCAAGTTTTCTATTTCTCCTTGGCTCCAGTTTGTAATTTCTATTTGCCAAGGAAACATTGTTTAACTAGAATTTTTAAGTGTATGGCTATGTATTTACACATATTTTTCTCATATTTTTAAACTAGCCTTATCTAAGGTAATAGATTATCCCATTCCTAAGCCTGCACAGCATTAAAAATATTTTATTAAATTTTTTTTAAAACTAGTTTTTCAGTTAAAGATGTTTTTCAGATTTAGATGTTTAACTAGTTGTTTGTTGTTGTTGTTGTTTTTAAGATTTTGGATTTATTTGCCAATTCTGCTCTTCAATTAATTTATTTTGATTTACATCTTTGGTCTTCCTACCGGTAAGACCTCTTGAGAAAGAATACTTTATTCCTTTGTATTTTAAACCCAAATACAAAGGCCACAGAGATGCTGGTCTTTCCTGTTTTAAATACTCTCAGTGCTATCCATTTCTCTATGATGCATTATAATTATACATTTATTGGGGTGACTGATTAATTTGTGTTTCTCTCACAAGACTACAAATACCAAGAGGGCAGAAATTATGTATGTGTTCCTTACTACTGAACACACAGGGCCTACAGTGGGTGGATGGCAACAACCATATGTGGACAGAATGGATGAAAAACAAGATCAGAATGAGTAATACAATCTAGTCCTCTCCCCTTTCCTTGGAGCTCACTGTTTGCCAGCACCAAACGTCCTACTTACCAGCCCGATAAGCAGCTGCTGGTGGGTGTCTTCCTCCTGGAAGAGGGGTGTTAATCTTGGCTCTGAAATTAAACAGAGCGATAGTCAAGCAGGGTGTTTTTAGGAAATGACCAGAAGGAAGAGGCCTCAGTCTGGGCTTCCCTTCTCTGAGTCATTGGAGAAATTATAACACTTTCCTGACGGGATGAAAACTTCTCTTTCAGTGTGACCTTGCCCTACACGCTGCAACTTATCACTCAGGTAATACGCAGGGAGCACTGTGAAGCAGAGAGAGGCGCAGACTGAAAGAGAGAGAGAACACAAGGAACACATTGCCAACACCAATACCCTCTGGCTTCAATTTCTCTTCAATGTGGAGACTTGTCACTGAGATCCTCTGCTTCACAGGAGACTAAACAACTCAGGTCCTCTCTTAACCTAAGGAGTGGCAAACCCAGGAACAGGGACTGAGTGGAAGGATCACGTGACTCCCTTCTTTCTGACTCCAACTTGTAGTTTATAGAATTACTGAGGTGAGGGGACCAGTCACCGCAGTCAATTACTGAGGCAAATAATAACTGGCACATTATAGGACTGAAAATGTAGTTAGACTGAGATGGAAAAGTGGCGTGTAAGGTTAAACCAAATGGCACTTTATCCACCATGATTTGCACTGTGCCAGCAGGACTGGAGGGGCAGGCAAACGCTGTCTCTAGGAAGATCTCCTAGAGCACCTTCATGCCCCATCTTCCTCTGCCAGAACCTGAGTCACAGTGCTGGTCAAGAGGTAGAATTGCCCTGGTCAGGGAGCTGAGGACTCCTTTCAGGAGGGCACAGATGCTTCTTGACCACTTGGGATAAATCCTAACTGGATCCTACACAACCTTCATGATGAAAACTTCAAAACTAGAGCCCAGCAGTTTTCATGGTTGTTCCGCATTTCACAAAGAATGTTCGCTTCTGACAGTGACTTTCTTCCTAGGAAACTAGCACAAACAAAGAATGTGAGAGGAAGCAGCGAGTTCCCTAAAGTGCATCAAGAGAGAATGACTAGTAACAGATGCAAACAGCCCTGAAGCTCAGGAGCGGAAGGAGCTCTAACCAGACGTGGGAACAGAGGACACAGAAACCTCAGCCAGACCAGTCACACTTCCCATACTACAAATCCCCGAGTGATGCAAGAAGGGGAGCCTGCAAGCATGCTCACAACCCCTGGCTCCTGCCTGGGGTTGGTGGCAGAACCCTGGCTTCAGGCCGGGACGACCTGTTCCCCCAGGGCTGCTAAGTGACTTCACTGCTCACGTGGGCTGTGTGCACAGCTGCAGGATGTGCAGCAAAGCACTGTATAAAATAATTTCCATTAGGGTCACCCAGCATATAACTAAACATCCAAGCCTATAAAACAACATAAAAATAACAGCTTAAAAAAAAAAAAAGTGAGGCTGACCTTTAAGAGGTGTGAAAGAGTCCCACAGATAGATAGCTGGAGAGAGAACAGCTCTAGGCCAAGGGAAGTACACCCAGCGAGCATGTTAATTAGATCAGTTCTACAGGGAAATAGGAGGAAAACCTACAGTCAGGGAGTCCTACAGCAAAAGCACATTCAGCAGCTGTTCCCAAAGGACCTGGTGCCAAGAGAGACATGGAAGAAACTGGGAGTCGCTCTGACAGGAAGATAGTAAAGGGTGCTGCCTTCACTGAGCTAGTGGAAGTGACTTCCCTGCCAACCCACAGTGGGAGAATGGTGTTACAAACAAACAACTGACTGAAATCAGAAGACTTTGTTATAGGTCTTTTCTTACCCAAATTCTTTGCTTCTACGTTAGAAATCACCCTATAAGAAAAATTAGCCAACGTTATTCACACAGGAAACATTAATAAAAAAAAGTTTTTAAAAACCCACAATACCATACAAAGATACTGTCGTTTAAAAACCCATAAAACCACTGCAGAGACTGTTCTCAGGCTGCTGAAAACCTCAAAAACTTTAATCAACTTGGCAAAAGCCACATTAAGCAATTATAAAATCTCAAAACTCTTTAGTGCAAACAATGACGGTAATTTAGAACAATTGCAGCTCTCAGTTATTGGAAATAATAGGAACAGAAAATAGAACAGGGGTTGGAATGGGGCCTATGCTTGTAGCACTCCGAGATGACTCATCTACTCAGAAAACATGTTTTCAAAATAAGAGCAGGTTCACCAGCCGACTAACTCTTATTTAAAATCAACCCACTACTTGTACCCCTTTAAAGTGCTCTATTAGTAAGAGCTTTCATTACCACTTATTCCTTCTGAGTCATCCATCCCCAGGATGCAAATCTAAAAGGTTTAACATATAAACTTTTCCTACAAGAAACTCTAGCTCCAATCTCCAAAACAGGGCTCGGGCGGTGCTGACAGCATCATCTCATTGAGAATACAACAAAAGTAATAAGCTACTTCCCTGAAAGGCAGCCAGCAAAGTAATTACAAAAGATAGCCATTTATAGCTATAATAATCCTTCATTTTACTTACTTTATTGCATTATCAAGAATATTTCTCACATACACCGTAGACCTTCTTTTTCCTGTTTTCTAGGAGTGAAAATACATCAGAGGTATGGAAGGTGAAGGTTTTGTGGGTGACATTTTTCACATTAAGGTCATAATACAATACAGTTAAGAGTTCAGAAAAAAGGAGACTTTCTTTCAAGGTAATCATAACACCTAGATTCTTAAAAAATTGGCTTAAAAAACTTTTATTCTGAAACTATTACAAGTTTTCAGGGAGCTGCAAGTCCAACTATATTTTATATATCAATACAATAACACTATAACTATATCCAACAATGCTGCAGAGAGAGCTCACATACTCTTCACCCAGTCTCTCCCAGTGTTCATATCTTATATAAACAACAATAGTACAATACCCAAATCAGTGAGCACACAGTTCTGTCATTTTTTCACATGTATAGATTCACATATGACAATGTACAACCATAATCCCAAGACAGAACTGCTCCATCACCCCCAAGATCTCCCTTGTGTTACCCCTTTATAGGGGTCATATTCATTCTTTTGCTTTCAACCATTCCTAACCCATCTGTCTGTGCTCAGTTGATCAGTCGTGTCCGACTCTTTGTCACTCTATGGACTGTAGCCAGCCAGGCTCCTCTGTCTATGGGATTTCCCAGGCAAGAATACTGGAGTGGGTTGCCATTTCCTCCTCCAGGGGATCTTTCCCATCAAGGGATCAAACCCACGTCTCCTGCACTGGCAGGTGGATTCTTTACCACTAAGCCATCAGGGGAGCCCTCCTTAACTCCTAGCAACCACAAATTTGGGAACTTATAGATTTTTTTTTTTAATTTTATTTTATTTTTAAACTTTACATAATTGTATTAGTTTTGCCAAATATCAAAATGAATCCATCACAGGTATACATGTGCTCCCCATCCTGAACCCTCCTCCCTCCTCCCTCCCCATACCATCCTTCTAGGTCGTCCCAGTGCACTAGCCCCAAGCATCCACTATCGTGCATTGAACCTGGACTGGCATCTCGTTTCATACATGATATTTTACATGTTTCAATGCCATTCTCCCAAATCTTCCCACCCTCTCCCTCTCCCACAGAGTCCATAAGACTGTTCCATACATCAGTGTTTCTTTTGCTGTCTCGTACACAGGGTTATTGTTATCATCTTTCTAAATTCCATATATATGTGTTAGTATACTGTATTGGTGTTTTTCCTTCTGGCTTACTTCACTCTGTATAATAAGCTCCAGTTTCATCCACTTCATTAGAACTGATTCAAATGAATTCTTTTTAATGGCTGAGTAATACTCCATTGTATATATGTACCACAGCTTTCTTATCCATTCATCTGCTGATGGACATCTAGGTTGCTTCCATGTCCTGGCTATTATAAACAGTGCTGCGATGAACATTGGGGTACACGTGTCTCTTTCCCTTCTGGTTTCCTCAGTGTGTATGTAAGTAATGCAAGAACACATCTGAGACTCGAATGTGAATCCCACCACTTCTACTATGAATGTGTTGTGTGTGTCCCTTAACCTCTTTGCACTTTAATTTCCTCTTGAAGAGAAAGAGATCACAGAAGCAGCTTGGTCTGCCTACTGGGGATCAGCAGCACTTATGAACAGTGCCTGGCAACAGCGGTGAGTGCTGGACCTAAGCCAGCTTTATGACCTAAGGGCCTCACCTAACCTACTCTGCTGGGCTTCTTGCTCTCCTTTCAGGAACCCACACATACCTCTTCTGAGATCAGGTTGTGCCACTCTCTCCTGACCACGCTGTTGTTATAGTGTAAGTGTGGCTTGGAGTACTTAACATATTCCAGGTTGGAGTTCAGTTTTTCCCAGTAGCCCTTAAAGCTATGCACCTGTAAGAGACAAAAACATCAGTGGGCTCGAGAAGCAGGTCCTGTGGCCTGAACTACACAGCACGGCCCCTGCAGGCCTTGCTAAAAAGCTCTCAGGAGGCAGCATTTCTGAGCAGATACTTCCCACAAGGGATGGCAGTCTTGTCCCAACAGGAATTCTAAAACAGACTCAAAGAGGCTTGCCTCCCTCCCTTTCTTTTCGAGCCCCTTTTACACAGAGAGAGCTGCTCAGTTCCCTAAGCCAGTGTGACTCCCCCTGGGTGAAGGCTAAGCAGGGAAGCCTGCTTTGAACACATCAAGTCATTTCCTCCCCAGAGACCCATTCTGACTCAGGTTATATCAACAATGTCATGTTCATTGACAGAATGGTCACAAGATTTGGAGCACACGGAAGCATAGGTTTACTTTCCAGTTAAGTTTATTTACTTCCAAAGGGTCTTTTTCAAAACTCAAGAATCAGATAGGTGAAGCGCACTCCTTTCACACTCAGTTGTCAACTATTTCAAAATGGAATTAGCGGGCAACCATCTCCCTCTAGGTTTTTGACATATTGATATCACTGTACTAGCCCGAAGCAAAAAATATTCATTATGTTCATTTTAAAATAAAATGCTATAGTAATACATTTTTAATGTTAAAGGATATCCTGACAAAAAATTGATTTGGCAAATTAATGAAGACAGATTCATGAAATATATGCATTTATAAAAGATTTGACTGGGATCAAGGGTGCAATGTGTGGCCAGGAAACAAAGTGAGCTTAATGTTTACAGAGGGAACAGACTTGGCTGTATTACAAGGGGTAAAAAAAAAAGAGAACTTAAAAAAAATGCCCCATCAAGGAAAATGCCCTTTGTTAAGTAATAGCTGCTGCTGCTGCTGCTAAGCCACTTCAGTCGTGTCCGACTCTGTGTGACCCCATAGACGGCAGCCCACCAGGCTCCCCCGTCCCTGGGACTCTCCAGGCAAGAACACTGGAGTGGGTTGCCATTTCCTTCTCCAATGCATGAAAGTGAAAAGTGAAAGGGAAGTCTCTCAGTCACATCACCCAAATTCTTATTGAAAGCACAGTCACAAGTGGCTTAAAATGGATACCGGTATCAGGAAAGTGAGTTACATAACAAAACGAACTTGCTATTTTAGAAGCTTGAAAGGCTTATCCAGCCAACACCCATTTTCACAGAGACAGGAAGAGCTATGTCCAAGAAAATGTTATTTCCAGAGGAAATCGGAAACCTGGAGTCAGGTCCCACTCTCCATCTGACCTGTCTGTTTTATCTTTTGTTTCCTTGTCCATACACTGACAGTGAATACATCTTTGTCCACCTTTTTGTCTCCCTTATACTGAAAGAACAATAATGAAAGCAAACCCCGTAGACAATTGACAGAATTAGGACCCTGACAGGAAGTCGCTGCAGCTTTTCTTGCTGAAGCTATTCTACATCTCGGTTCTGGCAACTAGTGCCCAAAGCCATCAAATTAGCTGGTGTTGTGGTGACATCTAGTGGTCAGTTATGCATTTGGTTCTGTCTGCTTTGCATTGGAGTCCCACGGCTCGGTGCACTCAACCTTGCCCAGGATGAGACAGGGGAGGAAGGAATGATGATGTCCTACCTGTGCGAGTCCCTCTTCCCCTCAGGCCAAAGGCATCCTTCTGTCAGAAGACCCTATTTTCATACTCACACTGTGGCTCCCAAGAAAAGATCTCTCCCAAACTACCTTCCTCTCACCCTCGCCCCATTAAAAAAGTCCCTTTCCATGTAGCCTTGTCTTAGTTGAGAATAAGCAGATAAAACAAGTCCAAGGACATGCTTCAGAGGCGCTCCAGAGTCTAATGATTGTATGTAAAACAGAGTATGTGTTCTTATGAGCACTTTGCTGGGACGAAGGTCTACAGTTTATATCCGTTTCAAAGGAATCCATAGCTTAAAATAGTTTAAAACTACTGAGGTAGAAGGAAACATTAAGTTTTAAAATAATAACTTACATTTAAATAAGGGTAGCCCAAAGCCCCAGAAATATTTTAATATTTGTAGGTCTATTTGATATGTGTAGGTCATTGGAAGAGGTCACTGGGCTGGATGTTATGATATAGATATTGAAAGAGTGCAAACAGTTAATGGCATATGTCACTACTTGGTATCTACTAGATAAGGATGCAATTTTTTAAGCTATGAAAATTCACGAAGATCATTATAAATTGGGAGGGCTATTTGGAAGTCTGTGCTTAGTCACTCAGTCATATCCAACTCTTTGCAATCCCATGGACTGTAGCCTGCTAGGCTCCTCTGTCCATGGGGATTCTCCAGGCAAGAATACTGGAGTGGGTTGCTATTCCCTCCTCCAGGGGATCTTCCCAACCCAGTATCAAACCCAGGTCTCCCACATTCTAGGTGGATTCTTTACCGTCTGAGCCACCAGGGAAGCCCAAGAATACTGGAGTGGGTAACCTATCCCTTCTCCAGGGGATCTTCCCGACCCAGGAATCGAACTGGGGTCTCCTGAACTGCAGGTGAATTCTTTACCAGCTGAGCTACGAGGGAAGCCCATTTGGAAGTCTTGGAAATAGATAAGACCCAAAAGATGAAAATGGATACATAAGTGAAGGGTGAAGAGAGAATGTTCCAGGTGCAGCTCCTAGGAAATGAGCCAAGATTCAGACCATAGACAGAGCTTTAGAAAAAGTAGAGAAAACCCCACGGCACTTCAATCTCTGCAGTGAAGATATCTGCCCCTAGGGTATGACTGCCAACCTCAGTAACCACCTGGGTCCCACTCCCTAGACTCCTACTGGTGTGGGCTGTGACCTGGGCCTTGTGAGTTTTAGACATTTCCCAGGCATGTCTACTATTCAGCCTGGGCTGAGAACATGCTTGAGCACATCCAGGTCATGTCAGTCTCTTACCCACTCTCGAAGGTTTTCATCTACATCTCTGGCTTAAAGGCTGATGAAGAACCACCTGCCTGAAGACTTGCAATTATGTTGTGACATAACAGGAGATAGGGTTAGAGAGGAGGTTCAATCTAACCTTCAAAGAATCTTCAAATGCCAACGTAACACCAGCACATTCCTTGACCCAGAGAGTAAAAGAAGCACCAAGGTAAAATGCTAGCTGTTGTTACACAGTATGGGGGGAAGAGGGCGTGGGAGCTACACAATCACACCCTACCAGCTAGCCTGGGAGCACAGAAGGACACTCCTCTCTGTCAGCCAGCATTTACGGCACTAGCTGAGTACTAAGCACCATATTCATCAGGGACAACAGGAAAGGAAAAGCCACAACAATCTAAGAAGCACATTGCCAGCTTCTTGAAAAGAGCTTATAATGCTTTCAAATACACAAAAATGTTTTATCATACCCATGAGTTTAGCTACTTCTGGGAGACTCTGGTGTTAGAAGCCGTCAGATCCTTAAGGAATAACCCAGGAGCATTTCCCTATACAAGGGACAGTTTTACATTTTGATTTTAAAGGAAGGAGAATTATTTCAAGTCTCTTCTTGAGAAATAATCTTGATTTGACTTTTAGGATGACATGAAATAATTAACCAAATGTAGCCCACCAAAACTAATATTAATTGAAAAAAAGGATTAAAGGGTTATATTAACAGACTGTTTCCCATTTATGTGGGAAATAAATTTGATTTTTTTCTCTTTAAAAAAGAAGTACCAAGAAAGGAAAAAAAAAACAAACAAAACACTGTGGTACTTATTGGCTCATCTGCAAATTACTGCCAGGAAAAAAATATCTGCCTCTCGTTTCTTAAAGGCCCTCTGGCTTTGATCCTACATCTGCTGATTAACCAGCATCTTCTTTAACAGAAGAGGAAGCCAACCTCATCCTTCATGCCAGGGCTCAACTAGTGGAGGTAAAGCATCAAACTTGTCTCTTCAGTGGATACTATCTCAGTATCAGCTTTTACTTGCAGCCCAGAGAAACACAGTGGCCCACTACTTCCAGTACAAACAGAATAAACTAGAAACATCTATGTGTCCATAAAGCTAGCAAGGTACGTTACTAGGCCAAGATGCTCTAAGCAGGGCCATCCATACAGAGGACAGTGACTTTAACTCCTGAGGCTTCCTGCTAGGAAGACCACATGCTGTATGTGCAAATTCTCCAATTTACAAGTGGACTTTCTCCTTCTTCCCAACATTTAGTAAAAATATCTCTCTTCTCTTCCCAGCTGGGTAGTACTCATTTTTAATAGAATGTAATTTTTAATGTAATTTCCTAAATATGGCTCTAAACTATTACATCTCACGATCAACATGTATCTTAAGAAAGCCCATGCTAAGATAGTTTTCTACTGTCAACCTTAAGAATTAAACATTATCTTCTCAACCCAACTATGAACAAAAACAGCACAGTCGAATGACTGGCAGAAGAGGAAGAAAAATAGGAATCCTTGATCAGGTCTGTTCTTCAATTTCAATATCTGGGAAGTAAACTGAAGGTACTCCCATCTCTACAGATAATGACAAGAATAAATTTTCCAGCCTGGTGCGCTGTCTCTAACAAGTAGTGTTTCTTTGGACCATTATAAAATTATGTTTCTACAATCTTAACTGAACTTGCCATAATTCTCTGCCTCTAAAAATACACTATATAGGAATAACTTGTGTTTTTTCTCTCCAACAGTCTATTCACAAAATTTTTCATTTCTGGTCACCAAATGTGTGGGTTTTTTCCTCCACATTCATCAATTCTCCAGTGCCAGCAAGGTGTCCTACAAGTATCTGGAGACAATCTCAGACCCCACAGGTTGAAGACTCAGTCCCACAAGGCTGCCCCCTTTTCAAATGCTAATCTCAAGTCTAGGTTGCTACCTGTGATTCTGACCAACTGTGTATCAATCTGACGTTCCCAGCGCCCCCTTCATGGGTTCTATAATATGTTACAGTGGTTCTGAACTCAGGAATACAGTTTACTGCCTATATGCCAGTTGATTATAAATGGATACAACTCAGTAATAACCAGACTGAAGCGATGCATAGGGCAGGAATGGGCTCTGAGCTTCATGTCCTCTTCAGGTGCACCACCCCAACCCCTGCACCTCCATATATTCATCCAACCCATTAAATCTCTGAAACCTTTCAACCAGGGTTCTTTATGAAGGCTCCATCACACAGGCACAATTGATTAAACCATTGGCCATCAGTGCTGAACTCTATCTCTAGCCACTCTAGCCTTGGAAGGTGGTGTTGATAGAGGGCTGAAAGGGCCAACCCTCTAATCACATGGTCGGTTCTACTGGCAACCAGCTCCGCCCTTAGGTGCTTTCCAAAAGTAACTTCATTGACAAACTCAGGTGTGGCTGAAAGGGGCTTGTTAGAAATAATAAGACCTTCTTTTCACCTTTGTGCTCTGGAGCTATTTCAGGAACAAAAGATCTCCCTATAGTTCTTATCACTTAGGAAATCACAAAGATTTTAGGAGCTCTGTGCCAGGAATCATGGAAGAAGATGAAATATATATTTCTAGTTATATCACAAGATCGCATATGTACAAACTAAACTTTGGAAAGTCAATATCTCACTCATAACCAATTGACATTTTTGGTAATGCTACACAGTTGTCAAAGCAACAATTCTCATTTTTAAAAACTGTAAGTTGTTACGATTCAACACTGTGAATTGCTAAGAAACCTTTTCTTCAAGTGATGGTGGCCATCTGCACTGGAAGGGGCAAGGAAAAAGGTGTCTTTTGTGCCTCACTAAAAGCTTAATTATGTTCATGCTTTGCCCAATTACAACAGTATTTTTTAAACACTTTTTAAGTGTTTAAGAGAAGAAGCATAATCAAGTGAAAACCACTCTTTCTCCAATTGCTCAGGGGCATCCAGACCCCTGATGGACATTGCAGCAGCCTCCTCACTTGGAGTGGCCATAACTGGGAAAGGGCTTGAAGTCCTTCTCCTTCCCAGTCTCTGGGTCAGATAGTTAATAGTCACAACACAAATGGTTAAATTAAAGCCTTCCTTACTGTATAAAATGAAACTAAAGATGTCTGGCTTAAAAATACTTTAATAAAAATACTCCATTTCTCCATTCTTGATATTCAAGTAAGCTATTGTTTCTACTTTTTTTTTTTTTAATTCTTACATGACTTCCTGTGGAAGGGATTAAATCATTCTTAGGCAGGCCATTCTCGATGACATTCCTTTTAAGATTTTAAGGTGCAGATCTTGTTTTAATATACTTTCTGTTTCATTTAAAAAAATTCTTTTGGAAACCATTCTATAAAGGAAACCTTTTGTCTTTCAGATGATAAACTGGTATAAACCAATTAAATTCGATGGCCATATATTAAACATTTATAAAGTACTCCACTTCACACTAAAATTACTTGCATGAAGACCAGACGGAAAGTGCTCGTCTAGTTTCGTTTTGTCCTTCCTTCTCCAGACTCCTTATCAGGGCAGTCATCTTACAAGCAGAATGGAAGCAAGCGTGCTCAGAGCAGACAGGGGTCCCTTGGGCCTCATGGAAAATCCAGCAGCAAGCACACCTCCGAAAGGTAACTTGTGATTCAGGTTAAGGGTGCTCAGAGCTAACTCCCATCAGGGAAGCTGCAAGAATAGTCACATAACGGGCCAGGGAGGGAAGAAAAGTAGTGGGGATATGCTACTACAAGATCCATTGCAATATAATTGGGCTGGGACCTGCGGTAGAAGTAGGTCAAAGGCAGCTGCTTATAGTGAGAGGTATTATGCAAGCAGAGATGGAGAAACAAATGAGAGTTGTGAGGGCCAAGAGTCTTGTGAACTGAAAGATTTGATAAGTTATGGGGGTGGGGGAGAGGGGCAGGAGCTGGCCAAACCAAACCCAGTACCATCTTCTCCTGAGTCCAAGGGAAAATCCCTTGACATTCCTATGGCTTCCCTGATGAATCCTGTTTGCATGGAAAGGACAGTGAAGAGATCTACAGCTCAAACTTGTCCTATGTAATACTTCTGACTCGTATATGAAAACATGTAGCATCTCAGAAGAACTCCCAAGCATGTTTGGCAACAGTTAATGGGAAATAACTCTCTGCAGAGCCAAATGCTAAAGACAATTAGGGGAGAGTAGAAAAAAGGGAGGAAAAGGCAAAGTGAATAACAGAAGGAAATAAATGAACTACATAAAAAAATAATTTTATACATGTGCACACACACACACACACACACACACACAAAGTTAGAGAGTGCAAAAATAAGCTAGCTTGTTCCCAAGCAAAGACAAATTGTATTCTTAGAACAAATCGATGCGTAAAAATCTTGAGAGCCTTCCCATCAGTGTTTTATACTTAATTTTTTAAGTGAAAATACACAATGTTGGTAAGGTTATAGTAAAACTGATAAACTCATAAATCCCTTATAATACTGTAAATTATCACAACATTTTTTGAATATGAGTTTGGCAATAAAAATCAAAGGCTCTAAAAATTATCATGGCCTTTCACTCAGTAATACTCCTGGGCATTTAACCTTAGAGGAATAAATAAATAACACACGCACACACACACACACCCCCAAAAAAACCTACATAAAAGTATTCATTGCCAAATTATTTTTAATAGCAAAAATAATTTTTTCAGTGGGGGCTAGAGACAAACTAAATGTCTCAAAATGGAAGAATGATTAAGTAAACTCAGACACAGCAACACAGTGGAAACCTATGGAGTCATTAGAAATCATAATTATGAAAATTATGAAGTTTATGTACCAACATGAAGATGTGCATGATATACTGTAATTCATAATCTTTATTAAATATCACTAGATGGCCAGTACTACTAGGCAAAATATGCTCACCTATGACAAAGACCAGGAGGAAATGGGGCAAACAGACAGTTATGCTAGAAATTAAAGAACTGTGGGTGACGTTGCTCTCTTCTAAAAATTCCTTCACTGGTTTATTGTGTGTCCATTAAACACATTCTGGATTTGTTGAACTTGTGATAAAAGCAAAAACAAGAAAATGAGAAGATGGAGGTTCTTAATAAGAATCTTTTACGCTGTTAATCAAACCTTTCTTTTGCCTCATTTTCCTGCTTTGGTAGAACTTCAAAGTTGTCCCACATTGCTGCCTAGAAACCTCTCTCATCCATCTCCACTTAAAGGATGCTTGAAGGCCAAAACCAAGAACCGCTAAACTTGCCCCAGTCGGCCCTCTCTCACCCCCAGGGCATCAGCATGACCTCAAACACCCACAGCTTCCCCCCAGCTTCCTGGGCCTGGCCTGCTCTTCATGGAATCAAAAGAATCAAATGTAAATACCAAGAGGCACACTGGGCTGCCTGCTGCCAAAAGTTGAGATTTCCCAGCACACAGCAAGCTATAATTAACAGGAGGCAGTGCCAAAAACAACAAAGGAGCTTCAAGGAAACTGTGCTAAAATACTCCCCAGTTTTTAACTACATACACATTCTTTTCTACTCACCCACCTTACCCCACCCTCCCCATTGTCTTAGAAACTCCTGTGAAACCACCAGCCTGTAGAGAGACACTAACGCTGTCACTTGGCGGGCAGGAAGAAGGTGCTCTGAGACCACAGAGACAGCCCAAACAGGCCACTCTTAAGAAGCAGAAAGCCCGTTCTCAGAACCAGAAGGAAACTAGATAATCCCAGCCCAGGTTACTTAATGGTTTTAAGATTCTGTGGGGTGTGTGTGTGTGTGTGTGTGTGTTGAGGGGGTGACAAAGTAAGTGAAGTGAAAAAAAAAAAAAAACCACAGCTCTCGGGTCCTCTAGAGAAAATTTACAGGACTTCCTCCAGCGTGGATCGGCTTCAAGCACAGTGGAAAGTATGACTTCTACATGCTTCATATTCTCTGTCTTCAGAAAACCTCCCTCTTTAAAGAGCACTCCTAAGAATTGCCCTGATACCATCCTTAGAGACTACCACATACAAAGGACTGCCTAGACAACCAGCCTTACCCGTCACCCCACCCTCCCCCAATAGTTTACAATCCCTCTGGAACCGCCATGACGTTTGGGGCAGGTGACTGTGGAGGCCAGCAAGGAAGCCATGCAGGCCTGGGCTTTTGTCTCTCTGTAAGCACTTACCTTCATAAGAGGCAACGGAATCTCTTCTGTCACAAGGGTTATTCCAGGAATTTCCTGTGGAGGGGGAAACACACACACAACTGCTGAACTATCAACTACCACCAGCCTGAGCCTGCAGGAAGTGTTTTCTGTGCACACAGAAGCTGAGGGCAGCTCCCAGTTTGCTAACCTCTACTTTAAATAAACCTTGGGGTTTATAAATACTAGTGAACACAACCTATCTCTTACCTCAGGAAGGAAATATTCTGTAAAGTTACAATTATGATAGTTGACAGTATCACTAAAGGAAAGAATAAGACTACTATAAAGAAACAGAATAATGTATTATTTATACATTTCCATTTAAGAACAAAGGAGGCAAATTACATTTGCACCATCAAGTATGATGATAAGGTGGACACTTTTTTTTTTTTTACTCCTTTCTCCCTCTTCCCCTTCATTTAAATATATTATAGTTGATCCCCATCTCACTAATGAGATTCTTTTTTGACTTCAGTGGAAAACTGTTCTGCACTTCATCCTCCAACATAATTTCAGAAATAAGAGATCTCCATAAAGATTTATACAGCACAATCACCATGGCAAATGTGCAAGAGGCAATTCATATCAGGAAATCCAAATAATAACATTCTTCTAACTCATGAGCATTACAACAGAAATTTAAACAAAAAGATAAACTGCCAAAATTGCCACTTATTTTGAAAAGAGTGGTTCCTTGTTGTTATTAGTCTCTCAACTAGTCAATTCCTCTTTCACTTCCTAAAAAAAAAGTAGATGATATATGGGAAAATAGAAATAAAATCTGGTATTTGTTTAGAACTCAAATGTCCTGAGTTTCATTGACATACAATATTCCTGAGAAAAATAGCATCACAGGGATGGAGAAATAAACCTCCAGAACATTCAAGCAACTGAGATCTTCACTTGACAGGAGAAAGCCTGTTTTAAGAATCTATATGTGCTTCACTTATCACTACTCAGGAACAGAAATTTCACTACAGTTTTAGGCTATAAATAGCATCTTAAAATAGGCACAACAGGCCTCATTGTCTGCAAAGCATAATTCAGGATTATCTATGAGTAAGAGCACAATATTTTCTAGTATCTTAAAAAATCCAATTCAGCTATTTATAGAAATAATCTATTTCCATATAGTAATACAAGTATGTAGTAGCTTCCTGGCCTCGGCTTTCGGTGGGGATGTTCCTTTGCTAGAGGTTCGGATGGCTCGGGTCGTCCAGCAGCCAGCCCTCTGAGGGCCCGGGCGCCAGGCAGGACCCTATGGCCTCCCTGAGTCTTGGAAGGCTGCTGCCGCAACCGAGCCAGGCAAGATGCTCCCGGCACCTGAACGTGTGGAGGGCAGCGGCCTGCTTTGGCCTCCGGCACGTTGTTGAGACCTCTGGAGGCTCCAAGCGGCCCTGAGTCTGCTTTTCCATGCCAGGAGACGGGGCGATGGGGGTTGGGGCTTTTGAGTTCATTGACTGTGTGTCAGGGAATTTCTAATGAGGGGATTTTGTGCGTGTGAAAGGGAAAGGCTTCACCGTGCAACAGCATGTAATGCCGACCATGTCGTGGTGTGAAATCAGGTCAACGAGAGAGTGCCATTTCAGGTGTAGATCTTGATAACTATGTCATGGTGCAGAATTTGGCAGAAATGAGTATCACCATCCTCGCAGGTGAAAGATGGACACTGGAAGCATAGACTGCTGCCAACTGAATACTTAACTATCTGGAAACGTGAAGATGACCTAAGGCTGTCCTTGATGAGGAATTTGACAACTTGATCTTCAGGAGCCGCTTAGAGTATTTAAAATTTCCAGGATTGCTTAAAAAAAGAAGTGCTTTTGGACAGCCCATAAATGTACATATAAAACAATGGGACTGTAAATAAAATAATGTGCTTCTTGAAAAAAAAAAGATGTAGTAATAGAAGTATGAATTAAAATTTTCTATTGTGGCAGGTATTTATTAAGGGTATAGCATTAAGAGCATAGGCAGATTAGAGAACAGTAAATGATTTATATCAATGCTAAAATCAAATCATAGGATCATAGAATTTCAGAACTAGGAGAGACCTTTAAGGTAACATACTCTAACCACAAGAACTTTAAAGCAACGTGGTAAACCCTAAAATAAGCTCTGTGCAGTGGTTTAACTGGGCTTTTTCATATTTTTCATATTGTATTTCTCATAGGACTTCCTGATGTCACTCTGTATGTCCACAAAGTTCCTCTGTCCCACAAAAAAGGAGAAACACAAATGTGAAGAACTGTCTGTCAGGGTGACAGTCACACAACAACCAACTAACATATTCTCAACCCTGGGAACTAGAGGGCCTGTTTAGTCTCCCAGACACTGAACACAGAGAGTGACAGCCAGCATTGGTGGTGAGGGGAGGAAGCTGAAATGTACATTTCCTGCTTCTGGCTAGGGTGGAGGTGGGGGTTAACCTGCAAACTTCCTGCCACCTTACCACACAGTCTGCACGTTTGAAGAACCCTTGTTCTTCAAACAGTGAGGACCTGGAGAAGAAACAAGCTCAGATCTTCCCTTATAACTTCACAGCGAGGCATGAAAGTTTAACAACTCTAAGTGAGAGACAAGAAGAAAGGGCCTTTGGGAAAACTCTTCCATTGTGAATGTCAAAAATTTAGCAATTAATCAAACATGGGACCTCCCTGGCTGGAAGACGTGATTAAGTCTTCCCTAGCGGTTAAGACTCTATGCTTCCACGGCACAGGGCACAGCTTCGATCCCTGGTGAGGGGAACGAGGGTCCTACATGCTGCAGGACAGGGCCACCACCAAAAAAATTAAAAATCAAACACATCTGAAAGGCCTTTTTAAAGGATTAAATTTAGATAGTTTTAAAACAAAATGGGAAGTGTTACAGTTTATCCTAGTACTTATTTTCCGGTGTCTCCTGAAATAAATTTATTTTTCTAAATGCCTTGTTGATACAAACCTCTGCCTCAAGAGTAAGCACACAGTAGTTTTAACATCTAAACATGTAAGGAGGAGAGGCAGAACCTTTTTCAGGGGCAGCCTGTACGTGGTTTTCACTTCTGATCCAACAAAGTTCAGTTTATTGAACCACATTCAAGAGAAAATGAACAATGTTTTCTCCTGTAACACTTCTTCCCAACTAAAAGGAAGGGAGTCTGGACCAACAGGAAGAAAACGATGAATGGGGTGAATTTGCTTAAGATTACTGACTTTAACTGATCTTGACACTCTAGAGTTATCACAGCTTTTCTTCCTAAGGCTGGGGGAAAAGCTTATGAAGGTGCTAATCTACTAAGTAAATAGAATGGCTCTGAGTAACAGCAGTGGTCCAGCCGCTGCTCATTTATAAAATCCTAAGATTATTTTCATATACTTCCACTGCTAAAAAAATCTTTAAAAACTAAAACAATTTGAAGATGATAGAAGCTTCATTCTGCTTGGTAGTAGGAAGGGTAACACATACACTGTATCTTCTCCTTCAATTCTAGAGTTTTATGTTAAATACATTTGGCCAACAGTAACGATTCATTGTCTTTCTTCTGCCAGAAATCCCCAATTCAGATCCTTATGGGGGCTTCCCTGATAGCTCAGTTGGTAAAAATCTGCCTGCAATGCAGGAGACCCCAGTTTGATTCTTGGGTTGGGAAGATCCGCTGGAGAAGGGGTAGGCTACCCACTCCAGTATTCCTGGGCTTCCCTTGTGGCTCAGCTGGTAAAGAATCCACCTGCAATGAGGTTCGATCCCTGGGTTGGGAAGAGCCCCTGCAGAAGGGAATGGCTACCCACTCCAGTATTCTGGCCTGGAGAATTCCATGAACTGTATAGTTCACGGGGTCGCAAAGAGTTGGACACGACTGGCCACCTCATGCAAAGGGTTGATTCACTGGAAAAGACCCTGATGCTGGGAGGGATTGGGGGCAGGAGGAGAAGGGGACGACAGAGGATGAGATGGCTGGATGGCATCACTGACTCGATGGACGTGAGTCTCAGTGAACTCCGGGAGTTGGTGATGGACAGGGAGGCCTGGCGTGCTGCGATTCATGGGGTCGCAAAGAGTCGGACACAACTGAGCAACTGATCTGATCTGATCTGATCTGAGTGACTTTCACTTTCACTTTCAGATTCTTATGAGTCAAAATAGAAATGAAATCACGGCCTTGGTTACTGAGACAAGGATGTCCTACAACTGACCCACTGTGAATCAATTTTAATTACACAAGGAATATATAAAGTGTTAACTTACTGTATCCCAAGTGAGCAGTGAGGAATACGGCAAAAGTTTATCCATGTTACTTGTCTCTGGATAAATGCTCCAATATGAAGAAGCTGAGTAAGTTTGGGGAGGGGGAGACATGTTTTAATATGAAGAACAGGCAGTAGACTTTGTAATTCACCAAAACAAGCAAACCAACAAAAGTTTTCATTGCCTTATTCTTCATTCTCAAAAGGCTAATCATCATGGTTCTGTCTACTGATTAAAATGTTCAGGTTCTACTTTTTACATTGAGAACAATTTCAAAAATTATTTGACATTTACATCTGTCCAAATGACATTATATCACTTCACACAGAACCAGCCAACACAATGCTGAGCATTACTTTTTACTGGAAAAAAAAATCACTAACAAGGTTATAGAATCAAGATCATGTCTTATATTCCATCAGTCTCCAAAGAGTCACAGCTTCTTGCAAAACCACAAGAGAATTAGCTGCTGACTACAATAGAGTTTAAAAATAAAATGCTCCTATCCAACATTTTGACATATTGAGGCCTTATCAATTTACCGCTTTCCCTTAAGCAAAAGAATCATGGATTCAATTTAACATGCACCATCAGAAACACCTACCAATTATAAATTCCTGAATGAGGTCAAATGAATGGCAGGCAGAGATGTTCTCAGAAATCCACTGAATAATCTTTAAAAAGTAAGAAGACAATTCCGTTGGTATTTAAATCTAAACCATGCCCTCCCATCACCAAAGAAGTACAAGATATGTACGAATCTTTTAAAGTGTGATATCTATTTTAGAATTGCCTAGAAACACACTCACTTCTACATAACACAAAGCTGCGTGGGTAAAACAGCACTATAAATGAGGTCCTCTTCATACATCATTTTAATAAACGCCCTTGGCTGGGATCCAAATAAGTCTTCTTGAATCCAGTGTTTGTTTTTGCTAGAGTAGGATATATAACAGCGAAATAATGGCGTGAAGAGCTATGGATACAGGAGAAAACCGAACTCAACCACTGAGCTTGGAGGCAGCAGACCTGGGTTTGAATTTCAGCACAGTCACACCATTTCATTGTTGTCAGCATGGCTATGCTGTCTTCCCAAGGACAGTATAATTCCTGTTATATCTACGATTCTCTCAATCAACCTCTATAACATCCTGCTGCAGAAACAAAACTCTTTGCTCCTGAACCTTAGAACTGATGCTATGAGGTCTGACTAGCCATGGAGCCTCTCACATTTCTGTTCCTGCCAATAAGTTGTTCTTATTTCCAAACATACTCATGCTAGTTATCTTATTAACACTATTATTAATTGATAGTATTTAAATATTTGATTGTTTAAATATTATTAAATTTAAATATTATTTAAATATTGAAACAACTATTTAAATAATATTTAAATATTAATAAAATATTACCCCAGACAAGTGAAATATGTATACAAAAAGAATACTGGTGGGTTGGTTAGTTGAGTGCTTGGCTAGTAGGAAGCTGCTGTACAGCACAGGGAGCTCAGCTCAGTGCTCTGTGATGACCTAGAGGTCTAGGGTAGGAAGTGGGAGGAAGGTTCCTGAGGGAGAAGATGTGAGCATATGTATAGCTGATTCACTTTGTTGTCAGCAGGAACTAACACAACACTGTAAAGCAATTATACTCCAATTTGAAAAAAAGATAAAGCTGAAAGAATAAAATGCTCAAAATACAGCTCCAAGAGACAAAGAGTTGGTATAAAGATGAAAGACAAATCATGACAAGGAACACAAAGCAAGGCATGTGAACAATGGGATACATGTGTCTCTTTCAATTTTGGTTTCCTCAGGGTATATGCCTAGGAGTGGGATTGCTGGGTCATATGGTGGTTTTATTCCTAGTTTTTTAAGGAATCTCCATACCGTCTTCCATAGTGGCTGTATCAATTTACATTCCCACCAACAGTGCAAGAGCATTCCCTTTTCTCCACACACTCTCCAGCATTTACTGTTTGTAGACTTCTTGATGAGGGCCATTCTGACTGGGGTTAGGTGATATCTCATTGTAGTTTTGATTTGCATTTCTCTACTAATGAGCGATGTTGAGTATCTTTTCATGTATTTGTTAACCATCTGTATGTCTTCTTTGGAGAAATGTCTGTCTAAGTTTTTTTCCCACTTTTTGATTGGGTTGTTTGTTTTTCTAGCATTGAGTTGTATGAGCTGCTTGTATATTTTGGAAATTAATCCTTTGTCAGTTATTTCATTTGCTATTATTTTCTCCCATTCTGAGGGCTGTCTTTTCACCTTGCTTATGTGCTTTCCTTTGCTGTGCAAAAGCTTTTAAGTTTAATCAGGTCCCACTTGCTTACTTTTGTTTTTATTTCTGTTATTCTAGAAGGTGGGTCACAGAGGATCTTGCTTTGATTTATATCATTGAATGTTCTGCCTATGTTATCCTCTAAGAGTTTTATAGTTTCTGGTCTTACATTTAGGTCTTTCATCCATTTTGAGTTTATCTTTGTGTATGGTGTTAGGAAGTGTTCTAATTTCATTCTTTTACAGGTAGCTGTCCAGTTTTCCCAGCACCATTTGTTGAACAGACTGTCTTTGCCCCATTGTATATTCTTGCCTCCTTTGTCAAAAATAAGGTTCCCATAGGTACATGGGTTTATCTCTGGGTTTTCTATCTTGTTCCATTGGTCTGTATTTCTGTTTTTGTGTCAGTACCATACTGTCTTGATGACTGTAGCTTTGTAGTATAATCTGAAGTCAGGAAGGTTGATTCCTCCAGCTCCAGTCTTCTTTCATCAAGACTGCTTTGGCTGTTCAGGGTCTTTTGTGTTTCCATATGAATTGTGAAATTTTTTGTTCTAGTTCTGTGGAAAATGCCATTAGTAATTTGATAGGGATTGCATTAAATCTGTAGATTACATTTGGTAGAACAGTCATTTTCACAATATTGATTCTTCCTACCCAGGAACAGAATGTCTCTCCGTTTATGTCATCTTTGACTTCTTTCATCAGTGTCTTAAAATTTTCTGTGTACAGTTCTTTTGTCTCCTTAGGTAAGTTAATTCCTACATATTTAATTCTTTTTGTTGCAGTGGTGAATGGGATTGATTCCTTAATTTCTCTTTCTGATTTTTCATTGTTAGTATATAGAAACACAAGTAATTTCTGTGTATTGATTTTGTATCCTGTAACTTTGCTAAATCCACTAATTAGCTCTAATAATTTTCTGATACTATCTTTAGGGTTTTCTATGTACAGTATCAAGTCATCTGCAAACAGTGAGAGCTTTACTTCTTCTTTTCTGATCTGGATTCCTTTTATTTCTTTTTCTTCTCTGATTGCTGTAGCTAGGACTTCCAGAACTATGTTGAATAATAGTGGTGAAAGTGGACACCCTTGTCCTGTTCCTGATCTTAGGGGGAATGCTTTCAGCTTCTCACAATTGAGAATAATGTTTGCTGTAGGCTTATCATAGATGGCCTTTACTATTGTTGAGTTAGTTTCCTTCTATGTACTTTTCAAACTTTTTTGAAGAGTTTTAATCATAAATTGTTGATGAATTTTGTCAAAGGCTTTTTCTCCATCTATTTAGATGATCATATGGTTTTTATCTTTCAATTTGTTCATATGGTCTATCATATTGATTTCTGTATATTGAAGAATCCTTGCATCCCTGGAATAAACCCAACTTGATCATGGTGTATGAGTTTTTTGATGTGTTGGTGAATTCTGTTTGCTAAAATTTTGTTGAGGAGTTTTGTATCTATGTTCATCAGTGATACTGGTCTGTAGTTTTCTTTTTGTGTGTTGTCTGTCTGGTTTTGGTATCAGGGTAATGGTGGCCTTGTAGAATGAATTTGGAAGGGTCCCTTCCCCTGCAATTTTTTGAAAGAGTTTTAGAAGGATAGGCATTAGCTCTTCTCTAAATGTTTGATAGAATTCTCCTGTGAAGCCATCTGGTCCTGGACTTTTGTTTTTTTTGGGAGATTTCTGATCACAGCTTCAATTTCAGTACTTCTAACTGGGTTGTTCATAATTTCTATTTCTTCCTGCTTCAGCCCTGGAAGAATGAACTTTTCTAAGAATCTGTCCATTTCTTCCAGGTTATCTATTTTATTGCCATATAGTTGTTCATAATAGTCTCTTATAATCTTCTGTATTTCTGCCCTGTTGTAACCTCTCCTTTTTAATTTCTAATTCTGTTGATTTGATTCTTCTCTCTTTTTTTTTGATGAGTCTGGCTAGATCAGATCAGATCAGTTGCTCAGTCGTGTCCGACTCTTTGCGACCCCATGAATCGCAGCACGCCAGGCCTCCCTGTCCATCACCAACTCCTGGAGTTCACTGAGACTCATGTCCATCGAGTTGGTGATGCCATCCAGCCATCTCATCCTCTGTCATCCCCTTCTCCTCCTGCCCCCAATCCCTCCCAGCATCAGAGTCTTTTCCAATGAGTCAACTCTTTGCATGAGGTGGCCAAAGTACTGGAGTTTCAGCTTTAGCATCATTCCTTCCAAAGAAATCCTAGGGCTGATCTCCTTCAGAATGGACTGGTTGGATCTCCTTGCAGTCCAAGGGACTCTCAAGAGTCTTCTCCAACACCACAGTTCAAAAGCATCAATTCTTTGGTACTCAGCCTTCTTCACAGTCCAACTCTCACATCCATACATGACCACTGGAAAAACCATAGCCTTGACTAGACGAACCTTTGTTGGCAAAGTAATGTCTCTGCTTTTGAATATGCTATCTAGGTTGGTCATAACTTTCCTTCCAAGGAGTAAGCGTCTTTTAATTTCATGGCTGCAGTCACCATCTGCAGTGATTTTGGAGCCCAGAAAAATAAAGTCTGACACTGTTTCCACTGTTTCCCCATCTATTTCCCATGAAGTGGTGGGACCGGATGCCATGATCTTCGTTTTCTGAATGTTGACCTTTAAGCCAACTTTTTCACTCTCCACTTTCACTTTCATCAAGAGGCTTTTGAGTTCCTCTTCACTTTCTGCCATAAGGGTGGTATCATCTGCAGATCTGAGGTTATTGATATTTCTCCTGGCAAACTTGATTCCAGCTTGTGCTTCTTCCAATCCAGCATTTCTCATGATGTACTCTGCATAGAAGTTAAATAAACAGTATACAGCCTTGACGGACTCCTTTTCCTATTTGGAACCAGTCTGTTGTTCCATGTCCAGTTCTAACTGTTGCTTCCTGACCTGCATACAAATTTCTCAAGAGGCAGATCAGGTGGTCTGGTATTCCCATCTCTTGAAGAATTTTCCACAGTTTATTGTGATCCACACAGTCAAAGGCTTTGGCATAGTCAATAAAGCAGAAATAGATGTTTTTCTGGAACTCTCTTGCTTTTTCTATGATCCAGCAGATGTTGGCAATTTGATCTCTGGTTCCTCTGCCTTTTCTAAAACCAGCTTGAACAGCAGGAAGTTCACGGTTCACATATTGCTGAAGCCTGGCTTGGAGAATTTTGAGCATTACTTTACTAGTGTGTGAGATGAGTGCAATTGTGCGGTAGTTTGAGCATTCTTTGGCATTGCCTTTCTTTGGGATTGGAATGAAAACTGACCTATTTCAGTCCTGTGGCCACTGCTGAGTTTTCTAAATTTGCTGGCATATTGAGTGCAGCACTTTCACAGCATCATCTTTCAGGATTTGTAATAGCTCAACTGGAATTCCATCACCTCCACTAGCTTTGTTCGTAGTGATGCTTTCTAAGGCCCACTTGACTTCACATTCCAGGATGTCTGGCTCTAGGTCAGTGATCACACCATCGTGATTATCTGGGTCTTGAAGATCTTTTTTGTACAGTTCTTCTGTGTATTCTTGCCATCTCTTCTTAATAAGGGTTTATCAATTTTGTTTATCTTCTCAAAGAACCAGCTTTTAGTTTTATTAATCTTTACTATTGCTTCTTTCATTTCTTTTTCATTTATGTCTGCTTGGATCTTTATGATTTCTCTCCTTCTACTAATTTTGGGGGGTTTTTTTGTTCTTCTTTTCCAGTTGTTTTAGGTGTAACATTAGGCTATCTATTTGATGTTTTTCTTGTTTCTTAAGGTAGGACTGTATTGTTATAAACGTCCCTTTTAGGACTGTTTTTGCTTCACCCAATATGTTTTGAGTTGTGTTTTCATTGTCATTTGTTTCTAGACATTTTTTGATTTACGTCTTGATTTCTTCAGTAACCTGTTGGTTATTTAGAAACGTGTTGTTTAATCTCCATGTGTTTGTGTTTCTTACAGTCTTTTTCATGTAATTGGTATCCAGTCTCATAGCATTGTGGTTGGAGAAGATGCTTGATAAGATTTCAACTTTCTTAAATTTACTGAGGTTTGATTTGTCATCCAAGATGTGGTCTATCCTGGAGAATGTTCCATGTGCAGTTGAGAGAAAGGTGTATTCTTCTGCATTTGGATGGAATGTCCTGAAGATATCAATGAGATCCATCTCATCTAATGTATCATTTAAGGCTTGTGTTTCCTTGTTAATTTTCTGTTTTGATGGTCTGTCCATTGGTGTGAATGGGGTGTTAAAGTCTCCTACTATTATTGTGTTACTGTCAATTTCTCCTTTTATGTCTGTTAGTGTTTGTCTTATGTATTGAGGTGCCCCTATGTTGGGTGCATAGATATTTACAATTGTTATGTCTTCTTCTTGGATTGATCCCCGATCATTATGTAGTGTCCTTCCTTATCTCTTGTAATCTTCTTTATTTTAAGGTCTATTTTGTCTGATATGAGGATTGCTACTCCAGCATTCTTTTGCTTCCTATTTGCATAGAATATATTTTTCCATCCTCTCACTTTTAGTCTATATGTGTCTTTAGGTCTGAAGTGGGTTTCTTGTAGACAGCATATATATGGGTCTTGTTTTTGTATCCATTCAGCCAGTCTGTGTCTTTTGATTGGAGCATTTAATGACTTACATTTAAAGTAATTATTGATATATATGTTCCTATTGCCATTTTCTAATTGTTTGGGGTTGATTTTGTAGATCTTTTTTTCTTCTCTTGTATTTCTTGACTGTATAAGTCCTTTTAACATTTGTTGTACAGCTGGTTTGGTGGCACTGCATTCTCTTAACTTTTGCTTGTCTGAAAAGCTTTTTTTCTCCATCAATTTTGAATGAGATCTTTGCCAGATACAGTAATCTTGGTTGTAGATTTTTCCCTTTCAGTACTTTAAATATATCCTGCCATTCCCTTCTGGCCTGCAGAGTTTCTGCTGAAAGATCAGCTGTTACGCATATGGGGTTCCCTTGTATGTTACTTGTTGCTTCTCCTTTGCTGCTTTTAATATTCTTTTTTTGTGTTTAGTCTTTGTTAGTTTGATTAGTATGCATCTTGGTGTGTTTCTCCTTGGGTTTATCCTATATGGGACTCTTTGTGCCTCTTGGACTTGATTGACTATTTCCTTTTCCATGTTGGGGAAATTTTCAACTATAATCTCTTCCAAAATTTTCTCATACCCTTTATTTTTCTCTTTTTCTTCTGGAACCCCTATAATTTGAATGTTGGTGCATTTGATATGGTCTCAGACGTTTCTGAGACTGTCCTCAGCTCTTTTCGTTCTTTTTACTTTATTCTGCTCTTCAGAAATTATTTCCACTATCTTCCAGCTCACTGATTCGTTCTTCTGCTTCAGATACTCTGCTCTTGATTCCTTCTAGAGTATTTTTAATTTCAGTAATTGAGTTGTTTCTCTCTGTGTGTTTATTCTTTAACTCTTCTAGGTCTTTGTTAATTGATTCTTGCATTTTCTCCATTTTGTTTTCAAGGTTTTTGATTATCTTTACTATCATTATTCTAAATTATTTTTCAGGTAATTTTCCTATTTCCTCTTCATTTATTTGGACTTCTGTGTTTCTAGTTTGTTCCTTCATTAGTGCAGTATTTCTCTGCCTTTTCATTTTTTTTAAAGTTATTGTGTTTGATGTCTCCTTTTCCCAGGCTTCAAGGAAAATTGAATTCTTTCCTTGAAGAAGGTTGAATTCTTTCTTCCTTTTAGTTTCTGCCCTCCTAAGGTTGGCATCACCAACTTGATGGACAGGAGTTTGGGTGAACTCTGGGAGTTGGTGATGGACAGGGAGGCCCGGCGTGCTGCAATTCATGAGGTCGCAAAGAGTCGGACACGACTGAGCGACTGAACTGAACTGAACTGAACTGAAGGTTGGTCCAGTGGTTTGTGTGAGCTTCATGTAGGGTGAGATTTGTGCTCAGTTTTTGTTTGTTTGTTTTGCCTCTGATGGGCAAGGCTGAGTGAGGTGGTAATCCTATTGTCTGATGATTGAGTTTGTACTTTTGTTTCGTTTGTTGTTTAGATGAGGCATCCTGCACAGGGTGCTACTGGTGGTTGGGCGATGCTGGGTCTTGTATTCAAGTAGTTTCCTTTGTGTGAGTTCTCACTATTTGATACTCCCTAGGGTTAGTTCCTTGGTAGTGTAGGGTCTTGGAGTCAGTGCTCCCACTCCAAAGGCTCAGGGTTTAATCTCTGGTCAGGAACGAAGATTCCACAAGTGGTTTGTTATGGCATTAAGTGAGATTAAAACAAATATCCAAAAACAAGAAACCAAAGATGAACCCCAGACAAATGGCAGTTACAAAATCAGGCAAATAATAATTAAAATAATGGAATACACACACACACACACACATATATATATACACACACCCATAAGCAAAGTGGAAACAGTCCAACAAAAATAAAGTACAGTAGATTGATCTGGTGAACAAAGGAAATCAAAAATTATATTTACCAGTTAAAATATAAACTAACTTAAGCACAAACTGGAAAACAAGACTAAAGCAAGGTGCCAAGTGGGGAATAAAGCAATGAAAACAAAACTAACAAATATGTTGAGAGGAAAGGAAAGAAAGAAAGAATAGATACGCAAAGTTAAACAGAGGTAGATGAAGAAGATTTATATAAATTAAAGATTAACTGCAAGGGGAAAAGAATGGAAGAAAAGGCAAGCAAAGGAATAAATGTAGAAAAAATAGGTTTAAAAAAATTAAAAATAGAAAAGAGAAAAAAAAACAGAAGAAGAAAGAAAAAAGGGAACAAAAAGGAAAACTCCACAAACTGCAAAAGCCCACTGTAGAGGCAGAGGTTTTTAACAAGAATAGAAAATGTGACTGAATATACACATATACATATATACCCATAAGCAAAATCAAAACAGTTCAACAAAAATAAAATACAATAGATTGACCCAGTGAACAAAGGAAACCAAAAATTTTATCTACCAGAACAACACTAATTAAAGCACAAACTGGGAAACAAAACTAAAGCAAAGTGACAACTGGGGAATAAAGCAATGAAAATAAAAGTAACAAATATGTTTAGAAGAAAAGAGAGAAAGAAAAGAAAGAAAGAATAGATATTCAGAGTTAAATAGAGGTAGATAATGTTAAATGTAGATATGTTAAATATAACATATAAGTGTTTATATACGTTAATGATTAACTGCAAGGGGAAAAGAATAGTAGGAAAAGCAAACAAAGAAATAAATGTAGAGAAAATAATAATAGATTTAAAAAATTAAAATTAAAAAAAGAGAAAAAAAAGAGGAAAACTCCACAGAACTGCAAAAGCTCAGTGTAGAGGCAGAGGTTTATAACAACAATAAAAAATATGACTGAGGGGGAAAAAAAAAGCTCAAAAGCTTAATTGAGTTTCTTAGTGCCAATAGAATCAAGAATTACAACAGAGGGGGGGAAAAAGAAAAAACAATCCAAAAGAATCTATAGAACAGGTCAAAAAATAATAATAAATGTTTTTCTTGAGTCACTGCTGTCAGAGTCCCCTCCCTAGGATCCCCTCCAAAACTGTGCTGATCTCTGGACCTGCTGTGGGGGCTGCTCAAATTCTAATCTGGTCCTACTCCTGTGTGTTCTTGCCTCCAATGTCCATAGCTATCAGAGCTAGTGTGTCATCTTTTGTGGGCACTCTCAATGGCCTTTTATATATTCCATAGACATAGAGTCTGCTTAGTTGATTGTGTGGATTTAATCTGCAGCTTGTACAGCTAGTGGGAAGGTTTTGGGTCTTCTTCCTTAGACACACTGCCCCTGGATTTCAATTGTGGTTTTATTTCTGCCTCTACATGTGTGTCTTCCACTGGGGTTTAGCTCTTGAGGCTGCCCTGAAGGGCTTGAGTTTGCCCCTGTGAGGGCCAGGTTTGGAGGTGGTGCAGCTGCTTGGGTCACAGGAGTTCTGGCAGCACCAGGAGCTCAGGGGGCGGTTAGCGACTAGGGTAGTAGGAAATACGGTGCTCTAGAAGGGTTTGGGAAGAAGGCAATGGCACCCCACTCCAGTACTCTTGCCTGGAAAATCCCATGGACAGAGGAGCCTAGTAGGCTGCAGTCCATGGGGTCGCTAAGAGTCAGACACGACTGAGCGACTTCCCTTTCACTTTTCACTTTCATGCATTGGAGAAGGAAATGACAACCCACTCCAGTGTTCTTGCCTGGAGAATCCCAGGGACGGGGGAGCCTGGTGGGCTGCCGTCTATGGGGTCACACAGAGTCGGACACGACTGAAGTGACTTAGCAGCAGCAGCAGCAGCAGCAGCAGAAGGGTTTGGCAACCAATCTTGGCCAATACGCTCCAGTATTCTTACCTGGAGAACACCCTCTCTGACAGAGAAGCCTGGCAGGCCACAGTCTGCAGGATTGCAAAGAGTCGGACATGACTGAAGCAACCCTGTGCACACAAACGTAAGACTGTTTCTTTTGCCTGTGGCAGCTCTGCCCCAATGAGGGTTGAACGTGAAGGAGGTGCAGCTGCTTGGCTTGCAGGGACCCTGTCGGCGCCAAGTGTGCAGGGACACGGATTGCCTCTACTGCAGGAGTTATGGCCCTAAAAGAATCTTTTGTTGAGCTTCTTATAGCTGGTGATCAGAAGGTCTCTTTGGCCAGTCCTTCTCCATAGCTCTGCCCATTCATGCACTTAGAGGGCTCCCTTGCTTTGGGTCCTTTTCTACTGTTTTCTAAATAAGAGAAAGTAACTATCAACTTCATATCTATACTCAGTTAAATGATCATTAAAGAAGGAGCGCAGCTTTCCCCAGCAGTTATGAGCCTGGGATGCTGGCACGGCTGCTGGTAATGGTCCTTATCATCATTTCTTCTCTTGTTATTCCCCTCAAAACTCTCAATATAAATCTCACTTCCTGCTATAAGTAAAGGTCAAATAAAGATATTTTCAGGCACACACACACAAATAAAATTGAATGTTTGGGAAAGACTCTAAGACATGTCTCTAAAAACACTTATTAAAAAACTAGGTGGAGAGTGAAAAAGTTGGCTTAAAGCTCAACATTCAGAAAACGAAGATCATGGCATCCGGTCCCATCACTTCATGGGAAATAGATGGGGAAACAGTGGAAACAGTGTCACACTTTATTTTGGGGGGCTCCAAAATCACTGCAGATGGTGACTGCAGCCACAAAATTAAAAGATGCTTACTCCTTGGAAGGAAAGTTATGACCAACCTAGATAGCATATTCAAAAGCAGAGACATTACTTTGCCAACAAAGGTTCGTCTAGTCAAGGCTATGGTTTTTCCAGTGGTCATGTATGGATGTGAGAGTTGGACTGTGAAGAAAGCTGAGCGCCAAAGAATTGATGCTTTTGAACTGTGGTGTTGGAGAAGACTCTTGAGAGTCCCTTGGACTGCAAGGAGATCCAACCAGTCCATTCTGAAGGAGATCAGCCCTAGGATTTCTTTGGAAGGAATGATGCTAAAGCTGAAACTCCAGTACTTTGGCCACCTCATGCGAAGAGTTGACTCATTGGAAAAGACTCTGATGCTGGGAGGGATTGGGGGCAGGAGGAGAAGGGGATGACAGAGGATGAGATGGCTGGATGGCATCACTGACTTGAGGGACGTGAGTCTGGGTGAACTCCGGGAGTTGGTGATGGACAGGGAAGCCTGGCTTGCTGTGATTCATGGGGTCGCAAAGAGTCGGACACGACTGAGCGACTGAACTGAACTGAACTGAGGTGTGAGACAACTATAATAGGAAAAACTGCCTGATAATATACAAACTACTTAGAAAGGATCTTTAAACTATTGACCTCCTTAGAGAATAAAATGAAAAGAAAAAGAAAGTAACTGGAAGAGCCTTATAGGTACAGATAAAGCTAGGACATTAGTAGTGGTTTTATGTAAGAAAAATAATTTTTAACTCCAATTAGTTGCCAAAGAATGGGCCTTGCTGCTGCTGCTGCTGCTGCTAAGTCTCTTCAGTCGTGTCCGACTCTGCGTGACCCCATAGACGGCAGCCCACCAATCTACATCAAAAGATAGGGAAATAAATGTACATCTACATGTTTTAGGTTAAGATAATAAAATATTTAAGATATCTTCTTTTCAACTGATCAACCACCCATTGGTCCCAATCAAGTCTAATGAAGGGTTTCTCCAACTTCATCAAATAGTTGTAAAATTAAGCGGTAAGATGTATGAAAGTGCTTCATAAACTATAATGTGAAATATAAATGTGAGCTATCTGTAATTAAAGTGTAATAAATAGATTTAGTCCTTTTGATGATATACACAAAATACAGACCAGGAGAAAAAGTAGATATTTGAGAAACTCTATTTTCCTGAGCACTTCCTTGGAATGTTACTGATAGAGCTAACATTCACTCACAGTATGGAAAAGAGAATAGTGAAAAGAACAGACATGCCTCCCAGTATGAGGTCTGTGTGCATAAAAAAGCAGAGTGCAAGGGAAGAATACCTTCAAGTCAGGATCAAAAAACGATAAACTTCAGTTGTCACCGAATAAACCTAACTTCTGTTCATTTCAACCATGAAACGTATACATCTGGGGTTGTCCATCTGCAAATTTCTAAACTTAAGCTATATATTCCCACCTTGGCTTCCAGTCGCCGTGGGTCTCGGCCATGCGAGAGTGCACAGTGAAGCAAGGCCATCCTCTCACAGTCCAGCCGGGCGCTCCGCAGGAACTCCACTAAATACGACTGGTTGAGGAGCACCCTGTAGAGCTTTCCAGAACGTGAATCCAGGACCAGAGACCCTGACAGTGACTGTAAAGGACTATGAGGTAGCATGTCAATCACTTCACTGTTTTCTGGCCAAAAAAAAAAAAGTAGATCAGTAAATAAAAGAACCCCACTCCCCCAAATATAAATATTAACATTTAAATGAACCCAAACAGACCACGTTCACAAGGGAAAAACTACAGGCATACCTGTCAGAAACAGACTGTGGCAGATCAGGTCTGGATGTTGAATGTTAAGGAGATGAAAGAAATGACCAGGTAAGTAAACGGCCACATAATAGTCTATGGAAGAGAGATTTAAGTCAGCTCCAAGTGGCAAGTGCTGCACAGTACAGATTAAAGTCAACAACTTTACAGTATCCCTATTTTTCTCTGAACCTCTTAAAACACAGAAATTTTGACCAATGTAACAAAAAGCTGTCTGATGTCAGTACATTTCATCCTACTAGCAAGATATCATTTATTTCTACCTACAGCTTTCTTCAGATATTTAGCTATGGTTATCTTAATTTATATCTGTAATTTTGTTTATGAATTGTGGCTTTATATAAATCTGAATGAACTCTGAGAACAAATCAGAATTAAAAAAATATCCAGCAACATGAATTATTCCTTAATATGACAGGCTGGAAATAGTTTATCATGGGAATTTCCTTCATAATTTCTGACATGTGAGGGAAGTTCTAAAATTTAGTTTCCTATGTTTGCCCACTGCTCATTGTCACCATTATCGTCAGCAGCAGCATTTTCTCTAAAGAACCTTCAAACTGATATTCATCAAAACAATCTCTGTAGGCATTCTGACGCTTCATGATGTACTAATTTGATTCCTTGCATAACAAGCTGCCTAGAATTCACACCTTCACAGTCCCTTCATAAGATATTTTTGTACAAAGAACAGAATTTTTGTATACGGATTGAGGCAAGGTATACAAAATAGGTTTCTGGAGAAGGGGGCAGGATAGAAGTAGTCCTTGCCAGTAATTTTTCTATGATCTTAGAAAAACAGAAAAATTCATATAGTAGGAGTGAATTTCATGCAGATGAAGCATTTAGATTATTAATATAAGCGAACCAGCTAGACTCGTTTTTCTCCCTAAGAAGTAAAGAAATACATGCTGATAATTATTTGCATAAAAGGCATTCTGAGGATGTAAAACTCTAAATAGTTGACTTATGACTGTCCTTTCAAGTCACTGTGGATTAAGTGATGTTAAAGTACTTAGCATAAGTGGTTGTGATGTTATCATTATGGCAGCACTTAAGTAGAAAAACACAAATCATGATACGGTAGGGCACAATGGAAAGACATCGTGACCTAAATTAACCCCTCATCCTACCACTTACTTAACCAGTTAACTAAGGTAGTACTATGTCCCTGGGAAAGGGGGCATTTGGAAATACATTGAGGGTGTTCTAAGCTGTCACAATTATTGAGGCAGAGGGGAGATTTACACTGCCATTTGATGAATGAGTGGGCTCCAAGAATGTCAAATCCCTCAGTGTGCACACAAAGTTACTGTCTCACCAAAGGTGTCAGTAGTACCTGTGGTAGGCTGACCATCCCAAAGATGTGGTAATCCCCAGAGCCTATGAATATGTCACCTCAAGTGATAAAGGAGACCTTGAAGATGTGATTAAGGATCTTGAGATAGGAGTATCCTACATTACCCAGTTGGACCTAATGTAATCACAAATGGTTTTATAAGGAAGAAGAGGAAGATTTGACTACAGAAGAGAAGACTATAAGATTATGAAAGAGACTGGAGTGATGTGATCACAAGCCAAGAGATGCTAGCCTTTAGATGCTGGAGGAGGCAAAGAGTCAACTCTTCCCTGAAATCTCCAGAAGGAACCATTTCTGCCCCTACCTTGATGCCCTAAGACTTGCTCATTTTAGAATTTTGACCTCCAGAACCACAAGACAATGTGTTGTTTATTTAAGAGCTAAAATTGTGGTGATTTCTTATTGTAGCAATAAACTAATATAAGATCTTCAGGGGATCTTCCCAACACAGGGGCTGAACCCAGGTCTCCCACATTGCAGGTGGATTCTTTACCAGCTGAGCCACAAGGGAAGCAGTGCCCCCGATAAGAGACACTAAAAGAAGTTTTGAGTACACAACACAGACTTTCTGAGTTTCAGTTTCATTATCTGTAAAGTAGGGATTCTTTACCAACTGAGCTATCAACATTCAGAAAACTAAGATCATGGCATCCAGTCCCATTACTTCATGGCTAATAGATGAAGAAAAAGTGGAAACAGTGGATGACTTTATTTTGGGGGGCTCCAAAATCACTGCAGATGGTGACTGCAGCCGTGAAATTAAAAGACACTTGCTCCTTGGAAGGAAAGTTATGACCAACCTAGACAGCATATTAAAAGCAGAGACATTACTTTGCCAACAAAGATCCATCTAGTCAAGGCTATGGTTTTTCCAGTGGTCATGTATGGATGTGAGAGTTGGATTATAAAGAAAGCTGAGCACCAAAGAATTGATGCTTTTGAACTGTGGTGTTGGAGAAGGCTCTTGAGAGTCCCTTGGACTGCAAGGAGATCCAATCAGTCCGTTCTAAAGGAGATCAGTCCTCGGTGTTCTTTGGAAGGACTGATGTTGAAGCTGAAACTCCAATACTTTGGCCACCTCATGCGAAGAGTTGACTCATTGGAAAAGACCCTGATGCTGGGAGGAATTTGGGGCAGGAGGAGAAGGAGACGACAGAGGATGAGATGGCTGGATGGCATCACTGACTCAATGGACATGAGTTTGAGTAAACTTCGGGAGTTGGTGATGGACAGGGAGGCCTGGCGTGTTGCAGTCCATGGGGTTGCAAAGAGTTGGACATGACTGAGCGACTGAACTGAACTGAACTGAACTGAAAGTAGGGATAACATCACCAAGAAAAACTGCTGTAAAGATGAAGAGAACTTAAGCAAAACACTTAGAATATAGTGTTAATTGAGAAAAGACAGTTTTTTAATGTATAAATATATCTCTCTTATATAGAGGTGGTTTGGGGTTCATGAAAAACTTCCCTCAAAACTCTATTCTTTAATATTTAAATAAATATAAGCTCCTTCTAACAGGGTGACACTTCAGGGAAATTACATGCAATAAATTGCAAAAGACCTCACTCAAAAAGCAATACTGTTGTCATAAAAGTCACCTCTAGAATAGTTTTAATCTTGGGTACAAACTTGTGCCTATGTAACAAAATCTGTTTCAAGAAAGAAAGACAAGTTATGTTAGATAGCCTATTTTTACAATAAGCTTTACTATTTTTGCACTCTCCACACTCTAAAGATCATAGATTAAATCATGGCTGCCCCTATCAAGAGTCATTCCTAGGGGTTAAAAAAAAAAAAAAAAAAGGAAGCATACATTTGACCTTGCAAAATGGGAAGTTTTTTTTAACAGAAAGTTTCCCACATCACTCTAGAGATGGGATACTGCTATAGCTTTGCTGATAAGAATCAAGTCTCAGACCCAGGAAATCTTATATTTCTCTCTCTTACCACAGGATGCAGTAGAATCAGGCCTCTCAAAAACAATTTCCCACAGGTTCAGAGCTCATATTAAAAACTGCCACATATTGGCCCACTTAGCATAGGATATCTCCCCTCACCAACAGTATCATTCAAAATAAAAATATTTTTTTTGCAACAGTGTGGATGGACCTACAGAGTATTATGCTTAGTGAAATAAGTCAGATAGAGAAGTAAGAAATATTCTGTGTCACTTATATGAAGAATCTAAAAAAATAAAACAATTATCTATAACAAAACAAAAGCAGACTTACAGATACAGAGAACAGATTAGTGGTTACCAGTGAGGAGAGAGAATAAGGGCAAAATAAGGGTAGGAGATTAAGAGGTACAAAGTAAATAAGCTACAAAGATATATTTTACAGACAAGGAAACATAGCCATTATTTTGTAATAACTTTAAGTGGAGTATAATCTATAAAATAATGAATCACTGTTGTTCACCTGAAATTAATATAATATTGTGAGTTAATTACACTTCAATTTAAAAGACAAAAAAATATAAACTTTCTTATCATTTTGGTTCTTTCTTTGCCCAGTTCCTTTACAAGCTTTTGCCATGATAGTAGGCAAACTGGGAAACAGGGATAAAGAAAATATTAAAGAACTCATCTGCTCTAAACCTGAAGTTTTTCTTTTAAAAATACTGTGCCATGTCCCATATGCAGGCAAGCAATAGTTCTGTTTAGTCTTGTACTAACCAACCGGTTTGTGCCCACTCATCCCACCTGTCATGGAAAAGCAGCTTTCCACTGGTAGCCACAATAAATCCCTTCTTTATTGGCTTCGTTATAGACTCACTTAATATGTTTTTTTTTTTTTTTTTCACTTAATGTATTTAAGTTTAATACTCAAGTTCCCTTTACCATATTTACTCAGTGAAAAACAACTCACTCAAGCTAATCTATCTATAAATGATTTATGGGACTCAGAAGCTTTTAGCAATTAGTAACAGGGAACAGATGATTTCTCACGGGTTTTTGTCTCTAAAATCAAGGGACAACATGATGTATTATTTCTCATAGGCTTTTAAGAAACATCTCATTCACTATCATCATTTTTATACTAACAAATGATCTTTTAGGATTGCTACTAAAAACACAGGAACACTGACATCCTAGGTTCTAAGAAGGGAGATACATTCCCCCTGCACCATCCCGCCTTTCAAAAAGCTCATTTTGGTGGTGGTGGGGGTGTATCCAGAGAAAACCTTCCCCTATCTGGCTTCAAAAAGGTCAGTCATAGTCATCACAACCTGAGTCCCAAAGAGGCATTAGAAAATGGGGTGCAAAGGAAAAACAAGGCCTAACATGTACCACAAGGAAAGGTCAGAGCAGAGAGACACATATGCTGCTCACTCACCAAGGTTGAGAAAAGTTATGCCCTTTGTCACATGTGAGTCAACACTCCCAAGAGTAGTAGTGAAGGTTTTGCTGTGCCCTGTGGAAAGAACACCAAGCCAGAGAAAGGATGTTAAGAAACAAAGAGCTGCAATTCCACCCAAGGCAGTGACTACACATCATACTCTCCACACTGAGTAACTGTGAAACTGACAAAGCAAGTATCTTCAGAGTCCTAGAGCTCATGGTTCCCCCCTCATTCTCCAGAAGCCAGCACTGAAGACAGATCACCTAAGTGGAGTCACAAGCCAATAGTTGTTCTGGGCTTACACATAATCTTAGAGCTTAAAAGGTGGGTTGTGCTGGGACAGAAGGATCTGAGGAACTTTACTTAAGAATCCAAGAGATGGAGCAGACCAGGTGGCTCTTTGGCCCTCATGCCTCAAGGCTCACTGCCACACTCTTGTGGTCATTAAGGCCCTTGAAGGCTTCTCTGAATCACTGAGGAAGCCCACTGTGAGTCAGAGTGGGTGTTTATCTAGTACACTCAGGGTAGTACTGGGCTTCACTTTTCATTCTTCTAACTCTTAATCATGGTTATTAGCTCTTAGTACGACTTTCAGAAAAGTTCTATTTACTGACTTTAATTATTAACCATTTGAAAAGGGTATTAAAATGTTCCACAAATATCAAACTTGTATTATTAAAGCATGCATACAGGTCTTCTGAATTTTCTTCTGTTTTCTTCATTATTAAGTTATTAAACATTTTTTACTTTGATCTCTAACTTCTGAATGTAACATTAGGCAGAATAAAATCTCGTGTGACCTGGCACAGTTTTTTTCGAAAATCCTAATTTTAAATAATTTTAAGTCTACCCACGGTATTATTATATAACTACTAATTTTAAGCAACTAAACAAGCAGAATAAATACTCTTTAGCATGGTTCAGGCTAAAACTATTAAAAGTCAATTTTAAAACTATTAAAGGGCACTCTGATGTCAACTACAGAACTAGAAAAGATTGGACACTTTACTCCTGTCCTCCAGGCTGACTATTGATATATCAATTTCTTGGGCCACAGATGTTATGAAATAAATCTATCTTAGGTCTAAGAGCTGTTAAAGTCTAAGATGGTAGAAACTTATTTAACTAAAACCTTGTGTACCTTTGTAAGCTAAATCTATAGGTACCTTTCAATTAGTAATAATATAAAAATAAAAAACACACCATCAGCAAATACATCCCTTTGCATTGGTCTATAGGCCTGGTAAAAAGATATAGGTCAGGAAAAAATATATATTACACAATATTATTTTAAAAATAATATAAAAATAACTAGCTAACAACACTCATCATTCATAAATTTCTTTAGGAAATATGTATTATATAGGTACACAGATATATGATGTACTGATCAAATTTGTTATAAGGTAATAAAACTTTAAAATCTATATACTTTGCTATTTGGAAAAAAGGATTATGTTAAAAAAAAGAATAAATGAAAAATACCTTTATGAAAGTAAAACACTGAATATGTGATTTGTTCCCAAGAGTCAAAGTTCGGGCAGTAACATACACACAAACTTCCTAGAAGGAAGAAAGTATTTAGTAAAGCTTAAAAGAATCACAGACAAATAAAGTTTCCTAAGCTACTTATCCTTACTGCCATTCCTTTAGACGTTCTGCCTCAATTTACCTCATAGATTATTCCCAAATTCTAGAAATTAACTATTAACATGTTGCTAAGAAATTTCAATTCAACAATTACTCACCACACACTATATGCAATGTATTGTGTAGACTATTGAAGGCTAGGAAAATGAAGAGAGACTTCCATATACGAAATTATGGGAGTCTAGAGAAGTTTACAAAGTTTCATGAGATTCTCCTTATATACAGTTCCTCCCCTGTGCTCTTTTTAAGTTTGTTCCCCAGCCATTACTAATAGCTATGGACCCCAGTTAATCAAAAATATGTCTCCTTCTTACAGAAAGTTTCCAGTCTTATTATTTATTTACAATGGAAGGCAAACTGAGGCAATGAGAGCGAGTGGTGTGTGAGCCTGTTCTCACCTGTATTTAGGTCCCTGAGGTCCATGGCCCAAGGTCAAAGGAGAGCTCCTGGGATGGACTGGTTTTTCCAGATGAGCCCTGACCACCCTCACTTAGCCCACCACTTCAGAACAACCTCAGCCTGCCCACCCGCTTCAATGTGTAAAACTGTCCATTACGTCCAGCAGCTGCTGCCACCTGTACATCTGGGTAAATTCATCAATGACTTACAAATGACGGCATTATGCTAAGATGGATACTTCTATTCTAATGCTAGCATTTATGTGATCATCTGAAATAGGAGATTTCTAGGGTGGAAAGGAACTTGACAAACCTGGTTCTAGTCCCAGAGCGACTATTAACTAGCTATGTGAACTCTATTATTATTCTACTTCAGTGAATCATTTCCTCTACCATACTCCACTAGAGTTCCTTTGTTAAAAATCATGGTAGGGAAAAAAGGTCCATTTTCCCTAAGAAGGCTATTTCAGGACATATTTAAGCATTCTGTTATAATATTTATCAGTTTTGACTCTTTTAATGATTTTTAAGATTGCAATATATTGTTAGAAATTCATTTTATTGCAATATTTTCAACATGAAATGACAAAAAAGAATAACTTTATCAGATTAAAAAAGGTAACAATTCTGTTATATTTTAAATTACCATTATGCTTAATGACCACACAATAATACCTTTATTTAAAACTACAGCAGACTCACTAAGAGTAAAATAATGCTATACTAAAGCATAAACAAAAATAGTAATTAAAAGAGTTACCGAAGTCCCATGTACCACTTTGAATACTTTCATATAGTAAACATTCTATATGTTTACTATAGAATGTAAACCTATTGGTTTATCCTGTTCTTTTATGTTCTATGATCACAAGGACAAAGACATTTTTAGCAGACAGTTAAAACTTCAGCCTCTGTCTGATAATAAAGAAATAAGAATTAAAATAAGGTACCACATTTTCCCTTTAAAATTAACAAAGTTTTAAAAATTATAATCAATTCTGCCAATGGAAGAACAATCTCAAATAACAGTAATGAAAAGGTGAACTAGTACAACCTCTCTGAAAAACAGTTTTGCACAGAATGAAATATATTCACACCTGTTGACCCAGCAATTGTTCTTTCAGGAATCTGTCCTGAGGAACGAGCATGAAATGTAAACAATATAAGGAAGATTATAATCTTCATTCTAGAAAAAAAATCTCTACAAACCATTCTTTAGAGAATCGAAGTTATTGTTTTCCTTGTTTTGAAGAAAGTTAACATGAGATGTAGAATAAACTTACGTAAAAACATACACTGAAAGCCATATTAGATTTCATAGCAAGTATCTCCAAACAGGTTGTAGCTTAGTCACCCTTCTCAATCCCAAAGGGGGAAAAAAGACACAGCAAGGGGAAATGGACTGCGCACAGGCTCTGCAAACCTGTCCCGCTCCTAGAATTTTCTCTGATAGCGTCAATGTTCTAAATCTGGTTCTAAATCTGGTAGCCATGAGCCACATGTGACTACTGAGCATTTAAAAGACAGCTACTGTGACTGACAAACTCCTTTTAAATTTTATTTGATTTTAACAACTTAAATAGCTGCACATGGCTAGTGGCTACCATACTGGACAACACAACTCTGGAGCACTGGAGCACTGGTTCTCACCTCTGAAAGCACATTAAAGCTTCCTGAGTTCACAGATACCTAGGCTCCATTTGAGACCACTAAATCAGAATCTCTGGGGCTGATACTCAGGCATTAGTATTTTTTAAATTTGTGTGAATCATATTAATTGAAATCTCTAAGCCTCAGTTTCCTCATCTGTAAATAAAGAAAACATAGCACCTCCTTCATATGGTTCTAATATGAGTGTTAAATGAGATAATATGTATAAAGCTCTGGCAAAAAAGTTATATGTAGTCATAAAGGTTAGCTGCTATTATTATTATTCCAGAATAATTTTGCTGCTATTTATGAGTTGAGGGAAGTCCGAGTTTGGGGGGAAAAAAAAAAAGCATGCTCTTAATGGCATATCCAGCGATGTTTAATGAATATTCATCAATGATGAAGATAATATCTCAAAGTTGGCTAGCCTGGGGGAAACCATTTGGACAATGAAAGCTATTATGGACAAAGTTTTCCAAGGGAAATTATCTCATTGTAAAAAGCTCTATAAAATGCTAAACAGAGGCCTAATTCTGGGAACTTGTGAAGGGCAACTCTTACCATTAAATGTGCAGGACGGAGAAGTTACACTTTTCACCCCTCACCACCTCCCAGTAGGTGGTGCACAAGAAAGAATTACAGCCACTACAGACTCAGAACACACAGAGCATTCTAAGTACCACTTCAGGGTTGACTCTCAAGATAGGGAGTGCAGTCTTTCCTTCAGTGCTTTAGAAAGTCCCTGATTCGGGCTTCCCTGGTAGCTCAGCTGGTAAAGAATAAGCCTGCAGTGCAGGAGATCCTGGTTCGATTCCTGGGTTGGGAAGACCCCTGGAGAAGGGGTAGGCTACCCACTCCAGTATTCCTGGGCTTCCCTGCTGTCTCAACTGGTAAAGAATCCGTCCAAAATGCAGGAGACCTGGGTTTGATCCCTGTCAGCGATCAATGCAAAGAAATAGAGGAAAACAACAGAATGGGAAAGACTAGAGATCTCTTCAAGAAAATTAGAGATACCAAGGGAACATTTCATGCAAAGATGGGCTCGATAAAGGACAGAAATGGTATGGACCTAACAGAAGCAGAAGATATTAAGAAGAAGTGGCAAGAATACACAGAAGAACTGTACAAAAAAGATCTTCATGACAAAGATAATCACGATGGTGTGATCACTCACACTCACCTAAAGCCAGACATCCTGGAATGTGAAGTCAAGTGGGCCTTAGAAAGCATCACTATGAACAAAGGTAGTGGAGGTGATGGAATTCCAGTGGAGCTATTTCAAGTCTTAAAAGATGATGCTGTGAAAGTGCTGCACTCAATATGCCAGCAAATTTGGAAAACTCAGCAGTGGCCACAGGACTGGAAAATGTCAGTTTTCATTCCAATCCCAAAGAAAGGCAATGCCAAAGAATGCTCAAACTACCACACAATTGCACTCATCTCACATGCTAGTAAAGTAATGCTCAAAATTCTCCAAGCCAGGCTTCAGCAATACGTGAACCGTGAACTTCCTGATGTTCAAGCTGGTTTTAGAAAGGGCAGAGGAACCAGAGATCAAATTGCCAGCTGGATCACAAAAAAAGCAAGAGAGTTCCAGAAAAACATCTATTTCTGCTTTATTGACTATGCCAAAGCCTTTGACTGTGTGGATCACAATAAACTGTGGACAATTCTGAAAGAGATGGGAATACCAGACCACCTGACCTGCCTCTTGAGAAACCTGTGTGCAGGTCAGGAGCAACAGTTAGAACTGGACATGGAACAACAGACTGGTTCCAAATAGGAAAAGGAGTACATCAAGTCTGTATATTGTCACCCTGCTTATTTAACTTATATGCAGAGTACATCATGAGAAATGCTGGGCTGGATGAACCACAAGCTGGAATCAAGATTGCTGGGAGAAATATCAATAACCTCAGATATTCAGATGATACCACCCTTATGGCAGAAAGTGAAGAACTAAAGAGTCTCTTGATGAAAGTGAAAGAGGAGAGTGAAAAAGTTGGCTTAAAGCTCAACATTCAGAAAACTAAGATCATGGCATCCAGTCCCATCACTTCATGGCAAATAGATGGGGAAACAGTAGCTGACTTTATTTTTGGGGGCTCCAAAATCACTGCAGATGGTGATTGCAGCCATGAAAATAAAAGATGCTTACTCCTTGGAAGGAAAGTTATGACCAACCTAGATGGCATATTAAAAAGCAGAGACATTACTTTGTCAACAAAGGTCCATCTAATCAAGGCTATGGTTTTTCCAGTAGTCATGTATGGATGTGAGAGTTGGACTATATAGAAAGCTGAGTGCCGAAGAATTGATGCTTTTGAACTGTGGTGTTGGAGAAGACTCTTGAGAGTCCCTTGGACTGCAAGGAGATCCAACCAGTCCATCCTAAAGGAGATCAGTCCTGGGTGTTCAATGGAAGGACTGATGTTGAAGCTGAAACTCCAATACTTTGGCCACCTGATGTGAAGAGCTGACTCATTTGAAAAGACCCTGATGTTGGGAAAGATTGAGAGCAGGAGGAGAAGGGGACAACAGAGGATGAGATGGTTGGATGGCATCACCCACTCAATGGACATGGGTTTGGGTAGACTCTAGCACATTTGGATAGGGACTCCAGGCGTCCCTATCCAGGTGATGGATAGGGACGCCTGGCATGCTGTGGTTCATGGGGTCACAAAGAGTCTGACACGACTGAGCGACTGAACTGACTGACCCACTCCAGTATTCTGGCCTGGAAAATTCCATGGACGGTATAGTCCATGGGCTCGCAAAGCATCGGACACAACTGAGCAACTCAGATAGGGTGTGCAGTCTTTCGTTCAATGCTTTAGAAAATCCCTGATTCACCTTCCTATTGTTAAAAATGTATTAGAAAAAACTATAGGAACTCATAGTCCTAATATATCAGTGGTCTGACATTAACAGAGCACTTTTGCCCACCACTAACTCTTATGATCAGCCTCATCATCAAGATTTTAACTTTTAAATCTCTGAAAGGTAGCAGATTTCATTTCTGAGGGCAGGAAAATTCAGGGCCAAGATGCTTTCAAGAACGTAAGAAGTGATAGTGAAAGGACAAAGTACTCTCAATGACCAATATGGAACAACTAAAAAACAAATGTTATTACAGCATCAGCATGAATGTAATAGTTGAAATAAGTAGAGTTTGTAAAAGGTCCTGAGTCTATTGGCATTTCTTTCATGAACCATGTTTTCTGTTCTCCACACTAGTGGAAAACTAAGCTCCTTATTATAGAGGGAGCCATATAGGGATTAGACTATTTGCGCCTTTCTCCATTTGCTGAACTAGGTATTTGTTTTAATCACAAAGTTCCAAAAGCTGTTTTTGAAAAGTAATTTGGGAAATACATGAACTGACAACTTATGAGTTGAAAATAAAAAGGGTGCTTCTCTTGGTTTATTTCATCTTAAATCTGAAAGCACCTCATTTGAAACAGGCTTATTTTTTTTTATTTCAAAGCTGACTGTGAAAAGCAAGGCTCCTAGACATTACTGAGAAAGGAAAAACAGGCTCTTTCACATCTTTTGCAAAATTGACCTAACATTTCTTAAGATATGTCATAGATAGCCTATTTATAAACTACTACTATTTGTGAGAAATTCCTATGGGAATAAAATAAAACAGAATAAAATCTTTACAGAATAAAAGCCTAAAATGATTATTTATATCTAACAAATTTAAAGTAAGTAGCAGGGAAGAACCAACTCTGGGGGCACCACATGAGCTCTGGATCTCATTACATCTCACCTTCTAAGCAAATTCACTCTATTACTTATTTCTCTCTGCTGTATATTGTCATCTTTTCTTTTCCATTAAATATCCTATAAGCATTCAAACATACTGCAGTCTCTACCGTCTCAAAAAATAATACCCCCACAATTCCACTTCCCCATCCAGCTGCTGCCTCTCTTATGCATGTACATGTTGCTATAATTTTTCAATTCTCACATGAGATTTCACCCAGCACAATCAAGATTTTACCTCAATCACCCAGCACAAACCACACACAGTAACTTCCACGCAGCCATACCCAATGGGCTCCATTTCTCACCACCTACTAAGTCACTCTTGTTTATGAAACCCCCTCGGCTCTTGGCTGCTAAAACATCTCACTTGGTTTCCCTCTTCTCTCCCCATACTCTTTCCTTTGTCTTTGGATGTTCCACATAAGCTTTGTATATTTATATCCAGATCTAATTGCTAAACCTCCTCCCTTTTTTGACCCTTTACTCGTGTGAGATGAGTGCAACTGTACAATAGTTCGAGCACTCTTTGGCATTGTCTTTCTTTGGAATTAGAATGAAAACTGACCTTTTCTAGTCCTGTGGCCACCGCTGAGTTTTCCAAATTTGCTGGCATATTGAGTGCAGCACTTTCACAGCATCATCTTTTAGGATTTGAAATAGCTCAACTGGAATTTCATCACCTCCTCTAGCTTTGTTTGTAGTGATGCTTCCTAAGGCCTGCATGACTTCACATTCCAGGATGTCTGGTTCTAGGTGAGTGATCACACCATGATTATCAGGGTCGTGAAGATCTTTTTTGTACAGTTCTTCTGTGTATTCTTGCCACTTCTTCTTAATATCTTTTGTTTCTGTTAGGTCCATACCATTTCTGTCCTTTATTGTGTCCACCTTTGCATGAAATGTTCCCTTGGTATCTCTAATTTTCTTGAAGAGATCTCTCGTCTTTCCCATTCTGTTGTTTTCCTCTATTTCTTTGCATTGATCGCTGAGGAAGGCTTTCTTATCTCTCCTTGCTATTCTTTGGAACTCTGCATTCAAATGGGTATATCTTTCCTTTTCTCCTTTGCCTTTTGCTTCTCTTCTTTTCACAGCTATTTGTAAGGTCTCCTCAGAGAACCATTTTGCCTTTTTGCATTTCTTTTTCTTGAGGATGGTCTTGATCCCTGCCTCCTGTACAATGTCATGAACCTCCATCCACAGTTCTTCAGGCACTCTATCAGATCTAATCCCTTGAATCTATTTGTCACTTCCACTGTATAATCATAGGGATTTGATTTAGGTCATACCTGAATGGTCTAGTGGTTTTTGCTACTTTCTTCAATATAAGTCTGAATTTTGCAATAAGGAGTTCATGATCTGAGTCATACTCAGCTCCCAGTCCTGTTTCTGCTGACTGTATAGAGCTTCTCCAACTTCGGCTGCAAAGAATATAATCAATCTGATTTCGGTATTGACCATCTGGTGATGTCCATGTGTAGAGTCTTCTCTTGTGTTTTCTCTTGGGATTTCCTGATGGCTCAGTTGGTAAAGAATCCGCCTGCAATGCGGGAGACCTGGGTTCGATCCCTGGGTTGGGAAGATACCCTGGAGAAGGGAAAGGCTATCCACTCCAGTATTCTGGCCTGGAGAATTCCATGGACTCACAAGAGACTGACCCAGACTTGCCCGTGAGTATCCAGGAGTCTCTGGCAGAGGTGTGGGTCAGCTGTGGCCTGCTGCAGGGTTGGGGGCACTGAGTGCAGCAGTGTGTGCATGGGACCTTTTGAAGGAGGTCGCCATTATCTTTGTTACCTCCACCATAGTTTGGCCTCAGGCCAAATAACAGGGAGGGAACACAGCCCCACCCACTGACAGAAAATTGGATTAAAGATTTGCTGAGTATGGCTCTGCCCATCAAAACAAGACCCAGTTTCCACCTCAGTCAGTCTCTCCCATCAGGAAGCTTACATAAGCCTCTTATCCTTCTTCATCAGAGGGCAGACAGACTGAAAACCACAATCACAGAAAACTAACCAATCTGATCACATGGACCACAGCCTTGTCTAAGTCAAAAAAACTATGAGCTACCCAAGTGCTACCCAAGACGGAGGGGTCATGGTGGAGAGTTCTGACAAAACGTGGTCCACTGGAGAAGGGAATGGTAAACCACTTTAATATTCTTGCCTTGAGAACCCCATGAACAGTATGAAAAGGCAGAAAGATAGGAGACTGAAAGATGAACTCCTCAGGTCGGTAGGTGCCCAATATGCCACTGGAGATCAGTGGAGAAATAAGTCCAGAAAGAAGAGACAGAGCCAAAGCAAAAACAACACACAGTTGTGGATGTGACTGGTGATGTAAGTAAAGTCCGAAGCTATAAAGAGCCATATTGCATAGGAACCTGGAATGTTAGGTCCATGAATCAAGGCAAATTGGAAGTGGTCAAACAGGAGATGGCAAGAGTGAACATCGACATTTTAGGAATCAGTGAACTAAAATGGACTGGAATGTGTGAATTTAACTCAGATGACCATTGTATCTACCACTGTGGGCAAGAATCCCTCAGAAGAAATTGAGTTGCCTTCACAGTCAACAAAAGAGTCTGAAATGCAGTACTTGGATGCAATCTCAAAAACGACAGAATGATCTCTGCCATTTCCAAGGCAAACCATTCAATATCACAGTAATCCAAGTCTATGCACTGACCAGTAATGCTGAAGCAGCTGAAGCTAAATGGTTCTATGAAGACCTACAAGACCTTCTAGAACTAACACCCAAGAAAAATGTCCTTTTCATTATAGGGGACTGGAATGCAAAAGTAGGAAGTGAAGATACACCTGGAATAACAGGCAAATTTGGCCTTGCAGAATGAAGCAGGGCAAAGGCTAATGGAGCTTTGCCAAGAGAACACACTGGTCATAGCAAGCACCCTCTTCCAACAACATAAGAGAAGCCACCCTCATCTCTTGCTAAAATCCTCCCATGGTCTGCGAGGCCCTCCATGACCTGGGCCCTGCCTACCTCTTCAGATCTCTCTACCAATACTTTTCCTATTGCTCACTCTACTGCAACTAGTCACCCTGTTCTTAGCTCACATACATCCTTCAAGTATCAAGGGAAATATTATTTCCTGCCCTAAATTCCCCAAGACTGGTTTATAGAGGGACTTGTGGGCTTGAAGGAGACCCGAAATGGAGAGAAAACTATGGGCTGCATTTTGAAAAAGTGAGGTGGAAAAGGAAGCAATTTTCAGGACTAAGAATGCATTGGCTGAGGCAGAACATACTTGTACATATTTGAACATACTATAACAGTATCTTCTATTAAACCTCCACTATATGCTCTCATGGCTCCCTATAATTCTCATTCATAAAATGTACCATGATTCTATTCAAATATTTTGTGTGCACTTAATGTCCAACATCTGTACTAAGTAGTAACTTTCTATTAATGCTCATAAGTGATAGATCAATGAATACCACATAATATGGCTTTAAATGAATGTAATTTTAGTCCAAGCACTACTTAACTCTAATAGTAACTGTCCACTCAAGTTGGAGTATTAAATATGGCTATTAGATTTAGTTATTAGAGTTGATTACTTAGATGATTATTAAAGTTAATGAGCAGTTTTTTATGAGATTCATTGACTGTAATCATACTCCTCTCCTCTCATTTTCAGGCATTATTTTTCCCCTTCCATATTTTTTCTATCTATAATAAACAGGTCTTAAGAGATGGAATACTGTACCCTCATAACTTGTATGTGAAGATTTGATTGTCAGCTCAGTAGGTTATAGCATGGCTCTGAAAGTAGCGAATCACATTGGTTTAGAACTTCAACATCAGTAAGCCAGACACAAAAAGTATGTTATTTCTTTACAATGAAGCAGGTGAGAAAATGTAGCTTGATTAAATATGAACCCATCCCCTCTACTAGAGAAATAATACAAAGAAAAACTTTTAGAACAATAGCTGGACTGTGGCTTCTTTTATACAGACAGCAAATATATAAAATTACAGTGGAGAAGTTAATTTGGTATGTAAATATCCACATAATCACTTATGTTCAGGATCCATATAGCTGAACAACACCTAAATATATGGAACTCAAGTAAAATTAAGTAAACTGACAAATACAACCCAGTTCTACCTGTATGGTTGGTAAAAACACATAAGGTCAGGTGTTCGGATAATTCCTCTTTGTCTTGAAGATCACTATATCCAAAGTTGACAAGTCTAAGAACATAAAGGATAGGAATTTACAAATAAGTTCCCTCATAAAAGATGTGAGTAACCACTATAATTTATCCACATGTCTTGAGAAATTTAAGTAGACAACATGTCTTTTTGTTAAAATAAATAATTAAAATAATAATTTTTCAATCCTTAGTCCAGGAAGATCCCATACACTGCAGACAGCAACTAAGCCCATGTGCCACAAATACTGAGCTTCTGGTCTACAGCCCAGGAACCCCGACTCCTGAGCCCTCGTGCCACAACCACTGAAGCCTTCATGCCCCAGAGTCCATGCTCCACAAGAGAAGCCACCATAATGAGAAGCTACTAGAGGGTAGTCCCCGCTTGCCACAACTAGAGGAAAGCCCACACAGCAATGAAGACCCAACACAGCCAAAAAATAAATAAATAGAATTATTTTTTAAAAAACAGTAATTTTTTAAAATACATGGTACATAAATGGCAATAGGGAAAAGGATACACAATATTTCAACTTTTTTCTAATTTTAAAATAATGTTGATGCTACATTTCAAAATAAACAGAACTGAATATTCATATATGATAAAGCTAGTGAAATGTAGCATTTTGCAATTATCATTAATTCAGGAAGACTTTCATTTCTTCTGTGCACTTATGGCTTTAAGTCTATTTTTTCAAAAGTATCTCCTGTTTTTACTAAATGTAAAATAGTCTGGGGGGAAAAAAAAAGCAATAGACTCAGCTGAGCTATAAGTGGATTGACCTGAGACATCCTCTTTCATGGCAACAAGAAAAGGGTTCTGATGCTTCATTCTAAACATAGAGCTCTCTGACTCTGACTCTGAATCTTTTTATTGAATTACAGAGCACTTCCACATATCAAAAAAAAATGAAGATGCCCTGTAGAAATAAATGGCTAAGAAAATCAATATGATTGCCTTTACATGGAAAAACCCTGTGTTCATACTTGATAACATTGCTTATATTCCCTATAGAAACAGAAACAGAAAAGATAACAAACACTCCCTCACATAAACAGAACATCAAATTATCCTTTTAGCAGTATATCACAGATTATGTTTAAATATAATCATTCTGTCCAGAAGTGTCTATAAAAAATAATAATAATTTAGGAGTAACCTACTTGAATCCTGAGTCACTTAATGATATATCCAAGGGTGCTTCAAACTGTCAAAAAATCAGGTGATAACAAAGCAAAAGATGACATTAGTTAAGTGATAGTTCTGGAAACCAGAGCAAACCTGACGACACTGTGCTTACATAATGATGAAGAGGTCCTTTAACGAGCATTATCTTTAGAGGTTATTTCACAAATCTACATAGAGAAAGTCCACTGGGAATATTCTGGAGTCTACATAAATCACAAACTTGATGTATATTTACCAATCATAAATATACATCAAGATTTTGCTTCAGATTTGACTACTGTAGATGGGTTGTGTAATAAGTCAATTGGAAGGAGTAGGCTTTTATAGGACACAGATGACTGTGTAGGAAATGGTATCTTTAGAAAAAGAATGAGTGTGAGTCCAAAAAAGGGGGCGGGCAGGAGGAGTAAATGAAATTCTTATAATGGTATGATGTCAATCTGCATTAGATAGCAATATTAATCCTAGCCAGGAAGAATAATGTTCTGTCCATCACAGATAAAGATACTTATGACTCCTCACTACAATGATACTTCTCACTATACTCCAAATACTTTTCCAGGAGTGATTCTAGATTTTTACTAATTAAACTATATCCTCCCATCGACTTTAGACTCAATCCACCATCCTCACACATCCTTTTGGGTCAAATGACGTGTAATCACGTACTACTGACCACACCTACCACATACTGCTGCTGCTGCTGCTAAGTCACTTCAGTCGTGTCCGACGACCCCATAGACAGCAGCCCACCAGGCTCCCCCGTCCCTGGGATTCTCCAGGCAAGAATACTGGAGTGGGTTGCCATATACTACCTTCTAATAAATACTACCTCCTACAAACCCTCACTCGTTTCTTTATTGTGAAGCATTCAGTTAGCAGAAATTCCCTGTGTGTGCTCTTCTAATCACCTATATTAACTGCATCTACTATAAGGCTGAAGCTTTGAGCTGACAGAAACTATATTACTTGCTCATACAAGCTATTAATACATGATCGAGAATGCTAAAATGCTCTTTATGATAACTTTCATTAAAAAGGAGTAATGGTTAGTATAAGGGTTTCCCTTGTGACTCAGCTGATAAAGAATCCACCTGCAATGCGGGAGACCTGGGTTCGATCCCTGGGTTGGGAAGATCCCCTGGAGATCTTCCAGGGAAAGGCTACCCACTCCAATATTCTGGCCTGGAGAATGCCATGGACTGTGTAGTCCACAGGGTCATAGAGTCGGGTGTGACTGAGCGACTTTCACACAAATCACAAAATGGGTATAAAATTTCACCATATAGCCCAGTCATTTTCCGGACGTACCATTAAGTTAAAGTGCTCTTCAGCATAAAACTGGATGCATTTTAAGACACTCCTTGATTTCTAAAAGAGAAAACAAAGTAAGTAACAAAGGGGGAAAAAAAACACTAGAGAGAGAGAAAAGGAAGCAACAAAAAAGCAAACAGTAATGAAAATCTTCATTATTTGTAATAAACTTTGACTGCTCTCATCAATGAAAATGAAATAACTAATAAATTACAATAATGATAATTTCAAAATTAAAACACTCCCATAAAAAAGAGAGCCAGTGGACTAGTTTTTACCTTCAGATCAATATAGTATAATCTCTGCTCTGACATATCCCACTGAGCCCAAACAAAATCTTCGGCTATTCTCTCTCTTGGGAGATGGCCAGAATTTTTAATTACCTAAGGAGGCAAAGAGATTTTAGAAATAAATAACTATTTTAAAGGAGAACATATCTGGGTTTCATAGTTATTTTGAATATTCTATCTTTATAGTACATGTAAATATTTCCACAGTTAATTTTTAGTTGCCACCTACCTCCAACACATACACATGGAAACTCTTTCCAAAAAAAGATTTAAGGTATCATTTCATTACTTGCTCTTCACAACACTCTGCAATAAACTATTTTATTCTTGTTCTTAGTTAGACAGATAGGCTGGGGCTGTTGAAGCCAAGGCCACACCTATCACAAATCAACAGGTAGGCAAATAGAAGATTCAAAGTTTCCTGTTTTGGACATAACACACTCAAGTATCTGCAGTCTAGAGGGCTTTACTACCAAAGGTCGACTGTGAGGACAAGGGAATACTCAAGCCTAGGAGAGGGGAGTACTGGGCAACAATCCTAGATCTGCCATAAACACTTCATGTGGCTTTGGTCATAGTTCTTACCTGTCCACCTTCTACAATGAGTATGATGATACTGCCCATTTCTCAGCAATACTTATTCATCCTTTAAGATCCAGCTGAAGCACTGCCTCCTGTACAAAGCCCAATTTCACCTCCTAATATGAAGGCAAAGCTCCCCATCTCTGTATTTCTGTCACTTTGGCATGCTTCTATCACATTTATACTTTAATTAATGCTATAAGTCTACTCCAATGATTATGCACTCTTCTACAGCACCTTTATATTTTCAGTGACTTGACTGTTTCTAGTACGTAGTAGTACTCAAGAAATACTTGTCAACTAAAGGGAAAGGAAATAAGGTATGCAAGGGTAAATTGAAAGAAATGCTAAATGTAACACAAGGAATTCAGAGTTCATTTTCCTCAAAATGCTCAACAAGCAAAAGCTATACTGGAACAGGTAAGTAAAGAATGAAGACAAGTTGATGTAGGAGAATAAGGAAAAAAAGGGATGGACCTTTTTTTGATGGTCTGATGGACCATCAGAATGGTCCATATTTGTACCTAAACCCTCTCTAATCTCAAACAGGATTTCTCCCCTGAGGCTAAGTTGGAACTCAAGGGAGGCACAGGGCAAGCAGAATCATACACCTCTATTTCTGTTTGCCTGGTTCCATCACATTTGCTGGAAAAAGATCTAAGGGTACTTATCTGACTCTTAACTTTGGGAAACCCATCTTGTTTCCATCTGATGGCAACCAAGGTTCATATAGCAGTTCTTTCCTCTCCAGAGTTACCTCACCTGTGTGAGTCCACATTGTTGTGTTTCCTGAAAATGCTGGGATAAATATAATACCATCACTTTTATATAGGGATGTTAGGGTTGTTATAGGGGTTATAGGTTGTTATAGGTTGTTATAGGGATGTTAGCAGTGCCTCACAGAAGGGCACACGTGGATGAAGGTTTGCTGGGGCTGTATCATCTTGGCCAGGAGAATCTTTCCTGGGCTTCTGACAAGTGCCTCCTGGCCTCACTCTCCCAGCAATGTCTCTCACGACTCCCAACCCCTCTTCTCACCAGCAGTCCTCTGTCCATTCCCAGTTCCTGACTCCAATCTGTTTATTTAACTATCTCCAAATCCTCACTGATGGTTTTGGGATTTCGCACCTTGGTCGTTCCTCTCTGGCCTGACCATTTCCAACCACTGGCCTTATCTTTGCCCTCCCATCCATCTGGGGCTCAGAGCTTTAGTCACACACTTTCTCGTCATTTCCCAGCCAGGCGTCTTGATTTGAGGCTTTCGATCATAGATACACAATTAACAAATGCCATTTCTCATTTCAATTTTGTTCACAGAATTTAAAATTAAAATCAGAGAAAGAGTATTCTGATGTAGACCATTTAAATATTGAAGGAAATCATTTTAATATCAGTAACATCACAAAAACTGTCAAGAAAAAAGACAACCTAGCAAAAATATACACAAGAATATAACTAAACAATTTTCAGAAAAACAAATTCACATACCCAATAAGTGTAGAAAATGTTCAAACTCAACAATACTAAAGGAAATACAAACTCAAATAATAATGTTCAGTTCAGTTCAGTTCAGTCGCTCAGTAACAAACCTATCAAACTGGATTTTTTAAAAAGGGAAACACATCTATTATTGGTATGGATACAGGGAAAGGGTACTTTTATATTTTGCTTGCAAAACTAAATTGTTACAAGTCTTCTGGAAAGTAATCTGGCAAAATGTGTTGAAGTTTATTAAATGCATATAACCATCAACCCACTTATCCATCCCTGAGGGTTTAACTCAAAGAAACATGTGTACCAAACATGTAAAGTTAAAAACATTTGAAACGATTTGTAATGTAAACAAATAAAAGGGGGGAAAAGGCAATCAAGTGAATATACATCCACGGAAGAATGGTGACAAAATTGTGTACATCTATGCCAGGGACCATCTGCATTTCTGAGGACAATGCACTAAGCTACTCTAGGTTGCTCGGCAGTAACTCCACAAAGTTCAATAAGGAAAGAGTGAATAATAAACAAACCTCTGGGTGTATCAGGGTGGGGATGTGAGACACAGAGGTATGGAGAAAAGTATGAAAAGATACACAATACACATGGTTGTGAACAAAAGTTAGAGGTGAAGAGTCAAGGGGGTTGTGGAAAACAAGCAAAAAAGAAAAGAAAACTGAACTATATAGAACCTCAGTATATATGCTATGATCTCATTTATTATATGCATGCTTATGTATACACGTATACAAATTAAGAGAAATCGTATCTCTGTTTAGAAACCTACAGGGATACCCCTGATATGTTAAGCAAAAGCAAAGGCAGCAAATTAATATCTATACTATGAATCTATTTTAGTAAAAGCAACTGAATCCCAGTATCTGTGCATCGAACCCTGGGCGAGGTACAAAGCATGGAAGCATCACTCAAGGCTGTCATCAGTTATCTCAGGAGACTGATCGTGGTGGGGTGGGGGGTGGGGGTGGGCGGTGAGATAGATATGAAGGAGATAATCAACTCCTTTATATATCTTATATTATTTCACATGTTATAACAACCAATCTATAACTTGACACCAAATAAAGTAGAATGTTTCCATAACATTAATACATCCTTAATAGTCTAGAAATGCTACTCTTTATGGGAAAAAACTCTGAAGCAAAAGGAATTTCAAATATTTACCACTCGATTTCCATCTTCTTGGACAACTTGGATATGAAACTGTTCAATATCTTTAAAAAAAAGAAAACAAAGACAGCTTAACCTTCATGAAAAATATGAGTACTTTTTTTCACCCAACAGTTGTGAACTTTTTTTTAATATATAAAAGCAAAGCAGATTAAACAATTGGCTGAAAAATAGTACTATCACAGATGGCAATCTCACAAGAAAGGTTCAAAACAACAACCCACCTTTCTCCACCCTCCCTTTACAGTCTGTGTCAAGTCCAGCATTTACTCTGCTTCTCAATACCAACAACACATGAAGCATTTAACTCTGCTACTCCCCTGGGTTAGCTGAACAAATGTTTCCCTCCCCAATACCATCAGTCTTATATAGGGCTCATTTGGCAGGGTTTATCTTCAATTTCCAAATACCAAATACCTCTTTATATGAAAACATCATATAGAAAACTCATTATGCCAGATATTAGGGGGGGGTTATTTTTATAGGGGTCATTAACAGAACACTATAAACACCTTATTGATGTATAGATGGACCATTTTTCTCAGTAAGAAGTTTACATTGAGCCATATGTATCTTCTGTTGGTTCTAGTTACAAAGATGTGAGATACGTAATTGGGCAAGAGTATTGGAGAGGGCAATGGCAACTCACTCCAGTACTCTTGCCTGGAAAATCCCATAGACAGAGGAGCCTGGTAGGCTGAAGTCCATGGGGTTGCGAAGAGTCAGATACAACTCAGCGACTTCACTTTCACTTTTCACTTTCATGCACTGGAGAAGGAAATGGCAACCCACTCCAGTGTTCTTGCCTGGAGAATCCCAGGGACGGGGGAGCCTTGTGGGCTGCCGTCTATGGGGTCACACAGAGTTGGAAACGACTGATGCGACTTAGCAGCAGTAGCAGCATAGGAAGTGAACACAAACCAAATCTTCAGTCTTGTCCCTCCAATTACAAACCAGCTGCTTCACCTCATAACAAGAAAGACAGCTTCCTATATAAGATGCACCAGTGAATTTTGTCCTTTCTCTATCCCTCCTTCTACTTGAAATCATCATTAAAGGATGTCCCAATCTTATCTCCCTCTACCTGAATTTGACCAAGTCACTATGTATCCTCGAGTTCTGCCATGGATTTCTTCTAGCTTCTAATACCGTTCCCTCTGTCCATCCGATCCTCTCTCCTTACTTTATAGTTTCAACTGTGACAGACATCCTAAAGAAGGATGGGCTACAGAAGACAAAAATGACTGTTCTACAAGCATTCTACCATGTGCCAAACTGGAAATCCATATTTGCAGAAGCCCATCACATATGGAGACAGAGCCCAAGAGAACAACAAGTGAGGCAGAGAGAAAGTCCTTCCACAGGAGTCCTAGGTCTCCAATGGACATCAAAGTCAGTGGACTTTTGGATTGACGAGTGGACAGTTAGAAGCTTCCTCACATTCTATGCTTCACTAGGAGACATGCTGTTCATGAAGTCCCTATAGAAAACCTAAAGATATACTTACATTTCTCTTCTGAAAGCAGTAACAGATGATTCTTTGGTTGAGGGCAACTTTCAACATGTGGGTAGAGGAACTATAAAAAAGAAATTAAAGTCATAAGCAACTACCTTGCTTACACGATTATTTCAAAAGCTATGTTCAATTACTGTACTACTACATACCATAGAAGGGAATGAGAACCGCAAAATAGTTTAGGAAAATCACATTCATACACATACACTATAGATGGAAGCAAGGGAGGAAAAGGAACACTTTCAGGAGCTCGGTTTTGCAGGAGGGGATTGATGGCAGGTCCAACACAATTCCTTTAAACAGTAAGGCTAAATTGTAAGCCATTCCTAGGGATGGTGCTTTTTATTTGGAATATGTGATTCTGAAGTCAATCAAAAACAATATCAATAAACAACATTTGAACAGAAAGTTCCATTTCACAAGCACCAAAAAAAGAGTGATCGATAACAGTTTCTTATGCAGCTAAACCTAGTGTTTAATTTGAGACCCAAGTAAACAAACTCTCCACGACGACTTCCAAAGTCCCACATCCGAGAGACAAAGCACAACAGAACCAGGGACTTTCCAGGAAAGGACAGTGAGTCACAGTGTGGCATGTGGTGGAGGGTTTACCTCAAAGTATTCAACGACTGCCACTGGAAGAAAAGGCCTGATCCAGCCCTTCCTCCTCCTCTGTGCCTGCCCTTATTTGTCAGCCCACAGGACAAAGCGGGCAGCCAGAAACACAGGCCTGACACCATCAGCTGTGATACTGAGGGGAACCTGGCCATGGGATGACTCCAGTGACTTAAGTCCTTCATCATTATAAGAGTAACTATAAATCTGAAGTTTCACTTTGTAATATGAAAGACAGCTCACTAGGTCCACTGGCTAATTTTGGGTTTTCTCTCCAAACTTGAAAGCATAATAAAAGAACAGAACTTTTCAAGTCCCTGTTTTACAGCCTACAGCCTTTCTAAAGACTAGGGAAATTTCTGACAAAATATATTACACGGTATCCTAACTTTTCATAATGCCAAATTAGAATAGATCTCGTCAACTTTTAAAAAGATTTATCTTTTTTTTTTTTGTCCACACTGTTGGCATACAGGATCTTAGTTATCCAACCAGGAATTGTAGTTGTGCCCCTTGCAGTGGAAGCTTGGCATTTTAACCACTGGATCACCAGTGAAGTCCCTAGAATCGGTTAACTTTTAAAACTGCTTGTAGTCATTTCCCTTTGAGAAAAGCAAAGCATTAACTCTATACCATTCTTCACAGCAGGGCTTCCCCAATGGCTCAGAGGCAGGAGACCCAGGTTTGATCCCTGGGTAGGGAAGATCTTCTGGAGGAGGAAATGGCAACTCACTCCAGTATTCTTGCCTGGGAAAAAGCCCATGGGCAGAGGAGCCTTGCGGGCTACAGGCCACGGGATAGCAAAGAGTCGAACACGACCGAGCAAATAAGCACACACACATACCCGCATTCTTCACTGCAATTAACTCAAAACTGTAAAATAGAAAGAAATGCAAAATTCAGCTATGAGAAGAATATAGAACTTATTTCTGCTGATTTGTGAAACTGTGTACACCAAAAAGGATACTTTGTGTACTGGAGTTGCGGAGAAGCAATGATGAGTTTTCACACAGATAATGGAAGAGCAAATACCCAATGCCTCAAAATAAGGAGAAACTACAGATTTGGTGTTCCCTGGGTCTCCGGAGGTGACCAGGGCCCGCTGGCTTAGGGCTGTGACCTAAACTGATGATCAGTTCTAAACCTTTGCCTGGTCTCTGTGAGGCAATCACGATTTTAAAAGTTTCATTCAGGTGGTTGTTTTTCTTTCGAATTTGAGGCAACCCTGGAGCAAGGCCTACAAGTGAGAATATACATAAGGCAGGCTTCAGACACAGATCTACAAAAGCATGCAACGATTTTAGAGATTTTGTTTTGTTTGTTTTGTGAGTAGGAATCTATATAGACTATGTTGCTGCTGCTGCTGCTGCTGCTGCTAAGTCGCTTCAGTCGTGTCCTACTCTGTGCGACCCCACAGACGGCAGCCCACCAGGCTTCCCCGTCCTTGGGATTCTCCAGGCAAGAGCACTGGAGGCATTCTCCAGGCAATGGCACTAGGTTGCCATTTCCTTCTCCAATGCATGAAAGTGAAAAATGAAAGTGAAGTCGCTCAGTCATGTCTGACTCTAGCGACCCTATGGACTGCAGCCTACCAGGCTCCTCTGTCCATGGGATTCTCCAGGCAAAAGTACTGGAGTGGGGTGCCATTGCCTTCTCCGATATAGACTATGTTAGGAAAATAATTATTTTTGTAAATATTGAGCTGGATTGTGATCATTAATATTCACTGATGGAAGGTCATACTATAGGCATGTGGACGTGGACAGTGTGTAATTATCCAACGAACTATCTGGAAGGTACAATCATGCTGGTGGGGAACTCTACAAGGGTCCCAGACTGAGATCCGGACTCCGCTCACTACTGTCCTGAAGAAGTTTCTTCACGAAGGCTGCACAGGTAGAGGGAAAATGTACTACTGGAAATCATCATGGGTGTTTTGGAAAGAAAAAGGAAATAGATCACAGGGTAAGACCAAATTTTGTGGACAATGAATGGTGTTTCTCTAAAGGAGAGCAGAATGAAGAGAGGGTGAAGGTGGGGATTTGCCATGGGTGGAGGCTTGGAGGAGTTTATTTCTTCAGAGGCCTGAGCATGAGAGCACGGAGCAGGGCTTGGAACTGGATGGACCAAGATGAGTGTGGGTCTACTTCACATGGATGGGGGTGCAATCATGCACCTTGCATTTTTAATTTTTTTAATTAAGATAAAATGCACATAACAACATTCACTATTCACAGTTTTCACTATTAATAATACAATTTAATATCTTTAAAATATATTCAGAGTGTTATGCAACTGTATATTTGTAAAACCTTTTTCCTTCCTACACTCTGATTACCCATCCTTCAATAACATCATCATTGCCTACACAGCCCTGGATAAAAATGGTAAAGAAACCAAAAGAACATGCCAGAAAAGGGAAGTGTCCCACAGTCACCCCTGCACTGAGGACAGTGTAAATAAACAGAGTGGATTCCTGGGGGAGGGAATGTAGCTTAGAAGTTCCAGGCCAGGCCCTGTCTGGCAGCAAGCAGCGGCCCGGAGAGAAGCCAGGAGTGGTGGTGAAATGCACAGCCGGAAGGACTGGCTGACAGTGGCCAACCAGGCACATGAGAGACAGGCCGTTCTCCCAACACATACTGCCAGAGGGAGACCCAAGGTCAGAGGCTGAGGATAGGTAGGGTAGGGGGAGGCTACACGAGGTAATTGTTCATGCAACCCAGCAGGAACAAGGGTAATCGATTCTTGTTCTCAGTGATAGTTACCTTCCATCTGTGCCGGCATCAGTGCTTAATCGTTTTCAATTCTTTTTTGACTCCATGGACTGTAGTTCGCTAGGCTCCTCTGTCCATGGGATTCTCCAGGCAAGAATACTGGAGTGGGTAGCCATGCCCTTCTCCAGGGGATCTTCCCAACCCAGGGATCAAGCCCGACTCTCCTGCATTGCAGGCAGATTCTCTACTTTCTAAGCTACCGTGGAAGCCCTGTGTTCCATAAGGTCACCACAAACACTGAACTCTGAACCACTGTTCCCAAGGGAAATAGTGATACACGCTCCTATGAGCCTCTAGCTACAATATTTTTGTCAACAAAATAAAACAAAACTTGGTCTAATGTGTGTCCCTATTTAAAGACATTGTGGGACTTCCCTGGTGGTCCAGTGGCTATGACTCCGCACTCCCACTGTAGGGGGACCAGGTTTGATCCCTGGTCAGGGAACCAGGTCCCACATGTCGCAACTAAGAGTGTGCACGCTAAAAAGATTCCGTATGCTGCATCAATGATCAAAAGATTTGGCGTGCCACAACTAAAGATACTGTTGATTCGTTAGCAGTGAACTCAGTCAGCTGCACTATAATGCCTAAATGAAGTTTATCTAATGAACACACATATTTTCTCTGTAAAGTATATAGCAGCCTTTTTGCACTTAGAAACATGAAACACTACTTCAGCAATACACTTGGAGGACATTTTAAACATGAAATCAACTGCCAAAGAGTGAAAAACATGGCATTAAGTTGACTATGAAAACAATGTTTGTTTATAGTCTGAGAACTGACTCTGAAAGGCAGGGTCACCTTGTTCTACCTCAGCTGGGAACATGTACATTGGGTGACAAATTTTCACGTGTCTACCAATGACCGATTTGGGGGTTGCAAATGAATTTTAGTGGGTAGCAGAATTTGCAAATTCTATGTGCAAGCAATGAGGATTGACTATATCTAAGTCTATTTGTGTTATACACACAGTGCTTCTGCATCAGTGCATGGAGTTGAGAAATTCAGGGATTAATTATGTCATTTAAACACAGGCATTTAACCTGTCAACTCTATGAAACATTAGATAAGCCATTTTCAAAGTTCCTTTCAATGTGTTTTGATATTCAATATTTTATCATGTAAAAACATCTATTATATCAAACAACCATGATGTAATAGAGACAGAGAGCTAGGTTTGAATTTTGATTTCCATGTTTGTGAGGGAAGAGGTGTTCATTCCAGCCATACCCATTCACTGGATTATTCTGAGGATTATATGTGATAATGTGTATGAAAACACTTTTAACACCACTGTCTCTAGGTTTCATGCCTTTTGATTAAAGAGATCACTTACCTGTACCCAAATATAGCTATCCACTGCTTTTAGAACCTTCACATTGTTAATGGGGTGGATCTCGACCAACAAAGTTAAACACTTTGATCCTATAAAGTAAAGGATGCTTTTAATAGTAGCAAAGCCCAGAATATTACACATTACTCTTCCACATAGGCCTGAACTTTGAAAATGTAAAATGCATTACTTACTGTATTAGTTACTCCACAAACAAAAGCAGTTATGTTAAAATTGAGACTTCTTAAAACCGCAAAAAAAAAAAAACCCCCAAAAAACGCAAATAGATACAGAAAACATCATAAAGGAGGAGTCAATGTACATGGAGTGAGAAACACGTTCCCACCCATTTCTCAGCTATTTTTACCATCACTTCACAGGCCCTCTCAGCTTTTAAGTCTAAATAAATACATCTCAGTTCAGTGTCACTACAATTCTGTAGCACAATGGCAAATACTGTTTGTGTAGGAAAATATAAAGATTTCTGATGAATGAATGTGTTAGGGTTGACAGCAACTAGCACAGGGACTGGGCTTCCCTCAGGAAGGCTGGAGCTGCATGGATAAAGACTCACTTATTTCCTTAGTGTCACATCTGAGCAAATGTCGTTAAAGATAGTAATTAGGAGGAAGTTTTGGACACAGGCTAGAATGGGGTTACCACAGATATTCAAAGTTAGACCAAGAGTTTCCCTTCTCAGAAAAGGAGTTGCCTTATATTTGAGTTCTTATAACAGCTCTAATATTCTCATGTGGTTCCTCAATGACTTGACTTTGAGTAATCATTTACAATTTGGGGATGGTACAGCAGCCTGGAATTGAATCAATGCCAGTTTTCACTATTTAAGAAAACAACCTAACAGTATTGCTTTATGTCAAGAAAAAAAAAATGTAAAGAATATAAAATATTTTCTGGGATATTGCCTCACATTTTCAAGAACTGGATATTTCTATAAAAATACCTTTTAGAGTTTACTGAAAGCAAAACAGTGAGTGAGTTATTATATGGGGTCACAAATACACAACAACAAAATAAAATCAAAAGCAAATGTTGTTTGGTCGATGGGTACTTAGAATTAAAATTCCAGTGACAGGTCATTCACGATTCAAAAGGGCTATATACTTCTAATAACTGAGACAAGGTAAAGTGAGATGCCTAGGGAGTCTGCTTGATGGCTCAAAAAAATGGCTCTAAGAATAAGAAATATTGATGTCAAAGATACTTGTGAAGAAAAATAGACTGTGAAATGTGGGAATGACAAAAAAAAAAAAAGCAATTTTCCTTATTGTCTTAAGTATATATAACTAATTTAATACAGTAAATAGTACAAGTTGATGTTTGACTATTTCATCTCTTGCCCAAAAAGTTTATAGATTCCAACTAGGGGAAAAATCTTTTTAGGGGGCAGGCGGGGGAATATTCTCATTGGAAAAATAACAAATCACCTATATTCAGCTTTTTTGTCAATGAATCTGTTCCCAGATGAGATTATCAGCTAATTTCACTTACCTTTAAAATGCGAGGCTTATCGAGGGCAGGGCAAAATTCATCTTCCTACACTAATTTTTCATTTCTTTAGGGCAGCTCAGATGCTTAATATAAGTAGCTTAATGAAAAGAGTAATTGGACAAACAGAAATGTCTCTCGATAACATACCATGTGCTTTCATAGTGTAACGGGAAGCACTCTGGAATAGGATACTAGAGATATCAATTCTAGTTTAAAATCTGTCGCTAACCTGATATTTATACTTCAATAAATCACGAAGCTTTCCTAGGCCTTGGTGCTTTGTTTTTAGTTTATTTTTGCTTTTTTTTTTTGGCCATACTGAGTGCAGCTTGCAGGATCTTAGTTTCCCAACCAGGGAATGAACCCGGGCCCCAGCAGTGAAAGAGCCAAGTCCTAACCACTGGACTGCCAGGGAATTGCCAGTGTTTTGTTATTTAAAAAATAAAGTGAAGAACTACAGAATCAGATTATTTCTACAATCACTTTTAGCCCTAAAATCCACAGTGATTCCATTACGTGCTTAAAGTTGTCTTAACAATTCAGAGAATCCAGGTATCAATGGAGCCTGGAAGTACATCACTGAAAGGCAAGACAGACCCGGCAGGACACCAAAGCTGTAGGGAGTAGAGCAGCAGGCCCAAAAGGGACAGCTGGATGGACCTCAAGGTGTTATGCTAAGTGAAGTAAGTCATACTAAGAGTGAAATAATGCCATTTGCAGCAATATGGATGGACCTAATGAAGTTAAGTCAGAGAAAGACAAATATCAAGATATCATTTATACATGGAATCTAAAAAAATATATACCAATGAACTTATTTATATAACAGACACAGACTCACAGACATAGAAAACAAACTTTACTAAAAGGGGAAAGGGTTAGGGAAGGATAAATTAGGAGTTGGGATTAACAGATATGCACTACTATATATAAAATAGATAACAAGTTCTTAGTGTTGAGCACAGGGAACTATATTCAATACCTTGTAATAAACCATAATAGAAAAGAATCTGAAAAGAAAAATACATATGTGTGTAACTGAATCACTTTTCTGTACACCAGAAACTAACACAATATAGTAAATCAACTAAAATAAAAGACAAATACCATATGATCTCTTTTATATGTGGAATCTAAAAACCAAATCAAACCAAAACCAAAACCAGGTTTATAGATACAGAGAACAGATCGGTGGTTGCAGGAGGCAGAGGGTAGGAGGTAAGGGGAGAAATGAGTGAATATTTTTGCTTTGTTTAAACTGAATTTAAATTAAAAAAAGAAAAAAAGCACAAGGATAGGCATGGCACAGGGAGGGTGAAGAATGAGAAAAAGAAAGAACCTGGTCTGATGCAGGTAAAGGTACATATTGCAAAATAGTGAAAAGCTTGGAAGAATTCAGTCAAGTCTGGTTGTTTAGAAGCTCTGGTTATTAGAACTTTGCAATTAAAGCAGCCCCATGGAGCATCTGCAGCACTTAACTGACCACAAAGGCTCCTGGGGTCCTGGAGCAGCAGTGGGGCCCACGACACTGCCCACAGGGACCTGCTATGCCTTAGGGAAAATGTCATACCCCAGGAAGGGTGAGAGGGGCAGCTGGGCCTGGCTTCCTGCGTAAAACCATTTCCCAAATGAAACAAGTTTGCATGGCCTTGGTCAAGAAGAGAAGCACTGCTGACAAAAATTTTGTCATAAAGTTTGTAGACCAAGGAACTCTATCTTGCTTATATGAGATACATTATAGTCTGTCTCATTTGCAATGGAAAAATCTCATGATAAGCAACAGTGTTAACACCTTGAGGCAAACTACATTTTATAATCAACTGGCTTATCAAGTTATTCACAAACAAAAAATCAGCCTTCAGCAAAAGGAAAATATTTACATAATATTTGTTCAAAGGACTAATCATTAAAACAGATCCTATAGTACTTTCTGGTCACACAATTTCTGAAATTGTAGCTGAACAAAAGACCTCCTAAGGGCTTCCATGATCTGTCTGCAACTCACGTTCATTTCCTGCTGGCCTTATTTCCCACCACTCTGCCCTTGTTCACTCCAGTCCAGCCTCACTGACCTCACTATCCTGGAACAGCCAGGGAGTCTACCAAGCACTCTGGCCTCAGGGCCTTCATGCTGGCTGTTCCTTCTGCCAGAAATGCGCTTCCCCATGCTGCCGCTGCTTAGTTGCTTCAGTGGTGTCTGACTCTGCGACCCTATGGACTGCAGCCTGCCAGGCTCCTCTGTCCATGGGATTCTCTAGGCAAGAGTAGGTTGCCATACCCTCCTCCAGGGGATCTTCCTGACCCAGGGATCAAACCTGGGTCTCTTGCATTGCATAGATGCATGCTTGCTGCCCCCCTCCTTTCAGGTCTCTGTTTAAAAACTCCTAGGATCATCCCTCAAACTATCTGGGCTCAAATACTAACCTCTTCCCGACCTTTGGTACCAGCTTCTTTCTGCCTGTAGCACCTGTTTAGTCTGCAGGTGCTAACTGCCTTTTTTTAATATTTTTGTTATTCACTGTTATATTATTTTCTGTACTTTCTTGTTTACTTGGAAAAAATGCAAAGAACATGCCTGACATGACCTTTGCCTTTGTATTCTGAGATAAAGCTATTTGTAAATATGCTTGCAGTTTGACTTAGTAGTTCAATAAATCTTCATCTATCAAGTACTAAAAAGTATAATTTCATTACCTGGTTGAAGCTCATTACTCCTTCCTTCTTTAGCAGCTTGAACTAAACTTGTAGCTAATGGAAAAAGAAAAAAAAAATCCATTAGCAAACAATCTATGCAATGGCTTGTTAAAGTTTACCAGATAATACCCAGAATCAGTGAGGGCTCAAAGGATCTGTCAGTGGATGATCAAAGTAAAATACAAAGCACCCTTTATTGTAGGTAGACTCTACAGATTCTTTATTTCAAATCTTATCTCTAAAGTACATCTTTTCCCAGAATAATCAACTATGGTAAAAATTCAATACTTTGAAACTCAAAAAATATAGCTTAGTTCTCGACTTGTAGCAATAAAAGAGTTCAACTTACCCAGCAAAGTTTTCTCCTTGTTGACTGAGCAACTGACAACTTGCAAATCTTTCTCAAATGTATAGAGATGCTATTAAAACAGAAGTATTTTTTAATTTGGAGTTTCATGTTAAATAACAATTTTATGAATGCAAATCCCCACTCAGCTCTTTAGCAAGTATCACTGTGGCAAGCATTTTATTAAAGGACCACCAATGAACCAGTTTATCTATACTGAGAAGTTTCAGATTATTTTTTAAGAAAAAAGTTTGCTATTGTAGGCCATGTTTGGCACTGAAATTTAACCAGGAGACAACACAGTGTAGTGGTTAAAAGCACAGACCTTGAAGTCAAGCTAGACCCAGGCTCAAATCCTAATTCTGTCACTTGCTAGCTGTGTGACTTTGGATGAATTACTCAACCATTTTATCCTCCCATCAGCAAAATAGGAATCATGTTACTACCTATCTTGGGAGATTCTTAGAAGTGCTAAGTTAAATAATCCATGTGAGAATACTTACTACAATGTCTGCCACACATAATAAGCACTCAAGGGTGAGCAATTAGGATTATGAAGGCAAGTTAGCATTTTAATCAAATTACATAACTATGACATCATTAACTATGCCTAAGTGACTGTCACAAGTGCATCTCCTAAAGGATGCCCATATTTAGAACACTGGCAAAGTAATCTGCTATTTTTATTTAACCTGTATTTTATTTTCTTACTGTTTAAATGTTGCAAGATTCTATTTCCTGGAATATCAAAGAAAATTAAAACGGTCATGCAGAAGGAGGATGTGAGATGCAGACTGAGGAAATGGAGACAATCACAGTTATATTAAGCAAACTCTCTTAAAACATATTCAGGGTATAAGGAAAGATAGAATCTTAGACTTCAGGAGAGAATAAGTTAAGAGAAACAGTGACTAGCAGAACTATTACGAAGGTAAATAGTACTTGCAGACTAACAAAGCACTGAAAACATACTAGAATGCAATGGCCAAAAGTTGATAAAAAGAAGTCAGGAAAAGTAAACTTGAGTTAATAAGATAGCTCTGAATTCATGTGACAAATTATGGTTTCCTTTATTCTTGCTCTGAGGGATTCTTATTTATAAGTAAGAAGAGGCATGAATGTATATACTTAATTGTAACTGCTTCATCCTTTTAATTATGTAGTAACACACATAGTCTAATAAGTGTTTAAAACATGCAAACACTACCAAACAAAAAGTCTAAGTTCTCCATTATATTCACCCTATCCCAAACCCTTTTGAAAAAGAAACATTTTGTAATTTACTCTGTAGTCTTTCAGATCATTCAAAATGAGTTTTTAATATATTCACACACATATATATTATGTTATTTTCTTGCAAGTTTTTTATAAAACATAAATGGAATGCATTATCCTGGCAACTTGCTTTTTCATGTAATAATGTGTTTTGGAATGACTGTGACAGTGTACATTTATAGACTTCTCAGTCTCTTGATATTTACAAATTATTTTTACATAGACACAAAGGGACCTCCTCCCACTTGCCTCAAGAATTAGACAAGCCTGTCACATTAACCAATGTCTTATGTGAGCTGTCTGAGGAAAGATTAAGAAAAAGAAGCTGGTTCTACAACTGGATCTTTGAGAAGTAATGAGAAGAAAATCAGTGAAGTTCTGCAGAAGCAGAACTCAGAGGTCATTCTGACATTCTAAGCTTCTGGGAAACACACATCCTAGGGAGGCCACTGGACTTCCTACATTCCTACAGAATACTGGATAATTGGTTTGAACCTGTTCAGCTTAAATCTCAAAGGACTAAAAGACTACAGTTGACATTTGGTCCAGGAGTCCTCACATGTTGTTTTTTTTTTTTAAAGATAGTATAAAAGGACAAGAGAAGGAAGACAAAGAAATATAAAATAAATTTGTATCTTAAAAAAAGGAAAACCAAAGGCAGTAAAGTAACTGAAAACTAATGTATAATTTATGGTGATTTTTACCTCATTTTGTTTGGTTTGGTAATCATACAATCCAAAGAAGACATTTCCCTTATTGTCCTGAAAAGAAAAAATTAACTAGATGTTTATTAAAGGTCATTGTTTAGGAATTTACTAGTTTTAAAAGAAATCTGCAATAATTCAACCAGTATTAGCAATAAGCACTCTAAAGGTAGCCTGCTGTGCATGTCAGAGAAGGACTGAACACGTTTCCGATGGCAACACAGGTCAAGCGGTGAAAGGGAACCATGAACACACAGCTCAGTGAGTTTGAGGGAGCCTGTCTACAGGACACAGCATAGTGAAGGAGCAAATCTTTTTCTACTTTCATTTATTTCTGTAAAAGAATATGAATGATGGATACTGAAAGTAGGTAGAATAAGTCCATGATAGTCTTAGAAGTAAAACTTCTTTGCAAATAGATGGCAAAACAATGGAAAACAGGGACAGATTTTATTTTCTTGGGCTCCAAAATCACTGTGAATGGTGACTGCAGCCATGAAATAAAAAGATGCTTGCTCCTTGGAAGAAAAGCTATAACAAGTCAAGACAGTGTATTAAAAAGCAGAGACATTACTTTGCTGACAAAGGTCTGTACAGTCAAAGCTATGGTTTTTCCAGTTGTCATGTACAGATGTGAGAGCTGGACAATAATAAAGGCTGAGCACCGAAGAATTGATGCCTTCAAACTGTGGTGTTGGAGAAGACTCTTGAGAGCCCCTTGGACTGAAAGGAGATCAAAACCAGTCAATCCTAAAAGAAATCAACCCTGAATATTCATTGGGAAGACTGATGTTGAAGCTGAAGCTCCAATACTCTGGCCACCTGATGAGAAGAACTGACTTATTAGAAAAGACCCTGATGCCGGGAAAGACTGAAGGCAGGAAGAGAAGGGGATGGCAGAGGATGAGATGGTTGGATGGCATTACCAACTCAATGGACATGAGTTTGAGCAAACTCTGGGAGATGGCAAAAGACAGGGAAGCTTGGCAAAGAGTCAGACATGACTAAGCGACTGAACAACAACCAAAAACTTCATGAATCATAGAATTCCTTGAATGTAGCATCCTCATGGATACAACTTAAAATAACTTCTTTAAGCAAAAAAAGTACAGTAATACAACTTGCAAAGCAAACTGGCCACCAATTATTCTTTCATGTTTCACTATTACGGTAAAATTATCCACGAAGTTAAATTTTCTTTCCTTAGAACAGTTAACATTGAAAACACACTGTTAAATAATAATGCCTCAAAACCCTGAGTATACAGAAATCTGAACAGATGATGTACAGTAATAATATTTAATGTTTTCTCAAAGATAAAAACTTAACATATTGATTAAGTTTAAATATCTCTTACTTGGCATTTTTCCTCTAGAGGATGAAACTGTTCATTTATTCAAAACCTTTGAGCACTGTATCAGACATTGGGTATAGTTTTATTTTATTTAAAAAAGAAAAAATATTACATAAGACTGAATTTCAATTACCCTATTCAATCTCACAAAATAAAAAAAAAGTCATATGTTAAAGATTAAATGCCAACAAGTCTTATTCACTATACCTTCTAAAGATAAAGCATAAAAGTCTGTTGAAAAAAAATACATATATATATAAATGGTTAAAGAGTAAATTTTATGTTAAGTATATGTGTGTGTGCTTAGCTGCTCTTTGTGTTCAATGCTTTGTGATCCCATGACTGCTTTGCTCCTTTATCCATGGAGATTCTCCAGGCAAGAATACTGGAGTGGGTTGTCATACCCTCCTCGTGTTATGTATATTCTACCTCAATTTAAAAAAGAATATAGACTTACCTTATAGGTATAAATAATATTTCTGTTTCGTTCAACATTTAGTACACGTAAGCACTCATAATTGTTTTCTAAAACACCTAAAACAGAAATAATCATAAATTAATATCTAGAAGGAGATGTTTAAAAACATATCTAACAATGGTGAATGGAACTGTTTCCTTAATTTCTCTTTCTATTTTCTCATTATTAGTGTATAGGAATGCAAGGGATTTCTGTGTGTTGATTTTATATCCTGCAACTTTACTATATTCATTGATTAGCTCTAGTAATTTTATGGTGGAGTCTTTAGGGTTTTCTATGTAGAGGATCATGTCATCTGCAAACAGTGAGAGTTTGACTTCTTTTCCAATTTGGATTCCATTCACCATTGCAACGAAAAGAATAAAATACTTAAGAATATATCTACCTAAAGAAACTAAAGACCTATATATAGAAAACTATAAAACACTGATGAAAGAAATCAAAGAGGACACTAATAGATGGAGAAATATACCATGTTCATGGATCGGAAGAATCAATATAGTGAAAATGAGTATACTACCCAAAACAATCTATAGATTCAATGCAATCCCTATCAAGCTACCAATGGTATTTTTCACAGAGCTAGAACAAATAATTTCACAATTTGTATGGAAATACAAAAAAGCTCGAATAGCCAAAGCGATCTTGAGAAAGAAGAATGGAACTGGAGGAATCAACCTGCCTGACTTCAGCCTCTACTACAAAGCCACAGTCATCAAGACAGTATGGTACTGGCACAAAGACAGAAATATAGATCAGTGGAACAAAATAGAAAGCCCAGAGATAAACCCACACACCTATGGACACCTTATCTTTGACAAAGGAGGCAAAAATATACAGTGGAGAAAAGACAATCTCTTTAACAAGTGGTGCTGGGAAAACTGGTCAACCACTTGTAAAAGAATGAAACTAGAACACTTTCTAACACCTTACACAAAAATAAATTCAAAATGGATTAAAGATCTAAACGTAAGACCAGAAACTATAAAAATCTTAGAGGAGAACATAGGCAAAACACTCTCCGACATACATCACAGCAGGATCCTCTATGATCCACCTCCCAGAATACTGGAAATAAAAGCAAAAATAAAGAAATGGGACCTAATTAAAATTAAAAGCTTCCGCACAACAAAAGAAACTATAAGCAAGGTGAAAAGACAGCCTTCAGAATGGGAGAAAATAATAGCAAATGAAGCAACTGACAACTAATCTCAAAAATATATAAGCAACTCCTGCAGCTCAATTCCAGAAAAATAAATGACCCAATCAAAAAATGGGCCAAAGATCTAAATAGACATTTCTCCAAAGAAGACATACAGATGGCTAACAAACACATGAAAAGATGCTCAACATCACTTATTATCAGAGAAATGCAAATCAAAACCACTATGAGGTACCATTTCACACCAGTCAGAATGGCTGCGATCCAAAAGTCTACAAGCAATAAATGCTGGAGAGGGTGTGGAGAAAAGGGAACCCTCTTACACTGTTGGTGGGAATGCAAACTAGTACAGCCACTATGGAGAACAGTGTGGAGATTCCTTAAAATACTGGAAATAGAACTGCCATACAACCCAGCAATCCCACTGCTGGGCATACACATCGAGGAAACCAGAATTGAAAGAGACACGTGTACCCCAATGTTCATCGCAGCACTGTTTATAATAGCCAGGCCATGGAAGCAACCTAGATGTCCATCAGCAGATGAATGGATAAGAAAGCTGTGGTACATATACACAATGGAATATTACTCAGCCATTAAAAAGAATACATTTGAATCAGTTTTAATGAGGTGGATGAAACTGGAGCCTATTATACAGAGTGAAGTAAGCCAGAAGGAAAAACACCAATATAGTATACTAACGCATACATAAGGAATTTAGAAAGATGGTAACGACAACCTTGTATGTGAGACAGCAAAAGAGACACAGATGTATAGAACAGTCTTTTGGACTCTGTGGGAGAGGGAGGTGGGGGATGATTTGGGACAATGGCATTAAAACATATATAATATCATATAAGAAAAAAAATAATAAAATTAAAAAATTAAAAAAAAACATATCTAACAAAAATATATTTGCATTAGATTTTAAAAGCCAAATACAAAAGAACACTGATAATTCCCTCATATAGAGCTTAAAAACAGGCAAAGCTAATCTATTTTACTGGAGATCAGATTAGTAATGACCTTTAAGGAAGAGGAAAGTAGTGATTATCAAGTATCTCAAGGAAATCTTGCTAATGGAAGTGTACATTGGACAAAACTAGCAGAATCTACTAAGGCTGAATATATATGGCTCAACAATTGTCTGTGTACTTATATCTCATCAGAAGTATATACATAATTTGGCAAATGACACATATGAAATATACAGCACTATGATTCATAATAGCCAAAACTGGAAACCCAAAATATTCATCAAGCAAAGAACTAATAAATCATGATATATTCAAACAATGGAATGTTATGTAACAATAAGAATTAATTAACTTGCTATAAAATACATACATACATAAATAATTGAGTAAAGGAAACTCATATTTTCATTCCTCCCCAAAAGGCACAAACTGTATGATTTAATTTATACACAAGTTTCAAAAACTGGCAAAAAGAATCTATGGTGCTAGATGAATGACAGCTGAAAAGGAATATGAAGGGGATCTTTGGGGTTCTATTAATGTTCTCCTTCCTGCTCTGAGTGCTGGTTCCACGGAGGTGCCTTACTTTGTGACAATTAACTGACCTGTGCTCTGTGATCTGTATACTTTTCTGTATGAAGGCCATCTTCAATGACAGATATAAAGATTGTTTACACAAAACATTTAACTTGTAAGTTAACTGATCATCACCTTTCTTCTAAAATTTTAGGATATTCCTCTGAATTCTACAGTTAAAGGATTTAAACACTGGTTAGAAACAGCATCAATAATTATCATCATTAATCAGAGAGAAATGCATATTTCCCCAATTTCCTCAAAATAAATTGCTTAAACTTGACTCATCTTCCCCACACAAGAATAGTGTTTTTGATGTTAAAATATCATGTTGATTATGACAAATACCAATATTCAGAAAAAAAATATGCAAAATACCCTATAAATCAGAGCAAACTTCAGCCTGTATTCCTGATTAAAAAGGAAAAATCAAGATACAAAATCAGGATAATTGGTGAGCTCAATCCCTGCACTGGAGCTGGCAGTGGGAAACATTTAGAAAGGCAAAGAGCAGGTTCACTGAGAACCCAGGAATCATCCTGCAATCTCTCTTCCAAACTCTTTACAGAAAGAAACTACGTGGATTGTCTGCAGACAAGGCAAAGGGAGGGGCAAGTGTTGCTTATATATGTGTATATACAACTTTCAATGTCTAGTGAGGTATCAGAAACACTTCTCAAGGATTAAAAAAAAATAATCCCTTGGTCTCTTAGGATAATAGTATGATTCAGTTGGCTTACTGCTGAATAGCAAAGAAAAGGTAAACAGAATGAACTGTTTCCTCTATCATACTTATAATAGGAAAATGGGTAATTACTGAAAAATCCTTTAAGGTAGATTTTGCAGACATCTAAAGAGAATTTCTGTGAGTTATTTTTCATCCTGCATATGACTCAAAACTCCTGGAATGTAATGTGTCAATATTTTGCAAAGTATTTTTTTTTTCTTTCCAGATTATAAGGATGCTGGGACTTTCTCAAAAGTACACTTAAAAGGTTTTAACTAAGATAAGAAACTCCTTTATAAGAATCTTGCTAAGAAAATCCAATTTCCTTGCAAAAGCACACCTATTTTCAAATCACTATAATATTAAGAGAAAAAAAAAGTCTTCAACAAGTGCAGATTACAAATGATATATGCTTATTCCATTAACTCAGGGGTTCTCAAGGCTGGTTGTGTCAGAATCATCAGGGGAAATTTTGAAAGAACATGGATTCCCAAATCCTGCCCCCAAATATTCTGATTTTTTTGAGCTGGTAAAGGTCCTGCTCTCTCCTGTGTGTGTTTTTAAGTTCGCTTTGTTACTCCAATGGGCAGCCAGAACTGAGAACCACTGAAGTACATATTTACAATATACATTAAACAATATTTATTAGACAGCACAATTATAACCAGCTTACAATGTAATCATTACATACAGATTTGAAGGAAATAATAAAAATTATGCCTTCATGGGTCTATTAGGGAGCAATGATTGCAGTCTTAAATAATTCTGCAGTTAAGCACATGGTTCTCATCTCTATGACATTTGCATTAGATAAATTTGGTAATACTGGAAATCCAGACACTGGCATCTCACCACACACTATAAACCTGCTAGCCCTTCCTCTTCAGATTAGCTGCTCATGGTTTAGACACACCCTTTTAAAAGACTTATTCAATAACCTCTTTGCTTATTCATTCTGACTATTCTCCCACAGTTCATCATTGGAAAGTCCAGGAGGAAGTTTAGCAATTTCAAATGAGGAAATGTGGTTTAGTTTTACAGTTAGTTAAATCAGAGTTCATGAAGAAAAAATGTAGCATTTTGATAGTTACTTGCATAAAAGTAAATCTATTATAAAAAAAAATAAGTAGATACTAAGGGTGTTGGCAAAGTTACAGCTCATGTGAAATTTAAGCTGGTTTGCCACATAGTCTCATCCAGCTCAGTGTATTCTGTGCTAAACACCAGTGATTTCACTTTAAAAGAAGATGTTTACCAAGTATGCAGATTTGGTCTCCAACTGCTATGAAATAAGATAAATCTCATATAAAAGTATTTCTTTTCTTTCTAATGACTATTGGAGCATGGGGAGTCTCACAGCCTTATACAAAAATTTGAACTAGTTTCTAAAACACAGATCAAGGAGTGTTAAAATATGATTATACCTATGACATTTCTATTCTGTAAATAATTCACATAAATCCTCCTGCTCAACATGACTAGGTGCTATAATTCCTAAACTTATGAAGTAAACATCATTATGTGATTTATATTTCATATTCTGGATAAAATGAGGAAAATCAAGGGTGGGGTGATGAAGCCAGAAAGAGAAGAGACTCAGAAAAGGAGACTAGGAAAGTAGGGGGAGGAACAGTGAACAGGAAGGACAGTGGCAAGAGAAGACTGAAACAATAAAGAAAAATAACGTGGCAAAGCCAATCCTCTAGCCCCCGAATCTGTTTGGGGGTATCTAGGAGGCAACAACAAAAGCACTACCCTTGAGGCAGTCACCTGGTACAATATATCACTTCCCTGGAAAAGATGAATAATTACAATATTAGAAAGAATAATCAGTCTGGAATATTACTAAATTCTAACAAATTCACAAATCTAGTGCTAATTGAAGCAGACAAGGAGACACAGAAATGGAAACCCACATTCTTCCTGGTCTTAAGTATATGTGACATTGAAACCTCAGAAAATTCACATACCACAGACTTTTTCTTAAGTTTCCTGAGGATCTGATGTATTCCAAGAGATTAAGCATTAGACACAAAAATTAATATATAAAATCTATTATATTGCTACATACCAGTAATAGTACATATAATGTTTTTAAATGTGCCATTTATGAGAGCAACAAAAACTAATAATAGCCCAGGAGTAAATCTAGTAAATTTTCATGGAGAAAATTCTAAAACTTGTTAAGAGTCATAAAAAGGCTCTAAATAAATAACAGGCTATATACTTTGTTCACAATTGGGAAGATTTAATATCGTAAAGATGCAACTTCTCCCCTAGCTGATCTATAGATTCAATGTAACTCAAATTAAAAAATCCAACAGACTTTTTGGTGAAATCTGACAGGGTGATTCCAAAATCTAAATGTAAGAACAAGGAGCATAAAATAGCCAAGAGGACCCCAACAGAGACTGAGGTGAGGAGACGTACCAATTACCAAGACTTAACAGAAAGATAGTTACTAAGGTGTCTTCACCTTATATTGACCAATGGAACAAAATTTAAAACCCAGAAAAGAAGACTCACATGCATACGGAAACATGATGTTTAAAGGAAGTGGTTTTGCTGTCAATGAGAAAAGGTAGGGCTATCTGGTTAATGACCGTAGAACTACTAGCTATTAACAGAGAAAAACAATGCAGTAGACAAAAGAATATTTTAACACATGTAAGCTATAGATAATAACAAAATAAAACCATGTAACGACCACCCAGCTTAAAAGTAACAGATATCAAGACTACTTCTAAAGGCTCCAGTGTTCCCCTGATTCCTATATCACATTACATACAGAAATACATTCCAGGTAAATTTAAAAAATAACAAAATTCAAAAAGAAAAGCTTTAAAGCTTTTAGAAGTTAATATAAAAATGTCTTAATGGCTTCTAAGTTTCTTTAAAATATTCCAAAAGCACAAACCATAAAGGAAAAACACTCACAAATTAGACTACATTATAATCAAGAACTCTTATTTATTCAAGGTAATTACAAACTGAAAAAAAAAAAAAAAAACAGATACTTGGAACATATATGATAAACAAAGGACTAGAATCCAGAGTGAAGAATGCCTTAAAGTCTATATGAAAAAAAAAAAAAAACCCATAACAGAAAAATAGACAAAAGGATGAACACCCTACAGAAGAAACACAAATAGCCAGTTAAGTATATATAGAGAGATGCTCAACCTCAGACCATAAAGATGTATTATTTAGACCCACCAGTCTGACAAGAAATTAAACACTTGGAAAAATCAAGAGCTTGTAAAGATATTGAGTACCAAAAATATTTTGATAACACAAATGATACAAGTATTGTGGATAGCAATTTGGTACTACCCAGGAGGTAACCCAGTGGATAAAGAATCTGTCTTCAATGTCTTAGATGCAGGAGACACAGGTTCTATCTCTGGGTCAGGAAGATCCCATAGAAAAGGGCATGGCAACCACTTCAGCATTCTTGCCTGGAGAATCCCATGGACAGAGAAGCCCGACAGGCTTCAGTCCATAGGGTCACAAAGAGTCAGACACAACTGCAGCAATTGAGCACATAGGAAAAGTGAAGGTGTGCATAGCCTGTGACTCAGCAACCTCACTGTCAGACATCTATCCTAGAGAAACTTGAACCAGGTGATGTGCACAAGGTTAGTAAAAGCCTTGAATATAACAGCAAACCCCAGAAACCTCCCAAATGTCACCATCAGGAAAAGGATAAGTAAGATGGGTTCCGTAGGAAACACCCTGAGACACTTTAGTACACAGTATATTTACTAGATTGTGCTTATTAAAGTGGGATTAATGTCTGTAACAGGAAGGAGAAGCAGGATCGGGGTGGGGGGAAGAAGTCAAGCTGTAATAAAGGTCCAGTGGCCTCAGATGACGTTGAGGTCTTCCATCAAGAACGCTCCAGAATTGAAATGAATTGCCACCGTTGTCCCACGTGAGTCAAAATGCCCAGGCTTTTATATCCTACCTGAACCCCTTATTAGAGGAGGGCACACCTAAAGGGGCATAAACTTGGGTGATACAGCCCTCTGCCGAGGCCATCCCTGAAGATGCTGAAAGCTGAGGGCTCTGCTGCCACGTTCACAGCACCTGGGACAAGCCCTTCCTTGAAACAAAGATCTAAGCAGTGCATCTCCATGTTTACGATATTGTATAGGCACACAAAAGGAATACTATACAGCAGTGAAAAGTAATGCCCTGTAGCAGTCAACATGGCACTAGTGGTAAAGAACCTGCTTGCCAATGCACGAGATATAAGAGATCCAGGTTTGATCCCTGGGTTTGGAAGATCCCCTGGAGGAGGGCATGGTAACCCACTCCAGTATTCTTGCCTGGAGAATCCCACGGACAGAGGAGCCTGGCAGGCTACAGTCCATGGTATCGCAAAGAGTCAGACATCACTGAAGCAATTCATCACACATCACATACCAGTCAACATGGATAAATCTTACAATACTGATCAGGAAAAAAAAGCAGAAAGAATACATATGATATTCTTTCACTTACTTAAAGTTCACAAACAAGAAAATGAAATGATATTTTGCTTAGGGAGATAGATACAGGTTAAAACTACCAATAAGATTGAAGGAATGTGAAAATATAAAAGTTTACATGGTTGTAGGCAACAACATATAGATGAGACATATGAAGAGAAATAGGATCAAATAGGGAGAACCAAGAACCGTCAAAAGTCTTGCTCTTGTTCTATTTTTAAGACAGGTATATGGTTTTGCTTTTATATTATTTATAGCTTACATGTGTTAAAATATTCTTTTGTATAACTGTTTTAATTTTTTTTTAAAGAAAAAATATTTTCTTCATTTATTTCAGGAGAAATAATTTCCCCAAAGTTCAACTCAGAACCAGGAACAGAGGCAGTAACCAAATCTGGTCTCCTTATTTCTTAACCCTTATTGACTAAAATGCTATCCCACTGAATTTCTGCCTGGCTAACTTAGCCTAGCTCTCTGGCTATTTTGCCAGAAATATGTCATACATCAGGTGTACTACTTAGCACCACTAAGAAATCTTCAACTGTATTTATTTATGTAAGAACATTAAGGCTTCAAATTTAGAGAGTAAGTGTGCAGAGAGGAGACTTACAATGGTATAATTATTCATAATTTACATTTGAACAGCTGCGACTTTGAAAGGAAAATAATTTACACAAATGTGTGGAGTCAGAGCTGTGCTAGAGATAAAATAGAATTCCAGATTCCTCTGCCAGTGCTACAAATTACAGCAGCAGAAGAATTAACTTGTGGGGTTTTTTAAGCTGCCACTAGTGATTATCAGAAGTAACAATGTCTTTTAGGATAACAGGGCTAATATTTTTGCCAAGCTGCTCTGTAGGAGCAAAATACTACCAATATGAGAAAAAGCTGGTATTCCTAGTAAGTTTACTTTCTGAGGACCCAAGGGTATCTGCTGTTTGGTGGAATGTCAATGTACAAGTCTATGTGTCTTCACAGATGGATTAAAGACACAAGGAAGCCAAAATCTAACTGGCTCACACACTGCTTTTCAATCACATTACTGAAACATAAGGCTGTGGCATTTCACACTTCATCTAACTTCTCATTCTCGAGCACCTGCCACTTAGCTATATAAGGAGATGGTCCAGAGAAAAGGGGCTTCCCAGGTGGCGCAGTGGTAAAGAATCTGCCTGCCAATACAGGAGACTCAAGAGACACAGGTTTGACCCCTGGATTGGGCAGATCCCTTGGAAATGGCAACCAGCTCCATATTCTTGCCTGGAAAATTACATGGACAGAGGAGCCTGGTAGGCTATAGTTCACCGAGTCACAAAGAGTCGTACATGATTGAGAACACATGCCAGAGAAAGGACTTTTGTGTTGAAAAGCACAAACCTTCAGAAACTCTTTAGACATCCAGGAGACTTTTTTAAATGCAGCACCTTCCCACCCCCTACCCCGCCAAAGTTAGCCTTTACTAATAATGACACTAGTCGTTAGTCAAACTCACTAGTCAAACTGGAGTCTTGAGCTAGACAAAGATGACTATGTATTTGGAACCAAGACAGCCAACATGCCAAAACAAGGAACCCTACAAATATTCAGCTAAAACCACAGGACAGAAAACTTTCTCCAGTGATGAGGGGAAAGGAGTTGTAGATACCGGTAATTTGATAGCTGTGTCCCAAAAAATGCCTTCCAGCAGTCTACAGTGCTTAAGGAAAACCAGAAGTGGGGGGAATACACTGAAGTGGCTAGCTCCCTGTGCACAACTGGGATTCCAGGGTACATTGCTTAGAACCTGAACCCAAGCCCTGAAGATGCAACATTATGTGAAGCAAACTTCTCTTCTTACAAAATAACCTGAGAAATCACGGAGTTCCCCTTCTTTAAAGTTTCAATTGATCAATGCTGGGAAGGCTCAAAAGTCACTTTTCACTCCCTCAAAATCAAAGGATTTCTGAGACATATGAAAACCAAAGCCTCAAGTGCAGGGAATGTATTCCAATCCACCCTGAGAAAGTAGGGCAGGACACCTGAGCATCTTTTCTTTCTCATAAAGTAAGACCTTCCAGCCCCTAGTCTTGCTAGATCCCCTACCCGGGTGACAAATCTTTTTAAAACAGGTGAGATGTGAATGAAGCATAGAGAACCACCCTCTCCCACTCCCCACAGCCTTGCGCCAGGGGAACAGAGCCTGGGCAGCTGTTCCTCCGCCTGATGAGATGATGCTTAGGGTACCACGAGTGTCCCCTGCCTTTCTGCTTAAGGTGACTTACTGTGGGCAATCAGTAAGCCAGAAGATGGAGGACTCGCCAGAAGAAGCGGTATAGCTCGGCCGAGACTTTGCCCGGGAGCTGCCCCTCCAACCTTCACCCAGCGGCCCGGGGTGAGGATGACAAAGCCCAGACTCTAAAGAGGGCAACGTTCCCCTTTCAGGACCAAACTTCACAGGCTGGCAGGGGGCACAGGCTGCCGCTTTGGGTCGGTGCTCACCACTTGAGCGCAGCCCGGGAATCCCTAGATATGAATGACTGTCCCGCCTCCACTCCCCCCACGGCCCCCCGGCCGGACGCGCCCCCCGCCCCGCCCCCCGGCCGGACGCGCGCCTACAGCACCTGGGCCGCCGCCTCGGGCCCCGGCGGCCGCTGACGCCGCCAGCTGCACCCGCAGCCACGGGAGCACGTCCTTCTCGAGATCGAAGTCGGCGATCAGACGGAGAGCCATAGCCTGGACACGGCCACGGAGCGGCCCGCACCGCGGGCATTCCCGGCCCTCCGCGCACCACCGCGCCGGACTCCCGCCCCTCCTTCTCTCCCCTCCCCAGTCCCCCCCGCCAACCCCCCCGCCCCCCCTCGCCGCCACTTTCGGTTCCGCCGCCTCCGGGGCCCGAGAAGCCCCAGCACCGCCTCCTCCCGGCCCGCGCCGCGCACGCGAGCCTCGAGCTGTGCACACCCGGCTGGGGGGAAGGGAGACTGCGGCGCGGGGATCAGACCCCACCCGACCCCAAACCCGCCGCTGGCACCCTCCAGGCTGAAGGCAGAGAAGGAGGATTTGGTCTTTTAAGAGCTGTGGATGTCAATGTATGGCAAAAACCACTACAATATTGTAAAGTAATTAGCCTCCAATTAAAAAAAAAAAAAAAGCTGTGGAGATGTGGCTGGACCGATGGTTCCCAAATTATGCTGCACGTTACATGTGGGCACTAGGTGTTTGGGGTTTTGTTGTTTTTGTCTCTTTTAATGCCCAGGTGAGTCCATTGTGCAACAAAGTTCAGAAACCAGTTGGCTAGAGAGAGGTAATAGCTGGTTCACCTGAGAAGTTTCAGGTCCATCGCCAGGGCCAAAGCGGCTGGCGATTCGGGCCTATTCGACCCAATTTCAGGGTGACGGTGTTTTATTAGTATTATTTAGGTAGTCAGTAGCAGCGAGGAGTGTGTGAAGAAGATGATTCTATTTTAAGAGAGACGTGGAGACGCTGGAAAGGGTCAGTTGGCTCAACACAAACAGGTCCTCTGCCTGTTTACCAGATCGTTCCCTACATTGGCTTGAAGGAAGCTGAATTAAGGCTCCCTTTGCACTTTGTCTTTTACAAGTGCTCTCCTTCCTCCAAGGTCACCGTCACTCGGGACACCATCTCACCCCCATACAAGTACAAACAAGTCCAGTATGGTTTTTTGTTTGTTTGTTTTGTTTTTAATCGTGCCACTCAGCTTTCTTTCCAACTGAGAGTGTTCTGTCACTACTGCTTGCTGTACCTTTGGCACTGCAGATCCAACCCATCCTGAACATGAATGCCAAGTTATTACTCTCCCTCAAAGCTGTCTTCATGTCCCTATGTAAAGACCTGGAGGAAAGCCGACCCCAGGAACAAGTGCCTATGCTTTACCTGACCCTTCCAGCCTTTTCACCTAGACCTTCAGTTCCACGTTGGCCTGACTCCAGAAACCCTCTGATTCCACCATCTTCCCTCTCAAAAAAAAAAAAAAAAGACAGAAAGAAAGAAAGAAAGATCACCAGAGCCTTCCAAGCTGGATCCACAAAGTCCTCTCACAGCTTCAGCCCCTAGTGACCTTCCTAACCCTGAACCTCTAGAGAAGTGTTGCTAGTACACCTCATTTGACAATCAAATACCACATGGAGACATGAACTGAATCTTGCCTCTTGGCACACTTCTCTGCAGCAGCACCCAGAAGTTGCTTGTCCTTTACTGAAGGATGAGTAAATGCAGTAACAGACCAAGGAGCTCTGTGTCACATTTCTCAAAGTGAAGGTCTGAAAATACCTGCATTGCAGTCATCTGGGAAGCTGTTTTACAATGTGGACTCCTGGGCTCTAGTCTAGACCTGGGCAAGGCACAGAAAATGTGCATTTTAACCAGAGTCTTAGGTTGCAAAGAGCTGGACACGACTGAGCGACTAACAGCTTCACTTTTTTTTTTAAGGTGATTTTTTTTAGGCTTGCTAAGATTTGAAAACTTCCTCTGTAAATAAAGATAAAAGAAACTCTTGATTTTCTCATACAGACCTGTTTCTCCAGTTGAACTAGTGGTTGATTTCAGGTAGTTCTCCACTCTCAACACCATATTCATAAGAAAATCATCCTACCTGTAAAGTGCATGAAACTCAACAGAAATGCTTACTCAGGCTGATAATATTGGGAGTGCATAAAAGTGAGATCACTGAAATCATGGGGAGATACTACGCTGAACCTTCATAGTAAATGGAGCAGGTTGCCTTTGTCATACAGAAACATCTTCACTTTCCTATTTTAAAAACTCAGTAGGTTCCTGATTTTTTTTTCTGTTAACCTCTATTTTTGTGAAGCAAGATTGATTTTACAGTCCTCATCAAGCAGTGATTATATAAAAATTCCCCTCAAAATAAATTTAAGTAAAAAAGAACAGAGTTCAGGATGGGGAACACATGTACACCCATGGCTGATTCATGTGAATGTATGGCAAAAACCACCAAAAAATAAAATAAAATAAAAAAAGAACATAGAGAAGCTGAGAAATAATAACAAAGATACCAGAAAGATACAGCCAATGTCATAAAAACAGTATACAAATAGCTGAGCTTTAGAGGTAATTCACTAAGGAAAAGACTAGTGAATGGTGAGGTTTTTGTAATTGCTTAGTCACTAAGTCGGGTCCGACTCTTGGACTCTAGCCTACCAGGCTCCGCAGTCCATGGGATTCTCCAAGCAAGAATATTGGAGTGGGTTGCCATGCTCTCCTCCAGGGAATCTTCCAGACACAGGGATGGAACCCTGCATTGACAGGGGGATTCTCTACCACTGAGCCACTAGGGAAGCCCTGAAAGGTGACTTACTGGTTTACAATCTGTGGAAGGTAAATAGGAAAAGAATGCTGATGGATTATCCTTCAGCTCTAGAGAAGGCAGAACTGGATAATGTCCTATCTTCTTTAGTTAAAAAGCTGCTTCTTTGATGGATGTGTTAACTTGACTGTGGTAATCATTTCATAATTTATATTTACATTAAACCTCACATTGCACACTTTAAATATTACCTCCAAAAAAAAAAGAAAAGAAAGCTGCCTTAGAATCATTAGGTACTGGAACTGTCTTTTGGATAGAGTAGGGATATTCTGCTTTTGGGGGAGTTTAAGAACTAACCATCATCTTTCTAAATATCAGAGCATAGGATAGAGTTGGAGATTTAAAGATCTTATAATCAAGACCTTTATTTTATAGATGAGAACACAGGCTTAAGAAGGTGAAATTAGTGTCTGGTCTCAAGAAGCAAAGCTAGTAGTTAAGCACAAGGTTGGGATCAGAACACAGGGCTACGGCAACTGGTGTTTGTGTTGATTATGTCCAGTGACTTAGAAGACTCAATTACCATTCAGCCTGAGGATTCCTAGTTATACAAATACCACACCCTAACTGGAGTGGAATTCTGGGACCACACTGAGAAATCACAGAATTTGAACCACATAACTTCCTCAAAATAGCCTAGGTTCTCTGTAGTTTCATCTTGAGTTTTAGAGTTGAAGAAAACTAAAGGAATTTAAGATGTGGGATGAGTGATTCATTTGTAAATAAAAATAGTTTATCTAATAGAGATGTTAAAATTAAAAGTTTCACACCATTCTCCTAACCCAGAAAGAACTTCTGAAAGTGGAAAACTACACATGTTGATTTTGAAGAAGTTAGAAAATGGCCTATTTAACAAATCTAACCAAAAATTTTAAAATTGAAAGGATTTTAAGGAAAGGACTATAGATACTAGGTTTGAAACTGGCATTCATTGGAGCAATAAATGTGCTAAAAGAACATTTTTATTTGTAAGCTCAAGTGGTTGAAATTAAGTAGAAGTGAATCAACTAAAATCCAAACTTCATAGTTTGGAGGCTAATCCTTTGAAAGCACAGCTGATAATTTTTTCATGAAAATTAATAGAGGTTATCAGAAAACCCATTAGAATCTAAGTAATGCATAAGTAAGTTTCCTCTTCCTCAACAGTTAGAACCAGACACGGAACAACAGACTCATTCCAAACTGGGAAATGAGTACATCAAGGCTGTATATTGTCACCTTGCTTATTGAACTTCTATGCAAAGTACATCATGCAAAATGCCAGGCTGGATGAATCACAAGCTGGAATCAAGACTGCTGGGAGAAATGTCAACAATCTCTGATATGCAGATAATACCACCCCAATGGCAGCAAGCAAAGAACAAAAGATTCTCTTGATGAGGATGAAAAAGGAGAATGAAAAAGCTGGCTTACAAGTCAACATTCAAAAACTAAGATCATGACATCCAGTCCCATCACTTCATGGCAAATAGACGGGGAAACAATGGAAACAGTGACAGACTTAATTTTCTTGGGCTCCAAAATCACTGCAGATGGTGACTGCAGTCATGAAATTATTTGTGAAAATCGTGAAGTCGCTCAGTCGTGTCCAACTCTTTTCGACCCCATGGACTGTAGCCTATCAGGATCTTCCGTCCATGGGATTTTCCAGGCAAGAGTGCTGGAGTGGATTGCCATTTCCTTCTCCAGGAGATCTTCCCCACCCAGGAATCGAACCCGGGTCTCCCGTATTGCAGGTACCGTCTGAGCCAAAGATGCCTAATTACTTTGTCAACAAAGGTCCGTCTAGTCAAGGCTATGGTTCTTCCAGTGGTCATGTATGGATGTGAGAGTTGGACTATAAAGCTGAGTGCTGAAGAACTGATGCTTTTGAACTGTGGTGTTGGAGAAGACTCTTGAGAGTCCCTTGGACTGCAAGGAGATCCAACCAGTCCATCCTAAAGGAGATCAGTGCTAGGTGTTCATTGGAAGGACTGATGTTGAAACTGAAAGTCCAATACTTTGGCCACCTGATGTGAAGAGCTGACTCATTGGCAAAGACCCTGATGTGGGAAAGATTGAGGGCAAGAAGAGAACGGGATGAGAGAGGATGAGATGGTTGGATGGCATCACCGACTCAATGGACATGGGCTTGGGTGGACTCCGGAAGTTGGTGCTGGACAGGGAGGACTGGCGTGCTGTGGTTCATGGGGTCGCAAAGAGTAGGACACGACTGAGCAACTGAACTGAACTGAACTGAACTGAACTCCTTGGAAGAAAAGCTATGACAAACCTAGACAGCCTATTAAAAAGCAGAGACATTACTTTGCCAACAAAGGTCCATATAGACAAAGCTATGGTTTTTCCAGTAGTTATGTATAGATGTGAGAGTTGGACCATAAAGAAGACTGAGTACCGAAGAATTGATGCTTTCGAACTGTGGTGCTGGAGAAAACTCTTGAGAGTTCATTGGACTTCAAGGAGATCAAACCAGTCAATCCTAAAGAAATCAACCCAGAATATTCATTGGAAGGACTGATGCTGAAGCTCCATTCGATACTTTGGCCACCTGACGAGACAAGCCAACTCATTGGAAAAGACCCTGATGCTGGAAAAGATTAAAGGCAGGAGGAGAAGGGGATTACAGAGAATGAGAGGGTTGGATGGCATCACCCAGTCAACGGACATGAGTTTGAACAAGCTCTGGGAAGCTTGGAGTGCTATAATCCAGGGGTCGCAAAGAGTCAGACACAACTTAAGAGACTGGACTGAACTGAAGATTCTTCTGAACTTTCTAGGAAATAATCATCTAAGTTTTGTAACTCAGATGATGAAGTACTTACAATAAGGTGGCTTCTTATGTAGATATTGAGAATGCTGCTTTCCTATAGTAATCTGTTTCTAGCAGAAGTACTTAATATATTTTTAAGTAGTATTTACTGTGGTAATCATTACGACCCCAACCCCATTCACTTGCCCCCAGTCAGGTGGTGACAGTTCCTCTTGCCAGTGACTGATCGGCAATGGGCATGCATACTAGTCAGGATTAGATTCACCAGAAGTCAATGCAAACCCAAATTAAAAATGAATTAAAGATACAGATCTTACTTTCTCACCTATCTGGAGGTAGGTAGTCCAATGCTCGTTAAGGGCAGGTCTCTGAAATCATCAGGGACCCAGGCTTCTTCCAGTTTTTTGAGTATGTCTTTGTCATCATGGTCCAAGGTGAATGTGAAAGCTTCAGCCATCATGTCTGCATTAAAGAAATCAGAATGAAAGATAAAAGAGGATGCTGCCTTCCTTTTAAAAAATACTTCCCACAAGTTCTACATAACATTTTTATTTACATTTACATGGAAATAATTTACAAGGAATTATATTTAAATTTAAATGACTAGTCATAAGCTCTGATAAAAATCAGGATAATATTAAAGAAAATGGGGAGAACAGATACTTAGAAGCAACTAGAGGTCTCTGTCATGGCATGAAATCCGATTCTGGACAATGGGTTGTAAGGAAACCTCTAATATGGTATTTCAGGGAAAGATTTCTCTATTCCTAAAAAAAAAAGAAAACCAAGAAAAAAAACAAGAAAAAAAAAGACATGAGAAATCTATAAAAGCCTTTATCTATTTTAAGGCCTGGATATGATTCCTGGAACTTCATCAGTCCTGCTACGAGTCTGAAGAGGGAGTCAACAGATAGAACTGGGTAGAGCCCAGAGAACTGCAGAGAAAGAGGGCCATGGCCTCTCATTCTTGATGCCAGCCCTATCTCTGGCCTTCTTGATATTAGAGATAACAAATTTCCCTATTGTTTAAACAAAGTTGAATCAGACTTTTATATTACTTGAGGCCAAGGCTCTCAATTTTAAAGGCCTGTCATTTTGCAATTTTCGTAACTTCCATCAAAGAATCTTACAGTCATAACAGGTTTTGAACACATTAGGACAAATTGTCCTATATTTTTGTATTGTTCTTATTCAAATAAAATGAAATAATATTAAGGGAGTAGGCTTGGAGGAAAAAACCCAGATAAGCAAAACCTTAGTTTCAGATGTATGATAACTTAAGAACCTCTGGATCAGATCACACTTAAAACTCACTCAACAGACTTTTTAATTATAAGAGCCAATACATCTCCTTTATTATGTAAGCCAGTTTGGACTGAATTCTCAGTTATTTCTGCTAAAAGCACCCCAAGTGGAGATTCTCTAAATTTAATGAGCATACAAATCACCTGAGGATCTTGGAAAACTGTAGATTCTGATTCAGCAGGCTGGAGTCTCCAGTTTAACAAGTTCAGAGGTGATGCCGATGCTGGTGGTCCACAGCTGACACTTTGAATAGCAAAGTCCTACTACCTCACGCAAGGATCTTTCCATTTGTGCACTGCTACCTTACTTTCACCACAGAGGGGGCCAGGTAGGAAAAGGCTTGGATGGGTTAGCTGTGGTGACACTGCAGAACTAAAAATCCGGTCCCATCACTTCATGGGAAATAGATGGGGAAACAGTGGAAACAGTGGCTGACCTTATTTTTCTGGGCTCCAAAATCACTACAGATGGTGACTGCAGCCATGAAATTAAACGACACTTACTCCTTGGAAGGAAACTTATGACCAACCTAGATAGCATATTCAAAAGCAGAGACACTTTGCCAACAAAGGTTCGTCTAATCAAGGCTATGGTTTTTCCAGTAGTCATGTATGGATGTGAGAGTTGGACTGTGAAGAAGGCTGAGCGCCAAAGAATTGATGCTTTTGAACTGTGGTGTTGGAGAAGACTCTTGAGAGTCCCTTGGACTGCAAGGAGATCCAACCAGCCCATTCTGAAGGAGATCAGCCCTGGGATTTCTTTGGAGGGAATGATGCTAAAGCTGAAACTCCAGTACTTTGGACACCTCATGCAAAGGGTTGACTCATTGGAAAAGACTCTGATGCTGGGAGGGATTGGGGGCAGGAGGAGAAGGGGACGACAGAGGATGAGATGGCTGGATGGCATCACTGACTCAAGGGACGTGAGTCTGAGTGAACTCTGGGAGTTGGTGATGGACAGGGAGGCCTGGTGTGCTGCGATTCATGGGGTCACAAAGAGTCGGACATGACTGAGCAACTGAACTGAACTGAACTGAACTGATTCCATAAATTAGAACCAGACCATGGGCCACAAGTTCTAGCAGCAAATTGCAGAAATCAGAAACTGAAGGGAGGAAATTTTAGGAAACAGAAAAGGATCTTAGCCCAGGACTTTTAGAAAGTAGAGCGTGGAGAAAGAGTAAAGTGCTAACACTTCACAGGAGAGATGCAAACACGGGCAAGAAAAGAGGTAAAGAGTGGATCAGACTGTGCCTTTTAACAAGACCCCAAATGATTCATGTGCCTGTTAAAGTTTGAGAAGCAGTGTTCTAGCTACTATATGCTTTAAATAAGAGTTGTTTTCTCTCTCTCTTTGTGACTGAGTTATTGAGTTCCAAGTGTGTGTGGATTTGGTACAGAAGTAGAGATCTCACTCCAAGAAACAGGAGACAAGTGGTTCAGAATTACAAGACTCCTTGCAAGGTACACCTACTCTGTGCATATCACAACACAGTGACCCTGAAAGAAATAAAGGGATTTCCTTCTTTGTGTTCATACTTTACACTGTTTTACTGAATGTGGCTTCAGCAATATTAGAGATCTACACAACAGGAAATGAACAAAGATGTGGCTTTTCTAGGGAATCTTTAAAAATATACAAGATGTTCAAGGTGGATAATTTGTATGTACCTAAATCAATTCCAAATTCTGTTTTGATAGAATGTTTTTGCAGTCATGTTAAAATTCTGTCATAAACGTGAAAGTGAGGCACATTGACATCCAACACACTTCTTCATCTAAAAAAAGTTATCCTATTTCTCTGTATTTAAAAAGAGACAAAAGACATAGTCCTATTTCTTTACCATTTACCAAATGGAATTCTAAAGATTGTCTCAACTGTTAACAATAGTCAACTCTGGGAAATATAATTAGGTAAAGTTTTTTTAAAACCTTAGCCACACATGGATTTTTTAAATTTTAAAAGCTAGTTTAAATTTTTAAAAGATCACCTTCACTCTGACTTTGGTAATAAAATTATTGTTCAAGCTTTAAGGAACTTCTTCCTGATATTATGTGCAAATCTTTGTCCTGTGTGTTGTGGAGATGGCTGTATGTTTAGGGACATCGTATATGTTTTTACAGGTTTTCTTAGAGAGCTGACACTGTTTCGCAGCAGTGATTCATACAATAACTGTTTAAATCTGCTTGCTTATCATTTACAATGTTAGTGTGAGAGTAATTTCCCTGCAGTTTGTTGAAAAGACTGACATAAATCTTGTAAGGAAATGCTCTGGACAATAATAGCCCTCTGACATTTAACAAGATGGACTAGACAACAGTTGGAACCCATTCTAAAGGAATTATACCTGATTTAATCAGGTCATGGGGAAGAATTGGGCTGAAATTATCAGAACAGTGCTAAATACTTGGTTGCACAGATTTGGACACGACTGAAGCGACTTAGCAGCAGCAGCAGCAGCAAATACTTCTGACAGCAAGAATGCTTCCCCAATTCCCTTTTGAAGTTTAGCTGATGAGTAAGTATCATCTGTGTGGAATTACTATTTCTCAAATAGGAAGAACAGTGGTATGTACAACACATAAAAAGATCATCTAAGAAGTATACAATCATGTGAAAGTTAGGTTGCCATCTCTAATATCTGGACTTTGTATTACTTGTAACGACCAGGGGGAAAAAAAGTTGTTATATTCTACCTCAGTCAGAAAGCACTCCATTTCTAAGGGGCTTCTTAGAGTTCTCTTATTTCAACTGTATCATTTTAACAGAAACTTAATCTGCTTATTTGTGATTTATTTAAACAAAGATGTGCTTTCCCCCTCCCTTCTTCTTCTTCCTTTTCTCTCATTCTTTTCCCTTCCTCCTTCAAAGCCCTTTCCCTTTTTGATCCCAAACAATTCCATCCTCTAACCATCAGGTGGGGCAAAGCATTCACATAGCTAGAGTTGAGGGCAGGATGTTGGCCAAGATTTATATTTCGGGGCCCAAGCAGGATGAAGAGGGTGTTCATGGGGGGGTGGAAGGTGTCACCTAGCATGTGGTGTCAGAATCCAATCAAGGTGACCTGGGCAGGCAGGTGGGGGTGGTTGCTCAGTAGGGGATATCAGCTTTCACGTGGTTTGGGGAGGGCATCTGCACAGGGGTGGCTATGGCAGCCAAGTTAGGAGACTGGCTACTTACCATGGGGATTGTATCAGATAAGTAAGTATATTAAGAATGATATAAGTCATGTTTCTCATTGGCATGCAGAGGTGTAACCAGAAAAGAGAAAAAGGCTTAAGTAAACTGTAGTATTGGACAGGACTTGGAAATATTAGTATAAACTTACAATTTTCTTTAGAGAGATGATGGTGATGATAGATAGAAATGTAGATGTGATATAAATGCGTGTATGTGTTAGATATACATATACACATACACTAGTTCCATCCATTGAAAGCCTGGGAGCAGCAATACCTCCAATGCCAGTTTACCTGTCTGGTACGAGAAAGAAGACGATGAGCTGGAAACACCTCTTAGTGCCAGAAAGCAACAATGTGCTCCGAGAATGATGGCAACGTGTCAGGACATGTGAAGGAGGTTCCCACTGGCCACACCTGGGACAATTTGAGCGTCGAAATAATATTGATAATAAAGGATTGTGAACTGTTAAAAGATAAAAGACATATTAAAAATTAAAGAGTTTATTTGAACAAAATTCCATTTGAATTGGGCAACACCAAATTGAAACTGGTTAAGAGCACTCCACTAGGGAACAACATAAAGAAATTATTGATTGGCTCTAGCTTCAACTTGGTTGGCTCTTTGTGACTGGTAACCCTTAACTTTTGATTTCATAATCTTGACGGATATATGGGCTTAGATTCTGGTTTGCTTACATAGGCTGCCACAGCATTAGATTCACTGCAGTCCAATGATCTCTCTGTTTAATTAATGTAACAAATCAAATAAAGCAGGAATATACACACACACCTTAATACACATAAATAAAGTTTAATGTAGAACAAGATATCTAGGTAGTTTCTGAGTATCACTCCACAAAATACTGGTTAAGCCTCAAATATATCACCAAAATCAAGGGATCAAAGTAAAACAATATCGGTAATAATACAAACAGAAATTATAGGATAAAATCATTTCCAAAAATTGTAACTTTAATCATGAGAAAACATCAGACAAACCCAATAGAAGAATGTTCTATGAAATAACTGGAAAGTTGTACTTTTCTAAGAATTTGTCCATTTCTTCCTCGTTGTCCATTTTATTGGCATATAATTGTTGATAGTAGTCTCTTATGATCCTTTGTATTTCTGTGTTGTCTGTTGTGATCTCTCCATTTTCGTTTCTAATTTTATTGATTTGATTTTTCTCCCTTTGTTTCTTGATGAGTATGGCTAATGCTTTGTCAATTTTATTTATCCTTTCAAAGAACCAGCTTTTGGCTTTGTTGATTTTTGCTATGGTCTCTTTTGTTTCTTTTGCATTTATTTCTGCTCTAATTTTTAAGATTTCTTTCCTTCTATTAACCCTGGGGTTCTTCATTTCTTCCTTTTCTAGTTGCTTTAGGTGTAGAGTTAGGTTATTTATTTGACTTTTTCTTGTTTCTTGAGGTGTGCCTGTATTGCTATGAACTTTCCCCTTAGGACTGCTTTTACTGTGTCCCACAGGTTTTGGATTGTTGTGTTTTCATTTTCATTCGTTTCTATGCAAATTTTGATTTCTTTTTTGATTTCTTCTGTGATTTGTTGGTTATTCAGCAGCGTGTTGTTCAGCCTCCATATGTTGGAATTTTTAATAGTTTTTCTCCTGTAATTGAGATCTAATCTTACTGCATTGTGGTCAGAAAAGATGCTTGGAATGATTTCTATTTTTTTGAATTTACCAAGGCTAGCTTTATGGCCCAGGATGTGATCTATCCTGGAGAAGGTTCCATGTGCGCTTGAGAAAAAGGTGAAATTCATTGTTTTGGGATGAAATGTCCTATAGATATCAATTAGGTCTAACTGGTCTATTGTATCGTTTAAAGTTTGTGTTTCCTTGTTAATTTTCTGTTTAGTTGATCTATCCATAGGTGTGAGTGGGGTATTAAAGTCTCCCACTATTATTGTGTTATTGTTAATTTCTCCTTTCATGCTTGTTAGCATTTGTCTTACATACTGCGGTGCTCCCGTGTTGGGTGCATATATATTTATAATTGTTATATCTTCTTCTTGGATTGATCCTTTGATCATTATGCAGTGACCTTCTTTGTCTCTTTTCACAGCCTTTGTTTTAAAGTCTATTTTATCTGATATGAGTATTGCTACTCCTGCTTTCTTTTGGTCCCTATTTGCGTGGAAAATCTTTTTCCAGCCCTTCACTTTCTTCTTCACTTTACAACTTCACAACTTCACTTCACAACTCCTACAGCTCACAACTTCACAACTTCACTTCACAACTTCACTTCACAACTCCTACAGCTCAACTCCAGAAAAATAAATGACCCAATCAAAAAATGGGCCAAAGATCTAAATAGACATTTCTCCAAAGAAGACATACAGATGGCTAACAAACACATGAAAAGATGCTCAACATCACTCATTATCAGAGAAATGCAAATCAAAACCACTATGAGGTACCATTTCACACCAGTCAGAATGGCCGCGATCCAAAAGTCTACAAATAATAAATGCTGGAGAGGGTGTGGAGAAAAGGGAACCCTCTTACACTGTTGGTGGGAATGCAAACTAGTACAGCCACTATGGAGAACAGTGTGGAGATTCCTTAAAAAGCTGGAAATAGAACTGCCTTATGATCCAGCAATCCCACTGCTGGGCATACACACTGAGGAAACCAGAAGGGAAAGAGACACGTGTACCCCAGTGTTCATCGCAGCACTGTTTATAATAGCCAGGACATGGAAGCAACCTAGATGTCCATCAGCAGATGAATGGATAAGAAAGCAGTGGTACATATACACAATGGAGTATTACTCAGCCATTAAAAAGAATACATTTGAATCAGTTCTAATGAGGTGGATGAAACTGGAGTCTATTATACAGAGTGAAGTAAGCCAGAAGGAAAAACACCAATACAGTATACTAATGATATATATGGAATTTAGAAAGATGGTAACAATAACCCTGTATACGAGACAGCAAAAGAGACACTGATGTATAGAACAGTCTTATGGACTCTGTGGGAGAGGGAGAGGGTGGGAAGATTTGGGGAAAAAAAAAAAAAGAGGAGGTTAGAAGAAAGATATTTACAAAGGGATGATCATGTGAAGACACAGGGGAAAGATGGCCATCTAAAGCCAAGGAAAGAAGCCTCAGAAGAAACCAACCTGCTGACACCTCTATCTTGGGCTGGCCTCCACAGCTGTAAGAAAATAAATGTTAGTTGTTTTAGTCAAAAAAAAAAAAAAGGAGGGAAATCCCATGTTTTCAAGGCAGTAATATTATTATTTTTGAACTATTAAGCAACAGGGACAGACAGTCATACTAAACAAACGTCTTGACCAAACAGTAAGGAAACAGCACTGTTTCTTGTCTTTGGGGCCAGAAGAAGCTGGGTTCAAACCACTTCTGCCACATACTGTCCATGGTGCCTCTGGCTGATCACTAACCTGTGCTTGTCTTGTTTCCTGATTTATAAATTATGGATAATGGATAATGATGTCTACTTTGACAGATGCTGACAAAGGTTAGTGCAAATGGCACTATCTTAAAGCTGATACACAGTAATTGGTCAATAATTGGTTACTTAATCAGGTCCATCCAAAACCCGTTAGTCACAGTTTAGAAATCCTAAGAAAGGCTTTGTTTGGTTTTTGTAAGTTCACGTCAAATAAATTTGGCAACAACAACAACAAAAAAGAAATAACTGGACTGTTATCTTTGAAAGTGTCAAAGTCATGAAGAACACTGGAAAACTGAGGAACTGTTCCAGACGGCAGGTGGCTGAAGAAACATGACAGCTAAATGCTGCACAAGACTGTAACCTGGATACTTCGCTATAAAATTCATTATTGGGTCTAAATGCTAGAGAGGATGTGAAGGAAAGGGAACACCCCTACACTGTTGGTGGGAATGTAAATTGGTGCAAGCAGTCTGAAGCTTCCTTAAAAAAAAAAACAAAAACTAAAAACAGAGAGCATATGATGCAGCAATCCCATTCCTGGGCATATATTCAGAAAATCTGAAAAGATACATGCACCCCAACGTTTATAGCAGCACTATTTATAATAGCCAAGACATGGAAGCAACCTAACTGTGCATGGACATATGAATGGATAAAGAAGATGTGGTACAAATATAAAAAAAAAAAAGAATCAAATAATGCCATTTGCAGCAACATGCATGGACTTAGAGATTATCATAATAAGTGAAGTCAGGCATAGGAAGACAAATATCATATGATTTCACTTATATGTAGAATCTAAAAAAAGTGATACAAATGAACTTATCTATGAAACAGAAATAGACTCACAGAAAACAAACTTATGGTTACCAAAGGGGAAGAGGGGAGGGGTAAATTAGGAGTTTGGCATTAACAGATACACAGTACTATGTGTACAATATATAAATAGCAAGGACCAACTGAATAGCACAGGGAACTATAATCAATATAAGAAGTTATGATGGAAAAGAATCTGAAAAATTACATATATATGAAATTATAACAGAATCACTCTGCTGTACACCTGAAACTAATACAACACTGTAAATCAACTGTACTTCAATAAAAAAAAATAAAGTTCATTATTGGGTCAACTGAATAAACTTGAACAGGTCTGAGAATTAAGCAGTAGTGATGTTTCAAAATTAATTTTCTCATTTTGATTATTGTACTGTAGTTATGTAGGAGGATATTCTTATTTGTAGAAGATACATACCAAAGTATTTGGGAATAATGAGACATCAGATCAGCGTTTGTGCATGCTTAGTCGATCAGTAGTGTTCAACTCTTTGCAACCTTTTGGACTGTAGCCCATCAGGCTCCTCTGTTCATGGGATTTTTCAGACAAGAGTACTGGAGTGGGTTGCCATTTCCTCTTCCAAGGGATCTTCCCGACACAGGGATGGAAACCATGTCTCCTATGTCTCCATTGCAGGCGGATTCTTTACCACTTTGCCACCTGAGAAGCCCATCAGATCAGCAATTACTCCCAAATGGTTCAGGAAAAAAAAAATTATTTTGGTGATACTTGCAACTTTTCTGTAAGTTTGTGATTGTTTTGAAGATGAAAAATATTTTAAAAAGCATAAATGCTATCAGAATGATTGGTGTTTCAAAAGTCTCATTATTTTCTATAGAAGGAAATACCATCTATTGTCTTAAGAACAAACTTTAAATAGTGACATGAATGGATTTGATTTAAAACATTGAATTATCAGAAGATGCGAAGATTTCTAGTTAGATTGCATTGACAGAAATGCAAAGAAAATTACTAAACTTAGTAGCTCTTGTGCTCTATGAAGTGAATTCTCCAAAACTAGCTGAAAAGAAACCATAGTCAAATAAAAGGAGAAGTATGATGAAAAAATTTTCACCTCTTACATGACTATCTTTTTTTCCTTAATAGGAATCTTCCATTAACTATTCTCAGGGGAAAAAAAATTCCTAAAATTAAACATTTTTTTCAGAGCAATCAGATGACTTTATTTCATAGGGAAACTGGTGGCATAAATATAATAAATACATAAAAAGAATAAATATATATTACAAATACATTTTCACTAAGAATGCACACATTGAATTTCATTAACAACACTTACCCATTTAAAAAGAAATGTATAACAGATATTTGTGTGTGTAGCAGATTTTTAATGTCCAACTGCCATGTGTTCTGTACGTAGATTTTTTTTTCCTTCAGATTTCTAAGCACAGTGGAAGCCACAAGAGAGAATATCTGAAGCGATTCATTAAAATCTTGGCAGCAGAGCCTGCAGCTCCTGTTTCCCTGAAAGCTGCCTTTACTGGAGCTGCAGTTCCCTCCACAGAAGCCTATTGTCACTGCCTTTGGAGGGGCAACTCCTGCAGGGACTGCTTCAGCCAGTCCAGGGTCTTGAATAAATAAAAACTACATAAATAAATTACCATCTCGAAAAGCGGTGGTTTAGTGTGCTCTTTTGAATGTTCCTGGGAAAATAAATTTAATGAAAATGAAATATTCTTGCCGTACGATGTGAAGCTCCAATTCAGTGGATTCAAGTAAGTGTCAGCTGTAGGGGGAAGGGACATGACAGGCTGTCTTTCAGCTGTCGAATCAGACGAACCTCTTTTCCTGGACAAGATTCCACAGTGAAAATACGCTGTAAGTGATCTAAAATGAAAGATTTTTTACCTGTTTGTGGTTCTGGTTTTGTTTTTGTTTTTATTCTTGCTACTGTCCCCTCTACTGGGCTTTGGTAATTACGGCTGGGAATTTCCTGATTCCAGCCCTCCGTGGTAGCCTTTTCCCTCCCTCCAGTTTCCTCCCAGTGGCCTATCTCTTTAGTGTCTTTGTTCTCAGTACAAAATAGTCCCTGAAAGCATTGATCAAAGTTCTATGAATACACACTGACTCATTAACTGCTTGAAGATCTTCTTCATTAAGTAGCTTCTTTTTAAATTTTGGTGATGGCTTTTTTTTTTTTTCCTTACCATGAATCACAATATACAAAGGGAACATGACTTGACAGAAAAAATCCATATCATAGAAAATCTTTTTGAAAAAGATTTTACTGTGCCAAAAAAAAAAGAAAAAAAAGGAAGCCTCTGATCCTTTCTTTGTGTGCATGCTAATAATACAGATTAATTCAGAGAAACAGAAACAAGCCCAGCACATTCAAAAGAGAATCCAAGCAGTTAATCACTAAAATGACAAGGCATTAGTCCTCTTTAAAATCCTTGTTATTTACTGAAAATAATTTAATAGGTGGAAGCAGTGAGATCTGCAGGTAGTTAAAAAAAAATGTTTATTGAAGAGTCCATGAATGTTCCCACATATGTCCATTTAGGTTTTTGAAATATGTAATTTAAACCCTCTTCATTCTCAAAAATCCAAACCTTTTCCAAATTTTGAGATTATACCTCCTCACACTGCAGAATTTTTCTTTAAAAAGATGATCTGTATCTGTGTCATTATAGTGAAGGCTGGTCTCTGGGCCTTCACTGGAAGAGAGACTAGAGAGAAAAATACAAGCCAATGTAAAAGAGGTATCTTTTTGTCCTGCGTGGAATTGAACACCATGGAATGCCTGGTACTAATGGCAGCCTGAAGCCTGTAATGCTCCACCTTTTCCTTCACAGACTCCACCTTTCCAAACGCCCATCTAATCTGGGTCCACCCTTGGGAGCAGACAGTACAGTTCCCAGTCAGGGTGTTCTCTGATAGTATCAAAACTCACTGCTTAAAAAAAAAAGCCTGATATCTACTCCAGGTTGGCCAAAAGCTCAGCTGAGTCTCAAGAGGGTGAAGAATTTCAGATATTAAAAAAAAAAAAAAGCATACGTTTATTTTCTACATCTGTGTCTCTATTTCTGCTCTGCAAATAAGTTCATAAGTATCATTTTTCTAGATTCCACATACAAATGGTATTTGTTTTTCTCTTTCTGACTTACTTCACTCTGTCTGATAGTCTCTAGGTATAGCACAGGCAATCCTACTCGATGCTCAGTGGTGACCTAAATGGGAAGGAAATCCAAAAAGAGGGAATATATGCATATGTACGGGCTTCCTTAGTAGATCAACTGGTAAAGAATCTGCCTGCAATAGGGGCTTCCCTGGCCGCTCAGATGGCAAAGAATCTGCCTGCAATTCAGGAGACCCAGGTTCAATCCCTAGGTCAGGAAGATGGCAACTCACTCCAGTATTCTTGCCTGGAGAATTCCATGGGCAGAGGAGTTTGGCAGGCTACAGTCCATGGGGTCGCAGAGAGTCGGACATGACTAAGCTACTAACACTTTCTGCCTGCAATGCAAGAGACTGCCTACAATGTAGGAGACCTGGGTTGGGTCCCTGGGTGGGGAAGATCCCCTGGAGAAGGAAATGGCAACCCACTCCAGTATTCTTGCCTGGGAAATCTCATTGACAGAGGAGCCTGATGGGTTGCAAAGAGTTGGACATGGACTTAGTGAATAAACCACCACCACCACACATACGTATAAGTGATTCACTTTGCTGTACAGCAAAAACCAACACAACACTGTAAAGCAACTATACTCCAGTAAAAATTAACTTTAAAAAAATGCAAAAGGGTGACCTACACAGTACTCAACTGAGTTAAGAAGCCTGAATTCTTGCTACAGCCCTGGCGTCAGGTGGCTCCGTGACTTTGGGCAAGTCTCTCAAACTTCCTGGACTTGGTTCTCTTGTTTGTAAAATAAAAGAAGTTGGACCATGATCCCCAAAGTCTCTTTTTATAAACAGTTCTATGATTATTAACTGTAGTGGCAATAAGATAATCTAAAAAGGATATTCACACACCAACCTCTGTCACTAAGTATATATGTGGAGAGAGGCTTATGAGAAATAGTGCAACTCTAGTAACCAATACTTTGGCCACCTGATGCGAAGAAGTGACTCATCTGAAAAGACCCTGATGCTGGGAAAGATTGAAGGCAGGAGGAGAAGGGGACAACAGAGGATGAGATGGTTGGATAGCATCACTGACTCAATGGAGATGAGTTTGAGTGAACTCCGGGAGTTGGTGATGGACAGGAAGGCCTGGCATGCTGCAGTCCATGGGGTTGTGAAGAGCCGGACATGACTGAGTGACTGAACTGAACTGAACTGAGTAACCAAGGAAACACAAAAATTTTAACAGTGAAAGATACCCTGTATAGCCAGGTAAGACACATCCTGCAAAGCCAATCAGGAAAATGGAATAGAAGATTAAGGAATATTAGGGAGTTTTAAAAAACAGTTTACTTACACTCCCTAATTCCCACTCAAAAAGCAAACTGTAGGTTTACCACATACCACTGGATAAATGACGCTTACTCCTTGGAAGGAAAGTTATGACCAACCTAGATAGCATATTCAAAAGCAAAGACATTACTTTGCCAGCAAAGGTCTGTCTAGTCAAGGCCATGGTTTTTCCAGTGGTCATGTATGGATGTGAGAGTTGGACTGTGAAGAAAGCTGAGCACCGAAGAATTGATGCTTTTGAACTGTGGTGTTGGAGAAGACTCTTGAGAGTCCCTTGGACTCCAGGGAGATCCAACCAGTCCATCCTAAAGGAGATCAGTCCTGGGTGTTCATTGGAAGGACTGATGTTGAAGCTGAAAGTCCAATACTTTGGCCACCTGATGCAAAGAGCTGACTCATTGGAAAAGACCCTGATTCTGGGAAGGATTGGAGGCAGGAGAAGGGGACGACAGAGGATGAGATGGCTGGATGGCATTACCAACTCGATGGACATGAGTTTGGGTGAACTCCGGGAATTGGTGATGGACAGAGAGGCCTGGCATGCTGCAGTTCATGGGGTCACAGAGAGTCGGACACGACTGAGTCGGAACTGAACTGAAGTGGATAAATGCCTGAGAATCCTTTAGGGGTAGTTAATCCCTTCTAAAATTCAAGCAATGTTGCTAATTTTTTCTTTAAAATTTCTTCAACTAAAAAAAAAAGATTGAAAGAAAAAAGAAAATTAAAAAATGCCTTCTTTGAAGTTTGTTTCGTTGTTAAGAAAATCTTAACTCCCTGTGTACTGATGATATTGAATCCAACCCTGCTGTCCTGTCCTTCAGAAGTCTGCAGTGTATTCTGTAAATAATCATCTCATTAAAAAAACATAGATTGGAGTAAATAAAGACCCAGATGCCTCAGACAGCTGGATCTACTGTTCCTCTTTCTCTTTCATATATTTACATATTAATTTTAAACCATAGGTGTAAAGTCAAGTCTGCTCTCTCCCAGTCTCTCTTTGATGTTGCAAAGATCAAAGGCTTCCTAAGGGAAGGTTTCTTGCAGGGAATATTGATTCCAAGTATGATTGGTCCCCTGAATCTGACTGCTAAGTCAGTGTGAGGACTGAAGTGCTCTGTCGGCCTCAGGAATTTGGCCACACTGCCCACCACTCTCCACCAAAGCCTGGGGTGGGGATGGCGCTTCTACTGAGAGTCGGGTCACCAAAAGCTGAAACTGGAACATACATCATAGTCACATCCTGTTTAAGTGAAAGACAAGTTCTATTTCCAGAAACTGCTTTTTGTCTGAGGAGAGGGAGAAGGAAGTAGCGTTGGGTACTGGATTGCTTCAGTTAGCAACGTGCAACCAGCCCCTTGGAATGAGAATCCCAGCTGAATGGGTAGGCAGGGGACTGGCCTGGGCATCCTCTCTCTCTGAGCTTTCTCTAACATTTCTCCTCGTCACTTTTTCTCCTCTCCCAATACTCACTGGAGAGCATGCTAGACATGGGGAAGTTAAGAGGAGAAGGGGAGAAGAGTTGTGGTAGGGAATAATAGAGACAAGAGATAGTAATGGTAAGGATTAAGTCCTTTTCAGGCCTTTGCGTCCGTTTTTTCCTCCATTATGGGCCCCTCCTCCATCTCTGTAAGCGATGTTATGAGAGCAGTAGAGAAAAGCTTTGTTTTTCATCGTATGCAGTATTAACCACAAGTTGGAATAGCTCCCGTGTGAGCTTTTTACTTGGAATGAGACTGGAATCCCAGAGAATAATTTCCCTCCCAAAATACAAGTTCTGAGCTGGCTCAGACAGAGGAGTACCCTGTAAGGAGTGCGAGGGATGGGCTCTGCCCTGGTGATCAGCCACTACCTGCACCGCCCATCGGACACACTGCCCATATGATGCACAGCCCAGTCTACCTCACTGTTACCCTGTGAAATTCCAGCTCTAAGAGGCGCCTCTAATATGAATGGGCATCTCCTGCAGCAACTGTTAAAATAAGGATCCCTGGGCTCCACAGCCAGTTTCTGGTTTGCATTTCTAATGAGAGATCTCAGATGATGCTGTGGTTGCTGGTCTGAGGAACCACACTTGAGAACTGCCATTCCACCACATAGCAGGCAGTTAACCAACATTTGTTGTGGATCTGCATAATGAGAGGTGAGGGATGAGTGCTGTGGGATAGAAGAAAAAGAGCAATTGTTCCATTCTGGGTTTCTGAGTTAGCATGGATTTGTTTGCACTTTTCCTCAGTTGACCACACTGTTGATGCAATTTTAGCATTGTTACTGCAATTTGAACAATTTTCAGGAAACAGCTGTTGCTTTCCTCCTTAAAAGACAATGGAAATTTAATAATAGGTTAAATGGTGTTTGGGAAGGAACTAGCATTTCCTATATATCTGTGATAGCCTTGTCTCTGGTATAATCGACAACTGCCATTACAGGGATTCTGTTCATTGACTTTTTCTTTCAAATCTTTAGGGAAACTTAATTAAAATGGTTCAGGTGATTTGCCAAGATTTACACAGGATGCTTTTTTCCAGAATAAACATTTCTGACCTGAAGAAATCTTTTCTGACTCAAGTGATCCCTTTTGATCATAAGCTAGAAAAATATTAGAATCTGCACAGTGGCATTCAGGATCGCCACTTTCTTCATGCCATTTCTTTAACTCATCTCCTTTAGCTTAAAGCCTGAACATGAGTGAGTGAAAAGAAAATGTATCTTTTAAAACCCACATTTGTGGCTGATTCTCCATTCTCCCAATGTCCTCCTCTTAGACATACATGCATCAGGAAACATGGAGCATGAAAAGCCAGCTTCTATATAATGAAAATGAATAATGCATATTCATCGATATATTAATGACTGGAATTAAGACTTGCCAGGACCACTGCAATGACAATACATTTTCTCGTAATTATACTTTTCTATGCTCACAAAGCTTTACAGGCTTCTAAAACGAATCTCTGTAACATCCCTCTAAGAAACAGGTGTAATTATCCCCTCTTCACAGATGGATAGGCAGACACAAAGGAAGGGACTGAATCAGACAGTAAGGAAATCCAGCTAAGGACTCAAATAATTCTAATACAACCTGCCTCTCCTTTTCAGTGCCATTTTCCTTTGATTCATGACAATGGGTTGTGGGAAACTCAGAAGGCACTGTTTTTTCATTCTTCAGTGATGTCCTCAACTCTGTAGGGACATCTAAAGACAGGAAGTGAGGAACAGGAGTGCAAGTCTCGGGGAACCAAGGTTTAATTTTCCTGAGTAATAGAGTCAAGGTCCTTCAATGCTGAATTCCATCAGTACCTGATCAGCTAGCACAATGGTTTTAGTTGCATAATATCACAGGAAGAGAGGCTAATACAAAACTAAATGACATGATTGCTAATCTACAAACCTCTCAAAGTATCCAACATTTGGGAAGTACTAGTTTATGAAGCAAGGGGGAATTTTTCTGAATGACAATAGTTTTCAGAGCAACAGGCTTGGAAATTATGCTGTCTCTGGCCACAAGCCAGATTGCTGACACGAAACAGCAGAGCCACAGATTCTGGGGAGAGGAGACTACAACAGCCTGAAAGCCCACGCAATGAATCCTCTTTCATGTGCTTTGTTAAGAAGAGATTCATACTACAAAACTGTTTCCTTTAAGAATTATTAGCCTAATATTCTCACTTTTTAAGGAATGGACACAGTGACATGATCACGAACCAGAAGGCCTAGCCAGCTCCAGCTTCTCAAGGCCATTCAAACCCCCAGTGCTGAGGTCTCCAGGCATCACCATCCCACTCCCACTCTCTACTCTTCTCCATACCCGCCGCCGGCACACACCCAAAGAAAGGAGGTAGCTCTCCTCCCCTGATCCTGAGACTGCAGGGAATGAGAGATGACTGAGAATGCCTTCAGTGGTGAAGGTGGGTGGGTGGAGGTCTCAGAGTACGAAGCTCCAGGGTCTCCTTTCTGTAAGTGCTGTTCTTTACCAAGTGGAGTAAGTTTGAAGTGTGAAATTCTCCTATTCAAGGTAGAATGGGGCAGAAATAAAATTCTCAAAAGAGGCAGAGATCATAACAAGGGTAAACTACTATTCTAACAGGAGTTTGCCTTGAATTTCCAAAAAATGAGAATAAAGAGTGCTTTATCTATGCAGTGTTCTTTCTAGCACTTTACAGTTGAGAAGATAACATGCTCATATACAACTACCTATGAACACTGACTATATAAAGATACAAACAGGTATTCAGAGGGAGGTAGGTTACTGTTCTAATCAAATAAAGCTTACAGCTTAGACACACATTTGATGCTATATGTCACTGTTTGTGCTGCATAGTAGTAAGACACAACAGAAACAAGGTCATTGAAATGACTGTGATTAATATTGTTTGGCAAGCTTGACCAACATTTTCAGTATTTTTTGGATAGTTCAACATCTTAAGCTACCAACACTATTATCAGTTTTCCATAATTCCATGAGGTTCCCCCAAAACCCCTAGGCTGCACAGCATGTTGGATCTTAGCTCTCTGACCAAGGATAATCGAACACCTCCCCCCGCTGCACTGGCAGTGTGGAGTCAACCACTGGACTGCCAGGGAAGTTCCAGTTTTCTTTTTTTTTCATATCAGCATTCATGCAGATATATTAGTACTGGGGAAAGAACAAAGATGTTGGGTCAAATTCCTTTTCACTCAAAAGTTTCCTTGTCTCTGCTCTCTGCCACTTATGTCCCTACTTGTCATATGTCTTCACCCTTCTAGTCCTTGCTATGTACATTGGAAATTTTTCTTAAACTTAACAGATGCAAAGAATGAAAGAAAATTAAAAGGTTTCAGGCCAACCCACTTGTCTCTAGGTAAATCGCTGAGGGAATCGGCATATTTAACAAGCTGCAGGCAAGTACAGGAATACTATACAGTGGGGTCCATATTTTCCAAGTCTAAAACTGAGCTCATAGATTTTTTTCTTACTGGTTCAGTCAGATCAGTTGCTCAGTCTTGTCCCACTCTTTGTGACCCCATGGACAGCAGCACTCCAGGCTTCCCTGTCCACCACCAACTCCTGGAGCTTACTCAAAATCATGTCCATCAAGTTGGTGATGCCATCCAACCATCTCATCCTCTATCATCCCCTTTTCCTCCCACCGTCAATCTTTCCCAGCATCAGGGAAGAGTCAGTTCTTTGCATCAGGTATTGGAGTTTCAGCTTCAGCATCAGTCCTTCCAATGAATATTCAAGACTGATTTATTTCCATTAGGATGGACTAGTTGGATCTCCTTGCAGTCCAAGGGACTCTCAAGAGTCTTCTCCAACACAATGGCTCAAAAGCCTTCCTCAGTGAACAATGCAAAGAAATCAAGGAAAACAATAGAATGGGAAAGACTAGAGATCTCTTCAAGAAAATCAGAGATACCAAGGGAACATTTCATGCAAATATGGGCACAATAATAAAGGACAGAAATGATATGGGCCCAACAGAAGCAGAAGATATTAAGAAGAGATGGCAAGAATACACAGAACTATACAAAAAAGATCTTCATGACTAAGATAACCAAGATGGTGTGATCTCTCACCTAGAGCTAGACATCCTGGAATGTGAAGTCAAGTGGGCTTAGGAAGCATGACTATGAACAAAGCTAGTGGAGGTGATGGAATTCCAGTTGAGCTATTTCAAGTCCTAAAAGATGATGCTGTGAAAGTGCTGCACTCAATATGCCAGCAAATTTGGAAAACTCAGCAGTGGCCACAGGACTGGAAAAGGTCAGTTTTCATTCTAATTCCAAAGAAAGGCAATGCCAAAGAATGTTCAAACTACCACACAATTGCACTGATCTCACACGCTAGCAAAGTAATGCTCAAAATTCTCCAAGCCAGGCTTCAACAGTACGTGAAACATGAACTTCCAGATGTTCGAGCTGGATTTAGAAAAGGCAGAGGAACCAGAGATCAAATTGCCAACATCCATTGGATCATCAAGAAAGCAAGAGAGTTCCAGAAAAACATATACTTCTGCTTTATTAACTATGCCAAAGCCTTTGACTGTGTGGATCACAACCAACTGTGGAAAATTCTGAAAGAGATGGGAATACCAGACCACCTGACCTGCCTCCTGAGAAATCTGTATGTAGGTCAAGAAGCAACTGGATGTGGAACAAGAGACTGGTTCCAAATCGGGAAAGGAGTACGTCAAGGCTGCATATTGTCACCCTGCTTATTTAACTTATATGCAGAGTACATCATGCGAAATGCTGGGCTGGATGAAGCACAAGTTGGAATCAAGATTGCCGGGAGAAATATTAATAACTTCAGATATGCAAATGACACCACCCTTATGGAAGAAAGCGAAGAAGGACTAAAGAGCCTCTTGAAAGTAAAAGAGGAGAGTGAAAAAATTGGCTTAAAACTCAACATTCAGAAAACTAAGAGCATGGCATCCGGTCCAATCACTTCATGGCAAATAGATGGGGAAACGATGGAAACAGTGACAGACTTGATTTTCTTGGGCTCCAAAATCACTGCAGATGGTGACTGCAGCCATGAAATTAAAAGACACTTACTCTTTGGAAGAAAAGCTATGCTCAACCTAGACAGCATATTAAAAAGCAGAGACATTACTTTGCCATAAAAGTCCCTCTAGTCAAAGCTATGGTTTTTCCACTTGTCGTGTATGGATGTAAGAGTTGGACTAGAAAGAAAGCTGAGTGCCGTAGAATTGATGCTTTTGAACCGTGGTGTTGGAGAAGACTCTTGAGAATCCCTTGGACTACAAGGAGATCCAACTAGTCCTTCCTAAAGGAAATTAGTCCTGAATATTCATTGGAAGGACTGATGCTGAAGCTGAAACTCCAGTATTTTGGCTACCTTCTGCAAGGAAGATGCTGGGAAAGACTGAAGGCGGGAGGAGAAGGGGACGACAGAGAATGAGATGGTTGGATGGTATCACTGACTCGATGGACATGAGTTTGAGTAAGCTCCGGGAGTTGATAGACCAGGAAGACTGGTGTACTGCAGTCCATGGGGTTGCAAAGAGTCAGACACGCCTGAGCAACTGAAAATTTAGATACTAAGTTGTGTACTGAAATATTTTATAAAATGTGTTGTTGGTTTTCCCAAAGAACAAGATGACTCTGCCTGAAATGTGAAGCATCTAGGATATCCTGTCTGGCTGGGAGTTCTACCCTGAAAAGGAGTGAAGCTTAGGTGTGTAAATGAGGAAAAGCACACAAGAGAAAGGAGAGGAGAAAAGCACAGAAAAAGGAGAGGAAAATCAGAACAGATCCGATCTCAGGCTGAGAGGGAAAGGAGAGGAAATTTTGGAATTAAGAGGCCAGGACTGTGTTGTGGTGGGGAAATGACTATGGAGTATTCAGCATCTTCCACAGGATAGACCCTTTATAGTTGTAGCTACAGCTGCTGCTATATCCAGTGCGCCCTTTGGCTATAGAAAAAGGTTAGAAAACACAAACACTGTGTCTTCCGTTTCTTAAGTAACTCCCGTATACAATACCAAAGCCAGTTTACCTTCAGAGCCACCCAAGGCAGAATTGGCTTTCAACAGCAAGATGGACTGTGCCCAAAGAAATATATATTCTTCCAGGAAGGAAGAGAAAAGATCATTTATTATGTGCTTGCTCTGTATTAAGTACTTTGGAAGGAGCTCAGATGTGTGGGCCTAATATTCATAGAGTAAATTCCTCTTCAGTACCTGTCAAGTGCTGAGCACTGGGTTAGGTTCTAAGAACGCAGAAGAATAATAAAAGGGATGGTTTGTGCCCTCATGAAACTTACATTATAGTGAAGACAGACATTTAAAAATTAACACATAAATCCAAGTTGTGTAGTGAGTTTAAAATTTATAGTCACCCTAATACAGTACACTAACACATATATATGGAATTTTAGAAAGATGGTAACGATAACCCCACATGCAAGACAGCAAAAGAGACACAGATGTATAGAACAGTCTTTTGGACTCCGTGGGAGAGGGCGAGGGTGGGATGATTTGGGAGAATGGCATTGAAACATGTATAATATCATATGTGAAACGGATCGCCAGTCCAGGTTCAATGCATGAGACAGGGTGCTCGGGACTGGTGCACTGGGATGACCCTGAGGGATGTGATGGGGAGAGAGGTGGGAGGGGGGTTCAGGATGGGGAACACGTGTACACCCGTGGCGGATTCATGTCAATGTATGGCAAAACCACTACAATATTGTAAAGTAATTAGCTTCCAATTAAAATAAATAAATTTATATTTTTTAAAAAAAGAAATAAAATTTATAATCATCCAGACGTGCTGGAATTTACCTTTATCTATCTTTCTCAAACTTAGCTTTTTAGTCCCCTTTCTGCTGACGAAGAAAAAAAAATTGACTCAACCTTGCCACTTGAAGATAACTCGGTTCCTTTTTGTTTAAAACTACTAAATATTCATTGAGAGAGGCAACCCACTCCAGTATTCTTGCCTGGAGAATCCCCATGGACAGAGGAGCCTGGCAGGCTATAGTCCATGGGGTCGAAAAGAGTCGGACATGACTGAGCAACAGAGCACAGCACAAATATTCATTATGATTCAAAGTTTTCCTCCTCCTTCTGCTTCCTTTTTTCTTGAGAATGAGCCAACTTCCCCAAGAAATTTTAACTACCGTCCAGCACGGGACACCTGCAGTCCTTGGTGGTCACGAACACGCACCAGCAGGTACGGTTTGTCACAAGTGGTGTTTGGCATCCACTCTGGTGGCCTTGGTCCCTGCCATGCTTCTGGCCTCAAGGTCCACGTACTCAGTCTCTCTTGATTTGCTGGGCCTCTTGGCAGTTTGCCACTGCCCTCAAACCCTTCAGAGGCTTAAAACAGTTTCCTCACAGCACCCTGGCATGTACAAGGTTCTATAAAGGGGCCGCAGCCCATCTGCCAAGACTCATTCAGTCCTTGCTGGCCAGGTCCTATTAGCTGGGTGTGGCCAAACCTGAGATTAAACTAAGTAAATCTGGGTATTGAAACTACCTCCTCAGTTTTGCTCCAGCAGAGGACAGGATGCTAGCACCCTTCTCAGGGCCCCTTAGCATCTATAGTCTACTCCTACATCCTCTGAATCTCCTCTTCTTGTCTGGAAGACTGACTCACCATAGAGTTTTTACAACAAGCCTAGGAAATTAGGAAAAATGAAAGCTGAAGAAATAGCCCCCAACTCAGTTAAACTCAGTTAAAGGTGAGGACCAAGTTAAGAACAGCATATACACTGGATGACCTGGCCTAAGAACACAGTCAACCCTGGGAAGAAAAGAAGAGGAAGGAAGAATGGAATCTGACTTGGTGCTTAATCACAAGAGAAAAAAATTCCAATGTGGAAATTATTAGCATGAATTGTCAAATGTATATTTTCCCATGCTGAGCTGGAAACCATGCTTTGTGTGTTATAAAGAAGTAAAGTTATATACACTGTCACATTCATGCACCCCTGACTTTTCTGACTATAAATCTTCAAAGACCACTACAATTACACATTGTGACAACTACTGTGAAGGAAAAGGGATGCTCTGAAACTATAAAAAATGCCCGATTCAGATTAGAGAGGAGGAAGGGACTGGGGCACTAGCCAAGCTTTCTCAGCCTGGCCGCAGCTGCTCATTTGAAGAAGCCCACCTCACACTGTCACCAGGCACTCACAGCCAGCAGCATCAAAGCCCAGACCTCTGGTTGTCGTCATCGGTGCCCAAGATATTACCACCAAACTGGTGAAACCTGATAATAATTACATGCAAACCTTTCTTTAATGTTTTAAGCTGTCTTGTAACTACACTGCAGGCATGTAAGCAGCGAAGTCCAGTCTATGAGGAAAGTGACAGGTTAAAAACAAAATCTGTTTTCTTCAACAAGTAAATTGCAAAGAGTAAAGAAACAGAGAGGTAACATATAAAGAAATAATCACAGTGTGAGGGATTAGATTCTGATTCAAAAAACAAACTAAGAAAGCTGATGTTTGTATCAATAAAACAATGAGAAACCTGAATACCAATTGCCTGTTTAATTATAGTAAGAAATTTTAGGCATGATAATTGGTCATGTGGTAATTATTTTAAAACTGTTTTTGGGGACTTCCCTGGTGGTCCAGCAGTTGACTCTGAGCTCTCAATGCAGGGGGCCCGGGTTCAATTCCTAGTCAAGGAACTAGATCCCACAGGCCGAAACTAAAAAAGGTTCGAGCACGCTGCAATGAAGATCCTGCACGTCGCAACTAAGACCCAGCGCAGCCAAATAAATAAATTAAACTATTAAAAAAAAGAAAACTGTTTCTGTCTTCTAGAAAAATATGCTAAAAAAATAACACAAAACAGGGAGTGGATGAGGGAAGGAATGGGATAAGATTGACCTTAATAGGTTAATGTAGACTGGGGCTGAGTGACGGGAAGATAAGAATTCATCAGACTATAATGTCTACTTTTGTGTATATTTAAAATTCTCCACAATTAAAGGTAAAACCAAAAAAAAAAAAAAAATTAAAAATTACCTAAAATCTGCCTTGCAATTCTAGCCTCATATATGACTATGTGTCACGAGTGTGTCACCTTTCCACAAAGTCGGTGGAAAGGAGCTGTCCTTTCTCTTTACGTCTAAGCATTAATGTACATACACATTATACTCAGTCTTACTTACATTTACCATCTGTTATCACTCAGGTGTCATGAAACAGAGAGGGGTTTCTGGGTTCTACATTGCTAACTTCCACAGACATGTGTGTCTTCAAGCGTGCAGTTTTAACTCTAAATATTAATATTGTTGCCTGTAGAAAGGTATTGTGAGCATTAATGGAGGAACAGTAAAAATAGTTGGGCATCATGCAGTATAATGGAGAGTTTGGAGACCTGGGCTGGCTTTGACTTAAGATCTGGATATTAGTCCTGGCTCTGCCATTGGTTGGTTGTGTTGCAGCTGGACAACTGGGATGAGTCATTAACCTAGTTAGTCCTCAGCTTCTTCACCTGCAAATGAAATGCTCTCCAAAATCCTCTAAGCTCTGATGCTATGATTTCATTAAGGTTTATTCTAAAATGTGTTAAAATCTTATCATACAAAATAGTGAAAGCATGCTGCTTTTTTAATCTCATAATGATACAGATATAGGTATATGGTATACTACTACTACTACTAAATCACTTCAGTCGTGTCCGACTCTGTGTGATCCCATAGACAGCAGCCCACCAGGCTCCCCCGTCCCTGGGATTCTCCAGGCAAGAACATTGGAGTGGGTTGCCATTTCCTTCTCCAATGCAGGAAAGTGAAAAGTGAAAGTGAAGTTGCTCAGTCGTGTCTGACTCTTAGTGACCCCATGAACTACAGCCTACCAGGCTCCTCCGTCCATGGGATTCTCCAGGCAAGAGTACTGGAGTGGGATGCCATTGCCTTCTCCGGGTATATGGTATAGATAGCCTAAATAGTACAAGTTAAATATTATCTTTTTTTTAATTGTTTTTTTGGGGGGTGGTGAGGGAGTGATCAGGGCTAGAAAATGATTGTTCATTGGTCTTCTATAAATAAAGAAAACAGAGCATTTAAATAATATTTAACAGTAAGCAACAGTAAAAGCTAAGTTGTTATCACAAGTAAGGTAATCAAGGTTATGACTCGGAGGATCAGAGACTATGAAACTACATGGAAACAGAGTAATTAAATTGTTTCTATTAATCTTCATAAAAACTAAAATAAAAATGTCAAAGAAACATTAGTTAAAACTGTAACATAATAGATTAAAATTGAAAGAAATTTTGACAATAGCAACATAATAACAACTGCAAATTTTTATTTCACTCTTACTATAATATGGTGAGCACTATTCTAAACAACTTGACTGTATTTAACTTGTTTAATTTTCATAATAATTCTAGAGGTGGCTATTATTGTTTTCTTCATCTCTAAGATGAGGACCTTTGCCCAAGGTCACAGAGCCAGTTTAACACCAAGGTGTTTTGAGATAATTAGATGGTATCTGTGAAACAGTGTATGTGAAAGTACTTTGTGTCAAACAGATCTTAATTACCATATTTATGATGGGGTGGTGGGGTTTACATCTCTAAAATATATTTAATAATAAAAGATGAAAAAAATAATAAAACATTTCAAAATTCTGGAAGATCTTATTGTAAACAAACACAGGATGTGCATAATGAAATAATGGATCATCAGTGGCAGCCGAGACCAAAGGTGAAAGCTAAGGGAGGACTTTATAATGGATGGATGAGGGTGACAACGCTTAAACCCATTGACAAATGTTAGCAGCAAAAAAGAGAGATAACGAGACATTATGTCTTTTCTGGTGGATATACATAACCTCATCTATGATAAAAATCAAACCAGAATCTGATTAAGATTCTAGATCTAACTTCAGTTTACAGGAAATTCTGGGGACAGAGGTACACTAAACTGTGAAAGGAACCATAAGGATGGATTCAGCCAAATTCAGAATGTGAGAACCATTATAAGACAAATGAGTTGGTTTCTTCAATAAACAAATTCCAAGAAAAAAGTGAGGGAGAGAGAAGAACTGTAATTAAAAACCTATATTTTAAAGGGATGTCTAAAATAGGGTTTGGATCCTCAGTCATCACTGAAGGCAGGCGGTGTGTACATAGGGTTTAGTTATAACATTCACTCTATTTTGTATATGTGTCAATTTTTCAATAACAGAACAGGTTTAGGAAAAGAAAGAGAAACACAATACACCAACTGAAAACAGTTTTTGAAGCTGCACAGAATCTTATTATTCTTAAAGTGAAGATAGCTCAGCTAAGGCTTCCCTGGTGACTCAGACAGTAAAGAATCCACCTGCAATGCAGGAGATCCAGGTTCAATCCCTGGGTTGGGAAGACCCTCTGGAGAAGGGAATGGCAACCCACTTGGTATTCTTGCCTGGAGAATTTCATGGACAGAGGAGCCTGGCGGGCTACAGTCCATGGGGTCGCGAAGAGTCTGACACGACTGAGCGATTAACACATACAACTCGCTAAATTTCACTTTCTGCCTGTGAAGAATCCAATGCAAATGTGTTCTTTAAAAAGACAAAGACAGAACCTCTAGAGATTTGTTATTTTGTTTTTCTTTCTGGTTTAATTTAGGAATTAGAAACTCAAAGAAAAAGAAGACTGCATGAATTATTCTGTTATTTAACAATCATTCCCTAAGCATACACTATGTGCCAGACTCTCATTTTGTTATATACATTTGTGGAATTTTAGTTACAGTGTAAAATCCAGCTGGGAATACAAAGACACCAAGCAATTAAAATCAGTGCAGGATACCACTGTAACAAAGCCAGATGGTTAGTCCCCTCTCTGAGATTTGTGCTTCCCATCATACAACAGGGTAAGAGTAGAGTAGTTTCAAGGATGCAGTTGCCCAGTCAGGGGGTACATTTCCCAGCAAAGGTGATTAGTCCTCATAACCAAAAGTGTTGACTTGTCCCAGCTTGACTGAGGTGCCCAAGAAGCAGATGTACCTTCTCCACTCTTCTCCAATGCCTGGGCAACTCTGGGAACTTTGCATTCAATATGACAGAGCCTGCATCACCCGGGACCCCTAAAAGGCTGTGAAAAGCACAGCACCCCTACCACCACCATGAGCAATACACGAACACTTACACTATCTTCACTGAACAACAAATAGATCTATGATATTAAGCCACTGAGATTTTGCGTTTTATCAGTTATAAAGCCGGTACAGGTATCAGTTGCTAAGTGAGATGTTGTAGTGTATATGTAGGGGTTAGAAATCACCACAATTGAGAAAATTTAGAAAACTGGAGAAGGTACAGCTTGAGCTAGATGTTGAACTATGAACTATATGTAAGTAGCTAAATGGAGAGAAGAGTAAGCAGTTTACCAGTGTAAGGAACCAACACAGGAACCACAGGAGGAGTTCACATACAGCCAGGGCACAGTGAGACCATTTTGATGGGCAGGTGCAGGTTGGGGGGAGTGGGAAATAAGGATGCAGAGGCAGGATGGGATTAGAGTATGGAGATCCTTGAGAATTTAGGACATGATTCAGTGGCGATTACCGAAGTTTCTGGAGTATTCAAGGATAACTGATGAAAGGTCTACATTAGGAAAATCAGTGAGACAAAAGAGAGCAAGATGCACCTGAGGAAAAAAAGATCAGTCTGAGTGACAATCCAGTTTAGATATAGACACCATATTGGCAAACACAGTAGAAAGAAAGGGGTAAATATGTCATCTTAAAGCACAAATCCATAGGGTTTGATAACAGAGGAGAAAGATGAAATCAAAAGATTATTCAAATAATGAAAAGATTTGATTATGAAATCAAAAAAAGACTTATGTCTAGTCCCAGCTTCCAAAATTGTGAGTTCTATTGTTTTGGACTTTTTTTTTTTAAAGTATCTGTTTTTTCTTCCTCTATTAAATGAGGGAATAGAGTCAGAAGACTTCAAAGTGCTTTCTATCTGTAAAATTCTATGGTTATGAAATAATGAAGGAAAAATAAAACAACATAAGTGATATACCCATTAGGCGGAGACATAGAAGGGGAAGTATCCCACCATCTGCATGAACAGTTTATCTGAATTGGTCTCCTATAGGGGGATGCTTGAAGTGTTTTTACTCTTTTGCATCATTATCAGTGTGGTGATGCATGGTGCAAAAGTACTTTAACATGCCAAGATTTTCACTTGCATCTTGGTTTTAAGAACAAATACTGAATACAATAATTTGCCATAACAGTTACACTAGTTGCAGTACTAATTCCTCTCTTAAAGATTAATTCTAAAGTTTATTTCTTGATTTTAAAGATTTGAAAAAAGGTGTGAAAGTACTTTGAGGGGGGAAAAGATGTCTTCACAAACTTGCAATATCATCATCAACTTTATTACCATGAAATCACAGATAGCACTAGCTACTTTTTCCCCTAGATAACTATCAATAAAGTAACATTAAAACATTAGTTTTATTTATTTATTTATTTTACAATTACCCTTATATTTATTTTACTTTGTGTTACTTTATGAACAGAAAAAAAAAAAAACAACCTAGTGGGAAGGGAGCTCAAGAAGGAGGGGATATAAGTATACTACGGCTGATTCATGTTGATGTATGTCGGAAACCAAAACAATATTCTAGAGCAATTATCCTCCAATTAAAAATAAATAAATTAATAAAAAAATATGTACAATAACCAAAAAAGAAAAAAACTAGATGAAATTATTTTTTGAAAGTAAACTAAAAATGCTAATTTCCATTCTGAAAATAACCATTGATACTATAGAATGACAAATAGAATAAACAGCCCCTGACATTCGATCGTTTTCTGAAACTCCACTTTTGCCTTCCTGTGGCATTAAAGAAGGATACCACCTGGCAGGTATTTATTTTACAGACCTATAAGGGTCTTTGGACAAGATACGTAGACAATACTTGACACTGGTTCAGTTATGCTACAGAAAGGAGACCAAGATGGATGAAATCAGAGAAGAAATGGGTTCACAGACAGATGCCTGACAAAGGATTGGTATCCAGGACATATAAAGAACTACAACCCAATGACAAAAATATAAGCCATCTAATAAAAAAGTAGACAAAGATTTAAAGAGAAATTTCACAAATAAAAGCCTATGAATGACCAAGAAGCATATGAAAAGTACTGAACACTATTAGTTACTAGGAAATGCCAATGAGTACCTATATGAGACATCATTATATACCCACCAAAATGACTAATATTCAAACGACTGACAACAATAAATGTTGACAAGAATGTGGAACAACAAAAATTGGGGCTTTAAATTCTGAATTACGTGCTTTAGTAAGATTTTACATACTGTTTGAATACTTACATTCAAAATAGTTGCAACAGAAAAACAGGCACACTGATCTTGGTTTTAGTATCTGTTAAAACAATAATCAAAGTAAATGTGACTAGAGGCTCTGTTTCACAAAGGGAAGGGCCGAAAATTTCAGTTGATAGAATTGAGGGCCGTGGGGTAAATATGTGTTATATCACAATAAAGAGATGATGTTTTGGAAACAAAAGCTAAAGATAAAATCTTTAATAGGACACAAAGCTGTCCACAACAGAGTTTTTGACTCATGCCTTTCTCAAAATAGATTTTCTTTGAGCCTTAAACCCTGAACTGTGCTATGTCCCTGAGGATCTCCCAGAATGAGTTATTTCCACTTGTTAATCCCAGACCTTAATACTAATCTGTTACCTCACCTGTTAGAGGATAGTTTAAACTAGCTTGATTGATTGCAGGACTAGATATGCATGAAAATGTCTTTTATAGTCCCTGACCTAGCAAGGTATGAGAAATATCTGAAGTATGAAATAAATGCAGAGTGATACTGGTAAGGGGTTGCATTTTAAACTGCAAATGCAGCACTGATTTAGTTTCTATTTTGCAGATTCTTTTAACTCTACAAAGAAAATTACTTGCAATACTGAATCACAATTGTCTGTAGTCTGTAAACAGACAAAAATCTTAAATCAATGGACTTAATCAATTTGGCATACTTCCATTCCTTTTTTTGAGACAGAAATTCAATATTCTTCCACTACAACTTTGACTGCAGTCTTGACAAACAGGTTGCTATCTTTTTAAAGATAATACTAGAATTTCACCTAGTTAACCTCATTTGAATTTAAGTTCTTTAAAAACTTGTTGGTTCATTAATTAAATAATTTGTTTTTCTGTTATTAAAAATCATCAGGCTATACTTATAAGATTCTGCAAAAGAATTATTAAGTCAAAAAAGTCTTAGATATGACAGTCTGCTAAATACTTTTGCTTGCCATTTAAAGCATGACTATAACTTCCTTCTGTAATTTCCTGGGCTCTTTTGGTTGTGCATGATGGCATTGCACCTGGGGAGCTGTCAGCTCAGTAGATCAGCCAATGAATAGCTCAGAGGCTCTGTGTGCATACTCATGCTCTGGGCTAACTGTGAGAGCACTTCCACTGGGTGGGCAGCAAGGACAGCTGGGGAACCAGAGACTTCAAATACCCAGGAGCAAGGCACATGGCTTCCTCCCTATCCTATACCCTTAGAGTCAGTCTTATTAACAAAAGGAGAAGGTGGAGGCAGAGGATAAGATGGTTAGATAGCATCACTTGAGCAAACCCTGGGAGACAGTGAAGCACAAGGAAGTCTGGTGTGCTGCAGTCCATGGAGTCACAGAGTCAGACAGGACTTAGCGACTGAACAAGAACAGAGACCATACAGAACAAGGAAGTAAAAACCACTAGGAAGGGCTTCCAGATATATATACATATAATCTCACTTAATCCTCACCAGTACTTTAATGAAGCAATTACTGTCATTACCTCTTTTGCACAGATATGAAAATCAAATATCAGAGAAGCTAAGTAATTTGCCTAAGGCCACCAAGTAGTCAGTAATCAAACCTAGACTCACAGCCCCAGGACTAAAAATCCTGCATTTAACCATAATACCACAAAACAGACCTGAGGCTGAACCCAGGGAAACTTCCCAGAGGAAACAGAACCGGAGATGGACTGTAAAGATTGTAGGAACTGGATATACAGAAAAGGAGTGACCTTTCTAGAAAGAGAACAGAAGGAAAAAGCCAGAAGTGGGAATGACTGTTGGTGGAACAGTGAAGGAACAAGCCTGACTGGGTTAACGGATTAACTTATTATGAATGATTTCATAGGGACAATAAGGGAAGACATTATTTTAATCTATATGCACATATACAGAACTTAAATCAAGAGGATAAGTGATGCCTCCATCACATGCCCTACCCCACACAGGGCCTTTGTCCATATTGCTTCTTCTGTCAGAAATGCACTTTCTCTCTTCTTCACCTTGTTAACGACTATCTGTCATGAAGTCAGTCATGACTTCCAAAAACAACCTTAGCTGAACTCCCCTGCTGTGGTTAGAGTCCTCCCTAGTGTACCTCTTCTTTACTGGATTTATCATGTTTATTCTACTTATTAATGCAAATAAGTGCAAAGAGAATAAATAATTGAATAAACAAATTGACAGAACTCAGCTCTGCCTAAGGCAACTGCTCAAATATTTTCCACATTAATACACTATTTATAAAAGGTATACCTGAAAGATCTGAAAGCTATTTTACCTGGGTAAAAAGAGAATTTAGGGAAGAGGATCTGACAGCTGTCTTCAAACCTCTAAAGAACGATCATGTTGAAGACAGATTAGACATATTCCGCATAGTTCCCAAGGGCGGAACAAAGACAAATGAGGTGAAAGTCCAGGGAGGCAGATTTCATTACAGTATAAGGAAGTGAAAGATGTAACAATGAGACCTGTCCAAATATGAAGTGGACTGACTGTAAAGGAGGTGAGTATTCAAACAAATAGATTCAAGGGATTAGATCTGACAGAGTGCCTGAAGAACTATAAACCGAGGTTTGTGACATTGTACAGGAGACAGGGATCAAGACCATCCCCAAGAAAAAGAAATGCAAAAAGACAAAATGGTTGCCTGAGGAGGACTTACTAATAGCTGAGAAAAGAAAAGATGCAAAAGGCAAAGGAGAAAAGGAAAGACATATTCATTTGAATGCAGAGTTCCAAAGAAGAGAAAGGAGAGATAAGAAAGCCTTCCTCAGTGATTAATGCAAAGATCAAGGAAAACAATAAAATGGGAAAGACTAGAGATCTCTTCAAGAAAATTAGAGATACCAAGGGAACTTTCATGCAAAGATGGGCACAATAAAGGACAAAAATGGTATGGACCTAACAGAAGCAGAAGATATTAAGAAGAGGTGGCAAGAAGACACAGAACTATACAAAAAAGATCTTTAGGACCCAGATAATCACGATGGTGTGATCACTCACCTAGAGCTAGACATCCTGGAGCGCAAAGTCAAGTGGGCTTAGGAAGCATCACTATGAACAAAGCTAGTGGAGGTAATGGAATTCCAGTTGAGCTATTTCAAGTCCTAAAAGATGATGCTGTGAAAGTGCTGCACTCAGTATGTCAGCAAATTTGGAAAACTCAGCAGTGGCCACAGGACTGGAAAAGGTCAGTTTTCATTCTAATTCCAAAGAAAGGCAATGCCAAAGAATGCTCAAAATACCACACAATTGCACCCACCTCACACGCTAGTAAAGTAATGCTCAAAATTCTCCAAGCCAGGCTTCAACAGTACATGACCTATGAACTTCCAGATGTTCGAGCTGGATTTAGAAAAGGCAGAGGAACCAGAGATCAAATTGCCAACATCCTCTGGATCATCAAAAAAGCAAGAGAGTTCCAGAAAAACATCTATTTCTGCTTTATTGACTATGCCAAAGCCTTTAACTGTGTGGATCACAACCAACTGGAAAATTCTGAAAAAGATGAGAATACCAGACCGCCCGACCTGCCTCCTTAGAAATCTGTATGCAGGTCAAGAAGCAACAGTTAGAACTGGATGTGAAACAATAAACTGGTTCCAAATCGGGAGAGGAGTACGTCAAGGCTGCATATTGTCACCCTGCTCATTTAACTTTTATGCAGAGTACATCATGAGAAATGCCAGGCTGGATGAAGCATAAGTTGGAATCAAAGCTGTCAGGAGAAATATCAATAACCTCAGATATGCAGATAACATCACCTTTCTGGCAGAAATGAAGAACTAAAGAGACTCTTGATGAAAGTGAAAGAGCAGAGTGAAAAACTTGGCTTAAAACTTTCAAAAAACTAAATCATGGTATCCGGTCCCATCACTTCATGCAAATAGATGGGGAAACAATGGAAACAGTGACAGACTTGATTTTCTTGGGCTCCAAAATCACTGCAGATGGTGACCCAATGAAATTAAAAGACACTCCTTGGAAGAAAAGCTATGAACAACCTATACAGCGTATTAAAAAGCAGAGACATTACTTTGCCAACAAAGGTCCCTCTAGTCAAGGCTATGGTTTTTCCAGTAGTCATATATGGCTGTAAGAGTTGGACTATAAAGAAAACTGAGTGCCGAAGAACTGATTCTTTTAAACTGTGGTGTTGGAGAAGACTCTTGAGAGTCCCCAGACAGCAAGGAGATTCAACCAGTCCATTCTAAAGGAAATCAGTCCTGAATATTTATTGGAAGGACTGATGCTGAAGCTGAAACTCCAATACTTTGGCTACCTGACATGAAGAACTGACTCATTGGAAAAGGCCCTGATGCTGGGAAAGATTGAAGGTGGTAGGAGAAGGGGACAGAGAATGAGATGGTTGGATAGCATCACCGACTCAATGGCCATGATTTTGAGTATGCTCCAGGAGTTGGTGATGGACAGGAAAGCCTGGCGTGCTACAGTCAATGGGGTTGCAGAGTTGGACACGACTGAGTGGCTGAACTGACTAACTGATTCAAACAAGGCCAGAGGAACACCTGTCAGGCGTGTTTTTAGTGGAAATTCCTGTTCTGATCAGGAAATTTTTAGCTGGGTCTTTGCAAGCTTGTTATGCATCTATAGGTGTGGGACAGATTGAAAAACAAAACTGAGTTTGATGTGAACTGACCTCAAGGGAAGAGAGCTGCAATATTAGACCCTTTTAGTAATACAACTGCACTTGTGGGTGGCCGTTTCGTGCCACTGGCGAGGTCTTTGATAGCCAGCATTCCGACAGTAGTTAGGGCTGTGCAGCTGCCACTGTGACTAAACAGTGTGATACTCCAGCCCTACGGTACCAGGGACTGATTCCAGGGTCACCCCCCTCCTTGGAGCAGTCGTCCTCTTCCTCCCCCACTCCCTACCCCTTGTTCACTCACACACAAACATATTTCTACTCCTGGAGCTACAGTGGTGTGCTGACAGATCTCCTTCCAAACTACTTCTGGAAGTGATCCTTTTGTCTAGCTTCTTAAGGCTATCCCTTATCCTGAGCACAGCTTGACAGCAATATTTCTCCTTGTGCCAACAATCAGATCATGAAAGAGACACTGAGGGAGAAAAAAAAACTAAAAATCACCTTTTGAATCTGACATTCTTATCTTAATTTCACAAAATCAAAGGCCTTAAAAATTATGTACGGGCTGAAAACCAGGAATCCTGATTGGAAACCAAGGTCCTGATCTTGCAGAAGATCTGTAACTGTTGTTTTCAGTGGATGCAGACCTGAATTGACAATGACAGCTTTTCCATTAGAGAAATGTAATCTGAGTGTTAAATAACCAGTCTGCAAATTCTGAAATTCAACCCATTTGTGAACAATCAAATTCAACTCATTATAATGTTAAAATTTATGGATAATTTATCATCTACATTTCAAACTACAGTGTCAATTTTGCTGTATCATACTTGGTAATTTAATCATCAAATATTTATTGAATACCTCCTAGGGACTTTCCTGGTGGTCCAGTGGTTAAGACGTCACCTTCCAATGCAGAGGGCACAGGTGGGATCCCTGATCAGGAAACTAATCTCACATGCCTCGAGGTACAGCCAAAAGTAAATACATAAAAGTGAAAGGTTTGCGAAAAAAAATTATTGAACACCTCCTGTGTGCAAGGCACTATGCTGGAAGCAAAATAGAAAAGATCTCTGATGGTACAGGATTTATAATCTAATTGAGACAGTAAAAAGCAGCAAATTACCACATAACTACAAATTGTGACAATCAATATGAAGGCAGAGGGTTAGTAAGAGAGACTCCTAAAATTACATAGGAAGAGACATTTCTCGTTAAGAGACAATTCTCTGAGAAATTAAGAGTAAGTGAGAGTTAACCTTGTGAAGGATTAGAGAAAGGACATTCCTGGCAAAGGGCGTATCCCAAAGCTCTGGGGTGGGAAAGAATGTGGTTCCTTCAAGAAATGGCAAGAAAGCCAAAATGAGCAAAAGGCAGGAGTGGGGGGCTGGGGGCTAAGGAGAAAATCCCTGATGTGACACTGGGGAGGAACACAAAAGAGCACAAGGGCAGAACCCGTGGAGCACTGAAAACTGAAGGGGACTCTAAATGCAATGGGAAGCCCCAAAATAGGGGAGTGTGCAATTTACATTTTTGAAACAATTATTCAAAAGGTTAGATATGGAGAAGAGCTTAGGTAGAGAGAAGAATCATCTTTTTCTCTAAATCCCCTATTCACAAAAATGACAACTTTCCAATTTACAACAATATTAATGTAGCATAGAGTTATTGTTTTTAAATACTTATAAAAGTTTAATATTCCACATTTTTGTTTGTTTATTTACTAGGCATTACTAGAATTCTTTCTGAAGGAAACATACTACTGTTAAATGAATGAAAACTGAACTGTTTTCTATTCAGGCAGTATAAATTCTAACTCACACTGAGAAGGAAGACAAATGATTATTCCTATCCACAGAATGAATCAAAACAAATGCCTTTTTATGTAATGTTGCATTCAGAACATTATCTCTATTTTATAATCTGGGGAAACTCTGCACTTCACTGAGAATGCTGGGATGGAAACAGAGCCAGAATTAGACATTCTCTATGTTGGCTATTTCTCTGTTTTTGTTGCCTTGTACTATTTCTTCCTGTGGAGTATGTAGGAGCAGGCAGCCAGTCCTCTTCATCATTCTCATCAAATTTAGGTGTAGACTCTTGGCAAAAGTGAGTATGTGCAACTGGTTAATGCAATACTTGGAAAAATAATATGCTTTTCTCTTACTGCTCTGAGAACAGGACAACTTGACAAGGTCAGTTCATGGTATCCAGCAGGGGAGGGAGCTGGAAATTAGTGTATCTTAAAGAAGGAATGCAAAGGCAAATGTAATAGCTTCTGGTACTCAAAATAGAATCATGCAGCAATCCAGGTTATTTTCCACGTAACTTATTCCAACCAAACTCAAAGAGTTTTGTTTGTTGGTTTTGTTAGGTAGGTAGAATAGGGAAAAGGAGTCCAAAATGGCGGTGGCTAAAAGACAATGAAGGTCCGAGGACCAGAGTGAAGACTTCAGGCAGAACAAACAGAACAAACAGCACTCCTGGCTAAGCCCAATTTGCATAGGGCAGGCCCAGGTGGAGGAAAAAACATGTAAAAGGAGGAGCCAAAGCGCTTTTTCTCGGACTCTCTCTCCCGCGTGCATGCGCGCGCTCTCTCTCTCTCTTTCTCTCTCTCTTTTTCTCCCTCCCCATGCACTCCTCCACTCCCTTCTCTTCGAGTCTTGGATTCTCCTGCTATCTTCTAAATAAAATGGAGCTGTAACACTGATTTGCCTAAGAGCTGTAACATGGTTTGTCCAAGACCTGAGAGAGCTGTGATGCGCCGAGGGCTTTAATGTCCGTTGCTCCAAATCTTTGTTGTGACGAGACAAAGAACCGAGGAACATACACTCGCGTGACAGTTTGTTTTGTTGTGGGATGTTGATCTGAAAGTTGGTGTTTTACAGTAGTAGCCTATTACATTAGGGGAAGTAAACAAAACACTTACTTCACTTAGATCCAGGGAATTGTAAAAACCAGAGAGACCAAGACAAAAACAGAGTCAGTCAGTTAAGTATGTATTCTGATTTGTCCTTTCAGTGAATTGCATTAAATCATGTCTCTCAAAATGTAATAAGCCTCAAATCACCTAGAGTATTTGTTAAAACACAGTTGCTGGGCTCCACCCCTAGAGTTCCTGATTCAGTAGGTCTAGATTAGGGCTCAATAATTTGCATTTCTCACAAGTTCCCAGGTGGTACTGAGGCTGCTGGTCCAGGAATCACTGTATTGAACAAGTGAAAGTAAAACCAAGGGCAGAGGAGTTTGTCCGTGATTGTTACAGTGACCTGGAAAGAGATCCTCTTGATGACTGTACCCTGCTGAAACTGGTGAGCCAATCCGTCCCACATCAATGGGGACACAGAAACCACATCCCTCTTCCATTTACACCAGGAACCTCCAGGAGAGAAACAGGATGGATGGGGGTACCTCAGAGATTGATAATTTTTTCCTAGAAAGATACAGTGTTGCCTACCGGGACTGTTTAAATTTCCAAATCGAACTATTCTTAAATTGCATTGGACACACTGTCAGGAGTCTTTCTCTTTCATTTCCCTTTCTAATAACCATGCCAGGTTTCATAAGGCCTTCTCTGCCCTCTTTTCCTTTTCCTACTGGCTGGAATGTGGACTCAGTTGGTATGATAATGAGCCATTTTCAGTGGTGTGAATGATAAAGGCAACATCTTTAAGAATGGCAAAGCCACAAAATAGAGGGAGCCTCAGTCCCGGACACTGAGGACTAAGTCAAGCCACCTTACAGACCCTGGATTTTACCTGCTGTCATTATATGTTGGGCCCTTTGGATACAGCAGTCTAATCTGTATCCCAATCAGTACAAATGGAATGAGAGGTATGAGCTGTGTAAGAACAGTACATAAAGAAAGTCCTTGCAATCAGCGGTTAACTTGTACAAGCACATTTTTCCTATGTTATACTCTTCCATGCTGATTGCCAGTGATCCTTCCAGGGCTTTGGTTAGCTCAGTCCCTCTTTTCCCTCTTCTCATTTTCCTTTTCTTGCTTGGCTGTTCTTTGTCTTCCATTATAACAGTTTTTTAGGTCTAGTGACCTATGTAATTTCACATGTTTTATTAGTGTTACTTCTAACTGCTTTAGTGTTGTTAGAAATGACTTGGGCATTTTTTTTATACCTCCTTAATACTTTTGAATTGGAGAAGGAAATGGCAACCCACTCTAGTGTTCTTGCCTGGAGAATCCCAGGGACGGGGGAGCCTGGGGGGCTACCGTCTCTGGGGTCGCACAGAGTCGGACACAATTGAAGCGACTTAGCAGCAGGAATACTTTTGAATATCTGAATAAGCAATAAATACTCAAAAGAGTACACCTGTTTTACATTGTCATTATCAACCTTTCATTTTTTGTGTGAATTAACAGGTATAATTTATGAATTAACAGGTATGATTTTGATTAAGTGATAATGTGAAAATTATGTCCAGTTGAATCTTAGGCAATATACCTAAGAATATATACATGCATTTATTATTTATTTATATATGCATATTTATTTTATATCTTTACATACATATCCATGAATTTTAAATTTACATATATGTACATATTAGACACATAGATAGCTTCTATTGAATAAAAGATCTTATAAAGTACATTCTCAAAAAAAAATACATTCTCAAAACTTCCCTGGTGTTTCAGTGGCTAAGACTTCATGATCCCAATGGAGAGGGCCTGGGTTTGATCCCTGGTCAGGGAACTAGATCCCACATGCTGCAACTAAAGATCCAGCATGCTTCAAAGAAGATCTAAGATCCCATGTGTCATGGCACAGCCAAATAAATAAATAACTACTTAAAAAAAATACATTCTCAAATCCCTATTCATTTAGTAATCAAGTATTTTAATCAAGTTTGTCTTTTTGTAAACTCAGTATGCAGGACTTCCCTAGTGGTCCAGTGGTTAAGTGGTTAAGTGAAAGCTGTGCTTTCACTGCAAGGGGTGCAGGTTCAATCCCTGGTTGGGAGATTAAAATCCTGTGTGCCGCAGGGCAAAGCCAAAAAAATTTGCATTTACATGTTATATATTTTTAAATGTTTAGCTTTTGGGGGGGCCATACACCATGTGGCATGTGGAATCTTAGTTTTCTGACCAGAGATCAGCCCATGCCCCCTACAGAGGAAGCATGGAGTCTTAACCACTGAACTTCCAGGAAAGTCTCTTAAATATTTTTAAATTTGAATTTTCCTTCCCAAAACAAAATATTATTTGGTAAGAAAAAAAAAAAAAAATGACTGTCCTCTCTTTGGCTCTCAGACTGTAGGACACTATTCAGTCCTAAATAAATATCATTTTTGAAATATTTTTGGTTGTTTATCAGTTCAGTTCAATCGACTCAACTCTTTGTGACCCCGTGGACTGCAGCACACCAGGCCTCCCTGTCCATCACCAATTTCTGGGGCTTTCTCAAACTCATGTCCATCGAGTCACTGATACCATCCAAGCATCTTCTCCTCTGTTGTCCCCTTCTCCTCCTGCCTTCAATCTTTCCCAGCATCAGGGTCTTTTCTAAGGAGTCAGTTCTTCCCATCAGGTGGCCAAAGTATTGGAGTTTCAGCTTCAGCATCAGTCCTTCCAATGAATATTTAGCACTGATTTCCTTTAGAGTTGACTGGTTGGATCTTCTTGCAGTTGAAGGGACTCTCAAGAGTCTTCTCCAACACCACAGTTCAAAAGCATCAATTCTTCAGTGCTAAGCTTTCTTTCTGGTCTAACTCTCACATCCATACATGACTACTGGAAAAACCATAGCTTTGACTAGATGGATCTTTGTTGGCAAAGTAATGTCTCTGTTTTTTAATATGCTGTCTAGGTTGGTCACAGCTTTTCTTCCAAGGAGTAAACATCTTTTAATTTCATGGCTGCAGTCACCATCTGCAGTGATTTTGGAGCCCAAGAAAATAAAGTCACTGTTTCCATTGTTTCCCCATCTATTTACCATAAAGTAATGGGACCAGATACCATGATTTTCATTTTTTGAATGTTGAGTTTTAAGCCAGCTTTTTCACTCTCTTCATTCACTTTCATCAAGAAGCTCTTTATTTCCTTTTTGTTTTTGGTTGTTTATATAACAAAATAATATTCAGAAAAAAAGTTCTCAAAATAGCCAGTAAATAGTTAACCCTTGAACAATATAGGTTTCAACTGCTTGAGTCCACTTATACACATACTTTTTTCAATTAATATATTACTTCAAACTGCTTTCCAAACCGTCACATCACTGACTTGGGTTGGCCAAGCTAAAACAATTTTTAAAGTACATATAACCTAGAGGGGTGGCATGGGTAGTGCTGGGAGGAAGATTCAAGAGGGAGGGGATATATGTATACTTATGGCTGATTCACATTGTTCTATGGCAGAAACCAACACAACATTGTAAAGCAATTAACATCCAATGAAAAATAAATTTTAAAATAATAATACTGCAAGGACAACAACCACAAAAAAACACATGTACATCATAGGCTATCTCCCTCCAGACCAACAAATATGTTACTATTCTATACTTCCCTCCATTCAAATTGCAATAGCCCTCTTGCCAAAAAAATATGGATATAGATGTAGATAAAGAGAGAAAGATTACTAAAAAAAGTACTCACACCATCATTAATACAAAATTACAAACACATGGCAAATTTTATTTAAAACACTTTAGAGTGCTTTTAAATACAGTTTCAAAAGAAGGGAATACGTGTATGTATTCTATTCTACTGGGGCTTCCCAGGCAGCGCTAATGGTAAGAACCCGCCTGTCAATGCAGAAGACCTAAGAGACACAGATTCGATCCCTAGATAGGGAAGATCCCCTGGAGGAGGGCATGGCAACCCACTCCAATATTCTTGCCTGGAGAATCCCATGGACAGAGGAGCCTGGAGGGCTACATCCATGGGGTCACAGAGTCAGACACGACTGAAGTGATTTGGCACGCACTCGCACATTCTATTCTATTAAGCTCTAATGCTTCAGAGAACCACAAAATGCTCATTTCATCACTTGAGCTCCTACTGATCATAGAGGTGGCATAAGAAGCCATGACTAGGAGAATAAAACAATGAATCTCTGTGACCAGCTACAGCAAACCCAGATCACAGGCACTGACTGGTAGCCTGTGCTCAAAACAGAGCCAGTAATCAGAAGAGCCATCATGAGTTATGGAGCACACACAACCAGAGTTCAAAGCAAGTCTTGAATCACATAAAAAACAGAGGCCAAAGTAAGGCACGGAATCAAGAATCAAGACAAGAATTCAGAATCATACATATGGAGCACCACACTGTCCACTGGTCATTTGAGTGGATCTAGTTGCAGCAAGAATAGTATGTGTTAACAGCAGGTAGATGAGTTCCAGCCTTCCCTTCCATACCAGCAGCCTCCCAGAGACTGGTAACAAAACATGCCACTCATTTTTCCCACTATGCATTAGTTGGGCTTCAGGAGGAAAGCCAGACTAATTATAGACTAAATAAAGAACTTCCATTTTCTCTTTGCGTCTGAACTGTAGTGTGAGTTAAACTTCTACCCTGTTACATTAGCTATTGGCTGGACTTCAAGCGGAATTAAAGGGCAAAGCAAATGTGAAATTACACTGGGAATGTCCAGCTAGTCAGAGAAGTAATAGGAGACAAAATTAAAAGAAAAGAACACACATTGTTTCCTTTTTACAACTTTATTAACATATAATTCACATACTGTACAATTCACCTATTTAAAGTATATAATTTAATGGCTTCTAGTATATTAACAAACTTGTATATCTATTACCACAATCAATTTTAGAACGTTTCATTATACCAAAAAGAAACCCCACCCCTGGGCAACCACTAATCGACTTCCTATCTGTAGAGAATTGCCTACGTGGAAATTCCACACAGAATCGCACAATGTGTGGTCCTTTATGCCTGGCTTCTTTCACTCAGCCTCTTTTCAAGGTTATCCATTCTGTAGCATGTATCACTACTTTATTCCTATTAATTGCTGAATAACATTCCACATTTTATTTATCTATTCATTAGTTAATGATTATTTAGTTTTTTTTCTACTTTTTGGCTATTCTGAATAATACTGCAAAGAACATTCATGTACCAGCATAAGCTCCAGTGTGGACATATATTTTCATTTCTCTTCTGTATACCTAGAAGTGGAATTGTTTAATCACATGGTAACTCTATGTTTAACTATTTGACAAACTGCCAGACTGTTTTCCAAAGCAGCTGTACCATTTTTCATTCCCACGGCAGTACAGAAGGGTTCCAGTTTCTCTATACTCTTGTCAGTAGCTGCTTTTATTAATATCTGTCTTCTTCATTGTAACATTCTATCCCCTATATTAAATCTTAAACAGACCTTTTGGATCTTTGGGTCTGGTAACTGAACCAGCTCCCTGGTTAGAGGAGCCCACTTACAAAAGGTAAAAGGCTGAACACACATATGCCAATGAGCAAGCAGGAAAGAAAAGGCCAATGTCAGGGCACCCAGTCCCTTCTGAGTATAAACACAAAGGAGGACTTCCCTGGTGGTCCAATGGTTAAAAATATGCCTGCCTATGCAGGGGTCACAGGTTCCATCCCTGGTCCAGGAAGATTCCACATGCCTCGGAGCAACTAGGCCTCTCTGCCACAACTACTGAGCCCACACTCTAGAGCCTGCCAGAGCTGGCGACAAGAGAAGCCACTGCAATGAGAAGCCCGTGCACTGCAACTAGAGAGTAGCCCCTGCTCACCCCAACTAGAGAAAGCCCATGCACAGCAATGAGGACCCATCACAGCAATGAGGACTGAGCACAGCCAAAAAAAAAAAAACCACAAGGCCTGGCATTGACACTGCTTCTAACTGAACTTATTCAAGGCATGGCAAGGGCAGGATATGTAGGTAAGATAAGAACAAAGGTTGAAACATCATTTGAAAATTAACTGGGTGGGGGAACATGGAGCCAAAGTTATCTTCTCTCCTCCACTCTCACTTGGATTCTTCCACCAGACAGTACACATTGAGTACATATTTGGGAGTTCTTCTCTACCTTTAAAGTTATATGATTCCATGATTTTTTTCCTGAAGTACAATTTAAACTGAATGCACTATGTATCTCTTTTATAAACAGAAGCCTTAATCTTAAGGCTCAGTTGAAATGCTTTTCATGTTTATTTAAAAACATTTTTACCTTTGATGATCCTGAATCTTGTTATAGTAACTTTAGCATTAGTATTTCCTGGAAGTCACTAAAAGTTCCTGAAAGTTAACCCAAGAGAAAAAGGTGAATATGGTTAAAAGGGAAAAACTAAGAAGCACATAGATTACTTATTTAGCTAGCAAGAGAACTGTGTTCTTTCATCCCTGAGAATCTTGCTTCCAATATAATGACCAACAATTTCCAATATAATGGTCACATCTGAAAATACAGGAAAAAAATTATAAGGATGGAGGATTCAAAATAAGGAGGACTGATTCCAAATACAATACTAACTGGTCAAATAAGAAGATATTATTATTAGAAGAGAGTGTTACACATGTTCTTCCTTACTTAATGTGGAAGGAAATCACAATGAATATGTGGCTAAGAAGGCACCTTCTGGGCCCTAGTGTTACTGGTTCTTCAAGTCAACAGAAATTTGTTGTGTATCTGCTATGAGCCTGAAACTCTGCTAGCTTTGCCAAAATAAATAAGACAGAGTCTCCGCTGGCAAAAAGCAGCAGAGGGCTTGGCCTCTGCCACACAGATGCAAACACATTATTCAGCTGCAGTACCCTGGGACCATCCTACAGCTCTGACAGGAAAGACACAGAGTGGAAATTCTGAAGAAGGATGATTTACAGTAACCTCAGCTACAGTGAGAGGCGAACAGGATACGGATGGCAAAGGAGCAGGGGACATGCCAGTGAACTCAGCCTCATCAATAACACGAAGGATGTCACCAAGCAGAGACAGGCAGAGGACGTTCGTGAAAATACTAGTGGGAGAGCAAATGTCTGGAGATTTATAAGGTGTACCCACATACAACTGCCAATAGTCAATCACTTTCTGGTCTACAGACATAGTATCCTCATATGGTTTCAACTAACACAAAATAATCCCCACTGGTGTGTTGGGTGAATGTTTAGGAGAACTAGTTACGAAAGTAGTTGGGGTCAGAGTAGAAAGGCCTTGAATTGCCTTCTAAGTTTCAACTTTGTCCCACATGTGATGGAGGCAGTCAATTCACAAAAAGAACTCTAAACAAATGGTCAATAAATTTATTTTTAAATATTTAAAGAATTTTGGATTTAAAAGAAAACTATGTATCATTTTCAGTACCACAAATTTAAAAAAGTTAATAATATTCAGTGCTAATAAGGTCTCAAGGAAAACAGGATGCTCCCACACACTGCTGTATGTGTAAACTGGAATAATATTTCTGGAAGGCAATCGGAATACCCTTTGACCAAGCATTTCACTCGTAGAACTTTATCTTAGAGAAACAGTCAAGGGTATTAACTGAAACAAGAAAAAACGTTTTGCCACCAGGATATACTTAATGTCCAACAACAGCAAGTTGGTTAAATGAATCATGAATCAGCCTTATAAGTGAACAGTATACAACTACTTTAAATATTCAGAGGAACATGGAAATGCTCACAAAATTTCTATTATATGAAAAAATTAGGATATAAAATGTTATATGTATCAGACCTCTTAAGAGCTAGGTTAAGACTAAATTAGTTTCAGAGCTGCTATTTAGCCATATGACCTTGAACATGTAACCTGTCCTCTCTGCAGCTCAGTTTCATCATCTGTAAACTCGAAATTATACCAGTACATAATATACATAAAGCACTTTGAAATCTGCCTGGCACACAGTAAGTACTATCCGAAGCTAGTTATTGCTAATATCTAAGAGTCAGTTATTGTTAGTATCTAAGAGTTAGTTATTATTAACATCATTAGTGCTCATTGCCAGGAAATTAATTCAACTTTTAAACTAATTTAAGAAGTAAAGGTGGGAAGACAAACCATGGGGCAAGAATCACACCCAACACACCCTGCAGAGCTGTTCCTGTGAAGTCATCACGGCAGCTGCCAAGCACTGACCCCATGGCTTGCACTGCCAAGTCTTCAGATGCCGGACACTGCACACTGCCCCAGAACAGCTGTCTCTGCTGCCACTGGAAACCGGATGCAGCTGCCATCACTGCTGTGCCCTGGCCAGAACGGATTCTGCGTCATCCCTGCTGCTTTGAGTCACCAGGTCCTGAATCAAAGCCTAGAGGATGCATCTGCTTGGCTGCACCAAGTCCTCAGTTCCCAGCTGTAAGGGAGATTGAGCAAAGGAGCATTTTGTCATATAGAAAAGGCAGATTCTACTTTGTAAGTCAGGGGATTCAATACACTTAGCAAATTTTTACACTGGGAAACAAAAGAAAGCTGTAAACAATCCTTTTAGGGTTTGAAAAACACAGATATAAACTGAACATACATTTACAATATAGAAACAACTAAAAGGAAATACATATATATTAATATATCTCAAAGTATTAATGACCATGTAGCTGATTTGAATTTTTTATTTTCTGACTCTGTAACTTTCCAAATCTTCTATGACACAGAAAAGATCTTTTTTCTTTTCAAGCAAGACTAGGCAATATTTGATCTCTATTTTTGAAAGAGAATTGAGCCTCAGATCTGGCCATGGGCTGGGAAGTGGGAACTAGGTCAGGTGGCCACTGTCGGCCTAGAGGAGGGCCTTGTTTATCAAAGTGCAGTCAATACAGCAGCACCATCAGCTTGATTCAGAAGCATATTAGAAATGCAGAATCTCAGGTCCCCACCCTGATCTACTGAAAGCAAAGAAGAGGATGGTTAAAATGATATTCTAAAAGTATAAGTAGCAAGACTTGACACCTGACAATGTGAAAAAAAAAAGAGTCACAAATGATTACAATACTTGGAAACAGTTACAAACTTGGAAGAATGTAGAGTCATTAACAGAAACGGATTACTGGAATAGGAAAGAGTTTCAAAGGAAAAAGGTAAATGTGATTTTAGATATGAGAGGTTTGAGAACTTGAAAGATGGCCAGATGGATGTAACCATCCTGGACAATGTAGAACTGGGAGCCAATAAGAAATGTCAAGATTGGGGACTTCCCTGTGGTCCAATGGCTAGGACTCTGAACTTCCAATGCAGGGGGCCCAGGTTCTATCCCTGGTCAGGGAACTAGATCCCACATGCTGTGACTAAAGATCCCGTGTGCCACAACTGGGACCCAGCACAGCCAAATAAATACACAAACAAATTTTTAAAAAAAGAAAAGAAATGTCAAGATTGGACTTTCATATTTGAGAGCAGTCTAAAAAAGGAGGTAACAGAAGCCATAAAAATAGATAAGAGCATGCCAAGCAAGAGAAGAAATCCAAGCAAGAGTCTTTGTTAATATCTGTATCTTGGAAATAGGAGAGAAACAGAAGTCAGAAAATGGATGGCCAAAATTAAGATCATTGGGAAATTACAGAGCCAAAGAAAACAAAGGACATCAGGATGGAGGGGACACATGTACACCTATGGCTGATTCATACTGATGTATGGCAAAAACCATCACAATACTATAAAGTAACTATCCTTCAATTAAAATAAATAAATATTTTTTTTAAAAAAGAAAAAAATGAACAGGTAAAAAAAAAAAGAAAACAAAGGGCAGATGTTTCATTATAATTCAATTCTTCTCTCCTTTTATGACAAATTAGGAGTGGTTTACATAGTTATACTTACATTAGACTTGACAGTGATAGATTAAAGGAGATCTTAATTCTTGAGACATAGAATGTCCAAAATACTTGGAAAAGAACACTGATGCTTTGGATGTTATAGTCATAGGTCATATCATCAGGAGATATTCAAAGCTTCTGTGTCATTTTAAAAAAGTTTTTAATGAAAACTTTGTAATTTTTCAAGTAAGTGCTGCAAATCAAGTAAGACCATGACTCATCTTTGTTTTATTCATCCATTCATTGAGCAAACATTTATTGAGCACTTACTAAGAGCCAGGCACTCTTCTGGGTTTCGAGGATACAGTAGTTAACAAAATAGGCAAAAAAAACCTTTGCACTCCTGGGACTTACAAGGAGGGGAAGATAGATAATAAACAAAAGAAATAAGTAAACATATTGTTATGTTATTCAGTAATAACTGTTAGAAAAGTAAGGAACATAGGAGTGGGGTGAGAATTGGAATTTTAAGAGATGACAAGGAAGTTGCCACTAAGGTGAACAGACCTGAAGGAGGTGAGGAAACCACTCCTGTAGATACCTGAGGGAAGCATCTTTCAGGTCAAGGCTGAAGTGGATCTGGGGGTCAAGAAGGACTGAGGCAGGAAAAGAAGACTGAGGAGTAAAGGCCATCGGATGTTTCTGAACATATAAGTGGCATTATTTGACTTGGATGTTAACAGAATCGTTTAACTGCTATTTTATGAACAGATTGAAGCTGGAAAACCAGATAGGTGGCTATTGTGAATACCGAGGCAAGAATAATGGTGACTCAGACCAGGTACCTTTGACAGTTTTCTCTTTTCAAATAACTACCTTTTCTGTTTTTCTTCTAGTATGATGCAAGAGGGTGGAGAGATTGTGTGCATAGAAGGGAAAGGAGTACAGAACTCCCAATTATTCTAGTTATATAATTCCATATATTATATAGTTATAGTATATGGAATATAGTTACATAATTATAGTTATATAATAGTTATATATATATATATATATAAAACATATAGTTATATAATTCCACCAGGGCTTCCCTGGTGGCTCAGTGGTAAAGAATCCACCTGCCGATGCAGGAGACATGGGTTCGTCCCTGGTCTGGGAAGATTCCACATGCCACAGAGCAACTAAGCCCGAGTGCAACAACTGTTGAGCCTGTGCTCCAGAGCCTGGGCGCCAACGATGGAGCCCGTGTGCCACAGCCACTGAGACCTGCACGCCCTGGAGTCTGCGCGTCACAACACGGGAGCCACCATGATGGGAAGCTGTACATGTGCGGCAACTAGAGCGTGCCCCTGCTCGCTGCAGCGAGAGAAAAACCGGAACACCAGTGAAGACCCAGCACAGCCAGAAACAAATGATTAAATGTTAGGTAGTTAGAATAGGAAAAAGGAGTCCAACATGGTGGTGGCTAAAAGACAAAGAAAGGGAAAAATCCGCGAAAAACAGAGCAAAAGAAAATCCACAGACCTGAGTAGGAACCTAAGGTGAAACAAACACGCCCCCTTCCTGGCTGGGCCTAATTTGCATTGGACAGGCTCGAGGGGAGGAAACAAAACCTATAAAAAGAAGGAGCCAAGGCGGTTTGAGTCCTCTCCTCTGGGGTCGGCCCTCACCTGGTCGGCCAGCCCTCACGCCTCCAGGGTGTACTGTTCTTTGCTTACTGAAAAAAACTCTGAGCCATAACCGAGCTATATACACTGGTCTGCAGTTTCAAATCTTTGTTGCAGCAAGACAGAACCAAGGAAACTACACACTTTCCCAATATTAAATAAATAAATAAAAATTTTAAAATTATATAATTTCACATTTATCTTCAGCCACACAGAACAAAATGTATATACAATTTAAACATTTAAATTTAACTTAAACATGTAATATGTTTAAATAAGTAAATCTTTTAAATTATTACAATTTCAAGGAAATGTTTTAAAAAATAAAACTAAACCAAAAACCATTATCATCACCCTGTCAATAAATTTATATTTAGGCCAAGGTAGTAATAACGCTGGGCATTATGCCGGGGATTAACAATGCAAAATGCTGGGCTGGATGAAGCACAAGCTGGAATCAAGATTGCCAGAGGAAATATCAATAACCTCAGATTTGCAGATGATACTACCCAAAGTGAAAAGGAATTAAAAAGCCTCTTGATGAAAGTGAACAAAGAAAGTGAAAAAGCTGGCTTAAAACTCAACATTCAAAAAACTAAATCATGGTATCCAGTCCCATCACTTCATGGCAAATAGATGGGAAAACAACGGAAACAGTGACAGACTTGATTTTCTTGGGCTTCAAAATCACTGCAGATGGTGACAGTAGCCATGAAATTAAAAGAAATGCTTGCTCATTGGAAGAAAAGCTATGACCAACCTAGACAGCATATTAAAAAGCAAAGACATTACTTTGCCAACAAAGGTCTGTCCAGTCAAAGCTATGGTTTTTCCACTAGTCATGTATGGATGTGAGAGTTGGACCATAAAGAAAGCTGAGTGCTGAAGAATTGATTCTTTCGAACTGTGGTGTTGGAGAAGACTCTTGAGTGTCCCATGGACTGCAAGGAGATCCAATCAGTCCATCATAAAGGAGATCAGTTCTGAATATTCACTGGAAGGACCGATGCTGAAGCTGAAGTTCCAATACTTTAGCCACTTGATGTGAAGAACTGACTCATTTGAAAAGACCCCGATGCTGGGAAAGATTGAAGGCAGAAGGAGAAGCAGATGACAGAGGATGAGATGGTTGGATGGTATCACTGACTCAATGGACATGAGATTGAGCATAGTTTGGGAATTGGTGATGGACAGGGAACCCTGGTGTTCATAGGGTCGCAAAGAGTTGGACACAACTGAGCAACTAAACTGAAGTGAATAATAAAAGAACTTGACAAGTTATTTTAAAGACATGAGAAATATTTTTGAAATGTAGAGTCATTAAATAATGACTAGTTCTAAAAGATGTCATTTTAAAGTTTCCACTCTGTAATGCTGTAATTAAAAGCGAAATGAACATGAGATCTAGAGAGTACACACAAAGACCTGGGTCACCTCAGGACACACAATTTGCCTCTTCTACAGATCTAAGCCCAAAGGCTTCATTTATTTGCTAAAGATTAAAAGGATAAAGTGATTTTTTTTTCTTGCTTTAAAATAAAAAGGCAACTAAGTCAAGTCAAACATTGACTCAGAAGGAGAAGAGCTGTGGACACTTAGTATTATCCTAGATGTGTGGAGTGGTTATTGTTTACAAAGCACTCTCACTACCATTACCTCATTTGATCCTCACAATAGACCCATTAGTAACATTGTTCTTAATTTACAAATAAAGAAACCCAGACTAGGAGAGTTCAGGGGACTGGTCCAAGAGTATGCAACTAATTGGCAGTACTAGAGCTGGGATTCTTTACCATCTGAATCAAGAAAAAGAAACGCAAGAAGGCAAAGTGGTTATCTGAGGAGTCTTTACAAATAGCATAATAATGAAGAGAAGCGAAAAGCAAGAGAGAGAAAGGTACATCAATTAAAATGCAAAGTTCCAAAAAATAGCTAGAAGAGACAAGAAGGTCTTCTTCAGTGAATAATGGTTAATAATAGAAGAAAACAATAAAAAAGTGAAAGACTAGAGATCTCTTCAGGAAAACTGGAAACATCAAGTGAGCATTTCACCCAAAGATGGACACAATAAAGGACAAAAATGGTAGAGACCTAGTAGACACTGAAGAGATCAAGAAGAGATGGAAAGAATACATGGAAGAACTGTAGAAAAAAAGATCTTCATGAATAGGATTATTACAATGGTGTGGTTAGTCTCCAAGAGCCAGACATTCTGAAGTGTGAAGTCAAGTGGGCCTTAAGAAGCACTGCTGTTAATAAAACTAGTGGATGCAATGAAATTCCAGCAGAACTATTCAAATCCCTAAAGGATGATGCCATCAAGGTTTTGCATTCATTATATCAGCAAATCTGGAAGACCCAGCAGTGGCCACAGGGCTGGAAAAGGTCAATCCTCATTCCAATTCCCAAGAAGGGCAGTGCGAAAGAATGTGCTAACCATCAGACAATTGCACTGATCTCCCATGCTAGTAAGATCATGCTTAAAATTTTGTATGCTAGGCTTCAGCATTATATGAACCAAACTTCCAGATGTTCAAGCTGTGTTTAGAAAAGAAAGAAGAACTAGAGATCAAATTGCCAACATTTTCTGGATTAGAGAAAGCAAGGGAATTTCAAAAACATCTACCTCTGTTTCATCGACTACACTAAGGCCTTTGACTGCTTGGATCATGACAAACTGTGGAAAGTTCTTAGAGAGATGGGAATAGCAGACCATCTTACTTGTCTCCTGAGAAACCTGAATGTGGGTCAAGAAGCAACAGTTAGGCCTTGCAGATGCTGCCACCCCAGAGCCTCCCGTGCTGTCTAGCCATGGTCAACCCCACAGTGTTCTTCGACATCGCTGTTGATGGTGAGCCCTTGGGCTGCGTCTCTTTCAAGCTGTTTGCAAAGTTCCAAAGACAGCAGAAGACTTCCATGCTCTGAGCACTGGGAAGAAAGGATTTGGTTATAAAGGTTTCTGCTTTCACAGAATAATTCCGGGATTTATGTGCCAGGGTGGTGACTCCGCATGCCATAATGGTACTGGTGGCAAGCCCATCTATGGCGAGAAATTTGATGATGAGAATTTCATTCTGAAGCATACAGGTCCTGGCATCTTGTCCACGGCAAATGCTGGCCCCAACACAAACGGTTCCCAGTTTTTCATCTGCACTGCCAAGACTGAGTGGTTGGATGGCAAGCATGTGGTCTTGGGCAAGATGAAAGAGGGCATGGATATTATGGAAACCATGGAGCGCTTTGGGTCCAGGAATGGCAAGACCAGCAGGAAAATCACCATTACTGACTGTGGACAAATCTAATAAATTTTACTTGTGTTTTACTTAACCACCAGACCATTCCTTCTGTAGCCCAGGAGAGCACCCCTTCACCCCCATCTGCTCCAAATATCCTATAATCTTTGTGCTTTTGCTATAGTTCTTTGGGTTCTATATTTTCCTTATCTCCCTCCAAGTTTAGCTGGATTGCAAAGTTAAATTTATGATTATGAAATAAAAACTAAACAATTAAAAAAAAAAAAGAAGAAGCAACAGTTAGAACCCTGTATGGAACAACTGATTGGTTCAAGATGGAGAAAGGAGTATGACAGGGCTATCTGCTGTCATTCTGTTTGTTTAACGTATATGCTGAGCACATCATGAGAAATGCTGGGCTGGATGAGTTATGAGCTGGAATCAAGATAGGAGAGAGAATCATCAACAACCTCAGATATCCAGGTGATATCACTTTAAATGGCAGAAAGTGAAGAGGAACTAAAGAGCCTCTTGATGAGGGTGAAGGAGGAGAGTGAAAGAGCCAGCTTAAGACTAAATACTAAAAAAAATAAGATCACGGCATCCGCCCCCATTACTGCATGGCAAATAGAAGGGGAAAAGGTGGAAGCAGTGACAGATTTCTTCTTGGGCTCCAAAATCACTGTGGATGGTGACTGCAGCCATGAAATCAGAAGACAAATGCTTCTTGGCAGGAAAGTGATGACAAACCTAGACAGTATGTTGAAGAGCAGAGACATTACTCTGCCAGCAAAGGTTCATAAAATCAAGGCTATGGTCTTCCAAGTGGTCACATACAGCTGTGAGAGACAGACTGTAAAGAAGTCAGAATGCCAAAGAATTGATGTCTTCGTACTGTTGTGCTGGAGAAGGCTTCTGAAAGTCCTATGGACAGCAAGGAGATAAAACCAGTCAATCTTAATGGAGATCAACCCTGAATATTCACTGGAAGGACTGATCCTGAAGCTGAAGCTCCATTATTTTGGTCTCTGATGCACACAGAAGAGTCATTGGAAAAGGCCCTGATGCTGGAAAAGATCGAGGGCATCAGAGGATGAAATGGCTGGATGGTATCACAAATGCAATGAACGTGAACTTGGGCAAATTCTGGGAGATAGTGAAGGACAGTGACACCTGGCATGCTGCAGTCCATGGGGTCGCAAAGAGTTGGACATGACTGGGTGACTGAACAACAACAGAGCTGGGAACGGAACCCTCACTTCCTAGCTCTTTCTAATTCACCAACTTGTGTTTTCTCCTGATATAAAATTGGGAAAGAGAATGTTTTCCCTGTGCAAGAATTATCAGGTCAACAAAACCAAAGGTGCAGAGCAGTATCTATGGAGAAGTACCAGTTTGGGAATAATTGCCTTATGATAGATTTTATTGTGGGGACACGATTTGAGGTTAGAGAAGCCAAGGAACAGAGGTTTATTAAGTCAAACACTGGTTCTTTAAAGATTCAGGGGCTGGATGCCATTTAGGCATAACACGGTCTTCTCCCCACACCCACCCCCTTTTATAGTTGGCTTGCTCTCCTAGTCTGCTCTTTGGCACCTCCACCAGAGGGCAGGCAGAGCAGGAAGAAGAGCATTGGTAACCTGCTTGATCAAAGAGTTGGAAGAAGAAAACTTAAGACCACTACCTCAACTTAGAGTTTTGGAGTCTTTCTAGATTTCAGTTATGAATGGAAACTTTGCCACCACAGAATAAACAATGCAGCAAAATGATCAGAACTGGAGACCAGGATTGCATTGCGTGCAGTCGCTTCAGTCATGTCTGACTCTTTGCAACCCCATGGACTGTAGCTCACCAGGCTCCTTTGTCCATGGGATTCTCCAGGCAAGAATGCTGGAGTGGGTTGCTATGCCTTCCTCCAGGGGATCTTGCTGATCCAGGGAATGAATCCACGGCTTTTATGTCTCCTGCATTGGCAGTCAAATTCTACCACCTATGTTTCTCTATATTTTCACTCTGATTTTTCTGAATGATCAATATAAAGTGTTAAATCATTAAAAATATAACAAAAAAATGTGTACAAATAGACAGGCAATAAACAAGAATAGAAAATTCACAAAAGGAATTCAACTGGCAATGAATATCAGAAAATATTCCATTCCACAGGCAATTAAAGAAATACACACTTAAAGTAAGAAACTGCCACCTTTCTTCTGTCAAGTTAATGAATATTAAAAATTATAATTATGTGCAAGGGTATGGTGAGACAGGCATTTTCATATATGATTAGTACAAATGAAAAGTTGGTACCATCTTTCTGGAGAGAAATCTAACCATATAGAGAGATTAATCTGACAGAAGAAAATCAGAGAAATTTCCTACTACTCAAGTTGGAACTAAAATCTGGTTCTTTTTCCTCTAATCAAGTGAGTCCTTACATGGACAATACAGAATCATGATATATGATAAAACAAAAAGCAAGCTTTATGCCACCTCTAGCCCTTGGCTGACTCAGTGGGATGGAAAGATGAGAACCTCTACCCCGAGAGAGAGAAAGGTCTGTAACTGTCACCACTCCAGCAACAGAGGCAGAGCATCCTGACAGTGGAGAGAACTGGGAGCATCTGGATGTCTCTCAAGATCACAGGGGCTGCCTCAGACACATAGGAGAGGAAAGCAGCGCTTTCTCTAGGTTTTAGAAGGTGTAACACATCACGCTGACCTGCAGCCTATTGCGCCAGGCTGCCCTGGAGAGACAGAGAGAGTCAGGGGGAGACTGATCTTTTTATGGCACTATCCAGCACCCGAGGGTCTTATCAACAATGGTCAGACTTGCAGTTGGCCACTACTACACCTTCAAATTACATTGCAAAAAGACAGTTGTGGTCTTAAAGGTCACATACAACATTTGTCCCTAAATGCGAACTATTGTACCATAACAGAGTTCCTTGATCTTGTTTATAAATTAATACCTGCTAGATTCATTTAATGGAGAAGACAATGGCACCCCACTCCAGTACTCTTGCCTGGAAAATCCCATGGACGGAAAAGCCTGGTGGACTTCAGCCCAACAGGCTCTTCCGTCCATGGGATTGCGAAGAGTTGGACATGACTGAGTGACTTCACTTTCACTTTTCACTTTCATGCATTGGAGAAGGAAATGGCAACCCACTCCAGTGTGTTCTTGCCTGGAGAATCCCAAGGACGGTGGTGCCTGGTGGGCTGCCGTCTATGGGGTTGCACAGAGTCAGACATGACAGAAGTGACTTAGCAGCGGATTCATTTAATAGAATAGAGATCCTGATGGTGAATAGAAGAAGTCTCATTATAGCACAAATCTGCTTGGGAGACCTAAGCCCCATAAAAAAGATTCTCCTGAGTTCTAAGTATACATTCACTATAGTTTATAATATGGAGAAACTGAAAGCAGCTTAAATGTCTGATCAAGAGTGTGGTAGGTGCCTATTAACTATTTTATAAAATGGAAAATGCTTATGAAAAAGAAGTGAAGATGCAGAATACAGAGGTTCTAGCTGAGGGTAAGTGACTCCCTCCTGTCTTTCCCACTGAATGGAGATATAACGTGGACAGAATAAACGACTGCTCTAAAATGAAATATAGTAGTCAGGTTGGAAAAGAAGATGAGAATGTGAAATCCTGCTAAATCAGCAGGGAGTTTCCTGTGTTTTGTTTTCTTTTTTTCCCTCCCAGTATCTCCTAGTCTGGACTTGGGGAAGACTGAAACCAGAACTGGGACCTGGTCCTGGACAGAGAGACTCCAGAAGCCTCTAGTTCTGGCCCAAGAAAAAGAAAGAGGATCTCTAATGCTCAAAGAAGACAGAAGAAATCACCTAGTGTTTTAATTTTTTTTTTCCATTTCTTTTTTTCCCATTTTAGACTCCAAGTAATCTAGGAGTATCAGTGGTGGCAGCTGTCACTGTGACAGAAGAAGGGATAACAGTGCCTGAAACTCTGATGGAAAGGATGTTTATTGAGAAGAGAAACCAGTGTGGGGCTCCAGGGAGGGTAATCATGGTACCAGAATTGTAACTGTGGACATGACATTGGCAAATTGCCTGTGAGAAGATACCATGTGGATATGTCACAGGTAGCTAGAAACGTAAATCTAGAACTCAGAAAAGAGGTCTGGGGTAGAATTATAAGTTCGTGAATCATCTGCATTTACAAGTTATTTAAAGCTAAATACCCTAGACATTTTCTCCTATTTGAATGACAGTTAATTACTGAGATTTTCTTGCAGCATTCTTCAGTATTTGCTTCACTGCCAAAGTGAAAAATAAGACCATTTATTACAATACTAAAGATGGATTCTCTCCAACCACTGAAAAAAGGACATAGGGTTTTATTTGGTCCCAAGATTTGGTGCCTGGCTCCTAGAACAGCAGTGTTTAAGACTCTGCTTGCAACATCCCTAAAATAACTTTGAAAAACTTTATATTCTCTAATATCTTTTAAAATTTGCATATATTTTTTCATCAAATTTAAATAATGGCAAAAGATATGATTCAGAGTATCATAACTATTGATATGTTTCTTTTAATTGACCATTTAAAATTATTTATTTATTCATTTCTTTTTGTTTTGGCTGTGCTAGGTCTTTGTTGCTGCTCAGACTTTGTTCTCTACTTCCGGTGCACAAGCTTCTCTTGTTGCAGATCACAGGCTCTAGGACACACAGGCTTCAGGAGTTGCAGCATGTGGGCTCAGTAGTTGCGGTTCCCCGGGTCTAGAGCACAGACCCAACAGCTATAGCACACAGGTTTGTTGCTTCTCAGCATGTGGGATCTTCCTGGATCAAGGACTGAACCCGTGTCTCCTGCATTGGCAGGTGGATTCTTTACCAATGAGCCATCAGGGAAGCCCTTATGCCATGTTTTGATGTTTGAAAATCTTTGATTGATCACTATCAATTTTTTTTCAATAACAATCTGAATGCAAATTGATATATTCTCTGGTTCTATAAAGCTGTGTTACTTCTTCTTTTGTATTTAATTACCATTACAGTTAATAAACAGATTAAAATGATCAAAGAACATAAACAACACAAATAACTGTTAAATGTGCAAAGTTAAAATTTTATTATAAATATATGCTTTAATGAGATAATGGGTCTTTTTTTGTGTGTATGAATTCAAGATTCTGTTATTTATTTACTACTCCAATAAAGGTATGATAAGCATGTTATTTAATTAGCTTTTCTAATATTAAAGTTACACATCTTATGGTTTGCATGGTTAGTTGCTCAGTCATGTCTGACTCTTTGCAACCCCATGGACTGTAGCCCACAAGGCTCCTCTGTCCATGGGGATTCTCCAGGCAAGAATACTGGAGTCGGTTGCCATGCCCTCCTCCAGCAAATCTTCCCAATCCAGGGATCGAACCCAAGTCTCCTGCTTTGCAGGTGAACAGGTGGGTTTTTCACCATCTGAGCCACCAGGGAAGCCTTCTTTATGGTTTCAACAGCATCAAATTGCCCTAGAAGACATATAACAAAGTATTACATGCCTTCCCCCCACTTCCCATTTTCAACAGGCAACTACTTCTATTTTTACCTCCATATGTCCAAATAACATACTTATATTGCTACTTGTTGATTAAAAAAGTTTTAGTCATTATTTATTGATACTCCCTGGAAGCAGATGAGGTTTCACTTTTTAAAGCTGAAATACAGTTAGTGTACAATATCATGTTGATTTCAGGTATACTGCATAGTGATTTGACATTTGCATACATTATAAAATGATTACCATGATAAATCTAGGAATCATCTTTCTCCACATAAAATTATTACAGTATTAGTGACTATATACCTAATTCTGAATATTGCATCCCTGTGGCTTATTGATTTTATAACTGGAGATTTGTACCTCTTAATCTCCTTCACCTATTTTGCCACCCTCTATACACCCTGAGGAGCTTCCCTGTGGCTCAGTGGTAAAGAATCTGCCTGCAATGCAGGAGACCCAGGTTAAATCCCTGGGTCGGGAAGATCCTCTGGAGAAGAAAATGGCAATCCACTCCAGTATTCTTGCCTGGGAGATCCCATGGACAGAGGACCCTGGTGGGCTACCGTACATGGGGTCAGAGTCAGAAAAGATTTAGTGACCAAACCACCACCACCACTACCACCACCTACCATGAAGGGGCCTTTCTTCAATTAGTGTATGAGTTTGTGGCAGCAGAGGATGAGATGGTTAGATAGCATCACCGACTCAATGGACAAGAATTCGAATACTTACCTGGCAGGGGAGATACCATGATCACGAAGGTGGTTTTCCCAGGGCGAGGCTTATCCATTGCACTCCGGATGTGCTGATCCCTGCGATTTCCCCAAATGTGGGAAACTCAACTGCATAATTTGTGGTAGTGGGGGACTGCGTTCGCGCTTTCCCCTGTAAAAAAAAAAAAGAATTCGAGCAAACTCTGCAAGGCAGTGAAGGACAGGGAAGCCCAGTGTGCCACAGTCCATGGGGTTGCAGAGTCAGATACAACTTAAGAGACTGTACAACAACATGCATCTATGGACTAATACTACATATTGCCAGAATTTAGATATATATTTTGTTCTTTTCTATTTTTTAAACTACTTAATTTATTTAACTGTGTCAGGAGTTAGTTGCAGCATGTGGGATCCAGTTTTCCAACCAAGGATGGAACCCAGGAGCCGTGCACAGGGAGTGTAGAGTCCCAGCCACTGGACCACTAGCGAAACTGTGAAAAAACTTATTCACATAAATCAGAAGATGGGACTGAAAGGAGTTTTATTATAGGAATAACCTACAATTATTTGAACCTCTAAGAGTTATATAATTACAATCACATAGTAATAGATAATTAAAAATTATCTTTAATGAGTCACCAACTGACCACTCAATTAATTTCTCCTTTAATTTTGTAGAAAGTAGTGAAAACTTCCGAGTTTCAAAAGGATTATTATAATTATTCCTCTTGCTTACTGTCCACAGCAATAATTTGAATTGCCTGGCACTTCAGAAGTTCCTCTACCCCAAGGCAAAGAGCTGTAACATCTCAGAGGGAGGGAAGTCTTTTTTTTCTTAATGTGGGAGGTGGAGGGGTGGAGATTATGCAAGCGGAGATGAGAAAGGAGAAAAGAGTGCAGTGAGGGGGTGTCCTGGAGCAGATCAGTTTTAAGCAGAATGAAGGAAGTTGAAATCCAGAAGCTGGGTCCATCCAGTAATTCTGTCTTTTGGCTTTCTTATCCTTTAGAATACCCTTATCCTTTTGCGTACCCTTACTTGGTTTAACCAACTAGTATTTCCTTTCTTTCATTTAACCCTATCATGGGGGGGGGGGGGGGGGCAGTGGTGGAGAGAGAGGAAAGAAAACATAAATCTGGGAATTATTTTTTGAGGGTTATAGAAAAAGAGTCTGATCCCTAAGGATAAAGAATTCTCCAGGGAAGAGGGTGTGGTGAGGAGAAGGAGGAAGAGGTTAAGTATTCATGGGTGGGATAAGGAACTACTTTTACCCTATTCCCCCCAAGGTAGAGTTGAGGCCATTCCTGGAATCAACAATTTGGTATTGTATTTCATTTATTGAACAAACATTTTTTAGGCACTTTTATGTCAGCTTCCCTGACAGCTCAGTGGTAAAGAGTCTGCCGCAATGCAGGGGACTCCAGTTTGATTCCTGGGTTGGGAAGATCCTCTGGTGAGATAAGCAACCCACTCCAGTATTCTTGGGTTTCGCTTGTGGCTCAGCTGGTGAAGAATCCACCTGCAATGTGTGAGACCTGGGTTTGATCCCTGGGTTGGGAATATCTCCTGGAGAAGGGAAAGGCTACCCACTCCAGTACTCTGGCCTACAGAATTACATGGACCATATAGTCCATGGGGTCACAAAGAGTCAGGCGCAACTGAGTGACTTTCACTATGTCAGCTTCTGTGCCAGGCCTCAGAGGTACAACGACCTTTGAGGGAATTACACCACCACTCAGGACTCAGGTTGTTCACTGAGGTGCTCTAGCCAGCCACCCTCCCTACTTCCTACCAAATACTTCTCCACATTTTCGGATTTCTCCTCCCACCATCCCCTCTTCCCTATTACACCATCACCAAAAGTTACTGTCATCTCATTTTCTCCAAACACTACTCAATACTTTCTACTGTAGGTTGGGCCACACCTAGTGGGCACTGCAAAGAGATGCAATGAAGGGGTACCCAACATAGCTCTTCAACCCCTCAATAATTCCAGGGGGGAGGGCTGAGAACTAAGCATTAGGAGGCCACATCTGAGATACCTCTAGGCAACAAGAAGCTTTGAATATGCTGTACAAATATTTTCATACTTTTACTTGTATACTGGTATCAAATATGTTAGGAAACACTGGAAACTGATTAATCAAAGTACGGATCAACAGGTCCAAACGTATTACCAGGAAGCTGAATCTGTCCTGCAGACATCCTTGGTTTGGCAGATACAGTGTTGACAATTTTAAAATAATTTATTTTTGACATTGAAAATTTTTATTGTTCAACACAATATTACACACTTTGAACCTTATACAGTATTTTAATTTACACAGAATTCATTACATGCATTAACCTTGTATAACATTCTTAACTCACTTGAAATTGGTTTGAACTCCCCAGAAGGCATATTATGTGCTTTGGAGCTTAGACAATAATTTCCATCACTTGGTTCTGGTAGAAAGCTATATGCTTCAACTTTCGTTTTCAGTATCTTGGTGGTGGTGGTTTAGTCACTAAGTTGTGTCCAACTCTTGTGACCCACTGGACTGTAGCCCGCCAGGTTCCTCTGTCCATGGAATTTCCCAGGCAAGAATACTGGAGTGGGTTGCTTATGTAGAAATTAAGTTCTTAGAATGACCATCATATTAAAAAAAAATAAGATAATACTTCCTGGATGCCCAAGTTTATGAAGATTCATCCTTGCTGTGCCTACTGTTTCTCCCTATGAAAGTATATTGTTTTGGGACTTGGGTTTTTCACAGAATTATATTGTGAAAATACAACTAGAAGAATTTCTAGTTACTCTAGAGAGTGGTTGTTGAAGTGCAAACAATAGTTACCTCTACTATTTTAACTGGGATTGGTAAGGTTTCACAGATTTAAGATGCCAGTGACAACTGCAGTTTGAGAAAGGGAATTATGAATTTACAAAATTATGGAGGGGGAGAAAAAGCTTCTTTTTCTAAGTAAAATAAAAGTGTATCAAGAAAGGTTTTAATGTGGTTCTTTCTAGTCAAGTAAAAATAATGTTTACTCAGAGTTTTTATACTTTTTTAGCCTTTCTATTGTAAAACACAGCAGTTTCAATAGCACTGAAAACAACCTGAACAACTGTCATAATTATCCCATTTTAAAGCTGCTCCGTGTTGAATTTTTCTTTCCCAGGGTATTTATACATTGGTTATCTTAACATACATTTACAGAAGGCCTACTCTGTGCCAGGCATTATGCTAAGTGCTGAGAGAAAAGGATAAACAAGATACAATCTTCTCCCTCTAAGAGATCTCAATATAGACAACGTGGACAACTGCACTACAGTGCTGTGACGAGGCACAATTCAGAGCAGAACGAAGAAGGCAGTGGGGCACCTGCGGGAACGCACTGGAGGAACACCAGACTGCAAGACTGATTAGAGGTGAAGAAAGGAGATGGTGGCTGAGTCTTAAAGTATGAGTAAGAGTTTCCCAGATGAAAAAGTGAGGACGCCATTGCAAGCAAGAGGAGCAGTACGTGCAGAGAAGTATGGTGAGAAAACAGGGTGCAGTTAGGAAGTTAATTTTGGTTTAGCATGACCAAGAAGTTAAGTTGGAGAGTGGAACAGAGAGGATAAGGCTGAACAGAAGCACAAATGTCAGATCATAAAGAATCTTCCATGTCACGCTGAAGGTTTGAATTTTATTTTTAAGGCAATGGGAATTCACTGAAACCTTTTTAACAGAAGACAGCCATAATCAGACTTGTATTTTAGAAGGTCAGTAATTTTTCATAGAATGAAGACTCAATATTGGAAATAAAATAGTTGGGAGCTGATGGAATTATGAGAAATGATAATGGCATGAGAATAGGTGGTGACAGTAAAGACAGAGAAAAGAGGATGAAACTGAAGATGTTTAGGACATAGAGCCAGTAAGATCTAATAACTGCATGGATGTAGGAAATGAAGGACCTTCTGGTCATGGTCATTGTAAATACTTATGAAAATGTTTGATCTCCTTTATTGGTATTAAGTTCAGGTTAAAACAAATAATACTATTTCTTACTTTTGAGTACTAAAACTTTATACTGAAAGCTTTTCAGCCTCTTGAATGAAAAATATTTTGATGGTGTAGTCTCAATATTCAGTACATATTTTTCTGAATCATAAAACCACTATTTGCGAAGAAGGTGACAAAAAAAATGGGGATGGGGATGTGGTTCTTTAGAAATGCAGCAATTTCACATCTTTCTCACCACAATCTACTACACCTGTTCATACACCCACCTCCTGTCATTATTAATAGCCCTTTGCTTTTTCAATTTTCCATTCGAACCAAGTTTTTAAAAAACAGGCTGACCACCAAACTCGGTGAGTCACTTTTAAAGTCATTCTAATGATTAGTGGAGTTTCGGTTCTCAAATTTGTTTTAAATAATGAGTTATCCAAAATGTTAAAAAATTTGAGTAATACTATCAACCTTCTTAAATCAATCAGAAAAAGGCAAGGGAATTGTAATGCAGTATGAATTTAAATTGAGGTCTCAAATCATGTATTATGGTAGGTGTGATTTAAAGGAAAGTGATCTCACTAGTGTCAACTTACACACATTTGAATCAAATGGGAAGGGCACTGCTCAATGGATTTTATAGATACAAATGTAAAACATAATACTGCATTAGTTGGAAACAAATAGATACAAATATTAGTTGTAACATATAACATTGTTAGAAACTGCAAGTTTACTGAATAAGCTTATTATCATATGAAACATATTAGCATGTTTTTAATTTGAACTGTTTTTTCTCCATATGCCATTAAATTTAATGTTATATTGCTGTTGTTAAAATATTTAGAACTCGATTACCAGTGAAGCTTAATGGTAGAACTCAGGAATTATGGGAAATAGAGCTTGGGAAATTCCTGACTCCACTAAGAATTCCATGAGTTATTGGACATAACTCAATGTCCAAGAAAGAAATCTGGGCCTTGATTGACACAAGAAATGAGTTCCTATAACTTGAATTTACAGGAGAAACAATGGAGAATATCTTGCTAAACTTTCCAATATTAAGAAATTCTTTGAGGGCCAAAGAATTATCTGATATAACTAACAAGATAAAAATAGTTGGTGATGGCCCTAGGATCGCTCTAGATTAGAGCTCTTCCCATGTAGCCCTGCCTATCTTTTCCATTGAGCTAAGGAAGTTTCAACTAGAGAAGGAACTCTTTTCTATAAAGTTAATAACCAGCCTCTAAATTACATTATATTTTACACAAATTCTGATTTTCATATCTCTATTCAGTATGCTTAAAGTAAAATATATTCAAATGGTTATACCTGTCGAATTTGGATTAGAAGGGAGGTTGTGTGGACAACAGCCCAAATTAATCAAAAGATTGAAATTTTAAAAAATTTATAAGAATATGTTCTTTGGAGTAAACACAGCCATGAGACTATGAGTCCACCATGTCTTGCTCATAAAGATTAAAGATTCTGTTTTAGTAACTGATATGGATGATAGTGATCAGCATATCTCAAGTCTAAGTTGGATGGTTCATCTCCCTCTGCATAGGTGGGATCTAAAGCCCAGCCAGCTTCTATCTAATTTGTGATTTTCAGAAGTTCAAGTTACGGTGTTATTGTAGTTGTGAAAAATCTCCAGCAAAAAGAAAGTAACGGTCTGGCAGGAAGCTGCATCAGAGGCTTTCAATGAGCCCCAAACAGGAACATTCTGTATCTACCTCCTTGTCTCCTCCTATCATTGCGGACTATAAAAAGAGAAGGGAAGATAGTCATGCTAAGCACATGGCATATGAGAGTCCTTGGATTTACTGGGAATCTTGCTCTTCACATGAAATACTCAATTGCAGTCCTTTGCTTTCTGGTCATTAAATTCCTTTGTACACCTTTGTGTTGAGAGTGCTTACAACTGAGGAACACTTGGCTGCTCAGCAGTATTCATTTTCATGTGGGGTGGGTGGGGCCCTGTGCCAAAGGAAGTTCAAGGCAATAAAACAATTACCCAAGCCCTTGTGGCTGAGCCAGTATTGACCAAGATTCAGGCTATTATTAAAGAACTTACTTTCTGAGTCCTAGTATGTACTGAAAACCTGTTTCACAGATTCATAGCTATTCCTAGTCAATAAGGGAAGGGAACTAACATCTGAGCACCTGCAATGTGTTTTACATGTTTCCACATTCTCACAACAGCCCTGTAAGAAATGTATTACCCCACTTCACAAATGAAGGAACAAGTTCTAAGAAATAAGCAAAGTTGCTCAAGATCATACAGCCAGAGGACTGACCTGCTAAACTCAAAATTCAAGTCCATTCCACTATGTTCTGTTCTTTCCCCATCTAAGAAGGTAGAGGATCTCCAAATCTCCATTTGGAGTAAAAATATATTGTAAAATCCAATGTCCCTTGGATTTGGAGAGAATTGCCTTGCTTTGAGGCCATATTATGTCTCTGTTCACTTTCTGCAAAATCTGCAGACTATCCTTCACTTCAAAGAGCCAGAAAGTATCTCTATGATTAACTAACACTAGGGTAGGGATTTAAGAAATGCAACTTGATGATGACTGCAGGAACGTTTGCTTCACAGCCATGAAACCAGACCTAATCCCAGCTTCACTGCACTGAGATTGTCAAGTGCCAAAGGAAGTGATAACAGGGAGCCTGGGCAGATATTATGACAAATTAACAAGGGAGGCTGCCGGTCAGGAAAGTCATAAACTGTTTGAAGAATACACTGAAGAACAATTTCAAGTCATCTAACATGGCGCCTAAAAGAGGTTGTCAGAAAAGTAAACCCAGTTTTGACTGGAAGAGCCACAGAGACAAGATAGCTGAGCTCCTAGCAGGATCTGGTTTTGTCATCAGTAGCTTCATTGCTAAGCATGTGGGCTGGCTTTCACATGCAGTGGGATTGTGTAAAATGAAACATTAAGTCATGGCCAGTTTACCAGAGCCAGTCAAGTGTGATCTACATTTAGACGAAGAGGAAGACTTTCTGGGCCCTACCTCCTTAATTGGCTATAGGACAACCTAGGGTCAGTCAGAATGACTGTCTTGGTTTTACTTACCCTACATGGAAACTGTCTCCAGCACCATCTAGGTCACATTTTTGTATTATTCAACTTGGAAAAGTATCAGTAGCAGAGTATTTTCATCATATTCATAGAGATGAGTATTAAAGACCTGCCTAATTGTGATGATCCACACACATTAGGGTACATTTCATCAGCGTGAGTTATCTCCTAAATATGCCAGTCACAAAATGTGATGGTGTATTGAAGGGGCCAAAGAATAGATAGATGTGCTAAAAGATAAATATGTAAAAACAGAAAGGTTTTTACCAAAAACTGAAGGACACGCAAACAGCATTTTAAAATATGGGGAAAAAAATGTTCACCATCACAGAGGCATCCTATAATCCCATGTGATGAAGTTACCAAGAATTTTTTGGGGGAGGCAAAACTGGGAAATGCTGCTCACTGACAGAAATAAAAAATAAATAAATAAAACAAAGACAATTAAAAAAAATACCCAAGATGTGTGAAATAAAGTTGCAATTAGAGACTTCCCTGGTGGTCCACTGGTTGACTTCAAGCTACCACTGCAGAAGGCATGGGTTCAGTCCCTCATCAGGAAACTAAGATTCCCTCATGATGTGTGGAGTGGCCAAGAAAACAACAGCAACAACAACAAAAAAAACCCTGCAATTAGTTCACATTTTTTGCCCCTAACATCAAAAAATCACAATATTGAATGAAATAAAGGGTACAGTGGGGTAGGCTTTCTCATACTCAACTGATTAGAAATATAAATTGCTGTGAGCTCTCTTGAAAGTCAAAATTTCAAAAGTCTTAAACTGTTTATATGCCTCTGAAAGTACAGTGGTATCAGAAACTTGGGGGGTGTGGCCAAGTGATCTGTGTCTTAAGCTAACCAAGTGATTCTGATACATGTATAATATGAAGAACCACTGCCCTATGGGCTCTCACCCACTCCCATGGCTACTGACCATCTGTAGAGAGATAAGTCCTAAATCAACATCTGTACCCCAGATGTCTTTTCTGAATTCCAAAGCCATACAATCAACTTACTCTCTTGGCATTTCCTTTCTCATATCTCATAGCACCTCAAAATAAACACATTTAAAATTAGGTTCAGACATTTCTTCCCCAAATATTCTCTACCTCCAGTGATTCTAATCTCCATAAACATTACTATCATTTCTACTCAAGAAAACTAAGTGTCATCTTTGATTCCTCCTACCCTCTTCTAGCTAGGACTGTGATTTTATAAGAGGAGGAAGAGAGGGAAAGAGAATAGAGATCTCTCTTCCTTTTGAGGACATGGTAAGAAGGTGGCCATCTGAAAGTCAGGAAGAGCACTTTCACCAGAAACCAGCCCTGGTGGGACCTTAATCTGAGACTTTCAGCCTCCATAACTGTGAGAAGGTAAGTTTCTATTGTTTAAGACACCCAGTATTTATTATATATTTTATTACAGTAGCCTGAGCCAACTAAAACAAATGTCTGTGAGCTGTTCATTTCTTCTTATTCCAATTGCTACCATTCTTGCACAGACCACTATCATCTCTTACCTAAATGACTGTAACATCCTTCTAGATGTGCCTTACCTGCTTCAAATCATTTTCTATACCCAGCTACAGAGACAATATCAAATCAGGTTTTTATTTAAAATCCTTCAGCAGCTTTCCATTATCTTTCAAATAATGCCCAAATATTTAACATAGATATGTCAGGACGATATAGGAAATATTAACTGATGGACTTCAACACCACCCCAATGTAATGATCCCTGGTCCTTCCTCCTCTAGTCACCTGCTTAGTCAGTGTTTGCATTGCATCCCCAGTACCCTCAAGGTCAGCCTACGCTTATGTGTCACTTTCTGGCCACGTAGGATAGTATCTGACTGTTCCCCACAGCCTGCGGGAGGTCATCTTTATCTGTAAGTCTCTGCCAGTCCTTTTAGGCACCCTATGACGGTCCTGTACTATAACCTTACTCAGCAACTACAGTGCCCAATGTCTTCTAGTTTCTGGCCTCTTACTATTATTTTTTTGTTGTTTAGATTTAAAAGTCAAAATTTGAAGCTTCTGTTTTTTGTTTTCTTTGTGGTATTCTTTTTACATCTTGAAGAAATACTTTTTTGCCTATAGCCAAAGTGGTGGAGGGTTGATGGTTAATACAGTACAGGCACTAAAAACACATCAATTAATAGTTTATAAATTACTCCACTGCATTGGCTAGAAAGTCTTATACTCTCCAGCCTCTAATGAACAGCTCACTAGTCTCTCCAGCTTTGTTGGAGAAAAGCCATGACAAGTTTTAGTTTCTCATATAAACCATGATTCTCCCACCTTTAGGCCATCACACATAGTAGCTTATCTACTTGGAATACTTTTTTGCTCTTCCCTTTGCCTATTCACTTTTCATGTTTCAACTTAAACATCATGTCCCTTAAGAAGAACATCTCTGATCACTTTTGTACAAGGTTAGGTCTCCTGTCATACCTCCCCAGCATACTTAGAATTCCTTTCACCTTGCAGTTTAAGTACTTATAATCACTTAGAATTATTTGTTTAGTGACTATCCTCCTTGTTAGGCTATAAATTCCATGTGTCTGTTTTCTCTAATGCAGTCTCAGTATCTAGTACATATTAAGTGTTCAATGACTATTTATGACTGACCCACTGCCAAGGTCAAATCATTTTAGGGTAGATTTCACAGTTAGGGTTATGGCACCATATCTGTTTATCTATAGTGTCCTGTAATTCCAAAACATTTTTTTAAGCGTTCAATTTGAATCCACTTTTCTTACTGAATCAGGATTTTAAACTATATATCTATATATGGAAAGAAATCTGTTTGCTCATATACAACCATCATCCATACATCCTAGTTTAAAATTTTTATCTTCATCAAAATAACCTCACTGTTCTCATGAAACTTTGGCAACAACTTTAGAATGAATAAATGGTATATATTTGAACTCAATCAATACAGTTACATTTCTGATATACTATTTCTACAAAAGATTTCACTTGAAAAGAGAGCTTGAAAGCCACTTTTCAATAATGGCTTTAAGTCCGAGTGATGAAAAAGAACTTCTACAATAGGTTGGATGGAGCCTAGATACAGACCTGTGAGACATCTATAGGAAAAGTATTATTTCATATTACCTAGTTTTGTGCCCAGTTGAAAAATTTACAATAATAACTGCAGTTTTGGGTTTTATTCTCTTCTCTTACAATTATCCTACATAATTTTGCCTCCCCCAATTTATAAAACAGAGATATGTCTGTCAGTTAGCTGGGGCAAAGCAAAGGAAGGATTGAGGGAGAGGAGGAGAGCTCTAAGGGAAAGAGCTAGGCCCTAGGCATCTCCTAAGCAACATATAATACTGAGTATCCCACCATGAATCCTCTAACTTTTCATATTCTACAACCCAACAGAAAACACAAAATACATTGTATTTGACGCCATGTCATATTGGAATGACACCAATAGATGTATGTCATCTTCAGGACAATCATGGTTGCATCACATTAAAGAAATAATATAGCTACAGCAGCAATTCTCTGAAGTTCACCCAACAGAGAATTTATGTCACTACTCAACCTCAAGACTTGAGTCATCAATCAATTACAAGCTGCCAACAATATAATCACGATCTTCAATTGGATGTCAAAACCAACATGTCTCACATGGAATTCATTATTTCCTCTACAAACCAGCTTTCCTTCTTCATTTCCCTGTTTGAATCAGTGCTCCATCATAATCCTACTCATTCAAATTTACAACCTATGGGCTACCTTTAACCTCTCTCTTCCCTCATTCCTCATGGTACATGGAAGAGAGAAGGAGCTAGGACCCAGTCTCTGCTCTAACCCACTAAAGTGGGGTGAGTGAAAGTGAGTTGCTGTCATGTCCAACTCTTTGCGATCCCATGGACTGCAGCACACCTGGCCTCCCTGTCCATCACCAACTCCCGGAGTTTACTCAAACTCATGTCCATTGACTTGGTGATACCATCCAACCATCTCATCCTTGTCGTCCCCCTTCTCCTTCCACCTTCAATCTTTCCCAGCATCAGGGTCTTTTCCAACAAGTCAGTTCTTCACATCAGGAGGCCAAAGTATTGGAATTTCAGCTTCAGCATCAGTCCTTCCATTGAACACCCAGGACTGGTCTCCTTTAGGATGGACTGGTTGGATCTCCTTGCAGTCCAAGGGACTCTCAAGGGTCTTCTCCAACACCACAGTTGAAAAGCATCAATTCTTCTGCACTCAGCTTTCTTTATAGTCCAACTCTCACATCCATACATAACTACTAAAAAAACCATAGCTTTGACTAAATGGGCCTTTGTTGGAAAAGTAATGTCTCTGCTTTTTAATATGCTATCTAGGTTGGTCATAACTTTTCTTCCAAGGAGCAAGTGTCTTTTAATTTCATGGCTGCAGTCACCATCTGCAGTGACTTTGGAACCCCAAAAAATAGTCTGTCACTGTTTCCATTGTTTCCCCATCTATTTGCCATGAAGTGATGGGACCGGATGCCATGATCTTAGTTTTCTGAATGTTGACTTTTAAGCCAACTTTTTCACTTTCCTCTTCCACTTGCATCAAGAGGCTCTTTAGTTCTTTGCTTTCTGTCACAAGGGTGGTGTCATCTGCATATCAGAGGTTACTGATATTTTTCCCAGCAATCTTAATTCCAGCTTGTGCTTCTTCCAGTCCAGCATTTCTCATGATGTATTCTGTATATAAGTTAAATAAGCAGGGTGACTAAATACAGCCTTGACGTACTCCTTTTCCTATTTGGAACCAGTCTGTTGTTCCATGTCCAGTTCCAACTGTTGCTTCTTGACCTGCGTACAGATTTCTCAACAGGGCTCTGTGACCCACCCTGACCTTGCATTGCACCCTGATAACTCTCTGATGTCAAAGTGGGGTAGCCACTGACATCAGAGGGTTGTCAGGGTGCAATGCAAGGTCAGGGTGGGTCAGAGAGCCCTGCTACATTTGTTTAAAATGCAGACTACCAGACACACCTCAAACCTACAGAATCAGAGTTGGGTTGGGCAATCTGCATTTTAAATGAGCTCTCCAGGGAACTTCTTAGGTCAACTAAACAGAAAGTTGATCCGTCCTGTCCTACTCTTTGTGACCCCATGGACTTTGTGTAGCCTGCCAGACTTCTCTGTCCATGGAATTCTCCAGGCCAGATTACTGGAGTGGGTAGCCGTTCTCTTCTCCAGGGGATCTTCCCGACCCAGGGATTGAACTCTGGTCTCCCGTATTGATGGCAGATTCTTTACCAGTTGAGCTACCAAGGAAGCCCCTAAACCACCTGGCTTCTCTGTCCATGGAATTTTCCAGGCCAGAATACTGGAGTGAGTAGCCATTCCCTTCTCCAGGGGATCTTCCTGACTCAGGAATAGAACCCTGGTCTCTTGCACTGCAGGTGGATCCTTTATCATCTGAGCTAAACAGAGTCAGTGCTCTAAAATAAATTTAATTACCCAGTTACAGGAAGATACACCATGAAGACGCAGCCATGTGAGCAAGGCATACTGTCCAAAGGGCACAAGAGGAAGTAAAGGAGTCCCAAGCAGGTGGGTGGAACACAGAGACAGAGAAACAGCCTGTGAGTGTTTAATACTTCCAAAGTCACCTTTTGGAAGTATTAAACATGACACCTATTCACGAATAGCTGTCACGAGGATAGGGCAGGAGAGACTCTAGTTCACCAAAAAGAGGATCAACAAGTCATGTCAGAGACTAGTTCTCAGAATTAAAATACACAGGAGAGGAACAGTAGCAACTCAGGCAACAATGTATCCATTCCAGGGTTATCCCTGGCTTGTAGGGTAACAGCTCTGACAACAAAAAGAGACCTAGGAAACAATACAAGAGGCTGGTAGAAGGCTGGGAGAAATGATGGGCTTCATTTGTGTCATTCAGAATTTGGGTGCTAATAAAAGAAGCCACTCTAGCTCACTGAAACTAAAGAGATTTAATATAATGAATTGGATGTTAATAAAATTGTTAGAAAGTCTGGGGAAACAGGCTCCAGTCTGAGCTTCCAGGAATGATTGTCAATCAAGGTAGCTATTGCCTGTGCCATGATCAGAAAACTAGGCAATGATCAGAAAGCTGGGGAATAAGGAAATGGGAGCCCCAGTTGCTGGTACCAGGCACATGGCATCAGTCCAGGTCCACGTCATCAAAATGGATGTCCCTGGCACCCACAGAAGTAGGTACCAGACCCTGGGGCCTCCACTACAATTGCCATAGAAAACCAAATTCTCCACATCCCTGCTTGCTATTGCACAGAGCAGATGTGCCACCTCTGTCTCACTTTTGTTTTCCAAATATGACATTCATATGTCTGCTAGGGTAGAGGCTGGGCACACAGGAAATCTGGGAAATGGACCCTTATGTTCCCTATCCTTCAGTGTGTTACAAACGGGAGAGAGGTGGAGTTATGTGAGCCACATAAGGCATCTCTCTCACCACCACACTCAGCTGTAAGTTTCCCTACTATAGGCGAGGGACTTGGAATTTTAACTGTTTCAGAAGTCCCAGCACTTTGCAGAGTATCTAATGAACAATGGGTGAAGGAAGAAAAGAAGAGAGGAGAAAAGGAAGGGAGGAAGGAGGAGAGGGGGGAAGAGAAGATAGGAAAGAGCTCAAGACCAAGTTGTGCAGAAGCCATAGGTGGAAAACACTGGGGAATTCAGTTTTGACAATATTTAAAACTTAAGGTGAAATGAAGCAGGGACTGACACTAACAATTCTTATTTCATAGTAGCTTTTGCTTTCAGTCTGTTTATCTTTATTTCCATGACTATAAACTTAATACAGTTCAAATTCCTTATGTCTGGAAAAAATCAATTGTTCCCTAACTGGGATCCTGCCCAATTTCTCCCTATTCTATTCCATTCTACACATTGATCACTGACAGAGTTTCCTAAAATAGCAGTCTTCAAATTTTTTACTTGCAAACGTTTCCAAAAGAATCTTGTAGAACTTTGTATTCTCTTGAATATTATTAAGCTGACATCTAAAATTTTTCATCCGAAGTTAAAATAGTTGCAAAGGATGTAACTTCCAGTCTACTGTAAATATTGTCTCTAAAAAAGTAATACAGCACTGTGAAAAATATAACCAATAGAATCTAAGTACCACAACATCTATTTTTTAAAAAATATATGAACAAGCTGTTCTTTAATAATGAGATTTTACATGTTTCCTTTTTCTCCTTAAACTTGTACTTTCACTCTGCTTCTATTAAAAATTTTGGTCCTAATATGACATATTCTGATTATTGTCTTTTGTCAATTATCTTAATTATCACAACAAAAGGCATAAATGTTGAAACTTCATCTTTTATATCAGTGACCATGCAGCTGTGTTTAAAAATTATTCTGGATTGAGTTATCATTTCTATTACTACTAGTATACTATTCATAAAGATAATATAAATATTGATTATTAAACAGAAAAAACAAAATTTTATTTTAAACATGTCTCTTAATGAGCCAGATGAGGACTGAATAGTTTTGTTAAAGTTAGGTCAAGCATTTAACTTTTGCTAAAATTAGGTCAGGTATCAACTTAGAGATAATTATGCATTCAGTTCAGTTCAGTTCAGTCGCTCAGTCGTGTCCGACTCTTTGTGACCCCATGAATTGCAGCACGCCAGGCCTCCTTGTCCATTACCAACTCCTGGAGTTCACTCAAACTCACGTCCATCGAGTTGGTGATGCCATCCAGCCATCTCATCCTCTGTTGTCCCCTTCTCCTCCTGCCCCCAATCCCTCCCAGCATCAGAGTCTTTTCCAATGAGTCAACTCTTCGCATGAGGTAGCCAAAGTACTGGAGTTTCAACTTTAGCATCATTCCTTCCAAAGAACACCCAGGGCTGATTTCCTTTAGAATGGACTGGTTGGATCTCCTTGCAGTCCAAGGGACTCTCAAGAATCTTCTCCAACACCACAGTTCAAAAGCATCAGTTCTTCGGTGCTCAGCTTTCTTCACAGTCCAACTCTCACATCCATACATGAGTACTGGAAAAACCATAGCCTTGACTAGATGGACCTTTGTTGGCAAAGTAATGTCTTATGACTAAATTGAGATAGGCTTCAACCTCAGTATTATCTCCCCACCATTTTGCATTTTATTATTAACATAGACATTGAGAAAAATTTGTTCATATAAATAAAAAGGTGGGAATAAAGGGAGTTTTGTTATAGCAATGTCCTCATTTCTTTGCACTCTGTTAGAAACATATGCCAAAAATCAGGGGAAACCTAGCACCAAATAGTTGACATCTTCCTCTGATTTTACTAAAAGCAAACTAGGAAAATATATGTAAAACATAGTAAAATTAGGAAAAGGATGTATTATTAATTCTTTAGTGTGACTCCCTTTCTCAACAACAATACCAATATCTATTCTATATTACCCCAGTGTGTTACAGAGGTTTTTCTACTGTAGGGTAATACACTATGGAAAGATTAGAGTAAGAAAAGGCCTTGCTTCTTTAAAATAAAATAATGGGGAAGGACTGTGTGAAAGAAGAGGTGGAAATGTTGTATCCTCAGGCAGATTAGCTAAAAAAAAGTTTTTTCAGTTTTTTTTGATGTATAATTGACAAAACTATAAAGCATCTAAAGTGTACTATGTGATGATTTGATATATGTATACATTGTAAATGGAGAAGGAAATGGCAACCCACTCCAGTGTTCTTGCCTGGAGAATCCCAGGGATGGGGGAGCCTCGTGGGCTGCCGTCTACGGGGTCACACAGAGTTGGACAGGACTGAAGTGACGTAGCATAGCATAGCATAGCATACACTGTAAAATAATTGGTCCTATTGAGTTAATTAACATAACAAGCACCTCACATATTTACTTTTTTTTGGGTGAGAACAGCTTCTACTCTTTTACCAAATTCAGCCATACAATAAATACACTGTTAACAACCATAGTCACATTATACTTAGATCCTCAGATGTTATTCATCTTTTTTTGTACAACACTTTACCAACCTCTCCCTATTTCCTTCACTGTACCCAGCTCCCCACCCTTGCCACACAGGAAGCTACTTTTCTACTCGATGTTTTTATGTGTATGAACTTTTTTTTCCCTTCAGATTCCACATATAAGTAATACCATGCAGTATTTGTCTTTGTCTGGGTTATTTCACTTAGTATAATGCTCTCCAGCTTTACCCTTATCAATGCATATGACAAGATACCCTTCCTTTTTAAGGCAGGATAAAATTCCATTATATGTGTATATATAAAACCACATTTTCTTTATCTGTTCACATGAAGACAGGCACTTAGGTTTTTTTACATCTTGGCTACTCTGAATATTGCTGCTATGAAGAGGAGAGTACAGCTGTCTCCTCGAGATAGTGATTTAGCTTCCTTCAGATATATACCCAGAAGTGGGATTGCTGGATCATCCTGCGGTTCTATTTTTCATTTTTTGAGGACTCTCCATACTGTTTTCCATACTGGCTGAACCAATTTACATTTCTACCTGCAAGACACAAGGGTTCCCTTTTCTCCACAGCCTTGCCAATACTTGCTATCTCTTGTCTTTCAGAGGATGGCCATTCTAGAAGGTGTGAGGTGATACCTTATCATGATTTGGATTTGCATTTACCTACTGAGCACCTTTTCATGTACCTGCTGGCCATTTGTATGTCTTCCTTGGAAAAATGTCTATTCAGATACTTTGCCTGTTTTTTAATTGGGTTATTTCCTTTTTTGCTACTGGGCTCTATGAGTTCCTTGTATATTCTGCATCGTAACCCCTTATGAATATGTGGTGTGCAAATATTTTCTTCCATTCCACAGATTTCCTTTTCATCTTATTGATGATTTCCTGTGCTGTGCAGCTTTTTATTTTTAGTTTGATGTTACCTCATTTCTTTATTTTTGCTTTTGTTAACTTTACTTTTGGTATCAAATCCAAAAAAATCACTGTCAAGACCAACGTCAAAGAGCTTGCATGCATGCTTAGTCACTCAGTTGTGTCTGACTCTGTTACCCTGTGAACTGTAGTCCACCAGTCTCCTCTATCCATGGGGTTTTTTTCAGGAGAGAATACTGGAGTGGGTTGCCATTTCCTCCGCCAAGGATCTTCACAACCCAAGGATTGAACCCGTGTCTCCTGTGTCTGCTGCCTTGTAGGCGGGTTCTTTACCTGCTGAGTCACTGGGGAAGCCCAGGTGTTCAAAAGCCTGCTGCTGCTAAGTCACTTCAGTAGTGTTCGACTCTGTGTGACCCCATAGATGGCAGCCCACTAGGCTCCCCCATCCCTGGGATTCTCCAGGCAAGAACACTGGAGTGGCTTGCCATTTCCTTCTCCAATGCATGAAAGTGAAAAGTGAAATCGAAGTTGCTCAGTTGTGTCCGACTCTTCGGGACCTCATGGACAGCAGCCCACCAGGCTCCTCCATCCATAGGATTTTCCAGGCAAGAGCACTGGAGTGGGGTGCCATTGCCTTCTCCCCCTTATGATTTCTTCGAGGAATTTTATGGAATCATTGTATTCAGGTCTTTAATTCACTTTGACTTATGTGTGGGATGTTAAATAAGCATCCAATTTGCCAACACAGTTTATTAACAATATTATTTTTGTTTGCTATGGCCTTGTCAATGTAAGTCCTATCAGCTTTCAGAGCTAGGTGTTTGGGGAACTAGTTAAATGGGAGTCCTAAAACTCAGGGTGCTTCATGTAGGGTGCAAGCCTTTCACTGAAGGGAAAAGCGGGAGTTGGGGGTTTAGTCCTTACTGTATGGTCGTGCCAGGAGTAAGATTTATGGTGAGAGAATGTCTCATTCTCTCCTGCCTGTTTTTATGTGGGTATTTTCTTACTTATCCAGCGTGTAGGAGTTGCCTGGCTAGTTTCTGGATCTTTCAGAGGTATCTGCTCCATGTGCAACTTTTAGTGCATCCATGGGAGGAGGGTAGCTCGGGAGCCTCTTAGGTTGTCATCTTGGTCCTCTCTCCAGAAATTTCTTTTTCCAATCACTATTAAGGAGTGCAAAGAGAAACTAAATATACATAATCCTAATTCTCCTAAAACTCTTTTTTTCTGGCCTTCATATTTCTTGCAAAGTATTTATATCATAGTTTAGGCATAGGTACAGTTTGAAGACTGCTACTGCAAAACAGCACAACTTGCCTCAGTAGTATCTTCTCATTGGCATAAGTGAATTCGCTCAGTCGTGTCCGACTCTTTGCAACCCCATGGACTGTAGCCTACAGGCTCCTCAGTTCATGGGATTTTCCAGGCAAGAATACTAGAGTGGGTTGCCATTTCCTTCTCTAGAGGATCTTCCCAACCCAGGTATCGAACCCGGGTCTCCCACATTGTAGGCAGATGCTTTACCATCTGAACTACCAAAAATACGCACAATTTGAAAATAAAAATTTCAAGTTTAAGTGATTCTTAATCACTTAAACATGTATTTTAAAAGAGCTCACTATTAAGTGACTTGACAACTGATAAATACAGGTGTAATGTCACCATTTCTAGAACTGATGGATATTTTTGCAATTATTTCTAAGATTTTACCCAGAAGGCTTTTTTTTTTTTTTTTTTGCATGAAAAGGTGTTGTTAAATCAACAGTGCATTTTACAACTTGAGGAAATACACTTCTCAAGATGAGGGGTGCGCAGGAACAGAGAGGTGGTTTATTGTTCTCGGTCCTGCCATTCCATAGCCAAATGAAAACTTCCTCCAAAGACTTAGCTGTCAGTCATTAACGTGTACTGGAGTCCCATTCCCAGGCCCCACCTCCAGAGTTTCTCATCCAGAATGTCTGTGGAGGGGGCAGCGCTCTGAGCGCTTTTAGTGTGAGACACTTTGGGCAACCATCACCTAAAGGGAGTGTTCTAGAAAATACATAAATTTAAATTTGTAGAGGTGATTTATAAAATGAAAAAGTTAAGAACCAGGGGTGTGTTAATATAGCTGGATTTGGAGCAAAGAGAACCATGACAAAACACACATACTGTGAGTTCAGGATTGACTTGAACAGGAAGAGCACAACCTTGCTTGCGGTCATCATTCATCTCCACAGGCTCTCTGGGTCGAAAGGTGAGCTGGACTGGCAAGCTCGCCCTGTGCTCTGGAGTCTGTGGGTTCTCCCAGGGTACAACAGGACCCACTGAGTCACTTTACCATTCCTGTAACAAAACATTTTATATTCTGGAAATAGGCTGAAGACATCTATAAGCTACTTTACAGGCTGCTAAGTTCCTTCAGTCGTGTCCAACTCTGTGTGACCCCAGAGACGGCAGCCCACGAGGCTCTCCTGTCCCTGGGATTCTCCAGGCAAGAACACTGGAGTGGGTTGCCATTTCCTTCTCCAATGCATGAAAGTGAAAAGTAAGAGTGAAGTTGCTCAGTCATGTCTGACTCTAGCGACCCCATGGACTGCAGCCTACCAGGCTCCTCCGTCCATGGGATTTTCCAGGCAAGAGTACTGGAGTGGGGTGCCATTGCCTTCTCCGACTAGGCAATTTGAAATAGAGTCTGATTTGAACATGATTTGAATTCTCTAAGAATGCCTCCAATTCTCAAAAAAAGGTTTGTTTTTTTTTTTAATATGTGAGGAGGGCATTATAAAGGGGGCAAATAAATCAATATAACTTGAAATAACAGAGGGGAAAATAACTCTACTTTTACATTTGATAATATTTTTCATTAGCGTTCATAGTGCAGTTGTACTATAAAATTTAAAAAAAAATGACAAGCTAAAATAAGAAGTAATGCACTCTTGAGGTAAAAGGTAGAATTTTTAGTGTACATGGTTACAGAGTTGGGCATGATTTCACGACTGAACAATCTACTGGATTTACAGTACATACTTAGTTTCCTACTTAATTATCTTTGAAATTGATAAAAGATTATTTATCTATATATGAATAGATATTTAAAAAATTTATAGCGAAAGGTACCAGAGGTCCTTACAGAGAACTTAAGATTCTCTCAACTTGGGTGGGGGAAGTAATGAACTGATGACATTAAAGTGTACCATGTATCTTGATGTTTATGAAAATGATTATTCCTTCCCAACCTATAAAACAGAGAAAGTATGACTATAATGTAAGGTGACTTTCTAAACTTTTTATTATTAAAAGTTTCAAACATATGTAAAATGGATTATTACAATGAACCTCAAATGTCTATTCACTAATATTATTTCATCTGAACTCTCCACACTGCCCTCCCCTCCCCACCACTGCTGCTGCTAAGTCACTTCAGTCGTGTCCGACTCTCTGCGACTCCATAGATGGCAGCCCACGAGGCTCTCCTGTCCCTGGGATTCTCCAGGCAAGAACACTGGAGTGGGTTGCCATTTCCTTCTCCAATGCATGAAAGTGAAAAGTGAAAGCGAAGTCGCTCAGTCATGTCCGACCTTTAGCATGGACTGCAGCCTACCAGGCTCCTCCGTCCATGGGATTTTCCAGGCAAGAGTACTGGAGTTGGGTGCCATTGCCTTCTCTGCTCCCCACCACAGTTTTACCTTATTATTTCTGGATGTATCTGTCTCCAAAGAACCATCTTAAAGGGCTATAAAGATGCTAGCATTTCTAAATACTTTTTAGAAGCACTTTGGAATACTTCTCAGGATTATTTCCAGGATTTGCATTGTATTCCTTAGTTAATTATCCCAAATGATGACAAATCTTTACTCTTCAAGGGTAGACTTGACTTGAAAATGGTCAAAAGTCTTTGGGAATAAACCCCAACAAATAGGGGGAATAATTAGACTGGGCAGGACTGGTTTTGTTAAAGAGAGTAATATATGCAGAGGCACAAGGTGTGTCCCTTTCATGAAAGGAGTCTGATGCTCATAAACTAGCTCAGAAATTACCCTCAACGACCAGAGATGCTGAGTGCTAATAAGAGCTCTGTTGTATTGGGAGCAGAAGCCAGAGTGAAATCAAGAGGATAATGTGAGAGGCAGCTGAGAGAGAGCCAGCCAACTGGTGAAAGGAAGTTATTCTTAATTTTTGTACCCTAAATTCCAGTGATTCCAGGCCACTTTCAGGATTTATTTTGCATTTCAGGCCTCCGTGCTTTTGCAAACAATGTTTCCTGTGATTGGAATGCCTACTCCCACTGGGTGGACCCACTGGGTGAATCTCTAGTCATCCTTTAAGACCTTGATAAAATATTACCACATTCCTTGACTCTCTCTGGCACAATTAGCTGTTCCATTGTCTGGTCCCAGTTGCATTTTGTAGGTATTTTTTCTAACATTTTTGTGACTATAATTATTCTGTATACATTTCTCCTATTAGGCTGGGGGCTTCATTTTGTATCTTTGGCTCACAGACAGTGATGGTTGGATGGAATCGCCGACTCAATGGACATGAGTTTGAGCAAGCTTTGGGAGCTGGTGAAGGACAGGGAAGCCTGGTGTATTGCAGTCCATGGGATCGCAAAGAGTTGGACACAATTGAGCAACCGAACAACAACAACAAGGCCTTCAGTAATCATTTGTTGAATACCTGGATAAAATTAATGATATGTGCATTTTTACATGGGGTAGACATTGAAATATCCTCCTAATGCAACAAAGTAGTTGTGGGCTTGAAATATTATAGAATAAAGTGAAGAAGAGAGCCTTATGCAAGAGCAGCTTTTGTAACAGAAAACTCTGGAAGTTTCAGATGTTGACAGTGGAAAGTTACAGCATAGAACCACCCAAAGAAATGTTAGCAATCTCTTTTCCTCTTTTTAAAAATAAAATTTCCAAATTCATTTCTTGGGATCACGTTGTTTTCTTTTTCTTTGAGGGATTGATACTTGTGGAATGAACAAATTAAGTACCAATTAAACTGAGTTCAAACTTGGTTGATGCACATTTTTCTCAAAATAAATTTGGAAGGCAGAACACAAAGTGTAAGAAATGAATCATCTACTTCAAAGGGAATAGATGACGGACTCTTAAAGTCACTGTGAAAACTAAAGAAATCTGTAATGATTAAAACTACTAAGTATGCTCTCTTGTCAGGACGATTCATATACCCTTCTCACTTTCTCTCCCACCTTCTGTCCCAGAACAAGAACATGCATGTCCGTTCCTACTCCAGTGACCTGGTCTTAGGTCTTGGTGGGAAGTGACTCTTGGCAGTGCCACACCTGCCACACCTGTGGCATAGTCCTAGGATGAGAAATAAAGGATAGCCCAGTGGTAGCCCAGCTGGTTAGAAAGGAGAAGGGGGAGAGCCACCCATAAACAATAATTACATCTGATATCACCTCTTATTGGTTGAACCTGAATTTTATCCAGACAATAAAGCCTGCTTTTCAGACTGTGTTCCAAACCCCAGTTGGCTTACAGCATATTTTCAAATTAATTTAAAAAAATTTCAAGAAGTCCACAGAAATTTTCCAGTCGTTCTTGTCAGGTGGTATAAATATCCTACTGAATGAACCACGTTTGTATGGAAATAACCTGATTTGGATACAGAAGAAACAGGACTGAAGTAGTTGAGCAACAGGTTTGCTTGGTTTTAAAGGTTACATTGCACAACCTGGGAAAGGTATCCCATGATATAAAAGACTGTTCTAGCTCACCCTGGAAATCTAGCCAGACCAACCAGGGGCTTACAAAAGCCCCTCAGCCCCCACAACACTGACATCATGACACATGGCCTCTTGGATCCTGTGGCCACTCTGAACTGGAGAACATATGAAATAAATTGGCACTTGCTTTTTGCTAGTTTTATAAAGAAAATCTATTTTTTAAAGAAAAATAGAATCAAAAATTATAACCTAAAATGAATGCATGCACACAAACTTGAGAATACAGAAATGATGCTAATCCAAATAATAGTACCATTTTTTTTGTTTGAAAACTGCATATTTTGACTGTCACATACAAAGAATTTCTCATTCCTAATAGAGGAAACAATCAAACATTCAAGATTCTCTTTTACATTTTGAAATACCAAATACTAAAAAGTAAGATGTAATTTGTTTCCAGATTTCAGAGAAAGTTATATGAGACACATCTTTTTTGATTCTCAAAGAAAACAAATCTAAAATATTTAAAATGATTCTTTAAAACATATATATTAATGATCTTCCCTGAAAATCAGTGGCTAGGTTGAGATTATTTTTCCCAAAAGAAGTTTATTTTTTTTGCTAGGTCCAACTTTTACATATTCATATATAAAAAGGTAAAAATATTAAAAAAAATAAACTTTAAAACTGTTCATTGTAACTGCTGCTTCCTACTTAATCATCGATTTGGTTCACATTAATAATGCAAACTTCTACTTGCAGATCTATCTATGTCATTATGCTAGCCTGGAGGAACCACACATTAAAAAGGATGAGAGAGAATTCATCACTCTCATTACTTCTTTTAAGTACATTCATGAGAATAATGCATCAATTATGACAAGTAGATTGCTAAGGGCAGACCTATACCTGTGATTTGGACTTGTAAGCCTTTTCTAAATAAATTCTATTTAAAAAGTTAACTAGTTGCATCAAGAAATCAATTACTTTCTATAAAACAAGATACGTAATTTTTGAACTTTTTTGTATTAAGTAATTTACAAAACTTACATAAGAACTGCAAAAATAGGACATACAATTCCTGATATTTTTCATTCAGTTTCACCAGCTTTATCAGTCTGTCACACTTGCTTTAGCATTTGCTTTCTCTCTTTCTCTGCCTATCTATCTATGTATGTATTTATAGTTATTATTTTACATGTTCAGGGATTTCAAGACTAATACAATATTATATTATTATCTAATATACTGCCCATAGTCAACTTCACCAGTAATGATCTTTATAGCAACCTTTCTCCTAAATTGAGAACCCAATCAAGGATTACTCACTGCATTTAGTTGTTACAGCTTTCAATCTCCAGATCAGATCAGTCGCTCAGTCGTGTCCGACTCTTTGAGACCCCATGAATCGCAGCACGCCAGGCCTCCCTGTCCATCACCAACTCCCGGAGTTCACCCAGACTCACGTTCCATCGAGTCAGTGATGCCATCCAGCCATCTCATCCTCTGTCATCCCCTTCTCCTCCTGCCCCCAATCCCTCCCAGCATCAGAGTCTTTTCCAATGAGTCAACTTTTCGCATGAGGTGGCCAAAGTACTGGAGTTTCAGCTTTAGCATGATTCCTTTCAAAGAAATCCCAGGGCTGATCTCCTTTAGAATGGACTGGTTGGATCTCCTTGCAGTCCAAGGGACTCTCAACAGTCTTCTCCAACATCACAGTTCAAAAGCATCAATTCTTCGGCACTCAGCCTTCTTCACAGTTCAACTCTCACATCCATACACGACCACAGGAAAAACCATAGCTTTGACTAGATGAACCTTTGTTGGCAAAGTAATGTCTCTGCTTTTGAATATGCTATCTAGGTTGGTCATAACTTTCCTTCCAAAGAGTAAGCGTCTTTTAATTTCATGGCTGCAGTCACCATCTGCAGTGATTTTGGAGCCCAGAAAAATATAGTCTGACACTGTTTTCACTGTTTCCCCATCTATTTCCCACGAAGTGATGGGACCGGATGCCATGATCTTCGTTTTCTGAATGTTGACCTTTAAGTCAACTTTTTCACTCTCCACTTTCACTTTCATCAAGAGGCTTTTGAGTCCTCTTCACTTTCTGCCATAAGGGTGGTGTCATCTGCAGATCTGAGGTTATTGATATTTCTCCCGGCAATCTTGATTCCAGCTTGTGTTTCTTCCAGCCCAGCGTTTCTCATGACTTACTCTGCATAGAAGTTAAATAAACGGGGTGACAATATACAGCCTTGATGAACTCCTTTTCCTATTTAGAACCAGTCTGTTGTTCCATGTCCAGTTCTAACTGTTGCTTCCTGACCTGTATACAGATTTCTCAAGAGGCAGATCGGGTGGTCTGGTATCCCCATCTCTTGAAGAATTTCCCACAGTTTATTGTGATCCACACAGTCAAAGGCTTTGGCATAGTCAATAAAGCAGAAATAGATGCTTTTCTGGAACTCTCTTGCTTTTTCCATGATCCAGAGGATGTTGGCAATTTGAACTCTGGTTCCTCTGCCTTTTCTAAAACCTGCTTGAACATCAGGAAGTTCACAGTTCACATATTGCTGAAGCCTGGCTTGGAGAATTTTGAGCATTACTTTACTAGCGTGTGAGATGAGTGCAATTGTGCGGTAGTTTGAGCATTCTTTGGCATTGCCTTTCTTTGGGATTGGAATGAAAACTGACCTTTCCAGTCCTGTGGCCACTGCTGAGTTTTCCAAATTTGCTGGCATATTGAGTGCAGCACCTTCACAGCATCATCTGTCAGGATTTGAAAGAGCTCAACTGGAATTCCATCACCTCCACTAGCTTTGTTCGAAGTGATGCTTTCTAAGGCCCACTTGACTTCACATTCCAGGATGTCTGGCTCTAGGTGAGTGATCACACCATTGTGATTATCTGGGTCGTGAAGATCTTTTTTGTACAGTTCTTCTGTGTATTTTTGCCATCTCTTCTTAATATCTTCTGCTTCTGTTAGGTCCATACCATTTCTGTCCTTTATCGTGCCCATCTTTGCATGAAACGTTCCTTTGGTATCTCTGATTTTCTTGAAGAGATCCCTAGTTTTTCCCATTCTGTTGTTTTCCTCTGTTTCTTTGCATTGACCGCTGAAGAAGGCTTTCTTATCTCTTCTTGCTATTCTTTGGAACTCTGCATTCAGATGTTTATATCTTTCCTTTTCTCCTTTGCTTTTCGCTTCTCTTCTTTTCACAGCTATTTGTAAGGCCTCCCCAGACAGCCATTTTGCTTTTTTGCATTTCTTTTCCATGGGGATGGTCTTGATCCCTGTCTCCTGTACAATGTCACGAACCTCATTCCATAGCTCATCAGGCACTCTATCTATCGGATCTAGGCCCTTAAATCTATTTCTCACTTCCACTTTATAATCAGAAGGGATTTGATTTAGGTCATACCTGAATGGTCTAGTAGTTTTCCCTACTTTCTTCAATTTAAGTCTGAATTTGGCAATGAGGAGTTCATGGTCTGAGCCACAGTCAGCTCCTGGTCTTGTTTTTGCTGACTGTATAACGCTTCTCCATCTTTGGCTACAAAGAATATAATCAATCTGATTTCGGTGTTGTCCATGTATAGAGTCTTCTCTTGTGTTGTTGGAAGAGGGTGTTTGTTATGACCAGTGCATTTTCTTGGCAAAACTCTATTAGGGTTTGCCCTGCTTCATTCCATATTCCAAGGCCAAATTTGCCTGTTACTCCAGGTGTTTCTTGACTTCCTACTTTTGCATTCCAGTCTCCTATAATCAAAAGGACATCCTTTTTGGGTGTTAGTTCTAAAAAGTCTTGTAGGTCTTCATAGAACCGTTCAACTTCAGCTTCTTCAGTGTTACTGGTTGGGGCATAGACTTGGATTACTGTGATATTGAATGGTTTGCCCTGGAAACGATCAGAGATCATTCTGTCGTTTTTGAGATTGCATCCAAGTACTGCATTTTGGACTCTTTTGTTGACCATGATGGCCACTCCATTTCTTCTGAGGGATTCCTGCCCGCAGTAGTAGATATAATGGTCATCTGAGTTAAATTCACCCATTCCAGTCCATTTCAGTTCGCTGATTCCTAGAATGTCGACATTCACTCTTGCCATCTCGTTTGACCACTTCCAATTTGCCTTGATTCATGGACCTGACATTCCAGGTTCCTATGCAATATTGCTCTTTACAGCATCGGACCTTGCTTCTATCACCAGTCACATTCACAGCTGGGTATTCTTTTTGCTTTGGCTCCATCCCTTCATTCTTTCTGGAGTTATTTCTCCACTGATCTCCAGTAGCATATTGAGCACCTACTGACCTGGGGAGTTTCTCTTTCAGTATCCTATCATTTTGCCTTTTCATATTGTTCATGGGGTTCTCAAGGCAAGAATACTGAAGTGGTTTGCCATTCCCTTCTCCAGTGGACCACATTCTGTCAGATCTCTCCACAATGACCCGCCGGTCTTGGGTTGTCCCATGGGCATGGCTTAGTTTCATTGAGTTAGACAAGGCTGTGGTCCTAGTGTGATTAGATTGACTAGTTTTCTGTGAGCATGGTTTCAGTGTGTTAATGGTTTCAATTAATGGTTTCAATCTCCATTAATCTGGAAAGTTGCCCAGCCTTCCTCTTAAATGTTTTTTAAAAATACAGTCTATTTGTTTTTACAGAATATCCTCCAATTTGCATTTCTTTGAAGTTTCCTCATTATGAGATCAAAGTATGTATCATTGGCAAGAATGCGCAATAAGTGATGCTGTGTCTTTGGTGCATTGCATTAGGGACACACACTGAGAAGATTTTCTCATTAGTGATTTTAACTTGATTACTTGGTTAAGGTGATACCCATTAGCAAAACAATATGAATTCTGGTTGCAAATAGGAAATAATTATATTAAATTTTAGAGTTATTTTGTATGGATTGGTTTTGAATATTAAAATTTCACATTTAATGACACAATACCAAGCACACAAAAATAAGAAAATATACAAGACTTGTTAAATGAAATGCGAGGAATCCAAACAAGAAATATTACTTATTATATCAATGACTAATGGGACTACATGACTTAATAAAAATAGCTTTGATATATTTTATGTACACTACCTGAAATACACTTTAGCAGTTATAATTTCCAAACTTTATTATAGACTTGAACATTTTTAATTTTGGCTCCATTCTGCCTACGAGGCAAGAAAATTCAGTGGTTCTTTTGGAATTAACAAGTAGTAAATGGAAAAAACAAGATTTGAACTCAAATCTACCTGGATCTCAAAGCTCTGCTTACTCTTGCATTTCATACTGCAGTTCTACTAAATGCAAAATCTAAGTTTCTATGTTAGCCAAAATCAAATATAAATGTTATTGATTTTTCTCCATATAAAAAAGTAGATTAACCTTTGAAGAGAATTTTAAATGCCAATGGTAAATTTTATTTTTTTATTTTTTTAAAAATTTTATTTTATTTTTAAACTTTATATAATTGTATTAGTTTTGCCAAATATCAAAATGAATCTGCCACAGGTATACATGTGTTCCCCATCCTGAACCCTCCTCCCTCCTCCCTCCCCATACCATCCCTCTGGGTCGTCCCAGTGCACTAGCCCCAAGCATCCAGTATCGTGCATCAAACCTGGACTGGCATCTCGTTTCATACATGATATTTTACATGTTTCAATGCTATTCTCCCAAATCTTCCCACCCTCTCCCTCTCCCTCAGAGTCCATAAGACTGTTCTATACATCAGTGTCTCTTTTGCTGTCTTGTACACAGGGTTATTGTTACTATCTTTCTAAATTCCATATATATGAGTTACTATACTGTATTGGTGTTTTTCCTTCTGGCTTACTTCACTCTGTATAATAGGCTCCAGTTTCATCCACCTCATTAGAACTGATTCAAATGTATTCTTTTTAATGGCTGAGTAATACTCCATTGTGTATATGTACCACTGCTTTCTTATCCATTCATCTGCTGATGGACATCTAGGTTGCTTCCATGTCCTGGCTATTATAAACAGTGCTGCGATGAACATTGGGGTACACGCGTCTCTTTCCCTTCTGGTTTCCTCAGTGTGTATGCCCAGCAGTGGGATTGCTGGATCATAAGGCAGTTCTATTTCCAGCTTTTTAAGGAATCTCCACACTGTTCTCCATAGTGGCTGTACTAGTTTGCATTCCCACCAACAGTGTAAGAGGGTTCCCTTTTCTCCACACCCTCTCCAGCATTTATTATTTGTAGACTTTTGGATTGCAGCCATTCTGACTGGTGTGAAATGGTACCTCATAGTGGTTTTGATTTGCATTTCTCTGATAATGAGTGATGTTGAGCATCTTTTCATGTGTTTGTTAGCCATCTGTATGTCTTCTTTGGAGAAATCTCTATTTAGTTCTTTGGCCCATTTTTGATTGGGTCATTTATTTTTCTGGAGTTGAGCTGTAGGAGTTGCTTATATATTTTTGAGATTAATTGTCAGTTGCTTCATTTGCTATTATTTTCTCCCATTCTGAAGGCTGTCTTTTCACCTTGCTAATAGTTTCCTTTGATGTGCAGAAGCTTTTAAGGTTAATTAGGTCCCATTTGTTTATTTTTGCTTTTATTTTCAATATTCTGGGAGGTGGGTCATAGAGGATCCTGCTGTGATGTATGTCAGAGAGTGTTTTGCCTATGTTCTCCTCTAGCCAATGGTAAATTTTAAAAATTACCTTAGAAGTATATCTTAAAACAAGCATTGAGAATAATGGAAATCTGTTGTGCCAGTTTTAAGTAAGTCTTGCTGTATATATTGAACTTTTATCTACTTACTGAACTTTATTTGCCATATGTTTCTCTCTTGATCACATACTTTCCCCCTGTTCCCACATCTTCCCATTTAGTCATATTATTCATCTGTATCTTTCTTTCTATATATTTGACTCTCTAGACTTCTCTGACATTATGGCCTCTTTCCCCTTTCAAAAAATTTTTTTATCTTCATCTTTTCAGTGTTTCCTTATTTCCATTGTATTATCACAGCTAACAGGGATGTGGGCACTGAAGATCATCTCAAGGGATCCATCTTAAACCCTATGCCATAAGCATTCTCATTAGCAATTTTAATGATGATGGCTAACAGTAATTTCAAACTGAAAGAGGTGGCTGCCATCAAGGAAATTTGCATTAAAACTAAAATTTCTGACAAGACAGAAAAATGGATGAATAAGAACAGGAGATGCTTAGTGGGATACCACTAATGTGATCTCACAAGAGACTGAGCCAGACCTGCCTGTCTGTTTGAGGGTCTCCCAAGGAGGCGTGGGTCAGCAGTGGTCTGCCGCATAGACAGGGGGACAGGCAGCAGCAGTCCCGGGAGGTGCGTATTGGCATAAGTCTTCTCGGAGGTCACCATTATCTACCACAGGGCCTGCAGACTCTAGGACTGGGTTGTCTCAGGCGAAACGACTAACAGAGAGCACAGCTCCACCCATCAGCAGACAACTGGATTAAAGATTTACTGAGCATGGCTCTGTCCACCAGAGCAAGACCCAGTTTTCCCCACAGCCAGTCCTTCCCATTAGGAAGCGTGCACAAGCCTCTTATCCTCATCCATCAGAGGGCAGACAGAAGCAAGAAGTATAATCCCACAGCATCCAGAACAAAAACCACACTTGCAGGAAGCTAACCAAAATGATCACATGGATAACTGCCTTGTGTAACTCAATGAAGCTATGAGCTATGTTGTGCAGGGCCACCCAAGATGGACAGGTCATGGTGGAAAATTCTGACAAAACGTGGTCTACTGGAGAAAGGAATGGCAAACCACTCCCGTATTCTTGCTCTGAGAACCCCATGAACAGTATGAAAAAGCAAAAAAGACATGACACTGAAAGAAGTGCCTCCTAGGTCAGTAGGTGTCCAATATGCTGCTGGGGAAGAATGGAGACATAGCTCCACAAAGAATGAAGAGGCTAGGCCAAAGCAGAAATGATGCTCAGTTGTGGATGTGTGTGGTGATGAAAGTAAAGTGTGATGCTATAAAGAACAACGCTGCATAGGAACATGGAATGTTAGGTCCATGAATCTAAGAGAAATTGGATATGGTCAAGCAGGAGATGGCAAGAGTCAATATCAATATATTAGGAATCAGTGAACTAAAATAGACAGGAATGGGTGAATTAAATTCAGATGATCATTATACCTACTACTGTGGGCAAGAATACCTTATAAGAAATGGAGTAGCCCTCACAGTCAACAAAAGAGTCCAAAATGCAGTAGTTGGGTCTAATCTCAAAAAATGACAAAATGATCTCAGTTTGTTTCCAAGACAAACCCATTCAACATCACAGTAATCCAAATCTATGCCCCAACCATTAATGCCAAAGAATCTATAGTTGAATGATTCTATGAAGACCTATAAGACCTTCTAGAACTAACACCAAAAAAATATATTCTTTTCATCATAGGGGATTGGAATGCAAAAGTAGGAAGTCAAGAGATACCTGGAATAACAGGCAAGTTTGGCCTTAGAGTACGAAATGAAGTACAGCAAAAGCTAACAGAGTTTTGCCAAGAGAACACACTGGTTACAGTAAACACTCTTCCAACAATACAAGAGATGACAATTCTACACATGGACATCACCAGCTGGTCAATACCAAAATCAGACTGATTATGTTCTTTGCAGCCAAAGATGGAGAAGCTCAACACAGTCAGAAGCTCAACACAGGAGCTGACGGTGGCTCAGATCATGAACTGCTTATTGCAAAATTCTGGCTTAAACTGAAGAAAGTAGGGAAGACCACTAGACCATTCAGGTATGACCTAAATCAAATCCCTTAATGATTATACAGTGGAGGTGACAAATAGATTCAAGCATTTGGATCTAGTAGGCAGACTGCCTGAAGAATTATGGATGGAGGTTCATAACACTGTACAGGACACAATGACCAAAACCATCCCAAAGAAAAAGAAATGCAAGAAGGCAAAGTGCCTGTCGGAGGAAGCCTTACAAATAGCTGAGAAAAGAAGAGAAAAGCAAAAGAGAAAGGGAAAGACATACCCAAGTGAATGCAGAGGTCCAAAGAATAGCAAGGAGAGATAAGAAAGCTTTCTTAGTGAACAATGCAAAGAAAGAGAGGAAAATAAAGGATGGGAAAGACTAGAGATCTCCTCAAGAAAACTGGAGATACCAAAGGAACATTTCATGCAAAGGTGAGCACTATAAAGCACAGAAACAGCCAGGACCTAAAAGAAGCAGAAGAGATTAAGAAGAGGTGGCAAGAATACACAAAAGAACTATACCAAAAATGCCTTAATGACCTGGATAACCACAATGGTGTGGTCACTCACCTAGAACCAGACATTCTGGAGTGTGTAGTCAAGTGGGCCTCAGGAAGCATTACTAAAGGACAAAGCTAGTGGAGGTGATGGAATTCCAGCTGAGCTATTTCAAATCCTAAAAGATGGTGCTATTAAAGTGCTGCACTCAATATGCCAGCAAATCTGGAAAATTCAGCAATCGCCACAGGACTAGAAAAGGTCAGTTGTCATCCCAACCCGAAAGAAAGGCAATGCCAAAGAATGTTCAAACTACCATACAAGTGAGCTCATTTCACATGCTAGCAAGGTGATGCTCAAAATCTTTCAAGCTAGGCTTCAGCAGTATGTGAACCGAGAACATCCAGATGTACAATTTGTGCCTTTTTAATGTACAGATGTGCCTTTTTAAACATCCTTTTAAAAAGGCAGGGGTACCAGAGGACAGATTGCTAACATCTGTTGGATCATAGAAAAAGGAAGAGAATTCCAGAAAAACATCTACTTCTGGTTCACTGACAACACTAAAGCCTTTGATTGTGTGTGTCACAACAGACTTTGGAAAATTCTTCAAAGAGATGGGAATACCAGATCACCTTACCAGTCTCCTGAGAAATGGGCATGCAGATCAAGAAGCAGCAGTTAGAACCAGACGAGGAACAATGGGCTGATTCAAAATTGGAAAAAAGTATGTCAGGGCTGTACATTGTCACCCTGCTTATTTTACTTATTTGAAGAGTACATCTTGTGAAATGCCAGGCTGGAATCAAAATTCCCAGGAGAAATGTCAATAAGCTCAGATATGCAGATGATACCACCTTTATGGCAGAAAGTGAAGAAGAATTAAAGAGCCTCCTGATGAGGGTGAAAGAGGAGAGTGAAAAAGCTGGCTTAAAACTCAATGTTTAAAAAACTAACAGCATGGCATCTGTTCCCATCACTTACTGGCAAATAGATGGGGAAAAAGTAGAAACAGGGACAGATTTCATTTTCTTGGGCTCCAGAATCACTGCAGATGGTGACTGAAGCCACAAAATTAAGACACTTGCTCCTTGGAAGCAAAGCTATGACAAATCTAGACAGCATATTAAAAAGCATAGACATTACTTTGCTGACAAAGGTCCATATAGTCAAAGCTACCATTTTTTCCAAGAGTCAGGTACAGATGTGAGTTGGTCCATAAAGAAGGCTGAGCACTGAGTGCTTCTGAATTGTGGTCCTGGAGGCCTCTTGAGAGGCCCTTGGACTGCAAGGAGATTAAACCAGTTAATCTTAAGGAAATCAACCCTTAATATTCATTGGATGGACTGATGCTGAAGCTCCAATACTTTGGCCACCTGAGGCAAGCAGCCAACTCACTGGAAAAGACCCTGATGCTGGGAAAGGGCAGGAGGGCAGGAGAAGAAGAGAGCCGCAGAGGGTGAAATAGTTGGACGGCATTACCAAATCAATGGACATGAGTTTGAGCAAACTCTGGCAGATAGTGAAGGACAGGGAAGTCTGGCGTGCTGCAGTCCATGCAGTCGCAAAGAATCGGGCACAACTTAGTGACTGAACAACACAGTAGTGTAATTACTTTAGGAAAGAAAATGATCTGTTTTTTGTTTCCTAAGGAAAAAAAAACTCGTTTTTTTCTAAAAACGATCTTTACATCTACTACATGCATAGTAGATGTAAAGATGAATGCCCTAATTATAAGGATGAATAAACACTGGAACCAGCTACTCAGAGAGAGAGAGGTTGCAGTCTCCAAGTTCTCTTATGGGTAAAACCTCTGTGGACCACATATCCCTGGGGGCACAGGATGGGGTTTATACAAGTATACCAGGAGAGAATAGAAGAGAATAGAGGATTAGGGTGATTTTCATTGTAAATGTGAGTCAAGAAAGTAACGCATTTGAAACTGTGTCTAACATTGTTATGTATGAGCAATACTACAAAATATACTAACCAGGAAGCTACTTTTCCTTTGTTCCCAGGATGGGTTAATTCTAAGTTACAGTAGTGTTTCTATTTTGGCTGTTTACATTTTTTAAAGTGTGCATATTATAGGAATATGGGAAAAATAAATGCTTATAGATACATTACAAATTACTTAGATTCCAGGGAAAAGCAACCTAAAGCTTTGAAGGACATATAATGAGACCTATAAGGACAAATTTAAGAAAATGAGTTTATTAACCTACTGTCTATTTCAGAACTATTAATATGGACTGTATTAAAGCAGAAAACTTTTCAGATTAAGGGCATGGAAGTATTATTTATAGAATCAAAGAACTGTTTGGACTACAGGATCTAATAATAATCGGTATTACTTTGGGGGATGAATACAACTTGCTAAACACTTCATTATTTCTAAACTTTGCACAAGTCTGAAAGGAAGTAACATTAGCTTCAAGTTCTAATAATTACTAGTAATAAGCATTTTATTCCTTAATCAATAGGTGCTTACTTTAAAAAGCAAATGGCTGTTGAAAAAAACAGTCTTTTCCTTCAGTCTTACCGAATGAAAAACATTTCATCAGATAATTATTTTGTTGCACTCAATATCTAAAAAGTAGCTGTTTTGATGGAGGAAAGGGAGGAGAAGATACAATAATTTCGGGATACTGAGATTTACCAGGGTGACTTGTTTGAGCTGAGCATTAGAGTAGGATTATTGTGATTTAAAGGATATGATGGGCACATTACAATTTGTTTTGCATCTCACATGGCAACAACCACTGCACTGAGCATCATCTGCCTGCATTTGGGAAGGTTCCCTGAGAAGAGAATTACTGTCCAGGTTGTCCCAATCAGCATAGCAAGCAGAGCCAGAGAAAATGCAGGAGTCATGCATAGTAGATGGAAAATGAATACCCTAATTATAAGGCTGAATAAACACTGGAACCAGCTACTCAGAGAAAGAGAGGTTGCAGTCTCCAAGTTCTCTTACGGGTAAAACCTCTGTGGACCACATATCCCTGTGGGCAGGAGGAGAAGGAGACGACAGAGGATGAGATGGCTGGATGGCATCACTGACTCGATGGACGTGAGTCTGGGTGAACTCCGGGAGTTAGTGATGGACAGGGAGGCCTCAGTTCAGTTCAGTCGCTCAGTCGTGTCCCACTCTTTGCGATCCCATGAATCGCAGTACGCCAGGCCTCCCTGTCCATCACCGACTCCTGGAGTTCACCCAGACTCACGTCCATCGAGTCAGTGATGCCATCCAGCCATCTCATCCTCTGTCGTCCCCTTCTCCTCCTGCCCCTAATCCCTCCCAGCATCAGAGTCTTTTCCAATGAGTCAACTCTTTGCATGAGGTGGCCAAAGTACTGGAGTTTCACCTTTAGCATCATTCCTTCCAAAGGAATCCCAGGGCTGATCTCCTTCAGAATGGACTGGTTGGATCTCCTTGCAGTCCAAGGGATTCTCAAGAGTCTTCTCCAACACCACAGTTTAAAAGCATCAATTCTTCAGCGCTCAGCTTTCTTCACAGTCCAACTCTCTCATCCATACATGACCACTGGAAAAACCATAGCCTTGACTAGACAAACCTTTGTTGGCAAAGTGATGTCTCTGCTTTTGAATATGCTATCTAGGTTGGTCATAACTTTCCTTCCAAGGAGTAAGCGTCTTTTAATTTCATGGCTGCAGTCACCATCTGCAGTGATTTTGGAGCCCCCAAAAATAAAGTCTGACACTGTTTCCACTGTTTCCCCATCTATTTCCCATGAAGTCATGGGACCGGATGCCATGATCTTCGTTTTCTGAATGTTGACCTTTAAGCCAACTTTTTCACTCTCCACTTTCACTTTCATCAAGAGGCTTTTGAGTCCTCTTCACTTTCTGCCATAAGGGTGGTGTCATCTGCAGATCTGAGGTTATTGATATTTTTCCCAGCAATCTTGATTCCAGCTTGTGTTTCTTCCAGTCTAGCGTTTCTCATGATGTACTCTGCATATAAGTTAAATAAGCAGGGTGACAATATACAGCCTTGATGTACTTCTTTTCCTATTTGGAACCAGTCTGTTGTTCCATGTCCAGTTCTAACTGTTGCTTCCTGACCTGCATACAGATTTCTCAAGAGGCAGGCCAGGTGGTCTGGTATTCTCATCTCTTTCAGAATTTTCCACAGTCTGTTGTGATCCACATATTCAGGGGTTTGGCATAGTCAATAAAGCACAAATAGATGTTTTTCTGGGACTCTCTTGCTTTTTCCATGATCCAGCGGATGTTGGCAATTTGAACTCTGGTTCCTCTGCCTTTTCTAAAACCTGCTTGAACATCAGGAAGTTCACAGTTCACATATTGCTGAAGCCTGGCTTGAGAATTTTGAGCATTACTTTACTAGTGTGTGAGATGAGTGCAATTGTGCAGTAGTTTGAGCATTCTTTGGCATTGCCTTTCTTTGGGATTGGAATGAACATTGACCTTTTCCAGTCCTGTGGCCACTGCTGAGTTTTCCAAATTTGCTGGCATATTGAGTGCAGCACCTTCACAGCATCATCTTTCAGGATTTGAAAGAGCTCAACTGGAATTCCATCACCTCCACTAGCTTTGTTCATAGTGATGCTTTCTAAGGCCCACTTGACTTCACATTCCAGGATGTCTGGCTCTAGGTCAGTGATCACACCATCGTGATTATCTGGGTCATGAAGATCTTTTTTGTACAGTTCTTCTGTGTATTCTTGCCACATCTTCTTAATATCTTCTGCTTCTGTTAGGTCCATGCCATTTCTGTCCTTTATCGAGCCCATCTTTGCATGAAATGTTCCCTTGGTATCTCTAATTTTCTTGAAGAGATCTCTAGTCTTTTCTATTCTGTTGTTTTCCTCTATTTCTTTGCATCGACCGCTGAAGAAGGCTTTCTTATCTCTTCTTGCTATTCTTTGGAACTCTGCATTCAGATGCTTATATCTTTCCTTTTCTCCTTTGCTTTTCGCTTCTCTTCTTTTCACAGCTATTTGTAAGGCCTCCCCAGACAGCCATTTTGCTTTTTTGCATTTCTTTTCCATGGGGATGGTCTTGATCCCTGTCTCCTGTACAATGTCATGAACCTCATTCCATAGTTCATCAGGCACTCTATCTATCGGATCTAGGCCCTTAAATCTATTTCTCACTTCCACTGTACAATCAGAAGGGATTTGATTTAGGTCATACCTGAATGGTCTAGTGGTTTTTCCTACTTTCTTCAATTTAAGTCTGAATTTGGCAATAAGGAGTTCATTGCCTGGCACGCTGCAATTCATGGGACCGCAAAGAGTCAGACACGACTGAGCGACTGAACTGAACTGAGACACACTGAGGGAGGACAAGCATGGCTCTGAATAAGAGGCAAAGGAGTAGTTGTTTTAAAAAAAAAATTAAATGTTGCAGTAGGAAATGGCAACCCACTCCAGTATTGTTGTCTGGAAAAGTCTATGGACAGAGGAGCTTGGCAGGCTACAGCCCATGGGGTTGCAAAGAGTTAACACAACTGAGCAGCTAAGCACAAACAAGGGCCCACCTTAATCCAGACTGATCGCATCTCAAAATGCACAATCACATGTACAAAGATTGTTTTTGCAAATAATGTCCTCTTTGTAGGTTCTGTGGGTTATAACTTGGGCATACCCTTGGGGCCCCTATTAAACCTGCTGCAGTCTGGTAAGAAAAAAAAAAAATTACATGTGATGAGTAAAGTAGTTATTTCTATCCAAAGCAAAAACAGACAGTTACCACATTACAAAAACATTTTATCTGGAGAACCACAGAATTCAGGTTTTCAGAACCACTACTTTTTTTAAATAGGTCACCTCTCCTAATTTTCAGAAATACTTCCAATTAGAAATCGGTGACTATGCTGTGCATGTCCTCAGTTGTGTCTAATTCTTTGTGACTCCATGGACTGTAACCCACCAGGCTCCTCTGTCCATAGGATTTCCCAGGCAAGAATACTGGAATGGGTTGCTATTTCCTCCTCCAGGGGATCTTCCTAACCCAGGAATCAAACCTGTGTCTCCTGTATCTTCTGCATTGACAGGCAGATTCTTTTACCACTGAGCCACCAGGGAAGCCAGGAATTGGTAACTTCAGTTCAGTTCAGTTCAGTCGTTTAGTCGTGTCCGACTCTTTGAGACCCCATGAATTGCAGCATGTCAGGCCTCCCTGTCCATCACCAACTCCCGGAGTTCACCCAAACTCACGTCCGTCGAGTTGGTGATGTCATCCAGCCATCTCATCCTCTGTCATCCCCTTCTCCTCCTGCCCCTGATCCCTCCCAGCATCAGAGTCTTTTCCAATGAGTCAACTCTTCGCATGAGGTGGCCAAAGTACTGGAGTTTCAGCTTTAGCATCATTCCTTCCAAAGAACACCCAGGACTGATCTCCTTTAGAATGGCCTGGTTGGATCTCCTTGCAGTCCAAGGGACTCTCAGGAGTCTTCTCCAACACCACAGTTCAAAAGCATCAATTCTTCGGCGCTCAGCTTTCTTCACAGTCCAACTCTCACATCCATACATGACCACTGGAAAAACCATAGCCTTGACTAGACAGATGTTTGTTGGCAAAGTGATGTCTCTGCTTTTGAATATGCTATCTAAGTTGGTCATAACTTTCCTTTCAAGGAGTAAGCGTCTTTTAATTTCATGGCTGCAGTCACCATCTGCAGTGATTCTGGAGCCCCCCAAAATATGGTAGGTGTTGCAAGAGGGCATCAGAGAGCAGACACACTGAAATCATAATCACAGAAAACTAGTCAATCTAATCACACGGACCACAGCCTTGTCTAACGCAATGAAACTAAGCCATGCCATGTGGGGCCACCCAAGATGGGTGGGTCATGGTGGAGAGGTCTGATAGAATGTGGTTCACTGGAGAAGGAAATGGCAAACCACTTCAGTATTCTTGCCTTGAGAACCCCATGACCAGAATTAAAAGGCAAAATGATAGGATACTGAAAGAGAAACTCCCTAGGTCGGTAGGTGCCCAATATGCTACTGGAGACCAGTGGAGAAATAACTCCAGAAAGAATGAAGGGATGGAGCCAAAGCAAAAAGAATACCCAGTTGTGGATGTGACTGGTGATAGAAGCAAGGTCTGATGCTGTAAAGAGCAATATTGCATAGGAACCTGGAATGTCAGATCCATGAATCAAGGCAAATTGGAAGTGGTCAAACAGGAGATGGCAAGAGTGAACATCGACATTCTAGGAATCAGTGAACTAAAATGGACTGGAATGGGTGAATTTAACTCAGATGATCATCACATCTACTACTGTGGGCAGGAATTCCTTGGAAACAATGGAGTAGCCATCATGGTCAACAAAAGAGTCCGAAATGCAGTACTTGGATGCAATCTCAAAAATGACAGAATGATCTCTGTTCATTTCCAAGGCAAACTATTCAATATCACAGTAATCCAAGTCTATGCCCCAACCAGTAATGCTGAAGAAGCTGGGGTTGAATGGTTCTATGAAGACCTACAAGACCTTTTAGAGCTAACACCCAAAAGGATGTCCTTTTCATTATAGGGGACTGGAATGCGAAAGTGGGAAGTCAAGAAACCTGGGGTAACAGGCAAATTTGGCCTTGGAATACGAAATGAAGCAGGGCAAAGACTAACTGAGTTTTGCCAAGAGAACGCACTGGTCATAGCAAACACCCTCTTCCAACAACACAAGAGAAGACTCTACACATGGTCATCACCAGATGTCAACACCTAAATCAGACTGATTATATTCTTTGCAGCCAAAGATGGAAAAGCTCTATACAGTCAGCAAAAACAAGACTGGGAGCTGACTGTGGCTCAGATCAGGAACTCCTTATTGCCAAATTCAGGAATTGGTAAAGGGCAGGCTAATTGATTTGGGTGAACTTCAAACATGAAAATATGCTCTTATGATTTTTCTAAACTCCTATGTTGTCCTAAACCAGCTTATAAGCATTTGGCAGGAAAATAGTGGGGGACGTGGGGGAAGGTCTGGGTGGGGATCTCAGGAAAGTTCAGGCACCTAGGTTTAATTTATTCAGTTCAGTCTGCTTGTCTTACTGCTAGCAATGTCTTTCTCGTCACAAAAAAGTTAATAATTATTACCACATTGTCCTCTTATTTACTTATTAAAATATGAGTGGCTTCCCTGGTGGCTCAGTGGTAAAGAATCCTCTTGCCAATGCAGGAGATGCAGGTTCAAACCCCAGGTCAGGAAGATCCCCTAGAGAGGGAAACGGCAACCCACTCCAGTAGTCTGGCCTGGAAAATCCCATGGACAGAGGAACCAGCTGGGCTACAGTCCAGGAGCTTGAAAAAGAGCTGGACATGACTTAATAACTAAAACAACAACAATAAATTATGTACTAGGCAAAGAATTAAATTGATCCAATAATTTCACGCTTCCCTGATAGCTCAGTTGGTAAAGAATCCACCTCCAATGCAGGAGACCCTGGTTCGATTCCTGGGTCAGGAAGACCTGCTGGAGAAGGGATAGGCTATCCACTCCAGTATTCTGGCCTGGGGAATTTCATGGACTGTGGTTCACCAAGAGTCGGACACGACTCAGCAACTTTCACTGTCACTTTCAATAATTTCACACTTTATTTCCATCTGAAAGACTATAAATGTTATTGTATCCCTCTTTCCTTGTGTGTAAAATGGGTATGCTAAAGGACAATGAAATAACTAGATGATCTATGAAGTCTCTTTCCATTTTAAAAGTATCTGTTCCTATGGTCTCTCTAGGCTGATACTGCTGCTTATGTACTATGGAGTCAGACCCCAGCTCTGCCCTCTCCTCAGTGTGGGACTTTGGGCAGGTTACCTAACCCCCTGTGGAACCAGCTTCCTTGGGTTACTGCCATTACAATCCTCACTCGGTACACTTTCTTGGTCAAATTACTTAACCTGTGTACAAGATGCTATGGACAGGAGCTGAAGACATATAATACCTGTAAAAAAAACACAACATAAAACCTCACAATGTCTCTCATAGGAGAGACTTAATAAAGTTAATCCCATCCTTTCTGCTACCTTTGGAGAGTTTCCTCACCCATTTCAAACTAATGTCACACACAATTTCCCTTGGGAAAAAAGGGCAGAGGGTGAAAAAACTATTAGATTTTATGCTTTGGAGTTTGATATAGGGTTTGTATTACCACATTTTCTCTTTCATCTTTTATCACTCATTATGATCAAAATCACCTGGCACATACATTAGCTATCTGTGTTCTCAAAGTCAAGGCTCAAAATAAATGCATATGAACATGACCTGAAACACTTATTTAACAGAAATACAAATGACTAGGTCAAAGAGACAGATAAAATTTATCAGAATCTCAAATTTTTCTGGATTTTTAAAAATCCTTTGCTCATTATTTGAACTATTTGTCTTATTAACAATTCAAAATATTTTGTCCAAATTAGACCCATGAACTATTTTATTGATTTTTTTCTTTTTAATTATATACCCTCACCTCAGCACAGGTGAAAATCCTTAAAACAAGTGGTTATATAATTGTATATAAATACTTAAGGATCATCTAAAGATATGATCTTTGTGAACATTTTTAGGCCACATGCAGAACAAGTATATACATTGTGACATCAATAAATACTTTTAGAATTAATGAAAACAAAAAGATCTCAGGAGGTCTGTTTTACAATATGTCATCCTCAATATTTCTTTCATTTTTTGCTAAGTGGACACTTTAAAGGGCAAAGCAATTATTTAATCTATCCTCATTCATCACCCCCAAATTACAAAATTAATGTACATTTTTTCAGCTTTCATAGAAATCTATTGAACACTCTATCTCTGGACTTCTGCCAAAAGCCTATGTTGAAATGACCATGAAAAGAATATTGTGGCATCTTCCATTAAATTGCAATTTGGTGACATTTTTGTTTGTACAGTATCCTTCATAATAAGATCTGTGAGGTAAATTTCCTTTGAGTTCAATGTTAAGCAATAGTTGTTTCTTCTGAGCAACTGATATATTTCAGTTTAGTGGTTAGTAAGACTATGCAACTTACATTTCCCCTTTTACCAAGAAATCCTGAGTTAAGTTTTCTACTCAGTTTTAACATCTAGTCATTTTTAAGGTTTCAGGTAAATTATTCACCATCTCTACCCATTGTTTTCACTCCCACAAACTCATTCATAAACTAGCTTTTGTTTTTTCTCATTTTTAAGTGCCTCTGTACTTTATTATATGGTAATTCAAATTCAAATATTTTTTAAAGAGTACAGATAAATAACTTTACATTGTCAAACTTAATATAACTTTTTTTCTTAATTTAAACCATTAGTGTAATTAAAGCTAATGCATTTGAGTATATAACACGAAAGCTTAAATTTATCTCTTTCTAAACAGTACTCGGTCACAAGAGGCAAATGCTATGAATATGTGTTTATTTAGACATAATCTATTAACATACTGTAGTGGCAAATATATGTGGTTGTTACCTCTAACTACGTCAAACTGCTCCAAATAGAAATATGTACACTATTAGTACGGGCTTCCTAAGTGGCTCAGAGGTAAAGAATCCACCTACAATGCAGGAGATGCAGGAAACGCTATTGGTACAATGCTATGCACTCCTAATACTCTGAAAAATTCCTTTAATTCTATAAACCATAGGGCTTTATACTTAAATTTAAAGAATCTCAATTGTTCTCTGAATTTATAGTCAGAAAAGAAACAAGTCTGACATATTTCTGGGTGTGGTTTCTAAAGTTTTTATCCCCTTTGATTAGATGAATATTTGAGGTCATCTTGAAATATGAATCTTGTCAGTCAGGGGTTATGGAAATCTTGTACTTGTTCTTGAGAAGACCCCAATGAAGATCACTGTGGCAGAGTATTTATTCTCTGTGAATTAGCCTTATTCATGCAAGAGAATGGAGAAGGCAATGGCACCCCACTCCAGTACTCTTGCCTGGAAAATCCCATGGGTGGAGGAGCCTGATAGGTTGCAGTCCACGGGGTCGCAAAGAGTTGGACGTGACTGAGCGACTTCACTTTCACTTTTCACTTTCATGAATTGGAGAAGGAAATGGCAACCCACTCCAGTGTTCTTGCCTGGAGAATCCCAGGGATGGGGAAGCCTGGTAGGCTGCCCTCTATGGGGTCGCACAGAGTTGGACACGACTGAAGTGACTTAGCAGCAGCAGCAGCATGCAACAGAAGGGCTTAGCTGTGGAAGCCACTATGAAACAACTGGGACACCCACACACCCCAATACAGCCATTTCAATATTACTCTTTGGTTCTAACAAAATTTGGGGTAAAACCTTCTTCTAGTCACCATCATCTATGAACTCTGAATTGCCTATGTGTGAGGAGAACATCAAGCACTAATGCCAGTGGTGGAAAGAACAAATACAAGAATAGAACTGAGAAGGAAGCACCCTCCAGGTGCTGCTATCAGATCATTTTCAGCCTCGGTGCGATAAATCAGGCCTCTCCTGGGATGGTTCCAAGTAAACCATGGAAAAAAGCCAGCTCTAAAATTAATATTATGCTGATAATTTGATCATGGCATAAAAATCAAGAAGTGATGAAATTACCTTCTCTTCCTTTTTGGCCTTTTATTCAGGAACACATGTCATTTAAGCAACTCTATTCTTGCAAAAGGAAGTCAATCATACCTCCAACCTGTAAGACAACTAGAACAAATACATATGTTGAGAGAAGCGTGTTCATGGGAGATTATCTGAAGGATATGAAATCAATCCACTCCTCTAGATAAGCAGTCACAAACTAAGATTGATTTAACCCACAGGAATATTTTGTTTGGCCCACGGTGTGTTTTTTTAAAATTTGATCCAACACTGAAAAATAGTGAGATTTCAAATATAGAAGGTGGCAACAGTGTCGTTAGTGTCCCCACGTGGCAATATCTGTTGGGATTGAGAAATGGCAGCTGCTCCCTATAGCTGGGACAGAGGCTCTCCAGGTGGTCACAGTCCATAAAAACACAGAGTCTAAAATCAGAGAGGCCAGCAGAGAACTGAACGCCAGGAATGCATCGCTACTGCAACTGTAGTGTCAGTATTGCTTTTACTTAATTCCACTTTGGTGGCTGTCATCAGCACCCAGCATGTCATCTGACTGTAGACTCACTTCACTGGAATCTGGCCCTTTTATTTTTTTTTTTAATAGTACCTAGAATCTGGCTCTTTCTTTCACGATGTTAATAAAAATAAATCCTTTACTCTCCCACACAGATATCGAATTATTTATAAGCACTTTTCCTAACCTATCAGAAGAGTAAGATCTCAGTTATGGTACTTCCTTTCTTTTCATCATCTCATCACACCCCAGCACAGAAAATACACTTGCCTACTACTGCAGACTGTGGTGATTATCCCCAAGAGGATTATGTATTTCCCCCCCACAGATGTCAGGTTTAGCCAATGGAATGTGAACAGATATGATATACATAATATCTGAGCAGAAGCTTTAAAAGACAGTAAGTTTCCACCAGCCATCTTTACCTGCTATCCCCAAAAGCAATGCTCCTTCAGCCTAGGTCCTGAAATGAGCACACACCTTACACCTACTTGAAGGCTGATAGAGCTGCAAGTAACTCACATCCTGCGTGTAATATGAGCAAGCTACTAAGATTACCACCTTGGGAAATGAGTTTATCTTCACATGGCATTCAAACTCTGAATAATGTCACTCAATTCTTATTTCTAAGTATTCACGGAAGAAAATTAGCTGCTAATGAGGAACTGTGAAAGAAAGAAGAATCTCTATTTTCTAAGGTCTTCAGTTCAGTTCAGTTGCTCAGTCGTCTCCGACTCTTTGCTACCCCATGAATCACAGCACGCCAGGCCTCCCTGTCCATCACCAACTCCCGGAGTTCACTCAGACTCACCTCCATCGAGTCGGTGATGCCATCCAGCCATCTCATCCTCTGTCGTCCCCTTCTCCTCCTGCCCCCAATCCCTCCCAGCATCAGAGTCTTTTCCAATGAGTCAACTCTTTGCATGAGGTGGCCAAAGTACTGGAGTTTCACCTTTAGCATCATTCCTTCCAAAGAACACCCAGGACTGATCTCCTTTAGGATAGACTGGCTGGATCTCCTTGCAGTCCAAGGGACTCTCAAGAGTCTTCTCCAACTTCACTGTTCAGAAGCATCAATTCTTCGGTGCTCAGCCTTCTTCACAGCCCAACTCTCACATCCATACATGACCACAGGAAAAACCATAGCCTTGACTAGACGAACCTTTGTTGGCAAAGTGATGTCTCTGCTTTTGAATATGCTATCTAGGTTGGTCATAACTTTCCTTCCAAGGAGTAAGCGTCTTTTAATTTCATGGCTGCAGTCACCATCTGCAGTGATTTTGGAGCCCCCAAAAATAAAGTCTGACACTGTTTCCACTGTTTCCCCATCTATTTCCCATGAAGTCATGGGACCGGATGCCATGATCTTCGTTTTCTGAATGTTGAGCTTTAAGCCAACTTTTTCACTCTCCACTTTCACTTTCATCAAGAGGCTTTTGAGTTCCTCTTCACTTTCTGCCATAAGGGTGGTGTCCTCTGCAGATCTGAGGTTATTGATATTTCTCCTGGCAATCTTGATTCCAGCCTGTGTTTCTTCCAGTCCAGCGTTTCTCATGTACATCTCATGATGTACTTACAATCTGTAATATTAAAAAAAACAAACAAACAGTGGCATTTGGAGATATTTGATTTTTGCCTTCAGAGAGACTACCACAAGTCAGTTCTTCTGGTTCCATCAATGACAGAAGAATCTTGCTTAGAAACAAAAGGCAAACAGACATAGGAATAAGGGTAGTGTTACAGAAACTATCCTCAAGAAAAATCCTTGTTTTTGTCAGAAAGTGAATTCTTCTGAAGCCCTTGACTGTGTCAGGTACTATGGAGGGTTCCTAAATGGGCCAGGAGAGAGGTGTCCCTAACAATTGTTGCCAGTGAGCAAGAATAGGAAAACAAAGGTTTCTTGAAATGTTGTTTAAAGCAAACTGGCTAATAATTTCACCTCCCATTCATTTACTAATAACTCCCAGGTCTTTATTTTCCAGTTCAGACTTTTCACTTGTGTTCCAGACCTGCATTTGTAGCTTGCTGTTAATTGATGTACCTCAAACTCAACATGTTCAAAATCTCATTAGTCTTCTCCATATCATCTCCCTAATCTGCTTCTCTCCCTCTACTTCCTATTTAGTGACTAGCATCGTACGTCTAATCATTAAAAAAAAAAATAGGCATCATCTTAGGACAGAGGCTGCAACCTAGCTGCTTATTTACTGAAGTTGTTTATTTTGGTTCAGACAGAACTTAAAAAAAAAACAAACAACTTTGAATCAACATTTAAGATTTGGGATATGTCACAGAAAAATAAAAGATTTAGGATTCTCTTTAAAAATCAGAAGATGCAATATCAGGCTCCACTTACACAGAACAATGGGCTAAAACTGAAGAGTAGATGTCCCTTTTAGACTCAGGTAAGCTCTCATTTCAGCTAGTATTCATAACAGCCACAATGGGTGCTGAGGTTTCTTTGATTCATTTTTGTCAACTGTTTGGCTTGAGGCATCTGATATTATGACTTGTGCTAAATTCTTTCTCCCCTCTATACCTCCACCAAAACCATCAGCCAGTCCTACAGATTCTAGCATTTCTCCAATCCGTTTCCCTCTTCTTCATCTCAATTGCTACATTCTCACTGGGGGATCTCAAACAATGCTCATCTGGACTGCTGTTAACAGTTGAAATACCTCCTGTTCCATCTGTCTAATGAATTCCCAAACTCCAGTGAAGTAAAGTGATGCAATGATAAAGTTCAAATTCCTCTAGTACATGGTACCAGGCCATTCATTCCTGATCTCTACCCACCACTCCAGTCTTAACTCATTTTGCTCCCACAGTAGTCAATACTCCAATACTTTCAAACAGTTCTGCTAACCAGGTGGATTGTTTCCGTCCTCTAGATCCTGATGCTCTTTATGTCTACAATATTTTCATCTCATCATTCAACCCACACAACCACATTCGTAACTCCAGAGATTCCGTTCAACCATTAACTTCTTTTTGAAGACTTTTCAATCTAATTCTCAACTCTGCAGGCAGATATGACCATTGCAGGCCCACATCTATTCCTTTCTGTCCCCCGTAAGACTGCTATATTGATGACCACGACATTTTATTCTTGTCTATTCTTGTGTCAATACTTGCTTGTATTAGACTGGGAGTCTGCCTCATTTGCCCTTATATTTCCAGACCCATGCTTCCTGCATACAGCTGCTTAATAAATATTGGCCTGAATGAATAAACAAATGATTACATCAAATGATTATCTATAGGTAGGCTGTTCTCTTAAACAGGTTTATCATCCACCTATAATTCTCTTTAAACCACTGATTTGCTTTTATCTGGAGATTATTCAAGGGTTAAAATTTTTAGCTTAGTTCAAGAAAATTAATTCAATTTCTAAAATAGTAGGAGCTCACATCAATGAGGTAGATTTGTATTAACAACGTTTCCCCAGTATTATTCTTAAGAAAGATACCATATATTGCCTCTGACACCTGGAGGCAAATGATTGGTAAGTAATTTATGATTCAGATTAATTATACCATATGTAGGACACACATCAATGTGCCTTATGGGTATAGTTTATAAATAACACTAGGTTATAGCTATCAATCTTCTTAATGAGGAAAAAAATACAATACGACCTTTAGAGAACGAATTATGAATCAACTAACTTTTACAATATAAAGAGAATGCAAATGGCACATCTCCAGGTAATATACTTTGTATTACTCTCTAGAAAGCCATATTAATATAAAACTAAAGGTATTTAAGGCTCTAAATTTTTAGATAAAATCACACAAAAACACCTCTCTTGGAATTATAAAGACAGTTATTCATTCAATAATATTTATTGAGTACCTACTGTGAACTGGGCACTGTTCTAAACTTTAGGGATACTGATGCCTTTATAAATAAGACTAAAGGTTGGGGAAGCCAGTACAATACACCAGGTTGGAAGATAAAGGGAGCCCAGGACTGACTTTGTAGCATATCAAAAACAAATTTCAATTGGCTGGGGAACTGGATGATTTTTTTTTTCCACTTTGCACCAATCCACATTTTGCAGCTAGCTTCATCAAATTTAGATTTTAGAGTGTGTTTTGGGGGGCGAGGGGGAGGGGGAGGGCATAGGGCAGGTCAACAGTTAACAAAAAAAAATAAAAAAGCAAAATACAAAGTCTGTCTAGAGAGTAATAAGTCTGTAAGAGAAATAAATCAGGGAAGAGTCATGAGGAGTGCTGAGTGGTAGAAACACAATTTAAAATACGGCGGCCAGGGAAAGCCTCACTGAGAAAGTGGCATTTAAGTAAAGAGCTGAAGAAAGGGAGGGAGAGGGCCATATGGATATGTGGTAGCAAGGCATTCCAGCAGAGGAAGCAACAGCAAATGAGGACACTGGTCCAGACATGCCTGGAAATTTCATGGAACAGCAAGGAAGTCAGTGGCCAGTGTAGCTAGAGCAAAGGGGCAGGGAGGAGAATGGCAGATTCAAAGAGAGAGGTAATCTAAGGGAAGAAAGAGGCAGGATTGGAATATATAGGACAGTCCTCTAATCTGAAGGTCCAGTGCTCTCTTTTTATAACAAATGTTTTATATTCTTCCCTTATATCCTGAAATTAACCTCACTGGTGATACAACTTATCTACACACCTAACTTCAAAAGAACTAATACAATACTGAACCTGTAATACAAATGAGAAATAAATGGAAGTTATAACAAAATTAATCTATTTCAATAGGTAAATGTTTAGACACTTTACTGTAAAAGATAAAAATGTCACCTTTCTAACCACTGTAAACATGACAGGTACAAATGCAGAATGATAAAGGTGTGTTTTCTTTAAGCCTCAAAAGTCACCGATGGTGATGCTGATTCAAGCTTTAAAATGCCATTCTAAATGACAAACCTCTGGTAAAATTCTGAACACTCTATAGTGTCATCTTCCCTCAAATCATATGATGGTTGCATTTCTGGAAAATCAAATGTACTTTAAAACCATGCAAAAACATTTTGTATGTTTATATAAATGGAGTTAGGTCTAGGTTCAAATCATTATAAACAGGTTTTTCACCTTCAAGAATGTCCAAAGGACATCCAAAAGTCATGCAGAAGACACACAAGGGGACTTTTGGGGGAGAATGCTTTATACTTTGATTGTTGTGGTGGTTACAAGGGTGTATACATGTGTCAAAACTGATCAAACTGCACAGTTAAAATGGCCCATCTTATTTTATATAAATTTTACCTCTAAAATTGATTTAAAAATCATACAGTATGAGAAATGATTGTTTAAGGGAAGCTGTAGGATGGACTAGCAGGCCGAAACACACTAAATCTCACTCAATCAAGGTACAACCCAAAAGGTTTGCACAAATTTCCAAAACACACCCTAGTGAGCAATACCACATACACTGAGAATACAGCATGCTATCTTAGTGGGATGGGAAGTAACAAGGAGGTTTTGAGCTGAGCAGTGATGCAGTCTGACATATTTTATAAAGGATTGTTCTGACCTTTGAGGCAGACAGGCAAGGGCCGATGCAGAAAGACCAATTAGAAACTATCATAAAAGGCAGGCAAGAGAGGATAGTAGCTTAGCAAAGTGGTAAATCATTAGATACATTAGAAAAAACCTTCACAAGTTTCCAACAGACCCCCAAAGGTAATGCAGGAAATAGAAAGAGCTCAAAAAATGTTCCGTAGATTAAAAGAAGTAAAGGGTAGTATTTCTTTTTTTTTTTTTTTTTTTTTTAAGGGTAGTATTTCTTAACCATACTCATATAACACTCCACACTTCATTATGCAATGCAATTAAAAAAAAATTGTGCCTCCAGCTTTATCATTTTATATCTAAATGTAATGAAACATGTTTCTGATGAAATGAGATTTAATAAAAAAAATTTTTTTAACTTTACCATAAAAAAGTGTATTTCCTGCCTAAGTGAAATACTTTAACTTGGCTATTTCTATGCTAATTTAGGTCTTGCAATACTATTAAGCTTGGTGAAATCTGAGAGTTTTTCTAAGTATAGAAATTTAGAAGGTTATGCTGGATTTGTTATAAGATTCAGTTCAGCTCAGTTCAGTCGCTCAGTCGTGTCCGACTCTTTGTGACCCCATGAATCGCAGCACGCCAGGCCTCATCGTCCATCACCAACTCCCGGAGTTCACTCAGACCCACATGCATCGAGTCAGTGATGCCATCCAGCCATCTCATCCTCTGTCGTCCCCTTCTCCTCCTGCCCCCAATCCCTCCCAGCATCAGAGTCTTTTCCAATGAGTCAACTTTTCGCATGAAGTGGCCAAAGTACTGGAGTTTCAGCTTTAGCATCATTCCTTCCAAAGAAATCCCAGGGCTGATCTCCTTCAGAATGGACTGGTTGGATCTCCTTGCAGTCCAAGGGACTCTCAAGAGTCTTCTCCAATACCACAGTTCAAAAGCATCAATTCTTCGGTGCTCAGCTTTCTTCACAGTCCAACTCTCACGTCCATACATGACCACTGGAAAAACCATAGCCTTGAATAGACGGACCTTTGTTGGTTATAAGATTAGAACCTACTAAACCAAATTATATCTTTGAGATCACAGATAATTTCTTATTTGTCTTGTTCTGTTAAAATTGGGGGACAGTTAATTGAGGGTTCTAGTTAGCTGACTCCATGTACACTAAAGTTTTATATTTAATATTTAAACATTTCCTTTTAAAATATCAGAAAAGCATTTTTGACTGAAACGATTTCTGAGATTTGCTTCAAAATAATTCATTGGAGAGAGAGAATGGAAAGGAAGTAGATGAGATGAGACTGGCCATAGGCTGATAACTGTCAAAGCTGACAGATAAGTAACAGTGATTCAGCTCACTGTTGTCTTTATTTTTGAATAAATTTAAAATTTTTCATAATGAAAAGTTTAAAAAAATCAGGGTCTGATAATTTAGTCAATATTTGTTGAATAATCTCTATGTGTCTGACTTCTACTGGAGCTTGGGAGAAATTTATTAATTATGAGGATAAGATCTCTATGTTAAAGAGCTCACATCCCAGAGATATAAACAAACAGTTATGAAACAATGTAAAGACTAGAATATTGTTTTAAATGTATAAAGTGCTATAGGAGCAAAGAAGGAGTGATTGATTGTTCCTGGTGAAATCACAGAATCTTCCCAGAGAACTGATGTTTAGATTGGGCCCTGAAGGTTAAATATGCTTTATCTGGGACAAAAAAAGGGGAAAGAAGTCTCCACAAAGAAGGCAACATAACTCAAGAAAATGCTCACATTAAGGCATTAAGAGAAAAACAACAGACAGTGAAAAAAATAAAAAAGTGTGTGAGGAGAGTAAGCGATTGTTGTATTTTTACTGCTAGTACCTAAAACAGTGACTAACAATATATTAGGTATTCAAAATTATCCTACTGAATAAATTCATTGTTTGAAAAAGAGATAGGATGAAAATAGCAGAGAGCAGTGTTTTAAAACCCAAGGGAAAAGACAACCCACAGGATGGGAAAAAGTATCTACAACTCATATATATCTGATAGGGGTCTAGTAACTATAAGACAGAAAGAACTGCTATCACTCACCAGTAAAAAGACAAAGAATATAACTAAAAAGTGAGCAAAAGACATGAATAGACATGTTTTCAAAGAAGATATATGAATAGTCAAAAAGCGTAAGAAAAGATGCTCAACATGGATGATCTTTGGAAAATGCAAATCAAAACCACAAGGTACCACTTCAAACCCACTAAGATGGCTAGAAATTAGCAAAAGAAAAAAATGTTTTAAGGAAAATAGCAAGTGCTGGCAAGGATATGGAGAAATTGAAACACTTGTACATTTCTGGTGAGAATATAAAATGGTACAGCCATTGTAGAAAATAGGTTAGTGGTTCCTCTGAAAGTTTAACACAGAAGTACCATATGACCTAGCAATATTGCTCTACATACACATACACACATGTTCACAGCAGCACCACTCACAATGGCCAAAGGTAGAAACAGCCAGTCCTCAGATGAATGAATAAAGAAAATGTGCTGTATTATAATGAATCAGTCACAAAGACAAATATTATGTGATTCCACTTGTGTGTGTGTGTGTGTGTGTGTGTGTGTGTGTGTGTGTGTGTCTGTAGGCTTCTGGAGAAGGGAATGGCAACCCACTCCAGTATTCTTGACTGAAGAATCCCATGGACAGAGGAGCTTGGCAGGCTTGCAAAGAGCCAGACACAACTGAGCAACTAACACTTTCACTTTTTCAGTCTTTTATGATATAGGCAAAGAAACAGGAAAATAATAGAATGGGAAAGACCAGAGATCTCTTCAAGAAAATTAGAGATACCAAGGGAAGATTTCATGCAAAGATGGGCTCAATAAAGGACAGAAATGGTATGGACCTAACAGAAGCAGAAGATATTAAGAAGAGGTAGCAAGAATACACAGAGGAACTATGCAAAAAAGATCTTCAGGACCCAGATAATCACAATGGTGTGATCACTCACCTAGAGCCAGACAACCTGGAGTGCAAAGTCAAGTGGGCCTTAGGAAGCATCACTATACACAAAGCTAATGAAGGTGCTGGAATTCCAGTTGAGCTATTTCAAGTTCTAAAAGATGATGCTGTGAAAGTGCTGCACTCAATATGCCAGCAAATTTGGAAAACTCAGCAGTGGCCACAGGACTGGAAAAGGTCAGTTTTCATTCCAATCCCAAAGAAAGGCAATGCCAAAGAATGCTCAAACTACTGCACAATTGTACTCATCTCACACACTAGTAAAGTAATGCTCAAAATTCTCCAAGCCAGGCTTCAGCAATATGTGAACCATGAACTTCCAGATGTTCAAGCTGGATTTAGAAAAGGCAGAGGAACCAGAGATCAAATTGCTAACATCTGCTGGATCATCGAAAAAGCAAGAGAATTCCAGAAAAACATCTATTTGTGCTTTATTGACTATGCCAAAGCCCTGATTATGTGGATCACAACAGACTGTGGAAAATTCTGAAAGAGATGGGAATACCAGACCACCCGACCTGCCTCTTGAGAAATCTGTATGCAGGTCATGAAGCAACAGTTACAACTGGACATGGAACAACAGACTGGTTCCAAATCAGGAAAGGAGTATGTCAAGGCTGCATATTGTCACCTGCTTATTTAACTTTTATGCAGAGTACATCATTGGTAATGCTGGGCTGGATGAAGCACAAGCTGGAATCAAGATTGCTGGGAGAAATATCAATAACTTCAGATATGCAGATGACACCACCCTATGGCAGAAGGTGAAGAAGAACTAAAGAGCCTATTGATGAAAGTGAAAAAGGAGAGTGAAAAAGTTGGCTTAAAACTCAACATTCAGAAAACGAAGATCATGGCATCTGGTCCAATCACTTCATGGCAAATAGATGGGGAAACAATGGAAACAGTGAGAGACTTCATTCTAGGGGGCTCCAAAATCACTGCAGATGGTGACTGCAGCCATGAAATTAAAAGATGCTTGCTCCTTGGAAGGAAAGCTATGACCAACCTAGACAGGATATTAAAAAGCAAAGACATTACTTTGCCAACAAAGGTTCGTCTAGTCAAAGCTATGGTTTTTCCAGTAGTCAAGTATGGATGTGAGAGTTGGACTATAAAGAAAGCTGAGTGCTGAAGAACTGATGCATTTCAACTATGGTGTTGGAGAAGACTCTTGAGAGTCCCTCGGTCTGCAAGGAGATCCAACCAGTCCAGCCTAAAGGGACCAGTCCTGAGTGTTCATTGGAAGGACTGATGTTGAAGCTGAAACTCCAATACTTTGGCCGCCTGTTGTGAAGAGCTGACTCATTTGAAAAGGCCCTGATGCTGGGAAAGATTGAGGTAGGAGGAGAGGAGGACGACAGAGGATGAGATGGTTGGATGGCATCACCGACTCGATGAATATGAGTTTGGGTAAACTCTGGAAGTTGGTGATGGACAGGGAGGCCTGTCGTGCTGCAGTCCATGAGGTTGCAAAGAATTGGACACGACTGAACTGAACTGAACTGATGATCCACTCTGTTTCTGTTGTATTGATCATATTAACTCCTCTTTCATATCTGATTTTGAGTCCTTTTTTCCTTGGTAAGTCTCTAAGGACTTCTCAGTTTTGTTTATCTTTTCAAATAACCAGTGCTTCATTTCATTGATCTTTTCTATTGTTTTTTTAAATTTATTTCTTTATTAAAGGAGAATCGCACTACATAATTTTGTTGTTTTCTATCAAACCTCAAGATGAATCAGTATCAGCCATAGGTATACATATATCCCTTTCCTTTTGAACCTCCCTGCCATCTCCCTCTATTGTCTTTTTAGTCTCATTTTAATTTACTCCTGTTCTAATTGTATTTCCTTCCTTCTACTAACTTTGAGGTTTGTTCATTCTTCTTTTTCTAGTTTGAAGGGTAGATTACATTGTTTGACAACTACCATATTACTCATATCTGGAATTTAAAATATGACACAAGTTCATCTGTGTAATATTTTAGATTTCAGAAGGGCAGGGCTTCCCTCAAAGCTCAGTTGGTAAAGAATCTACCTGCAATGCAGGAGTCCCTGATTCAGTTCCTGGGTAAGATTTCCTGGAGAAGGAATGGGCTACCCACTCCAGTAGTCTTGGGTTTCTCTTGTGGCTCAACTGGTAGAGAATCTGCCTGCAATGCGGGAGACCTGGGTTCAATCCCTGGGTTGGGAAGATCCTCTAGAGGAGGAAAAGGCTACTGGCCTGCAGAATTCCAAGACTGTATCGCCATGGGGTTGCAAAGAGTCAGACACGACTGAGCGACTTTCCCTTTCACTATGAAACAGAAAGAGGCTCAAAGATATAAAGAACAAATTTGTGGTTGCCAATGGGATGCGGGGGTGGTGTAGGGATGGACTGGGAGTTTGGGATTAGCAGATGCAAACTATTACATATAGAATGGATGAATAATAAGGTCCTACTATATAGCATGGGAACTATATTGAATATGCTATAATAAACCATAATGAAAAAGAAAAAAAGTTAGTTGTTTCAGACTTTTCTTAATTCTTGAGAAAGGCATTTATTGCTTTGAACTGCTTGTCTTAGAACTACTCTTGCTGCATCCTATACATTTTGGTGTATTCCTTTTCCATTTTCATTTGTCTCAAGGTATATGTTTATGTATTTTTTTATTTCTTCTTTGCCCCATTGGTTGTTCAGTAGCATGTTGTTTAACCTCTACATTTTTGCAAATCTTACAGTTTTCTTCATGTTATTTATTCTAGTTTCGAGGGCTTCCCTGGTTGCTCAAATAGTAAAGAATTGCATATAATGCAGAAGACCTGGGTTTGAGATCCCCTGGAGAAGGGAATGGGAACCCACTCCAGTATACTCGCTTAGGAAATCCCACGGACAGAGGAGCCTGGTGGGCTACAGTCCACGAGGTTACAAACAGTTGGATATGACTGAGCAACTAACACTTTCACTTTTGTACAACTGTGGCTGGAGAAAATGCTCGATATGATTTCAATTCTCTTAAATGCATCAAGACTTGTTTTGCACCCTAACATAAGATCTATATTAGAAAGTATTCCATGTGCACTTAAGAATGTATTCTGTTGCTTTTGGATGGACTACAGATCATATGTAAACACCTGTTAAGTCTATCTGGTCTAATATGCTGTTCAAGGCCAATGTGTTTATTTATTGATGTTTTGTCTAAAAGATTTATCCATTGATGTAAGTGGGATACTAAAGTCCCCTACTATTATTGCACTGTTGTACCTTTAGCTATGCTAATATTTGCTTCCAAAATTTAGGTGACCTATGCTTGGTGCATAAATATTTATAAAATGTTTTATCTTTCTGTTGGATTGACCCTTATCATTATGCAATGTCTTTCTTTGTCTCTTATCACATTCTTTGTTTTAAACTCTATTTTGTCTGATATAAGGATAGATATTTCACCTTACTTTTGGTTTTCATTTGCATGGAAAATATACCTTCACTTTCAGTCTGTGTGATTCTCAACATTTAAAGTGAGTCTTTTGTAGAGTATATAGATGGATCTTAAAAAAAGAAATCCATTCAGCCATTCGGTCTTTTGATTGGAGCATTTAGTCCATTTTCAAAGTAATTATTGAAAGGTATGTGCTTAGTGCCATTTTGTAAATTATTTTCTGGCTGTTTTTGTAGTTCCTTTCTGTGCCTTTATTCTTCTCCTGCTCTCTTAGACTGTGGTTAAATTTCTTTAATGGTATGTTTATATTCATTTCTGTTTATCTTTTGTGTATTTACTAAAGATTTTTGCTTTGTGGTTACCATGAAGCTTATACATAACAACTTGTATCTATAACATTCTAAGTAAAAACAACTCGTTTGATCCAACTGTAAAGCTTGTTGCTATTATTTCTCCCACCACATTTTAATGTTTTTGACGTCCCATTTTACATCTTTTTCTCTTATGTATCCCTTATAACTAATTTTTTTTACTACTTTTGTCTTTTAACCTTCACACTAGTTTTATAAGTGATTAATTCACTATCTTTACTATATATTTGAATTTCCAGTGAGATTTATTTTCATGTGTTCTTGTTATTAATTAGCACCTTTTCTTTTTAGCTCAAAGAATTTCCACTGGCATTTATTTTAAGACCAGTTTAATGGTGATGAACTCTAGCTTTTGCACATCTGGAAAACGCCTTCTCTCTCCTTCACTTCTGAGTGAGCTCTGCTGCCATGTATAGTATTCTTGGTTAGAAGTATTTTTCTTTCAGCACTTTGAATATATTGTGCTATTCCTTTATGGCCTGCTAAGTTTTTGTTGAAAACTCTGGTAAGTCTTAGGGGGGTTTCCTTGTGTGTAGCAAGTTAGTTTTCTCTTGCTACATTTAAGATACTCTTACCTTTATTTTTGACATTTAAAGTATAGCATGTCTTGGTTTGTGGGTCTCTTGATTTCCCCTCATTTGGAACTCTGGGATTTCTGGATCTAAATGTCTGTTTCCTGCCTCAGGTTAGAGAAGTATTTAGCCATTATTTCTTCAAGTAAGATTTCTGCCCCTTTCTCTCTTCTCCTCTGGGAGCTCAATGATACAAATGTTAGTCTGTTTGATGTACCATTAGTCCCTTAAGCTATATTCACTGTGCTTCTCTGATTGGGTGAGTTTCGCTGCTCTATCTTTGAGTTGACTGATCTTTTTCCCTGCTTCATCTAGTCTGCTCTTAAACCCAGATAGTGTATTTTTCAGCTCAGTCATTGGATTCTTTGCTCTGTGGCCTTTTTTGGTACTTGCCATCTCTTTGTTGACATTTTCACTGTGTTCTCCCCAGATCAGTGAGCACCTTTATGACCATTAATTTCAACTTTTTATCATAAAAACTACTTATCTCCACTTCATTAATGTTTTGTTTTCCTGAGGGTTCATCTTTTTCTTTCATTTGGAACATATTCCTGTTTCTTCATTTTGTGTCACTCTGTGTGTTGGTTTCTAATAGCAGATGAAACCATCTCTCCCAGTCTTGAAGGTGTGGCCTCAAGTAGGACATGAAATTTGCTGTTTCATTTCCTCTTGCCTATCTCTCAAATCTTTGTGCTTGACCAAGCAGACTTGTTATATTTCTAATAGCTCCCAGTTGTTAAGTATGTGACAAGATCTGCCAGTGTCCCAAAGTGGAAGATCTCAGCACCTAGATTCAGGCTGTTTGGAAGTCAGACATTCAAGTATCAGTTTTTAAATGTATGCAAATGTATACAGTCCTGTAGGACTGTAAGTGTAAGCCCCACTGGCCACCATAACCAGATGATCTGGAGGGGTCCCTAGGTGGCACTTGCAAATATCAGGGCTCCAGATAAGTGTATGAAGTCTTTCCTGGATGATACTGATTAACTGAAGCAAGGCAAAGGGAAACAAGTACAGATGGCATGGCAAGGCAAGGCCTGTGTTCCTTGAGAGCAGATCTACATGCCACCAAGTGTGGCCAAACCTGAAGACTGCTCCTCAGACTGAAAATCCAAAATAAACGAGAGGCCTCCTTCACAGAAATGCTGGGGGGTGTGCCTCAGTCTACTGTCTGTACAGTGCCTTGGGGTATAACTTGCCAAAGAATTGCCACAGTGCCATGGGACCCAGAAATGGAAGCTTCCTGGCTATCAAAGCCAGGCAATGAAGAGACATCCCAAACAGCAGCCACCCAACTGGGGCAACAAACATAAAAATCAGGGTACTAAGTATATATTAAGTGTCTCTTCCCTCCAGGAGACAGTAAAACACTTTAAAGTGTACAGTTAAGTGATATTAGGTATATTTACATTGTTGTTAAAAAAAAATCTTGCAAATCAAAACTTAAACCCAATAAACAACTACCCTTCCCCCTACTCCTAGACCCAAGTAAGCACCATTATAGTTTATGTTTCTACGAATCTGACAATTTTAGATACCTCATATAAGTGGAATCACTATTTATTCTTTCTAGTTTTATTGAGAAATAGTGACATGCATCACTGTGTAGGTTTAAGGTGTATAGCATGATAGTCTGATGTATATGTATTGTGAAATGAGCACCACAAGGTTTAGCTAACATCCATCATCTCATAAATACAATAAAAAGAAAGAAGAAAACAGCTTTTCTCCCTGTGATGAGAACTCTTAGGATCTACTCTTCTTTCTACAATTTTCCTGTATATCATCAAAGTGTTAACTATAGTCATCATATTGCATATCATATTTCTAGTACTTATTTATGTTGTAACTGGAAGTTTGTACAGTTTGAATACTTTCCTCTAGTCTCCCCTCCCCACACCTCTGCCTCTGGTAACCACAAGTATGATCTCTTTTTCTATGAGTTTGTTTTAGATTCCATATATAAGTGAAATAATACAGTATTTCTGTGTTTCTGTCCACAATTTACCTTTAATTTAAAATAATAGCAGTCACTGAATAAAAGGGATGTTTTTGCTTGTTTTTTGCTGACAGTTGAACCTGAGTCCAACCAATATACTGGATGGATTTTATATATGGTGCAGTCATGTGTTACAGTCCTTGTTAACAAGCCATTCCTGAATACAGGAACTAAAAGTCACCACATTAAAGGATCACTAACTAGATGCTCAGGTAGTACTTGACTTTGAAGTTATTTATAAAATTTTAATTTTTCTTTGAATGTTAAATGAAATAGCATGAGAAATATGAGATAGAAAATTTAGAGAAGAGAGTGGATTTAATTACAGTATTCTACTGTAGTTAGCATTTATTGTTATCCTAATCAACCTTTGTTGCCTAACTCTGAAGCTTCAAGAGAGTTGAGAATCATCTGGGTTTTGATTTCATTTCTGCCATCTATATGATTTTGGGCAAATCATTTCATTTCTTTAAGCTTAGGCATTAATATTGTTACTAGTATTCTAATGTATAAATAGGGATGGAGATGATATTATCCAGCTTGCTTACTTTAGGGCAGAGTTATGAGAATAAACAAGGAGTACAGTATTAAAAAAAACAAACAAAACCTTTTGACTTATAACTTTAGAAATGTATTTTATTTAAAAATTTCATCCTTTCCAAACTTCTTTCCATTTTTATATCTCTTTTTTCTAAAAGTCTTATTCTACTATAGACTAAAGAAGATATGCTGCTTTTGCATCCAGTTCCCTATAAACTGGATTTCTTATTTCAGTAATAAATTCACATGTTAAAAAATGGTGCACACAGGACTTCCCTGGTGGTCCAGTGGCTGAGAATCTGCTCACCGATGCAGGGAACACGGGTTTGACCCCTGGTCTGGGAATACCCTACACGCTGCAGAGCAACTAAGCCGTGTGCCGCGACGACTGAAGTGCACCTAGAGCCCATGCGCTGCAACAAGAGAAGCCACCACAGTGAGAAATTCGCACACCTCAGCTAGAGAGTGGCTCTTGCTTGCCACAACTAGAGAAAGACTGCATGTAGCAATGAAGACCCAGTTCAATCAAAAAAGCAAAAAAAAAGAGGTAAAGAGCTTTGTTGCTATAACTAGGTCTAGGAATAGGGGAGTAAAGAATACCAGAAATAAAGTAGAGAAGAATTTCCCTCTCTCCTTTCTTATCCATGCTCCCGAAAGCTATCAGCTATCAGTCCTTAAGTTTGAGAGTAGGGAGAAGACTGAGGACTGGAGCATGAAATGAAAGGTTAATATTAGAAGTGCTACTTTAGGAGACTCTTAGGAATGGGTTTGATTCTTTATCTGTAGTTTCACTTATACCAGGTATAAAAGCACTGTGACTCAGTGGTTTATGCAACAAGCTGGAAACTCAGGACCTGTGGCTTCTGGTCATGGACCTGACATTTGTCTTTCACATGAGCTACTCAGGTTCACTCCCATGTTTTACTTAGTTTTTCATCTATTAATGAATCAAAGATGCCAAATAACTTTCCAGGTAATAGAAAAAAAACAGAACTCACATAGAGCTATAACTATGAAAGCTATAAGGGCAGTTTTTATGAGAATAGATGTGACAATACTACAAAAGTTTAAATTTCTATATAGATATAAAGCATTATTACTTCTACCTGAGCTTGGAAGGAATACTATGAATATGAAATAGATATATAATCCTGAACTCTCTTTCAGATTATTAGTTTTAAACTCCCACTAAAATCTTCACAAAAGTAGTAAGGAAGTAATAAGGGAGATCTTTTAAAACATTATTTGGCTTTCTTCTCACCCCTCACATATTTACCAACAGTGAAGGGAAAGAGCCAAAGAAGAGAGGTTGGGGCAAAAAAGTAAAAGATATGGAAATCATTAATTCTGTCTTTCAGTTTAGTTCAGTTGTTCAGTTCTGTCCAAACTCTTTGTGACCCATGGACTGCAGCATGCCAGGCTTCCCTGTTCATCCCCAACTCCCAGAGCTTACTCAAACTCATGTCCATCCAGTCGATGATGCCACCCAACCACCTCACCCTGTTGTTCCCTTGTTTAACCAGTTCTTATTTTGTGTTTTCTATAAGTAAGTATAAGGTGTAGTACATTAATTCTGAAACACATCGTGTTAAGACAGCACCAGCTAGCATTTCTAGAAGATGAAACTAAGGCTTAAAGTCAAGGATAAGTGATTTGCCCTGACTTAAGAAATGGAATGGGTTTTTGAATCTTCACCTCTCTCATTTCAGAGCCTATGATCTTTATTACTGCCCTAATGTATTTCAGGAAAAGCAGAATTGACCCCTGGAATAAATGTTAACAGAACCTATCTTAGAAAGTTACAAGGAAATTAAGTTGCCCCAGAGATTCTCCCCATCTCTCCCATGGCCACACGCATATAAGGTGACATCTTTACCTATTTCTGTATGCTTACTTGATGCTCCTTTCTTGACTAACCGGATTCTCCATACTTCCTACTCTTCTCACAGGGCTTCCCTTGTCAAATCCCTAATTCTACCCCAGGGCATTCAGCTTCTGGCCTTGAGCTTAATGACTTACTCTCTCTAGGTTTTAAATTCCAGTTCTTAACAGTGAGAACTGACACTCCCAGATCACATTCCTACATCAGGTCAAGGCTGCTGGCCAGTCAACAGGGGTTGGTTAATCTGGGTCAAGCACCCAAATCCTTGGCTGTGGATGGGTAGAGCAGTCACATTCCTTGGGAACTGTGGTATAAGTAGGTGGAAATTCTGAAAGAGCCTGTGCCATTTTAAAACATCACCCAGACAAGATTTGCTTTCTCCTTTTTTTGTGTGTTTCTATTAAAGATATTCCCATTCTTCCTACTGCCTAGACTGAAAGTCTAAACATTTTTTAATGAAATAGATTTAACTTTGTTTGAAAAGTAATGCACACACATCCTAAAATACTCAGAATATAACAGAGTATGCTCGTTGGAAGTTGTATCCTTTCTACCAAGATTCTCAAGGTCCTCCTAGAGGCTATCACAACTAACAGTTTTTGAAGTATACTTCAGAAAAATTCTATGCATGTTCAAGCATTTTATTCATATTTTATCCACATTCCATTTTACATAAATGGGAGAATAACATGAACACAGTGTGTGCCAAGCTTTTCTCACTTAATAAGCAGATTCTGAAACCTATTTGACCTCAACACATATAGACTATTTTTTTCATTTTTTAATGGCTTCACAGAACTTAAATATGCGATTTTTTTTTTTTAACCAGTGCCCTTTTGATAGGCAGGTATACTGTTTTTCACCTAGTTCTAGGGAAAAAGGGTACCCTACAGTGATACTGGTGGGTGAGCGAATCCAGATCTTAATCTTTTCTCATATCCAGTGAGTCTCAATAATCTGATTAAAGTAAAATACTCCAGATCCTTGTTTTAAAAGCTCACCTCAGAAATTAAACTATTCCTCTAAGGGGACTCTTTTTTTAAATATTGGACAAAATTGTATCTTTTTATATGCACATACCTGTACACAAATGCACAGGAAGACAACTGGAAGGACACATCTGGAAGTGGTTCTTTCTGAGAAGAGTAGATTGGTATGTATCAGTTGTATTATTTTAAAAAGAAATATTTTTCTTTAAAACAAATAGGAAATTGGACCTTGCTACTCACACCTGTTTTCTTCAAGTTTATTATTAAATTCCACGGTTCTTCTACACATTCATCTGGGAAACGGGGCCTGCTACTGATATTTATTTTAACCAAATTGCCTAGCCAATCTTATCCGGAAAAAGCATTGTTTGTGGGTATAGTGAACAAAAGAAAGTGACCTAGAGAAGTTCATGGATCAGGTCTTTCACTTGAGTCACATTATCACGTTTACGCTCCTTAGTGAGAGGTATCATGGTGCCGGTGAGAGAAAAAGGATCTGAGTTCTAGTTTGGGCTCTGCTAAGAATATATAAGAATATACTGGGGGACCATGAGCAAACACTTTGACTGTAAAATGGTGAATTAAACTAAGATTTCTTTGATTACTAGAAGACTTACAAAGATGCATTCTACGGTGAAAAATCTATTATTCAGTTCTGAGTTGCTTCGAATCTAAAGGCAAGAAGACAAATTCTCTCCAATTCAGCAAACATGTGTGGTATGTATTAGGACACACTGCGAATCTCAGGCGCTCATTCGCCAGGTTTTAGACTGATTTGCAAAAAAGTCCTCTCACTGAAGAAGCGTTTCGTTTCTCTTGGCCGTAGCCATTGCCCAAAGCGCCAAGATCTAATTGCCGTCAACATTAAGATGAAGACGTACCTGCTGTGAACGTGAAGACACTACAGTTCCCAGCATGCCTCTCTTCCCACCGCCGCCCTCTCCCGCCCCTACTCCTGGACTCTTGCCGGCCGGGACTAGGCAGTCCCAGCCCACAGCTGGCGGCAGCGCGAAAGCAGTCTAGAAATGTGCTTTTCCCATAAAAAGGCGGTGAGACCGCAGTTTCCAACTCAAGTCCTACTTCCACTGACTAGGGTCTGCCCGGCGGAGTCAAATTCCCTCCAACCAGCTCTCTTCAGACCGGCAAACTGCTGGGGCGGAACCACGCCCCGGAAATGAGGTCAAGTCTCCCAGCTGACGGCTGAAGCGCCTTCCAGCCAGTCCTAGCCGGGCTAGGACCGGCGGGGCGGGCTTGAGGGCGTGGCAAGCGGGCGCGGCTCAGCTCGGCGTAGCCCCGGGGATCTAGCCGCTGCGCGGGGCCGCGCGTCTGAGTGGCGGCGGGGGCGCGCCCGTGGAGAGTGGCGGCTGCGGTTGCTAGTCTGGAGGGAGGGAAGGAGGAACCGGGAAGGGGTGGGGGTGGGGGGGCAGGGCGATCGGAGAGCCGTGTTCCTAAGGCGGTGGCTGCGTCTCCGACGGAGCAGGAGCAGGGCGGGGAAGGAGGATGGAGCAAGCTGGGGGTTGGGGTTGGCGCTAGCCGCTGCAGCTCGGCTACTACTGTGGGAGAGTGGCTGCTCCTGGAAGTTGTAGGATCGGGAGCCGGGCTGGTGCCGCCGGTACCGCCGCTGCCTTGGACGGTGGGGAGGAGCAGGGAGCGTCAGGGGTCGGGAAAGACGGGACGGGTAGGGGGGGCGAGCTGGGGAAGACTGAGCGGGCTCTGCGCCGGGCGGGCGGGCGGCGGGGGGGCCAGCGACCGCAGCCGGGGGGACGCGGGAGGATGGAGCAAGTGGAGATCCTGAGGAAATTCATCCAGAGGGTCCAGGCCATGAAGAGTCCGGACCATAATGGGGAGGACAACTTCGCCCGGGACTTCATGGTGAGTCCCTCCCCTCGCTGTTGCCTCCTCTCACCGGCATCCAAGCCCACTGCCGCTTCGCCCGCCCGGCCCGGCCGCCAGCGCTTTGTGTGTGGCTGTAAGGAGAGGGGCGGAGGGGGCGCGCGCCAACCCCAAGGGCCGGGGTGGACTCGGAGGCTGGGAGGTGAGATCGCCCCTCATCCTCCTTTCCTCTCGTCCTGCGATCGCGGCCCCTTTCCGCCCGCGTCCGGGACGCAAAGAGAGAGGCCGCTGGCCAAGCCCGCACTTAGCGCCGCCGCCCGCGACCACCTATTGTTTCTCGGGCTGGGAGCGGGAGGCGAATGAGGTGCAGTCCGGTGGGCTCTTCTCATCTCCCCATCCAGTCTGCTCCTCCTGGGAGGGTCGAGGCAGGAAGGAGAGCGGATAGCGCCGACTGAGGAACGGGGCTATTACGGATGCATTTAACTCGTGGGGTCCCTTTGCTCAAGCTGGTCTCAAAAGAGGGCACGGTAGGACTTTTTGCTCTTTAATCTGGGTTCGCAGTATTATCTCCAATGCAAGAGAAAGGATAGTCCATAGAAAATCTCGTGGAATGTTCGATTTCCATTTACTGCCGTCCTGTCTCTTGTCTCTTGAGACCCAGGTTTTAGATGGTGTAGGGGTCAACGTGATTTGAGGTTGAGGGAAAAGTGTGTGTAGAGGCAGGACGCGGGGGTGGAGGGTGCGTGGTTATCCCGAAGGAAGCCTACTTCAGACTCCCTAGGGGATACTGCCGAAGGCGGAGGGGATGTGACTATCACTTCCTATCCGGGGTGGGGGTGGGGAACTTGGGAACAATAGTCCTGGTGGGGCGGAGGCGACTGTACGGGCTGAAGCCCTGAACTGGGAGATAACCTTCGTAGTCTCCCCACCCCCCTTCCGACATCCCCCCTCCCCCTTCCGCCCTTTGCTGGTACTGGCGGGCTGGAGAGGAGGTTAAAAGTCTTGGTCGTGGAATTGCTCTCGAGCCATCACTACAAGGGGGTCAGATCCGAAGGCGTGGGACCAGAAGTCGACTTCCTCCATTGCCACCCCCCCTCCTTTATTTTTCTGCTGGACAATGTTCCCTTTAGGGTTGTTTCTCGGCTTAGGAGGCGGTGGTTGCGGCGCTGCTCCTACGGATATTGCGCAAGACTGGGGCGTTGGAAACCCTGGAGGTCTGGGGAATGGAAAAGGAAGTGGGACTTTGGGAAGTGGTTGTTCCTTAGTCTTGGCGGGGTTTGGAAATGGGAAATAAGCTAGGGAAAATTTTGCTTCTGGGCAAGATTCACCTCCAAGAGTAGTCACCTAACTCTGAAATTCTGGATTGTGAAAAGGATACACAGTTAATGTGTATAAAAATGAGTCGCAAACATTGGCTAGTTTTTGTTTCAAAGTACAGTTTAATTGTTTACAAAGTGCAGGTGAAATGGCTTTTCGCACTGAAATAAGAAATACTTTTCACATTTTAAAGAGACTTCGGTCTAGTAAAACTTTAGCGTTAAAATTCTTAACCCTTGACTTTACTCAGTGTCATAACAGTATAGTTGAGCTTTGTGATTCCCGCCTCCCTAAACCAGTAATAGAAGAGAGGAGTTTGGTTTTCTTAGTATCTTTTGAAAGTGTAAAAAATGTTGATTAAATCATTTATAGTTTATTTTAAACATTTCCTCTTGATACTTAGCCCATGTATTCCCCCACCCCCACCCCATTACCCTTTTATCTGAAAAAGTTAAAGAAGATATATCCTTCTTCCTATTGGGAATTTTGAATGTGTTAGGTATCTTTGAAATGATATCACAGTAATTGGACAGAGTCCCCATTTTATTACTCTCTAGCAGACATAAAAGAAAATATTTACTTAGATTTAAAATGTTTAAAACTAGTCTTATACAGTCTTACTTTGGTTGTGGAAGGAGAGGTGTGTGACCCCTGTCCACTTGGCATGTTGGTCCTCTTGTTCTCTATGGGCATATCCTGTCAGGAAAGGGCATTGTTTGCTGATGCAGGCCATCAGGACAAGTGCCCAGTCTCTGAACTCCTGTACAGGGGAAGTAGCCTTCGGGTTCATGCTTTGGGGATGAGTCAGGGATTCCTATTGGAGATTTCATTTCTCCAGGACTAAATGAATTTTCTTTTTCTTCCTAATACCTAGGGATAGCTAGGTGATTCTGCATTTAAGATTTGATGACTAAGGCTGTTCTTTTACAGTGCTTGCTTTTTTTATTCTGTGACTTGATAAGTAATAGGTATAATTAAGTCTGCCAGTTATGCCTCTTTTTCTCTTGACTAGAAAGCTGGAGGAAAACTTTGTCCCTTCTGCCACTAAAAGAAAATATATTGGCTAATAGATTCTTCTAGTAATAAACTCTTCTGTTATTCTTAAATTCTCACATGGGTTAAAAATGCATTTTTAGCATTTGAGAACTGAGCCTTAGGGATAATCTAGCTATTATAACCCTATTCAGTTATGAAGTGATAATGTTCATTGTTTCAAATTTGGAAATTATAGAACAGTAATTAAGAATGCCTTACCTTTAGGAACGTGGAATAGGCATTCATACTGTGGTTTTTCCATTATTCTGTTCGGTCTTCCTATAGTCCCATCACCCAAAGGCTGTCGTTGTTAATGTCTTTAATGCTTCTCTGTGACCATACTGCATGTACCATTTAATATTCTTAGGGTTTTTTCCAACTTCATATTTAGGTGTTTTTCCTTTGTAAAAATAATTTTAGGTGGCTATATAATATTTCACCTAGCCACTGTCATAGCTTAACCATTTTCTTATAGTTGAAAGTTTAGGCTGCTGATTTTCTGCTATTATGTGTCATAATTCTGTGGAGAACACTTAAGCATAAAATTTCTTTATTTTGAATTATTGTATAAGATATCTTCCAGTGGTGTTGGAAGTACTAGATAAAAGGATGTAAACGTCTGATATATGTAAATGCATAACTTTTTGAAGTTGTATCACTTTTTACAACTAACAGTAATGTATGAGTGTTCATATAATAATCTTGGATCTTTGATAATTCGAGGTTGAAGAATAGTATGTTGTTTTAATTTTAATATCACGATGACTAGTAAGGGTAGAGACTTTTCTGCCTGTCGTCATTCTGTGAGTTGTCTATTCCTGGCATTGGCCTTTTGTGTGCCCCATCTGTGAAAGAGGAGAATACTAAGGTATTGAGATGGTGTAAACGACAGCACCAAAATGATTTCAAGTTGATAGCTAAACTGATAATCTGTGTCAGATCCAGAACTTGATCACAACTATCTCAGCGTGTCATCTTTATGAAATTGCAGATAGTGATCATGAGAAGTAAATGTGTACATAGGGTGATGCCCATTTATGTTTGACATGTGTAGGTTTTACTACATATCTGCCACTGGTTAGTTTTCTGACCTTGGCCACTTGCAAGAAAATGAATTGACCGAGTTCTTTCAACTTCAAAAGAAGATAAATGCTACCTACTTCACAAGACTGAAGTATGGGACTGATATTTAGGATCTTCATCTAACAAACGATCGTGCTGTCTTCAATATTCTCAAATGGCTGACTCATATAACTAGAGGTAGAAGGAAAAAAAGATGAGATAGAAGGAAAAAGAGATGTCTGGGCTTTGGTGTTCCAGTAATTTTCTTTTGCTGTTTAAAGCTTTGTCATGTATAATTAAAGTATTGAAACAAGAAGTAAATTTATTCTAATTAGGCTAAAGTTTATGTGATATACACTAGACATTTGTATATTTAAAGATTGTAAAAGATGACAGTAAAGCTGCATATAAATATGGCAGTTTCAGTTTAAAAACCCATTCTCGTTACGATAAAAACAATACCTTAGTAAGTAGAGTCAATGGAGTATTTCAAAAACAGGATGCAGCAGAGGTGTGAATTACAGTACTTTTGTGAAACATGAAGGAGAAGATTTATGGATTTTTTTTTTAAGGCTAAACAGGCATTATAGCAAGCATTCCTGTGTTAAAATGCCATTTAAACTAACTGATATTTTAAATTAATCTAAATTTATCAATCACAGGTAACTGCAGAAGTACCTTAGTAGTTATGCATTCAAGGAGTTTATTATATAAAACCATCTGCTCTACAAATAGTAATTTTGACAGAACTGCGCAAAGCAACCAATTTGCTTGCTTTGTTATGATTAAATAATTGTTATGCTGTTTTTATCTTACTACAGTAGTGTTTGTGATGTTATAAATTAAGTAGAAAAAAGATTAACATTTTTTATCCCTTCTATTTGTTAAACACTGTGCCATACATTTTACACTGTCTTATTTAACATATCTGCCGTTTATGAGGTGGCTATAACCTAAATTTTAGAGATAAGGAAACGCACTCTGAGAAGTAAAGTATCCTGCTTGACTTCAAAACCTTATCTTTCTATCCTCCAGAATGCATCCGAGGTCTCTTTGGACCTAGCTGGAACTTGGCAGGTAGCGGAGGGTGCATTTCCATGCAGAAGGATAGGGGTTTTAGAGCTGAGCATGTTTAGAGAGTAGTAGATAATCTGCTATAACTAATGTAGCGGTTCTCACACATTTTGATCTCAGGAGTCTTTTACATTCTCAAAATTACTGAGGACTCCAAAGAGGTTTGTTTGTTTGTACTGTATTAGAAATTAAAAAATATTTTAAAAAATAATTTACTTTAAAATAATGGTGATAAAACCATTCCATTCATATACTGTATTTTATAACAAGTGATTTTTCAAAGAAACTACTGGTGGAAAGAAGCATTATTTTTATACTTTTGCAAATTTTTTTTACCATCTAGCAATGGCAACCCACTCCAATACTCTTGCCTGGCAAATCCCATGGACGGAGGAGCCTGGAAGGCTGCAGTCCATGGAGTTGCTAGGAGTCGGACACGACTGAGTGACTTCACTTTCACTTTTCACTTTCATGCATTGGAGAAGGAAATGGCAACCCACTCCAGTGTTCTTGCCTGGAGAATCCCAGGGACAGGGGAGCCTGGTGGGCTGCCGTCTCTGGGGTCACACACAGTTGGACACGACTAAAGCGACTTAGCAGCAGCAGCAGCAGCTTAATAGAAGAGATCTGGATTCTCATATCTGTTGCATTCATACTGATGCAGTGTCATATTTCACAGTATCAAGTGTCATGTATCCTCTAGAAAAACCCAGTGTACACTCCTAAAGAGAATGAATATGATAAAAATATTGTACTAAAGTCTGTGCATTTGTATATTTGCAGGTGAGGAAGCATAACTTAGAAAAGAGTTTTAACCTCGTGAATTCTTTAAAATGGTCTAGGTGTGGGCCATCTCTGGACCATATTTTGAGAACCAGTGAAACAATGGTATTAGCATGGTAAAGGTTAATGGGATGCTGAGAAAGCCAGTTAGGGATCAGGTTGTGAAGGTTCTTGAATCTGTGCTGTATTTTATTCTGCTGCTAAGTCACTTCAGTTGTGTCTGACTCTGTGTGACCCCACAGACAGCAGCCCACCAGGCTCACCCATCCCTGGGATTCTCCAGGCAAGAACACTGGAGTGGGGTGCCATCGCCTTCTCCGATATTTTATTCTATAGATCAGTAATAGTAATTTTGAGCAGTTTATACACTATAGGTCTCAGCGTTACAGGGAAAGTAAGCAGTCATTTGACAGATTGGTGTTGCAGAAAGTTGATTCTGATGGATGAATGGATGACCAGATGAAGGAGAGCATTTTTGAAGTTGTTGAACAATAGGAAGTGAGATATGATGGCCTGAGCCAAACTTAAGACAGTGGGACAGAGAATATACAAAGGATCTGATAAGGATTAAGAAAGAAGTCTTCATGACTCACTACATGTGAGTAGTGAAGGAGAGAGGAATATTGTAGTATGACTCTAGAGTTTCTAGCTTGGTATACTGTCACCCAAGTTGGAACGTTCCATTTGGTAAGGTAAGGAGGAAGGAAGGACAAAAGCAGAGGAGACCAGGGAGACGATGGTTGGAGGAAACTTCAGAATTAAAGAGAATGAGTTTAGTTTTGGACATGTTACAGCTGAGGTGCCTGTGAGACATCTTGTAGAAATGTAGAGCTCAAGAGAGCTACTGGGACAGAATTAAAGCATGTAAGAGGTATTTGAAAGCATGAGAGTCATGAACACATTCAGACAAGTGTATGGTGTGGCCAACCTAAGGTTGAAAAGCAACAACATTTAAAGAGCAGCCTCTAAATGAAAATATTGGTGATTGCTCCTGGGTAGGTGTGGTCAAAGAGGATGGAAAGGAACCTAGAGGATGTCAGAAAGGCCTGGGAGAGTTTCAGGGAAGACATTACCAAAGTCAGATAATTCTTGGAGGACCGGTAAGGTGAGCTTAAGAAAGTAGGAGTTTGCTAAGTAGGAGTGATTTGGTGACTAGAAAAAGCTGTTTGGAGTTGGGGTATGGGAAAAAGCCAGATTGTCATAGGCTGAAGAGGAAATAGTTGAAGTAGTATAAATTCCTTCCATTTACTTTAGCATTCTGAATGTAGATGGCTGAAGCCAGAGGAAGACACAGATCCCCTCCTGCCTTCTGCTTAAAAAAAAAAAAAAAATAAGATAGGGACAGCATTTTTCATACATGTATTTCTTATCTGTATGTATATCTTTTGGTAAAATGATTGCTATTTCAGTATAATTTTAAAAGACAAATGGTGGCTCTGTGATAAAGATTCTGCTTGCCAGTAGTGCAGGAGACGTGGGTTCGATCCCTGGGTTGGCAGGATTCCCGGAAATAGGAAATGGCCACCAACTCCAGTATTCTTACCAGGGAAATCCCATGGACAGAGGATCCTGGTGGGCTACAGCCCATAGAGTAACAAAACAGTTGGGTGCGAATGAGCACACACATAAAAATACAGATAACAAGAACTTGTCAAATAAGACTTCTGAAGTTTTAATTTAAGGTTTGAATTTGATTTGCTAAAAAATGGGAGAGGAAAGATTGAAAGCCTGGCAAGAGCTTATGCTGCACACACTAGAAAGTATTAAAAATTTCATTGTTTGTTAAACTGTTCAATATTGTGGCTTGTAGTGTTTTAAAAATTAATAACAGCTTTATTGAGATATAATTTATTTAGCATAAAATTCATTCATTTTAAGCTGTGCAGTTTAATAGTTTTTAATATGTTCACAAAAATGTGTAGTTGTTACCACAGTCAATTTTTCTTAGCCCAAAAAGAAACCCCATACCCCTTAGTAGTCATTCCTCCCACCCTCTCTCCTCCTCCCAGACCTCGGCAACCACTAATCTACCTTCTGTCTCCATAGATTTGCCTCATCTAGACATTTCATATGAATGGAATCATAATAGGTGGTGTTTTGTGACTGACCCCATTGACTTAACATGTTTTCAAGATTCCTCTGTGCTGTTGCGTGGTCAGAGAGACTTCATCCTGTTTTATGACTGAATAATTTTCTGTTGTATGGATATATCACATTTTGTTCACTCATTCAATTCTTGATAGACATTTGAGTTGTTTCCACTTTTTGGAATATTTTGTATTGTATAATAATAATACATGAAATATAACACATTTTGTATTATTTTATGAATGCTGCTACTGTGAATCTATACATAAGTTTTTGTTAGGATATCTGTTTTCGATCATCTTGGATATATACCTGTAAATACCTTTAACATTTTGAGGGAACTGACAGATTGTTATCCAAAGCTGCTGTACATTTTATGGTTCTACCAGGAAAATGCACGTTTTCCACTCCCATTACTTTCTTTACATCCTTACCAATACTTGTTATTGTCTGTCTGTCTGTCTTAGGTGGTTATAACACCTAAGAGGGTGTAAAGTTCTATTTTGTGGTTGGCTTGCAGGTATATCTCAGTAAGCTTATAAACATGGTGTGGTATGTCTAAAATGTCTTTAAAACTAGAATGATTAGCAATATTTTGCAGTCCTAGCATTTGAGCTAATCTTAGTCCTTTTCCATTGCCACTGGTTTAGTTAAGATTTTCTTACTCTGATGAGTGTCCAGCCAAATGTATTTATCTTTTAACTAACTTCACAATTGGAAGTGAACTTTTAAGTAACTTTCCATACATGTCTCACTGAGCTAGAACACTAAAAATTTACCTGAAGTGTTAATTCTCAAGGTTGTTTTACTATATTTACTTTTAGAATATTGTTAGCTTTTTTTCTGTCAATATTTGACATTTAATTTGGAAAAGGGTTTTGAAAGATTGAAACTGAAAGTAAGATATTAACATTTAAATAGATTAAAGTTTTTTGTTCATATGTTAAACACTTCTGAGTTTCTATAATACTCAGTTCATTAGATTCATAAACATTTACATTTCTGACTGCCCTGTACTGAAAGCCTCTGAGGCTAGAGACTGGGACTTAATTATCTCTGTATCCCCACTGCTTAATGTAGTGCCTGGCATTTAGGCATTAATGGCTGTCGCGTGAGCAGAAATTGTAGCGAGCTTAATGCTGTAAGACAGATTTATTCTTCAGGTGGATTCTTCAAGTGGTCCAAGAGGCTTGTCTCTTAGACCAGCATGAGAGTTGCTTTTTCCTCCATCTGCCTACAGGCATGCTTGCACAGATGTTTTTATTTTCAGTACCCAAGAAAAAAGAAAAAAATAAAAGATTAAGTACTGGAGTGAATTTAGTAAAACTTTTAAATAAGTAAGTGAAGTCGCTCAGTCGTGTCCAACTCTTTGCGACCCTGTGGACTGTAGCTGACCAGGCTCCTCTGTCCATGGGATTCTCCAGGGAAGAATACTGGAGTGGGTTGCCATTTCCTTCTCCAGGGGATCTTCCCAACCCAGGGAACGAACTCAGGTCTCCCACATTGCAGGCAGACGCTTTAACCTCCGAGCCACCAGAGAAGCCCTAAATAAGTATGTATTTATTGATTGTAATATCTTCTACATAAATGTGGAAAATAGTGTGGTACATATTTTCCTCTGGACACTGGTTGTTGTCATAAGGACTGAGGGAAGCACTTAAAGTAACTACCTGTGTATCCTGTACTCTGTGAATCATACTCTGGGTATATTATCATAGACTGTTAATTTTAATAAAATGTCCATTTTTAACTTTTGGTTTTAGATTTCATTAAGAAAATCCAGATATCAGTTCACTGGCATCTCTTCAACAGTAGCGGTATCTTGTAAGTTGTGGGTGTCTTAGGAGTGATTCCAGCAATAGCTGTTGTTCTCTCCTTGCCTGTAGTTTCTTGCCTTAAGTAATTCCTTCCATATATCATGCTCACTTTCCTAAAATACCGCTTTCAAGTGCTGGCATCTGTAGGATAATGGAAGGCATACTGGTTTTAAAATCAGATGTGAAAAAAAAAAAAAAAAATCAGATGTGGGTTTGAGTCCCACTGTTTGCTGCCTACTTTTGTTTAATTTAATATTTATATAGAACCGTATTGGAAACATAAGTTGGTTTTATTTTTTATTGGTTTTATTTTTATCACAGAAAAATGTGACTTCACAGGAACCCTCAAGGCTTCTTTTGATGATCATTAAAAGTATTGGAATTTTAAATGCCTAAGGCTTGCCTGGAGAATCCTAGGGATGGGGGAGCCTGGTGGGCTGCCATCTATGGGGTTGCACAGAGTTGGACACTACTGAAGCGACTCAGCAGCAGCAGCAAGGCAACTCAAAGCATTAAACCCAAGCTCTGCTTTTCTTCAAATTGTAATTATATGTCCCTCTTACAAATTTCCCTTCCTCCTTCTCCCTACCCCTTTATGTAGTTTTTGTCCTGGTTTAGAATCACAGGCCAATAGGATAAAGTTTATGCTCCTTAACCTGGCCTTCCAGAGCCTTTAACAGAGTCTCTCATACCTTTCCAGTGTTAAACTCGTGTACTCTGCAGTGTGTGTCCTTTCTTTCCTCTGGAATGAGCTGTTTCTCATCCTTGAAAAATGCTTATCTGTGTTTGTACTGCTGAACATATTTTTTCCGCTTTCTTAGAAAACTTTCCTTCTATTTTATAGTCCAGTACTTTGAAGATCAGGACACTAAAAATTTAGAATAACTTAACCACATTCACCCAGAACTCAGAAGCGAGAATCGTAATTAACTCTCACTTTCTGAGATAAATCCATTAGTCCAGTTTATCTTAAAGCACTTGCTCTCCTTTGCAAATTTGAATTTTAATACTGTGGAGAAAAAGCCTTTCATTAGATTTGAGTTGAAGACTTGTTAAGGCAAGTTCGGTGATAAACGCACTTGTTCTAAATCACTAGTCTTCCAAACAAGAATTGAACCCCTCTCCCAGCATTTCATATTTCCTGTAGTATTTAATTTTTTTGGATTCATGCATTCAAACCTTGACAGTTACCTCCTTCCCTGTGAAATAACACAGATATCGTTTCCATTTGTATAAGATTAGAGTGTCAGTGAACTGGCTTATGGGAGATATAAGTAGTTGTTCCCTAAAAGCTTTTCCTAGAGAATGTGGAATGTGGATCATGTTAATCTCAGAGGCTTTGGGATGCATGCTAATACCTACAGTTCCTGTAATAAGTGTTTTTAGTTGTAATCTACATTTGAAAAGCTTTTTAACAACATTTGAGTAGTTCTGCTGGTAGGCTCTGAAGAAATGCAAAAATGCAGGTCTGTCATGATTCCTCCCATCTACTCACTACACCCTAGGCACTGTGTTTAGAACTGGCAACTGAAAATATGACAGTTGTTTCGCTTAAGAAATTTACTGGCTGTGAATAGACTTGTGAGAAGCAGCAAGAAGTTGTCCTGGGAGCAGTGGATGGGCTTCAGGGGGTCTGTAAACCCTTTCAAATTATACTTAATGTTTTGTGTGTAAACCTGTTGAGAGAGGGGTGAAGGTTCTTAGATTCTCAAGGGTTCCAAAAAATCTTAGAAACTCTAGACTAGTAGAAAGATAATCAGCTTTGGAATCATACAGTAATTTCTGTCCTGGCCCTGTTATGCATATAGGCAGGTTATGTAGGGAAATTCGGAGAAGGCAATGGCAACCCACTCCAGTACTCTTGCCTGGCAAATCCCATGGACGGAGGAGCCTGGTAGGCTGCAGTCCATGGGGTCGCTAAGGGCACGACTGAGCAACTTCACTTTCACTTTTTACTTTCATGCATTGGAGAAGGAAATGGCAACCCACTCCAGTATTCTTGCCTGGAGAATCCCAGGGACAGAGGAGCCTAGTGGGCTGCCATCTATGGGGTTGCACAGAGTTGGACACGACTGAAGTGACTTAGCAGCAGCAGTAGCAGTAGGGAAATTGGGGCTATAATACTTACCTAAGGACCAAAATAAAGCTTCTAGTGTAGTACATAGAAGGTACTCAATAGTAGTTTAAGATGTGTTATTACTCTAAGGGAAGTATATTCAAGATTAAAACCATAGAGGGAGAGCCTAAACCTGCCTGAAGAGAACATGGACGGTTTTAGCACAGAGGCCACATTTGACTTGGCTCTTGAAGGGAGAGTTTGTCAGGTGGACTAGGATAAAAGGCATTTCAGAGAGAGAAAACAAACAGCGTTTGCAAAGACACAGAGATAAGAACTGTGGGTTGTAGATGAGAGGAACAGGGTGGCTGGCAGTGTAAAAAATGAGCAAAGCTGATACAACCACATAAACAGGAAGAGATTCCCAAAGGGAGAACAGCCTAAATGCTGAGTATGAGATGCATATAGTATTGGCCTCACTCAGCATTCCTGAATGTTTTGGTGAGGAGTGTTGATGTCTCATAATTGTGGCATAGTTGTTTACTACTCTTCGTTACAATATATGGTTTGGTTGTTATGAAGGATCTTTTTAAAATGGAGTTCCACAAAGCCAGTGTTTTTTACTCTGGTAATTTTACCTTATCCCAGATATATAAAGTAGTACTCTCAGTTTATAAAGTTCTTAATTGGCCAGATAAGTGGTTTTCATTAGCTTCTGTTAAAAATGCCCTGTAAAAAAATTACAGTAAAAAAGAATCTATAGAACCTCAGCAAGTTATTTATAGTGGTAAGCCTCTGTTTAGTTTAGATTCCTCAGTATATTTGAGTTTTCTAGGTGATGACTGGGAGAAGGCAATGGCGCCCCACTCTAGTACTCTTGCCTGGAAAATCCCATGGACAGCGGAGCCTGGTGGGCTGCAGTCCATGGGGTCGCTAAGAATCGGACATGACTGAGAAACTTCACTTTCACTTTTCACTTTCATGCATTGGAGAAGGAAATGGCAGCCCACTCCAGTGTTCTTGCCTGGAGAATCCCAGGGATGGGGGAGCCTGGTGGGCTGCCGTCTATGGGGTCGCATAGTCTGACACGACTGAAGCGACTTAGCAGCAGCAGTGGCAGGTGATGACTGATATTTTGAGACAATACATTTGGGACCACAACTATAGTGAGAATGGAAAAAAGTCAGCTCCCATTCTGTGAAAATGTAGAGAGTGGCTTTTTTTGGACACCTTCTCCCCTCATTGTACACTGGAGTTATAAGTCATAGACCCTTTGATGTTAAAGGAAACATGAACGGTATTTAGAAACTAAGGAGCTTGTTACAGGTTTTACAGTTAGAAGTTGCCAGAGCTAAGTTTGTCCCAAGATCATGGCAGATGTTTTTTCTGTAGCATGATGTTGCTGAGACCAACGGTTGTCTTATTATTATTTAGGGGAAAAGTTAATAAAAGGAAAAAAGTGGGGCATAAATATCCTTCAAATTATAGAAAAATTCTTTGTTGGTATAGATTTTTGGTTGTAGCCTACTTGCAAACCAGTTTGCGTGCTAAGTCGCTTTAGTCGTGTCTGACCATTTGCGACCCCATGGATTGTAGCCTGCAGACTCCTCTGTCCATAGGATTCTCCAGGCAAGAATACTGGAGTGGATTGCCATTTCCTTCTCCAAGAAACCAGTTTAAGTTGGGCAGGGGGAATATATGTGTATATATATATCTCACTGGAGAAGGCAATGGCACCCCACTCCAGTACTCTTGCCTGGAAAATCCATGGATGGAGGAGCCTGGTAGGCTGCAGTCCATGGGGTCGCTAAGAGTTGGACATGACTGAGTGACTTCACTTTCACTTTTTACTTTCATGCATTGGAGAAGGAAATGGCAACTCACTCCAGTGTTCTTGCCTGGAGAATCCCAGAGACAGGGAAGCCTGGTGGGCTGCCGTCTATGGGGTCGCACAGAGTCGGACATGACTGAAGCGACTTAGCAGCAGCAGCATATATATCTCACAGTAGAATACTGCCCTTGAGTATTCTACTGCTTTAAGGACAGGAACCAAGAAATGGCAGCCATCCATAACCTGGGTGACTATTTCAGCTCTTTGTGGTTCTGCATATTTATCAGTTTCTCCATCTAGAGCGGCTTGGACACTTGTCTTTGCTTCTCTGTGCACCTGCTTTACTCTTAGCTCTCCACATTTGACTTTCACTACACGTGCTGTTGAATAAAGGCATCTCTTAAGTGAGCTAACTTATGTTCCTCACTTTATCTCTGTTTAGATGAATAGCTCAGAATAGTTAGAATTGCTGTCTCACGTTCACATTCCTGAAATTCACATCCCATCAGTCAACCTGCTTCCAGTGAGATAGGTACTGTGTAGTATAAATGTGTGAAGTTGACCAGGATGGGAAGTTTGTTCAGATGTGATTGGTAGGGACTTTTCTTAGGGAAAGAAAGTTATAGTTCCTTAGCTTAACTAGACTGGCAGCCCAAGATGTATCTAATACAAAAACCTTTGAAGCAAAACTGGAGGGGAAAAATGAGCTTCTATTTTAAGGTTTCAGTCCCAAGTAAACTCCACCCACCTTCTTTCAGAGAAGGGACAAAGAAGCATGGAGTCCTTGTGACTTGAGAGAACTCTCTTGGCTCTGGCAGAGCATAATTTCACATATACAGTACATACTAAACCTTAAACTGTGTAGAAACTATAAAAGTAAGATAATCTATAAGCTGCTTATTTATGGTACTTAAGATTTAAGCTATAATTTTTCAGTGTTAAAATATGAAACCAGAACATTACCTTCTAGATGAAAGTATAATTCTAAAGATCAGATTTACCAGAGTATTATATCTAGTCATTTTTTATTCTCTCTCTAAATATACATCTGAAATTTATCACTGTCTGAAAGACTAATATATTTTCTCCCCAGTAGATTTTGCATGAATAAATCTAAATATAGTTAGATTCATCTAAAATTTAAGTACTTTAATACTGTGTGTTGCCTGGTTGTCAGTGTGTCTGTCTCTGTGCAGTCTGTCTGCCTAACTGTGTACCTCTTATCTTTATCTACTCTGTCCATTGGCTTATCTGTGCCAAAGATTCATTAATGGGTATTAGAGGTAGATTTGGATGTACTGTATAATTTAGAAATTTCCTGTAATTTATGCCTAGTTGTTAATAATTCTTTACTTTTAGTGCTGCAAATAGGTTATAAATGCCAAGGAAGAACATAGTGCAGATAGATACTAATATTAGGATTTTGCAACTATTTGAAGAAATTGAATATGTTTAAATGTTTATCTCTAAACCTATTCACTGGCATTAGTCGATGTTGCACAAAATAATAAATTTTATTTTTTCATAACTGTATAATTTAGGTAGTAGAAAATTAATCATTAAGGTAAGAAATACAGTTTTAATGTTTAACATGCCAGATGTTTTGATCTTTTCATTTTATGGAAAAGTAAAGAGGATGGGTATTTTAATAGTTCAAAAGCTAGAAACAGAAATACTTTGTGTGAAAAAGAGCATTCAAAGAAGTTATTATTAATTATAAGATATATGCTTAAACTAAGTTTTCTTGAATGGGTAATTAAGTAGGCACTGGCTGACTTTACTTTCTTGGCCTCTTCTTTCCTAGACGATGAAATATTATTATACCTAGTTTTTCACCTACCTCTTTAGTCTCTCTCCTCTATTATTGGCTCAGATGCAGCATATTTCCTGTTTTTTGTGCTCTTAGGTCTTAAGGGAAGTATAATTGAATACTTGAATATTTAAAAAATAGAAAATAATCTTACAAATCTTATAAAATATTACAGTGACATCAGTTATTTTTTTATATATAAAATTTCTTTTTATTTTTTTCTTACATGTAAAAATAAAGTATGAATTTTGTTCAAAGCATTTAACAAATTGATACTGCATGGTCATCAATATTAAAAGTTATTCTCATAATACAATGCTAGTCTCAAAGCTAGCTTTCTAAGAGACACAGCAAGACACAGTTTTTGCTGTTCTATTTCATTTTGAAAAATGGCATTATTACTCTAGCTAGAGGATGGAGTGGTAGCACTTTGACCAAGTTTCCATTTCCACTAGAACTTATATTAAAATTATTTCAAATTATACACTTGGTAAATCGCCAGCCATTTCTTCAACGCCTAGAAAACTGCTTCTCTGCTGCTTTAAGGGAAGGGGGAATAAATCAGCCTTCCATGTATTATTTTTAATACTATATTTGGAATTTTTACGACTTTAATACGTAAAGTATTTTTTAAATATGATGATGATGCTAAATAACAAAAGAACACAAATGGAATCTATTTTTTATCACGGCCTTGCTGCTACTGCTGCTGCTAAGTCGCTTCAGTCGTGTCTGACTCTGTGCTACCCCATAGACGGCAGCCCACCGGGCTCTCCTGTCCCTGGGATTCTCCAGGCAAGAACACTGGAGTGGGTTGCCATTTCCTTCTCCAGTGTCATCAGTTCTAATGCTGCATATTAAGAGTCTCAGACAATAATAAAACATTGGTATTTTTTCATACTCTACCTTCTTACGATGGCCGGTGGATTCTTTTTTAAGTATTTCTGGAAAATGCAATTTAATCTAGACCAGAAGTATAGATGAATATTTAACCAGCACATTTAATTTTCCCATTGTTGCTTTATTATATACCAGTTTTTATATTGTTTATAAGCCATGTTTTGTGTGCATATATTTATTGTTTATGCCATATCTAATATTTTAAAATATGTTCTAAGTGCTCTTACATTCTATTGGCCAAGGCAAGTTATAATGCCACCTCAACCTCAAAGGTTCAGGAAATAGATTATACCCTTTAAGTTGGAAGGACTACAAAGTCTTGTGCAACTTTAATATAGGAAGAGCTGAAAAACAGGGTTTTTTTTTTTTTTTTTTTTTTTTACAGCATTCTGTGTATTTTAATAGCCAAAGATTGTAAACAACGAAAATATCCATTAACAGGTGAACAGATAAACAAATGATGGTGGAATTCTACAACAGAATAGTTCTCAAAAATAAAATGGAAATCAACTACTGATAAATGTTGCAATATGGATGAACTCAAAATCATAATGGAAGAAGCCAGATTACACACAAAAAAGAACATGCTCTATGATTCTATTTAAATTCTGGAAAATGTGAACTAATCTATAGTGGCAGGAAGTAGATTAGTGGTTGTCTAGGAACAAAGTGGGCAAGAAGCAAGGATTACAACAAAATAGGATGACACTTTCAGGAATGACTGGTTGCTCACCATCTTGAGTGATATGATGCTTTCCTGTGCTCACGTGATCTGTCGTCTCCGACTCTTTGCAGCCCTGTGGACTGTAGCCCACCAGGTTCCTCTACCTGTCGTATTTCCCAGGCAAGAATACTGGAGTGGGTTGCCATTTCCTACTCCAGAAGCTTTCCTGGGTACGTGTATGTCAAAACTGCTCAGACTGTCCACTTTAAATATGTGTAGTTTATTTCAGTCATATTTCAATAAAGCATTTAAATATGCTGATAATAGTAATAATGTAGTGAGAGGACTAAGAAGAGTAAGTTTTTTTTCCTTCTCAAAGGAAGGACTGTGTGGAGCGTTGAAATTCAGAAGGACCTTAGGTCAGTCAGTATTATTGGACGTGCTTGTCTGCAAACTGTTACTGGTGGTGGTGGTGCTTTAGTCACTAAGTCGTATCTGACTTTTGTGACCCCATGGACTGTAGCCCACCAGGCTTCTCTGTCCGTGGGATTCTCCAGGCAAGAATACTGGAGTGGATTGCCATTTCCTTCTCCGAAAAACAGGTTTTTAATATGATAAATCTACAGCTTCCCTGGTGGCTCAGAGGTTAAAGCATCTTCCTGCAATGCAGGAGACCTAGGTTCGATCCCTCGGTCAGGAAGATCCCCTGGAGACGGAAATGGCAACCCACTCCAGTATTCTTACCTGGAGAATCCCATGGACGGAGGAGCCTGGTGGGCTACAGTTCACAGGGTCGCAAAGAGTCGGACATGACTGAGTGACTTCACTTTCACTTTCACCTTCACCATATGACAAGTGTAGGAGATATTATTATTACATAAAGTAGTTAAGACATAGAACTGGGACTTGAAATAAGGAGTAAGCCATGCATTTACCTGGGAGAAGAGTATTCCAGACAGAAAGAGCATTAAGTGCCCAAGTATCTGAGTTAAGAGTGTGTTGGGATATCAGGGAATCTAGTGTGCTTGAGCAGAACGAGGAAGAGAGTAGTAGTAGATTTAGTAGATTTGGGATAGTGTTGGGAGTTACGGCAAACCATCCAGGTTCTTGTAGGTCATTGTTAGAACTTGGGTTTTTACTCGAAATGACATGAGTTTACTTTTGGGTATGATGGGCTTTACCACTGTAGGTCAGTGGTAAAGAATCTGCGTGCAATGCAGGAGACACAGGTTTGATCCCTGAGTCAGGAAGATTCCCCTGGAGAAGGAAATGGCTATCCACTCCAGTATTCTTACCTGAAAGTCCCATGGACAGAGGAGCCTGGCGGGCTACAGTCGATGGGGTCACAAAGCGTTGGACACCACTGAGTGACTAAGCAAGCACAGAGAACACCAATTTGTAGAATTATTAACTAAACAAGCACAGTCAAAAAGAACATTTATAGAAATAACTAATATAGTAGAGCTGTTAGTGATTCATAAGTATTAAGACATAATAATCAAGGAATTGCTTAAAAATACTATGAATTTTTAGAATGAATACTAAATCAGTTTTCCACAGTAGAAGTAGTAAAAGTAGATTTAGAGGAAGTGTTCTAGGTAGCAGAATATTTATAATTTAAACAATAAGTGTTTGATTATAGGGGATATGCTCTAAAATAATGTACTCCCAGAGATTGTCAGTGTAACTACACTACACATTAAGTATTATGACAGGAGGTTTTGTATGACTCAGAGAAATGAAGCTGACAGTAAAGTGCCAAATCACCCTAATGGCCTCCCTTCAGTTCAGTTCAGTTGCTCAGTCGTGTCCAACTCTTTGCGATCCCATGGATTGCAGTATGCCAGGCTCCTCTGTCTATCACCAATTCCTGGAGTTTACCCAAACTCATGTCTGTGGAGTCGGTGATGCCATCCAACCATCTCATCCTCTGTTGTCCCTTTCTCCTCCTTCCTTCAATCATTCCCAGCATCAGGGTCTTTTCAAATGAGTCAGTTCTTCGCATCAGGTGGCCAGAGTATTGGAGTTTCAGCATCAGTCCTTCCAGTGAATATTCAGTACTGATTTCTTCTAGGATGGACTGGTTGGATCTCCTTGCTGTCCAAGGGACTCAAGAGTCTTCTCTGACACAGCAGTTCAGTTCTTCGGCACTCACCTTTCTTTATAGTCCAACTCTCAATCCATACATTACTACTGGAAAAAACCAAAGCTTTGACTACATGGACATTTGTTGGCGAAGTAATATCTCTGCTTTTTAATATGCTGTCTAGATTGGTCATAACTTTTCTTCCAAGGAGCAAATGTCTTTTAATTTCATGGTGACAGACACTTTCTGCAGTGATTTTAGAGCCCAAGAAAATCAGGTCTGTCACTGTTTTCCATTGTTTCCCCATCTATTTGCCATGAAGTGATGGGACCAGATGCTGATGGCCTCATCCTATTAGAAATTAGCTAGTACCTAAGAATAGTTACTTTACAAAGTGAGGCAAGAGAAGACTGCTTTTCATGAGATTTCCCTTTGTAGTCTAAAATAGTAGCTGAATTACAAGAGTTTTTCATTTTATTTTCAAATAAGTAAGTTCAAAAAGATCCATCATATTTGGGCAAACTTTTTAAATAGTTCACTAAAGGAGTGAGTATGCCATGTAAAGAGACTGGTGAAACATTTAGGGACAAAGCCAATCTGATTAGAGTGCTTTTTCTCCTGACTTGTATTTAAAGCACAGACATTACAATAATAAAGCTCAAATTTGACCTCACCAAAAAAACTGCAATATGAAAGGTAATGCAGAGATAAGCAGTGGATTAAGATAAAACACTTTTAACACATTTGATAGTTGGAGGATTATTATCTAAAATATAAGTAGCTTCTCTATATAAATAAAAAGAATACTCCAGTAGGAAAATTTAAAAATGCTAAGAAAATTAACAGAAGGAAAATGTAAATAATTACTAAACATGGGGAAAAAGTCACCAACCTATTCAATAATCAGAGAATTACAAATTATTTTAGCAGTTACTTTGGAGACAGGTCCATCAGATCCCACCAAACTTGGTAAAATTCAAAAATTGGTAATTATGGCAATTCAGAAATTGATAATAGCAAATGTCAGCCAGGATAGAGAAAAACTAGCTTTCTAGATCTGTTGATAGGTAAGACTCTTTTTGGAAGGCAAGAAGCTTAACTTGGTTGATTACTTCAAAGGGGAGAGAGATGGAGGAGAGGTGATTCCTTTTTCATTTATAATTATGTGCAGAAAAAGTTAACAAGTTTGGGACTGCTATCCTCAGAAAAGCCAGTTTGCAAGATTTGCCCTTGGTAGGTATCTGGGAACTTGGACTTTTGAGAGGCTTCTATCATTCCACGAGAATGGCTCCCTTTGCTCTTACTGTACAAATATGTTGTTGTTGTTTAGCACTAAGTCGTGTCAGACTCTTTTGCGACCCCATAAACTGTAGCCCACCAGGTCCTCTCTCCATGGGATTTGCCAGGCAAGAATACTGGAGTAGGTGGCCATTTTCTACTCCAGAGGATCTTCGCTACCCAGGGATTGAACCCAAGCCTCTTACATCCCCTGCATTAGCAAGCGAGTTCTTTACCACTGTGTCATCTGGGAAACTGTGTGTATACGCAGGCACACATATATATTCATTTCTAAGACTCTGTGGATAGGTTTTTATATGTATGTATTAACACCCATTTACACATTTTCCCCCTTGGCGATGAAAGATTGAAAACTTTCTTTGGTGACATTGTAGGTAATAAAATATAGAAACAAATCACAAACAAAGTGTTTTCAGGTATGTTATTTAGGACAAGGGACTTATTACTTTATTTGATTTATTTTTACATTTATTTTAAACTGGATGATGATTGCTTTACAATATTGTGTTGGTTTCTGCCATACATCAATGAATTAGCCATAGGTATATATGTGTTCCCTTCCTCTTGAAGCTCCCCCACATCTCTCACCCCATCCTACGCCTCTATGTTGTCACAGAGCACCTGGTTTTAGCTCCCTGAGGCATACAGCAAATTCCTACAGCTATTTGCTTTACATATGGTAATGCGAATGTTTCCATGACCCTTCTCCCACTGTGTCCACATATCTGCTCTCTATTTCTGTGTCTCCGTTGCTGTCCTTCAAATAGGTTCATCAGCACCATCTTTCTAGATCCCATATATGTGTGTTAATATACGACATTTGTTGTTTTCTTTCTGACTTTACTCTGTGTAATTAAGGCTCTATATTCATCCACCTCGTTAGCACTGACTTGAATGCATTCCTTTTTATGGCCAAATAATACTCCATTATATGTATGTACCACAGCTTTTTTATCCATTCATCTGTCAGTGGACACCTAGGTTTGCTTCCATGTCCTGGCTATTGTAAATAGAGCTGCAGTGAACATTGAGGTACATATGTCATTTTCATTTCATCCTGATTTTCTCAGGATAGATGACCAATAGTGGGATCGTTGGGTCATACGATAGTTTTATTGCTAGTTTTTTAAGGTATCTCTATACTGTCCTCCATAGTGGGTGTATCAATTTATATTCCCACCAACGGTGCCAGAGGGTTCCCTTTTTTCCACACCTTCTCCAGCCTTTCTTGTTACAGATGTTTTGATGATGGCCATCCTGACACGTGTGAGGTGATCTGTCATTGTAGTTTTGATTTGCATTCCTCTAATAATGAGTGATGATTAGCATCTTTTCATGTGTTTATTAGCCATCTGTCTTCTTTGGTGAAATGTCTGTTAAATGAACTTGTGCCTGCTTTTTTCGATTGGGTTTTTTGTTTTCTGATATCGAGTTGCATGAGCTCCTTGTATATTTTGGAAATTAATCCTTTGTCAGTTGGGCTGCTCAGGTGGCACTAGTGGTAAACAACCTGCCTGCCAGTTCAGGAGACTCGAGACACAGGTTCAATCTCTGGGTTGGGAAGATCCCCTGGAGAAGGAAATGGCAACCCGCTCCAGCATTCTTGCCTGGGCAATCCCATGGACAGAGGAGCCTGGCGGGCTACAGCCCACGGGGTTGCAGAGTCGGACACGACTGAGCGCGCACGCACGTACACTTTTATCAGTTGTTTCATTTGCTGGTCTTTTCTCCGATTTTAAGGGCTGTCTTTTCATCTTTTTTATAGTTTCCTTTACTGTGCAAAAAAGCTTTAAACTCAATTAGGTCCTACTTGCTTAGTTTTGTTTCTACTTCCATTACTCTAGGAGGTGGGTCATAGAGGATCTTGCTCTGATTTATGTCATAGAATGTTCTGCCTGTGTTTTCCTCTAAGAGTTTTATAGCTTCTGGCCTTACATTTAGATCTTTACTCCATTTTGACTTGATCTTTGTGTATGCCGTTAGGAAGTGTTCTAATTTCATTCTTTTACACATAGTTGTTCAGTTTCCCCAGCACCACTTACTGAAGAGACTGTCTTTTCTCCATTGTGTATTTTTGCTGCCTTTGTCAAAGATAAGTTACTCATAGGTGTGTGGATTTATCTCTGGACTTTCTATCTTATTCCATTTAAATAATTACTTTAAATTACACTTCATTTTCTATCCGTTTCATATATCAGTATAATGGTAAACAACACAGATGAAATTTCAAGTATCATTTTGTTTATGACTGTGCTGGGTCTTCACTGCTACATGGGCTTTTCTCCGGCTGTGGCCAGCGGGGGCTCCTCTCTAGTTGTCGTGTGTGGCATCTCATTACAGTGGCTTCTCTTGTTGCTGAGCCCAGGCTCTAGGCGTGCGGGCTTCAGTAGTTGTGGCTCGTGGGCTCTCGAGCACACGTGCAGTAGTTGTGGTGCAAGGGTGGAATTCTTTACCACTGAGCCACCAGGGAAGTCCCTCAAGTAGCATTTTAAATGTATACTCTCCAGTTATACAGACTATATTATCTCAACTTACTGAACTGAGTAAGTTATAAGTGTGATAATAGGGTGCCAATTCATTGACTATGTGATGCTCTGAATGTGATTATCAGTGCCAGTTTTGTTTAAAAGACTTGTCATATTTCATTGTATATGTGATACATGGAAGACCCTACGTATTGTGGAGGAATTAAAATAAATAGAGCAGATTATCTTTGGCAGATAGAAAATTAAAATCTTGGGTGGCAGCAGTAGTAGTAGTGATGAGATAAAACTTATAAACAAATGATGGATAGAAGAAGGAATGAAATACATGACTAGGATCTACTTTTGGAATATATGCTACATAAGGGCAGGTTTATCTGTACCACCTAAAAGAATACCTGACGCAGAGAGTAGGTTAGGAAAAAAATGATATACGACATATCCTCATGAGGTGATAATTGATTCTTACTTTTTCCTTTGATAATAAGTGTCCAGATACAGTATGTCAACAAACTGAGAAAGTGGTTTTCTTTTTTTTTCCCAAGTATAGAAGTTAATTCACTAGTCAGTTCAGTTGCTCAGTCATGTCCTACTCTTTGTGACCCCATGGACTGCAGCACGCCAGCGCTCCTTGTCCATCATCAGCACCCGGAGTTTACTCAGACTCATATCCATGGAGTCTGTGATGCCATCCGACCATCTCATCCTCTGTCGTCCCCTTCTCCTCCCCCACTTCAATCTTTCCCAGCATCAGGGTCTTTTCAAATGAGTCAGTTCTTTGCATCAGGTGGCCAAAGTATTGGAGTTGCAGCTTCAACATCAGTCCTTCCAATGAATATTCTGGACTGATTTCCTTTAGGATAGACTGGTTGGATCTCCTTGCAGTCCAAGGGACTCTCAGGAGTCTTCTCCAACACAGCAGTTCAGTTCTTCAGCACTCAGCTTTCTTTATAGTCCAACTCTCACATCCATACATGACTACTGGAAAAACCATAGCCTTGACTAGACGGACCTTTGTTGGCAATGTCGCTGCTTTTTAATATGCTGTCTAGCTTGGTCATAACTTTTCTTCCAAGGAGTAAGCGTCTTTTAATTTCATGGCTGCAATCACCATTTGCAGTGATTTTGGACCCCCCCCCCCAAAATAAGTCTGCCACGGTTTCCACTGTTTCCCCATCTATTTGCCATGAAATGATGGGACTGGATGCCATGATCTTTTCTGAATGTTGAGCTTTAAGCCAACTTTTTCACTCTCTTTGTTCACTGTCATCAAGAGGTTCTTTAGTTCTTCACTTTCTGCCATAAAGGTGGTGTCACCTGCACATCTGAGGTTATTGATATTTCTCCCGGCAATCTTGATTCCAGCTTGTGCTTCCTCCAGCCCAGCGTTTCTCTTGATGTACTCTGCATATAAGTTAAATAAGCAGGGTGATAATATACAGCCTTGACGTCCTCCTTTTCCTATTTGGAACCAGTCTGTTGTTCCCTGACCAGTTCTAACTGTTGCTTCCTGACCTACATACAAGATTTCTCAAGAGGCAGGTCAGGAGGTCTGGTATTCTCATCTCTTTCAGAATTTCCTACAGTTTATTGTCATCCACACACTCAAAGGCTTTGGCATGGTCAATAAATTAGAAATAGATGTTTTTTCTGGAACTCTCTTGCTTTTTCCATGATCCAATGGATGTTGGCAATTTGAACTCTGGTTCCTCTGCCTTTTCTAAATCCAGCTTGAACATCTGGAAGTTCCTGGTTCACAGATTGCTGAAGCCTGGCTTGAACAATTTTGAGTATTACTTTACTTGCGTGTGAGATGAGCAATTGTGCAGTAGTTTGAGCATTCTTTGGCATCGCCTTTCTTTGGGATTGGAATGAAAACTGACCTTTACCAGTGCTGTGGCCACTGCTGAGTTTTCCAAATTTGCTGGCATATTGAGTGCAGCACTTTCACAGCATCGTCTTTTAGGACTTGAAATAGCTCAACTGGAATTCCATCACCTCCGTTAGCTTTGTGTGTAGTGATGCTTCTTAAGGCCCACTTGACTTCACATTCCAGGATGTCCAGCTCTAGGTGACTGATCGCACCATTGTGATTATCTGGGTCCTGAAGATCTTTTTTGTACAGTTCTTTGTATTCTCGTCACCTCTTCTTAATATCTTCTGCTTCTGTTAGGTCCATACCGTTTCTGTCCTTTATTGAGCCCATCTTTGCCTGAAATGTTCCCTTGGTTTCTCTAATTTTCTTGAAGAGATCTATAGTCTTTCCCATTCTATTGTTTTCCTTGATTTCTTTGCACTGATTACTGAGAAAGGCTTTCTTTTCTCTCCTTGCTATTCTTTGTAACTCTGCATTCAAATGGGTAGCTTTTCTTTTCTGCTTGCTTTTTCACTTCTCTTCTTTTCACAGCTATTTGTAAGGCCTCCTCAGACAGCCATTTTCCTTTTTTGCATTTCTTTTTCTTGGGGATGGTGGATCCCTGTCTCCTTTACAATGTCACGAACCTCCATCCATAGTTCAGCAGGCACTCTTGTCTATGAAATCTAGTCCCTTAAATCTATTTCTCACTTCCATTGTACAATCGTAAGGGATTTGATTTAGGTCATACCTGAATGGTCTAGTGGTTTTCCCTACTTTGTTCAATTTAAGTCTGAATTTGGCAATGAGGGTTCATGATCTGAGCCACAATCAGCTCCTGGTCAGTTTTTGCTGACTGTATAGAGCTTCTCCATCTTTGGCTGCAAAGAATATAATCAGTCTGATTTCAGTGTTGCCTATCTATCTGGTGATGTGCATGGTAGAGTCTTCTCTTGTGTTGCTGGAAGAGGGTGTTTGCTATGACCAGTGCGTTCTCTTGGCAAACCTGCTTCATTCCGTATTCAAAGGCCAAATTTGCCTGTTACTCCTGGCAAAGTAACTCCTGTTACTCCTGTTCTTGACTTCCTACTTTTGCATTCCAGTCCCCTATAATGAAAAGGACTTCTTTTTTGGTTGTTAGTTCTAGAAGGTCCTGTAGATCTTCATAGAACCATTCAACTTCAGCTTCTTCAGCATTACTGGTCAGGGCATAGACTTGGATTATCGTGCTATTGAATGGTTAGCCTTGGAAATGAACAGAGATCATGCTGGCATTGTTGAGATTGCATCCAAGTACTGCATTTTGGACTCTTGACTGTGATGGCTACTCTATTTCTTCTAAGGGATTCCTGCCCGCAATAGTAGATATAATGGTCATCTGAGTTAAATTCACCCATTTCCATCCATTTTAGTTAGCTGATTCCTAAAATGTTGACGTTCACTCTTGGCATCTCCTGTTTGACCACTTCCAATTTGTATTGAATCATGGACCTAACATTCCAGGTTCCTATGCGATATTGCCCTTTATAGTAGGAGGGGCGAATTCACGGTTAGAATCAAACCGCCTGCCAGGGATGCTAAGAGGGCTCAAACAAACCTTGTGTGCCCCGGGACCCAGGGACCCCATAGACAGAACTTGAGACAGAACTGTGTTTGTGTACCTCCTGTGGAGGTACGGGTCAGCAGTGGACTGCCACAGGGACACGGGCTCTGGGAGCAGCAGACTTGGGTATGGCATAAGCCTTCTTGGAGGAGGTCACCACTAACCCCACCATAGAGCTGCCAGAACTTACACAGGACTGGAAAATAGGCTCTTGGAGGGCACAAACAGAACCTTGTGTGCACCAGCACCCAGGAATAAGGAGCAGTGACCCCACAGGAGACTGACCCAGACTTGCCTGTGAGTGTCCAGGAGTCTCCAGCAGAGGCATGGGTCGGTGCAGGGTTGGGGGCACTGAGTGTAGCAGTACACTCATGGGATCTGTTGAAGGAGGTCCCCATTATCTTCATTACCTCCACCATAGTTTGGCCCCAGGTAAATAGCAGGGAAGGAACACAGCCCTGCCTATCAACAGAAAATTGGATTAAAGATTTATTGAGCATGGCCCCGCCCATCAGAAAAGTGAAAGTGAAGTCGCTCAGTCGTGTCCAACTTTTGCGACCACATGGACTGTAGTCTGCCAGGCTCCTCCATCCATGGGATTTTCCAGGCAAGAGTACTGGAGTGGGTTCAAGACCCAATTTCCCCCTCAGTCAGTCTCTCCCATCAGGAAGCTTCCATAAGCCTCTTATCCTTCTCCATCAGAGGGCAGACAGACAGAAAACCACAGTCACAGAAAACTAACCAATCTAATCACATGGACCACAGCCTTGTCTAACTCAATGAAACTGAGCCATGCCGTGTAGGGCCACCTAAGAGGGACGGGTCATGGTGGAGAGTTCTGACAAAATGTGGTTCACTGGAGAAGGGAATGGCAAACCACTTCAGTATTCTTCCCTTGAGAACTCCATGAGCAGTATGAAAAGACAAAAAGTCATTAGTAGAGCAGAGCTATCTAATCTTACATGAATATTGTATGACTTGGTAATGTGAGACACTTTAAAGTCACTTCCCAACAGCTAGCTGGTCCCTTTCCTATATTGGTTGCTGCTGCTAAGTCGCTTCAGTCGTGTCCGACTCTGTGCGACCCCATAGACGGCAGCCCACCAGGCTCCCCCATCCCTGGGATCCTCCAGGCAAGAACACTGGAGTGGGTTGCCATTTCCTTCTCCAATGCATGAAAGTGAAAAGTGAAAGTGAAGTCTCTCAGTCGTGTCTGACTCTTAGTGACCCCATGGACTGCAGCCCACCAGGCTCCTCCGTCCGAGGGATTTTCCAGGCAAGAGTACTGGAGTGGGGTGCCATTACCTTGGTTAGGGCATTTAATTTCTATTCAAACAACTACAGAGGGTTTCTTTGTTACTAAAAGTTTTTTTTTTCAGTGTCTTTGTTACTTTTTTTAAAAGAAGTTTTAATTGTGGTAAGTGTACAGTTTAGTAGTTCTAAGTATATTCACATTGTTGTGCGGCCAATCTCTGGAACTCTTCATCTTGCAAAACCAGAATTCTACACCCATTAAACAACTAACTCCTATTGCCCTTCTCCCAGTCTGCCCTTAGCAACTACCGTTCTACTTTCTATCTGTATGAGTTTAACTAGTCTTCATACCCAAAAAGAATTTGTTCTTTTGTGGCTGGTTTATTTCACTTAACATATTTTTACGTTTCATCCATGCTGCAACATGTGTCAGAATTTCCTTCCTATTTAAGGTCAATTAGTATTTCACTGGTCTGTATACCATGTTCTATTTATCCATTGGCCCATCCATGGACAGTTGGATTGTTTTCACCTTTTGGCTATTGTGACTCCTGTTGTTATGAACCTGAGTATACCTGTCTCAGAGTCAGCTTTCAGTTACTTGGGGTACATATCCATAAGTGGACTTGTTGGATTCAAATTTTAATTTTTTGAATTACTGTGCTCTTTTCCACAGTGGCTACACCATTTTACAATCCCACCAACAGTACACAGAGGATACAGTTTCTACACATCCTCACCAACACTCGTTTTTGTGTGTGTTTGTGGGGGGTGTTTGTTTGATAGTAGCCATTGCACTGGTAAGGTGGCATCTCATTGTAATTTTGATTTGTATTTCTGTGCTGATTAGTGATGTTGAGCATCTTTTCATATGCTTTTTATATATATTTTTGAGAAGTATTTAAGTCCTTTGCCTCTTTTTAAATTGTGTGGTTTTTTTTTTTTGAGTTGTAGGAGTCCTTTTATAGTGTTTCTATATATTCATCTTTTGCACAAAAAGGACAGTTTATGAAAATTTAACAGTCATAATAAAATAAAACTTGTGATTCGTTTTCAAAGTAAAATTCTCTCAGAACAGTTAATATGGACTCATAATTCAGTTTAATTAACAATTCTTAAAGTCAGCTGAAGTTTCAGTTATAATTTTTTCTACCAAGATTGCTATACAGATTGACATTATCTTCTGCCTGTATTAGTAAAGGTTTTACTAGAGGAAATATTAGTAAATTCTGTTCAGTGACTTTGACCATGGTTTTGAAAGTCATCAAATGTCACATCTTTTATTTAAAATCTTGGGTTATTTTGATTCAAGGATTCTAAAACTAAGAAACACATTCTAGATTTTATTTGTAAATTATTTTTGTTGTGTATTTACTCTGTAACTGCAAGTTTGTTTTTATTTAAAATATTGCAGAAATCTTGATAATTGTATGTAAGTGGGTCCTAGTTTTTCATGATTGAAGTCTGGCTTTTTGTCTGAAGAGGAGTAATATTTATCTTTATTACAAAGAGATATGTGAAGACAAAATCATGCCCTTGGTAACTCTGGGTGGACGTACCTTCACAGTAGTATAATGTGGCCTTTTCTGGACCAAGTCTAAAATAATGCCGGAATGAAATACTTTTTGCAAGAAATCATCGGTATCTAACATCAGAAATCACTACAAAAAGAAACCTCACGCCCATTACCTGTCACACCTCATTCCTCCTCATCCTAGCATCGTAGAAATTACTAATCTATTTTCTGATTATAAATTTGCCTAGTCTGGACATTTCATATAAATGGAATGACATGTGGCTTTTTTGTCTGCCTTCTTTTACTTAGCATAATGTTTTCAACTTTCATTAGTTAAGGATGTATCAATACTTAATTCCTTTTCTATGGCCAAATAATATTCCATTGTTTGACTAGATTACATTTTGTTTATATTTATCAGTCAATGGACATTTGGGTTGTTGCCACTTTTTGACTCTTATGAGTAATACTACTATGATCATTTGTGTTTAGTTTTTTGTGTGGGCATATGTTTTCAGTTCTCATGAGTATATACCTAGGGGTGGAATCACTGGATTACATGGTAATTCTATATTTAACCTTTCAAGGAATTACCAAACTGTCTCTAATAAGAATTTAAAATTTAAATTTACAAACAGAAGTTTGGCAACCTAACTTGACTTTATCTCTACTTGGTCTCCTTTTTGAAAAATGAAATGATTGTGTGCAAGTAGATCCTTTATTATACTTATTTTTTAATATCTTAAAAACATAAATACTTCATATTAATCAAAGCATTTTTATGTATTGATAGGGAAAATTGGCAGAGCATAGCCTTTAATAGGAGGATAGTCTAGTTCCTTATATGTAACTAGACTTGGGGAATGGAGTGAGAAGACACAAAAATATGACTTGTAAACTTAAGCCTGGTTTGCTAGGTAATTTTCAAGCTTTTAGGTAAATTAAAGGATATATGTGGTGTCTGCATAGATCCATAATGGAAGGATTAGGGAGAATATCATTGAGCCATTCTGGAATTTTGTCTGTAATTTATTTTGTCTGATGCTGCCTAAATAGACTTATAATGTACAGTTGGAAATTGCTTTCTGAATTTGAAATAGAAATTGTAGCTGGTACTGAGCAATGTGGTCTCACGTATTCTATTCTGGTATGGCATCAAATCTTAGGGTACACACAAAAAGAGATTAAAATCTCTTAGTGTCTTTAAGAAAAAAAAAGACACTATTTGAATATACAAATAAAGATATTTTGGTATTTACTAGTTTCTATAAGAAGTCAGGTGCTTCCCTTATAGCTCAGTTGGGAAAGAATCTGCCTGCAGTGCAGGAGACCCAGGTTCAATTCCTGGGTTGGGAAGATCCCCTGGAGAAGGAAATGGCAACCCACTCCAGTATTCTTGCCTGGAAAATCTCATGGACAGAGGAGCCTGACGAGCTACAGTCTATCGGGTTGCAAGAATCAGACACGGCTTAGCGACTAAACCACCACCCTAAGAAGTCCGCTAATCTGAGGCAGGTAATTAAAAATGTTCCTTAAATTCCTCATCTGTTGATCTTATATGCTTTTCTCAGACTTTACATATTTAAAGGCAAGCTCTATGGTAAATGTTGGGTAGGGTGCTTTGCATGCATGATGATGAACACAAATGCATTTTTCTGTCTCTACTCCTTTGCATATATTAATTATCAGTTATTTATTATTTTGTTATGCCACCAAATTTCCCATTTTTTATTAGTCATTCAAAGGGTTTCTTAAATATTTTTAATTGAAAAGACAATACAATTCCTTTAATATAATTAAAGGAAAGAAAATTAAGTTACCCATCATTCTGTCCGTAAAACAACTGTCTTTCTTCATTGGTAGTGGGACTAGAAAGTTAAGGGCCAGGTTTGGTAGCTGTTTACTGAGGTATTCACACTAGAACTTGAAACTGGTTGGATGTGAGAGGAAGCAAGTGGACAGATAAGTGGGGAAAGTCCAAAACTACTGGGAGATTTAATGGCTAAGGAGGGCAGAGGTGCCATGAAAATCAAAAGGGACATAGAAACATTTGAAAAAATCAGTCAATTTCTTTGTATCTAGTTAGATTTGAGAGGCTGTTGTGAATGTTCCAGAAAACACAGATTTGGGGATTGTGTCATATAATAGTTGTTTGTTGTTTAGTCATTAAGTTGTATCCTGCTGTTTTTTGACACCATGGACTATAGCCTGCCAGGCTCCTCTTGTCCTTGGGATTCTAGGCAAGAATACTGCAGTGGGTTGCCATTTCCTTCCTCAGGGTATCTTCCCAACCCAGGGAAGATACCCTGGGTATCGTACATTGTCAGGCAGATTCTTTACCACTGAGCCACCAATGAAGCCCAATGTAATAGTTAAAGGAGTAGTAAGGAGCAGGGGATAGACTTGCTAAAAGACAAAATTTGAGGAGACAATAGTTGAATAGAGAAAATATACTTAAAGGACCCGAAAGGGTAAGAGGAAAGTCAAGAGACAGTTGTTTCATGGAATCAAAGAAAAGAGTTTTAAAAAGAGGTAGATCATTTGGTAAACACTTTATAGGAATTGAGGCTATTAATTTTGATGCCTTTTGGAGATTATTGGTGACTTCATAGAAGTAGTTTTCAGTACAAGTGGTAAAGAGAAGAATGAAATTTTCAGGGAGTTCAAGAGTTAATGGTTTACCAGAAGTATACGTTTCATTTCCATATAGTGGTAAATATGAATTGAGCTTTCTTAAACAGCAGGTGACTCTTCCTGTGCTACATTTGTTTCTGCAAAGATGAAAATAGGAATTTTGCATCCACACTATTAATTTGAAGGGTCTTTATTTTTTAGCTGGACAATTATTGTAACTTAATGTGTTGACCCTGGGACTAAAAATCTTCAAGTTTACTGTATATTTATATTATATATTTTGGAATAATGAGATTAGTAACGAATTGCTTTGGAATACTTTGAGAGTCTGGGCTTAGAGTATTTCTCAGTTTAAACTACAGAGTAAAGAGGACTATAGTGATTGTGTTTTCTTAAATCAAGACATAACCAGATGAAAGGAGGCATAGTCAGAAGCTGGAGTATTAATACGTAGATTTTGGAAAGTTTTGAGCAGTTTGCTGTGGGGGCAGTGGAAGAAAATATTTGAAGTTGGGATTGACATAGAAAATATGGAATCAATAATTGCATGAGTTAAATGGTTAGAGGGGCATGAGATAAAGGATGATGAAAAACAGATGAAAGAGAAGGTGAGGACTTTGTGAGCAGAAACAAAAATAAACTTGAGAACCCATTTTTTTCCCATTTGCTGTATTTAAATTATTAATTGTTTTTTACATTTATTTTTAGACTAAACCACGTGGCATGTGGGATGTTAGTTCCCTCACCAGGGATTGAACCCATGACCTTTGCAGTAGCCGCAGAATCTTAACCACTGAACCTCAACGGACCTCCCTCCATTTGCTGTATTAACAAAACAATTGTATTGTCCTCTTAGTTCAAATAGGATTCTAGTTTATTCCATTAAAAAAAAATAGCCTAGAGGTAGGCAAAGGATAAACTTGAATTATATTCTTCTAATATTTTGATCTTGAGAAAGTACTATATTTTCTTTTCCAACTAGAGAACTGGAGTCTTTCCTTTAAGAAAAGGAAGCCATTTGCTTGTTGTCTAGGGTATGCAAAAAATGATTATAGGCTTGTGAAGTTTTTTACTACTTTTTTTTCTGTTAGCTTTTGTGCTTTGCCATATTTATTGTTTTAAAATAAAGCCTGCAGTACAAAGTTTTATTTAAAAACTAATTCTCATAATGAAGATCTATTGCTTCATCCATTCATGGAGGATTATACAACTACTATGTTGAAGAGATCTCCTTTGCTAGTGTTTAATGGAACTAGGAATTGAACCCTAGCTTCTTCGACTCAAAGCTGTCTCATTATGAAGTGATAATGAAGTTTAAGGAGGGAAGGAAAATCACTTCCTAAGTTTGCTGGCCAATTCTGATTTGCATCCTTTCCCCCAGAATATTACCACCTGAGAAGACCTAAACAGCGTTACTGACTTGATGGAGTTTGTCACAGGTTACACTGGTAGTAGCTGTTATTAATAGAATAAGACATGGTCTCTATCTTCAGGGAACTCGTATTCTATCAGGGATGGTATATGTACACATATAAATAATTATTACAAATTGGGATATGTCCTAGATGAGAGATAAATATCAAGTGCTGTGAGTAGAAATGAGGAAGCAATATGGGAGGAAGTGGAAGATGGGGTTGGGTGCCAGTACTGTTCTCAGGAAATGTTTCAACAAGATGATTTCTGTACTTAACTGTAAAGAAGCAAGGAGTTTGCTTGGCCAATTGAAGATAACTGAAGCATTGAAATTTACGTGAACAAAGAGTAAAATTGTTTTATTACCTAAAGACTGGTAAGATTGGCCCCTTTTATGCATGCGTGTTCATTTGTGTCTGATTCTTTGTGACCCTGTGAACTGTAGCCCACCAGGCTCATCTGTCTATGGGATTCTCCAGGCAAGAATACTGGAGTGGGTTGCTATTTCCTCCTCCAGGGGATCTTCCTGACCTACAGATCAAACCTACATCTCCTGCATGGGCAGGTGAATTTTTTTATATTGCTGTGTTACCTGGGAAGCCCACGATTGGCCCCTATTTACTTCAAAGTATGTCTTTTAAGTACCAGCCCTGACTTAGACTTTTTCTTTTTTAAAAATTTTCATTGGAGTATAGTGGCCTCACAATGTTATGTTAGTTTCTACTGTACAGCAAAATGAATCAGCTGTATGGGCCTGACTTAGCTTTAATGAGAAGGCATAGCTATGCTGTTCTGAAGAAGAATGACAGATAAGTTAGTCTGTCATGCAGCAGTAGGTAAAAGGGTCAGCAAAGATAGGAATATGAATTTTGAAAGGCAGAGCTGCATAATTTGCAACTAAAGGTAAACATTGCAGTTGTGTAGTTGAAAGACCTGTTATTTTAATTGCTTATAACAGTTATTATTAGTAGCATACATATTTTCACATAAACATATTTGTAAATATATAAAGAATAGCCAGTTAGAGATCATATATGTTTTATGGAAATTATACTCTTATTTTCCTACTTGCTGCTGTTACTTTGTATTTGAGGTTTTAAATTTTTGAATTTTCTCTTAATAATCTTCCTCTTATTGTTGTTGGGTTAACTCAGTAGTATTATGATTCAGTGGCTTTTTGTGACTGAAAACATTAATATTTTAGGCATAAAACCAGATGAATTTTTCATCTGACTGTTGTTACTGTGTGCCAACTATGTGCCACAGTACACATAGATGAATTTTAAAACTTTTCTGATTTTTAAAACTTCAGATGAATTTTCCTGATAATTGGTTCAGAAATATTTCAGAGCAATGGCAAAAGCAGTACTGTTTAGTTATTCTTATATTTTGCTACAGTATAACTAAAGCTTAAAGTAAGTAATTTCATTTTATTTAACTTTAAGGTACATTATTATGATTTGCATATTCTTGTGTGCATATTTACTAAAATTAATGTCTTATGAAGTTGATACTGTTTTTTTTCAATTGTTGGGGACATTTAGGAATTGGGGAGAAGGCAATGGCAACCCCACTCCAGTACTCTTGCCTGGAAAATCCCACGGATGGAGGAGCCTGGTAGGCTGCAGTCCATGGGGTTGCTAAGAGTCAGACACAACTGAGCGACTTCACTTTCACTTCACCTTCATGCACTGGAGGAGGAAATGACAACCCACTCCAGTATTCTTGCCTGAAGAATCCCAGGGACAGGGGAGCCTGGTGGGCTGCTGTCTATGGGGTCGCACAGAGTCGGACACGACTGAAGCAACATAGCAGCAGGAATTGGAGTCAGTAGCGTATGGCCCAATAACAGAGTATGAGAAAGCTTGATCTCCAATACCTAATTTATCTATTTTCCATCTTACACCAGTAAGAATTTGAATTACCTTAATTTTATTTAAGCTCTACTGTTTTTCTGTCAATTTGTTTTCTTAATTGTCCTGATTGAAAATCCAGGTAAGAATCAAATTTAATACTTGTTCTTGTCTACATGTACTCTGAATTCTAAGTCTGTTTGGTTAATATGAAGAGAATTAGATAAATTTGAGGGGTGGAGCTAACACAGCTTGCCAATGGATTGATTGGATGTTGAGGTGAGAGGAGGTAAATGTAGGAGTCAGGATGATTCCCAGGTTTTAGGCTTGAGCAACTGTTGAATGGTGGTGCTGTTTGGACATGTGCTTTGGACATTTTGTGATGCCTGTAGGACACCCAGTGGACAATCGAGTAGACAGTTCTGGAGTCAACAAGCGTCACAAACACATTCTCATTAGCTTTGGTCCTTAGATAAACAAGGAAAGTACCCTTTTAAAGAACCAAGTCTTGACACACAACTGGATACCTTAAAGAGGTTAGTCATATTGTATATGGCTTTAGAGGCCTCTGAGAATCAGTTACTGATTTAGGATTGGGGAGTAAACCTTTTGTGTTTTTAAAAAGTAAAGAGAAAGTGATTTGTTTGAAACGTTAAAACACAGTGATTGTTAAACCCTATTTTTGTTTGCATCACAAATTCTAACATATCAAAGACATCTCTGTGACTTGCCTGAGAAGTCTAATTAAACAGTTCTTGAAATCACTCGTTTTAATGTGATTTGCACTGCACTAGTTTATAAAGTACAATAAAATACCCCGTCTCTGTCTTCAGTATTATAGTCTAATGGGTGAGACATTAAACTATAAATACTTTTCACAAGTGGTAATACAGCAATGAATTCTTGACTACTTAGTTCTGGGAATTGGGAGCAATGAGGAAGGGAAGGTTTAAGAGAGGGTTCAGAAAGGAAATAACACTCTAGCCAGAGTCCTCCTGTTAACTCACCAGAAAGAGTAAAACCTGTAGAACTGTGATGAGGGGTGGACGGTTTGCTGGTGGCGGCGGCGGTGGTGGTAAATCTATATGTCTGAAGTGTCATACTCTGTGTGAGAGAGTGTTATAAAAAGAAGATGGGAAATTAGACAGGCAGCTTTCAAAATATGTTAAAATTAAAGGATTTGGTAATTTATCTAGGGCATGATAGACGCATTGGAGAATTTTCAGGTGTGGGATTTAAAATGACCAGACTTGCTTCATAGAATAGAAACTCGAGAGTGGAATCATATGAGTTTATTATGTGATTTTTCTCAAGACTCTTAAGGGTAGCTGAAAATGTCTTTCTTAAAGGTTTTTTCCTTTGCTTAGTTAAAAAGCCACACATTGTAAAGGGTGTGAATAGTACAGTTTATGTAAATATACCATTTAGCTATATTTTTGCTCAGTTAGGACAATGATTTTCTTGCTTTAGTATAATTATGTGTAACTTCATAAATAAATAATTTTTATTCATGTTTGGTTCAGTGCTGTTCTCATACAACTGTCACATAGCACTGTACTTAAAAATAACGTTCCTTTGTACGTTATGGCCTGTTTCTCAATTTCATAGTGACAACATCACTACAGATAATGGAAATGGTGGTCAGGAAGTTAAAATTACATTATATGTGTAAGTACTTTCCATTTCATATAGTTAAATAAACCTTGGTGGTGCTATGTTTCCTCCAAGCACTACTGAGACATTACATTTTATGTGGTATTAAAAGAATGAAACCATTTTCTTTTGTTTAGCCCAGCATTCAGATCTTATTCTAAAATTAACCTATTTAACATATAAGCATTAAGTATGCTCTAGTAATACAGGGCATTATATTTTTTAATCTGACAGTAATCTTGTACTCATAGAGTTTAAAGTTTAGTAAATAGCATGCATTCTCTTTATGTATGTATCATGTAGTTCAGTCACTATACTCCTTCATGAACATACTTTACACCAGGGGTTCTTAAGCACAGACTCCAGACAGCAGCAGCAGCATCACTGGGGAACTCATTAAATACAAATTCAGAGGATGGGTCCCTGCAGTCTCTCGTCTAACAAGCCCTCCAGGTGATTGTGAAGCATGCTCGAAATTGACAGTATGAATGAAGCATGCTTTATAATATGCAACACTCCCAGGAAAACAAATTGCCTAGAATATATGATGATGCCTTTTGATCTCTGATCTAGAAAAGGCTTTATTTAAAGAAAGAAAGAAAATTGTAGTAGCAAATAACATTTAAAGAATTTCAGAAATATGTAAGTAGTTGTTAACTACTTGTTAACAAGTACTTGTTAACAATTAATGAGCCCCTTTTGTTCGTGCCAGGCTCTTTGCTGCGAGTAGTTATTGTCCTCAGATGGCAGAGGAGGAGACACAGGTTAAATATATTCAGTGTCTTATAGCTAGAGTTTCAGATCAAGAATTTTAATTCAACCAACTAACTATAAAGCTGACTTTTTGTTAGGAAATAAGTTCCTATTTGAAGATATATTTTTTAATGTAGTTGGGTAGAATTTTTTATGTCAATTTTTTATGTTTAACGAAGCACCATGGTTTTATTTATACTATATCATAGATTAGTATCTCTAAGAGGTTAGAACATAGGTTAGTATCTCTAAGAGGTAAGAAAATTTCTAAGTATGCTACTTACATAGATTTGTTGGAAGCATGACTGTAGAAAAACATCCCATGTTGTGTTAGTCTTTAAGAAAACTGGATCTATAAAAATTCAGACTCAAATTAGATATTTACTTGTACACAAAAGTGTTCTTAAAGTTTCATTATATGAGAAATGAAAAGTAATTTCCTATAAAAATTTTAATTTGCACATTTAAATAACATAATTTATCTTATAAAAAAAAGAAATGCTTGGAGTGACTGGAGCAGGTATTCCAGAAGTACATTTACATTTTACAATTAAATTCATCCCCTCTTTCCTTTTCCTTGTAGTTTTTTTGTTTGTTTGTTTTGTTTTTTTAGTGTGTGCTTATTTTTTTTTCAATGATAGTTACCTAAGTTATATTCTCTTACCCCTGTGTTTCTGCTAATGTTTGGATTGCTGTCTTTCTGTTAGTCACATTCTATTTTGTAATACATTGATACTATATTTGAGAATCTTCGAGCAGAGAAAATACGAAAACTCTGACTAAATATGCAAGATAAATATGTAAGTAACTAGGAGATCTTTGTTAATGTAGAATAAAGAAATCGTGAATAATCTTTTTTGCTTTTATTTTTTTAAACAATTTTATTTTTGAATAGGTAATGCATTCATATAATCCAGAATGTAAGAAAGAATGTGTAGTAATGTTTCCTTCTCATCCATATCATTCTCTTCCCCATAGACAACAACCTTTGTAAATAGTTTCAGAGATGTTTTATACATGTACAAGCATATACAAATAAATATTTTTGACACTAATATATACACTACTGTGTTCTGCTTTTTTACACTTCATATATATTTTTGAGATCTTTCCATATCACTGTATATTAAGAGCTTCGTCATTTGTTTTCAACCCTATCATATCTGCTTCTGTAAATGAAACAAATCTTTTTAGCCAGGCCTCTACTGTCTTTTCCAATTTTGTGTTCTTTTCCTATTATAAATAATTCTGCCATAAATAACTTTATGTGTACTTCATTTCATGAGCGTGTGCCATTAATCTAGAGAACAACTTTGTAGAAGTGCAGTTCCTAGGTAAAGAGGTTATGTGTATTTGTAATTGCCAAATTACCCTCCTTAGGGGTTGTGCTAATATTGTTTTCTAACAGTGTTGTGTCAAAGTTCTGGTTTTCCCACACCCTCACCAACCCGCCCATTTACTTTCTCAGTTCAGTTCATTCCAGTCGCTCAGTCGTATCCGACTCTTTGCGACCCCATGAATTGCAGCACGCCAGGCCTCCCTGTCCATCACCAGCTCCCGGAGTTCACCCAAGCTCAAGTCCATCGAGTCAGTGATGCCATCCAGCCATCTCATCCTCTGTCGTCCCCTTCTCCTCCTGCCCCCAATCTCTCCCAGCATCAGAGTCTTTTCCAATGAGTCAACTCTTCGCATGAGGTGGCCAAAGTACTGGAGTTTCAGCTTTAGCATCATTCCTTCCGAAGAAATCCCAGGGCTGATCTCCTTTAGAATGGACTTGTTGGATCTCCTTGCAGTCCAAGGGACTCTCAAGAGTCTTCTCCAACACCAGTTCAAAAGCATCAATTCTTCGGTGCTCAGCCTTCTTTACAGTCCAACTCTCACATCCATACATGACCACAGGAAAAACCATAGCCTTGACTAGACGGACCTTTGTTGGCAAAGTAATGTCTCTGCTTTCAATATGCTATCTAGGTTGGTCATTACTTTCTAAATAACTACAATTCCCTGCCCCCCCCCCCCCCCCATGCACTTACATACTTTGAAAACTTTATTACTACAGGAAATAACATCATAAAAGTGAACAGTTTTGCTTTGGCATTGTGCCTGTGCAAAACAGAATTCTAGTTAAGATTTTTCATTTTAAAAAACATATATTCCTGCTTTAGGTCTTTAAGATTGGGATGATAAAATTTAGGAGTTTTTCAGAGAAGAACAAAAAAGCTTACCATTCTGTATGTGAGGGTCTACTTTAAGATTATTTCAAATGTTAAATGTTAAGTATGTCAATACAAGAATAAGTTAAAGATCTTCAATTAAAGTTCTGTCTGTAAAAATATAGACATACTATTCTTAGTTGCTTAATTATCAGTATCACAAGGAACAAAAATAAAATGGTGAAAAAATTAAATGTTACCAGGCATCTTTTTCATTTGTATTTAATACTTTTGTTCAATAGTAAAACCAGAATGCCTTCGATATGTTTTTAAGCCTGGAAGAAAGTAGGTTCCTTTGAAATTAGATTTCAGCAATGTGGTTGAGTAGTGAATTTAAACAATTCACAATGCTGACTTTCAGTGCTTCTGAAAGCAGGAAGTGTATTCCTGACATGCAGAAATATTCCAGCCCAAGAACATCCCTACTGCCGTATGTGGTAAGAATTTCTCACCAACTCACAAGCCACTTCTGTAATACACTGAATAAGCAGAATTGGTCTTTGTTGAACATTTCCAATTGAGTATCAAAGAACTTTGTTTTGCAGTGTCTTATAAGTAATTATTAGCTTATGCCTTGGAAGGAGCCTGGCACATCATGGGTGCTCAAGGTTTATTGAGAGAAGAAATAACAACTTCTATATAATCTTTTAGGTGTGATTGTAAAGTTTGTTTTTCGGATGCTGAGTTAAATATTCTGACTCAGCTTATTAATGGTTTCTTTAAATAAAATTATTTATATCTGGTGCCGTGTTGTGCTCAGTTGCTCAGTCATGTGCAACTGTTTGTGACTCCATGGACTGTAACCCGCCAGGCTTCTCTGTCCATGGAACTTTCCAGGCAGGAATACTGGACCGGGTTTCCATTTCCTACTCCAGGGGATCTTCCTCACCCAGAGATCAAACCCAGTCTCTTGAGTCCTGCATTGTCAGGGGGATTCTTTACCACTTTTATTCTACTGCCCTCCTTTTAAAATTGCTACTTGGAATATTAATCGTATGTTTGCTCTTATGCTAAGAAAAAAAAATTAGGGTTAATTATTAAGGGTTTAATTACAAAGGGTTAGGGAGATACTGTGAATTTAGAAAAATAAGAAAATGAGTTGTGAGAAATTGGGGTTAGCAAAATTCAATGAAGAGCTTATTATCATTCAAATTTTCATTAACATTTTGAAATACTGATTTTTTCTGAATTTGAATCTTCTTTTCTTTTGATTTTAAGCGACTAAGAAGATTGTCAACCAAATATAGAACAGAAAAGATTTATCCCACAGCCACTGGAGAAAAAGAAGAAAATGTTAAAAAGAACAGATATAAGGACATACTGCCATGTAAGTTTAAAATGCCATTAAAGGAACAAATGGATATGCTAATTAATAGTTTTATACCTTAAACTAGCTTTCTTCTTCCTAATGAGTTCATTTGTTAAGAAAATAATGATGAGCTTTTCTTTCAAGTTACACTACAAGATAATAATTTGTGGTTGTGCTTGCCTTTCCTTATGATAGTAGATTTTGTTGTTGTTATTTTACTGTTCATTTTTTTCCCTTTAAGTGTCATAATTACTCTGATACTGCCCCACTTTCAAATCTGAAAAATCCAAGTAAAAATATCTTTTGTGGACTCCCTGTTCAGAGAAATTTTTTATAAAAAATAAAATAATACAGACATAATTCAATAAGTATAATACATTTTATAAAATGCTAAAAATATTAACTCATCTATTTTCTATTCATAAGAACTATAATTGATTAATTGAGCATTAAAAATGAACCATGAAAAAAAAAATGAACCATGATTCATGCTTGTGTGTCTGCTGTTCTTACTAGTCTAAGAGCATGGTATGTATCTCTGAGGGCATGCCTAAGACTGATAGCATTATATTCTAATAATGATAATATAATTATATTCTTAAACAGTATAGTTTTCTATCAGAATGCCTTTAACTGTAAAAGTTAAAAATTTATATCATACCTGCTGTCTTTTAAAGCTGCCAATAGTCTTTCTCTTTTCCTTCTTATCTAGAAATCTGTACATTCCAGGATACGATTCTCTCAACTCTCCTTTCATCCTTTTTTTTCTAGCTTTATTGAAGTATAATTGACAAAATTTCATTCATTCCTAAAGTTTATTCTCTCTAAAATGTCCTTGATAAATTTTCCAGTGACTTTAATTATCATATTCGGTAGTCTTTTATTACTATTGTTGTTGTTGTTAATTAGTGCTTATTCTTTTCTGTTAACTGTTTTGATGTTGTTGACCAGTCACTATTTTTTAAATTTCCTTCTTCTATAATAACCCTTTTTCAAATTGCCTCATCCCGCACTTGTCTTCTTCCTTCTTTCTTACTGTCCTCTTTGCATAAATTTAATCCTTCATCTTTCTGTTGTTATTCAGCTTTACTTTCAGATATGGGATCTGTGGGTGGCTGGTAGCAGCACAGTTATAAAGTGGCAACAGAGCATAATAAAGAGCTCTGACTGGAAGTTCAAATCCTGCCTCTGTCAACTGTTATCTATGTAATTTTGGATGTATCCTTTCTGTGCTTTGGTTTCTTCATCTTCAAAATGGAGATTAAAATAATAATTACCTTAAAAGATTATTTTGTGCATGTACAATGCTTACAGTTGTCCCTAGCACATAGTAACCACTCATTAAGGTTTTGGAAAATAAATTCACTTTTCTTACCAAACCACTTCAGAGTAGTGAATAGTATGGGTTTCTGAACAGTTCTTTTAAATTAAGCAATATAATTTTGAGGTACTCTTATTATGCTCTGGAATTAATGTTCAGTTCAGTTCAGTCGTGTCCAACTCTTTGCAACCCCATGGACCACAGCACGCCAGGCCTCCCTGTCCAACACCAGTTCTTGGAGTTGACCCAAGCTCATGTCCATCGAGTCAGTGATGCCATCCAACCGTCTCATCCTCTGTGTCTGTCTCCTCCTCCTTCCTTCAATCTTTCCCACTATCAGGGTCTTTTCAAATCAGTCAGCTCTTCACATCAGGTGGCCAAAGTATTGGAGTTTCAGCTTCAATATTAGTTCTTCCAATGAACACTCAGGACTGATCTCCTTTAGGATGGACTGGTTGGATCTCCTTGCAGTCCAAGGGACTCTCAAGAGTCTTCTCCAACACCACAGTTCAAAAGCATCAGTTCTTCAGTCCTCAACTTTCTTTATAGTCCAACTCTCACATCCATACATGACTATTGGAAAACCATAGCCTTGACTAGACAGACCTCTGTTGGCAAAGTAATGTCTCTGCCTTTTAATATGCTGTCTAGGTTGGTCATAACATTCCTTCTAAGGAGCATGCATCTTTTAATTTCATGGCTGCAGTCACCATTGGCAGTGATTTTGGAGCCCAGAAAAATAAAGTCTGACACTGTTTCCACTGTTTCCCCATTTGTTTGCCATGAAGTGATGGGACCGGATGCCATAATCTTAGTTTTCTGAATGTTGAGTTTAAAGCTGATGTTTTCACTCACCTCTTTCACTTTCATCAATAGGCTCTTTAGTTCTTCTTCACTTTCTGTGATAAGGGTGGTGTCATCTGCATATCTGCTGCTGCTGCTGCTGCTGCTCAGTCGCTTCAGTCATGTCTGACTCTGTGTGATCCCATAGATGGCAGCCCACCAGGCTCCTCTGTCCCTGGGATTCTCCAGGCAAGAATACTGGAATGGGTTGCCATTTCCTTCTCCATGTGCATATCTGAGGTTATTGATATTTCTCCCAGCAATCATGATTCCAGCTTGTGCTTCATCCAGCCCAGCATTTCTCATGATGTACTCTGCATATATAGCTGAAATAGCTCAAATGGAATTCCATCACCTCCACTAACTTTGTTCGTAGTGATGCTTCCTAAGGCCCACTTGACTTCACATTCTAGGATGTCTGGCTCTAGGTGAGTGATCACACCATCGTGATTTTGTGTTGTGAAGATCTTTTTTGTATAGTTCCTCTGTGTATTCTTCCCACGTCTTCTTAATATCTTCTGCTTCTGTTGGGTCCATACCATTTCTGTCCTTTATTGAGCCCATCTTTGCCTGAAATATTCCCTTGGTATCTCTAATTTTCTTGAAGAGATCTCTAGTCTTTCCCATTCTGTTGTTTTCCTCGGTTTCTTTGCGTCGATCACTGAGGAAGGCTTTCTTATCTCTCCTTGCTGTTCTTTGGAACTCTGCATTCAAATGGGTAGCTTTCCTTTTCTTCTTTGCTTTTGGCTTCTCTTCTTTTCACAGCTATTTGTAAGGCCTCCTCAGACACACGTTTTCCTTTTTTGCATTTCTTTTTCTTAGGGATGGTCTTGATCCCTGTCTCCTGTACAATGTCATGAACCTCCATCCATAGTTCATCAGGCACTCTGTCTATCAGATCTAGTCCCTTAAATCTATTTTTCACTTCCACTGTATAATCGTAAGGGATTTGATTTAGGTCATACCTGAATGGTCTAGTGGTTTTCCCTACTTTCTTCAATTTAAGTCTAAATTTGGCAATGAGGAGTTCCTGATCTGAGCCAGTCAGCTCCTGGTCTTGTTTTTGCTGACTGTGTAGAGCTTCTCCATCTTTGGCTGCAAAAAATGTAATCAGTCTGATTTCAGTGTTGGCCATCTGATGATGTCCATGTGTAGAGTCTTCTCTTGTGTTGTTGGAAGAGGGAGTTTGCTATAAGCAATGCATTCTCTTGGCAAAACTCTATTAGCCTTTGCCCCGCTTCATTCTGTACTCCAGTGCCAAATTTGCCTGTTACTCCAGGTGTTTCTTGAGTTCCTACTTTTGCATTCCAGTCCCCTATAATGAAAAGGACATCTTTTTTGGATGTAAGTTCTAGAAGGTCTTGTAGGTCTTCATAGAACCATTCAACTTCAGCTTCTTCAGCATTACTGGTCAGGGCATAGACTTGAATTACCATGATATTGAATGGTTTGCCTTGGAAATGAACAGAGATCATTCTGTCGTTTTTGAGATTGCATCCGAGTACTGCATTTCCGACTCTTGTTGACTATGAAGGCTACTCCATTTCTTCTAAGGGATTCCTGCCCACAGTAGTAGATGTAATGGTCATCTGAGTTATATTCACCCATTGCAGTTCATTTTAGTTTTCTGATTCCTAAAATGGTGACATTCATTCCTGCCATCTACTGTGACCATGTCCAATTTGCATTGATTTGTGGACGTAACATTCCAGGTTCCTATGCAATATTGCTCTTTACAGCATCGGACCTTGCTTCTGTCACTAGTCACATCCACAACTGGGTTGTGGTTTTTGCTTTGGAATGAAGAGAGGGAATTAATGTGCACACTCTTAAAGAAACAGTGTTTCCACCTTGTTTTTTTACCATCTGAGGAAATGAATCTCAAACAGCTTCAGGTTTCTGTTTTCATATGTTGTTTCATTCATTCGTTTTACAAGAAGCTTTGAACATATACTATGTGCTGCAGAAAACAACCTGACCAAATACCCTGCCCTTGTAGAGCTTATAGTGTAGGCAAGGCAATGAACAAGTCAAATAACATGTGTGGTCTCTCAGAGTGGTTAGTGCTATTGATAATAATGTAGCAGGAGTTACAGAGAGAAAACTGAGAATAGGAGGAAGCTTTATTAATTTTAACTAGAGATAGATGGGGAAGTTCAGTGCTGTTCCACTGGTCCTCTGAAAAATAAAAGCCTTGCTTTGTATTGTTTGCCAGTTTCTTTAGGAAATGAATTATTTACCATAATCATCAAAACAAAACTGAGGGAGGTACTATTGTATGCCATTTTGCAGATAAAAAATTGAGACAAAGGTTAAACAGCTTCAGTTCAGTTCAGTTCAGTTCAGTCGCTTAGTTGTGTCCGACTCTGAGACCACGTGGACTGCAGCACGTCAGGCCTCCCTGTCCATCACCAACTTAAATAGCTTGCCACACAGCTAATAGTGTGGTGAGAATTTAAACCCGGGCAGTTTGTATCCAAAGCATTGGTTTTCAGCCACAGTGATTTTGCTCCTAAAGGGACAGACATTTAGCAATGCTAGACGTGGTTTGGTTGTTTGGTTATTACAACTAGGATGTGGAGTGAGCAGGCTGCTACTGGCATCTAGTGGGTAGAGGACAGGGAAGCTACAGCATCCTACAATCTGGAGGCCACAGCCTCCTCACAACAGAGAATTAGCCAAGGTCAAATAAAAATTAGCGCTGAGGTTGAGGAACCTTGCCCTAGCGTCTGAGCTCTTAAACATTGTGCTATAGGCAGAGTAGCAGTACCTTTTTACTTTAAATTATTTAAGGTTTGATAGGTCAGTTTCCAATAAATTTCTAATCATTTTAATTTGGAAAGTTAAATTAATAGTAATAGTTTTTAGAGATACATATTTTCCTTCTGTCATAAGAATAGTGCAAATGGACAATTTCGAGTATTTAGCATGACCAGTGCTTGCAGTTTATTTTTTTGTTTTTTTAAACAGCCTTATTGTGGTATAATTTACGTATCATAAAGTTGACCCGTTTTTAAGATGGGGACTCTTTATACTGTTGATGGGAATGTCAATTCATTCAGCCACTGTGGAAAACAGTATGGAGTTTTCTCAAGAAACAAAAAAAAATAGAACTATCATATGATCCAACAGTTTTGCTCCTGGCTGTATATACACAAAAAAACAAAAACACTAATTTAAAGAGATACATGCATCCCAGTATTCATATCAGCATTATTCACAGTTGCCAAGCAACCTAAGTGTCCATCAGCAGATTAATGGATAAAGAAGGTGTGAACAGTCTCTTCAAAGCGTTCGCAGTATTTTTTTAATTGATTTTTTATCCTATTTAGTTATAAAAGTTTTCTATATACCCCAGATACAAGTCTTTTTTCAGATATTATGATTTGCACCTCTCCCCCCCACCCGGCCCCCGCCCCCTCTCCAGTTTATGGTTTGTCTTTTCATTTTCTTAGTGGTGTCTTAATGCACACTTTTAATTTTCATGAAGTCCAGTTTATCCGTTTTATGGGTCATGCTTTTCATGTTCAGTCCAAGAACTCTTTGCCTAATCCAGAATGACAAAGATTTTCTTCTGTGATTTTTCATTTCATTCCTGTAAATATTATAGTCTTAGCTGTTGCATTTAAGTGTATAGTCTATTTTGAGTTAATTTTTAATATGGTGTCAGGTAAGGATCTAAAATAATCTTTCAGCACGTGGCATTGTTCCAGCACCATTTGTTGAAAATTATCCTTTCTCCTCTGAATTGCCTTAGCTCTTCTGTTGGAAATAATTTGACTGTAAATGTAAGAGTTTATTTCTGAACCCTTAATTCTATTTCATTGACACCAGATCACAGTATCTTGATCGTTGTAGCTTTATAGTAAGTTTTAAAGGCAAGAAGTGTTCTCCTAAAAAATTGGTTTGGTTATTCTCAGTCCTTTGCATTTCCATATAAATTCTGAGATAAGCTTGTCAATTTCTGCAAAAATTCCTACTGGAATTTTAATAAGGATTGTGTTGAATCTATGGATCAGTTTAAGGATAATTGCAATTTTAAACCATATTGACTCTTTGAATCTAAGTGTTCATCAACAGATGAATGGATAAAGAAAGTGTTTATGTCTGTGTATGTGCTGTGCTTAGTCGCTCAGTCGTATCCGACTCTTTGCAACCCCATCAGGCTCCTCTGTCCATGGGGATTCTCCAGGCAAGAATACTAGAGTGGGTTGCCATGCCCTTCTCCAAGGGATCTTCCCAACCCAGGGATCGAACCCAGGTCTCCTGCACTGTAGGTGGATTCTTGACCATCTAAGCCACCAGGGAACCATATATATAAGACAACTCTGTTTATTTAAATCTTTAATTTCTCTCAGCAGTGTTTTATGGTTTTCAGTGTACAAATCTTGTATTTCTTCTTGTAAAAAGTTTTTATGCTGTTGTGAATGGAATTATTTTAATTTTATTTTCAAGATTTTTGTTACTAGTATATAGAAATATAGTTCATATTTGCACATCGATATATATATATATTTTTTTTAATCCACTGACCTTCGGAGAGAGAAGCCTTCCAGGCCACAGTCCCTGGGGTCACAAGAGTCAGACATGACTTAGTGACTAAACGACCACGACCTTCCTGGACTCATTTATCTTAGTAATTTTTCTGTGGAAATGTTAGGATTTTTTACATATCAGAATCATGTCATTTACAAATAATGATAGTTTTACTCCTTTCTTTCCAATCTGAGTGTCTGTTTTGACTTATTTCACTGGCTAAAACCTCTAGTATAATGTTGACTTGAAGTGGCAAGAGCAGACATTATTGCGTTTGATCCATTAAAAGTAATTTCATCACTATTCAAAGATCACTTAGGTTTTTCTCAGGCTATCTGGGAGATTTGGTTTATTTTATGCTAGACCACTGAGACCAGGCCTATAATTAAGAAATTTCTGGATACTCCTGTGTCAAGGATGACCTGTTGCTTTTGTTTGTTGAAAGGGCTAAAACTGAGCTGGCTAGCCTTTAGAAGTGATGGATCAGGGTATTCTGCCTATTCCAATGTTATTATGAAGATTCTTTTATTTTTCACACCTAGGATTTATCAATAGGTGTGTGTTTTCTTGGAGGCAACAATATATTTATATATTGTTTGATGTGTGTGTGTTTATTTGTCGTTGGAATAGATGTTTGTTGAAGAAGAAAAAAGCTACTACTTTAAAGAGCCTCCTGTGTAGCGAATACTGGTTTTATCTATTTGGAAATGGCTCCTGGGAGACTGCAGAAGCAGGCAGCAAAACCATGAAATGAAAACAATAATTTCTTTCATATTCTTTAAGTTATTTCTCTTCATGTTTATGCTTAATAGAACCACTGATAAAGAGTATTAAAATACACATACTATGTTATACACAGCATAATATTGATTTTTATATTCTCAATCTAGTAGTGACTAGAAAATTTGCCTGTGCCTTAGAGTGTTTAAAAAAAAAGCCATTAAAAAATTCTTATTCAAGTATAGTTGATTTACAATGTTGTGTTAGTTTTTGCTGTACAATAGAGTAATTTAGTAATACATATACATTTTCATAATCCTTTTCATTATGGCTTATCACAGGATATTGAATAGTTTCCTGTGCTATATAGTAGGTCCTTATTGTTTATCCATCCTATATATAATAGTCTGCATCTGCTGATCTCAAATTCCCAATCCTTCTTTCCCCTTCCACTCTCCCCCTTGGCAACCAGAAGTCTGTTTTCTATGTCTGTCAATCTGTTTCTGTATCATAGATATGTTCATTTGTGTCCTGTTTTATATTCCAAATATAAGTGATGTCCTACAGTATTTTTCTCTTTCTGACTTCACTTGGTATGATAGTCTCTAGGTCCATCATGTTGTTTCTAATGGCGTTATTTCATTAAAAAAAAAAAAAAATCACATTTCTGTGCCCCATCTTGAACTGACTGAATCAGACTTACTGCAGAATATGGGACTCAGAAATCTTGCTTTCTAAGTTATTTTCCCCAGCCCCTCATTGCTGTATGATCAGCAATAGATGAAATGAGAGTGGCAAAATGTTGAAGATGGGTAGTAGATAGATGAAGTTCATTATACTGTTTTATTTTTATATACACATAAAATTTTCCAGAGAATTTTTTAAAAAAATTTCCCAACTTGTATGTAGCAAGCAGCTTGGCACCAGTATTGGCTATCATTTGGGAGCCACTGTTCTCATCTGGATTCACAGTCCCCAGAAACATTTACTAAGGATTCAATGGTCAGCCAACTATTGTACAAAGTCTTTGTCTTTGAGATACTTTGTATTAATTGGAACCTATCATTATTGGTTCAACATGGTATCAACATGGTAAGAAGAAGCATCATATGGTTATTTAACTGCCATTGTACTAACTTCAGAATTGTTCTATTATCATTTACCCAAAGCATAGCATTTTTTATATGTACATTTCTGATCTAAAATGGCTTTTTAAAAAAGACATGTAGGATGTAATGAAACAAGAAACAAAGCATTGATACACATGTATGTATTCTCTTTCCTGGAAACATGGGAAGGGGATAAATAATTTTAATTGGAAACTAGTATGTCTTTCTTATATATCTCTTCCTACATATTTCCAAAGAAGATTTCACCAAAAATAAATAAATAAAATTAGCAGAACTGGACCTTTATATTAATGTATAAATTCAGTTTGTTGACTAATAAATTAATTATTCTTCTTAAAATGTTTGCTAGGGGACTTTTTTGACATTCCAGTGGTTAGGACTCCACACTTTCACTGCAGGGTCACAGGTTCAATTCCTAGTTGAGGAATTAAGATCCTGCATGCCATGCAGCGAGGCCAAAAAACAAAAAGTTTAAGTTTATTTGTATTTGTTACCATTTCTGTATGTCTTTTTGTATTTTAATTGCCTTTAATAATTGTCCCTGGATTAGAAACAACTGAAATGATTGTGGCATGTTACATGTTATTCAGTTTAGTTCAGTTCAGTTCAGTCGCTCAGTCGTGTCTGACTCTTTGCAACCCCATGAATTGCAGCCCGCCAGGCCTCCCTGTCCATCACCAACTTCCGGAGTTCACTCAAACTCAAGTCCATTGAGTCGGTGATGCCATCCAGCCATCTCATCCTCTGTCGTCCCCTTCTCCTTCCGCCCCCAATCCCTCCCAGCATCAGAGTCTTTTCCAATGAGTCAACTCTTCACATGAGGTGGCCAAAGTACTGGAGTTTCAGCTTCAGCATCAGTCCTTCCAAAGAACACCTAGGACTGGTCTCCTTTGGAATGGACTGGTTGGATCTCCTTGCAGTCCAAGGAACTCTCAAGAGTCTTTTCCAGCACCACAGTTCAAAAGCATCAATTCTTCGGCGCTCAGCTTTCTTCACAGTCCAACTCTCACATCCATACGTGACCACAGGAAAAACCATAGCCTTGACTAGACGGACCTTTGTTGGCAAAGTAATGTCTCTGCTTTCAATATGCTATCTAGGTTGGTCATAACTTTCCTTCCAAGGAGTAAGCATCTATTAATTAGGACCATGAAATTAGGTGATCCTACTACTTTAGTAGGATTTCATAGGCTCAAAGTCTAGCCCCAGATACTTACTAAGTACAAAAGAAAAGATAGTAATTTAATGGTGGAGGTACCAGCTGACACCAAATTAGCTGAGTGAACACTACCCAATAATAAATATTATTTGTCAAGTGAAGTATTCAGCACTTTTCATACGTCATCTAATTTATTTGTCACTTTTACCTAATTTTTTAAACTTAATTTTCATAATTTCTTATAAAATATGAAAGTTAGAGTTCCTTAAAAGAATTTTGACAAACTAATGTATTAAGTTTTAGTGCTTATTAAAAACTGTAGACATGTAAATCCTAAACTCTTGTATAGTAAATCTAAGATGATGCTCAGGACTTTATATTTTTAAAAGAGGTCCTGAATATTCTGATTCCTACTTTGAAACACAGCTTTACAATGAGACCCACTTCCTATCAATATGATGTTAGAAATTACCCTGCTTATACTTAAAAGTCAGTTTTCATTCATTTTAAGTAAATAATTTTAGTTATTTAATCTTATTTATGGTTCATTAGGGAAAAAAACTTGTCTGCTTATAGGACGTTATTTTAAAAATCCCTTTTTTTCCCTGTAGTTGATCATAGCCGAGTTAAGTTGACTTTAAAGACTCCTTCTCAAGATTCAGACTATATCAATGCAAATTTTATTAAGGTATGTATTAATTTTAAATGGTGTTTCTCTGCCATATTTAATGACTTCCTACAATACTAGTTTTATTAAAAAATTTTAAATTGCCTAATGTGATGCCAACGGTGAAAGAAGTAAAGTCACAGCCATGACGTATTTTTATGTTTTCTGTCTAGCATCCTTATTAAAGATTTTTGCTTAATTTTATGATAGTGGAGATAAAGTTTTTTTGTTTGTGTGTTTCTTCTTTTGTATTGAAGGCTTATTATAAACACCTTTGTTGCTGATTAGTTGCTAAGTCATGTCCAACTTTTGTTGACCCCCATGGACTGTGTAGCCTGCCAGGTTCTTCTGTTCGTGAGATTTCCCCAGGCAAGAATATTGGAGTGGGTTGCCGTTTCCTTCTCCAGGGGATCTTCCAGACCCAGGGATCGAATCCACATCTCCTGCATTGGCAGGCAGGTTCTTTACCACCAAGCCACCTGGGAAGCCTTTACTGATTGCTAAATTGTCTCGTTTGTTATGTACACAAATGTACTTAGTCATTTCTGTTAATGAACCATATAGGGTATTTATCAGTAGAGAGATTCAGACTGCTACTTGAGTAAATAAGACTATTTTGTTCTGTTACTCTGTGCTTTTGAATCTATTTTACAGTATTTTGTTGAGAAAAATATTAAGGTGGTAAGAGTTATATGGTAGAATTAATGTCAACATTGAAGAATTATGGTTCTAAATAAAAGCTTTTCCTGAAAAGTCAATTTTATTACAAATATGGCAGAGCCCAAAACTAATAGTTAAACAAAAACTAATACATAGGGACTTCCCTGGTGGTCCAGTGGCTAAGACTTCCCACTCCTAATGCAGGGGTTCATTCCCTGGTCAGGGAACTAGATCCTACATACTGCAACTAAAAAACAAACAGAAAGCTCCCACATGCAGTAACAAAGATCTTGAGTGTTGCAACTAAGACCTGGCATAACCACATAAACAAATAAATATGGAAAAAAAAAACTAATACATAGTTCATTCTTTCAGATATAATTGAGGCTTATGTTCTTTTATAAGGACATTTGTTAAAAGTTCTAGTTTTTAATTGCACCTAATAACACTGGCTCACTGAATGTACTGGTTTAACATTTTAGTCTGCTAGTTTGTTTGATATATTCTTGGGTTTACTATTAAAAGTATATTTAGTAGGTGCTTAAACCAAAGACAGCTATGGAAGAATCTAGCTAAGAAAGAACTATTAGCTAGTTCTAGTCTTATTTTTTAGAATTGATGCATGCTTTTAAGTTTCTGCTAGTTAGTTTTGTTGACTAGGGCTTTCAATTCCTAGGTAACTAATAATTTTTAAAATAGCATAAGGAGGTTTACTTTTGAATTCTATGAACCATGTTTCACCAGAAGCTGAAGTGAAATATATTTTGTCATGCTTTTATACGTTATTAAAGAAAAATTATTTGGAAATTGTTTAGCTGAAAACAGCATTAATGCTAATAACATTTGAAAACTTAAAATTTAGGTAGAAAATATTTTTGGTAATCATAATTTGTATGCTTTTAACTTTTTTAGGGTGTTTATGGGCCAAAAGCATATGTGGCAACCCAAGGACCTTTAGCAAATACGGTAATAGATTTTTGGAGGATGATATGGGAGTACAATGTTGTAGTAAGTATTGTATGAAATGGCATGATTTTCTAGCCATAATGATGTGTTAACTATATCCTACAATATGACTTTTGAGCCATAATGTTATGTTAACTATAGTTAGTTTATTAAAAAGACAGAAACTGATGGCTAGGTTGTCTTGTTAAATTTTGAGAAATTTGTTGAAATATTTCAAGAATAGAGTATGGCAGTACTTTAAATCTTGGTTTAAGTTGGTAGTATAAGACAACTACCAAACACTGATAGATGGGTGGAAGGACATCTATGTGATTAAAAACAAATATTGTCAAATGTTAATGGTAGAACATAGATGGTAGCTATACAGTGTTTAGTGTAAAATTATTTCAACTTTGCTGTATGTTTGAAACATTACATTATAAAACTGTTGGGATGGGAAAGCACATGTAATAACCTTCATGTTTAAAGACAGTTACATTCAACCTTTAGTAAGCAAAGTATTTAATAGTGCTATTCTATTCAGTAAATATCCTGAATGCATTATTTTAATTACAAAAGATATATCTGTAAGATTCAAAAAATTCAGTTAAAATCAAATACATCTTGTTATTTGAAGCCAGTTTAACTCATACTTTTAATATTAAACGTACTTTTTTTGACAGGCCAGGTATACTTCTTCTCAGAATAAAAATAATTCTTGAAATGTACATTTTGTTAGAAAAGTAAAATTGTATTTAACTGATATATTATCAATCTTATCCCACCCCTTCCCCCTTATTTTTAGATCATTGTAATGGCCTGTCGTGAATTCGAGATGGGAAGGGTACGTATAACTGTTAACATTTAAAGTAATTGTAGAATTTTTTTTTATTACTTCATTTCTAGGGATATATATTCTTGGTCTTTTATTATATTCTTAGCCTTAGTTGTTAAAATAGTTAATTCTTCTCTTTTTTGTGTGTTCTGCTATTGCTTTCATTTTAACAAAAGGAGCCAAATCATCCCTAAACACATAAAATACTTTTATATTTTATAGGTACATTTTATGATATGTTTAAAGCAATAGAGTCTGTATTGTTACTTAGTAGTCTTCCAATATTTAATGGTGTTGTAAGTAGAACACTGCTTATGGACAATAAAAATGATTTAAAATAATTCTGATTAATTTACAGCTTGAAATTTCTAATTTCTGTCTGCCAATTACACTACATTTTTGTAATGGTATCTCCAAAATGAAGAGAAGAAAATTCCTTAATCTGAAATTTTTTAACATAGGTAAAAAACATGTACAAATGAAATTAGTATCAAAACCATTCTGATCTCCTGTAGAACTGATTCCTAAATCTTCAGTTTAAGCGTGAGCATCTATAAATGTGACAAATAAATTATCTGATAATTTGAAGTATCCTTATGCAAGTACTCTTGCCTGGAAAATCCCATGGACGGAGGAGCCTGGTAAGCTGCAGTCCATGGGGTCGCGAAGAGTCAGACACGACTGGGCGACTTCACTTTCACTTTTCACTTTCATGCATTGGAGAAGGAAATGCCAACCCACTCCAGTGTTCTTGCCTGGAGAATCCCGGGGACAGGGGAGCCTGATGGGCTGCCGTCCATGGGGTCGCACAGAGTTGGACACGACTGAAGCTACTTAGCAGCAGCATGCAAGTATAGTTCATTAATTGCATTATAGTTAAACTAAGAAATGATTTAAAAGTTGTAAAACTTCTTATTAAAATTTTCAGTCAAGGATACATTGCATAAAACAAGATACTCATCTTTCAGTTATGTGAAATATTATTATATATAAATCATTAGAAAGCCTTATTTTTACTAGTAATTTTGTCATTCCTCCCAACTACATCAGTTACCAGTAGTGGAAACATTAGCAATATTGGACAGAAAATGAACAGTGTAAGATTAATATACAGACTGAGATACTGTTAAGTAATTACCTGTTTAAATATTGTCAGTATGTACTTCGGTACCATTATTATTATTAGTTGTGTTCAGTTCAGTCGCCCAGTCGTGTCCGACTCTTTGCAACCCCATGAATTGCAGCACGCCAGGCCTCCCTGTCCATCACCAACTCCTGGAGTTCACTCAGACCCACATGCATTGAGTCGGTGATGCCATCCAGCCATCTCATCCTCTGTCGTCCCCTTCTCCTCCTGCCCCCAATCCCTCCCAGCATCAGAGTCTTTTCCAATGAGTCAACTCATCGCATGAGGTGGCCAAAGTCCTGGAGTTTCAACTTTAGCATCATTCCTTCCAAAGAAATCCCAGGGCTGATCTCCTTCAGAATGGACTGGTTGGATCTCCTTGCAGTCCGAGGGACTCTCAGGAGTCTTCTCCAACACCACAGTTCAAAAGCATCAATTCTTCCTCGCTCAGCTTTCTTCACAGTCCAACTCTCACATCCATACGTGACCACAGGAAAAACCATAGCCTTGACTAGACGGACCTTTGTTGGCAAAGTAATGTCTCTGCTTTTGAATATGCTATCTAGGTTGGTCATAAGTTTCCTTCCAAGGAGTCTTTTAATTTCATGGCTGCAGTCACCATCTGCAATGATTTTGGAGCCCCCAAAAATAAAGTCTGACACCGTTTCCCCATCTATTTGCCATGAAGTGATGGGACCAGATGCCATGATCTTTGTTTTCTGAATGTTGAGCTTTAAGCCAACTTCTTCACTCTCCACTTTCACTTTCATCAATAGGCTTTTTACTTCCTCTTCACTTTCTGCCATAAGGGTGGTATCATCTGCATATCTGAGGTTATTGATATTTCTCCCGGCAGTCTTGATTCCAGCTTGTGCTTCTTTCAGCCCAGCGTTTCTCATGATGTACTCTGCATGTAAGTTAAATAAGCAGGGTGACAGTATACAGCCTTGACGTACTCCTTTTCCTATTTGGAACCAGTCTGTTGTTCCATGTCCAGTTCTAACTGTTGCTTCCTGACCTGCATATAGGTTTCTCAAGAGGCTGGTCAGGTAGTCTGGTATTCCCATCTCTTTCAGAATTTTCCACAGTTTGTGGTGATCCACACAGTCAAAGGCTTTGGCATAGTCAATAAAGCAAAAATAGATCTTTTTCTGGAACTCTCTTGCTTTTTCAATGATCCAGTGGATGTTGGGGAGAAGGCAATGGCACCCCACTCCAGTACTGTTGCCTGGAAAATCCCATGGATGGAGGAGCCTGGTGGGCTGCAGTCCATGTGGTCACTAAGAGTCAGACACGACTCAGCGACTTCACTTTCACTTTCCACTTTCATGCATTGGAGAAGGAAATGGCAACCCACTCCAGTGTTCTTGCCTGGAGAATCCCATGGACGGAGAAGCCTGGTAGGCTGCAGTCCATGGGGTCGCACAGAGTTGGACACGACTGAAGCGACTTAGCAGCAGCAGCAGCAGCAGTGGATGTTGGCAATTTGATCTCTAGTTCCTCTGCCTTTTCTAAAACCAGCTTGAACATCTGGTAGTTCACGGTTCACGTATTACTGAAGCCTGGCTTGGAGAATTTTTTTTTTTTTAAATTTTATTTTATTTTTAAACTTTACAATATTGTATTGGTTCTGCCATATATCGAAATGAATCCGCCACAGGCATACATATGTTCCCATCCTGATCCCTCCTCCCTCCTCCCTCCCCATACCATCCCTCTGGGTCGTCCCAGTGCACCAGCCCCAAGCATCCAGTATTGTGCATCGAATCTGGACTGGCGACTCATTTCATGTATGATATTATACATATTTCAATGCCATTCTCCCAAATCATCCCACCCTCTCCCCCTCCCACAGAGTCCTGGCTTGGAGAATTTTGAGTATTACTTTACTAGCTGAGATGAGTGCAATTGTGCGGTAGTTTGAACATTCTTTGGCATTGCCTTTCTTTGGGATTGGAATGAAAACTGACCTTTTCCAGTCCTGTGGCCACTGCTGAGTTTTCCAAATTTGCTGGCACATGGAGTGCAGCATTTTCACAGCATCATCTTTCAGGATTTGAAATAGCTCACCTGGAATTCCATGACGAAATTTAAATTTCACCTTCCTAACTTTTTTTAAGTTACTTTTAAGATTTGGGATTTGTTTCTCTTCTTTCTGTTAATAAGCTCACATTGTGTATCAGTAATAATGCTTAAAAGATAAAGTTGTATTGAATGCTAAAACTTTTTGAACCTAATGATTTTTTGGATTCATAGTGTTTTGTTAGTTGGTTTTGTTGTTTTATCGGTCAAGGCTATGAATTCTTTTGATAATCTCCACTTTGACTTAGAGTGTGACCTAATGGAAAGAGCACAGGTAATGAAATCAAACAAACCTACACTTACTGGCATTTGGACATGGTGCAGTGAACTGCCCCCTCTGAGCTTCAGCTTCCTCATCTCTGAAACCAATGACAAATTACTATAGATTAAAGACCCTGATGCTGGGAAAGATTGAGGGCAGGAGGAGAAGGGGGTGACAGAGGATGAGATGGTCGGATGGCATCATCAACTCAATGAATATGAGTTTGAGCAAACTTTAGGAGATAGCAAAGGGCAGGGAAGCCTGTCTGTTGTGGTCCAAAGGGTCACAAAAGAGTTGGACACAACTTAGCAACTGAACAACAATAAAATTCACGTATTATGTTTAACACATACATTTTGGTATCAATTGTATCAGTAATTAGTTCATACCTGAAATATAAATACCAATATAAACTTTACTCAACATTGCTCTGAAGAGAGGCATGTTAAGTCACAAACTTTCAGTTCTTGCTAATCTCCTATAAACTTGTTTTCTGTTTCAAGATATTAAAGCTTTACTAAGTGAAAGACCAAGAAGAAAAACAAATAACCTTCAAAATAATTTATCATTTTCTATAAACTTCTACTAGGAAATTAAGTTTGTGACTTTAAGCCTTCTAAAATTTTAGTAGTATTTACTCTAAGTTAAAGTGACATACTAGGCAGTTCTACTTTTTGCCCTGAGAGCAGTATTGTCAACTTACAGTTAATTCCAGCCTATAGGTAACAGTTCCACTTACTGTATGTAGAACTATGAGGATTTAGTAAGAACTGATATATTTCCCACTGCTAAAATGTGTATTTTAAGCTAGATTGTCAGTTATAAAGACTTCAATTTTATTGGGTCTTACTGGCAAAATTACATTATTTCTTGTATCAGAATCACTGGGTCTTTTATGAAGTTAGGCTTTTATTCACTTACCTAAATTTTTAAAATAATGAGGCTTGATACTAGAAACCAATGTAAATGAATATTCTACACTATTTCTATACCTATGTATTATGGGAAAATAAGGATACTGTTTGATTATACCTTCTCTAATCTCAAATAAAAGTGAATAGTTTAATACATTATTCTTGTATAGTGAGTGAGTGAGTGAAGTCGCTCAGTCGTGTCTGACTCTTTGCCACCCCGTGGACTGTAGCCCACCAGGCTCCTCCATCCATGGGATGCTCCACGCAGGAATACTGGAGTGGGTTGCCATTTCCTTCTCCAGTTCTTGAATAGTGTTTTTTACCAACAGTAGAACATTTGAAATATACTCAAATTCCTTGAAACAATCATGTAAGATAAGTATTACCATCCCTGTTTTTATAGGTAAAGGAACTAAATGTAAACAAATGGTAAAATTGCTACCTGTGCCATTTTCTTATACTGAGTGGAGTGCTGTTTCCACTGTGCCACAGATTTTATACTTAATGAGAATTCAACTAGGTATTATAGATATTGTCATTTTAGAACCATTAAAACTCATATGCTAAATTTCTTACACTAAATTGAACAACTTCTTACACTAAATTTACCTCCTTGTGCTAGGCATTTAAAAAAAAAAAGCAATTTTTCTTTTCTAGAGGAGGATCTTTGGAGTCTGTATAACAAGCAGGTAGAAATGAACAGCTTATACACTTAGGTTAATAAAGTTCCTATTACTAATCTTGAAGAGCAATTAGTAGCCCACCTTTAAAGAGTTGGATAAATCTAAGCTCTTAGTCCCTGCCTACTGATGGCAGTTTGTTTTCTGGGAATGAAGAACAAGCGGAACACAAAATATTTGTAAAAGTTCAAATAAAACAAATTATCAGTTATTTACTAACCTCTTTTTGGACAACAGAAAAAATGTGAACGGTATTGGCCTTTGTTTGGAGAAGACCCTATAACATTTGCACCATTTAAAATTTCTTGTGTAAGTACCTATATTCATAAACATTATTTAATCAGGCAGTGGGTATGTCAGACTGATGAATAGTTAACTTATAATTGTGTTGAATCTTATGGGTTATATAAGCCAAGCACTCAGTGTTTTCATGTGAATCTATACTTAATTATAATAAACAAATATTAATAATGCTTGTTTTACAATGCTTTTTAAAATTTGACTATAATTGTTTTACAGTATTGTGTTGCATAGTGTATATAAATTAAGGAACTTTAAGAATGACTTTTCTTAAATGTATAATTTCCTTATTATGTTAATTCTGTCTTAGTCTTTGCATGTAAGTTGATTGTAAGTGTTACATATCTAAGAATAAACAAATAACTATGCTCTTATTCAACTAATGGGAAAGATCCTTGATGCTGAAGCATAGTTTATGATGTTAATCTTTCATAACCATGTTATTCTCCCCTTATAATTATATACAAAGATAGGTTTGAGAACCTCCATCCTAATAGCAGAGATTGACCCTTTATGGCAGAAAACTTGACATGAAACTTAAAATAGATACCTATTTGATGAGCTTTGGAAACGAATTAAATTCAAGTCCTAAAACTAACAAAGCATAAATCTGAGAAGATTAATTAAAAAATAAAAACAGTGAGGGGAAAAAGAAATAGTGAGCTTTAGAATAGAACCAACACTTTGCTTTGGATTACATATGATGGTGTCTTTTTATAATCACTTAAAATAATTTCCCCATATTAATCAGGGTTTTCCAGAGAACAGAAGCAGTAGAATGTGTATATACAGAAAAGAGATTTGTCAGAATTGACTCACGTGACTATGGAAGCTGGCAAGTCCAAAATCTGCAGTCAGGGTGGGCAAGCTGGAGATCCAGGAGGAGCTGATGCTTCGGTTTCAGGCTGAAGACCCACAGCCTGGAGACCGAGAGCCAATACTGCAATTCTAGTCTGAAGGTGGGAAGGCTGAGACCCAGACAAACTAACATTTCAGCTCCAGTCCAAAGACAGTCAGCTGTAGAACCACGAAGAGCCAGTGCTGAAAGCAGTCTCCTGGAGAATTCTCTCTTACTTGGAGGAGTCTGATCCTTTCGTTCTATTCATGGATTAACTGATTGGATGAGGGCCAACCACTCTACTCAAAATCTACTGATTTAAATGTTCATTTCACCCCAAAACTCCCTCACAGGAACACGAAGAATAACGTATGACTGAGAATCAGAGCACACCGTGGCCAAGCCAAATTGACAAATAAAATTGACCATTGCATTACCCATCTCAAAACTGTTTTTTATTTTGTTTTCCATGGTTAAATGAAATATAATTTCTGTGATCTTACTCGTCATTGCTGTATTCAAGAAGTCCTTAATTTTATGACTTATTTGTATTTAGGACTTCTGAATTCCTCTGATGCTACCAGGAATTTAGTGCTTTCTAGGTTGATTAAGATAAGGACTCAAACTGTGTTCCACAGTCTTCCTTTATAATGCAGTGTGATTGTTAGAATCTTAACTTTAACTCATAATTATAACAGCCTGCATTTAATGTATAGTCAATTCTCTAAAGTCCTGGTTAGAATTAACTGTGGATTAAATATTTAAAAAATTAAAATCCTATTGCATTTCATATTATTTGCAATGAGTAAAAAACAGTATATAACCATATTGTACTTCTGTGATGGAACACTTCCTAACCCCACCCCTACCTACCACCCCCACCCCCACCACCAGTTTAGAGAGTATTCTACAGTATTAAATACCTGGACAGTTCAGGAAATCTAGTTCTATGCAATGTGGTTATGTTGAAAATTTGTAAATTTAAATGTACTAACTGTAATGAATGTCACAGTTTAGGTGACAGCATATAGTGATTAATGGTCAACAACAAAACAAAATTTTAACAGGCAGGGATCAGGAATAGTAAACAATTTATCATAATCAATAGAGAAAAGTAGGAAATAGTTTGAAATTTGGGAAAAGATGAATTGATTTGAGGATTGGTTTTTCAATTGCACTAATGAGTAATTTTTAAAAGTCCTGTTAATAAAAAGTTTGATTTGATCAATAAGAGCTGGTTTGATTTGTCAGTGATGGGATTGCTGAAGCAGCAGAATTTTTCTTTTCAAAATTTCAAAATGGAAGTAATTTGTATGTCATGTGATTGTTTCAGAGAACTCAGGATTTGTTATCACTGTTGTAAAACACAAATCAAATGTATGAATAGAAAGCAAGGTAGTGAAAATAACCATAGTAAGTGATTTGACTCGACTTGGCAATCACAGTGTTTAAGACTGAGAGTATTAGAAGCTCTCTCGATTTGGGGATGGGAAAGAGGGTAGAGTGTTGGTGAGGAGTGAGGGCCTGGCTAGCCGGAGCTCAGAAGCATGTTGCTGCTTACAGCCACTTCGATCAGCACTGTCCATGGGTCAGTCTAGCCCACTGCCTGTTTTGTGAGTGAAGTTTTATTGATGTACAGCCTTGCCCACTAATTTACATATTTGCCTATCACAGCACAACAGAGACTTCACGGCCTACAAAGTCAAAAATATTTATCTCACCTTTTATAGGTGAGCAAACATTATCTTGGACCAGTGTTTTCATTTATTCTGTGTTTTAAAAACATAACTTTCCCCCTAATGTTATTTAAAAAGTTCAAAATAAATTATTATGGTTTATAACATTAAAGCCGGAATAATGTTGATTTTTTTTTAATTAGTAAAGCAGCATATCTGTTGCTCTTGACAATTGATGTCCTCACCTATCTGTAGTTTTAGTTAAAAAAGGCAAAAATAAGTTTACTTAGTGACAAATTGATGAAGAGGCTTCATTCTAATACACTGACAAATAACAGTAAGAGACTTTTAAAGTGACTATTTTGTCATCAACCAAAATAATAATTTGGGATTTTCTGAATGCATCTTTTTCCTTACCCATTTGGCATCCATTTAACTCAGAGTTTAAGTGTTAGGTAGAGAAAAATCAAGCTTAATAGATAAAATGATTGAAGGAGTTTGTAGTATTTAGGAGTGACGTTTTGTTTGTAGGTGTTATTTCTGTTACATGATTCTGGTGATGGTTGTCACCTTGCAAGTATTTTGTTGGATGATCCACTCCTAGCTTAGTAATTGGTTGACAGACACTTCTGTTTAAAAAACTTCTAAATAAAACTTAAATAACCAAATTGATGACTTTTGGAATGGTTGTTTTTATAATGATTAGACATACCTAGAATTTTAAAGGTAATTTCATATTGTAAGAAATTATTGTTTTGGCATGTAAATATTTTTGTTTTAATGTTCTCACTGACTCACAAGTGTTTCTCTTTATTTAGGAAGCTGAACAAGCAAGAACAGACTACTTCATTAGGACACTCTTACTTGAATTTCAAAATGTAAGTATTTTCCATTTAGAGATAGTTTCTAAGAATATGTACCCTAAAGAGACGATATGTGTAAACAGTATACTATCTTATCTTACATTAGTTAAGGAGATGTATTTTTTGTTGTTGTTATGTAGTGTAACAAAGAAGAAAATCAGATGTAATATTTTATTATCTTAAGCCTTATATTTAAAGTAATATAAACTTTAACTCACTTAGAATCTTTCCCTAAGTTAAATTTACACTATGGAATAACTGGTTTCTTTGCTGTAGATATTTTTCCTCTATTGCAATAAACAGATTAGGTTATTATTTACATAATTATTACCCACTTTTACTAGTTTACAATGTTTTAGACAGCGACAAACCACCATTAAAGCTAGTCTTCGGACTTCTGTGGTGGTCCAGTGGTTAAGAATTTGTCTGCCAGTGCAAGGGATCCCTGGTCCCAGAAGATCCCATGTGCCTTGAGGAAACTAAGCCCATGTGCCACGACTACTGAGCCTACTTGTCTAGAGCCTGTGCTCTGCAACAAGAGAAGCTACCACAATGAGAAGCTGTTGAACAACAACGAAGAGTAGCCCCCATTCACCACAACTATGGCACCCAACTCCAGTACTCTTGCCTGGAAAATCCCATGGACGGAGGAGCCTGGTAGGCTGCAGTCCATGGGGTTGCTAAGAGTCGGACACGACTGAGCGACTTCACTTTCACTTTTCACTTTCATGCATTGGAGAAGGAAATGGCACCCCACTCCAGTGTTCTTGCCTGGAGAATCCCAGGGACGGGGGAGCCTGGTGGGCTGCCGTCTATGGGATCGCACAGAGTCGGACACGACTAAAGCGACTTAGCAGCAGCAGAGAAAGCCTGTGTGCAGCAATGAAGACACAGTGCATTCAAAAATTTAAAAAAAAAAAAAAAAAAAGCTAAGTCTTCATTTAGATGTATCTCGTTTTCACTTGAGGCCTGTGACTTCAACAGAACTATATAAAATGAAGTTTCTTCAGGAATGAATAAAAAATCTGATGGATATGAGAGAAGGCCTATCAGTTCTTCCTCAGTCTTAAATTTAAATCACTTTAAAGTAAATAACCAAAATAAATAAGTAAAAAATAAAGTAAATAAGCTTGGCCATAAAGCTTACCATTTCTTCTTCAACCAGTGCATTTATAAACATACTTAATTCCTTCCTGATGATAAGTAGACATGGTTCCAGTAGTTGTAGCAACCCTTCTCCCGACTAATCATTTCCCTTTAGTTGACTCAATTATTATCACTTTGGTTGCTATTTTTTAATCTGTACTACTAATAATAGGTACTTTATGGAATTTCAGTAGTATATCAGGCATTTCAGTCCTCCTAACTTGTATAGTGGTAGATACTGTTTTCTCCATTGCCCACTGATGAAGATAGAGTCTTTGAGAAATTAGGTAACTTACCTAAAGTTATTCAGTAAATGACAGAAGTAGAATTTGAATACAGTTTTGCCTGAATGCCAAGCAGTGCTTTTTCTGCTTAACACCTAGAATAGCCATTCTTCAGGTTCTTAAAAATTACAGAAGTTTCCAAAGAGCTCTTGTTTATGTGGGTTATATCTTTTATTATTTACTATATTTGAAATGAAAACTGAGTTTTTTTTTTTTAATACACAAGCAGACATTGCACAAGCTCTCAAAGTGATGACATCATCTTAAGTCTTGTAGCCTTGAGAAGACTGCTGTACACTGATGAGAGAATGAGAGTGGAAATGGCAAATAACACCTTAGTATTATTATAGCGTGAAATAACGTGAAAGCTATTTCACAAACCCCTTGAAAGGGTAGGGAGATGGATGGCAGCCTGCACCATAATTTGAGTAGGTTTGGGTTCGGAAATTTTCATTTCTAATTTTCTTTTTCATTTAAATAGTCTACTAGCCTTCTAACTGTAATGGATTCTAAAACAATGCTTATGGTATATTGCTTATCCATTTACTACTGTAGATTAACTATATAGTATTCTGGTTAAAGTGCAGGTTTTGGAAGTAAGACTGCCTGCTTTCAGACCCCATACTGTCATTTGCTATGAAACATTACGCAGGTTATTCTTTCTGTCTCAATTTCCTTACCTATAAAATTAGGATAGTACTAACAGTACCTTCCCCATCGTATTACATGCAGGATTAAGAAAAGGTATGTGATAAATGTAGGCTATCTTTTTTTTTTTAACAAAGTGCTGAATATGACATACATATCTTAGAAATGGCAGCAAAGTGAAATGTGCAGCTTTTCTGTGTGGTTTAAAATTTGTAACTGTATTTTCATATGATTGAATTTCTGTTATTCTTCAAGGAATCTCGTAGGCTATATCAGTTTCATTATGTGAACTGGCCAGACCATGATGTTCCTTCATCATTTGATTCTATTCTGGACATGATAAGCTTAATGAGGAAATACCAGGAACATGAAGATGTGCCTATTTGTATTCATTGCAGGTACAAAAGAATTTTCTAAATATTTAATTAAATATTTTTCAGTATAGATGGCATTATAATGTGGGTAATGTATAGCATTTTGAAACATAAGTTTGGAATTTCATTAGATTGGTCATTATATGGGTTTCTAAATAGTAAAAGTGACTTGAATCCTGAGGCAGTTTTCCTTCTCTTAATTTTTTATTTTACATTAGATCCTTCCAAAAGACTTAAAATCATAGTACTTATTTCATAAAATAGCAATTTATTTTTTAAGTGACTTATACCTGTATTCACATTTGTTATAAAAAGTAAATGAAATTTTTTGGACTCAGAGGTTAATTAACTCAGGTTAATTCAATAGTTAAAAGATATTAGTGGAGTTATATTTAAAATGGATAGCCAACAGGGGCCTACTCTATAGCACAGGGAACTCTGCTCCATGTTATGTGGCAGCATGGATGGGAGGGGAGTTTGGGGAAGAACAGATGGCTGAGTCTCTTTGCTTTCCACCTGAAACTGTCACCTCATTGTTAATTGACTCGAATATAAAAATAAAAAGTTAAAAAAAAACATTAGTGGTGATGGAGCACCAAAGATAGTTTACTTAGCCAGTTGGTTGGATTGTAATGCCTGTATTAGTGAAGTGAAAGGGCTACTTTTTCTTTATGAACCAGAAAGGTGACCTGCTGATGTAGACGTGGGAATCAGTTAGCAACCTGCTTAATTAAAATGATTTTTCTTTAGTTCGTCTGTGATTAGCTGAGTCTAAGTAGTTAACTGGTTTAAAAGAGAAGGGTCTGTTTAATTGTAGAATTATAAGATAAATTGCTTTGGCTTGACTTCTTTACACGTTAACTGAAATTATTTCCTGTTGTATTCATATTGTCCAGCCAATGTATATAGGTCATAAACCCAATTTGATGTGAAGATTTTCTTTTAATAAAATAAAGTTGATCATTTAATGTTTTTGAACAACCAAAATATTATGTTAACTGTAATGTTTCATTGATATAGTCTCTGTCTTTGTAATATCACACTTTTAACCACCAAGTTTTACATATATATCATTTAGCTCTAGTAAACCCTTAACACTAAAATTTTATAAGTGTTTTGATGTGTGGAATTGACAAATAAATCAGTGATTTAAAATTAATATTATTGATGTCTATTGTTAAGAGCTTTTTAGAAAACCATACTAAATTGCTTATAAGGTACTGTATCATGGATTCTTAGATTACATGATATTTCTAAAAGTTTCAAAATACATATGAAAGTGCTGCCCAAATTTTTTTCCGCCTAAAATTATTAAAGATGTCAGTAACATCTTTTTACTCATAGTGATTTCCAGCCTTTGGGTGCATTTGCCTCCCTCTAGCTGAAAACTAGTTACTTCAAAGTATTTTTGTCATGTTTTAAAATAACTAACTTTGATATTTTATTTTACATTCTTTAGGTTCTGTTCTTCAGAAGATTAGAAAGCATTAGTGGCCTTTCTTTAGTGTAACTGCTCATGTTCAAACCAGTTTCTGGGGCTTGTTAATCTTCACCTTTCCTGTACCTTTTGCAGATTGAAATGATATAGATTTCTTCCTCTACCAGAGCTATCTAGAACATAGTATAAATTTATCTCTGCAAGGTGTTTTGTTAGCTAGACAAGGTTTCACAAGGTAGACAGACTTTCAGAGTGAAGGCTTCTAGGTATTACTCTTGCAAGTTCCTTAAATTAAAGGAAAACAATATATAAATCATAATGTTAAGGATCTTTGCCCTGCACACATCTTAAGTTGTAGTTTACTTACTAAGTAAGTAGAATTTTATCAGCTTTCTTAAATGATTTTTTGCTTCTGAGTATTAACATATTTATCCACATTTATCTTATAGTTCTTTTATTACAAAAATCAAATTGTTTTTTCAAATTTTATATCCATAGTGCAGGCTGTGGAAGAACGGGTGCCATTTGTGCCATAGATTATACGTGGAATTTACTAAAAGCTGGGGTAAGAATTTTTATATAGTGTTATATCTAATTCATCTGTTATGATTTTTAAACTTATGACTAATTGCAGTAAATTATACCATATGTTTTGTTATACATGTTACTACTTTTTTAGAAGTAGCTTTGCTATGTAAGAGATAAAGGCAGTGAAAGGTATAAATGATGCATATTAGCTTGAGGGTAATACACTGGGCAGCAAAATAAACATATTGTCACTCATTTGTTCTGAATGAATTTATACCTACATTAGACATGTACGCTCTGCATTGACTTTTCCAAATACTGCACCTCTGTTGCCTTTTATATTTATCTATGTATAAATATAATCAATTCAGTGAATATTTATGTCTAACTGGAAACATTATATAGTATAGGGTTAAGAATGCTGACTGGAGCTAGACCTCCAAGGTTAAAATTCTTGGCTCTGTCATTTACTAGTTGTGGGATCTTGGTCGAATTACTTGATCTCATTGTACCATAATTTCTTTATTTGGAAGTGGGAATCATAACATTAATAATTGAAGAATTAAGTAAGTTCTTAAGAAACTTGTAAAGTTCATCACTACTATGTGGCAGGTAGCAAGTGTTCCATTTACTGTTAGTTTTTATTATAATCCTTGTTGTTATTGTTGCTACTACTTCTGTTTCCAAAAAATTGGTTTTGATACCATGGAGGATATAAAGAAATAGCCTTCATTACAGATTTAAAAAGCATAAGTCTCCTTATTATATGTAGATTTGGTTTATTTGCTGGTTCTATAGTACATTCATTTTCTATGAATTAGGAAGTTTTATTCTTCATAGCTTTATAGTTTCTATGAATATGTCAATCTGTTATATAAAATATGAACAATAAAATATTTATTTTCTTTTCCTTCTTCCTTTTATTCATTTTCCTTTTTTTTCTCTGCCTTTCTATTTTGTACTTTTGCATAAGGAATATTTAAATTTTCAATAGTTTTTCAAAAAGCCTGCTGTTAAATTTTATTTTTGTATTCCCCCATTCTAATCATTTCCTGATACTCATATGAAATGAATAAAATTTAAGTGGCTTTGTAACACATTTTAACATAAAAATCAGGGATTAAAATCCGGGCGGGAAGCATTTGGATGAATACAAGCAGGCAAACATCTTGTCATTTCAGAAGGGTTGTGTATCTTGAATATAGTCCCCATTTGATTGAGTTTAACATAACAACTATACTCTTAAGGCTTAGGTTAGGAATTGATATAAAAATATTTTGATATATGTCAAGACTCCTAAGCAGTGAACCTAGAAATCACATTTTAACTTTTCTATCTCTTTTATCTCTCCAAAATATTCTTGCTGATGACCAAGTTCTAATAATTCTGCCTCAGCAATATGTCTCAAATCCATTGGTTTTTCTTTTTGGAATGCTTCAGTAAACCTCCACCAGTTTCTCCCCTTTTCACTCTTTTATTTTCCCTGCTACAAAAGTTACCCAGATATTAGATCTGCTCATGTCTATATTTCTGCTCATGTCTACAATTGCCTATTGTAGTAGTTAAAATACCAGGTGTAGAAACTAATTGTGTAGGATTCACAATCAGTCTCCAGAGATGTAGCTGTCTTAACTGGTCCTTATAGAGACAGCCAAGAAAACACTAGCCTATAGAATGAATTCAAACTCTATCATGTTTGTATTCTGACAAGTAGCCTTATCTTTTCTCTTTTGAACAGCTCTCCTTCTTTCAGTCTTTTAGTCGGTTTTATCTACATCAAACTTCTCTATTCCCCAAATAGATTATACATTCTATCTGCCATGTTTGTGTATATTTCTTTAATTTTTCACTCACATACCAATCAGTGTTGGTCACAGCATATTTACTCCAACTGTACTGCAACCATACGTTGGCTGGACATTTATCTGTCTCCGTATCTGGCTCACTAACTTGACTGCTGAGAGTCAAGATTAGTTCTTGGCTCTAGACAGTCACTGATACATGATAGGTAGTGCTTAATAAATGTTTTTAGTTATCCAGCTATATATAACGTCTGTATGAAAAGTTGAGCACTGTTACACTGTTTTTCTGAATGGTTGTCCAGAGTTCATGTATTAAATTCTTTGTTTTAGAAAATACCAGAAGAATTTAATGTTTTTAACTTAATACAAGAAATGAGAACACAGAGGCATTCTGCAGTACAAACTAAGGTATGTTTTTCTGTTTCACTTTATGAAGTGTATTTTTATAATTGCTTTCACTTTTTAATGTCTTTTCCCTTGTTTATCACTTCATCTCCTTAATAGGAGCAATATGAGCTTGTTCATAGAGCTATCGCCCAACTGTTTGAAAAACAGCTACAACTGTATGAAATTCATGGCACCCAGAAAATTACTGATGGAGTGGTAGGTGTTCTTTGCATATTAATTTTAGAAAATTTACTTTTTACCAAGATGTGACATTTAGCTTTTTAATTTTCATCCTGTGTTTTATCTAATAATAAATATCTGTTAGTTATTAGTTTTATTTGTTATTTTTAAATTCCTTTTCTTCTCCCTAGTTCAATCTCTCCTGTGATGAATAATTTAATGACTCTAATAAAAGTTAAATAATATTCTAAATAAAATATATTTATGAATTTAGATCTTTAAAATTATATAATTCAATATCATTTCAAGTATAGATTACTTTTAACAAATTAACTGCATTTTTGTCTCCCCTTCCATCCAACCAAAGTAAGTCTAAGTTGATTCTTCATGAATTTTATTTTGGTTTTGGTCATCATGATATACAGTTTTGTCATTATTTTGTATGTGCTTTTTAATTAAGTAGAATTATAAGACCACGATTATGTCCCTTTGGGGCTTTAGTTGTCATTTTAGTGTTAAAAGATTTTATTGACAAAAGTACTGTTTTCTCACAGTGCTCTCTTTCTGCCTTTTAAAAAAGTACTCCTCTTACTTCCTCTCTGTAATTATTCTATCCTTGAAGGTATTGGGCTATTTTTTGGAGTGTTTTTGGATAAATTTCTTTACATCTTTATTATTGAACCTAAGTTAACTGTCACTTGATAAACTAATTTAGCTCCAATAACTTAAATAAAATGAAGATATTACTGGCAACATTTATAACCTTTGTTTTAATTTTTTTCCCCTTTTATGTGGTTTTGGCAATTTCCGAGACTATTTGTTTGAAATATCTTGGTGTTATGAGAGATTAGTTAACCAAATGCATATTACCTCAATGTGTGAAGTAATATTGACCCATGGATTTCGGGGATAGTGTATTTCCTTTATTAGACATGTGATAGTTTCAGATTTTTAAGATTGATATATGTGACCTTATTATTATTTCCTTCATCAACAAAGGAATCATTGTGCAACTATGCCTCATATATTATCACATCTGTTTTATCTTTAGTTTAATTAAAGCCTGTTATAGCCTGTGCTCAACATAGCCAAATATTTTATAATATAGAGTAGAATGTCTGTATATTACTGCGTATAATTTTACCTAACTTGAGACTCCTTTAAATTTACAAAAACTAAGTAGGCTACATTCTTCTTTAAACTTTATTTGAAAAATATTTTTGTTTTTTTCCGTAAATGCAATATTAATTTCAAGGTTAAAGTTTTTGAATTTCAGAGTTCCTTATTCCTAGAAACAAAAATATTTTTAATGTATAGAAATTATTTACATTAATTTTTGTTGAGATATAATTAACATGTAGCATTACTTTCAGGTGTACACCACTGTGATTCAACATTTGCATATATTGTGAAATTATCACTATAATAAGTCTAGTTAATATCCATCATCATACATAGTTAACAGAATTTTTTTCTTGTGGTTAGAACTGTTAATATGTATTCTCTTATGTGCTAAGTCATTTTAGTGGTGTCTGACTCTGTGTGACCCTTTGGATTGTAGCCTGCTAGGCTCCTCTATCCATGGGATTCTCCAGGCAAGAATACTGGAGTGGCTTGCCATGCCCTTCTCCAGAGGATCTTTCTGTCCCAGGGTGAACCCATGTCTCTTATGTCTCCTGCACTGGCAGGCAGATACGTTACTACTGGCACCACCTGGGAAGCCCATTTACTCTTAGGAACCTTCAAATATAAAATACAGTATTATTAATTATAGTCACCAAACTGTATATTATATCCCGTGACTGACTTACAAGAGGAAATTTGCAAACTTTGACCCTGTTTCACTCACTTTGGGTCTACCACTGACACCACCTCTGTTTTCTGTATCTTTGGGTTTGGTTTTTTGTTTTCTTTTTCCACATATGAGATCATACGCTATTTGTCTTTTCTCTGACTTAATTCACTTGGTATAATGCCCTCAAGTTCCATTCATGTTGTTGCAAATGGCAAGATTTCATTCTTTTTTAAGACCAAATGATATTCCATTTGTGTGTGTGTGTATGTGTGTATCTTCAACTTAGTGTTTTGTTTTCTTCAGATAAATATATGGAAGGAAGTGCAATTGCTGGATCATATGGTAGTTCTATTCTTAATTTTTTGAGGAACCTCTGTGCTGTTTTATATAATGGCTGCATCAGTTTGCATTCCCACCAACAGTACACAAAGGTTCCCTTTTGTTTTTTCCTTGTCTTTTTGATAATTGCCATTTTGACAGGTATGAGGTCTTAGTATGGTTTTGATTTTCATCTTCCTTAAGATTAGTGATGTTGAGCACCTTTTCACATACCTGTTGGCCATCCTCGTGTCTTCTTTGGAAAAAATATCTTTTCAAATCTTCCCCCATTTTTTAATTGACTTGTTTGTGGGGTTTTTTTTTTTTTTTTTTGCTACAGTGTTATGTGAGTTCCTTAAATTTTTTAAGGTATTAACCCCTTATCAGATACATGGTTTGCAAATATTGTTTCCCATTTGGTAGGTCGCCTTTTCATTTTCCTGATTGTTTGCTTTGCTATCCAGAAGCTTTTTAGTTTGATATAATCCCACTTGCTTAACTTTGCTTTTGTTGCCTTTGCTAGGAAAAAAAAATACAGTGTTCAGTGTTGTATTTTTTCAAGCTTTTAACTGTATTTAAGTTATCTCCAGAAAATATGTGATAAATATTGCTTTATTTTCATCTTTGTTTTTCTCATTACCTGATTTTTCTTTAGATTTTATTCCTGAAATTAAACTTCCTTTTTACTATCCTGAACTCCACATTACAAGTATAATTTTGTTATAGTTTCTGCCTAGTAGCTCAAAGGTTTACAAATCCCCAAGGAATACAAGAAAAATCATACATAATATGAGATTAGGTGAAATACCATACAATAGAAATAGTAGTTATTTCAGTCCTAGTCTCTCATCTCATTGCCTGGTTATATAGGAGACACATACTACATGCTTGCAACTTTAACGTCTGTTAAAGCTGACAGGGTGACTGCTGAATTTGCCATTGAACAGGTGGGTTTTCCTATTTTTCAAGAGGGAAAAATAATTTTCTATAGAATCCATTCTAAGAAAGCTTTGCCAAAGGTTGTATACCATAATGTCTGGAACTATATTTTTCAGTGGATGAATGGATAAAAAACTGGAAAGACAAGTGGGTAGAAGATAAGATAGCTTATCATTTTAGATAATTTTTTAATGTTTTCCTCTTAAGAAATCTTGTTTTCTAGGTACTTTAAAATATAAATGACCTGTTTTTTAAACATGTTTATATATGGTTGGAAGCCACAAATCCCAGTCGGAGAAATGTGGGATCTAAAAAATTGGGGGAAATTATCTTAGAATTGTATGATGAGTAAAATGATTTGAAATATATTACTTATGTTTTTGAACCTATGCTCTGAGAAATAATCATAAATCTCCATTTATTATTTCTCTAACTACTTAATATGGAAGTTGAGGAATTAAAAAAAAAACTTAAAGCTCTATGTTCTGGAATTATTTTTGTAGAGATTTTAGTTTGAAATGCTAGTCAACAATATGACTCTTTAATAAATAGTATTTGTTAGAGATACTTAAAACTACAACTAAGATCACTTCCAAGAGTAGGAGATCTAAAGAGAAAGTTTATTTTCAGATTCAGTAGCATGGACTTGGGATATAGAAATACCTCAGTAAGCAAGTATCTCTAAGGTGTGCACACATGCCTTTTTTCTTGTATGTAAAAGCTACTACCATCAGTTGATGCCAGAATTTTCGGTTTTAGGATTATTGAGTAACAACAGTGTTGTTAACAATTATTGTTAATTTGTGTTAGGATCCTTGTTATGTTTATGTTGTACATTTTAGGAGAGATATTATTGAATTCTGAATTTTTTCCTCACATTTTTTTTAAGCACCTTGTTTTAGTATTTATTTTGTCCTGCACCTGATAATACATCCTTGCTGCTGCTGCTAAGTCACTTCAGTCGTGTCCGACTCTGTGGGACCCCAGAGACGGCAGCCCATTAGGCTTCCCCTTCCTGGGATTCTCCAGGCAAGAACACTGAAGTGGTTTGCCATTTCCTTCTCCAATACATCCTTAGTTCAGTTCAGTTCAGTCGCTCAGTCATGTCCAACTCTTTGCGACCCCATGGACTGCAGCATGCCAGGCCTCCCTGTCCATCACCAGCTCCCGGAGTTTGCTCAAACTCATGTCTATCAAGTTGGTGATGCCATCCAACCATCTCATCCTATGTTGTCCCCTTCTCCTGCCTTCAATCTTTCCCAGCATCAGAGTCTTTCCAGTGAGTCGGTTCTTCTCATCAGGTGGCCAAAGTATTGGAGTTTCAGCTTCAGCATCAGTCCTTCTAATTCAAGACTGATTTCCTTTAGGATGGACTGGTTGGATCTCCTTCAGTCAAAGGGACTCTCAAGAGTCTTCTCCAACACTACAGTTCAAAAGCATCAATTGTTTAGCACTCAGCTTTCTTTATAACCCAACTCTCACATCCATACATGACTTACTGGAAAAACCATAGCCTTGACTAGACAGACCTTTGTTGGCAAAGTAATATCTTTGCTTTTTAATACACTGTCTATGTTGGTCATAGCTTTTGTTCCAAGGAGCAAGCGTCTTTTAATTTCATGGCTGCAGTGATTTTGGAGCCCAAAAAAATAAAGTCTCACTGTTTCCACTGTCTCCCCATCTATTTGCCATGAAACAATGGGACTGAATGCCATGATCTTGGTTTTCTGAATGTTGAATTTTAAGCCAACTTTTTCACTCTCCTCTTTCAGTTTCATCAAGAGGCTCTTTAGTTTTTCTATTTCTGCCATAAGAGTGGTGTCATCCTTAAGTATTTATTAGGTTTGAATTTTTTTTTTTTTTTGTGGCCCTTGATACAGTTCTGCTATGTGGAAATATTAATACATAAAATAACTCTAGTGAAATGGGTGAAGGTGGTCAGAAGTTTTTTAAAAAGTAATTTTAGTAATCTCTGTTTGAAACAAACAATACACTAGAACCTAATCTCTGGTAGATTCTTTAATTTCTAAAATACCTTTCAACTTCAAAAGTTGGTGATTGTTTTAACTGGTAATAAAAGCAGCCAAAGAGAGCAGTATACATTAGGACAAATGTGGCGACAAAAGGTGTATATATAAGAGGATCAGGAGATATAAAAGTACAGCAAACATTATTGTAGGTAAAAACTAGGAGTCCAAGAACATTGTTCCATTCTTAAGTCCAGTGAGTAGGAGGTTTTGTTCTTGCAGTGTGGGCAGTGGCTCTCTTGAGTTGCATTTCTGCATTGCCATATGGATTCCTTTAATTATTGGAAATTCAACATGCTCAAAATCTGACCTCCCCTAGAAGGTCTTTTCCTCTTTTGTGCGTTTTTCTCAATGGCACTTTTTCACCCAGAATAAGGAGTCTTTAATGACACCTTCTTTCCTTTGTCACATATAGTCATTTGCCTGCAAATACCCTTACTTTCTCTTCCTGTTCCAGTCCCACATGTTCTATACCTCGTGCCTCTGTTCTCCTTGTCAATGTCTTATCCACCTCTTAATGCCATTCTGCGTGGTACATTCATATTTTCAACTTCTTATTATTTTCCCAACTATATCCTTAATATTCTCATCTATAACATTTCCTTTCTCTGATTTCCTAGCTTCAGTGTACAGATTTTACCACTTCATGATTTACTGCCCTTTCACTTTTTTCTTGGATGGTTATACAATTCTTGAAGTTAGGGGCCATGTCCTTTGCATTCTTGTATCCTTTCCAGTGCTTGCTGTTCTAAAATTGAAAATGCGCTGAGAACGTACGGTTGGTGTGTTTGTGTGTGTGTGTGTTTGGTATTTGGCAGCAAAACCTGACTTGACACGACATGAGGCTATTTATGTTTTAATTATTACAAATTGCCGTGTTTTTGTAGGTTAGAAACAGTTATTTAACCTACTTAGTGAGAATATTTATATAGATTTTGGTACAAAAATATTAGAGTATTATTGTGGGTGTATGACTGTTTAATAGAAATAATAAGCAAATGAATCACTACCATATTAGAGGAATCTTTATGATGCAGAATCTAAATTCTGGTGATAGTCGAGGATCTAAAAGTGTGGTAATGAAAAGTCATGATTTACTTGAAGCAAAACCAGTTTATACTCGTTGTATAGGTGTACAAGTCCTAATTTGGACAATAAATTGTATGGTCACCCTATCTATAGCAGATATTCCTAAAACAGAAGCCTCCAATTTGAGAGGTGGCTCATGAAGGATGAAAACTTTCATCTCATAATGTAACTCTTGTTTTGATTAGAACAAGATACATAGTAAGATGTGTAAGACACTTCAAATGCATCTGATATTAGGAGACGGGTACACTAAAATTTGCTGTAGAGTTAAAGTCTCTGATTCCTTTTGTTGGGAATACTTAGTAAAAAAGGACATTGGCAAGAAACTGTTATATAAAGAAGATGCCATGATGGACATGGAAGAGGTTCATTTGATTTTAAAAAAAAGCAAACTACAGTTTCAGAGTTTTTAGTTGACACAGTTCATCGGGTCACAAAGAGACAGACACAACTGAGTGACTAACTTTTTAGTTGATTATAGTATCTAGAAAGATGTTTGTTTGTTATTTGTTTTCTAAAATTATCTAAGATGTAGGCAAGGGTGAAAATCATTCTTGTCTTCTGGCCCAGAATTAACACAGCCTAGCTATATAAAAATGAGGTACTTTCTGAAGCTATAAACTAATTCAAGACAATGTTTTATATAATAATTGCACATCTCTATTCACAATCATAACTAAATACAACCTAGTTAGTTAGTTAAGTTGCTCAGTCGTGTCCGACTCTGCGATCCCATGGACCACTAGGCTCCTCCATCCATGGGATTCTCCAGGCAAGAATACTGGAGTGGGTTGCCATTTCCTTCTCCAGGGGATCTTCCTGACCCAGGGATCAAACCCAGGTCTCCCACAATGCAGGCAGACGCTTTAACCTCTGAGCCACAAGGGAAGCCCCCAAATACAACCTAAAGCTGTGCTAACTCTGGATCATCCCTTTTAATGACTTCACTGGTCCATGTCACCAGCAAGAACCGAGTATATCCCTGGAGGCTCTGCCTGCCCTTTTTTGGGTCCATTTGGTTAGGCAGTGATATAGGGGTTGTGTACCCTAATGGAGTAGGCATTCTGTGTTGACAGAGGATGGTGGAGCAATGAATGATTAAAGTTCGTTTCAGGACCTGTTTAAAAATAGTAGGTAGCAATATATGTCTCCAAGAAGTTTAGGACATAAGACTTACTTTGTGGTTTCCCCTCCCCCAAAATCTGCATATTACAAATCTAGTGGTAGTGATGCCTTAAAAAAAAACATCTTATTTGATCTTCATTTTCTTGAAACATCTGTTTCTTTGCAGCAGCATTTGAACTATGTTGAAATGCTGCTGTATACGACTGACTTTTTTAGTAACTGGAGATGGACTTTTTTATATATAATTTTCTCATTGAATGTGGCTTTTCCTTCTTAAATATAGAAGATATAATACCTATTTTATTATTTAGCAAAATTAGCATTGTTTTAAAAATTCAAAAGCCCAATAAAAAAGTTTATCTGAAACATGAGGAAGGAAAATTATTTTTCCCTTAAAGTTAATGAAGCTTTTTTTCCTCTTGGCAGAATGAAGTTAACACTGAAAATATGATCAGCTCCACAGATCATGACAAACAAGATTCTCCCCCTCCAAAACCACCAAGGACCCGCAGGTATTGTATGTCATGTTTTGTTTGAAAGGATACTTACCTTTTACTTACTGTTACTAAAACAACAAAAATCTGAATATTACTAAGTTTTTTTTTTTAATAACTTCTCTTATCATTCTTTTGTTTAGAATGTAGCATATGTATGGCAGTTGATCTTCTAATGGTATAATATAAAAAATTATTTTCAATTTAGATAAATTTTCAGTAGTATACCAGAACAGTGAGCATAATCATGAATTGATTATACTTCATCTTTTGATACAGTACAACTAAAATTTTAGCTATTCTAAAGATTTATTTCAGTTTTCTAATAACAATAAAACTGTCAAATTATTTGCATGTGATCTTACTTTCATACCAAGTGCTCATTTATAATAGATAAAAATATATATTCCTGTTACCCCTTTTCTCTCCTGTTTCTTTCAGGTTAGTGCTAGGTCAGGTAGATGGTAGTTTGGAAAGAATATAGGTAGTCAAAATGATTTTGTTACAAATCCTTTTCAGATGCTTACAAGCTTTGAAGTTGTAAGTCACTTAATTTATTTGATTTTTTGTTTTCTGTTTGTTTGGTTGGTTCGTTGGTTTCTTTTTACGTATTTTCCTGAGGAGTAAATGAAATGAAATATATGAAAATGCTACGTATAGGACATGGAACATACTTGGTTTTCACCAAATGTTGGTTTTCTCTTTACAGTGTGGAGTTAAGATTGAGTTACTGAATTAAAAGGAGGCACAGTGGAAGATTTGTAATAATGTTGGGATGACTTTACTGTGTCTTATCCCAAGCATAGATCTGCCTAAACAGCTAGACCTTCCTCAAAGTAGAACTTCTTTGTATAGGATTCACCAATTTTTTTCCCCTTAAAACTTTGATAGTAGTTGACTAAAGTTGGGTGAGGCAACTATGATTGTGTCTTGGCATTGAGTTACTGTACTTTATGAGATCCTTCTTTACAAAAGTAAAAGCTTACAATAAGAAAAGATGTAATAGTTATATATTATAGTCTCTAGAATTCCTTTGCATGCTTCTATAAGGAAGATCAGGAAGCCTATACAGATGGTTTTAGGCATCAGTGTTTAAATGCTCAGGCTGTCAACTGCCCACTAGCACTTCTCAGCAGTTCTTGTTTGATTTTCATTTTCGTATTTGCTGTGGAAAGTAGCCAGTTTAAACCTATATAGATTGTGAGTTCTCTAACTTTTTTGTCTCCCATATCAGTTCTTTAGAGTCCTAAAGACACTATAATGACCTTAAAGGAAATTAATAAACATTGTTTTGCTACAGTAAAATCTTTTCATTTGGATTTTGAGATTGAGCCAAGGTAGAGGTCCTCAAAGTGTGCACTGATATTTGTGATTTATATGGTCATCTACCTCCAACAACAAATAATGGTAGCCTCTTCCTAATTTTGAAGGAGAAAAAAATGAGTAGAGTGTTCTGAATTTTAAACCCTTCTTACATACCTTTTTTAAAACTTTGACTCCTGTTTTTTTTTCAACAAATGAAAAGGTAATTTTTAAAAGTACTAAATGAATGTTAACAGAAAAATGTTCATTCAGCTTATGTCAGGGTTTTATTTGGGGATATATACTCAAATTTTTATGTGTGTGTGTGTGATTTTGTATAACACACTTAGGTCATCTTCTTTCTTATTCATGCAGTAGAGTAAATTGGCAGAATTCCATTGTGTTCCACAAAGAATACTTTGTTAACTGAAAATAAAATCCAAATAGCATAAGACTGATTAAAAAAAAACAGTATATTTTGTTTTTTAGTATGGCTGCAGTAAGCAAGTTAATCTATTGTGTAGATTATATTGGAGTTATTGGAGAAGAAGGCCTGTTTGTTGTATTAGATTTAGTCAGTCATATGATTCTGGTTTATAAATATTTAAATTGTAGATTTAAAATGAACAGAGCCAGGAATTATCAGACATTTGATAAAAGATTCTAACATGAAAGACATATCCAATAAGCAGGGAAAAAGGGGACATGGATGAAATAGAGATAACACACAATGGGGGGAGGGGCCTGTCTATTTTCTCAGTGCTTAATACTACAAGCATGAAATCAGAACCAGAGAGCCAGATCATAATAAAGAAGATACTCTTGGAAATTAAAAATAATAGCATAAGTTTTTAAAATTTAATTTTAATTAAGGAAGGCTCGAAGATAAGGAAATTTCCCAAGAAAATGAACAAAAAGAGAAAATGTGGAGAAAAGATATTAGAGAATCAAACTAGGAAGTTATGTCACATAGTAATAGTAGTAACAATAACTAAACCTAGCCATAGTCTGGAAGGAGACTGGAAGAGAATAAATTAGCAAAGTAAGTCCCTAGTATTAACATAAATATTTATACAGAAAGTTCTCAATATAATGGATTAAAAACTGTAATATATTGGATTTTAAAAAGTTAACACATGAGATTGTGGGCTTCCCTGGTGGCTCAGATGGTAAAGAATCCACCTGCAATACAGGAGACCTGGGTTTGATCCCTGAGTTGGGAAGATCCCCTGGAGGCCTGGGGAATCTGCATGGACAGAGGAGCCTGGGGGCCTGCAGTCCATTGGATTGCAGAGTCAGACACAACTGAGCAATTTAGCATGCATGAGATTATAGAACATCAAAGGTTTTTTTTAAAAAAAGAGAGAACCTGAAAGCTCCAAGAGGGAGAAAACACAGCTCACATTCAAAGGAACAGGAATCATAATTCTGATATAAAATTCTAAAGGAAAGTTATATCTAGTCTAGAATTATATTCCTTTTCCAAAAGTCAGTAACCTTGAAAATATAATAATTATGTAGGCCTCGGGAAATTTGTTTCCTGTTTATAGTTTTTAAGAAGCAATTGGAGGGTATAACCCACTAAATCAAGTGTGTGTACCTAGAAAAAGGAAGATGGGATCTGGGAAACAGGATCGTCTGCTCTGCGGTGGCCTCAGGGGCCAGTGGTCCAAACTGAAGTGGGAAGCTCAAGGTTTCTAAGAGGGATGTCTGTGGTATTGATGGTTATATGGCCAGTTACTGGCCTCTCTTGGTGGTTATTGACCAGTTGAGAGGAGGTGTTCAAATCTGCAGGAAATTTTGAAGGACTGAATTACTGATAATATATAGGAAACCCAAGGCAATTATTAGGGGAAAACAAGAGTTATATAAGAAAAAATAGGAAATGATGCTGTCATTGCTATGAATGATAGCTTTAGTCATAAGACTGAACTAGTCAAACATTAGTAGTCTTAGGAAGATGGAGAAGACATTTACATAGCTGGAAGACAGTAAAGTATGTGTGAAATAGAAAGATCCAGAATAAGTTTGTGCATTTTATAAATATTTTGAAATATGGATGTAAATCTTATAAAGAGCAGTTTTAAAAAAGTTGAAACTTTAGGGAGGGAGAAATGGAGAGAATAGCATGTAATACACTACCGTATGTAAACTGGATACCAGTGGGGATTTGCTGTATGACTCAGGGAACTTAAACTGGGGCTCTGTGACAACCTAGAGGGGTGGCATGGAGTGAGAGGTGGGAGGGAAATTCAAGAGGGAGGGGACATATGTATACCTATGGGTGATTCATGTTGATGTATGGCAGAAACTAACACAATATTGTAAAGTGGTTATCCTTCAATTAAATTTTTTTTTTTTAAGTTGAAAAAAAAAGAAAGTTGAAACTTGATGTTTCAGGGTAACTGGAGGGCCGGGAGGGGACCGCTGGTTTTTTATTAAAATTCTTAATATTATTTGACTTCTTGAAACAATGTTCATATATTACTATCTTGTTAAATATTTGATTTTCTTAATTGGGCAAATTTTAATTTTTTATTCATAACCACAGACTTTATTTGCTGACTTTTAACATAAGAGGCTAAGCTACATAACTTACCTATCAACTTATTTTTTAAAAGGATGAACATTCTTATAATACCTTTTTTTTCATGTCTTCCAGTTGCCTTGTAGAAGGGGATGCTAAGGAAGAAATACTGCAGCCTCCAGAACCTCACCCAGTGCCCCCCATCTTGACACCTTCTCCCCCTTCAGCTTTTCCAACAGTCACTACAGTGTGGCAGGACAATGACAGATACCATCCAAAGCCAGTGTTGCACATGGTTTCATCAGAGCAACCTTCAACAGACCTCAACAGAAACTATAGTAAATCAATGGAACCTACAGGGAAAAATGAATCGACTATTGACCAGATAGATAAAAAATTGGAGCGAAATTTAAGTTTTGAGATTAAGAAGGTTCCTCTTCAAGAAGGACCAAGAAGTTTTGATGGGAACACACTCTTAAATAGGGGACATGCAATTAAAATTAAATCTGCTTCGGCTTCGCCGTGTACAGTTGATAAAATCTCGAAGTCACAGGAATTGAGTTCAAGAGATCTAAAAGTTGATGATATTTCCCAGAATTCTTGTGTGGACTGCAATGCAACACAGTCAAATAAAGATCCGATTATTCTACCAGAAGCATCACAGAAGAATTCAGACACACCTCCAAGGCCAGACCACTTACCTCTTGATGGAAAAGGACATTTAACGTGGTCATTTCATGGACCTGAGAACACTCTACCCATGCCTGATTCATCTGAAGGCAAATCCTCAGATATCCACTGTCAAACAATGAAAACTGTGAGTTCAACACCAAGCCCCACAATACAAGTTGAAACCCATGATCTTGCAGATCATCATGACAGTTCCCCTCTATTCAGAGCACCCCTCAGTTTTACTAATCCTCTTCACTCTGATGACTCTGACTCAGATGAAAGGAACTCTGATGGTTCTGTGACCAAGAATAAAACCAGTATTTCAACAGCAAGTGCCACTGTTTCTGCTGCCACTAGTAGCATTTCTACAAGGAAAGTATTACCAATGTCCATTGCTAGACATGATATAGCGGGAACAATACATTCAGGTGCTGAAAAAGGTAATAATAATAGTATCTACACTTAAAAATTTTACTCTGTGCCAGTCAGTCACTGTTCTAAGCAGTTTTGTTATATTAATTCATTATGTTTTATTCCACATATTACTCCGGAACATACAGCAAAATTCAATTATTTTTTGATGCTAATTTTTTTTTTTTAAGTAAGCCTTTACTGTTGGCTTTCCTGGTGGCTCAGTGGTAAAGAATCGGCCTGTCAGTTCAGGAGACATGGGCTCAATCCTTGGGTCAGGAAGATCTCTTGGAGAAGGAAATAGCATCCCACTCTAGTATTCTTGCCTGGGAAATCCCATGGACAGAGGAACCTGGTGGGCTACAGTCCATGGGGTCACAAAAGAGTCAAACATGACTTAGCAACTGAACAGTAAACAACAGTTTTTATTGTTACCTTAGTTTGATCACATTGCATTACCAGACTTTGTGTTTCCAAAATATTTCAAAATTGTTGTAACTGTAAACTTTCTCTTCTTACATCTTACAATTCTTAGTATAAATGGGTCAAAGTTTCTATGATTGAATAGTTGGGGAAATAATTCAGAGAAGGTAGAATTACTTAAAGTGACACTGACATATTGGCTATTTAATTTCACCCATGTATGTACAGAGAGTAAGGGGTTCCCAGTTGGCTCAGGGGTAAAGAATCAGCCTACCAGTGCAGGAAATGAGGGTTCTATCCCTGGGTTGAGAAGATCCTCAGGAGAAAGAAGTGGCAACCCACTCCAGTATTCTTGCATGGAAAATTCCATCGACAGAGGAGTGGGCTACAGTCTGCAGAGTTGGACATGACTTAGTAACTAAACAACAAAAACATAACATATCTATTTCATTATCTTTTATGATCTTTTAACTACTGCTACTGCTAAGTCACTTCAGTCGTGTCCGACTCTGTGCAACCCCATAGACGGCAGCCCACCAGGCTCCCCCGTCCCTGGGATTCTCCAGGCAAGAACACTGGAGTGGGGTGCCATTTCCTTCTCCAATGCATGAAAGTGAAAAGTGAAAGGGAAGTCGCTCAGTCATGTCCGACTCTTAGCGACCCCATGGACTGCAGCCTACCAGGCTCCTCCACCCATGGGATTTTCCAGGCAAGAGTACTGGAGTGGGGTGCCATTGCCTTCTCCACTTTTAACTACAACATACCTTTTTAAAATTGTTCTTAGTAAAGACTCCTTTCAACAATGAGTTTAACCAAGGAGCAATATTGCAACTGCTTAACAGAATATGGGAAGTTTAATTCAGTCAGTAAAAAATGGGATACTTCCATATCTAGTCATCAGTGCTACTACTGTTGAATTAATGACTCTTTAAGCAATCTAAGCATCTCAAGATAACATATGCCCTAAGTTCCACGATGTATTATTGGGTCTTGAAACTCCTCTTTAATCTGATAAAAATTACCATGATTGCTATCTTAAACAGACCATAAAGTTGAGAGCAAATATATAAACACAAAAGCTATTTACTGATAGATTATCAATGGTCTTTTACTTGTCCATGAACTTTGGTAGTGACACATACAGACTGCTGTTTATTATGTCCAGGCAAAATTAGTACTGTGAACATGAAAGATGACTTTTTCTAATTCTGACCTGATAAGTTCACCCATACTGTGGTTCCTGTTTTCCTCATCTCAAACATTCTTTATCATTTTCTTTATTTGGGGGATGTATATGATAGAGTAGATGAGAGTCTAAGCTAGTTTCTTAAATTTACAAAGAACTAAGCTAGTTCTTGATTCTCCTGCATTTTATTTGAGGGATCTTTAGAAGATACTGGTTGCCATAATAAATAAAAGTTTGGCATAATTTAAAATTGTCAATATTTTTTCCCTCAACTTCAGGATTTGAAAAATAACTGCTAGGTTATAGCTACACAAGAAAATACATAGACAAGAAATTGTCATTTTGTTTGTTTTAGAGTTATCAGGCAGTACAGTGTGACCAAAACTATGCTTAAATGACTTTGGCATTAAAGAGTTTCCTGTAGAACATTCTGTGTTGCAACATAACTACAGGCAGTTCTTTTTTTGTTTGTTTTGACCACACTGTACTGGGATTGTAGTTCCCTAATCAGGGCTCGAACTTATATACCCTGCAGTGGAAGTGTGGATTCTTAACCACTGGATTGCCGGGGAAGTCCCTCAAGCAGTCCTAAATCTTAATGTTACTCATTCTTTACCTTGTAGATGAACCATTGGCACCAGGATTAGATTATTGTTAGCTTGTTTGTTTTAAAATTTGTTATGGAATAATTTTGATGCCTGAAACAACCTTTTGCCTAAGTTATTGCCTGAAGACAAATTCCTGGCTATGAATTCTGATTTTAATATTGACTCAGGCCTCCTGAAAGATTTCTCAAACATGGCTACACTAGGCTCCCATAAAGTGTATTATTTACAAAAGCCTATGAAAATGTGCATCTCTGGTTAGCTAACATTTGAAACAGAATTTTATTACACAGAAAAAGCAGTTCAAAGATCCAGGGAGAAACATGCAATTGAGAAGCCAAGTATACAGTTAGAAAATAAAGTCTTAAAAATGAGGACTGTTACAACAGAAGAGGTATAGAGTTTCCAAAAGATACTTGATACTTGATGTAAACAACCAGACTACTTCCTCATTTGTTCACTTAATTAAGAAATGACACCACAATGCCAAGATTGTGCATTCCTTCCTTCCAGTACCTATCTCTTCACTGTGAGCTGTTAGTAACAAAGGGGCAAGGGGAAATAGGATTAATACTCCAGACTATTACTGCCAGGCAAGGTGGATAATTCTTTTACTTGCTTTAACTTTACATGCAAGAAAGACTTACAATACTGATGTTTTATATATATATATAAAATACTGGACTGGAACTTTTCTCAGGAGAATCCAGGGGGCTGTATTTTCTTTGGCTTCAGTTAAATAAAGGTAGGAAGGACCAGAGTAATCATACCTGGCCTCATGCATGTTGAGAATTGAAAAGGCTTTTCTTGATTTTCACTGTCTTTTTAATGCATGTCCTGTCAAATGTAAAACAGCAAAGTATCATAGAACAGTTGTTAATATTTTAAGGGTTAGGGATACACAGAAATGTATCTTCAAAGTATGGTCATATGCACTGTTGACAAGATTTTAGGCACTGAATAAATGAACATTCAAATTTTTTTTTTCATGTGAATCATTTTACTGGACCCTTTTTAAAAATTATTTTTAATTGGAGGATAATTGCTTATCAATATTATGTTAGTTTCTACATCAACATGGATCAGCCATAGGTATACATAAGTCCCCTCTCTTGCCCTAAAATTTATTTATTTTTTCTAAAATTTATAATGGTTATATTTTGTGTATTAGAAAAATAACTAGCACTATCAATCTATTTTAGTCATGAATATTTATTTAAAACATGACTGAAGTACATCATTAAGTTGAAAATGAGTGGGATTTAAATACATATTTACATGGTCCACACCGTATGGCAAAACTCATAAAAGGAGTTAAGCAGTTGATTATAGTTTGGGAAACACTGACTTCAAATGACAAAGCTTCCCTTTGTGGACTCAAAGGATCATCAGCAAGCCCAGTAGAAAAGGCACGTGCTTGCTGGCTTCTCTGTTGGAGATGCCTTCAAACTCAGAGGACAGTGTGGTTGATGCCTAGAGGGTGTCAGGAGAATCATTGACATTTCCTCTGTGCAACAATGATGGAGCTTTTTTGCTCAGTAAGCCTCCTAATTCTTTTTGATAATGAGTCTAGTGATAAGGATATCTTGTTTATTTTTTGCACTTTTAAAGACTGGTTCTCTTAGATACGAGTGACAGTGATCTTTAAGAATGTCAAAAAAGTTCTCATTTTGTTTAGATAACAAGTTCATTTTTAAATGAGTTAACATTTCTAACAAGTTCATAATTTGTCTAAATTTTATGTATTTAATATAGATGTTGATGTTAGTGAAGATTCTCCTCCTCCCCTACCTGAAAGAACTCCTGAATCATTTGTACTAGCAAATGAACACAGTGAGTGTATCTTCTGATTTTACATATTTTATACTCTAATAATAAGCCCTGAAAAACATGGCTAATTATAATCTGTTGCTCTTGAGCTGCATAATTAAATTCAAAAACAGGTTTGAATTTATACTGATAAGTGTTTTTAATACTTTATATGAAAAATACCTTAAAATGGTGTTTTTATTTACTAAGACTGCTAATAAAATGGTTGCATTTATGTCAAATACTATAATTCAGTTAAATGTAATTATAACTATAATTTGTCTTTCATTCAATAAAAATAGCACTTACATATTAAAAGACATACATTTAAATTCTGTTGTTGGCAGCGTCACTCAGGTGATGTTGAGTGACACTTAAGTCCACAAGAATATCAATGAAAAGTGGGAGGAAGTGATCACATACATATTTCTCCTCCTCATCCTGAAAAAGAGTACAGAAACAACTTTACTATATTTGCAGTGTCTTGTGCTCAGTGGAGGTGCTCACTACCAATCTTATCTGTTGCATTTTACCAGTATTTTTTAATTTTAACTGATTTTAGGAATTTTTAAAAAATAGTGAAGCTGTAAACTTCACTAATACTAAATAAATAAATCTGTCATACCTGTAACCTGTAGATTACAATGTGCTTATATAAGCTCTGATAATGGAATTTTTAAATTTTAAGGAAGAAAAAATTGAAGGAATATTCTTCAGTTAATAAAAACTGGGAAAAAATTTAGTGGAAGTGATCATTGCTAAATATCTGTAGTATCTATTTTTAAATATTACCTGAATGCAAGAAATTTCAAGAATTAAAGATGTTAATTTTAATTGTAAGATTTTGTTTTTCTCAGATACATCTGTAAGAGCTGAGTGGAGTGAACTTCAAAATCAGGAACAATCTGAACAAAAAAACCCTGAAGTGAGTCTTTTGGGGATTAGAACAGCTATAGCTCAGTATTTTTGTTCTTTTATTAATTGATCTTAACAGTTTATTATAATAACTGTTACCTTAAGACTATTAAATATAATTTTTGATAACTGTATGTTATGCTATGATTTCAGATAAAAAGCCTGTATAAAATGCCAGATCAGAAATTTTTTTAAAGAACATGATAATCATTTCAGAGTATTATTTTCCAAGCTGCTTTTGAAATTTGTAAATTATGCCTTGTTTAAAACCATTTTGGAGGTATGAACAGAACAGGAGTTACTATTTTCAGGGTCATAGTACATCCTAGATTTTGTTCTTTCTATTATAAAATCAGGTATATAGTCTCTCCCTTTGTTTCTTCTGGTTATGGGAGTTTTCCTTTCACATTCAGGAAATGTTTTGGTAGCTCAATATTTTAGCAACGGGAATGCTATTTTTGTCAACATTAATATTTTGCATATTTTCCTCATATTTGAATATCTCCAAAATTGGAGCTTATCTTAAAATTGGTTAAAAAAATTGTAATATACTTCAACTGGTGCATAAAGTATTGGTAACATAATAATAAAGATATGTCTTACAGTCAGTAATATAATTTGATGAATATAGTAGAGGCTTGGCAAAATGCACTTGTATGGATATTATCTCATCAGTAAATGCTGCAAGTTCACTTTTCATCCAGAACGAAAAATGAATATCCTTGTCTTTTTATTCCCAATATAAAAACACCACGTTAAAATTTTTTAACTCTTAATTGAAAACACCATTGTTTTCTTTTCCTTTGATACTGAGAGTCTTGATAGATCTTGATTTATTGGTATATATACTCATAACACCACATTTTCTATACTTTGTGCATGAAAGGGATATACTATAATAGTTTTTGAATGTCTTCCTTATAGGGCTTGATAACCTCTGGAAGTGAAACATGTGGTAAGTTGGATTGTGTTCTTTTCTGCTATAAATTATATAGATTAAGTTACATAAAATAGCATGTCTCATGGTATACACATTTAGTTATTTGTTTTTGGTGTTTTTGTTGTTATTATTTGGTTATTTCTCCATGTGAAAAAATATGTAGGATGACTTTTCTGAAACCTGAATTATGTAGTGTAATTCTTTTAAATTTATTATTGTATCAGGTATTATTATGGGTCAGGAGCATAACAGCATTTATTATCAGTCATTAATGGCTGATAGGAAGGAAATCATTTTTAGAATATTTTCTTATATTTTATTTCTGTTATTTATAAAAATACCTAGAATCTAGATGTGACAGTGATTTGAATAAATGCCCAAAATTAGCCTAGATGATTGAATTGGGTTGTTTTTTGGAAATTTTCTTTTTAGGACTTTCACATTTGTGAAGGCCTGTAAGATTATGTTAGCTCAACCCAGTGTTATAATGCCAAGTTAGAAAATGTTTGCATTGCATTACTTTTACTATCATAATAAAATAGGTCAAGTTATTGTTCATTCCTTTAAAGGAGTAACCATGTGAGCGGCTCACCAAACATCCTAGCCTGTACAATTCCCTCAATTTATCTATCATCTCTGCCCTAACCTCTCTTCTGCCTCAGCTGCTGTTACCCTGAATCTGTGCCTAATGGGGCTCATTCCATCACATAAACTCTTTATTAATCTCTATTTACTTTTCTGAGGCAACATATAAGGAAAAAGAGCAGAAGTTTTAGGGTCAAGCCTACCGAGACTGGAATCTTATTTTTGCCATTTTACTTATGATGGGGTTTTGGGAAGTGACCTAATCTTTCTAGGCCTCAATTTTCTTCTCTGTGAAATGCAGATAATAATAGTAACCTACTCTAGAGGAGGTTATGATTGTCATGAAGGTTTAATTAAATTAAATCATATATACACAGTGCCCAGCACATGGTGGGCATTGAAGTGGTAGCGGTGCTGTTATTATTATCTGTATTATATTACTACTGCTAGATCCCTGGGTCTTTTATTTTCTTTGTATCTGTTAACTCCTTTCTGGTTTCTCTTTCTCCTCTACTCAGTCTAGATACTATCATCCATCACTTTAATCACACACATAGTTATCCTTAACTTTCTTGTCCCTGACTCCCTTGCCATTTTATTTTATCCCTCAAGATTACTCAATACTGCTGGGGGACATTGTTCAGTTTTATAGATTGAGCATACCATTCTGGAATTGATCCACAATTGAGCCCTCAGCATTTATTTTTTTCTAAAATCATGAATCCCACTAACTCTTACTTCATCTAACCTTTTACTTCATTCAGAAAATTGAGGCTTTTAATCTAAATCATCATTTCCCATGGGACGGCAACCATGAATACATGACCACCACTAGTGTCATCTACATGCTTCTCTTCTCTGTGCCTGTACTTACCACACTGCTATAATAATTAATGTTCTTGTCTGTTTTCTCCTACTACACCAAGGGTTGGCAAACTGTATCCCATAGGCCTAATTCTGCTCTTGGCTTGTTTTCTTATTCTGCCCTTGAGCTGAATAAATGGTTTTTACATTTTAAAGAGTTGTTTAAACATAAAAACAAAGAAACACAACATTGTAAATCACCTATACTCCAGTAAAATTAAAAAATAAAATAAATTTTATTATTTTTTAAACCAAAATTAACTTTAGAAAATAAAAATCAATGAAGAATATGGGACAGAGACCATATGTGGCTTACAAAGCCTAAAATATTTATAGTCTAGCCATATATAGAAAAAGTCTGTCAGCCTCTTTCTAGACTATGAGTACCTGATGACAAGGATAGTCTGTCATTTGACTTGTATTCCAAGTTTCTAGAAAAGCTCCTTACAGGGGTACAGAGAATGTGATGAAGGTGGTGAGTGGTGAAAGAATGAATCATAGTGGTTGATTTCTTTTGTTACTAGTCTTATGCACTGGCAGTTAAATAAGTAAACCATAATTTAAACAATGCTAAACCTTAAAAGAATTACTACTTTTTTAGGTGCAAATATTAACTCCATTAATAAACTATGAACTTATTTGCTATTGATTTCCACAGTAAGGCATTTCAGTTGAAGTTAAAGTAAGAGTATAAGAAGTCTCACATAGCAGAAGTACTCGCTGCAGATTTCTAGGTGCCTGTAAGCACACCTAACATGGTTTCCTGTGTTCATTACCCTTGCATTTGCCTGAGCCTCTAAAATTATGATGCTCAAGAGAAAACTGCTCTTTTAACGATTTGCCCACATTAAAAGCAATTAGAGGAATTTTTTACATATTATACTACAAATGACTGTGATTAATAATGGCTTTGGTTTGCATGGCTTTGGTTTGCATTTTAGATCATCCAGCACAAGGTATTCATACAGAGACCTGTACAGAATGTCCACCTACTGTTAGTAACAAGAAAGATCAACTATCAGAAGGTCCAACAGAAGCCACAGAGATTGGTAATTTGTTTACAAAATAATTTTTAAACTATAATTGTGTAGTTAATGCTGGCAAGAATGAAAAACAATTATTTGCCATATCTCCAGAATTTCCTTAAGGCAAAGTTTATCAAACTTTGTGCTATGATTTCTTCAGGTTTTTAAACGATACTTGGTAAGGATAAAACATATACCATCAAAGTTGCTTGGAATTAATTGTAAAATAAATTTATCCTGTTTCATACTGAGATTAAAAACTAAAATATAAAATGCAGCATGTAAACAAATTTTACTTTTGTGTTGAAAAGACTATCCTAAATGTTTCTCTTACATTTTTATAGAATTGATTTTATTTTTATAAAAGAAGCAGTTATTTTCTCAACTATACAGAAGAAATTAAGAGTTGGTTTATGTTTGTAGATATTTGTTTAAATGCTAAATTCCCATATGGAAATTTATTTGTTCCAGAAAAGAAGAATGTCTACAGATACAGTTTAGTAGTGTAAAAGTATTTCTGAACTCTAGCCAACTATTGTGGTATTTTGATTATAGGTTTTGGTAATCGCTGTGGAAAACCCAAAGGACCAAGAGATCCACCTTCAGAATGGACATGATTCAGGGAACTAAAAGACACTTTAAATTATACTGGAAAATTCAAGTGCCACTGAAAGCCAGATTTATAGTATTCCATCTTAAAAATGTGGGACTAGCAGCAGTGTAGATTGTTACCTTAGTGATTTTTTTCTTTTTTTTTTTTCTGGGACCATCTACCTGCCTTATATAACACTTAGGAAAAGTATTACGTTTGGTTTATTTTGTAACTTCAAGTATTATTGCCTTAATGTCTCTTAACCCTGTTACACGCTGCTTGTAGACATGTTAATATAGTAATACTTTTTATGATAAATTGAGTTTAAGGACTACTCTTTTTTGCTAATGTTTTATCATGTATGCATTATTTTGTATATGTACAGGGCAAGTAGGTATATAATTTGATAAAGTTGCAGTTATAAAATATTATTAACAGAAGATGTAAGAAATTTCTGCATGGTCTAAATCTTTGTGTACCTTATTTGTAAATTATTTGCCCTGAAGTTTTAGAAAATAGTTTCTGATTTTTAAAATTGCTGGATTCATGCAGCCAGCTTTACAGGTTATCAGAGATCAAAGATTGTAATAATAATACATTTTGTAAATTGTAAGCAAAAAGTTATTTTTATATTATATACTGTCTAATTGTCCATCCTAATTGTCTTTGTTTTCATCTAGTCATGGAGATTCAGTAAGTGCCTTGGAACAATATTGAATTCTCTTAGCTTGTGTGTGTTACTTTAATATTTGAACTCAACTGGGATTAGAAGACTATCAAACTATATGTATGTTTCAGGATATTTGACCTGCCATTAAAAAAACAAAAACAATTTTACAGTGCCTATTTGTTCTGGTTTTTCATTCCTTATTTTTAGAAAATTAGACTTTATATCCACCTTCCTGCCAGCTCAATCTTATCTTTAAGTCATGTTGTGAATGGGGTTTAATCTCTTGATTAAAAAATAGGGAACACCTTCTGCAGCAACATGGCTGTGCAGTTCTAAATATTTATCTCAGCCTTATCATTATTGCCTACTGGGATCCAGGAAAGCTCCAAACAAAGGTGCGGTTGGATAAAGGGAACTGGTTTCTTCCCATCCTGCACTGCAGCAGAGGTCCTGTCCATAAGTACCAAGTTTGAATTTTGACATCGTGGATTGAAGTTGATAAACATCTGTACTTTCCCTCTGCATACAAAAGAGGGAAGAAATTACAAGACTAAGGTGAGATAAAGTAATCATGTATGAATAGAAGAAGGATCATTGTGGAAGAGAAAATACTACTATAATTTCATGTCAAAAATTTTTCAAAGTTCAATAGTCTTAGAATTTCACATTTTGCTCATATATTTGGTAAAAAAAATTGTGAATCCAGTGGACCTTTGATATTCACAAGAAACACACACCTCTATAGCATGTCATTTTCTTAATAAAATTTAAACTGAAATAAAGTTTAACTGAAAAAAATACTTAAGTCTCCACTTTATGACTTGTATAATATGGCACTGAAATCGTTTGTAAGGACTTCTTTTGGGAAGGAGTTGCTTTGGAACACCTTCATTGAAGTATACATGTATTCAGAGGGTGCAGAAAGTATGCTAACCATCACAAAGTACACACTCCTATGAGTGTGACCACCCTCAAGCAGTAGAATAGACTAGTCACTGAGAAGCTTCCCTCTGGCCGTGTAAGATTTGTTCATTATGTGCAGCAGTTCCTTTATTCATTTTTCTTTGCTAGAGTTTTGTATTGTGTGAATATAGCACAGTTTGTCTGTTCTGCTACTAACAGACATTTGTGTTGTTTTCAGCTTCGGAAAATTATAAAAATTTTGTTGTTACAAATACTTTTAATGTGTTTTGGTGTACTTCTATATATGCATCTATTGGGTATATAATTCAGGAATGCAGTTTTTATAGAGTATGCATATATATTCAGCTCTGTAGATACGGCCAGTTTTCAAAATTGGTTGTTCTGATTGTTACGTATTTCTCTCCTGACTAATGAGGTTGAGTACATTCTTAGGTGCTTAGGACCATATGGCTGTTCACTTTTGTGAAGGACCTGTTCAAGTCTCAAAAAGATACTGTTTGGCATATCTACTAAAGCTGAGTACACACATATTCTATCATCTGACAACTCTGTACCTGTTTTTCTCATAGTTATTTGTCTTTCATATTCATTTGTTGGAATTATTTATATATTCCACATTTTAGTCCTTGTGGGTTTGCTTGGGCTTTGCCTTTTCACTCTATTAATGGTGTTTTTTTATTTTTAATAAAAGGAGTTCCTAAATTTAATTAAATCCAATTTATGAATGTTTTATTTTATAATTATTCTTTTTTGTTCTCTTTTAGAAATGTTTGCCCACCCCAAGATCACGAAGATGTTCTTCAGTTTTCTAGAAGCTTAATTTTTTATTTATATTTTTATTTTATGTTATGTTTTTATCTAAAACTGCAGAATTAATTTTTGTATAGAGTATGAGGTAGATTTCTTTTTCCTTGATGAATCACTATTTAATGTCCTTTCTCCATTAAATATATATACTCTTATCAGCATAAGTTATATATTCATTGATCTTAGTCAATTACTGGATTTTTTTCTTTCTATTCCATTGCCTATCTTTATGTTTTAAATTCTGCCTTTTTCCATCTTTAGCTTTCTCCCAGTGATTTTTATAGTGCCTAGACAGTCCATAAAATTCTTATTCATTTTTATTTCTTATATAAAGCATATAATAATTTTATTTGTATCTGAGATAAATTATTGCCAAATTCATCCTGCCGCTTTATCTGAAACCTCTACCTTGTAGCTCATACTACAAAGACTTTTAATCTTCCCTTTTGCATTGTAACACTATCAGTTACCTTTCTTTTGGAAGCAATTTTTCACAAATAGTATTTTTTACTGTAGTATTTTTCACTGTATGGATATTTTTTCCTTATATTAATAAACAGAGCAATAAAGCCATAGTTGTATGTGAGTGGTGAGCTAGGCTCAGACAATAGTTAAGTGACTTCCTCACAGGTAACAGCCTCGTAGGACATGTGGTTATGTTTTTGCCTGAGCAAATTTATATAACTGTATATCCTAAACCCCTGTGGTCACTTAAAATAGCTGAATCTATGAAATTCTTTATTTTTTAGTTGTTTAAAACATTTCTTAATGCTATGGCCTGTGTCATTTTTTAAAATTGAAGTATAATTGACTTATAGTGTTAGCTTCAGGTGTACCACATAGTGATCCAGTATTTTTATACATTACAAAATTATCGCCATAGTAACTGTAGTCACTATCTGTAACTAGACAGAGTTATTACAGTAGTGACTCTATTTCCTATGTTGTACATTACATACCTACTCGAAGTTTGTACCTCTTAATCTTTATCACCTATTTCACTCATTTCCCCACCTTTTCCCTCGCAACAACCAGTTTTATCATCTATGAATCTGTTTCTGTTTTTTTTTTTTTAGATTCACTTGTTCTGTTTTTTAAGTTCCACATATAAGTGAAATTGTACAGTATCTCTCTTCCTTTGTCTGATTTAGCATAATACACTCTAGTTCCATTCTTTTGGTTGCAAATGGCAAAATTTCATTCTTTTTCAGGGCTGGGTAACATATATTTCATTGTATATATACACCACATGTTTATCCATTTGTCTATTGATGGGCACATAATTAGTTAACTAAAAAGAGACAATTTTGTGCTAAACGTGATGGGGAGCAATAAAAATAATGCAATCTGAAGGTTTGAGAGAAATTCAAGTGAAGAATGACTATATTTAGTCTTAAAATGTGTTCTGATTATGATATTTTTGTTTAAGTACATATTTGGTAGTCTTGATTGCAATCCATGAAGTCACTCTTTTAGTTTAATCTTAAATATAGAATCAATTTTAATTAAATCACTTGTGCTAGATTTGGAAAAATTTTTGCTGTTTTTGTTTTCTTACACAGATACCTCCTCTAATTGCCTGCAGTTTTGAAAGTGAAAGTAAATGTGTTAGTCACTTATTCGTGTTCAACTCTCTGCGAGCCCATGGGCTACTGTAGTCTACCACCCTCCTCTGTCCATGGGATTCTCCAGGCAAGAATACTGGAGCGGGTTGCCATTCCCTTCTCCAGGGGATCTTCCCAACCCAGGGACCATACCTGGATCTCATGCATTGCAGGTGGTTTCTTTACCCACTGAGCCACCAGGGAAGCCTTCCTGCTTTCAGTAATGTTATTTTAGATATTGAAAAAAGGTTTTTGTATATATCCATTCAACAATAGCTAAAAGTAGCTCTAGTTTTTAATACAAACTATTTTCTTAACAGATTTGCTGCAGTCTGTTTTCCCTGCTATCTGTCTTTAAGGTGCACAAGTCTTATATGATAGGCAAATGACCAATTAGATCATGAACAATTTAACCAGTGAAACAGCAGCTATGCTTGAGTAGCTCAAGATGTGTCTCAGTGTTCTAAACTACAACAAATCTGGGCTTTGTTGAGTTAGTGGGGGAAGAGAATTCCAAAGATTCCAGCCACTTTTCATTTTTTAGAGATAAAATGCCTTATGTACTAAAATCATGATTTAATGTAATAGCAGTTGTGACTTAAATCTCTTGCCAGCATTTCAGCCAAAACATTTAAGTATACAAACATGCAATATATCTGTGATGTTTTAAAATATTGTGGTTTTAAAATTTTGTCTTTATCTACTTGTATGTAAACTTGTCATTTTCAATATTTCTAAAATAAAATGTGAGAAAGAATTTACTGTATTAAATATAAAAATCAAAGTATTTACTTTTCTCTTTGTATTTGAAATAAGTACACAAAAACATTTTCATGCAGCTTCTATACAAACACTTTTAAACACCAACCTGAGGATACTACATATATTGTGTAGTTTGAAGGATATAGTGATTAGCTGAGGTTAACATTAGAAAATCTTTTTTTGTTATTTTTAATTTTTTTACTGGCACTGCACCATTTGGCTTCCAAGATGTCAGTTCCCTGACCAGGCATTGAACCCTGGTCACACAGTGAAAGTACTGAGGCATAACTAGTGGACTGCCAGGGAATTCCCTAGGAAAACTTTTTTTAATTAAAATTATATATGATAAACATTTTGTTGTCAAAAATGTAAAATGAAGTTTATAGGAAATTTACTATTACTATTTAGAAGAACAAAATAGTCTCAACATTTTTTCAACTTAAAATGAGTTGTCCATTTTCATATTATTTCATCTATCAATATCAATATCCATGTAACAGATAAAAACAAAAATCTATATGTAGAGATTGTACATTTAGACTTTGCTTTCATGTGAATTCACTTGAATTTAGGGCTAAAGGTTTTTGAAAGTTGGATTCTTTAACCTTAATAGCTTTTAGCAGTTTTAGTGGTTGCAGGGGTGTTCATCATTGAACTCTTCCCCATTCTGCCAGAAGGGGGCAAGCAAAGCAAGCAAAGGAAATTTATAGGAAAACTTCCCCGCCCCACCCCCGCTGAAAAAAAAAAGACTTAGGAAAGGCACTCAAAATTCAGAAAGGTACACCCCAAAGCTTCTTGGGGTGGCTTCACTGTTTCAGAGTGTCAAGTCCCTAAAGCCAAGTGCCCACCCCCCCATAAGCAAATCTTCAGGCATCAATACACGTTCATGCAGACTCAGGCCTATTAATAAAAATTATTAACCTTGCAGAATGCTTACCAAGTGCCAGACCTGCTAGTCTCTGAATACATTACCTTTCTTAATCTTCACAAAAACCTTGCTGAATGGACATTCCTGTTAATCTGGGGAACACAGACTCAAAGTCACAAAAAGTAGCAAAGCCAGGATTTAAGCCTAGCTCCTATTACAAAGCCCTTGCGTTTAACTACTGACACTACTATATGCCCTAGTTTTCAGAGAAGCTAGGAGTGTAGGCTCTAGCAGGCAAGAAACGTGGATATGTTAGTTGACTAGAAAAGGGATTAGTTTCTTAAGTCAAACGTCACTAATAGACTTTAAAATACATGGCTTGAAAACTGATCGTGGTCCAGTGGTTAAGACTTGAGCTCCCATGGCAGGGGGCATCCCAGAGCTAAGATCCCAAAAAGGGGGGAAAAAAAATTAAAACCAGAAGTCCATTTGCCTGCTTTTTCTTGGTGTCTCTGTTTATATCGTTTCCTGCAGTAGAGTAATTCTAGGGCAAAAGTATGGGATAGAATTCAGAATCTGGAGTTTTACCAACTTGGTCAATTTTAACTTTATAGTTAACTTGGTCAGATACTGTGGCAGGTTGGAAACCACGGCCACGATATTTCCAGCTCCTCCCATCAAGGTGAAGTTTGTTTTCCCACCCCGAGTATCTGGGCTGGACTTGTGCTTTGCTTTGACCTATAAAATGCAGCAGATGTGTTTTCTCGGCTGACTCCTTATCTAGACCTTGAGAGGGCAGGCTACTTCAATCTCTTGGGGTCCTGATGGCATGTATAGACACTCAGGCTAAAACACTGAACAATAAGAGAATGATGAGAAACTATATGGAGAGCTAATACAGCTGACACCATATGGAGGAGCATCTAGAAGGACTTCCTAATCACCAGGACCGTGAGAAACAAAGTGATGTTTTAAAGACATTATATTTTACCATAAAGTTTATTATGTAGTATGTAACCAAAACAAAAATGGGGAACAAAAAATGCATAAGTTAAATCTCAAAATATTTAATGTAGATTCTACTTTTTTTCCTAATTACTATCACTTTTCCACTTTTCATAAAGGTATAAAATATCCCTATGTGTTCTTTTCCTTTTTATAATATAGAGTTGGTAATGAACTGAAAATGTCAAAAGGCTGCAGCTAAAAGCCAAGGACTTTCCAAAATCTTAAATTATGCCTTACATAATTAGAAATGTACCCATAATGAAACTGTAAGCAGCTCCAAGGGCTGGAAAAGCATTTCTCTGAGCTCTAAAATAAAAGGGCACACCAGTAGTTCTTTTAGCAATTACATTCTTTAAGGCTATAATGATACACATAAATAATCTGTAATGTGAAAGGTCTTAAGTTCAAGGTTGCAAGTTAGCAGAGATCCAGACAGAGCTGAAACCCTTTCCTTATATGCTTCAGAACAATTGAGACTTTCTACTAAGTAAAACTATATACATTATTTATGTAACAAACACTGTGTTACTATGTCCATATATTGCTGTCACTCAATAAGAAGGCACTATCTTTATATCCATTTATAAATGAGGAAATCAGGGTACAGAGAGAAGTTATGTAAGTTGTCCAAGGTTACAATGCAGGGAAATTTTGCTCTCTGAGGGATGAAGGGGGAAGGGTAGAAAGCAGAAATGGAGTTAGATGGTATTATGTATTCAAGTAACAGCTCCGTGTAAGTAATTCTTCCCAGGGAAGTAACCATGAGAGCAAGGAGGCTGTTGCATGTCATTTGAGGTCCATGATGTGTCTCCAGTATTTCCAGCTTTTGTCCACCACCATGGCCCCCTCCACCCTATAGCTATAGAAAACAGTGCCTAAATATACCTTGGAATTTTTCTCTGTTTTGCTCATTTGGCTCCATCCAACAGCAACACACTACACAGAACCTTCTTCAAATGTATAAGTGGAATCACGTACCTTTCAAAGTCCACCAGTAAGTACTTTTCCCACAAAGCCTTCCAAATTCTCAATATGTTAATATTACTCTCTAGACTTCCAGCAGAATCAATTGCTCCTCCCATCATGTTTCTTTAGTTCCAGAATTCTAAGCAATTTTTTAACATCACTTTAAAAAAATTTTCTTTTTTTAAATTCTATGGCCACACTCTGCAGGATGTGGGATCTTAGTTTCCTGCCCAGGGATCAAACCTATGCCCCCTGCAGTAGAAGCACCAAATCCTAAATACCACACCACCAGGGAAGTTCCTCCTACATCACTTTAGTTGTTCATAAAATATATCTTCCATAGTAACTTGCAATTTTCTTGAGTGCCTAACCCACTTTTCTGATTACAGTGTATATCTGAAAACATTCATTGTAATGATATTATCTGAATAGAGGTGGCATTCAGTCAGGGTGAAGAGGGCATCTTTTCCAGACTCAGTTACTGTAATATAAACTTTAGAGACAAGTAGAGGTGACATTTCTGATATTGCCTCAAGGCACTGTCAGTTTCAGGGTAAAGAATAGCAATCTCTTATTTTCAGTTCAAGTTAGACTATTCCACAGCAATTTCATATAAATAAGCAAGAGTAGCGGTCAAAATCGGGGATTCCCTGGTAGCTCAGCTGGTAAAGAATCTGCCTACTGTGCAGGAGATCTGGGTTCGATCCCTGGGTTGGGAAGATCCCTTGGAGAAGGGAAAGGTTACCACTCAGTATTCTGGCCTGGAGAATTCCATGGACTGAATAGTCCATGGGGTTACAAAGAATTGGACGTGACTGGGTGAGTTTCACTTTCAGGGGACAAAATCTAGAAGCAGAGGACACTAAACAGTCAACCCACCAACAAATTTTAGACTGTTTATGAAGCACAAAGTTTAGTGGAAACTAGCATTTACTACTAGTTTCACTGATAGATAAGCTCACTGACAGACAACCCAAGTCAAATGGGGCTGCAGTTCCTTCAAGGAGCTATCTGGTCATTCTTTTAATCAATTAATACTAATTTTCCATTAGGCAGAGAAGCCACAATTTTGGTGAATCATTTTTAGGAAGACAAGGTAGTACTTTGATTTCCTAAGTCACTTGGAATCTAGGGAAAAAACACCTATATGTGCTTGAGTATTTGCTTTTAAAATTAATTAAATGTAATGATATCCATTTCTAAGAACATGAAACCATGATTTAAAAATCACTGTATTCTGCGATGGAATATTACTCAGCTACAAAAAAGAATGAAATAATGTCATTTGCAGCAACATGGATAGATGTAGAGATTACCCTCCTAAATGCAGTCAGACAAAGACATGTATATGACATCACTTACATGCAGAATCTAAAAAATGATGCAAATGAAGTTATTTATAAAACAGAAATGGACTCAGACATAGAAAACAAACTTACAATTATCAAAAGGGAAAGTGGTGGATGGATAATTAGGAATTTGGGATTAAATGAAAGTGAAAGAGGAGAGTGAAAAAGTTGGCTTAAAGCTCAATATTCAGAAAACAAAGATCATGGCATCTGGTCCCATCACTTCATGGCAAATAGATGTGGAAACAGTGTCTGACTTTATTTTTTTGGGTTCCAAAATCACTGCAGATAGTGACTGCAGCCATGAAATTAAAAGATGCTTACTCCTTGGAAGAAAAGTTATTGACCAACCTAGATAGCATATTCAAAAGCAGAGACATTACTTTGCCAACAAAGGTCTGTCTAGTCAAGGCTATGGTTTTTCCAGTGGTCATGTATGGATGTGAGAGTTGGACTGTGAAGAAAGCTGAGCACTGAAGAATTGATGCTGTTGAACTGTGGTGTTGGGGAAGACTCCTGAGAGTCCCTTGGTCTGCAAGGAGATCCAACCAGTCCATTCTAAAGGAGATCAGCCCTAGGTGTTCTTTGGAAGGACTGATTCTAAAGCTGAAACTCCAATACTTTGGCCACCTCATGCGAAGAGTTGACTCATTGGAAAAGACTCTGATGCTGGGAGGGATTGGGGGCAGGAGGAGAAGGGGACGACAGAGGATGAGATGGCTGGATGGCATCACCGACTCGATGGACATGAGTTTGAGTGATCTCCGGGAGTTGGTGATGGACAGGGAGGCCTGGCGTGCTATGATTCATGGGGTCGCAAAGAGTCAGACACAACTGAGCGACTGAACTGAACTGAACTGAAACACAGTATGATATATAAATAGATAAACAACAAGGATCTACTATACAGCAGAAAGAACTATATTCAGTGTCTTGTAATAACCAATAATGGAAAATAATCTGAAAAAGAATATACATGTACCTGTACATAGATGTATACTTTTTGGATTATTTCCCATTATATATGTATTTTCCTATATATATTATTTTCCATTATATATATGTGTGTGTGTATATATATATATACAACTGAATCACTGTGTTATGTACATGAAACTTTTTAAATCAACTATACTTTAAAAAAATTACTGTATTCTAAATAAAGCCTTTTGGTCTAAGCCAGTGTTTCTGAAACTTTTTTCCATTATTGTTCTACCCCTACAGGAGAATATTTAAATTAAATTTAAATTCTCCCTAGTGAGAGTGATAAGAATATGATTTTGTTGGGTAGAGTTGAGGTTTGAAGGGATCCAAGAGTTTTTTTGCCTTTAAGAAAGTTTCAGAATGCATGGTATAAGCCCATTAACAGAAAACTGCAAACTCAATATTGCAGCCAACTAGTTTTAGAGTCACTGGTGGTCCAGGTGTCAATCTCCTTGGCTGATAACATTAAGACTCTCAATGTGCTACTCACCCTTCTATCACCCTGCTGGGATGATGTTTCAGGTTTGTCTCCATCTTTAAAATGAGACAGTAGTTTCATGCCCTCTTATAGTTTCAGGGCCAAGGGAACAATCTGAAAATACTTTGACCACTGAATCTAATATTTATTTTATGGAATCTAACAAATCCATTCTCTTGAATGGAGACATCTGATAATGTGCCTTACCCATTAATTAGCTAAAATGCTAATAGTGTTCCTTCCCTGACTCTGCCTCCTTGTTCCTTCCTAAACATACTATTGACAAGTGTACTTTAAAATAGACATTTGTTTTCATCCACATCCAGAAAGGCTATAATAGGTGTGTTTCCCTTAATGAACACTATAATTTCCTTTTACCAAAGGACTGCTACAAGGATTAAATTATTTAATATACATAAACGCCTAGCATAATATAGTTTCTTCTTAGTATAAAACACAAAGCCATAAATTATGAAAGAAACAACATATAATCAAATGAAAAAGCAAAGATCTTACTGTGTAAGTGAATAAAATGGCTGTTGACATAACCACAATATTATCAAATCTAAAAAATTAAAAATAATTATTAATATGATTAGTTTTCCAAGTTTACATGTTCAAATTTCCCTGAGAGTCTCATAAAATGTTTTTGACAATTGTTTTGTTTGAATGAAGATACATACAATATTCACACACTGCATTTATTTGATCCATCTTTTAAATTTCTTAATTTTAGGTTCCCCTCCCTTTTTTTCCCCTTGCCATTTATTTGTTGAATTGTGTCACTTTTCCTATATAGTTTCCCGCACGATTTTGCTAACTGCATCCCTGTGGTGTTTCAGAACATGTGCCTCTATGCTTCTAATTCTTGTGAACTTGATAGCTGGATCTAGTGAGCTTCTCAGATTCAGGTTTGATGTTTGGGGCAAGAATGCCTCGTACACGCTGTCATCTACTCATTATACCCAGTCATAGTGTCTAGTAGTCTCAGTGGTAATACTGATCAATGAGTGCTGTCAGGCTGATTTATTCATCAAAAATGTTCAATGTTTCATATAATACCATCCTCCTCTGAATATGCCTTCCTCCTATTAATATGCCTTCCTGGGCTTTAGTATCTAGAAAGCTAAAAATGTATTTCTCAAACTGCCTTGCAGCTAGAGTTACTGATGTGATTTGAATTCCATCAACTATAGGCAGTTGTGTATAGTGAACTGAGTTGTGGAGGGTCAGGTTGTGAGGCACCTTCATGACAGGGTGTGTTATAGTGAAAGACACGTGGCTGTTGAAACAGTGGTTGTAGGGGTGTCTTCTCCATTCAGTAGGTAACCTCCTGAGTATGGCCTGATCAACAGTCCTTTGACACCTCAATTCTTTAGCGTGGATTTGTGAGTTACTCCTGAAGCTCAATCCACTGGCTGTTTCTTCAACCCTGCCAACCATCTGTGATAAGACCATGTAATACATCCCTTTTGGCTTAAATTACCAGAGTGGATTTTGTTTTCTGCTTTGAATCCTGACTAATATAGCTCCACTAAGAAAAAATATTTTCAGCAATTGTCAAGCAGTTGCCGCTCACTTTTTTAAAAGAGTGAATTTAGTTAAGCTTGTTAACAATTGCCTGAGTATGTAAAATAGATATCCTAGGAAGATAAGCCTTTTTAAAAGAAAAAAATCATATAGCAATTTCACATTAACATTGTATAAACTTTCTAAAAAAAACACAGAAGTGCCTTCCCTGCCAGTTTTACTGAGAAATAACCAAATTGCTGTACAAGGCTCAGGCATACAGTATGATGGCTTGATTTACATATATTGTGAAATGATTACCACGATAGGTTCAGTTAACATCTATTATCTTGTAGATGCGATAAAAAGAAAAGAAAAAAAAAGTTTTTTCCCTTGTGACGAGAGCTTAGGATTTACTCTCCCAATAACTTTTCCATGTCACACAGCAGTGTTAGCTACAGTCACCATATTATACATTACATCCTTGTACATATTTATAACTGAAAACTTGTACCATTTGACCAGCTTCCTCCAATTACCCTCCTCCCAGTGTTTTTTAAACATTTAAAAATTAATCCATGTTAAGAAAAATTAATCCACATACATTAATGACAATTTTATTGAAAAGGAATTTAAATATTATCTTTACAAAATTTTAATTCTATAATATGAAGCAATAGGTATAAATCTTCAGAGTCTGGCAAAGAGATTTTTATTCAATATTTTATTACATAAATGTAAAACAGAAGTTGAAAGAAACTATACCATGACCTATCCAGTGACCAAATTATACCTGTCACTGGAACTCTAAAATTAACAGTTGTATTTGTTTTACCACACATCTAACCATCTATACATCTCTCTATCATACATTAATCCATCTTATTTTTCGATACATTTCAAAGTAAGTTGTAAGCATGAGTACAGTGCATGCATGCTCAGTCATGCCCTGTCTGACTCTTTGTGACCCCATGGACTATAGCCCGCCAGGCTCCTCTATCCATGGAATTTCCCAGGCAAGAATACTAAAGTGGGTTGCCATTTCCTACTCCAGGGGATCTTCCCAACCCAGGGATCAAGCCTACATCTCTTGAGTCTCCTGCATGGCAGGCAGATTCTTTACCAACTGTGTCACCTGGGAAGCTGGAAACATGAGTACACTTCACACCTAAATACTTCAGAATAGCAAAAAAATTTTTTTTCAAGTATAGTATATGGCCACTGGAGGGCTTCCAAATGCCATAAAATGCATTAGAAAGTAAATTATGGAAGTGAAAGTCGCTCAGTCGTGCAATTCTGCAACCCCATGGACTATACAGTCCCTGGAATTCTCTTGGCCAGAATACAGGAGTGGGTAACCTTTCCCTTCTCCAGGGTATCTTCTTGACCCAAGAATCAAACTGGGTCCTCCTGCATTGCTGGCGGACTCTTTACCAACTGAGCTATCAGGGAAGTCCAAATTAGTCTATAGTGTTTAAGTTGTCCCGTCCTGGGGAAGGTCTAGGCAAGAAGCTGCATGGAGTGTAAAGGGCATCAATCAAACAGAGAGACCCAATCTGAAATCCAGCAAAACTGCAACATTTTTTATTTTTACCCTCATACCTCTCCTCCTCTTTTTACAGCTCCTTCAGTTATAAAAGAGAAAACACATAACTGGCCCCTCTCCCACTCAAATGATTTGTGCTACTGAAGGTAGAAACTCTTTAAATCAGAATCTCAGAAAACTTGATGGAAATCAAGATGTTATATTTGCAGAAATGAGCTGGCATCATGAACTCAATGCTAACTTTCCATGAGGGCAGGAGCTTAGTTTATCATTTATCCCTAGCATGTAGAACACATACTAGTGCTCAATAAATATACACTGAAGGAGTGGGTGAATTCAAATGCTTAATTCAAAATAAAATATTCATATATTTCCTGTCATTACTAATCAAAGAGGTTTTTCTAAAATAAAAATAAGCCTCAAATTAAAAATAAGCACATAGGTTGATTATCTAGAGCTAGAGCTGCAATTATACAGAAATGACACGTTTTCCATATGCAGTGGGAACTTCGGCGCAAGCCTATAGTGTATCCACCACTGAGGCTCACCTGACTGGTGAGCAGGTTTTGCCGAAGCCCCTGGCTGGGCAGAAGCCGCACTGCCTTTTGATGGAGACCACAGGAAAGCTTCACAGAATTGTTAGGGCACTTCTCAAACACACCCTGGGACTTCCTAGAAACAAATATGAAGTCTGTTTGTGAACCAGTGGGGACGAGTCAGTGGAATCTGAATTATTGCTATTGATGTTATTCTCCTTTTGGGCTTTTAGACTGGTGATACCTGAGGAAATTCAAATGTGCTGCAACTTTAAAATTACCTTGTTAAGGTGATCATTTTCTTTGAGATTTCCTTGGCCTGGAAGAGTATTTCCATATTCAGCACAAGTTCATCAAGCTAGCACACATCTCAACAGCTACTGTGATTTTTTTTTCTTTTTTTCTTCCTTTTTCTTTTTTCCTTTCTCTTTTTCTTTTTTTTTTCTCCGCCCCCACCCCCATCTTTTTTTCCCTCTGTGTCCCAGCGCTTGAGGATAGAACCAGTAGACTTGTGGCCTCTGTTACTGAAGACATGACTCCGAGGGGGCCAGAGCCCATCCCTCATCTGTACCTTATGCAGATCAGGACTGCGCGCCCGGCCCCCGCCAAGAAAAGGAGGGTCCACAGGCACCGTCTCCCTCCCTGAGATCCCCAGCCCAACCCCCACGTTTACTTGGCCACACTCACTCAGTTTTTAAAAACAAACAAACAAACATATATTTTTGTCTCTTTAAGAGAATGAGAGACAAATTGTTTCTTAATGTGTCTATATAGAGGGCAACATAAATAAATAATAATTTCAGATCTATCCGTTTTCCTGTTAGAGATCACAGTTGGTGGCCTACCTAGATGGGAATCAAGGACAAACAAGATTTAAAATCCATAAAATCACCTTGTATTTTATACTCAAAATAGGTATTTAGAGAAATTTCATGGCATAAGCTATAAAAGGTTAAATGTCCAAAGTAATCTGCTACAGCAAGTGCTACCCTCGCACTAAAGGTAGGTAAGATCTGCAGGCCCCTATAGATTTTCAAATAGCCCAATGAAGACGGTCATTAAAACATACTTTAGAAAAACCACATTCTTCCAAGTGAGCCATCAGAGGCTCCCTGCCACTTGGTATAATGTGATAGAATCCAAGCAATTGGATATTGGTGGGAGGTGGTTGACTGAGACCAAATATTCATTTGTTCTTTCTCAGAATGTTGCTTCTCTATGTCAAGGTTTACACTAACCACAGGTACATTCAGTGAAATAAGAAACAAGTAGCAAGCGTCATTTTCATAAAGGTAAATTCATCCAACTGAATTGGATTCCTTTTCTGTCTTTAGTAAAGTCGCTCAGTCGTGTCCAATTCTTTGCGACCTCATGGGCAGTAGCCTGCACCAGGCTCCTCCATCCATGGGATTTTCTAGGCAAGAGTACTGGAGTGGGTTGCCATTTCCTTCTCCAGGGAATCTTCCTGACCCAGGGATCAAACCCAGGTCTCCCGCATTGTAGACAAACGCTTTACCATCTGAACCACTGAGGAAGTCCTACGGTGTCTTTACGACCTTCCTATTTATTTTGGTGTTAAGATATCCTTTTTGTTAATAGTGGTAATGAATGATAGCTTCATGTTTTCATTGTACTTACCTGAGTAAAAATGAAAGTAAAAAACTCCGTGTTAGTCTCCAAAATTATCTTGAAAATTTAATTGTACATGAAAAGTCCAATGTCTGGAAAAGTCAAAAAGTCTCTTCCAAATTAAGATTCTGTAATGCAAAAATCAAATACTCAACAACTCTATGAATTCATCTTCCCTATTCAGGTACTGGACATGAAACTGAATAAATAGAAAACTATTGGTTGTTAGGGCAGGAGTTCCTCCATTTTCAGCCCCGTAAAGCATCTGAAATTCCCTCAAGGAATGTAATAAAATTAACTAATACAACATAGCTTCTGAAGTCAACTGCCTAAGCTCTGACATTTACCAATTGCATTATCTTGGTCAAACTACTTAACCCAGTTTGTGCCTTAATTTCTTTATGCATAGAATGAAGATAATAATAGTGTCTACATCACAGGGCTGTTGTGAATATTAAATCAGGGAACTTAAAAAAGATTTCATCATCACTTTTTTATCATCATAAACTGAAACTCTGTACCGATTAAACAATAACTACCCATTACCTCTGGAGAAGGTAATGGCACCCCACTCCAGTACTCTTGCCTGGAAAATCCCATGGATGCAGGAGCCTGGTGGGCCGCAGTCCATGGGGTCACCAAGAGTCGGACAAGACTCAGCGACTTCACTTTCACTTTTCACTTTCCTGCATTGGAGAAGGCAAGGGCAACCCACTCCAGTGTCCTTGCCTGGAGAATCCCAGGGACGGGGGAGCCTTGTGGGCTGCTGTCTACGGGGTCGTGCAGAGTCGGACACGACTGAAGCGACTTAGCAGCTTAGCAGCACCCATTACCTCATTCCCTGGGCTTCCCTAATGGCTCAATGATAAAGAATCCACCCGCCAATGCAGGAGATGTGGGTTCACAGGCTCGACCCCTGAGTCAGAAAGATCCCCTGGTTAAGGAAATGGCAATCCATTCCAGTATTCTTGCTGGGAAAATCCCATGGATAGAAGAGCCTGGAGGGCTACAGTCCATAGATGGCAAAGAGTTGGACACGACTTACCAAGTAAACAACAACAACCCCATCCCCCAGCCGCTTGGTAAACACCATTCTACTTTTCATCTCTATGAATCTGACTAATCCAGGCACCTTAAATAAGTGCAGTCATACAATATTTGCCTTCTGTGTCTGCCTTACTTCAGTTAGCATAAAGTTTCCAAGCTTTACTCATGTTGTAGTATGTATCAGAACTTTTTAAGGTTAAAATATTCACCTCTATGGATATACCACATTTTGTTCATTTATCAATAAAAACTTAGGTTGTTTCCACCTTTTGGCTATTGTCATATTATATATCCTTAATAAATTACTTGAATTATTCCTTAAAATAAAACTTACTACTTTTGAGAGGATCTAATATGCAAGACACAAAATCAAACAACAATTTACTCTGAGTTTCATATCTCATCACCACCAAATAATTGGACTGTGTTGATAAAATTACTGTGATGGGCTTCTCTGGTGGCTCAGGTGGTAAAGAACCTGCCTGCAATGTGGGAGACCTGGACATGATTGCGTGACTAAGCACACACATGTAGTAGGTAATTCATCTTTCTGCAATATCATTGCAAGTCACTTAAGCTCTCTTAATTTCATCATCTGTAGAATAAGAATAATAGACATCAAAAGCAACAAAAGCAAAAATAAACAAGTGGGGCTATATCAAATTAAAAAACTTCTGCACAGCAAAGGAAACCATCAATAAAATGAAAAGGCAATCTACTCAAACGGGAGAAAATATTTGTGAATCATATACCTGATAAGTGGTTAATATCTAAAAATATAATGAACTCATATAATTCAATATCAGAAAACAAATAATCAGATTAAAAACTGCATAGAACAGTTTTCCCTGAATAGGCTTCCCTGGAAGCTCAGCTGGTAAAGAATTCGTCTGCAATGCCGGAGACCCCAGTTCAATTCCTGGGTCAGGAAGATCCCATGGAGAAGGGATAGGCTACCCACTCCAATATTCCTGGGCTTCCCTGGTGGCTCAGATGGTAAAGGGTCTGCCTGCAATGCAGAGACCTGTGTTCGATCCCTGGGTTGGGAAGATCCCCTGGAGGAGGGCATGACAACTCACTCCAGTATTCTTGTCTGGAGAATTCCCCCATGGACAGAGGAGCCTGGTGGGCTACAGTTCATGGGGTCACAAGAGTTGGACATGACTGAGTGACTAAGCACAGCACAGCACAGAAGATAGCACAAGCTTTTCCCCAAAGACATACAGATAACTGGTTAGCAGGTACATGAAAAGACGCTCTATGTCATTAATCTTCAGGAAAATGCAAATCAAAATCACAGTGAGATATCGCCTCATATCTGTTAGAGTGGCTGTTATCAAAAAGACTAGAAGTGTTGAAAAGGATGCAGAGCAAGGGAACCCTTCTGCATTGTTGGTGGAAATGTCAATTGGTGCAATCACTATGGGAAACAGTACTTAGATTCCTTAAAAAATTGAGAATAAAACTACCATATGATCCAGAAATTCTGTTGCAATCAGGGGGACCCTTTCCAGGGCCCGAGTGGGCACTTGTCTAACACTCAGAAATGAACTGTCTGAGGAGACACACATGCTGACAAAGCATGATGCTTTATTGGGAAGGGGCGCCTGGGCAGAGGGCAGGAGGGTAAGGGAACCCAGGGAGACTGCTCTGTCAGGTGGCTTGCAATCTCGGGTTCTGTGGTGAAGGGGTGGGCATGCACTGCTCAGCCAAGATGGGTGCCAACAAGAAGGATTTGTGGAGGTGGTAGGACTCAGGACACACGGCCACATGGCATTTCCTTTTGACCTTTCTCAAATTTCTTCCAGTCGGTGGTGGCTTGTTAGTGCCGTGTTCCTTACCAGGCCCTCCTGTTGTAAAATAACTCACACAAATTGTTACTATGGTGCCTGGACAGGGTGGGCAGTTTTAATCATTGTGTTTCCTCTAACAATTCTGCTGCTGCTGCTGCTGCTGCTGCTGCTGCTGCTAAGTCGCTTCAGTCATGTCCGACTCTGTGCGACCCCAGAGACGGCAGCCCACCAGGTGCCCCTGTCCCTGGGATTCTCCAGGCAAGAACACTGGAGTGGGTTGCCATTTATTTATCCATTAATTGAAAAAGATGAACGCACCCCAATCAAGACAGCCTTTTGTTACAGCAACCGAGATGTGGAAACAACCCAAGTGTCCACTGATGGATGAATGGATTAAGAACTGTGATATATACATATACACACATACACAATGGAATATTATTCAGCCATAAAAGAATGAAATCTTACCATTTACAAGCTCAAGGGTATCATGCTAAGTGAAAAAGTCAGAGAAAGACAAATACTGTATGATCTCTCTTAAATGTGGAATTGTATACGAAGCCAAGTGTATAGACACAGAGAACAGACTGGCGGTTGCCAGAGGTAGGGGGTGGGAAGTGAAAAAAATGGTGAATTATGTTGTTTTGTTTTTGGCCATGCCTTGCAGCTTGCAGGCTCTTAATTCCCCAAACAGGGATTGAATCCCAGCTATCACAGTGAAAACACTGAGTCTTAACCTGCCAGGAAGAACAATAAAAGTATCCACCTTTTAAGTACTACATAAATTTAAATACTATACAATATAAATGCTGTTTTTGTTATTATCTATCAGTTTGTCAGTTCAATATTTCAGGTATAACGAATAATATTAGCTGCCCACCCAATGTCCATTTTGTTCCTTCTCCTTCCTAACTGCTCCTTTGTTCAAATACCTACCTCTTGTCCTTACAGCCCATGAGATTTATAGATGCTAGCCAAACTCCCAGCTCCAGGAAACTCATGTTAGCCAATAAAATTTCTTATGGTTTAGACCAATTGGCGTTTAACCAGATCACTTGTAGCTGAAAGCATCATAACTGGCACAGATCAATCTTAACTTCCAAAGAGAATTATAACACTAGACTGATTGCTGGTACTAAAGTTGGATAAACAGGTCCATGGAAAGGGGAAAAAGAAAAAAGGAAGGATGAAAAAATGTGAAGAAAGTGAGTCTTAGATTATGTCTTCAACAAATAACAAATGTATATCATCACCCAAAGATTAAAAAAAAATTTTTTTTTGAAGAATGGCAAGAGTTAAAGGATGAATGAAGTGGTGTCCTAATATGTTAAAAATAATAGTACTAGCATGAGGAATATCACACATCTCTACTTCACTGTGAAAAGTGATGATCAGCTAAATGAAGGCACATTCAGTTCTCTCATCTCTGTAGACAGAAGTGAGGGATGTAATTACTAGCATAAGGGCTACAGAGATCATATGAAGTTAAGGGGAAAGTAACTTGACCATTATACAACTTCTTAGGGGTTAAGTAAAACCCTGCAATCATGCTATTTAACTTGCCACTGGCTAACTCACTATTACAAAAAAATATCTGTTTTCTCATTCTACTCTGTTGTAATAATAAAGAATTTCTCTGGTCTTTGTTCTGAGTTCCTGTCACTTGGCCTCTAGGGGAATTTTCTGAATGATAAGAGTATCTGTGTTATTCATAAGCGTCTTGGATCACACTGATTTTATCTAATGACATGGCTCAGGATGGGGCTTAGTTACCAGAAAGACCAACCAAGTGTTAAGAGGGTTGAGCTTTGAGTCACCTAGACCTTCAGAAAAGGAAGGAAGGCTGGAGATAGAGTTCAATCATATGACCAATGTTAGTTCCTAAATAATGAAAATGTAGTAAAAACTCTGGAAACTAAGGCTCAGTGGAGTTTCCTGTGGTGAACATACTGATATTCTGGAAGGATGACGTGCCTTGATTCTGCGGGTAGAGGGTGTGAAAGCTGTGTCCAGGACCTTCCAAGACTTCAATTTTAGCACATTATACTTTCCATAAATCAAGTTAAACACTTGGTTTTATACTTCACTATTTGTGTATCTTTCTCTCCTCTCTAGTCTGTAATGTCCTAAAGGGCACTGGTTGAGTCTTGTTGCTTTTAGGATCCTCACAGTGTCTAAGATCAGGGCCCAATAAAACAGGGAAGTAGGACATAATCTTTAAACTATATATCCATTAAGGATAAGACATAAGGTAGTTAGAACCAATTAGGCCCAAGATGGTAGAAAAGCTGACTTCAGTAGACCTTGAGACTCACTATAATACATTTAGCAGGCTAAAGACACACTCACTGGCCATAGGACTGTTCTGAGGCTGACTGTCAAAAAAGTGGGTGGTGAGCCAGTTCCTGGAAATCCCCATCTCTTCCCCCAAATAGGTGGAATATACTCTTACGTCTTAGCCTATGAGATTAACCAACCACCCCATATTTTGGGGTAACTCTGTCTTCTGAGATGGACTGCACTTTGTCTATGGCATATGTACTCTCTAAATAAAACTGCTTTCACTTTACTGTGGCTGTCTTTTGAATTCTTCCTTGAGTAAAGCCAAGGATCCTCACTTGGTGGCCCATCCCAGCAATTCACCTGAGACCTGGGGTGTGACTACCCTCTCGCACCCCATTTTTCCTGCAACTACAGGGTTTAGAATGCTGAAGGACTAGGGAAGAACCAAACAGCAATCTCAAGGGGATGCTAATGCTCTTCTTCAGAGCGTGGCTGAGAGTCTTGCTTTTTGGAGCACTCATGATGTTTGCTAGTTTCTAAGCATGATTCTCCAGCCTACTCAAAATACTGGTATCTTTCCCCTTTGCTTAAGTTGGCTGAAACTGGTTTATAATGCTTACAGATGAACTCTGACAGGAGAAAGCAAAAGCAGCTTGTTCTTTCTGCAGTTTTCAGTAACCTTTCCTGGTACCTAGCCATCTGAATCCTTTCCAGTTTGTGTAACAGAAAGATTCAGAATTATACAAGCCTTAGTGTAGTGAATGATAAGTAATTCACATTTATACCAAATGTTCATGGAACAATCTTGGAAATAAAAATACAAGGAATCCTTCTGTGGATTTAACATTTAACTTTTAATGCTAACTTTTACTAAGTTGCAACAAACATAGAAATACCAGCTAAGACAGCTACAGATGAAACAAAGTCAAGTGAGATCTGATGATTAAGATGGGTGTCAAGTGAATGAGACTCTGTACTGAAATGAGAGAGAAATACTTAATAGGACTATATTAAGACATATATGAGAAAAAAAGATAAAAGCAATTATTTTTGTTTGATTTGGCACTGGCCAGGCTTCAGCTGGATCAAGCTATATTCAATTTTACATGCCAGGCTGTAGGAACAAAACAAAACAAAACAACTTGGAGAGTGTTCAGAGAACAGAACTGATTAAAGTTTGGCTAAATTAGACCTATGAGAAATTGTCAAAAGAACTGGGCATGTTCAGTCAAATGCAAAACATTTAGGCAGGATGAACAATTAAGTACAAGTATATGAAAAGATGGTTCCCAAGTCTGAGGTTTAGGTTAAACAGACAGTTGAAAATCATGGGATTAAGAACATAAAACAGAGCAATGTTAAATGTGGAGTAAATATTGTGAAAACAAACGAAAAAGCTTTAAAGAAAGTGATGAATGGATGTATTTGTCAGAATTCTTCACATACCACTATTAAAACAAATTCAATTTTAGGCTTAAATAGAAATAATCTAGAAAATGGAGAGAAAACATATTTTGATGGGTTGCATTTAAAAAGGGAAAATTTTCAGATCAAATATGAAGAACGTTTTTTAAGAAAAAAATGGTCTACCTGGGAGCCTTCTTTGGGATCCAGGTTTATCATAAGAGAGAGAAGCCCTGATACTAAGTGTATCAGCTCCTGAATGAGGATAATTCCCTCATGTGTGTGGTTTTGGGAACAGGTGCAGTGTAGTGAGCAGCTTGTCTGGCGTCTAGAGGAACCCTCATTAAAGATTCCCCATGGACTTCCCTGAGGGTACAGTGGCCGAGATTCTGCTCTCCCACTCCACACACCCAATGCAGGAGGCCTGGGTTTGGTCCCTGGCCAGGGAACCACATCCTGCATGCTGTAACTAAGACCCGACACAGGTAAATAAGTACTTAAAAAAAAAGAACAAGATAAAAAAAGAGACTCCCAGAAACGCCCACCAAGATACATGATTCTCTCCAGATGGTCCCTGTTAATTATCCTTTCTCTTTGTCAAATAGAAACAGTTCCTTCTCTGAAGTAACTTCTGCTATTTGGAGGTCTTGTTGGGCAAAGCAAGTAGAAAACTATTTGTTCTCCAGTTTATACCCTCTACTTCTTAAAAAAAATTAGAATATAATTGCTTTACAATATTGTGTTCGTTTCTACAGTACAATGAAGTGGATCAGTGATATGTCTACATATGTTGCCTCCCTCTTGGACTTCCCTCCAAAAAGACAACCTTCAGAATGGGAGAAAATATTTGCAAATGAAGCAATGGACAAAGGATTCTCCAGAATATACAAACAACTGAGCTGACCTGCCTCTTGAGAAACCTGTATGCAGGACAGGAAGCAATAGTTAGAACTGGACATGGAACAACACACCGGTTCCCAAAGGAACCAGAGTACGTAGTCCAGGAAAAGGAGTAAATCAAGGCTGTATATTGTCACCTTGCTTATTTAACTTATACGCAGAGTACATCATGAGAAACACTGGGCTGGAGGAAGTACAAGCTGGAATCAAGATTGCCAGGAGAAATATCAATAACCTCAGATGACACCACCCTTACGGCAGAAAGTGAAGAACTAAAGAGCCTCTTGATGAAAGTGAAAGAGGAGAGTGAAAAAGTTGGCTTAAAGCTCAACATTCAGAAAACTAAGATCATGGCATGCAGTCCCATCACTTCATGGCAAATAGATGGGGAAACAGTGGAAACAGTGGCTGACTTTATTTTTCTGGGCTCCAAAATCACTGCAGACCGTGACTGCAGCCATGAAATTAGATGACACTTACTCCTTGGAAGGAAAGTTATGACCAACCTAGACAGCATATTGAAAAGCAGAGACATTATTTTGTCCACAAGGTCCATCTAGTCAAGGCTATGGTTTTTCCAGTGGTCATGTATGGATGTGAGTGTTGGACTATAAAGAAAGCTGAGCACAGAAGAATTGATGCTTTTGAACTGTGGTGTTGGAGAAGACTCTTGAGAGTCCCTTGGACTGCAAGGAGATCCAACTAGTCCATCCTAAAGATCAGTACTGGGTGTTCACTGGTAGGACTGATGTTGAAGCTGAAACTCCAATACTTTGGCCACCTGATGCTTAGAGCTGACTCATTTGAAAAGACCCTGATGGTGGGAAAGATTGAAGGCAGGAGGAGAAGGGGATGACAGAGGATGAGATGGTTGGATGGCATCACTGACTCAATGGACATGGGTTTGGGTAGACTCTGGGAGTTGGAGATGGACAGTGAGGCCTGGTGTGCTGCAGTTCATGGGGTCGCAGAGTGTTGGACACAACTGAGTGACTGAAATGAACTGATGGAGCTCAAAATCAAAGAAAACAAACCAATCAAAAAATGGATGGAAGACCTAAATAGACATCTGTCCAAAGAAGACACATAAATGGCCAAGAGCCACATGAAAAGATGCTCAACATCACTAATCATTAGAGAAATGTAAATCAAAACTACAATGAGGTATCACTTTACACTGGTCAGAATGGCCATCATCAAAAAAAATCTATAAATAAAAAATACTGGAGAGGGTATGGAGAAAAAGGAACAGTGTTGTACTGTTGGGAATGTAAATTGATACAGCTACCAGAGTTGGTGATGGACAGGGAAGCTTGGTGTGCTGCAGTTCATGGGGCCGCAAAGAGTCGGACACGACTGAGTGACTGAACTGAACTGACTGTGGAGAACAGCATGGAGGTTCCTTAAAAAACTAAAAACAGAATTATTGTATGACATAGCAATCCCACTACTGGGCATATTCTCTGAGAAAATCATAATTCAAAAGGACACATATAAACCCCATTGTACTCTTTACTTCTTAAATACAGAAGGAGATGAAACCAGGAAATTTGAACCACTTTCTTTTACTTTAAAGTTGTTTTACCAGCCTCATAATTTAGTTTTTAACTTAGATGCAGACATTCTAACAGTAATCTCATTGAAGTGTTCTTGTTTCCTCTTTAGGTTTGGCACCTGAATCCTGCACCTATTTGTTTGTTTACTACAACTTTGATACCAATTACAGTGTGTAGGTTTTCTTCCCCCCCCCCCCCCATCAATCAATTCTCAGTTACCAACTGGGTGTCCTACTACTTAATTCAGTTCTGACACTATCTACCAGGAGATAGCATCCGATCCCACTGGTTAAGGTTCAGTCCCATCAGGACACCCTCTACCGCAGACAGAAATCAGAGATCCCAGTGGTTATCTGTGCTTTTAACTAACTGGCTATAAAAAAAAGGTTCCCACAACCCCTTCCCAGGGTTTGATTAATTTGTTCCTAGTACCCACGGAAACATTTTACTATGAGGTCTCTGGTCTATCATGAAAGGATTTAACTCTTTCAAAGAGTGCCAATTCTTTCCTTGCCTTATGCCAGTTCCACAGCACCCCCTTACAACACACCTGACAAAAGTTAATGATTAATTAGTGCACGTTCCCACGATTCTCTTAGACATAAATGAGCCTAGATTCAAGTTGTAAAATTAGGTAGTACCCTCAGGTCTGCAGTATCTTTGAAAAAACAAGACCAGCAACTCTGTGATAGAATATGCTATCCAGTATCACAGGGCAAAGTCCTGACAGGACAGTCTGATGAAGCTGTTAACAAGATCAAAAAGGTTCCAGATAGCACTGGAGTGTGGAAGACCAGCACTGGAGCGTGTGATCAGTGGTGAAAAGAAAACCTGGTATCTGTAACATATTTAACTCATGACATCGAAGTTAAGAGTGTTCATACAAATTTCATTGTATTAATCTTTTAGTTTTTTATTTTATTTGACCATGGAGAAGGCACTGGCACCCCACTCCAGTACTCTTGCCTGGAAAATCCCATGGACGGAGGAGTCTAGTAGGCTGAAGTCCATGGGGTCGCTAAGAGTCGTGTCACTTTCCCTTTTCCCTTTCATGCATTGGAGAAGGAAATGGCAACCCACTCCAGTGTTCTTGCCTGGATAATCCCAGGGACGGAGGAGCCTGGTGAGCTGCCGTCTGTGGGGTCGCACAGAGTCAGACACGACTGAAGCGACTTAGCAGCAGCAGCAGCAGCAGCATGGCTTGCAGGATCTTACCCGACCGTGAATTGAACCTGGGCAGCCGTCAGTCAAAGTGTGGAGTCCTAACCACTGGACAGCCAGGGAATTCCCTTTGTTCAAAAGAAAAAGTTGGGGTATTGAATCTTAATTTCCTATTGGGCCCCCTTTCCTCCCTAATCTGGCTTCATTATACTGTTTTGATATCTTCCTGACAGTAATTTTCTTGTTGCTATTATGTTATTACTATGTATGCTTATTGGATAAATAAATCTTTAGGAACCAGAGAAATGTTTTAATGACTGAAAATCAAAATAAATACATCTTTTTAACAATTCAGGCAAGCAAATAGTTAACTCATTTTTTAAATTAAGACTTTAAATATGAACATGCAGTACATTCACATGGCTTAACATTCCACAGATACAAGAGGACATACAATAGAAGTTTCCCTTTCATGCTGGTCCTGGCTATTCAGTTCCTCCTCCCAGAGACAGTTAATGCTATCATTTTCTTTGGATCATCTTCCCGGGGACAAAAGTACTTGTTTAAATTTAATAAAAAGATATAGGAAGAGCCAAAAGATAATTTAGGACTGTTTTCAGTGTTATGCTGTAAACATGTCAAATTTCAGCAGATCCAGAGAGATACACCTTCATTGTATTTTTCACTACCAAAATGTGGTCAGGACATTCCTGTTTACAAAAGAAGCTGTGCAATGCTGGACATCTGGTTTTTAAGTGAACACCCCTGAACAACCGCCTACAATCAGTTCACTGGCTCCACTGCTGGAGTATGCTGCTGCTGCTGCTAAGTCACTTCAGTCATGTCTGACTCTGTGTGACCCCATAGACGGCAGCCCACTAGGCTCCCCCCATCCCTGGGATTCTCCAGGCAAGAACACTGGAGTGGATTACCATTTCCTTCTCCAGTGCATGAAAGTGAAAAGTGAAAGTGAAGTCGCTCAGTCATGTCCGACTCTTTGCAACCCCATGGACTGCAGCCTACTAGGCTCCTCCGTCCATGGGATTTTCCAGGCAAGGGTACTGGAGTGGGGTGCCATCACCTTCTCCACTGCTGGAGTATAGCCTGTAGCTAATGTGTTCCACAGCTACAGAGTAAAGAGGGGTCAGATAGGCACTTGTCCTTACAGTTCAGGCCAATATCACATGGTATTTTAAAAATGTACAGAAGAAAAATCATCTCATTCATATGGCATGGCAAAGAACTGAGTCTCAACCATGTGCTGGTTCAGATTCAAAGCTTTTGAGAGCAAAAATACAGGCCAAATAATAACCCTGTCTAGTGACACTTCTCTAGTCTAATTCTATAGCATAAATTCTGGGGTGGAATTTATGAAGACAAAAATTTAAAAAAGACTGATGTAACAGTTTTATTTTCAATAGCAATGTTTACAACAAATTACAAATTATATCCTTAATAAATATTTAAACTTATGAAATAGAAATTTTGAATTTCAACTTAAAAGTTATGTAAGGAGGTGAATAAGTGAAGTCGCTCAGTCGTGTCCGACTCTTTGAGACCCCATGGACTGTAGCCCGCCAGGCTCCTCTGTCCATGGGATTCTCCAGGCAAGAATACTGGAGTGGGTTGCCATTTCCTTCTCCAGGGGATCTTCCCAACCCAGGGATCGAAGCCGGGTCTCCTGCATTGCAGGCAGACGCTTTATCCTCTGAGCCACCAGGGAAGCCCTAAGGAGGTGAATAGTTTTTCAAATTCTTTTAGAGACACACACATGCCTGAGAATCACTTTCTAATCAATAAATACTGGACTCTCAATCATCTCCACCTCTGTGGGCGACTTTGAGCACTCCATTCTGGGCTTAAAGCGGGAGGTGGGGGTGGGAGAGACTGGTGGGACGGTGAGACGAAGGAAGGTAGGCAGAACTAGGCCAGCAACGAGTATCTGCTGAAGGCCCTGCTCAGTGTGGCCTTGTGACTACCCATCCTAGTGGCTGGAACTGCTGCCATCCTGTCCTTTGTTACAAAACTCACCACGAGGCCAGCAAAGGATGAGGGAGCTGTGAGGATCAGGGGCCTTCAACTCACAACCGAATTATCCCAGGCAACCAGCGCAGTTCAGTTCTGTGTTATGACTGAGAAAGTCAGAGCCTTCTCCTTGTTGTTTCTCCCCCGTTCCCTTTCCATTGCCTTTAACCTACTAGAGTGAATTTGGCACTGCTGTGTTCTGCTGACTTCACTCACACTTGAAAATGAGTGTTGACCACCAAGTACAGAAATGGTAAAAAAAAACTGGTCTGCCAGAGCTGGAGAACCTGGCAGAAAGGGTATTTTCCACTCTTGGAGAGCTGCATGTACATTTTCTCCTCAGGTAGATACGGGGGAACCAAAGATGCTAAGCTTCTCTATCATCACTCTCTCACTTTAAGAAATAATCTCAGACAACACCAAAGTGACACGATTCATTTCTGTGCAGAGCGCCTAATTTTATTGTTTTTTGTTTTTGTTTTTGAGGGGCTTCTCACACTTTGCTGATTTTAATAACCAGCATTTGTGTCCCATGTTTCACATCAGTGTCTGAGCCAGTGTCTACGCGGTTGGCCATTTCTCCGCAGCCAGGACTCTCGATATAGCAGATTGTTCTCAGGTCTCTGAAGCTTGCTCTGCAGGCGCTATTTGCTTAGGTCTTATCTCAGAGTGGTGTCGTTCTACAGGGGCTGTTAGGCCTGGCCTGGCTGCTTTTGGCTCAGTCTATGGAACTGGCTGAAGCTTGGCCCTTCTTGTTCTCCTTTGTCTTCTTGTAGTTATAACTTTTGGGGAGTATTTTTTTCTTGAACACACATGGAGTGGTCTTTTTACCTTCTTATATATCTTCACCACCTGTTAAGGCAACGGTGAGCCCAGAGGTCACTGGTTGGGAGAAGGGTGGGGGGAAAGGGTGAGGGACTAAGGAGGAAGTTTGTGCCAGGCTGGGGCAGGATTATCTCGAGGTGAGGGAAGGGGGCAGAGGGTGTAAATGGGAAAGAAGAGGAGGAGCTTGGGTAGGGTCATCTCACCTTGCCTCTTGATCCAGGCTGAGAGAGGGTCTTCCTTTTCTTCCACCGCTTGGTGCTTGTGGTTTTTGGCTCCCAAGATTGATCAGTCACTTTTGCCATGTTGAAGCCACTCAGTTGTCTGCCTGTCTGCCAGGCCTGCCCTCTGTATATATACCTCTCCCCAGGACAATGAGGAGTCACACCTGTTCTGCTTTATTTGGTCATCAGGACACTCCCGACAGCCAATGGCGGCTCTGGGGAGCTGATACATCATAAAGGACCACTCCTGAGGGGTAGAGGTGCTGGGAGGCCCACATGCCCTGGCTAGAAAAAGTACCCAGTAAAGAGCCATTCCTCACTGACCTGCTACCCCTCTTTCTCTCTCCATGTTCTGGTTGTACACAAGGCAGAGAGGGATGTTTTCTCTAAGTCATTCCCTATGGTTCATTCTACTGACTCCCACCCTTTATCATCACCTAGTATTTGGATATCTTACCTAAAACCAGCAAGATACAGGTAGGGCAGCCTGATCTGAAAAACCTAGGAATTAGGGAATTGGAGGAAAGTGTTTGAGCCATGGTGTCCATCATTGTCAGTCCAAACAGGAAGGCTTTGAAACACAACTCAGGATAAGATGGGTGTGTGTGCATGTGTGTGCACACTAGGGTCACTCATTCCCCCAAAATAAGATTAAAGTTATGAAATACGATTAGGTATCTACCTACATACCTACCTACCTATGTTTATGGGTAATGTATGTGAATACCTTTGGAGAAATTAATCTTCAAAGAATCGGATTTTTAACTTCAAATTTTCTGATGGCTGATAAGCAGAGATCAGAAGTAGAAGCTCCCCTCAGACCAGAGCTCACCTTTCTCCCTGTTGGTATCGTCCCCTCTACAAACAGCAATAATGACAAATCTATGGACAGAAAGTAGATTAGTGATTGATTAGGGCTGGCAGGAGAGTAGAGGAAATAGGAGGTGACTGCTAATGGTATGTGACTTCTCTGGTGTGATGAAAATGTTCTGCAATTAGATTGTTGGGATGGTTACACAACTTTGTGAATATGCTAAAAATCACTGAATTGTTAATATGCCAAAAATCTCTATAGAGTATGATTTATATTAAAATACGTCAACCACAATTCTGATTCAAATTAGCTGATAATGCATATTTATCTCTTTCCCCTCAAGAGGCCATAGCACAATGATAATAAAAATTCGTAAAACCACAGTATGAAGAGAATGCTAGAGGTCATACATGTCTGAGAAAGTACATTTCTAGGAGAAGGAAAACTTGTGGAGACGTTAGCTACTGAAACAACAGGGCAGGGAACAGTACAGTAGAGAAAAGCAGAGTGTGGTCGAGGGGACAGCCACACTTTCTGCAGAACCTGGAAGTATCTCAGTATGTGGTAGTTTAGTCACTAAGTCATGTCCTGCTCCTGTGACCCCATGGACTGTAGCCTGCCAAGCTCCTCTGTCCACGGGATTTCTCAGGCAAGAATGCTGGAGTGGGTTGCCATTTCCTTCTCCGGGGGATCTTCCCAACCCAGGGATTGAACCTCTGTCTCCTGCATTGCAGGCAGATTCTTTATCAACTGAACCAGCAGGGAAGCCCAGTGAAAGGATGAGTACCCTAAAACTCAGAAGGATGATCTCGATACTCCTCTACTAGCTATGTAGATGGCTTAGGAATGGGGGAGCGGGAAGGGACTAGGGCAGTAATCTGGTTTTTAATTATTTTGGTTATTATTATTATTCCAGAAGAGGCCTGCCCACCTGGAGCTAGTGTTCCTTTAAGATCCAGGAGAATAAATTGACAGTTTATAGGAACAGACTGAGTTGCCTCATTAAAAAAGCTTTAGTGACTGGCACATCCCAAGACAAAATTTGCCTCCACATGGAAAATTTGGTCTGCTGCATCAAATAAATTTAACTCTTGCTACAGCTTCATTTTCTCTTACAGATTAAGAGGTCCAGGCAGCCATGCCAAATTAAATTAAAATCAACAAAAGAAATCAGCTTTATTTGCCAAGATTCTAGAGGGTAAAACTACATACAAGGGTGGGAATAACATGGGGAAAATGTTTGGTTCGGTTAAGAGAAATAACTTCCTAACAATTAGGGGGAATTCAAAAGTAGAACAGACTCCTCTGGGAGGTAACAAATCTCCATTCATTGAGAACCTATGTGCTGATCAATGTTATATAAAACAACCATTAAGACTCATAGCTACACTCAAGGTTCTTTTCAGTATACGCTGGGGAAGAGAGAGTTTTGTCTTAATGTCCTTCTGAGTTCTCTACCAAGCAATCACTCTTTAGCTTCCCAAAGACTTCCCTGTGAGTACCTACTCAACTCACCCCCTAGAACTGGAGGTAGAGTCCTCACAATAGAAGCTATCCCCTCACAATCACGCCAGAGGAGGTATGAGAGAGGCAAGCCTTCTTTAAAAAAAAGTTTTTTTTTTTTAGTTTAAGTTGAATGGTTTTATTGAGCATATTTAAAAAAAATTTTTCCCCTCATTTGTGCTTCTGTACATGTGGTAAAATGTCTTCAAAAGGGATATTCACTGGGAGTCAGTTGCTATACTGTAGTACATAACCAGCATGTTTCTCTGCCTTTTTTCTCCATGGTATTGACTTTTTTTATATGACCAAGTCTACTATCTTGTAGAATAATCTGTATTTTTCATTTTCTTTGTGACTTCATTTAAGATAGTCACTTCCTCAATAATACAAAGACCTAGGAGAAACTCTGAAATTACTTTCCTCAAGGGCTTGATTAAATTCTCAAAAGGTTAATTTCTTTCCAGGCTTGGTCTGGGGGTTGAGGGGCTATGGTAGTTCTAGGGATAAAAAGAGAAATCAGATACATTTCCTTTGCTAAGATGCTGAAGAAACAAGATTGGCCCACTGGCCTGGCCCTAACATACAGTTAGTGATTTCTGTGGTCTACTTTCTCCACCTCTGCTGCACTCATGAATCTGGGTTTCCCTTCTTCCATTTTTAATCCCCAGCAAACAATTCCTCACATGGCTGTGAGTGAGGCTTTATGAAATCAGATCCCCCATTTTTTTTTTTAAACAGGGTTTGTGAGGTCTAGTCCTTTACCTACTTTTTGAACTTCAGCTGTCCTCATTACATCCTATATACAGATATTTATTTATAGGTATACAGATATTTATTCATTCACACACAAGTATTTCTGCAGTGCCTATTATTTAATTTTAAACACATTATTCTATATTATTTTTTTAAAAATTTATTGTCTTTGTTGCTGCACTTGGGCTTTCTCTAGTGGTGAGTGGAGGCTCCTCTGTTGCAGTGTGCAGCCTTCTCACTGCAGGGGCTCTTCTTGTGGCAGAGCACAGGCTGTAGGCATGTGGGCTCCGCAGCTGTGCTGTGTGGGCTCTAGGGTGTGTGGGCTTCCGTAGCTGAGGCACACAGGCTCAGTAGCTGTGGTGCTCGGGGTTAGCTGCTTCATGCTATGTGGAATCTTCTCAGACCCGGGACTGAATTCATGTCCCCTGCACTGGCAGGCAGATTCTTAACCCACTGCGACACCAGAGAAGTCCTAAAACACAGTTTTAGACAAAAGAGAAAGATCTTTTCCTCATAGAACTTAATGTCTTTTGTTGCTTGAACAAGCCCAGCTCCCTCCTGAGCCCATCTCAAGGGCCTTTGCCCAAGCTCTTCCCTGCCTAGAATGCTTTTCTTTTCACTTCCTGTTCCTTTTCTGACTGTTCTATTTAAAGTAGTTTCTCTACTTGTGCAGTGGAACTCCATTTGTTTCTTTCATAGCTTATACCAGGGAGTGTGTGTGTGTGTGTGTGTGCATACAGAGGTTTCTTTGTGTGTAATACATCTGTTTTGTAAAGCTGGATCATGTTCACTTAGTTCACCAGGCAGAAGAGCCTGGCGGGTACAGTCCGTGGGATAGCAAAAGAGTCGGACATGACTTAGCGACTAAATAACAAATACACTTAAAACTTTTCATAATGACTGTTAGCATATCATAGGGGTTCAATAAGCACTAGCTAAAAGAATAAATTGTGATTTATGTGTTATCAGATTGACCACCTGACATCTTGATCTTAAAAACATTAGTCGTCTAATGCTATGAATGTAAAAACTGTAATTCTGAGTCTCCAATGCTATCCCCTTTCTATACGGTGCTAATTTTTATAACAAGGTAAGCATATAAAAAGTATACATAGTTTCAAATATTTACCAGCTTACAGCAATATGATTATAAGTCATGGGTGAGGGAAAAAATAACCAGATACTCAACTGGACAAACAGGTTTTTGAGTCCAAAGGTAGCAAAGGTGTAGTCAAATGAATAGAGAGCAAAACCAAAAACTGTTAAAAGAACTGGGGTAAATGCAGAGAAAGGGAAGTCTCTTAATGAGAACAGAGGACATTATATCCTTGACCAAGTAGATACAGGTTGCAGACTGCTGTGCTGGTCACAAACCAGGGGACCACATTAGAGACAATAGATATATTCTTATATTCCAATTACCCTGTGGGAAAGCAACTTCAGGTATAGGCCCTATGATCATAGATAGGTCAGTAGCGTATTTTTTTATTCCTATCACGTAAATTCCTTTTCATTCTTCTAACATTACACAGTGAATATAAAACATACATTCACAAAATACAGAACTTCCAGGCTAGATATAAGAATCAAAGATTTAAAACATCAAAAGTCACGCTACCCTGGTGGTCCAGCGGTTAAGAATTCACTTTGCAATGCAAGGAACATTGGTTCAATCCCTGGCCCAGGAAGATCCCACATGCCAGGAAGCAATTAAGTCCCTGCGTTACAACTACTGAGCCAGCAGCGTTCTAGAGCCTGAGCCGCAACTACTGAAGCCTGTGGCTTAGAGCCCGTGCTTCCCTACAGAAGTCACCACAGTAAGTTCGCACACCACAAAAAGAGTAGACCCTGCTCCTAGTGACTAGAGAAAACTCGATAAAACTATGCAGCAACAAAGATCCACCACACCCCTCCAATCTTAAAACAAAACCAAAAAAAGGTCTATAAAGTATTCTTTGATGGAGTGAACTGCATAATTATTGTATAATGGGCTTCCACATAATAATTCATTTGAAGAAAGAATTCTTTTAGAAAGTCTGAAAACTACTTGTCTAAAGGACAGAAAAACTATTACAATGATACAGATTTTTTTTAAAAAGTAGCATTTCAAAGTGCTACTATTGATTTGCATAAATAAGGCCAAAAATTATCAAATATTCCATGTCCCATAAAGATCTAAAATGCCCAAAATAAAATATACATATCTACTTTGTACTGACATATTCATTAATCAATGTATTGCTGACTTTTGGATCTTGCTGACGTATAAACAGGCTTCAAATGCGTAATTTGAATTTAGGGTATCATTCCTGACCTTAAAAACTGTTTTGGAACCTCAGGCAAGTGACTAACATATGTCATATATAAAAAGGACTGGTTGTCCTTAATACTTGAAGATTATGTAGCTATAATAAGGCATGTTTTACCTGCATTACTCCTTGCAATTATGATATAGTGTTAAACTCTTCACAGCTATGACTTCTTTTGGTAGGATCCTGTTTCTGATTTTAGTTCCACTTCTGCCTAATGGGATTAAATACTTTCCTTAAATATATTTTTTTCCCCTAAAACTGCTGCAAAATTATCACCGTATCTATTTTGAGCTACAGGTTAAGTATTTCCTAATTCCTTCTGCCTTTAACATAAACTATACCAATCCCAGGGACAGGGGAGCCTGGTGGGCTGCCGTCTCTGGGGTTGCCCAGAGTCGGACACGACTGAAGCGACTTAGCAGCAGCAGCAGCAGCATACCAAACACAAATGAAAAAAAGTTATTTGCAAAGTTTAATGTTTTAAAGAAGTAAAGTACTGGAAGTCAATAAATCAATTCAACATAAGTAAATTATTGAATCCTGAGACTGAATAATTATAGGACATAAATAATTTGAAATCTTAAAATATAAACCAACTCTTCTATTGCTTTTCATAATCTAATCAAGGCCTCTAAACCTTTTTTAAATAAATTTTTATTGGAGTATAGTTGTTTCACAAAGTGTTAGTTTCTGCTGTACAGGAAAGTGAATCAGCTACATGTATATCTGCCCTTATTGGGATTTCCTTCCCATTTAGGGTACCACGGAGAATACTGAGAAAGCTCTATATAATAAGTTATCATTAGTTACCTGTTTTATACGCAGTAGTGTATAGAGCCTCTAAACTTTCTGATCACATAGCGTGTACTCATTTTCTAGGGTTGCTGTAACGAAGTGAATTAGGGGCCCACTCTACTGTAATATGGAGGCTTCCCTTGGTAGCTCATGTGGTAAAGAATCTGCCGGCAAAGCAGGAGACTCGGGTTCAGTCCCTGGGTAGGGAAGATTCCCTGGAGAAGGCAACAGCTATCCACATTAGTATTCTTGCCTGGAGAATTCCATGGACAGAGAGGTGTGACTGGCTACAGTCCATGGGGTCGCAAAGTCGCACGACTGAGTGACTGACACTAATATGACCTCATCTTGACCAGTTACATCAGTAATGACTCTATTTTCAATTGAGGTCACATTCTGAAATACTAGAGGTTAGGATTTCAACATAAATTCTGTATGTGTGTGGGGAGGGGGACACAATTCAGCCTCTAACACACCGTAATACATATATATTTATTTATTTAGAAATTATTTACATTCAGTACTGCAGTAAGAATTATATACACTGTAGTCCTTATACAATTAGAAAATTTGAAAAGACAAGACAGGTAAAATATAGATATAAATAGTATTTCCTTTATGAACCCTAACATGTGGTGTTGCACATTCTGTGGATTATACACAGTTCACCAATTTCAAGGACAGCATCATCTCTTTGGCTTGGTACCTCCTACCTTCTAACATCTTCCCTCTGCTTACTTAGCCTGCCTCTTCTGTCACCTACCACATACCTGGCATTCCAACCAATCTGAAGTATTTGCATGAGCTAGACCCTTTCTCTAGAGGTTCAACAACTCTGCACAGGCTTTCCTATTGTTAAATGTGCTCATTCTCTTCACTTCACATGAACACACAGTGAACTCCCAGTCATTTTCTGAAATTCAGCTCAAATGTCATCTCTGGAAAGCTTTCCCAGACTGTTCTGGACAGCACAAAGCACTTTTTCAGGGCACATTGTTCATATCTCTATTATTGTAAATTTCTATTTAATATACATGTAACACACACATATATTTAGATTGAACTGATATTTGAACATTTTGACCTAAAAAAGATGCAATTTCATGTGGTTCAACTTAATACTTGACAACAAATCCACTGAGAGTATGGACTGTATTTTTCATTTTTATATTTCCAGTGACTATAATGGAGTTTGACAAAAGCATATATATCCTTAGTACATGCTTCTCGAAATTAAGGAAAGGCTTACACACCCCTTCCATTTTCAGATTTTTCTATTCAAGAATGGGTAGATATTGACTTGATCCTATATGAGTTTCATTGGCTTTATTTAGTTAATAGTATTTTAAGTTACTTTCCCTTGCTTTTGTATCTCTGTATATGCAGAAATCTCTTCAAGAGAAACACTTTTTTTTTAAAAAAAGAAGCAGCTATATAAGTTTTGTTTGAAGCCAATATAAAAACATTTCACAACTTTACTGTTTTACTTTCAAAATACTTTTATGCTTTTGAAAAAAACATAATCATAAAAAAGGAATATAAACAGGAGAGCTAAATAAAGATATTAGTTATATAAAGTGTGGTATTTTAAATTCCAACAATATTTTAGTAAGAGCTAATATAAATCTAATTTCAGAATATCAAAATTTTCATATTATTTGGTTTGTAGAAAAGCTGTGATAACTGAAATAGCATTTAAGTATTACATGGAGAGTTAAAAGGCAAGGTACGGAGAAGTGTTCAGCTAGAGTTAGGAAGCAAGACGTGGTGAAGCCTGGGAGAAATTAGCAGGAAGTGAGACAGAGATAAACATTTTCCATGCTTCCTCATTAAGCACTTAAGTTAACAAAATGCATGCAGTGAGTCTTCAGCATGCCAAGGCAGTCAAGGGCAACACAGTTCAGAGAGTCTGGCTCTCATCCACTGTAGAGACTCTTCTCCTTTTATGGCACTTCATGTTTCTTATACTCAAATTACAAAACACTTGTTGCAAATAAAACCACATTAAACATGTCATTATTTCATGTCTTCTTCTAAGTGCTCTTTGCTCAGCCTCAAGTCTTTTTCCATCTTTTTGCCTTCTAATTTTTAAAAATTCAGCTCAAATATCATCATCTCTGGGATTTTCTCCCTCACTCCTCCAGCTAGAGTTGATGATCTGTCTTCTGCATTTTCACTGTATCCAGTGCATGCCATCATTGCATTATTTTAACCACAGTGTGATAATTTAAATGTTGACATTTATCTTCTCAATTATATTATCACACAGTTCTGGGTACACTAGATACTTACTGCCATTTGTTACACAAATAAATTAGTAAGAAATGAAGTGAGAGTCTGGAATAACAAGGCACTGATGAAAAGCTTATTTGGAAACAGAAATTGTGACTACAGAGTGAAGTCCACCTTGTCTATTGCTATATTCCTAGCATTTAAGTCTACTGCTTGGTACCATGTGGGTGCTTTGGAGGTTCTAGCAGGGGAGTGTAACTACTCATATACCCCTGACCAAAGAATGGTCTTCCTGACTAGGGAAGGTGGTCCTCTTTGACTGAGTGTGCAGCTTTGGGAGGGACACACACGGAGAGGTGAAGTAGGAAGTGGACACTTGCCGAGCTAGTCAGATCAGCTGAAACAACCTCGGCAATTAAAGGAGTGACAGATGTTGCAGCCAGATTGCCTTCAGAGCCTGTAAGTATTCACTAACTAAATACTTAAAACACATGGAAAATAAGAAAGAGCAGACTATCTAATAATGGAAGATAAACTGAAGAAGGGCATCTATAAACAAGTAGTAAGAGAAGTATCTCTAGTTTAAGAGGTAGTTATATCAAGGAATAAAGAAGCTGTAAAAAAAAAAAAAGCTGTAAAAAATAATAAGATAGATCATTGATTAGCAAAATTTTCACAAAAAAGTTACTAAATATACACAGGAACTGGGGGAAGAGTCAATATAAGTTCATGTAAATATGATTTATGTTTTCAATTAGAGTGGTCAAAGACATTAGCATGCCCACATAAATAACAGTTCTTTACATCTGCAAAAAATTCTGTATCTTTTGCCACTAATGTATTTATGTTTTCCTGCTTAATGCCTCTATTTTGGGCATCAAAATGGCACTTAATCTCCAAATGGAGTTAGTTGTTCATTTACAAGCATACCATACCACTCGTGTCCAACCCTTTGCGATCCCAGGGACTGCAGCCTGCCAGGCTCCTCTGTCCATGGAATTCTCTAGGCATGAATACTGAAATGGGTAGCCATTCCCTTCTCCAGGGGATCTTCCCAACCCAGGGATCGAATCCAGGTTTCCCACATTGCAGGCTGATTCTTTACTATCTGAACCACCAGGGAAGCCCATGACAGCATACCTGTACTTTATACTGCTGCTGCATTATTTTAGGCTTGCTTTCCTATGATATACTGAAGCACTTAACTTAGTATCATCATCAAACAATATTTAAGAGGATCTGTGTACCTCTAATATTGATCCCCATGTACTGACAGTCCACTGTGAAGAAACAGAAATCACTGAATGTCTGTATCACTCACACTTTTCATATATCAAGGTAATGGGCAAGCTACGCTGGTAGTTTGTAAACTCAGATGGCAAGATAAAGACTACAGGACGAACTCAACCCAAGGTTACAAGAATTATACAAGGAGAGCTTACCCTCTTTGCTTGGCACTTGGACTTGTCCATCTATGCTGGCAAGGTTTCATGCCTTGGTATTCAAGGTTTCCAGGTACCTGATTTGTACCTTCTTTTTCTGTCCTCCTTCACTAACACCCAGTGACATTATTTTACAACTTAGTGTTTTCTACTCATTGGAATCAAATATAGGGATTAAACACGAGAAAGACTAGGATCAAAAATAGCAATTATAATAGACTTAATTAGAGCTTGTGTTGGATTTAAAAGTTAACTTTAAAGTGGGCATTTTATGGTTTTTTTTAATTTTTAGTTTAGCTGTTTCAGTTATGCATCTATTTTTCAATCTAATGGTATACAGAAGCAAGAGTTCATCTGACGGGAATCAAGAAAAGCCAGCAGTGGTGGCATCTGAGGCAAGATACATGTTGCTTCATGGCTCTGTTCATTAAATATTCAGAAAAGCTTTTCAAATTAGAATCTGTGAAACTAAAAAGTAAGATCACTTTATGGCAGTCAAAGTTTTGCAATTTTCTAGCTCTACTGACATACGCACAAAACTGCTCTTCCGTGGGTCATCTCTTCTGGGAATCTGTTAGACCTGCTTCAGGATGTTCAGGTTACCCGGACTTTGCTACTGAATCATAAAGTGTCTTGAGAGTTCAAGCCACTGTTTTTATAGATCTGTTTGTCCACACCCTCTCCCACTCTCACTCCTTCTCCTAAAAATATTCTTGGCCTCGTATGAGATAAAAGCACTTGTGTCTACCAGCAACCAAAGAAACACTGCATCTTTTCTGAATGTGTTATTTCCTAAACATAAGTAACCGAAATTTCTAAAATGGTATGATCAATGTTTAGGTTTAAAAGACTTTTTTAAAAGATGTTTTAAGACTTCTGTTTCCTCTTACAAGATAGCACACATTAGAAAATTAGTTCAGTGTCAGAATAAATATAGAATCCAGTTCAGTTTTGAAAAACACCTTGTAAGGATTTTCAAAACACAGGCTGACATGAAACGTGTACAAACATGAGGCTTACACAAGACACTAAGTAAACATCATCCCCCTACCTACAGTGATGGTCTCAAAGTGTGGCTGAAACTTATGAAGCAGAGCATACTTACTTTGGAGGTAAAGTTTCCCTGTTCAAGAACAAAGCAAAGGATAAGTGGCAAAGGACTCATGAATTGGATACAGGGTTGGATTTCCAATCTAGAAATTCTATGAGTTTATCACCTTTACACCTCTTTGCCACACTTAGGTTTCAAGGTTATAATATATACCTTATGCTCTACCCACCAATTCTTAGCTAAAAAGTTCCCTCTTTTCAGAAAACTGACTAGTACTACAAAACTTATGCTTTTCTTTTCAGAGATTTACAACACTGAGTAAGGCTCCTGTCATACATTTTACAGGCTTCCCATCCTTTTCCTAAAAATAAGCATCAAAATGATCTGATGTCTTTCCAACAAGAATTCTGGCAGCAAAATTAATCTCCCAAGAGACGTTATGGATGGTTTTCAGTTACTCTATTTGGCCCCTTTTATTCTACATTTTATTCTACATTCTCCCTGCTTGGTGGTTGCTGCTGGCTCTCCCAACGAAGCCTTTAAACAGAGGGCACTCTCTCATCTACAATTATCAGCTTCCCCCAAACTTAAGAACATACTCAAACTGGAAAGACCATGATTGGGCAAGCAGTTAAGCCACATTTGTTGTAAAGTGATATTAATGGTTAAGAGTTCAACTCGCCTACAATGTAGAGTAAGTAAAATATGGGCTGAAAGTTTTACATTTTGATAGTTGAGGGTCTTTCTTTTTCCTCACATCCAAGTTTCAGGCAGGAGAGAAAGGGGGAAGGGCAAAGAGGCTAAATGCCCTCTCCTCCTCTTAAATAGCTATCCTGAAAGCCTTGCCCAGACTTCCCAGGATACTCACTGTATCCCTAGGAATAAGGAAGGTTGGGCAGTCTAAGCTTTTTTTGTTTTCAAACTAGGCACATTGCACCTGAATGAAATAAAGTTAGGGTAGTAAGGAAAAAAGGGGAACAAATATTAGCCATCTCTACTACAGACATACTGAATTTGAGGTGCTTTTGACATACCTGTGGAAGATGCTAAAGTGGTTAGGTCACAAACACAAGAGGACCAGGAGGTTTACAGATATACACTGGGGAGCTGTTACTATAAAAATAATTTATTGACATTATGGCCATTTTTGTCCCTTGGACTGCAAGGAGATCAGACCAGTCAATCCTAAAGGAAATCAACCCTGAAGAGTCATTGGAAGGACTGATACTGAAGCTGAAGCTCCAATACTTTGGCCACCTGATGCAAAGAGCTCACTTATTAGAAAAGACCAGGATGCTGGGAAACACTGAAGGCAGGAGGAGAAGGGGATGACAGAGGACGAGATGGTTTGATAGCATCACTGACTCAATGGACCTGAGTTTGAGCAAGCTCCAGGAGATGGCGAAGGACAGGGAAGCCTGGCATGCTCCAGTTCATGGGGTCTCAAAGAGTCAGACACAACTGAGTGACTAAACAACAATAAGGAAGAGGAATAATGTGAGGGAAAAAAAGACCCTTAAATTGAAACTTGAGAGTCTCTAGAGGAGGCACCTATAAACTATCATGAGAAGGAGCTGATATAATGAGCCTGAACTGTTCTTGAGATACACAAGTGAATAGAGGCAGTTCAATTCGAATGAAACTAAGATCATGGCATCCGGTCCCATCACTTCATGGGAAACAGATGGGGAAACAGTGGAAACAGTGACAGACTTTATTTTTGGGGGCTCCAAAATCACTGCAGATGGTGACTGCAGCCATGAAATTAAAAGACGCTTACTCCTTGGAAGAAAAGATATGACCAACCTAGATACCATATTAAAAAGCAGAGACATTACTTTGCTAACAAAGGTCCGTCTAGTCAAAGCTACGGTTTTTCCAGTGGTCATGTATAGATGTAAGAGTTGGACTATTAAGAAAGTTGAGTGCAGAAGAATTGATATTTTTGAACTGTGGTGTTGGAGAAGACTCTTGAGAGTGCAAGGAAATCCAACCAGTCCATCCTAAAGGAAATCAATCCTGAATGTTCACTGAAGGACTGATGTTGAAGCTGAAACTCCAATACTTTGGCCACCTGATGCGAAGAACTGATTCATTTAAAAAGACCCTGATGCTGGGAAAGACTGAAGGCGGGATGACAAGGGGAAAACAGAGGATGAGATGGTTGGATGGCATCACCGACTCAATGGACATGAGTCTGAGTAAACTCTGGGAGTTGGTCATAGGGAGGCCTGGTGTGCTGCAGTCCTTGGGGTCGCAAAGAGTTGGACATGATTGAGTTACTGAACTGAATTTGAATGATAATTCTCTCCTGATGTGCCTATATCCATCTTCTATTTATTAAAAAATTTTATTTTGGATACTATGAAAGTAAAAGTAGTGAAAGTGTTAGTCACTCAATCATATCTGAGACCCCACAAGACTACAGCCCTCCAGGCTCCTCTGTCCATGGAATTCTCTAGGCAAGAATACTGGAGTAGGTAGCCATTCCCTTTTCAAGGGGATCTTCCCAACCCAGTGATTGAACCCAGGTCTCCTGCAGTGCAGGAAAATTCTTTACCATCTAAGCCACAAGGGTGTTATAAACTATACAGCTAAACAAATGCTGTTAGGGTATTTTAACTTTTTCATGTAATCCAATCTCATAATAATTGTCTTTTATTTTTTAAAGTTATTTTAATTATTTATATATGCAACAACTCTACTTATAATATATGGTATATCTCAACCCTGGGACCTCGAATAGGTTCTTTTCTACTTCTTAAATTTAAGAAAGATTATAATCAGGGTAAGGGAAAGGATTTACATAATCATCACAAAGCCTAGTGCTGATGCATGCCTGAGAAATTAATAGTGAATCTGTGGTTCAATGTGTTCTCTTGTCATATATTTATATGGATGCAAACTTGATAACAATCTTATTTGTCAACAGAAAAGGCAATAATGTAATGTTATACAACTTAACAAGTTTCCTGTTCTGTAATTAATTCCAATAGTCCTTTTAACAGGTTAGGTGTGGATGGATGCAATGCTTGTCAATAGTTTTTTTTTTTTTACTTCAGTAGTATAACAGAAGGCTTTCAGATGAATACAAAGAAACTGGTCTTAGATATTATGTTTTGTTCCAGTTCAAAAAACTTTTTGAATTTGACAATCTTTATCTTTTAACTAGATAATTTCATCTATTATATTATTTGTTGATGCTTATAAATTGGGATTTACTTCTAAAAAAAAACAAAACAAAAAAAACAAAAAACTTTTTGAAATTTATTCAGAGTTGCTTAACTGCCAAGATTCTGAAGATAGTTACGGAAGGATCAAAATTGACCCTCTTAGTCCTATTTACTACTCTACTATCCAAATAGACCTTTTCTCCTAAAAGACAAAACTATGTCAGTATTTTTCTTAGAGTCCTGACCTTCCTTATATGAGGTAAACATCCATAAAATCTCACGGTATAAACTTGGCATTGTTTGACCTATTCAGATCTGCAGCTAGAGCTATTCTGCACTTTTGGAAATGAGTTATAGAAAGGTATTCTGAGTTGTATAAACTTGCAATGCATCAGTGTGCTAACACATTGAGAAAGAGTGAAACATTTACTAAGAAAGTCACTATGACTGAAATGTACATGTAGGTATAATCAGATTCATCAGAAAGCTAAATTTTTTACTTCTTTGTGTACATACCATTGCATCATCACAGAACTATTCTATCAGTTCCTGGTGAACAACTAAGTTGGTTAATCAAAATTCAGGCTGAGTCATTAATTGATTTATCCATTCAATAAACATTTGGTGAGTGTCTAATGCATACAAGGCATTTTGCTAGAGCCACAACACAGAGTACTAATCACTATATGATCATGATATTGCTAAATGGCAGAGATACACTGGTGAATAAAAGTAAATAAGAAAGACATGGTCCTTGCCCCCAGAGAGCTTACTGTTTACTGAAGGAGACGGATGATAAAAAGGTAACAACTGTAAAATAGTTATAATCTGTGATAGAAAGAAAGAGAATGCAATGTCAGAAAATAATGAACAGAGGAAGGCCTGTCATGACATCTGAAAGAAGAGAGTAGGGGTGGGAGGGAGGAAGCATTCCAGGCAAGGAAACAGCCTGGGCCAAGGGACTGAAGCAGGACTGGGAATGATTAGGGATCAGAGAGAAAGTCGTGTGACTGATGTAGCAGGAGCAAAGGTGAGTGTGGAAGAGACGTTTACCCTTTCACATGGTATAAAGGTACAAATCAACATCCTAAAGCCAAGAGTCAGCAAACTATATATTGCAGGTCAAATCTATCCTGCCTGTTTTTATAGTTTTACTGGAACACTGCCCTGCCCATTCATTTATATATTGCCTATGGTGCTTTTGTGCAACAAGCAGTAGTTGCTACAGAGACATGCAGTATGCAAAGCCTGAAATATTTACTCTCTGGCACTTTATGGAACAAGTCTACTGCCTCCTGTACTAAGTGTGGAGTAAATTACAACTGACAATATGAAAGTTGAAAAAGTCAGGCTTTCCTAAAGCATAGAACCACTCTTTATATGCTGATTCACATAAGAAAAACACATAAAGATGAGCAGGTTAATGTTATAGAGGTAGGGCTTTAAGATTTCCATTCCAGAAGGGTAGAAGAGATGTCTTTAAGATTAATACAGGGTTTCATAAAGCACAAGGACCTTTTATCCAAGCGGGTCAAGAACCTGGACAAGGCCTGAGGATAGTATACCTGCAAAGTAAAAATGCAGTTAGGCTCAGGAGTACTGGAGGACATTATATAAAGAAAAAATCAGATTCTAGGAAAACACACTAAGCACTGCTAACATATATTTATTACAGCTAGAAGTTTGCATGTATTTCTTTGCATGCATATGTGCTCAGTCACTTCAGTTGTATCCTCTTTGTGATTCCCTGAACTACAGCCCGCCAGGCTCCTCTGTCCATGGGATTCTCCAGGCAAGTATACTGGAGTAGGTTGCCTGCCATGCTCTTCTCCATGGGATTGTCCCGACCCGGGCTCGAACCCACAGCTCCAGCATCTCCTTCATTACAGGCAGATTCTTTACCCACCGAGCCACCTGAGAAGCCCATTTATTTGCTTAGCATCTATCATTTTTAGCAACTGACAAAGGTAGGGCTGTGAGTTAAAAAATGAATAAAACTCTTCAGTTCAGTCGATCAGTCATGTCCGACTCTTTGTGACCCCATGAACAGCAGCACGCCAGGCCTCCCTGTTCATCACCAACTCCCGGAGTTCACTCAAACTCACGTCCATCAAGTCAGTGATGCCATCCAGCCATCTGATCCTCTGTTGTCCCCTTTTCCTCCTGCCCCCAATCCCTCCCAGCATCAGAGTCTTTTCCAATGAGTCAACTCTTCGCATGAGGTGGCCAAAGTACTGGAGTTTCAGCTTTAGCTTCATTCCATCCAAAGAAATCCAAGGGCTGATATGCTTTAGAATGGACTGGTTGGATCTCCTTGCAGTCCAAGGCACTCTCAAGAGTCTTCTCCAACACCACAGTTCAAAAGCATCAATTCTTCGGCGCTCAGCTTTCTTCACAGTCCAACTCTCACATCCATACATGACCACTGGAAAAACCACAGCCTTGACTAAACGGACCTTTGTTGACAAAGTAATGTCTCGGCTTTTTAATATGCTATCTAGGTTGGTCATAACTTTCCTTCCAAGGAATAAGTGTCTTTTAATTTCATGGCTGCAATCACCATCTGCAGTGATTTTGGAGCCCAAAAAGATAAAGTCTGACACTGTTTCCACTGTTTCCCCATCTATTTCCCATGAAGTTTTGGGACCAGAGGCCATGATCTTCGTTTTCTGAATGTTGAGCTTTAAGCCAACTTTTTCACTCTCCTCTTTCACTTTCATCAAGAGGCTTTTTAGTTCCTCTTCACTTTCTGGCATAAGGGTGGTGTCATCTGCATATCTGAGGTTATTGATATTTCTCCCGGCAATCTTGATTCCAGCTTGTGCTTCTTCCAGCCCAGTGTTTCTCATGATGTACTCTGCATAGAAGTTAAATAAGCAGTGTGACAATATACAGCCTTGACATACTCCTTTTCCTATTTGGAACCAAGCTACCTTAACCAAAGCAACTCACTTTTTTTTAGGTCAGAAGTCAGACGAAGTTATCTGACCCACAGATATGTTTACCTTGTCTTGGGTAGTTTCTTAGGATACCTCATAATAAAAAAAAAAAATTAAGGGACTTTCCTGGTGGTCCAGTGGTAGATTCTGTGCTCCCAACACAGGGAGTGCAGGTTTGATCCCTGGTTGAGGAACTAAGATCCTACATGCTGCATGGTGTGGCCAAAAATATATATAAATGAATAAAAATAAATGCACACTCCCATTCATTAAAACATTTTGAAAAAAATCTAGATATTTAGCAAGTAGGCTTGCTTCATTTCTATATTGCTACAATCAGCAATGTACCTTGTAGATATAGATAAGGCATATAATTCTCAGTTTCCAGTCTTCACTACTTCCTATTATATTACATTCAGCCTGCCTTATTATTTTTTTAACCTATCAAGAACATTTGTCTGTAATCTCTGGTCCTCATCTTTTCATAAAGATCATAAATCTGTTCTTTATATAATTCTTTTCAACATTTATTTTCTAACCATGTCCCAGATACTATGCATACAAATACAAATAACACATCATCCCTGCCCTTGAGGAGCTCTCAGGCTAGAAGCTGAGACCAATGCGTTAAATGATCCTAGGCAGAATGATGACAGCACAAAGGAACAATCAACTCTACTCCGGCAGGTCAGGAAGCACAGTACTAGGGAGATGCTTGGACCCAACCTTGGAGGGGTATTCCAGGCAGATAGACAGAGCAACAAGGAATGCTACTCTTTTGGCAATTACGCATAGTTCAGAATAGATCAGTCAGTGGAAAGATGCAGGAGGGTTGAGAGCGATAGGAGTGCTAAGGTTATATCAAGGATGGCTTGTATTTACACTAGGAAGAGTGACTTTTATCCCATATGCCAAAAGGAATTAGTGAAGAGACTGTGGCATAATCAGGTTTATGTTTCAGAAATATAATTTTGGAAGCAGCATGGAGGACAGTTTCTAATGGAAGACTTCCAGTTAGGAAGGTATCAATGACAAAATCCAAACTGGTTTGAGGCCTGAAGGCAAGAGGCAGCAATAGGAATGGAAAAGAGAAACTGGCTAGAGACAGTGGCTGACTAATGAGGAAGATGAAGGGGGGAAAATGTCAATAAAGACTACTCGCAAGCTTGTACTTGAATGATGAGGTGTATAAAAAAAAATGCAGGAGAATTAATGCATGGGAGGATGAAAATGGGTGGTATAAAATCTGAGGTGTAAGTGGCTACAAATGTGGCGATACCCATTTGGCATCTGGATAAGAGTCAGGAATCATGTGGAACGCCAAGGCAGGAGACAAAGACTAGGAAACTGTCAGCATTTATGATAAATCAGAAGACACCAAGATGCATACTATCATAGAGGGGTGTGTAGAGTTAGATAAAGAGCAACTACATATTCCTAAGAATCCCCAACACTTACATGGAAGAGAGGGAGCAATGCTTAGCAGAGAAGCAGGTAGATGTGGGGCAGGGGTAGCAGTATAAAGATGAAGAGAATCAGAGTACCAGGAATTGAGGTGATGGCAAAGGTGTGGTGCAGATTATATACCTAGATTTTAGGCTGGATAGAGAAGAAAATATAGAAAGGATGAATTTGTGTAGGGTTGCCAGATTTACTGGAAACTAAAAAAGAGACATTCAGCTAGATTTGAATTTCAGATAAACAAAGAATACTTTTTCAAGTATACATATCCCAAATATTGTATAATACATACTTATACTAAAAATTTATTCACTGTTTAATTGAATTCAAAATTAACTGGGGGCAGGGGATTAACTGCTTGCTGGATATCTGAAAATTTAACTGAGTGTCCTGTATTTTATCTGGCAATCATAATTAATTGAAAAGGAAACATGTAGAGATGGGAGTTCTCTGAGGTTACAAGGCAAGGGCATATTGTAGAGGACTGAGAAAGCAGAATATTAAAACACTGCAGTTCAGAATTTCAGAGATGGAAGAGTGATGAAAAGGATCAAGAAGGGGTCCATTGGAATTTGTGGCTGAAACAGAATGGAACTGTAAGTCCAAGGAGAAACAGTACATGGTTCATTAGTATGGACACTGACTTCAGTTAAAATGATGGCTGGAGGATAAAGGGGATGAATATGTAGCAAAGTCTTTAATAATTAAAAAATAAAGTAGAATATGGGAGAGATTAAAAAAATATATATATAGTCTGTATTCTTGTCTGACACATGACAGCCAAGTGTCAGACAAGAAGATGGAGAAATTGGATAAAGGGAGTATGTTTTCATAGAACTGCTGTTGTAGAGGAGTAAAAGAGATGGGAGAGATATGAGTTAAAAACAACAGGCAGAAAGAAATGGGGATGAGAAGCAAAGGAACAAACAAGTTACTAATCTAGTCCTGACAGGGAGGGAAGGCTTTTCCAAATAAATGAAGCATAGCTTGAGCTGAGATCCAAAGGATGTGATGTCTTACAGGTATCTCATCTTCATCAGCTGCAAGATCAAAGAGCATCCCACACTTGTCATATTTTCAGTGTTTCCTAGCTCAATGAATGGTTCCACTGTCTGTCAAGTCATGCAGGTTAGAAATATAGGAGGTATTGGTGATATCTGCCTCCATTACATCCATTATCCAAATCATCACATAAGCATCAGGCAAAGAGAAAAGCATTCTATGTAGAGGAAACAACATATGCAATATTCCTAAATTGAAAGATAGTATGGTGCATTCTGGAAATTAAAGACCATTTACTTTGAAATAGAAGAGGAAGGGGCTAGATTATGATGGGTTTTGTAGGTCAATTAAGGATTTTGTTGTTTAAGATCAATGGAAGCCATACACAGGTCTGAAGCAGGAAAGTGACATGTTCAGATTTATGTTTTGAAAAGTGTATTCTGGGTAGAATGGCCAGCAGATTTGAGAAACTTAGAAAAGAAGACGACCAGATAAAAGGCTAGTGCAATTATCCAGGTGAGAGGGGTGGTACTTGAAACAGGGTACCAACACTGGACATGGAGAGAAGTGGATGGTTTCAGTGCTAGTTGCTAGCAACTAGTGCTAGTTGCTGAGACCTGGTGGCTCAGACAATAAAGAATTCAGCTGCAATGCAGGAGACCTGGGTTCAATCCCTGGGTCGGGAAGATACCCTGGAGAAGGGAATGGCTACCTACTTCAGTATTCTTGCCTAGAGGATTCCATGGACAGGGGAGTCTGGCAGGCTATGGTCCATGGGGTCACAAAGAGTTGGACACAACTGAGCAACTAACACTTAATACTTAGTGCTAGTAGAGATTAAGGAGAAGGTGATGGCACCCCACTCCAGTACTCTTGCCTGGAAAATCCCATGGATGGAGGAGCCTGGTGGGCTGCAGTACATGGTGTTGCTAAGAGTCAGACAGGACTGAGTGACTTCACTTTCACTTTTCACTTTCATGCATTGGAGAAGGAAATGGCAACCCACTCCAGTGTTCTTGCCTGGAGAATCCCAGGGACCGGGGAGCCTGGTGGGCTGCTGTCTCTGGGGTTGCACAGAGTCAGACATGACTGAAGTGACTTAGCAGCAGCAGCAGCAGTAGAGATTAAGCCAGTAGGATTTGGTGTTAATTAAGTAGGAATTCTCTCCTAGTTCAATGTTGTTAGGAATTATCTAGTTGTGAGGGAATGACTGATTCCAGGGGAGAGAAGAGATAACTGAGCATGTTTTGTAACAGTACTGCCCTTAGACTTGGGTAAGGACCCTCCTCCTGCTACAAAGGGCAGGGAGTCCATGAGGTCAAGGGGCCATGTCTGCACACCTCTTTCAGAGTGGCTAGATTTGAGGGCAGATGGAATAGCTGATTACCCATCACTATTTGCAGGGGGTTTAGGGAGGGGCAGGCTTCCCTGGTGGCTCAGAGGTTAAAGCATCTGCCTGCAATGATGGAGACCTAGGTTCGATCCCTGGGTCGGGAAGATCCCCTGGAGAAGGAAATGGCAACCCACTCCAGTATTCTTGCCTGGAGAATCCCATGGACGGAGGAGCCTGGTGGGCTACAGTCCACAGGGTCGCAAAGAGTTGGACACGACTGAGTGACTTCACTTAGGGATGTGGACATGGCTTGAACATGTTGAGTGAGGTGGGTGAAGAAGCTTGGAATGGGAAAAGAATAGTGTCAGTCTGAGGACTCTAGAAGTCTGAGAATTCTAAATGTAAACTTGGCCTTCCAGATTATTATTTATGGAGATTTGTGAAGGTAGTAGAATAGAATATATTTTTAACAATAGTTTGATGATTCATAACTTAAATATTTAGACACACGGTCTTTGGGCCTCTGTAACCATACTCAGGCTCTACAAATTTAGGGTAGAACTGATAAGAGAGTTTAACAGTATAAAAGAGTATAGTGCAAGCAGTAACATATTCAGATGACAGTTCACTTTAGCTGGACCCTTTAAGAGATAAGACTTTCCAGACTTTTGCATGGGTATAAATTTCTAGGTGCTATATTAATGTATATAAGAGACCCTTTCCTATTTCTGGAGGGCCAACAGTTATTTTAATTGTAGTGATTTCAATGTGATTTTGAAAAGCTTCTTAAATATCGCAGAAGTTTAGAGTGCAGAAGCGATCTTGGTGGTCCAATAAAATTTTCTCACTTAATAAATAAACCAGAAGTTCTGACAGAAAACGAGCACCCTGACAGAAATCACAAAGCTAGTCAATACCACATCATTTCCAGTCCCATACTCTTTGTCCACTCTTGCACCAATGTCAGTTTTCAGGTAGATATCTACTGCCAGTCAACTCCAAAAGTTTACACTTGCTTTTATTGTTTTGCATTTTTAAAAAGTACAGTAAATACTTTTCATTACTTTAAAAATTCGAGGTACCTCAAAAAAGTCTATAAAGCACTATTAAGTTTTGACTCCAAAATATTCTTAAAACCAACCCCCTTTATCCCTCAAAAGTGAACACAAAATTAAGAATTCCAACTTCATGAACTCACAAGAAGTGGGAATTCTGGAAAGTTACTTTTGTTTTCTACAAAGTTACAGGCAACTTAGGGCACCTTTTGGGATTCAATATATTCTCTGGTCATCTACTCATTTGACTACTTTTATATATATATATATATATATATATTTCTTTGACTTTTGGGTCTCATAATCGTGCTATTCACTTTGGTTGCAATTACTGTAACTCATCTCCTCAAATTCTTTATCTTCTAAGCTACAAATCAAAGCACACACTTACAAAACATCAAACACTCAGAATGCTAACTAAACGCTAAAATACACACAAAATCCTCTTTCTTTTCAAACATCGCTATTGAAGTTTTAAGGGTATCTGAATTATAATAGTTAAAAAATAAATTTCTCTAGGAGAGTCTTACCTTCAAGCTGGATAGTAATCCGAAACTTCTAGGCTTGCAAGTTATTTCCCTCAAAGCATTAAAGATGATCATAGCAAAACAGTAACGCATCTTGTCAGGACACCAAGCGATCTTTAGCCCCTCCCATCAACCGACTACTGCCTAATAGAAGGAAGGGTTTTAATTTCCGGCAAAATTTTCTCCTCACAGCTGAGAATCTGCGAAATTCGGCTTTTAGAGGGGGAAAAAAGAGGGGAGGGACCAAAAGGACCCCAGGGGAAAAGGAGGGGAAAGCGGTACAAGACAGAGTCGTCGAGGCAGAGACGAGCGAGACCTGGGTTCGGACTGACTCGGTGTCTGGAGTGAAGGTTCCTCTCAGACATTCACTGGGCCCCCGAGTTCACGCGGGCGACAACTCGAAGACCCTCCCCTCACAGCTTGCTCCGCCACTAACTACGCCCGAAGGACCTGTGACCTCCAAAACGGGTATGCTAGGCGATTCCCCACACAACTTCGGCTAGAAATTCGAGCTTTTGATTGGTTCGTGGAGATATCCCTCAGCGTGGCTCGCCCAATGGAGGGCCAGACCGCTCCGCCCCTTCCCCGCCCCCCAAGGAGAGCCCGCCCCTGCCCCGCGCCCGGGAGCGGAGGAGAGTAAATACAACAGGAGCGCAAAATGGCGGAACCGCCGAGCCTAATGCAAGGCACCCCCGCCGCCGTCTCGGAGAAAGAATCGTTTGGCAAACTGCAAGCCCCATCCCGGGACCCGCCGGGTCCTCTGTCCGCCAAGAAGATCCGGACTGAGGAGAAGAAGGCGCCGCGTAGACTGAACGGAGAAGGAGCGAGCAGCGGTAACAGCAGGCAGCTGCAGTCTCCTGCCGCACCTTCGCCTCAGAGCTATGGCAGCCCTGGGTCTTGGAGCTTTGCCGCTCTGTCCGCTGCCCCCTCCCCGTCGTCTGCTCGGAGCAATTTCTCCTTCTCCGCTGGCACGGCCGTCCCCTCCTCTGTCTCTGCTTCCTCCTCTCAGCCGGTGCCGCGCAAACTGCTGGTGCCTCCTACGCTGCTACACGCTCAGCCTCACCATCTCCTGGTGCCCGCCGCCGCCGCCTCGGCCAGCGCCAAGCCGCGCAGACCCAAGGAGAAGCGAGAGAAGGAAAGAAGGAGGCACGGTCTCGGCGGGGCGGGCGAAGCTGGCGGGGCCTCCCGCGAGGAGAACGGGGAGATGAAGGCGCTGCCGCGAGGTGGGTGCCGAAGCCGGCAGGGGGGAGGGGAGGGCGCCCGGGGTCCCAGGCACGAGCTCGCGCCCGCGGGGCGCGGGCTGGGGGCGTGCGGGGGTCGCGTGCGCCAGCCGGGAGCGGGCGGGGGGCTTCCCGTTCACTGCAGGCTGTTTTGCGGTCCCCGTGGGGACAGGAAATGGAGCCTGTAATTTCGGTCGCAGAGTGGGGAATGGCCGAAACTCATTTTCTGTATCGTTTTTGCCTCCTAGTTAATGCGCGGCAGGGTTTGTAGAACTCGATTTAGAGGACCCGCCTGGGTGTGTTTGGCTATGGAGGGAGATTTGAGGGAACGGGATCGGGAAAGGTTTAGTTTTGTAAAAGATGTGCTTGATTATTAGACCGTTTAGACATGGTCACGAATTTATATTTGTGACACTGGCTCCCAACGCCAGAAAATCCTATCAAGAAAAGGGGTGTGGAGAGCATTGGCGTCAGCTGGAAGCTACCAGAGGCCTGAGCTTTTCATCCCTATTAGGGAAATGAGGTAGTGTGCAGGGCCTGGAGTGTGCTGTTTCATAAGGTACCCTCCCTCCACACTCCTCTCCCTTGAGTATTTTGAGTGGTCCTGTTTGAAATACCACCCTTCAAAAAGAATTTTCAGCCATATTCTTTTTTTTTCCCCTTTCTTGCAGCAAGTGATAAAATCAGGAACATTGACTTTTTTTTGGCCAGACCATATTCTTGGCTGCAGAATGTTTTAGCATCAGAGAATGGCAGATTCTTTACTCTTTATTTTTTTTTTTAATTTATTTTTAAATGGAGGATAATTGCTTTACGCTCTTGTGAGAAAGGCACATTCTTAAGCAGTCTTTGCAGACAGGACTACACTGTCTTCTTTTAAAATGTAGGCTAAACATATATAATTTTCAGAAAGTATTTTTGTAAAATAGATAGTCCCGTTTAGCCATTTCATGCACAATGTTTTGAGAGTGGTACACGTGGAGACTGGTTGAAAATTAGGTTTTTATGTGATCAAAAGCTGAAAGCATGTAATGATCTTTATTATAAATGTACATTGATACACGGTATTGTCAAAGTATGTTTTAGGAAAAAAATGAAATGTCAAGCACTTTTAACATTACTAATCTAATGGTACCTTAGATCATGAAAAGTTCTCTGTATTTTTTCACAGTTTTACAAAATGCTGCACATGAGTATGTAACAACAGTGTTACGTCGATGGTCTGCCTGTAGTAAATTTTTGATATCTCAGCATAGCCATCAGGTACTCTGGCACAAGATAAAGGATCTCACAGCTTTGGAGAGTTTTGTTTCTAGAAAAGTGGTTTTGAGGATGGGATTTATACTACTTTTAGTCTGAGATTTTAGGTGATTTTTGTTTTAAAGCAATTTTGTTTGAATAATTATGTTTAAAAGTTGAAAGTGCCTGGAAGTCCGCGTTTACAGCTCAATATTAGTCTTACTTGTAATGTGTCAACAGTGTAATTGCACTTCTAAGTTTTTTGAGGAAGTGAATATGGATATAACATGGAATGGCTGAAAATAAATAAGCATTCTTTAATAATTCTGATTCAAAAAATGGAGCACATAAATCACTTTTAAAGTGAAATGGCTGTTAAAGAAAATGTTTTCTAATCTTAAATTGCATTTAGAATCCTCTGTTGAAGGCTATAGCTTACATTGTTAAGCCTGAATATAAGCAATGATAGCTTTTACATTAAGATGTTTTTTCATGATTTATAGGTTTTTTGAGTAGTGACTAGATAGTAACACTATGGTAAAATTTTCTTCTCTTTCTTGGATGGAAATGCTGTTTTTATAGAGAAAAAACTAAGTCAGTGAGGAGGATTGCTTTTAGTGTCTTGATGGTAAATTTCATGATGAAAATCTGATCGAGCCCCCAAACTCCATTAAACAATTAAGCTCCTGTATTTATTAGTAGAATTTTTTTTTTTATAAGTTTTCAGTCAGAACTGCTGCATTTTCACATTGGCTACCATTCCAGCAGAAGTTATTTGGATTAAATGAAAGGGTGTGTATGTGTGTGTGTGAAAAGTAGGGCATTTTAATGTTACTTGAGTCAGAAGCATGATTTTTTTTTAAACCCTTTATAAAAGATGGGTCAGTCCAGATTGAGGACATATCCGTTGACAGCATATCTGAAAGTTAAAAGTGATGGACAGGGGGATTATAAAAATTTACCAGTCTAGGTCCATTAAGTATAAGGACTGATGCCTCACACACCTAAAAACTCTGAGGCCATCTTGTCATAGTGCTGGAGCTGACTTGCATGATAGCCTGAGTCATCAAGTAAAAGTTAAATTTCTTTCTTATAAAAAGAAAAAGTGGAAAACATCTTAGATTTTTAAAACTATGAATAACCAAGTTTTGCTGTATAAAGATGTAATCTACTAAAGAGGTCACAGCCCATTTTCCTGTAAGACTGAATAAATTATTAACTGATAAGCGTAGAAGATAAAAGTGAATATTTGCTGGTGTCCGCCATTTAACTTATAGCAAAAAATAGAACAGGCATATTACTAGATAGTAAGCTGCTTTAACTGAATCTGGTAACCAATAAAACTTGTATTAATTTTCTGATTTTTGTTAGCATTTTTGCTTTGCCTTTATTAACTTACTTCCTTAAGAATGACCTTGCAAAGGATCCCAAGACAAAATCAGGGCATTTCACTAATTTTTTGCCTTGAAAGTGTAGTTACAGAATTTAATGAAAATAGAGGCTTTCCTTAGAATTGAATAATTTGATACATGTAAATATCAGTGATTTTAAAGGGATAGATGTTCAAAGATTTTTCAAACTAGGCTTTTTCTTTATCTTTCTAATACTCTTATTCTGCAATTTTAGATTAAATTCAGGTTAAGAGTATTCTTATATACTCTTAACCTGAATTATTCTGACCAAATATTTGTCACGGGTGAGATAGTAGTTTACTGTGATTTTTATTTTATCGTGTAACCTTTTGTTTTCCATACTTTGTTTTTTCATTTGCTAAGTTTTGTCTCTCTCTGCCCTCTAGCAACTCTATAAAATGCTTCTCAGTACAATTTTCCACATGGTCAAATCTGTCAGATAAACTTAGCAGTTCCATTTATTCCTGTAGTCATCCCTTCTTATAGCTGTCTTTCTTCCCGCTTTTTTCTGGTTTGTTCTGTGTTTAAGCCTGCCTCAAAGCTGTCATCTTGGGACATTCTGGGAGTTTGTTTCACTTTTGTTGAGTCCTTTTTTCCTGGATCCCATGCCTTCCTTTTGGTTTGTTCCTTCATTTTGGCTTGGGAAGGTTTATTTCTACCCTCACACTTGACTGTTGGACTGTTGAGAGATTTCTGTATTGGAAATTATTTTCCCTTAAAAGTTTGGAAGTGTTACCTTATTGCCTGGCTTCCAGTATTGACGTTGAGAACTTTGATCTCCAAACAGCTGTCATCTGTTCTATTTGGGAGATTTCAATCCTTTAACCAAGTTTTAAAATTTCAGATGTCTTTTTTTAAAAAAATGTTTTATGAACTCTTCTCTGTCCGTATTATAGCATTTTATTTCTTTTTCACAGGTACAGCATCTTCTGTTACCTCTTGAAGGATATTAATTACAGTTTCTTTGGCATGTTCTTCCATGCCTTGCATTGTATCTGCTTCCTCTAACTTTTTTTTCTGTTTGTTTTGGTCTCTTTCTTTTTGCTCAGAGCTTTCTTCAGATCTGTATGATCCTTAGCAGTTCCTTTATAATCAGGAGAATGATTGAAAGCTCACTGGGCACGCATGAGCATGTGTGAGTGCCCAGTCACTAAGTCCTGTCTGACTCTTTGCAACCCATAGACTGTGTAGCCCCCCAGGCTTCTCTGTCCATGGGATTTTCCAGGCAAGAATACTGGAGTGAGTTGCCATTTGCTCCTACAGGGGTTCTTCCCGATCCAGGGATTGAATCTGTGTCTCTAGCATTCGCAGGCAGAATTTTTTTTACTGTTGAGCCACCTGGGAAGCCCTCTCATAGCTTAGTGACTAATGAACTCCCTTGTTTTTTATCTTTTCTTTGTCTGTTTTCCTCTAGGTGGTGGGTAAGAAGGCTTTTTCAGTTTCTTCCTTCATTTTTCTGTTCATCTATATAAATGGGATAATGGAGAGAGGAGAGGATTGGCAGAAGTAATGAGTTTTGATGTTAGGGTTCTAATGCTGGATATGAGAAGAAAGCTACAAATCTCACTGATTTATAAATTTTCAGTTTATCTGCTTGTTTTCATACCAGCATGTCATTTTTCCCTTTTTCTGTGTGTGGCATCCCTGAGACTGGAGCCACACTCTTGATTCAGTTTTGCGGAATGCCTCTCATTCCCTTAGGAGTGTGTGTGTGAGGGGGAGGGGGGCGTGTGGAGAGGTGGGAGGGTGAGGCAGTATGGTTCTGTCATCTTGCCTCTCCCAGCACCTCAAATTTCTAAGCCTTTCTGAGGTACTGTGGTGTAAACAGAGTTGTTTCTTATTATTTCTTTCTATAGGGATTTGTATTAACCTTCTTTCATTATGCCAGGTCATTTATTCCACCATCGGCTTTCTATCTTTGTAAGTTGTATTTCAGGTTACAATTATAATTTCACATAGTTATATTAAAAATGGAATTTATATTTTCGAATTTTTTTTTCTTCCCTTTATCGTTAGGGTCTGTTTTTCAAGAAAAGATCTTAAATTTTAGCCTTAATTTTGATTTGTGCCTATTTGTGGGACACTAGTGAAATGACTTAATCTTTTTGAGCTCATACTCTTCTGTTACTATAGATATTCCTTTTCAGTGTGAAATTACATGAACCTGGCATATTGTAGGCATTTATAGGGATGTTAGTCCCTAACTCTTCTTTCCTATAGAAGACATTGGAGACATTTAGTTTCACTTAATTCATGGGTAGGTATAACCTATATAGTTTTCCCATTGGTATCCAGGTTTCTGAGAATTTTTGGTATTAGTATGAGCCGTACTAACTTGTTCAAAGAAGTTTATATTTCAGAAGTTTATATTACAGTTAACAGTAACTCATTCATTTTTCACCATCCTCAAATGAATTAAAAATTTCAAATTATGGAGAAGGCAATGGCACTCCACTCCAGTACTCTTACCTGGAAAATCCCATGGATGGAGGGGCCTGGTGGGCTACAGTCCATGGGGTCGCTAAGAGTCAGACACGACTGAGCGACTTCACTTTCACTTTTCACTTTCATGCATTAGAGAAGGAAATGGTAACCCACTCCAGTGTTTTTGCCTGGAGAATCCCAGGGATGGGGGAGCCTGGTGGGCTGCGATCTATGGGGCTGCACAGAGTCGGACATGACTGAAGCGACTTAGCAGCAACAGCAGCAAGATAGCTAGATTAAATACAGGTTCACCAGTGTAATTTAAATTTCAAATAAACACATTTCTATCAAAAAAAAAATTCAAATTACAGATAAACTATATAAATAGGATATTGAAAAAATAGTACTTGGTTTTAGAGTAAATCAAGATTGCCAGGAGAAATATCAATAATCTCAGATATGCAGATGACACCACCCTTATGGCAGAAAGCAAAGAAGAACTAAAGAGCCTCTTGATAAAAGTGAAAGAGGGGAGTGAAAAAGTTGGTTTAAAACTCAACATTCAGAGAACTAAGATCATGGCATCTGGTCCCATCACTTCATGGCAAATAGATGGGGAAACAATGGAAACAATGAGAGACTATTTTTGGGGGCTCCAAAATCATTGCAGATGGTGACTGCAGCCATGAAATTAAAGACGTTTACTCCTTGGAAGAAAAGCTATGACCAACTTGGTATATTAAAAAGCAGAGACATTACTTTGCCAACAAAGGTCTGTCTAGTCAAAGCTATGGTTTTTCCAGTAGTCATGTATGGATGTGAGAGTTGGACTATAAAGAAAGCTGAGCACCGAAGAATTGATCCTTTTGAACTGTGGTGTTGGAGAAGACTCTTGAGAGTCCCTTGGACTGCAAGGAGATCCAACCAGTCCATCCTAAAGGAGATCAGTCCTGAATATTCATTGGAAGGACTGATGCTGAAGCTGAAACTCCAATACTTTGGCCCCTTGATGTGAAGAACGGATTTGTTGGAAAAGACCCTGATGCTGGGAAAGATTGAAGGCAGGAAGAGAAGGGGATGACAGAGGATGAGATGGTTGGATGGTGTCACCGACTCAATGGACATGAGTTTGAGTAAGCTCTGGGAGTTGGTGATAGACAGGGAGGCCTGGCTTGCTGCAGTCCATGGAGTTGCAAAGAGTCAGACATGAATGAGCGACTGAGCTACAGTAAAAAGAATTCTGATGAAATAATTGTGGCTTCTGTAAAATTTTTGTGTGTGTGTCATTAAGGAGAATTAATAATAAAAGTACATTCTTACCAACAAAAGTAATTTTTTATTTCTTTAAACATTATTTTAAATACTTTAAACTTTATACATATTATTTTTTTGAATTGTAGGTTGAAAATATTTAACTTTTTATCATGAAAAAATTTAATACTAAGGAAACCAGAGCCATATGTCTTCTGGGTCTATCCATCGTCCTGTTTTCAACAATTACCAACAATTTACAATTCATGCTTTGTTACTTCTCCTCTACTTCTGTTTGTTTTTTGCTCAAGTATTTTAAAGCATATGCTGAATATATATCATTGACCCCCAGATAATTAGCATTGAATTTTCTTTTCATTATAGAATAATGCTTGTAAAATTTCAACAATTCAGTATATATATTGGTACTTTAAAGAGGGGCTTCCTAGGTGGTGCTAGTGGTAAAGAATCTGCCTGCCAATGCAGGAGTCCTAAGAGATGTGGATTGGATCTCTGGGTCAGGAAGATACTCTGGAGTAGGAAATGGCAAGCCACTCCAGTATTCTTGCCTGGAAAATTCCATAGGCACAGGAGCCTGGCGGATTACAGTCCCTGGGGCTGCAAAGAGTTGGACATGACTGAGTGACTTAACAAATACTTTAAAGACTGCAGTTTTCTTCCACTCCTAAACTATCAGAAACAGTATTTCAGTATCTCCTGAAATAAATAAGCTTATGTATTTTTTAGATTCTTTTTCAAAAATTATTTTTAAAAATTCTAGTAAAATACACAGAACATGAAATTAACATTCTTTTTTCTAAATTAATAATTTAATTTTTGGAGGCTAATTACTTTACAATATTGTATTGGTTTTGCCATACGTTGACATGAATCTGCCACGGGTGTACACGTGTTCCCCATCCTGAATCCCCCTCCCACGTCCCTCCCCATACCATCCCTCTGAGTCATCCCAGTGCACCAGCCCCGAGCATCCTGTATCCTGCATCGAACCTGGACTGGCGATTTGTTTCACATATGATATTCTACATGTTTCAGTGCTGTTCTCCCAAACCATCCCGCCCTCGCCCTCTCCCACGGAGTCCAGAAGACTGTTCTATACATCTGTGTCTCATTTGCTGTCTTGCATACAAGAGTTTTAGTCATACTTAAGTGTATAGTTTACTGCATTAAGTACACTCAAATTGTTATACAACTACCACCACTGCACCAGCCATTTTCAGAACTTTTTTCTTCTTGCCAAATTGAAACTCCATACCCTTTAAAGAATTACTCCTCTTTCTCTTCCCCACTGCTCACCCCAGCCCCAGCCCACCACCATTCTACTTTGTGTCTGTCTGAATGTGATAACTCTTAAGTACCTCGTATGAGTGGAATCGAAGTATTTGTCCTTTTGTGACAGACTTACTTCATTTAGCATAATGTCTTCAGAGTTCATCCATGTTGCAGCATGTGTCAGAATTTCCTTTCTGAAGGCTGAGTAATATTCCATTATATGTATATACCACATTTGGTTTATGCATTCATTCTTTGATAGATGCCTGAGTTCTTCTGTTTTTTTGGCTATAATGAATAATGCTGCTATGAGCAGGGTGTACAGATACCCAATTGAATCTCTGCTTTCAATTCTTTTGGGTGTATACCTCAGAAGTAGAATTGTTGAATGCTATAATAATTTTATTATTATTATTGTTACATTTATATTTGCCCATAAGTATTTTTTATATCAGTCGCACCATTTTACATTTTCATCAGCAGTCCCCAGATGTTAGGTTAGGTTTGTTGTTTTATTGTTGTTATTTTTAAGGTTAACTCTGTAGTATCTGAAAACTAAATAAGTAAGAAAACAAACTCCAATAACAGCTAATTGATGTAGATACCTGCAAAGTCAGTGTGCATTCAACCACATCAGTATAGGGGGAAAAAAAATGAGGGGTTTGGTGGGAGAAAGAAAAGGCTTTTACTGAGTGCATATCGGGTACCATGGTGTTAGCTTAATATTTTTCCATTAATACTTGGAGATTTGTTTATCTTTTTCAGAATTGCATAGCTAATGTGTGAAGAATTTGAATCAACCCTGTCTCTGCTAAGATCTGAGCCTACTTTTTTACACAGTTAACTTGATTTTTTTTCCTTTTAGACTGTGATAACAGGAAGAGAGTAAAGATGAACTTTATTTTTACAAATTATTTTTCCCCTAACTTTTTATTATGAAAAAATTTAGAATTCAGAGAAGTTGAAAGAACAACATGATGATATTGTATAGATTTTCCTTACTGCGTTCCTTCTGTTAATATTTTATCATATATTTTCACTGAATCATTTGAAACTGAATTGTAGACATCATGACACTACATTCTTAAATATTCCAGCCCTCATGTCCTACAATTAACTACATAACCATAATAATAGAACAGTTAAGAAACTTAATATAGCCAGTCCATTTATAAATTCTTCCAATTTCCCTCAAACCCCTCATTGTACTGAAACATTTTCTGTTTTCTTTTTTTAATCTAAAATTATTCTGGTTACTTTTTTATATGATAAGTTGACTTTTTGAAAATACTAGTTTAAGATATTTGTTATAGATTTTTCTATTTTTATGATTTTTAAAGAGTTGCTTTATTGTGGTAGTATTGAATTTGTTCCTTTGTATTTCTTATAAACTGAAAGTGAGGTTTAAAGGCATGATTGATTTCAGATTAAATAGATTTGGTAAGCATATTTCACAGATGTGCTTCGTATTGTAGCCCATCAGGAGGCCTGCAATATTCAGATTTTGCTGTAAGTAATCATGTTACATTTAATCACTTGGTTGAGATGACCAGTGTCACCATTTTAATCGTTTATTTTTCACCTTGTATTTAGTTTATAATCTGTGGGGTGAAACTTTGCAAATACTTACTTTGCCAATTGTCTTTTACCTAATGACTTTAGTATTACTTCATGATCCCTGCTTGAATTAGCCATTTCAGTTCAGTTCAGTCTCTCAGTCGTGTCCAATTCTTTGTGATCCCATGAACTGCAACACGCCAGGCCTCCCTGTCCATCACCATCTCCCGGAGTTTACCCAAACTGATGTCCATTGAGTCGGTGATGCCATCCAACCATCTCATCCTCTGTTGTCCCCTTCTCCTCCTGCCCTCAGTCTTTCCCAGCATCAGGGTCTTTTCAAAGGAGTCAGCTCTTCACATCAGGTGGCTAAAATATTGGAGTTTTCAGCTTCAACCTCAGCTTCCAATGAACACCCAGGACTGATCTCCTTTAGATGGACTGGTCAGATCTCCTTGCAGTCCAGGGGACTCTCAAGAGTCTTCTCCAATACCACAGTTGAAAAGCATCAATTCTTTGGCACTCAGCTTTCTTTATAGTCCAACTCTCACATCCATACACGACTATTGGAAAAACCATAGCCTTGACTAGATGGACCTTTGTTGACAAAGTAATGTCTCTGCTTTTCAATATGCTATCTAGGTTGGTCATAACTTTCCTTCCAAGGAGCAAGCGTCTTTTAATTTCATGGCTCAAGTCACCATCTGCAGTGATTTTGGAGCCCTAAAAAATAAAGTCAGCCACTGTTTCCACTGTTTCCCCATCTATTTGCCATGAAGTGATGGGACTGGATGCCATTTTCCTAGTTTTCTGAATGTTGAGCTTTAAGCCAACTTTTTCACTCTCCTCTTTCACTTTCATCAAGAGGCTCTTTAGTTCCTCTTCACTTTCTGCCATAAGGGTGGTGTCATCTGCATATCTGAGGTTATTGATATTTCTCCTGGCAATTTGATTCCAGCTTGTGCTTCATCCAGCCCAGTGTTTCTCATGATGTACTCTGCATATAAGTTAAATAAGCAGGGTGACAATATACAGCCTTGACATACCCCTTTTCCTATTTGGAACCAGTCTGTTGTTCCATGTCCAGTTCTAACTGTTGCTTCCTGACCTGCATACAGGTTTCTCAAGAGGCAGGCCAGGTGGTCTGGTATTCCCATCTCTTTCAGAATTTTCCACAGTTTGTGGTGATCCACACAGTCAAAGGCTTTGGCATAGTCAATAAAGCAGAAATAGATGTTTTTCTGGAACTCTTTTGCTTTTTCAGTGATCCAGTGGATGTTGGCAATTTGATCTCTGGTTCCTCTGCCTTTTCTAAAACCATCTTGAACATCTGGAAGTTCATGGTTCACGTATTGCTGAAGCCTGGCTTGGAGAATTTTGAGCATTACTTTACTAGCATGTGAGATGAGTGGAATTGTGCGGTAGTTTGAGCATTCTTTGGCATTGCCTTTCTTTGGGATTGGAATGAAAACTGACTTTTTCCAGTCCTGTGGCCACTGTTGAGTTTTCCAAATTTGCTGGCATATTGAGTACAGCACTTTGACAGCATCATCTTTTAGGATTTGAAATAGCTCAACTGGAATTCCATCACCTCCACTAGCTTTGTTCGTAGTGATGCTTTCTAAGGCCCACTTGATTTCACATTCCAGGATGTCTGGCTCTAGGTGAGTGATCACACCATTGTGAATATCTGGGTTGTGAGATCTTTTTTGTACAGTTCTTCTGTGTATTCTTGTCACCTCTTCTTAATATCTTCTGCTTCTGTGCGGTCCATACCATTTCTGTCCTTTATTGAGCCCATCTTTGCATGAAAAGTTCCCTTGGTATGTCTTATTTTCTTGAAGAGATCTGTAGTCTTTCCCATTCTATTGTTTTCCTCTATTTTTTAGCCATTTCATTGGGGGTTAAAATGATGCCAAACTATTTCTAAATAAAAAATAAATTAGTTTTGGGGGTGGTAAATTCAGAGTAAATTGCTACTCTTATATTTAGGTTAAAATTTGGCTGTCTATTTTTATATACTTTGGGTGCTTTGTGTGCCAAGGTAAATACTGTAAATCCGTCGATATGAATAGAATCTTATGGTAAATACCTTTCTTGAATTCTTAATTCATAATAGTTTAAATTTTGGAAAACTGCTTTCAGAATGCTTTTATTTAAATATTGATTGTTATCATCTGGTTACTGTAATTGATAATCTGTTACAGTATTGGTAAATGAACCAAAAATAAACAGCCCCTATTGACTTTATAAAAATTATTTTTTAAATTATGAAAGTTTGATAACACATTTACAGGAAACTTGGAACATACAGAACAAAGTTACATATAGTTCCAGTATATATTACAATATTTTTAAGTAGACAAATAAAGATTTTTAGTCGGAGTTTCAATATCAGACTCTCCAAAGGTAATAGATATGAATAGAAAAGTAGAAGGATATAGTAAAAGCACTAGGACCCAATTCAACATAATTAAGATGTATAGAATTTTCACACAACAGCAGGATACAAATTCTATTCAAGTTCCCATTGACTGTAAACCAGGAGACACTGAAACATATCCAGGGACATAAAGCAAGGTGCAAATATTTCATGGTCTAAAGGTATTGATATCATACAGAGCCTGCTTCTCATATCACTGTGGAATTATGTTAGAAATCAGTATCAAAAGATATTTGAAATAAACCCACATTTTTCCAGCAATGTGACATTTACCCAGAGAGATCTTTGACTTAGCTATTGAAAAAAACCTCAGTAAAGTTAAAAGACCAAAAACCACAGAGGGTGATTATAAAAATGAAAGCATTTAAATGTGAAATTAACACCAAAGATGCTTAAAAAACCCATGTGTTTGGAAATTAAATGTCCACCTTTAAATGATGTCTGTATCTAAGAAGCCATAACAAAGAAAATCAGAAAATGTTTGTTAACAGGATAAAAATAAAACGAGTTTTATCAGCATTTGTTGCATGCAGCTGAAGCTGCTCAATGCAACTAAATAAAATGTGGAAACTTGGTCAAGTTATGAGAACAAAATAATGGACAGTAGCATAAAAAGTTGTGAAATTTGAACAAAATCTGGAGTTTAGTCAGTAATACTATATACATCTTAGTTTCCTATTTTCCAGATGCACATTCGAGTTATCTTGGAATTTTCTGAAAAATAACAAATGCCCCGGTGGTGGTGGTGTTTTTTTCTCTAAAGCTCCAGATGTGATTTCTAATGAACAACCCTACTTAAAGGCAATTAGACTATGATGAGTGTAGTTTGTTTGCCTTTTTCCTTTTTATATTTAGTGCTTGCATTTCATTTAGTTTATGTTTTCCAATTTCTCTGTCTTTTTTGTTCTTTTCAAGCCTTTATCAAGTATAGTAGAAAAGCCCTGTTTTTTTAAACATAATAACTGTAACATTAATAGGGTTAAATACATATATTTCAAAATTATAATCTCTATTCCATTATGTCCTCTTTGGGTTAATATGAATTGAGTATATGCCTATATGAGTTCCTGTTTATTAATTGGATTATGTTAGTTCCTTCACAACAGCTATTGTTTTAGCCATTTTATGATCTTTGCCTTGTATCTGATTAAAGAAAGTAAATAGTACTTTTTCATTAAGAAATTGATTTTATCTGTCCTCTTCGCAGTGTAAATTTCAGTAGCTGCTCTTGTCAGCTTTTTTAAAGAACAGATATATATATTTTCTTTACATATTATTTAATTCAGAGCCACTTTGTCTGCTTTGACATGTGAAGTAATATTCTGGAAAGTGCATGTCCTTGATTTATTTTCTGGCATAATTTGCTGATGAACTTTATATCTTAAGGGAATAAATAGCATTTTTCAGTTTTCTCTTTTGAGGATAATGAAAATATCAGAATTAATAAATTCTGTCTGCCTTTTTTGAGACAGGCTGCAAGCTGATGCAATGAGTACTTAGGTGCAATTTGAGCTAGAATATAAACTTCTTGAGTACAGAAACAACAGTAATAAGGACAAGAGTTACCATTTATAGAACTATACTTAGCAACTTAGAACTATACTGTACTCTCCAGGCAAGAGCACTGGAGTGGGATGCCATTGCCTTCTCCATACTATACTTTACATAGATTTAAATTTTACATTTTTAGAGTTTAGTTAGATAGTAACCTTTTGAAAGTGCTTTATGGAAGCTCAGAGTAAGTAACTTGCTGAGGAATATAAAATAGGTCTTTAGATAGTTTGACTTCAAAGATGTAGCTCTAAACTACTGTGTAAACTGTGTTTATGTTTTCAATATCTCCTTGATCCAGAATTGTACTTTGCATTGTTGAGATAGTTTGCCAAGTAAATGAACTGGGTTTTGATGAAAAATTGTTTAAGTAGGAGGATAATATATTCAAATTGGTATTTTAGGGACATTAATTTGGTAGCATTGTATAGGATGGGTCAGCTGGGAAAATTAGAGTCAGGAATATTTGAGACAATTGTAGTAGAGAATTGAAGTGACTTTAGTGGTAAAATGATTGGTACTCCTGGACATGAAAAAGCAAAAAAAAGTTTAAGAGGGAATGTGTGATAGGACATCATGGTTTTCAAATATATAGCAAGAAAGGAGGATTTACATGTTGTTATATGGTTTCAGATGAAGAGAATGAGCATTTATTGAAAAATGTTGGGTACCCCTGTAACAGAACTGGTCCACAAAGATGGATGTGAGTTTAAGATGCAGGCAAGTACCCTGTTAGAGTTCTGTTATCAGATGCATCTCAAATTAGTAGTGAGTCCATGAATAAGGTTTAAAAATGTTGTTATGCAGATTGGAGAGTTTGTCCAGTTAGCATGTGTGTGCTTTTGTATATGTACGTGGAGGGCTTTTTCTGTGAGGAGTAAATAATCTAAGATCATTAGATCTCAGGTAACCAGCTGTCCAGTTTTGAAAAGGCTTCTGAAGACCCCAAGATTAGACATGGTCCCTTTACCTTTACTCTGGTCCTCAGTTTAACCATTTACGTTCCATTTGTCCTTCCCGTTTTAGCCTCCCCTGCCATTTTCCTTATCTCTGCTGTAGCCGTTTTAACATTTGCTTTAGTTTTTACAGTTATCTTTTTTACTTAATGTAAAACCGTTTTACAGTAATCTCTCTGGCTTTGTTCATGACCCTGTTAGTTTTCTAGTGTCTCTTGTTGGCACTCCTCAAATTTTAGCTTAGTCCAGAGTTTTAGATATGTGTATTCAGTTGTCTCCTTCACATCACCACTATTAGATGTTCCATAGAACTAACTGTAAGAGTAATATGTTCACACCTCAGTTTTTTTCCTTACCCACATTTGTCTTTCTGTGTATGCACCTTATCTTAATGCTCAAGTTTGAAAACTTGATTCTGCACTTCTCCTTTATCAGACTTGAAGATAAGTCTTTTCACTTCTAGCCACTCTTTCACATCTATCTACTTTTACTCCTTCCTTTCTATTAGAATTAGTTGAAGGCTAATTAATCTCAAACCTAATTAGCTCTAACCTAAATTATTGTATAACTCCTTCCTCATTGGGTTCTGTACCTCACATCTATGATATTTGAATTCATTCTTCATTCTACAGCCTAAGTTATAACTAGGGATCTAAATGCGTGTTTGATCATGTCACTTTCTTGTTTATAAGATAATGTTAAAATTCTTTAAAATGTCTTCTAAGGTTCTGGATAATTTATATTCTCATTTAATCTTTAGCTTCTGCTCTGTGCTCCTTGCTGCCTAGAACTTTCTCCATCCATTATCCTTCCATCCCTAGTTCCACACTTCTACTCCACATACTCATCTTTTCAGACTCAACTTGAAAGAGATGCCTTTGCTACTCTAAACCACATTAGGTTTCCTTGCTGTCGCTTCTCATGTCTCTTTGCATCCTGTCCTGAGTTTCTTCACTTTATTTTTTTTTTTTTAATTTTTATTGGAGTATAGTTGGTTTACAGTTTGGTGTTAATTTCAGGTATATGTGAATCTGTTTTACGTATATCCACTTTTTTAGATTTTTTTTCCCATATAGACCATTAAGAGAGGTATTGAATAGAGTGCCCTGTGCTCTACAGTCGGTCCTCATTAGTTTTCTGTTTTACATATAGCAGTGTGTGCCTGTCAGTCCATTTTCCAATGTATTCCTCCCCCTACCCCACTTACCTCCTAATAACCATAAGTTTGTTTTCTGTAATTGTATTTCTGTTTCTGTTTTGTAGGTAAGTTCATTTGTAGCCTTTAGATTCTACATTAAGCAATATCATGTATTTGTTTTTCTCTGTCTGACTTCACTTACTGTCATAATCTCTAGATCTATCCATGATGCTGCAAATGGCATTCTTTCATTTTTTTTAATGGATGAATAATACTCCATTGTATATATGTACCATGTCTTCTTTATCCATTCCTCTTTTGATGCACATTTAAATGTTGCTTCCATGTCCTGGCTACTGTGAACACTGTGGTGCTTGCATCTTTTCAGATTTGCAAATTACGGTTTTCTCCCAATATATGCCCAGGAGTCGGATTGCTGGATCCTGTGGTAGCCCTATTTTTCGCTTTTTGAGGAACCTCCATACTATCCTCCGTACTGCTTGTATCGCTCTACATTCCCACCAACAGTGTAGGAGGGTTCCCTTTTCTCCAGACCCTCTCCAGTGTTTATTGTTTTTAGATTTTTTAGTGATGGACATTCTGACCAATGTGAGGTAATATTAATACTTCATTGCAGTTTTGATTTGCATTTCTGTAATAGTGACGTTGAGCATCTTTTCATATGCTTTTTAATCATCTGTATGTCTTCTCTGGAGAAATGTCTGTTTGGACCTTTCGTCCATTTTTTTTTTTGATTGGATTGTTTCTTTTCGTGATACTGAGCTGCCTGGGATGTTTGTGTGATTTGGAGATTAATCCCCTTGTCAGTTACTTCATTTGCAAATATTTTTTTTTCCCAATCTGAGGGTTGTGTTTTCAGTTTCTTGTTTAATTGTCTTCTTCACTGGACTGTAAGCTCTCTGGAATCTGGGGCTGTGATTATCTTGTTTCAGGTCAGGCCTTCAACCTCTGGGTACTCTGTAATTTGGGAAATGAATGAGTTGCACTACATTTCAGCGGTTTTTGCCTGCTCAGAAGAGATGTCTGATTGTAGTTTAGGAAAGTTTTGGCAGGTTATTTCAAATGTGAAAACAGCAGAAAAGTGATAATGAGATGAGAAGTTGACGAGCAGCTCGCCAACAATGGGTAGGTTGTCAGATGAGCACAAGAGACAGGTATTGGTGGCGTGAGAAACAGAAAAGATGAACTGTGTGGGTGATACTGATTTAATGTTGGACTAACCTTGAATGATCACAATTACCATATTATAACAAAATTGTAATTAGAAAAGATAAATGCACCCTTATGTTCATAGAAGCACTATTTACAATAGCTAAGGATTGGAAACAACCTAAATGTCCATCAGCAGATGATTAGATAAAGAAGATATGGTATGTAACTACAATGGAATATTACTCAGCCATTAGAAAGAACGAAATAATGCCATTTGCAGCAACATGGGTGGATGTAAGGATTATACTAAGTGAAGTTAATCTGAAAGACAAATAGCATATGATGTCATTTATATGTGGAATCTAACATATGACACAAATGAATATCTCTCAAAGAGAAACAGACTTAATAGACGGAGAACAGACTTGTGGTTGCCAGGGGGAAGGGATGAGTTTGGGATTAGCAGAAACAGACTGTTCTGTGCGAGATGGATAAACAAGGTCCTGCTGTATAGCACAGGAAAGTAACTATATTCAGTATTCTGTGATTAGACCATAATGGGAAAGAATATGAAAATATATATACATATATATAAAATTGAGTCTCTTTGCTGTACACAAAGTACAGCAACAACAGTTGTGAAATTAACACAACACTGTAGAGCAACTCCACTTCAGTTAAGAAAAAAAGTTCCTTGTTGCCACTCAGTACTCTCCCACTTCTTCCAGTCTGGGACTGATCTGTTTTATGTTCCAATGATTTTGCCTTTTCCAGAATGTCATTTAAATTGAACTATCTAATTTTTTCATATTTGGCTTTTTTCACTTAGTATATTCCTTTTGAGGTGTTCCATTAATCTATTCAATCTTTTTCTGTTTCTAGCAGTCCATTGAATGGATACACTGCACTTTGTTTTTCCATTTGCCAGTTGATGGACATTTGGATTATTCCTGGTTTTTGATAATTATGAATAAGCCTACTGTAAACATTCACATACAAATCTTGGAATGGGCATATGTTTCCTTTCTCTTCAGTAAATACCTAGAAGTAGACTTTCTGGTTGTGTGGCTAAGTGCAGGTGTCCCAGGTGGTACAGTGCTGAAGAATCCACCTGTCAGTGCAGGAAACACAAGAGACACAAGTTGGATCCTCAGGTCAAGAAAATCCCCTGGAAAAGGAAAGGGAAACCCACTCCAGTATTCTTGCCTGGGAAATCCCATGGACAGAAGAGCCTGGTGGGTGACAGTCCATGGGATCTCAAAGAGTCAGACACGACTGAGCATACACACACATGGCTCGGTGTATGTTTGACTTCATAAGGAACTGTCAGACTTTTGTAAAGTGGTTGTACCATTCATTTTTCATTCCCACAGCCCGTTGCTATTGTCAGTTTACTAAATTTTAGTCATCCTGGTGGACATGTGGTAGTGTTTCATTGTGGTTTTAATTTGCAATTCCTGATGACTCGTGATGTTGAACATCTTTTCATGTGCTTATTTTCCATCCCTATCTCTTTTTGGTGCACTGTCTGTTCAAATTGTCTGTTATTGGGTGTTCTCTTCTTACTGAATTGTGAAAGTTCTCTATGTATTCTGTGAACAAGTTCTTTATGAGATATGTATTTTTGCAAATGTGTTCTCCAGTTCTGTGGCTTTTCATTCTCTTAACACTGTCCTTTACACTTTTTCACAGCAAAACATGATAGTTTTGATGAGGTTCACTTTATAATTTATTTCTTTTATATTTTGTGCTTTTTGTGTCTTAACTAAGGGAGCTTTGCCTAACCCAAGGTCATCCAGGTTTTCTCCTGTGTTTTCTTTTAGATACTTTATAATTTTAGGTTTTACATTTGGGTCTGTGATGCAATTGAAAAATTTTTGTATGTGAGGTTTGGATCGGATCACGGTTCGTTTACTCTTATCTTTCCTTTTTGAATAACTAGAGAATTATTTTGTTAAGAATCCTTCTCCCTCCCACCCTAATCTCATAGAGATTTTAATCAAATAAGGGCAAATTGTAATTATTACAGAACTACCTTTATACTTAAAAGCTACATGTGGGAACTTCCCTGGTGTCCAGTGGCTGAGTCTGCACTGCCAATGCAGAGGTCTCGGGTTCAATCCCTGCTTAGGGAACTAGGTAGATCCCACATGCTGTTGCAACTAAGACCCAGAGCAGCCAAGTAATTTTTTTTTAAAGATATATGTGTATTTTTACCTATTATATTCTTTTCTGTCTCTGTAAAATTTTTTGATAGTTAATACAGTCTATGAGTTTTCTTGTATTTTGCTTTATTTTGGGGAGTTTTTTCCAGATTATTACTGGTATATATAGAAAACTTGATTTTCCTACATGTACTTGATAACTGGGTATATAGTTTTGTAGCAGTGAAAGGTTATCAACTATTTATAATTAGGAACAGATTGAATTACAATAGGATTGCTTTGTAATGTTCAGAATGATTTCATTGTGGTACATCAAGCATTGTGTTTGTCTTTAAATCTGAGATCTCTAGTAATAGATTATAACTCTTCAGCTTAAACATTTTTAGTATTTATATGCTATGGCAGGTGTTAAGAAAAATGACTAAATCAGTAACACATAATCTCTGCCTTCAAGTAGCTTAAACTCTCTATCAGGGTACTAGAAAAAGTAATTATAGAATTTAGTACAATAAGTTAAATACCACAAGACATATGAAAAGTAATGGTGGTACCTAGTGGGAGTGGGGGCAGGCAGATATTAAGAAAGGGAGAGAAGATGCAGGAGGGAGGGAGGGATGTTTGAGAGAAACTTCGAAAGACAAAGTGGTAGGATTTCAATAAAGAGAAAAAGAAGCTCTAGGTAGAGCATTATATGAAGTATAATGTTTATGGAGCTCTGTAGGCAAACTGAACTATGCAGTGTCACAGATACTGAAGCAGGAGATAATTTCTAGATGTTTGGTTCTCTTCATAGCTTTGACATTGTATACTGCTAAGCGTCTTTATATCCTAGCCCTTCATCTTGGATTTTAAAATATCAGTGTGTTTGTATGATATTCTGCCTCAGCATTTCTGTGAAGCCAGTGCATGTCTTGTATATTCGTAATTTACTGAACTCTCTTGACCATAAGATTTTGTGAAGGCTGCAGTAGCTATTGCTGTGTAACAAACCTAAAACTTGCAGACTTAAAAGAACAGTTGTTTTAGTGAGTCTAATGATGTTGTGGGTTAGGAATTCAGCAGGATTGCCTACTTTTATTACCTTCAGGGCTGACTGGGGTTGTTTAGTTGTGTTTATTTGGTAGTTATTCATCTGGTGAATCCAAGATGATTTAGTAATGTACCTGTTGCTTTGTGAGGGATAATGAGATGCTGAGCTGGGCCCCCTCTCTTGTCCTCTCAGAGCCATTTTACATGATCTTCTCTGCATCAGGATAGTAGGATTTTTACATGGCAGAAAGAGACCAAGACACCTGGGTAGAAACAGCAAGCTTTTCTAACATAGCTTTGAAAGTCTGAAACAGTTCCACCCTGTGTACTTATAAGGACCTTAATAGATAAATTTGTTTTGTAAAATTTTATTTAGAGGATATCCTACATTGAACTGAAATACATAAAATACCTATAGGACAGTATTTAGTGGTATTAGCTAACTGTATAACTTAAAAAATTTAGAACCTTAATTGGTTGATTGTATGAAAAAATATAATTAGAGCAGTTGTTCCCACATGTTATTACATTAACCAGAAAGAACTATAGAATTTACTATTTGCATTATGGAGTATAATTTTTATTAAATGATTGTATAATGTTGACTTAAGAGGTCTAGAATGTCCCAGGTTCTGTGTGTCACATTTTATATGACAGCTGTAGTATAAGATTCAGTGACTAGAGTGATTTAATTCTGTCACCTAGGTACCAATTATAATATCTCACTACTTCATATCTTTGTTTTACAATATATTGGAAAAAAGAAGTGACTATACTGCTTTAGAAGCAAATTTTTCCTGCTAGGTCATTGAAGAAACCTTGACCTGAATTTTTTTTCTTTTAATGGAAGAAAAGGAGGCCCAAATTTCTTTTCCATGGTATGCCTGGCTTGGCTTTCATGTAGGTATATAAGTATTTATTTTTCTTTCCTGTTATTTTTCTTTTGGTGTTCTTGGGACTGCTGTTGCTATACTAATTTGTCATTCTGTGTATGCTACACAGAATGTAGCATACATTCTGTGGTAAAGAACCCGTCTGCCAGTGCAGAGACAGAAGAGGGACGGGTTTGATCCCTGGGTTGGGAAGATCCCCTAGAGGAAGGCATGGCAACCACTCTGGTATTCTAAAGAATACCAGAATTCTCCGGTGCCTGGGGAATCCCATGGACAGAGGAGCTTGGCGGGCTATAATCCTAGGGTCGCAAAGAGTCAGACACAACTGAAGTGACTTAACACACACACACACGCATGTTACTAGATGCTTCCCTAATAAAATTCCACTATTTGCCTTTAATAATAATGGCTAAATTTATCAAGTGCCTTTAATATACTGGGCATAGTGTTGGAAATAAGCACATGTTGCCTTTAATTCTTCCAAAAGCAGTCTAAAAGATAAGTGCTGTTACCTTTGACAGATGAGAATGCTGTGACAACACAATTCAGTAGTTTGTTTTATATGCCTTGGTCAGTTGGTGGTAGAGCTGGCATTTGAACTTAATATGTCTAACGGCAAAGCCTGAGCCGTTTTGACTGTATAGCAGACCACTCTGTTTGAGGTTTCAGTTTCTGCAGTTTCAGTTACTTGTGGTCAACCACCGTCTGAAAATGTTAAATGGAAAATTCCAGAAATAAACAATTGATAAGTTTTAATTGTGTGCTGTTCTGAGTAGTGTGATGAAATCTTGCAGCATCCTGCTGCATCCCTCCTAGATGGTGAATCATGCTTTTGTCCAGCATATCCACACACCACACTCACTACCCACCTGTTAGTCACTTAGCAGCCATCTCATTTATCAGATCTACTCTCGTGGTATCACGGTACTTGTGTTCAAGTAGCCCTTATTTTACTTAACAATGGCCCCAAAGTATAAGAGTAGTGAGCTGGCAATTCACATGCTCTCTCGCTAATTTATAAATTAAACTTCATTGTAGATATGTATGTACATATAGGAAAAACATCGTATATATAGAGTTCAGTACTATCTGTGATTTCAGGTATCCAACTGGTTTTGTACCACAGCCCCCAGGATATGGGGAGACTACCGTATGATAATCTCTTTGAAGTTTCTTAATCCCCTCCTGAAGGAGACGTAAGAATTGTAGTTTGAACTTCCTCTTAGTATCTTCATGTAGAAACATTTTTTGCATTATTGTACAAAACATAGGATGTTGTTACTGTATAAGTCATTGTACTAAATATTTTCCCTTTATGGAAAAAAAAAAGAAACATAGAATTAAGGAATACCAGAAAAGGAGGAGTCTTCAGAGATCAGTTTTTATTGCCCCTGATTATGTAAGAAGCAGCAGAAGCTCCACAGCTCTCCCTCAGTTCAGCAGTTCACAAGTCCCTGTGTTCTTAGTTGACTGGATCTTCGTGTTTCTTTCAAATCTCAGGATTTTTAACATATCAGTGTTTACAGTTACACCCATAAGGACAGTTCACCCTGATTTCAGGAATTTCCCTCAGTGTGGATGGGTCAACAACTCTAGAGGAGTCAGGTGTTTAAATACCATCTGCCTCATGTCTGTCAGATCTCAGTCATCCCTTAATCAGGAAGGAAAAGTTTTCTTCTTTTCCTTCCAAGTTTCTGAAGCCTATTTATACATTTCTTGCCTTATCATACAACTCTATCTACTGGGGAAGACGATGCAGAAGAGCTAGAACCAGTGCTTTTATATGTGCAGGTTTAAGTACCAAAAAAACATTTGTGGTAAATAATTCTGTTTATATTTATTGCTTTTTATAAAATAGTGTATGTACATTCTTATATTACATCATTGTTTCTCTAATTTATCCTCTACTGCTTTCTTACGTGGATTCAACAAGCATTTACTGCTTGCTGTACCCTTGGTCCAGTGGGGGGGGATGCAAAGAGGAAAACTGTATATATTACTTGTTTTTATTAGAATATTTATAATTTAATTGGAGAGATAATTAGCTGTAATGTAAATGACACTCTGCATTTGTTATTCATCTTGTTTATTTCTTTTTCTGCATATTGACCTTTTTTTTTTGGTCTTCTGTGACTGCTGATCGTTTAGATGCTTATCACTAGTAACTTGTTTCTATTGAACCGTTTTCTTCTTTTGCCCACTGGAAACTTCATTCATATTGAACATTGTTTGTATGCAAAACATTTCTAGGTTCTGTAGAAGATAACAAAGATGAGTAACATGTGATAACTACAAAAAAGTTTATAATCCAGCAGGGCAGATGGAGTAGCTACATAGTCAGAATTTGAATCATAAGACAGAGAGGCAGTGATAATTTTTATTAATAGTTGTGGGGATCTAGGAGGGCTTAATCAAAGAAGCTGAATTTCACCTAGATCTTACAGGACATATAGGATTTTTAGGCAGAGATGGAATGGGCGAAGACATTCCAGCTAAATGGTATTAGCAAAAATATTAGAGTAAGACATTTGAATAATAATGAATCAGACATTCTGGAATCTTGCATGTGGTTGAGTAGTAGAATAAGTTATTAAAAGATAAAATGAGCTTTGACTAAGGTTCTGGAATGCCATAGATTGGAAATTTTCTTTTTTTGGTAGGATTTGTTTGTTTAAAGCAGAAGAGAGTGACAAGTGAAATTAGTGAAAAACTAATTTCAAAGAATATTTGGCCACTCTGTGCTAAGTGGATTGGTGGAGTGAAAAGAAACTCTAGGTAGGAAGATCACTGTTTTCAGAAGGTAATGAATCAGGGTTTGTGGTAGCTATGGAAAGGGAAGAAAGATAGACATATTTTAATAGAAAAATAGACTGAACTGAGCAGGCGACATAATGTTAAGGGGAAATGGAAGAAGGACACGTTACAAAGGTTTCTGAGAATTTTTTGAATTTGAGTGTTGGAGGATGTTGTGCCATTAGTATAAAGAGAGAATTAAAAGAGGTTAAGCTTTACTTATATGAGAAAGATGATAATTTTGTTGTTAAGTACTTTTTATAGAGATGAAGGCGCCAGGGGCTTGGTAGAAGAGTTGGATTGACATTAATTTGGAGTTTCTTTACCTAAAGTTATAGTTTAAATTATAGGATTACATTTTAGAGGAAACACAGAGAACCAAGAGAGGAAGCATGCCTAGGATAGACCCTAGGGGAATGTGCAGATTTGATTTGGGATGGTGAATTGTGAATTCGTGAGTTAGTGAATTAGGATAGTTCAGTTTCACTGAAACTTCAGTAGAATTTTTGAGGAAGAGGTTAATAATGTCTGTTGCAGTAAGGGCTAAGGAAAAAGGGCTGAGAAGACACTGGATTCTGTGGTCTTGATTGACTTTGTTGGGGAGAGGGTGTGATAAATGTCTTCTTTCCCATCCCACTGTATGTACAGTATTTTCTCTTTATTGTATCCTTTTTCTTTCCATTTATGTTCTTATAATTTTTGTAATTTACTTTCCCTTCTGCTTCCCCCCTTCAATTCTGTATCATTTCTCTTCTGCTTCCTGCTTCTCAGATCTTATTTCCAGCTATACTTATCCCTGGGTGGGGAATGGTCATAGGGGAGGAGATGACAGTTACTGCTCAGACCAGTCAATCTCGTGGACTGCATTATTGCGCTGTGAATTATGGCACATATTAAAAGCAAATAAAACATTACATGAAGCTTGTTTGAGGTTTGTGCTACAAGAATGTATTGTGGCTGATAGCTTTAGTATGAATTTCTCCCAGCATTTCATAAGAACTACTTTGGTGTATTTTTATGACTTTTCTACTAAAAGAAAAAAACAAAACTAATGAGCCTGTATGAAGATCCTTCTTTATACCACAAACCGTGTCTTTTAATGAGTCATAATGAATGGCATTTCTTTTTGGTTAAAACCTTAAATTTAACAAATTGTGTATATATGTTTACATATTCAGAATATATATATATAAATATAATTGTATTGTGTTTTCACCTTTTATTCTCTTTTTGAAGTATAACGTTATCTTGAGGTAATGTGTGTAAAGTAAGACAGAAATGCATTTGAATAGTTATAATGAAGGGAGGACTTTGAAAAAAGTAAGATTATTTGTATGTATGTTTATTACTTCATCACATATTAATTCATTGTTTTACTTTGAAGTGTTCTTTTCTCTTTCCTTCTAATATGCCGGAATGATTCTAAGTTTTTCTTAAGAAATAATTTGTTTGAAAATAATTATCAGTTGTTCTTTCAGGGAGACATGGTTTAGGCTTAACAACTTACACATGTAATGCATAAATATGAATCTGTTCCTGTTGCAGGAATGTTAAATAATTTCAAAATGCATGAAATAAAAACCAGGAGCTCCCTTTGTTCCTTGGGTGTTTGTGTCTGTCCTTCCAGACCTTTTTCTATGCATTTACATATATGCATTTTTACATACATACACACTTACAGAAAAGAATATGTAGTTTATTTTTAAAAGCCTAAACATACATTCTATCTACATTTTTCTGTAACTTGTACTTTTTAACTTAATAGTGTGTCTTGGAGCTCTGTCCATTACATAGTGTTCAGTTTATGTACACATGTACACAACTTGTGTGTGACTGTGTGTTTTTCTTTTAATTAACTAGGTTTTGTTGTTATATACTTATATGAAGTCTAAATTTCAATAAGCTTTTAATTTTAGAGCAGTTTTAAATGCACAGGCATGTTGGGGACGAGTTCCCATATACACTGTATCACTTTCTTGTATTATTAAAATCTTAAACTTGTATAGTATATTTGTCATAATTAATGAACCATTATCGATACATTAACTAAAGTCCATATTTTATTCGGATTTCCTTAGTTTTTTTTTTTAAATATTTGTTTACTTGGCTGCATCTGGTGTTAGTTGTGGCACAAAGAATCTTCGCTGCAATGTGTGGAATCTAGTTCCTTGACCAGGAATCACACCTGGGCCGCCTGCATTTGAAGTGCAGAATCTTAACCACTTGACTACCAGGGAAGTCCCAGATCCTTATTTTTTACCTGATTTCCTTTTTCTGTTCAAGGATCCTATTTAGGATATTACATTTTAAAAATTAATATTTGCTATCTAGAGATGTTTATTTTTAAAATTTTACTCTGTTTTTTTTTCTAGTTATACATATATCTTTTTTTCCCAAATTCTTTTCCCATATAATTTATTGAGCAGGTTCTCTGTGCTATACAGCAGGTCCTTTTTGATTATTTATTTTAAATATAGCAGTGTGTTTATGTCAATCCTAAACTCCCAATCTAATCCTCGCTCCCTCTCTGCCCCCCACCATAACCATAAATTCCTTCTCTAAGCCTGTGTCTGTTTCAGTTTGTAAATAAGTTTTTTTTTTTTGTATCATTTTGTCTTTTAGATTCCTCATATAAGCAGTATCATGATGTTTGTCTTTGTCTGACTTACTTCATTTAATAATCTCCAGATTCATCCATGTTGCTGCAGATGGCATTACTTCATTCTTTTTTTGCCAGTATTCTCTATTTTTACGTATATCTCCTCTTTTTTAGATTTCCTTCCCAGGTAGGTCATCGTAGAGCGTTGAGTAGAGTTCCTGTGCTGTATAGTAGGTTCTCCTTAGTTATTTATTTCATACATAATATCAATAGTGTATTTATGTGAACCCCACTGTCCTAATTCATCCAACCCCCCTCTTCCGCTTTGGTATTCATACAGCTGTGTCTATTTCTGGTTTTCTCTAGATTCCACATATATAAGTTAATATATGGTATTTGTTTTTCTCTTTCTGATTTCACTCTGTGTGAAATTCTCTAGGTCCATCCAAATTTCTGCAAATGGCACAGTTTTACCTCTTTTTATGGCTAATATTCCATTGTAAATCTGTACCACATCTTTATCCATTCTTCTGTTGATATTTAGGTTGCTTCCATGTCTTGGCTATGGTAAACAGCACTGCAGTGAACGTTGGAGTGCTTGAAGATACCACATTATATTTAGTTGTCATGTCTATTTAGGTTGCTCTTGGCTATGATAGTTTCTTAGGCTTTTATTGCTTTTGATGACCTTGACAGTTCGAGGAATATTGGTTAGGTATTTTGTAAAATGTCCCTCATGTGGGATTTGTCTGATGTCTTCCTCATAGTTAGACTAAGGTAATTACCTGACTCATTGGAAAAGACCCTGATGCTGGAAAGATTGAGGGCAGGAGGAGAAGGGGACGACAGAGGATGAGATTGAATAGCATCACTGACTCAATGGACATGAGTGTGCGCAAACTCTTAAGAGATAGTGAAGGACAGGGAAGCCTGGCGCTCTGCAGTCCACGGGGTCACAAAGAGTTGGACGCAACTTAGCGAATGAACAACAACAACAATGGGTATGGGAGGAAGATCATGACTTTGTAAGTTTTAAAAATGAAGTTTAATTAAAAAAATCAAATAATGTTGATATATGGAAGAAACCAGCACAGTATTTTATAAAAGAACCATCCTCCAGTTTAAAAAAACACAGTACTGAAAAGTTTATAATAAAAAATGGCCAAGGCTCTCTCCATTGTCCCTGTCCAGCTGTAACTCTTTAAAAAATTTTTTTTATTGCCATATAGCTCATTTACAATGTTGTGTTAATTTCTGCTATACAGATGTGTGATTCAGATATAGATATATATATTTTTTCATATTCTGTCCATTAATGCTTATTATAAGATGTTGAATATAGTTCCCTGTGTTATATGGTGGGACTTTGTTGTTTATCCATTCTATCCATAATAATCTGCATGTACTAATCCAAACTCCTGATTCATCTCTCCCACAGGTGTAATTCTTAATTCTCATCTCCTTTTAATTTCAAACTTCTGAATAAAATGTTCATTACCTTTTATTTTTTAATTGATCAGTTTTAGACATACATTGCATTCAGTTCAGTTCAGTTGCTCAGTCGTGTCCAACTCTTTGTGACCCCATGAACTTCAGTATGCCAGGCCTCCCTGTCCATTACCATCTCCCGGAGTTCACCCAAACCCATGTCCATTGTGTCGGTGATGCCATCCAACCTTCTCATCCTCTGTCGTCCCCTTCTCCTCCTGCCCTCAATCTTTCCCAGCATCAGGGTCTTTTCAAATGAGTCAGCTCTTTGCATGAAGTGGCCAAAGTATTGGAGTTTCAGCTTCAGCATCAGTCCCTCCAATGAACACCCGGGACTGATCTCCTTTAGGAGGGACTGGTTGGATCTCCTTGCAGTCCAAGGGGCTCTCAGGAGTCCTCTCCAACACCACAGTTCAAAAGCATGAATTCTTCGGTGCTCAGCTTTCTTTATAGTCCAACTCTCACATCCATACATGACTACTGGAAAAACCATAGCCTTGAGTAGACGGACCTTTGTTGACAAAGTAATGTCTCTGCTTTTCAATATGCTATCTAGGTTGGTCATAACTTTGCTTCCAAGGAGTAAGCGTCTTTTAATTTCATGGCTGCAGTCACCATCCACAGTGATTTTGGAGCCCAGGAAAACAAAGTCAGCCACTGTTTCCACTCTTTCCCCATCTATTTGCCATGCATTGATGGGACCGGATGTCATGATCTTCCTTTTCTGAATGTTGACCTTTAAGCCAACTTTTTCACTCTCCTCTTTCACTTTCATCAAGTGTGGTGTCATCTGCATATCTGAGGTTATTCTTGTTAGGATAAATACGAATTGATCACTTCTATAATTTAGCTTCCTTCTTATCTCTAATAATTTCATAAACCTATCTAAGGTTATTAAGATTATTAAGCAATAATCAGGCCTTATTGACTTTGCAAATACTGTTCAGTGCAGATCAGAAGTTCTTTCTTGGTTTTCAGAAAGCTAAAAATTGCCTCTTTTTCATTTACACACATACTTATTACTTCATTTTCTGTCTTCTCTGTTCTGTGATGAGGTAATCTGGTGATTCTCCTTTATTCCTGGGAATAGTTTTTCTACAGTTCTCCATTCTTATTTCTGACCCATCCTGTTACCCTTGGAGCTTACTGCACAGCTTTCATACTGATACTTTCTCGTGTTGCTCTTCTGTGCTCTGGGTCCTGTTTCCTATGTCTCAAGTCTTCTTCCTTCTTTGTGTACTCGTTTACTTCAGTATACCCTCAAGTAACTTCCTAAGAAAGGATGCACACATGATAAAAATTTTGAACTTTTGCTTGTCTGAAAATGTCTTCCTACATACTTGATTCATAGTTTTGCAGATTCAAAAGTTCTAGGTTAGAAAACATTTTCATTCTGAATTGTGAAGGCACTGCTGCAGTACTGCTTTCTAGCGTCTAGTGTTACGTTGGAGTCCAGTTACACATTGTTACCTGATATATATATATATATATATATTTTTTTTTTTTTTCTTTTCTCCTACTCTGGAGGCTTTTAGAATCTTTCTTTATCCCCAGTGTACTGAAATTTCATGAGGGTGTGCTGCTGCAAGGGGGGTAGGGTGTGAGGGTAAGGGGGCTACAGTGCTGAATGCCATTCTTTGTACTCATCCGTTAAAGAATCTGCATTTTGGAGACTGATTTTTGGGGGGGGAGGATTTATTGATTGATTGATATTTTTCTTCCTTATACAGTTGTTTCTTTTTTGTGCAATTTCAGTTCGTTTGATATTGGAGCTCCTGAATAGATCCTTTGGGTTGCTTTATTTTTTGCTATTTTTTACTTCTTTTGCTGTTGCTCTGCTTTCTGGAAGAATATCTAAACTTGATCTCTTTTAGCCTTTTAATTAAGCCTATCAGTTTTGCTGTTGTATTTTTAATTTTCAAAAGTTCTCTTTTTAAAAAATTTCTGATGCAGTTCAGAAAGTATTTTAGGTAAGTACAATCAGCTTATATTTACCTTGCCTAGGGTACCTGGGAGAAGGCAATGGCACCCCACTCCAGTACTCTTGCCTAGAAAATCTCATGGGCAGAGGAGCCTGGTAGGCTGCAGTCCATGGGGTCACAAAAAGTCGGACACGACTGAGCGACTTAGCAGCAGCAGCAGCAGCAGCAGCAGCAGGATCTCCGAGTCTTAGGCCTGTTCACTTTCTTCAGAAAATGAATGTTCTGTGTTTGCCTTAAGGGGTGAGATTGAAATGATCACTTGAATGTTTGGGGTGAGGGTAAGAGAACTGGGAAATCAAACTCTTTCTTATATAAACTTATAAACAATTTCTCTTGTTTTAAGATCCTTTATGTTTGTATTTGTGTGAATACATACATACATATACAGATATATACACATAAATGTGTGTGTTTACATATATATATACACACAGTATATTATATGTCAAACTTGGGATTCTTTTATAGGTTTACACATATATATCAACTTGCAGTTTTCCTCTAACGTATCTTGAAAATTTTGCCTGTGAAGTTAACTATTATTTAAATATGATTTTGGGGGGGCTTCCCAGGTGGCGCTGGTCGTAAAGAACCCACTTGCCAATGCAGCAGATATAAGAGACATGAGTTCAGTCCTTGGCTTGGCAAGACTCTCTGGAGGAGGGCATGGCAACCCACTCCATTGTTTTTACCTGGAGAATCCCATGGACAGAGGAGCCTGGTGGGCTACAGTCCGTGGAGTTGCAGAGTCGCACATGACTAAAGTGACTTAGCATGTATGCACACAAACATAATTTTTAATGACTTCATAATCTTCCATTTCTTAATATACCCAAATTTAACTAATTTTCATTATTAAACATGTTATTTATAGGTTTTTACTATTAAAAATAATATAGGAAAAGAATAATATGGGGTGAAGGCCCTTGCATGAGCATTTTTGTGCAAACTTGGCTTTCTTTTTAATAAATCCTAGTTGTGGAATTGTGGGATAAAAGGAATGATGGGTTTTAATATTTGTTCAGTGTGTTGTTAAATTGCCCTCCAGTTGACTCATTGAAAAGACTCTGATGCTGGGAGGGATTGCGGGCAGGAGGAGAAGGGGACGACAGAGGATGAGATGGCTGGATGGCATCACCGACTCGATGGACGTGAGTCTCAGTGAACTCCGGGAGTTGGTGATGGACAGGGAGGCCTGGCGTGCTGCGATTCATGGGGTCGCAAAGAGTCGGACACGACTGAGTGACTGAACTGAACTGAAGGCTGTCAGTTTATGCTCATTATCATTGTGCAGAAGTACCTATTTACTTCACCTTTGCCAAGCAGCACTAGTTAAGAAAAAATTTTGTGTTTATATAAGATGATGGACAGTTTGTGATACATGTAAATCAAATCATTATGCTGTATACACCTTAAACTTACTATTCAGTGATATATGAATATCCCAATAAAACCGGTCAGTTTGATAGGTGAAAAAAATGATTTTACATTATTTTAATTGAGTTTTTCTTCATGTTTATGGGACATTAACATTGTTTGAAATGTGCTTGTTTTATGTGCTTTGTACCTTTTTCTGTTTACTATTTTCTTTTTAAGATTTTTATTTTTCTGTTTATAATATTTTCTTTTCTTGGTGTTAAAGTGTAAGAGTTCTTTGTGTAAAAGCAGCTTTTTGTAAAAAAGAAATAACCCCATTGTCTTTTGGGAAAAATTATTTGTCTTTATTGAGGCTAATCCAGAAAAGTTTTGGATTCCTGCTGTTGTTGAAGAATAGCTTCATTAAATCTTAAAACTGTTTGTCAAAAATGACCAGGTCACTTAGAAAAGGGATATATATACATTTGAAGAACTAATCCTGAAAGGTTTTCAGGACTAAGAATTCCCTTTCTTGCCGTAGAAGAGAAGGAAGAGTTAACAAAGATCAACCTAGAGTACCTTACTGGAGAGAAAGTCGTGGTAAACCATAGAAAATAACAGTAATATCTCACTTTATTACAGGACTTCTTTCAGCATCAAACAAGCATTTATTGAGGGAGAACCATCTCTGCCTCAAGGAATGTACACTGGTGGGAGCAGGAATGATGCTGAGAAGAAAGATATGCTTGTAGCTAACTAGAATACAGCATGAGATCGAGAACCTGCTTGCGGTATTATTCAGTATAGTGTTAGTGGACCTGGTCTAGTTTCTTAGCACAGAACAAATGAGAATGAGCCCATCAGTGACTGCCCGAAGTTAGAGCTGCCACCTCTTTTCCCTGGGTGATAAATGACAGGTGAAACAATAAAAATGATTCTCGATTGCTGTTTTTTCTTCTGTTTTTGAAGTCAGTATGAATATGACAGTGAAAGTTAAAATGAATTGTATTTTTGAAAGCAGTGATGTATGTAGAAATGTAATTAGAACTGTTAAAACATAGGTGGCAATTGTGTGTTATCTGGAAATCTGTGAATTAATTTGAAGATTCCAGGTGAATAGCTTATTGATATATTTGATCAGTTTCTTAAAGGTATTCACAGTGCTTTTTCTAAGTTTTGCTTTCTTACTGGAGCAGTTCATGTAATATTTGTGTGTGTGTGTGTGTGTGTGTTTTCATCCTTACATTATTATAATAACATCAATACTTGTGGAGACTACTGAATTTGATTATAACCAGGCGAAAACAGTCATTTTATTATTTAAGAGCTGGTTTCCAGGGGACTTCCCTAGAGGTCCAGTGGTTGAGACTTCACCTTCCAATGCAGGGGGTGTGGGTTCGATTCCTGTTTGGGGAGCTGGCTTCCCATATGTCTTGTGGCCAAAAAATGTAGAACAGAAACAGTATTGTGGCAAATTCAGTAAAAGCTTTAAAAAAAAAAGACGCATTTCCAAACTGGTGCTTAACGTAAGAATCAACTGATACCTTATCAGTTTTAAGGTTCTTTAGTCAAGCACTAGAATTCGTTTTTGCCTCTTAAACATAAGTGCTCAATAGAAATGTATTGGGTGAATGAAATGTATGTTATTATACATTGCGCATATATGGTTTATGTGAATAAACCATAAGTTGACCATATGTTTAACGAATCCCATTTATATTTTGTTTGAAACTATTTTCATTAGCTTTCCTTTTTATGTCTTAACTTTTCCATATGAGAAATGTCTTTAGCCCATGTGTGTTTTCCCACATACATAATTTATAGTATGTTGTGAGTTGATAATGACTTACTTATTCCTTCTTTTTTCCTTCATTCTTCTATTCCTTTGGCCTCTTTAGGTTTAAATTGTTTTTGTGGGTCTCTTAGCATCTGTGTTCCATCTGTCCTGTATTCCCCCTTTTTATTTTAAAATAAAACTTGTCCTTATGTTAAATTGGACTTTGCTAAACAAATACTTTTGTTGTTCTTATGATGGAATAATTCTTACTTTTATTCTAAGAATTGTGATGGGAAGGTGAGCTAGAAATTCTTTCCAAGCCTTAGATTAAACCCTGAAGGTTAAAACTGTACAAATTCTTGGTCATGGAAAGAAATAAAAACTTAAGAATGATGATCGTTAAAGAACAACCTATTCAGTAAACTAGATGCCAGGGAGTCTTTTTTGTGTGTGTGTGAAAAGACCTAGAAGTGGCCTTTATAAATAAAAATGCATTACTGTGTAGTAGCAGCAGACTTGAGGTTGTATAGACAGTGGAGTTCTCAATTGTTATGGTCCGAAATGTTTATTATACCTCAGTAGTATGGGTAGATAGATAATAGTAGTCTATATTTATAAGGCATATTTATTTTATAAAATGTTTTTGTATATACTTCTATTTAATCTTACCTAAACTCCATTTTACAGCTGAAACTGGAGATCTGAAAGTATGTTAGTTATCAGGGTTACAGAGCTTACGGAGAAGGCAATGGCAACCCACTCCAGTACTCTTGCCTGGAAAATCCCATGGATGGAGGAGCCTGGTGCTCTGCAGTCCATGGGGTCGCTGAGAGTCAGACATGACTGAGCGACTTCACTTTCACTTTTCACTTTCATGCATTGGAGAAGGAAATGGCAACCCACTCCAGTATTCTTGCCTGGAGAATCCCAGGGACGGGGGAGCCTGGTGGGCTGCCGTCTATGGGGTCGCACAGAGTCGGACACGACTGAAGCGACTTAGCAGCAGCAGCAGCATAGAGCTTAAATTTGAACCTGGGTCTTCTTAGCTTGTGGGTTTCCCACTTTCTCATAGCTGTTACATGTTTGCCTGTAACAAGTAAATACCTAACATAGCATCTTTATACTATCTGTAATATGACTACAGAAAATTTAATGAATGTACTTTAAGTTGGATTTTGAAAAAAGGATGTGCTCTGACAGGAAGCAAAAAATTCCTGGAAGAGTGAGTGAGGTCGAGACTGAGATAGATGTGTATGTTGGGACAACAGTTATGCCACAAAAATGCTTTTCTACTGTGTATATATAGGCTTATTTGTTTTTTTGTTTCCTTTGTTTTGAGGGTATAGGATAGGCGGTAAATGCAGTTAGGTTGTCAGTCACTCTTGCTCTCTTGGCTATGTCATTGTTTTGTTTCCATAGGTGTCTTTCATATAATGACTTCACACTTACCTTACTTTTACTTGAACTATTTAATACTGTACTTGAGGGCATATTTCAAGACCCCTTTTTGTGTATTCAGTTCAGTTCAGTCGCTCAGTCATGTACAACTTTTTGCAACCCCATGGACTGCAGCATGCCAGGCTTCCCTGTACATCACCAACTCCTGGAGCTTGCTCAAACTTGTGTCCATCAAGTCGGTGGTACCATCCAGCCATCTCATCCTCTTGCCCCCTTCTCCTGCCTTCAGTCTTTCCCAGAATCAGGGTCTTTTCTGATGAGTCAGTTCTTTGCATCAGGTAGCCAAAGTATTAGAACTTCAGCTTCAGCATCAGTCCTTCCACTGAATATTCAGGACTGATTTCCTTGAGCATTGACTGGTTGGACCTCCTTGCAGTCCAAGGGACTCTCAAGAATCTTCTCCAACCCCACAGTTCATCAGTTCTTTGGCGCTCAGCTTTCTTTATAGTCCAACTCTCGCATCCATACATGACTACTGGAAAAATCATAGCTTTGACTGGATGGACCGTGGTTAGCAAAGTAATGTCTGCTTTTAAACATGCTGTCTAGGGTGGTCATAGCTTTTCTTCCAGGAAGCAAACATCTTCTAATTTCATGGCTGCAGTCCCCATCTGCAGTGATATTGGAGCCCCCAAAAATAGTCTCTCACTGTTTCCATTGTTTCCCCATCTATTTGCCATGAAGTGATGGGACCAGATGCCATGATCTTAGTTTTTTCAATGTTGAGTTTTAAGCAAGTTTTTTCACTCTCTTTCACTTTCATCAAGAAACTCTTTAGTTCCTCTTCACTTTCTGCCATAAGGGTGGTGTCATCTGCGTATCTGAAGTTACTGATATTTCTCCAGCAGTCTTGATTCCAGCTTGTGCATGTAAGTTAAATAAGCAGGGTGACAATATGCAGCCTTGACGTTCTCCTTCCTTAATTTGAGAACAGGCTGTTGTTCCATGTCTGGTTCTAACTGTTGCTTCTTAACCTGTATACAGATTTCTCAAGAGGCAGGTCAGGTGGTCTGGTATTCCCATCTCTTTCAGAATTTTCCACATTTTATTGTGATCTGCACAATCAAAGGCTTTTTCTGGAACTCTCTTGCTTTTTCAATGATCCAGCAGATGTTAACAATTTGGTCTCTGGTTCCTCTGTCTTTTCTAAATCCAGCTTGAACATCCGGAAGTTCATGTTTCACGTACTGTTGAAGCCTGGCTTAGAGAATTTTGAGCATTACTTTGCTAGCATGTGAGATGAGTGCAATTGTCCGGTAGTTTGAACATTCTTTGGCATTGCTCTTCTTTAGGTTTGGAATGAAAACTGACCTCTTCCAGACCTGTGGCCACTGCTGAGTTTTCCAAATTTGCTGGCATATTGAGTGCAGCACAGCAGCATCTTTTAGGATTTGAAATAGCTCAACTGGAATTCTGTCACCTCCCCTAGCTTTGTTCGTAGTGATGCTTCCTAAGGCCCACTTGACTTTGCACTCCAGGATGTCTGGCTCCAGGTTAGTGATCACATCATCATGGTTATCTGGGTCATGCAGATATTTTTTGTATAGTTCTTCTGTGTATTCATGCCACCTCTTCTTAATATCTTCTACTTCTGTTAGATCCATACCATTTCTGTCCTTTATTGTGCCCATCTTTGCATGAAATATTCCCTTGGTATCTCTAATTTTCTTGAAGAGATCTCTAGTCCTTCCCATTCTATTGTTTTCCTCTATTCTTTGCATTGATCACTGAGGAAGGCTTTCTTATCTTTCCTTGCTATTCTTTGGAACTCTGCATTCAAATGGGTATGTCTTTCCTTTTCTCCTTTGCCTTTTGCTTCTCTTCTTTTCTCAGCTATTTGTAAGGCCTCTTCAGACAACCATATTATCTTTTTGCATTTCTTTTTCTTGGGGATGGTCTTGATCACTGTCTCCTGTACAGTGTCATGAACTTCCATCCATAGTTCTTCAGGCACTGTGTCTGTCAGATCTAATACCTTGAATCTATTTGTCACTTCCACTATATAATCATAAGGATTTTGATTTAGGTCATACCTGAATGGTCTAGTGGTTTTGCCTACTTTCTTCAATTTAAGTCTGAATTTGACAATAAGGAGTTCATGATTTGAGCCACAGTCAGCTCCTGGTCTTGTTTTTGCTGACTGTATAGAGCTTCTCCATCTTTAGCTGCAAAGAATATAATCAGTCTGATTTCGGTGTTGACCATCTGGTGATGTCCACATGTGAGTCTTCTCTTGTGTTGTTGGAAGAGGGTGTTTGCTATGACCAGTGAGTTCTCTTGGCAAACACTGTTTGCCTTTGCCCTGCTTCATTTTGTACTCCAAGGCCAAATTTGCCTGTTACTCCAGGTATCACTTGACTTCCTACTTCTGCATTCCAGTCCCCTATAATGAAAAGGACATCTTTTTTGGGTGTTAGTCCTAGAAGGTCTTGTAGGTCTTCATAGAACCTTTCAACTTCAGCTTCTTCAGCATTACTGGTTGGCGCATAGACTTGGATTACTGTGATATTGAATGGTTTGCCTTGGAAACGAACAGAGATCATTCTGTCATTTTTGAAATTGCACCCAAGTACTGCATTTTGGACTCTTTTGTTGACAGTGAGGGCTACTCCATTTCTGATAAGGTATTCTTGCCCACAGTAGTAGAGATAATGGTCATTTGAATTAAATTTGCCCATTCCAGTCCATTTTAGTTCACTGATTCCTAAAATGTCAATGTTCACTCTTGCCATTTCCTGTATTACACAACTGATATACTCCTACTGCAGAAGCTTAGAAACTTTTTGCCACTTTAAAGTAATGGCTTTTAATGATTTGCATTATTATCTTTCAGTCTGTTTTTTGAATGTATGTATATTAATTATAAATTCTTAAAAATTGTGATGTTTAGAGGCAGGAGGTACATAGAGAAATCTCTTTGCCTTCTGTTCCATTTTTCTTTGAACAGAAAACTACTTAAAAAATCAGTAAGAAAATATATTTATAAAGTCTATAAAAATTGGATCATGCTATATTACAGTTTTATTTCCTGCAAACTAGTTTAATTTTACTTTGCAAAAATATATTCTGTTGTAGGTTTATAGCTCATATTCTTTTTTTTTTTTTTTTTCATATTCTTTTTTTGCCATTAAAATTCTATAGTTGTTTTAATCTTTGGTGTTAGAAGTCAGGATCATGGTTACCCTTTGCAGTACTGCATAAAGACTGAAGGGAACACAGGGGTACTGGGTGCTGTTTATTTTTGTGAAAATTGAGCAGTTTATGGTACTTACATGCTTTTTTTCCTGTATGTATATTATACTTTAATAAGCTTTTAAAAGTTTAATAGTTATTGAAAAATACTTTTAGGTTAATAAATATTTAGGGGTAATTGGGAAAAGAAATGTGGAGACATTACAGATAAGTGTTTTCTTCAGTTGTGATTTTAAGTGATATGTAACTAGTTCATTTAAAAAAAGTGTGATTACTTACGCAATATTAACTTATATATGTTTCTAGGCTCCAGCTATTTGTGCTGACATTTTATGGCTGAATGACAGCCTGTGATATGATTTCAAGGATTTTAAAACATCAAAAAGTAAGAGTAGTGAGCTAATCTGAAGTATGAGAACAGTTTAATCAATTCTAGAACTTTAGAATAAGTTGTATATGAGCATATATCAGAACTAGAAAAGGTTAGTTTTCATTCCAAACCTAAGGAAGGGCAATGACATAGAATATTCGAACTACCGCATAATTGTCCTCATTTCACATGCTAGCAAGGCAATACTCAAGATCCTTCAAGCTGGATTTAGACAAGGCACGGGAATCAGAGATCAAATTCCAATAGCCATTGATCAAATGGAAAAAGCAAGGGAATTCCAGAAAAAACATGCGTTTCATTGGGTATGCTAGAGCCTTTGACTGTAGATCACAACAAACTGGAAAATTCTTCAAGAGATAGGAATACCAGACCAACTTACCTGTCTCCTGAGAAAACTGTTAGGACCGGACGTGCAACAATGGACTGGTTGAAAATTGGGAAAGGAGTATGTTAAGGCTGTACATTGTCAACCTGTTTATTTAACTTATGTGCAGAATGTATCATGTGATATACCGGGCTGGGTAAATCACAAGCTGGAATGAAGATTTTAGGGAGAAATGTCAACAACCTCAGATACACAAATGAAACCACCCTAATGGCAGAAAGCAAAGAGAAACTAAGGAGCCTCTTGATGAAGGTGAAAGAGGAGACTGAAAAAGTTGGCTTAAAATTCAGCATTCAAAAAACGAAGATCACGGCATCTGGTCCTGTCACTTCATGGCAAGTAAATGGGGAAATAATGGAAACAGTGACAGACTTTATTTTCTTGGGCTGCAAAATAAAGCCGATGGTGACTGCAGCCATGAAATTAAAAGACGCTTGCTCCTTAGGAAAAAAAAAAACTATGACAGACTTAGTGTATTAAAAAGTAAAGACATCACTTTGCCCACACATGTCTGTATAGTCAAAGCTGTGGTCTTCCCAGTAGTCATTTAATGGATGTGAGAGTTGGTCCATAAAGAAGGCTAAGTGCTAAAGAATTGATGCTTGCAAACTGTGATGCTGGAGAAGACTCATCAGAGTCCCTTGGACTGCAAGGAGATCAGACCAATCAATCCTAAAGGAAGTCAACCCAGAATATTCACTGGAAGGACTCATGCTGAAGGTGAAGCTCCAATACTTCGGCCACCTGATTCAAAGAGCCGACTCCTTGGAAAAGACATTGATTCTTTTTAAAAAGTAGTTTTATTTATTTATTTTTGGCCGTGTTGGGTCTTTGTTGCTGTGCACGGGCTTTCTGTAGTTGCAGCACACAGGCTTCTAATTGCCATGGCTTCTCTTGCTGCAGAGCACGGGCTCCAGGGTGCACAGGGTTCAGTAGCTGCACTCCCAGACTCTAGAGCAGAGGCTCGATAGTTGTGGCACTTGAGCTTAGTTGCTCCGTGGCGTGTGGGATCTTCCCAGATGAGGGATCAAACTTGTATCTCCTGGATTTACAAGTGGATTCTTTACCAATGAGCTACCAGGGAAGTCCTCAAATTGGTATTTTTAAAATTAATACGTTTCAAAATATTTGTTAAGTACATAGATTTGATGTTTTTTAGGAATTATCTGTTTTAGTAGTCCAGAGAGTGGTTCGGTATGGTAGCTCCTAGTCTCACATAGCTATTGAACAGTTAAAGTTGAGCTACTTTGTATTGAGATGTGCCATAAGTTTAAACTGTAGACTGAATTTTTAATCTTATTATGAATAAAAGAATGTGAAATATCTCAATAACAGTTTTTTAGTATTGGTTCCCTGTTGAAAAATATATTATTAAAATTAATTTCACTAGTTTCCTTTTGTTTCTAGTGTGACTGCTAAAAATGTAAATTTACTTATGTGGTAACCCTTATATTTCTATTTGACAAAACTGATCTAGACAGTAATCTAAATAGACATTAGATGATTAATACCTGAATTTAGAGTAGTACTTATAGAAAGAGAAGTATGAAGGGATTTGAAGGAATTATGCTATTGGCATATGTGGTGTATAATCTTGGCTGTTACAGGATATTTTGCAGTTTTGTGTGAAGTTTTGTGTCATAACTTTGTAATTGTAGTGAGCTTTTTGAGGACAAGGACTTCATCACTATTTTAAAATTCTCCTCTACATTGTTGTTGCTGAGTGCATAGGAGCTTGGTTGAACAAACAAGAATTAAAAGGACATCAAATAATTTTGCAGATACAAAGTTTGAATTTTAGAATGTGAACCAATGATTCTTTGCGTTCCTATATGCTTTATTTTAATATCATAGTATCACTAGTTAGCCAAGTCAGTCATGTCTTTTTTAAAAGATACAAGGGTAAGGCAACTTAATATCTAGTCTTTTATATATATATATATACACACATATATATATGTGTACATGTATATGTACACACATATATATGTATATAGATACATATATATGTATATATTATATAGATATATCAAACTCTGGGTAGTCTTTTTATATCTTCCTTCATTTAGCCCTGGTGTAACCTATGAAAATTTATCATCAATTTCATTATTTTATACATTAGGCCATTGAGAATGAGTATTTTTTCCAGTGTTGTAACAAATATGCCCAACTTCAAAACTAGCCCTTTTTCCACTGTAGTTTACTCTCCTGATTAAAGTTAGCCAGTTATTTTAAGTGATTTGAAGTTAGGCTGATGTTGTGTTGGAAATGAAGTAGGTGAAGAATAATCTGTAGAATAAAATTTGTAATGCTACATTTTGACAGCTTATGATGTATATATTCCAGTGTTTAATGTATGAAAGGAAATTTAAAAATACTTCCTAAAAACTTAGAGAAAGAACAATTACATCTTTTTTTCTTTCTGATTTCCTTGGTGTATTGTAATTTGAGAAATTGGACTGTAGTTCATGAAAGAAAATTGTATAATGTTTTGAAGTATTTATTTTGTCTTTTAGATAAAATCAAAGACAAAATTAAAGAGAGAGATAAAGAAAAGGAGAGAGAAAAAAAGAAGCATAAAGTAATGAATGAGATCAAGAAAGAAAATGGAGAAGTAAAGATTTTACTGAAAAGTAAGTATATATTCAGTGATTTCAGTTGTACGATATTATATTGTTCAGTGTACTTATTGGCTTAGTGATTAAAATAAGAAATGTTACTTGGTGCTGAATTTTACTGAGAATAAACATTTGTGGTCAAGATATGAAAAGTTAATAGTGGACTTTTCTAATCTGTTTAGTAATATGTCTTTAGTATATTTATTTAGTGAGTTATTGGAAGTAGTAAAGGTAATTATTAGGTTCCTTGAATCATTTAAAAATAGGTTATGTAATTCTGTGTTTACATTACTAGTTTATGGGTATTTGGATAATCTAAAAGAAGAGACTAAAGCAATTTTAACCATGATAGAGAGGTATGGCAGAGGCAGTGATCTTACCAGTGTTTGATGATAATCGCTATGCATAGTTTACAGGGAGTATTTTACTCTGAGCTAAATAACAAGATGTTCTGTTTTACTGTATGTTTTTGCAAGCTGAAGAATATCCTCTTTTTGTTTCCTATTTTTTTCTCATAAAAAAATGAGAAAAATAACTAAATAACTAAAATAACTGTTTTAGTTAGTTATTATGTGGGGGTGGATGGTTAGGTAATAATATAGATCCTATCAATAAATATGAACTCTTCGAGGGAGAATTTGTGATAGATAGTTTTAAATTCACTCAGATAGGAGGTAAGAAGAATTAATGGCATTTGCTTGCTTGATAGCTAGCAAATTCATTAACTGCCTCATCAAGTCAACAATTTGTTGATCATAACACGTTGACTTTTATTAATTTCATATTGAGTTTACATGTGCATAAGCCTTTCTGTCTACATATGGGAGAGAAGTCCGTAGCACTGTAGGTGCAATGAAATTAATTACATAATTTAAGGTACATAGACTTTTAGATTCTGTGATTTCATTTAACTCTTTGTCCTGTTTCCACATGTTCTTTGGTGCACTTTGGCTAAGCTCTTATTTTCTACTTGTCAGAACTTTATTTTTTAAAAATTTCTTTAGACCCTGAAGAAACACGACAGAGCTAAGATTGGTGACTACTTGGTTAACGCTCACGGGCCTTCGTCTTGTTTCTTTGCCAGTGTGTTTGATGTGTGTTGTCCAAATAGATTGTAAGCCTCTGAGGCAGGAATTGAATATAATCACACTAGTGCTGTACAGCAGCTTATGATTAACACTTGAAAAGTTTTCTTTTCTTTACCATGTTGGTTTTCTCATTTTTTAAATTGCTTTAGTCACATAGTCATTTTATTATTCGTTTGAGTGTACAGTGTTGTAAATTCCTATGACTGGGTTGAATGTTAAATTGCTTTCATACCATTAATGTGAAATATGTGAACCTGGAAATTACATATGCAAGCAGAATTTTAAATAACCTAAGAAGTGGAGATTTTTCTAGTAATATACAATGGTAACCTTGATTTTGAAATAAATGAAAAGCTTAAGAGATAATTAAGCTAAACTGAAACCTAGTGATGATAGAGGGGAATAAAAGACATTTGGAAATAAATTGATCTCTGGGATGACGTAGGAAAATATACTTCCTGTGAAATGGAGGTAAATAATAATTACTGCCTTTCAGGGTTGTGGAGATTAAATGACGTTAAGTATAGGGGAAGTACCAAGTACAGTGTCTAGTCCACAGATATTCAGTAAACAGATAGGAATCTTTCTTGTTAACTTGTACGAAAGATGAACTCTTGTGCTTAAAAACAATGAGAAAACTTATCTCTCCTCGGAGGGTAAAAAAAAGTGAAAGTGAAAGTCGCTCAGTTGTGTCTGACTCTGGGACCCCACGGTCTATACAATCCATGGAATTCTCCAGGCCAGAATGCTGGAGTGGGTAGCCGTTCCCTTCTCCAGGGGATCTTCCCAACCCAGGGATCGAACCCAGGTTTCCTGCACTGCAGGCGGATTCTTTACCAGCTGGAATAAAAACATGATTAACTTGTGAGATTGTGCCTTTCCCATGGTAAGCAGTGAGTGAGTATTAGCTGTTGTTATTATCAGCACAGTTTGTCCTGCATGTGTGGCCAGCCATTTGCCAAGTGAGCGTTATGACCAGGGAAAGGCATCCTTTGTCATTGGTGACCTGAAGCAACAGGAAAATCAGTTAGGTTGGGGAGTAAGTATGCTGTTCTTTACTGCCTTGTGCCCCGTTTTATGGTTTTTAACTTTTCTTCTCTTTATAAGTTTCTCCTTCTGATGATGCTAACATTGCAACTTATGGCAGACGCAGGCATGGAGTGGGTAATGACCCTTGAATATCTGAAATAGATGCTAACTGTTTCTCCACACCAATCTTATTTCCTCCAGATTTTCATTAAAACTGCATCGAGTATGACTAGAGTTACATACATGATTATATACATAGCAGAAAGGTATTATTAATGGAGAAATCTTATAAGTGTTTTTCACTGATAAAATAGGAGTTTGCTTTATTAGAAACAGTTTAAAGGAACAAATAAATGTGAAACATAAGCTTATTTAGCTCATTTTTTAAAATTTCTAATGTCTACCAATTACTTTTTCTGAATATACTTATATGTTCTAGTCATTTTTATGTTCTTTATTGATAAAGGTATAAGAACATGGATGTTACCAGTATAGTATTTTTGAGAGTAAATTTTGTCATTATAGCATATCAAGGAGCTTGATGGTGAGCAGGTGAAAAGGGCATTAAAAGAAGCCAGTGTTCAAGGTTATTGTTAGTGTACTAAAGGTCACGGGTAGGTAATTCTTGAAAGGAAGAGTGAAAATATTGCTGTGCATAAAAGGAAAGTCATTCCCAGAGACCACAGGCTGAAAATAGCTAAGCTAATTACTACTTTGTTTCTGTGTATGATAATGAAATTATGTGTATTACTTCCCATAGTCGCGTCTGACTCTTTGCAACCCTGTGGACTGTAGCCTACCAGGCTTCTCCATCCATGGGATTTTCCAGGCAAGAATACTGGAGTGGGTTACCATTTCCTTCTCCAGGGGATCTTCCCAACCCAGGGATTGAACCCGGGTCTCCTGCATTGGAGGCAGACGCTTTAACCTCTGAGCCACCAGGGAAGCCCCTATTACTTCACATATTAAATATGAAATCAGATCCAATGTTTCTGGCAACCTTTATTAACACTAAAAATATACTAAGGTTAGGAATGGGAATTCTAGTGATTTTGTAATTTTTAAAGATTTTTAAAAAATAACTTGCCATTAGTAACACATACTGGTTTTTCTTTTTTATCTGTGTTTGTGATTTTTTTCCTGTCTCTATCAGAGTGTCTCTTCTGGCTGTGTGTGTATCTCCATTTCTCTTTGTGTCCGATTCTCCCTTTGGCTATCTGTGCATGTGGGGAGGGGGCGGGGAATGTGTGTTTGAGATCTACTGTTCATATGTCTATGGATCTTCAAGGGGAGGGTCTCCCATCAACTACATTTCTATACTTTTTGAGGGTCCAAATTACTTAGCAATTCTTTCTGTTGCGGGTATTTACCAGGATCCTCTAGTAAAACACTACAGTTCTGATGTATTAGGCTCTGTTCGAAGAATTATGAATTTAGAGTAAATATGTACTTTAAATACCTTTTAGTATAAGAGAAGAACATTGATATTCAAAATAGTCTTACCACCTTAAGTATTTAAAAATTTCCTACATATGTATCTATTGCATTTCATGCATCATTCCAAGACAGGAAATGCATGATTATATAAAACTTAAAAATCTATCTAGTGAAGGCTAGTGTTTGATTTGTTTTAAATGTAAAGAATGCATTTTATCTGTATCCATTGGAGGGGAGGGGTCCCAAAGACTGCCCCCAGATTTGATGATTTGCTAGGAGGACTCATAGAACTCGGCATAAATTTGTACTCATGGCTATGACTTATTATGGTAGAGGATACAAAGTACAATCAGTAAGGACAAAAGGCACATGTGGCAATTTCTGGAGGAAGCTAGGCACAAGCTTCTAAGAGTTCTCTCGTAGTGGAGTCACACAGGATGCACTTAGTTCTTCCAGCAGTGAATTGTGACAACATATATGAAATGTTGTCTACCAGGGAAGCTCATTAGAAACTCAATAATTAAGGTTTCTGTTGGGAACTGGTCACGTAGGCACCCCCTGTCTGCTAAGTCACTTCAGTCGTGTCCGACTCTGTGTGACCCCATAGACGGCAGCCCACCAGGCTCCACCATCCCTGGGATTCTCCAGGCAAGAACACTGGAGTGGGTTGCCAGTTCTTTCTCCAATGCATGAAAGTGAAAAGTGAAAGTGAAGTCGCTCAGTCGTAATCGACTCTTGGCGATCCCATGGGCTGCAGCCTACTAGGCTCCTCCGTCTATAGGATTTTCCAGGCAAAAGTACTGGAGTGGGGTGCCATTGCCTTCTCCCACCCCCTGTCTAGTTGTAGCAAAATCCAAGGCTCCCAGAAGGAAAACAGGTGCTCAATGTAAACCATATTATTTGCAGAAACAGTTTAGGCACAATGAGCCACTTTTATCAGAGAATAGTAATAACCTTCCCAAAATACAAGTTCTCAGGTGCCAACCAAGGGCCAACCTTGCAAGCAGGCCTTTCTAAGGATAGCACTCTTGGGCATTTTATGTTAATTCTCTTCTGCTCATGGTGCTCACTTTAGTATTTAATTATAATTTTTCATATAAGTTTAATTATTTGATTTTCAATATAATAATCTTTTGACTAATTTGTTATTAGCTAGCCTTTCTCAGTTTCTGACTATTATACTACAACTATTTTCATCCATCTTTATGACTAAGAAATGAACTATTGTACCTGTTTTATTTTAATGTAACATGTATTTGAATATTTTCTATTTTAACTTTTAAAAAATGTATTAGCTGTAAATGTAATAGGGTATTAAGGTTATATTTTCATTCAAATGAAATTTTGCTTGTATTGGCAAGCTATTTAATTTGTGCAATTTTACATTTGTTTCTAGTTTAGTTATTAATTATACCTAGAACAATTAAACTGTTTTAAGTTCTAGGTTTTTTTTTTCATTATTGATTTTATTTTTTTTAAGTTCTCTTCTAATTCACTACTGTCTTTTTTCCTTGACTCATTTGGATTTCGCTTACATATATAAACTTATTTTTATCTTTCATTTTGATTAACTCCCTGTTTTAACTTTTTTATTACTAATTTTGTTGCTATTAACTGAATCTGATGTTTTGATCATTTATACTTGGGTAGCAAGTATGAATTTGTTAATATATTTTTAACTTACATATAGACTCTTGAGAAAATTAACACTTTGCATTTTATGAATTTGCAAACTTGTGCAATCAATAATGTTAGCAGATTTTTAGTTTTGCTTTTCACAGTGACACCAGTTTGGCCTTCATTTCATACTTATGAATTTTCAGAAGAGATGGTTAATTATTAACATTAAACTTTCCATTTTTAAGAATTGCTGTGAACTTGAGAGAATTTTTATGCTTTTTGTTTCAAGGTTAGGATGTGGTGAAAAACTGACTGAACTGCAAACAGGGGATAAGCCTGTAAACGTCAGGTAGTCTGTTGGTGAGAGAAATCTTTGTATTTGTTAAATGTTCATATATAGCAATGTACTAGATGCCAGAAATGCCAGGAGGGATTCAATAATTGGTGGAAAAAAGGGTTTCACTATGAATTCATTAAAGTTATTTGTTTCACTCATACATTATCCTGAAGGATATATGTTATACAGACATCCTGTGAATGAAAAAAATAATAACTTTGTATGACTATATCATATGTATTCATATATATAGAATATATAATAACAGTTTATTAATTTAGAGTGAAGATATTTCAGTTCCAAAGAAAAATGAAAATAACCTAAGAGTTGTCTTTATAGGATGGGTAAGAAAGTCCAGTAGTGAGTACTGGGGCAAGGCAAAGATGTTTTGGGGAAAGGAAATAACTTTACTAGTAGTAGAAAAATAAAGTAGGATTAGGTATGTTTCATAAGAAATTGTAAGTAGTGTAGTTGACCAGAGCATGGGGGTACTTGAGGACACTGAGTTTGGATTCCAGACTGAAGAGACTGTATTTTACTTGGTAGTCATTGAGAACCCTTGAAAACAGTTGAATCAAGGGATGAACAGAAGCTTAGATCAGAAGCTAAGGCAGTAGTAGTATCATGGAAGTTAAAAATAATCAAGGATGATGTGGGTGATTACATAGAACCTTGAAGAGATCAGGAAAAATGATTTGAGAGAATATCATTGGATTTGATATTTGAACAATCTGGGATAGAGTAGACTGGAAACAGACCCAGAATTTAAAGGATAGAAATAGTCATGTAATAAAGATAAGACACTGGTGGGTATAGTGGTTCTTTATGAGAAGTTTGATGGTCAAAAGAAGAGGAGAGAACTTTAAGCAAGGGTTTTGGAGTTGGTGGGAGTGACTTGTTTTTGGAAAGTAGGCAGGGCATCTCATTCACCAGAGACAGAAAAGAATACTAGAGATATGTGAAGATGGGAAAATTTAGATAAAGAAGCAGGTTGCGAAGATTTAATTCATGACTGGTTATCTGTAAAGGTGAAATAACAGACGGAAACAGTGAATGCTTGTTTTTCTCAATTGTCATTTTAATAACTTTTTTTATTTTGTCTTAGGAACCACAGTATTTTCTTGTGAGGATGTTTGTTCTTTTCTGTGTTTTTTTATTGTCTAGAAATAAATATACTGTGATAATATTGTATTTAATATGTACACTTAAATTCTATAGCTGTATAGCCACTGTAGATTAATCTTTAATTCTTTGAATTTCTAAATTTCTGAGCCTAGTGTCTACTTACCTTTGGTTACAGAGGTTCATTAATATATAAACTTATTATTGACCCATTTCTTTTTCTTTTCTTTAATTTCTCTCTTTACCAGTACATGGATATCATTTGTACTTAGGACATGAGAAATTATTCTGATTTTGTCATCTCTTATGATACGTTGCTGAGTTTTCACTGGGAATTTTGTAGACTCTAGTAGATCTAGAATAGCCCATTTTAGATTAAAGAGTAGTTTATGGAAAAGGAAGTATGTAAAGAGCTAAGGAGAATTTCTGTGTTTGTTGCTTATATACTATGCAAGTGTTTTTCTCCTTTGCTGATTTGTAAATCTTGACACCTGTATATAATGTGTAAGAACTTAAAGTAAAAAAGATACATATCAATGGGAAATATCTGCAGGGCATTCATTGTTCACATTGACTTTTGTTCAGCTTTCCATTTCTGATTTTCTGTATTTAAAATTTGAAGACTATGATTTCTAAAACACTAATTTCATTACTTCATTAAATACTGATTGAGCATCTACTTCATGTTAGAATGGTACTACTCACTGTAAGCATAACTGTCTTAAGTCTTCCTCTGTGTGTATGTGTGCCTATGTGTGTGGAGAGAGGGAAAGAGCCTGACTAAATTATGATTATCAATACTGTGTAAAACAAGTCCCAAATATAAACTTCATTTTGTGTAAACTTTGCTTATTTGTTATAAAACAGTTCCTGAAGCATGATATTAAAAGAAACTAAAATGCGTAGTTTCAAAAAAAATTTTTCCCAACAGGTGGGAAGGAGAAACCAAAAACAAGTGTAGAAGACTTACAAATTAAGAAGGTAAAGAAGAAAAAGAAAAAGAAACACAAAGAGAATGAAAAACGGAAGCGTCCAAAAATGTATAGCAAATCTATTCAAACTATCTGCTCAGGATTGCTGTCTGATGTTGAAGATCAAGAAGCCAGAGGTATCCTAAATGATACCATAAAGGATTACAGTGGAAAGAGTTTGGATACCAAGAATTATGATTCCAAAATTCCAGAAAACAGTGAGTTTCCATTTGTCTCATTAAAGGAGCCACGGGTTCAGAACAACCTCAGAAGGCTGGACACTTTGCGGTTCAAACAGCTCATTCATATTGAGCACCAGCCTAACGGAGGTGCATCAGTTATCCATGCCTACAGCAATGAACTCTCCCATCTGTCTCCTGTGGAGATGGAGAGGTTTGCAGAAGAGTTTGTGGATCTGGTGTTCAGTGAAAATGAGAACTCTGCAGCTTTCTATGTAATGGGTATTGTTCATGGGGCAGCTACTTATTTACCTGATTTTTTAGACTACTTTTCATTTAATTTTCCCAATTCACCAGTGAAAATGGAGATATTGGGAAAGAAGGATATAGAGACAACGACTATGTCCAATTTTCATGCTCAGGTAAGAGGTTTTAGTTGTTAAAGTTTAATTTAACTTTTAATTATATGTTTTAGACAAGTTTATTATGTTCTTTGATCCTCATTTTCTTACAGGTTTGCAATAAAAAAAGGTAAGGATATAATGAAACCTCTTGGAGATATTAAGAATAAATTACTCTCTGGATGTGAACACTAGAGTTTAAATTTCAGCTTCTATTTGTCTGTATTTTCTTAAAGATAGTGAAATAATTAAGATTCTGTTGTCCTTTTTTCCTTGGATTTATTTTGCGAGTGAAATGAATTTGCCTATTTATTATTCCAGTCCATATACTAGTTCTCCTGCCTGAACATCACTTAAAATTGTCTTCTTGCTTTATGAAATAGTGCTTTAAAAGTGCATAGCATTGGATTCATCATATGGAAGGTGCTGAATAAATGTTGGGTATTCAATATATTGTGGTCCAAAGGAATCATTAGTTAAATATGTGATTATGTGAGAATATTAGCATATCAGTGCATATATTGAGCTAATTTCTATTTCCTACCCTTCTCATTGTAGAATATACATTATTTTAAATTAATTAATTAATTAATTTTGGCTGCATCATGCAACTTGTGGGGTCTTAGTTCCCTGACTAGGATTGAACAGTGAAAGACTGGAATGCTAACCATTGGACCGCCAGAGAATTCCTGAATATACATTATTTTAGAAAGCAGAGGCAGAATCCAGTCCACTGGCTTTTAGAAGTGAATGTAGGCCCATCTAAAGGCTGGTGCATCATTATTCATTCTCAGATCAGAGACTGCTTAGGCCGAAGATCAGCAATTTTCATGTTTATCTGTGCTAAAGTTTCCAGTATTCTAAGTAATAATTGATATTCTGGTTTGAAAAAAGGAAAAAAAGTGAAGAAAGTTTCAGAGAGATCTTAGTGATCATCTGTCCTAATCTTTCTCAACTTAAACAAACACAGATAGGAGCCATTTAAGATTTTAAGGTTGGCAGCAGTGCCAGAAGTAGAACAGTCTCCTTTATCTTCACCCAAGACCCTTTTCCTTATTTTGAGTGTGTATCTTTTTTGTGTGTTTGTTTAATATCTGTTCAAGTTATAGTTTCCACTTTAAATGATAGTCTGGACATTCAGTCACACCCTCACATACCAACCTCCCCACCCCACAGTATGTTTGATGTGTATTCTATAATATACTGAAGTCTGGATAATGTGCTTGTATTTAACATTTTAATATGTGTGTGTTGGGGGGGGGGGCTACTTACTGTTGGAGAATTAGAATTTAAATATTTTTTAGAGCTGAAAGGGAGCTGTAGAGCATTTGTCACTTGCTCTGTCATTTTATAAATTTCATAATGGTTAGTAGACTGGCATCTAGTAATAGTGTCTACTATTTATTGAGTACTGCCTATTGACTACCAGGAACTGTTTTAAGTACTTTATATGTAATAACCCATTTAATCTCCATTACCATTTAATTTTAGCAATGAGGACAGAGAAGAAATAACTACCCAGAAACCTTTGGTATTAGATCATTGATTTGTTTTTCATTTATTTTATGTCTGCTAAGTGCTAGGTTTTATGATAGACCTCTTAGCTTCCAATGTAATTTATTTCCACTGTATCATAAACTTTCTTTTGCCATACAATGCAAGTTATTTCAATCATCTTTTAAATGTCACAATACATATATTTGCTTTTCAGATAGCTTTTAAGGTTAGGAAGTATTAATTTTTTATTCCTTGTTATTTATTAAATGATAAGCATTTTCATCCTAACTTGTGTAATACATACAACACGAAACCATACTTCTGTTGCTAATGCAATATTTTGCTGGGACTTGTTAATCAGGCCGGTGTGTGACTATGTAGTGAGTCTCAAGTCCTTGTAGAGCCACCTACCCTGATTGCCATTACCTGTTAGAGCTCTTGGATACCACATACAGTTGCAGCCTTTGTTACCAGTTGTGCCTCTGGCCCTGTATCTGTGTGATTCGCCAGCTACAGGGACTGCTTTTACCTCTTTAATTTTAGATGGGTGGCAGGAAATTGCCTGTGCAAGGTCCATGTGCCTTTACCCCATGGTCCTCCAGATCCAGCCATTCCCGTGGTGTGAGAAAGAATATTTAGCAAAAAGCTTCCCTGAGCTGCTCATTTGATGTTTCGCCAAACCAGATTCTTTGTTTTTTTAAGAGCTTAGAAGACTGAGGAAGTTGTTTTCTGCAGACTAGTTTTCTGAATATTTAATTAAAATCAGAGCAGCCAAAATCATTTGCCCTATATCTGTAGACACTAAACGATGACAATGTAAGTAAGATGTAGCTATTTCTATGATCTTTATAGTGATAAGGTTTATCTTTGTAATATTACTCTGTAGTTTTCACAAAACTTCATTTTTATATCTGTTTAGCCTTTATTCTTGAATCATGTTAATTTAAAGATTTTTTGGTGTATGTATCGGTGTATATCTGTGTACACACACAGACACACACAGACACATGGCACTGCCAAAACGGATCAAGGCACAAGACATCCTGTTCTTTGCTCATTGGTTTTGGAATTCTTTTTACTTGTATAATTCTGTTTCTCATCTTCATCTATATCCCTGCAGATTGCCTGAAAAATTTGAAAATATGGTGGAATTACGTATTGTCTTATAGGTTATGTCATTTTTCTGATGTGACTCTGAGGTTAGTGATATAATATCAGTCAAACTGTATGATAGAATTCTGTTTGAGAATAAAAATGGATTTTTATGGAAAGCTTGTAACCTATCTATATCAGATATTTTGCCACAGATCAGATCAAAAAGCCTCAGAAGTAAGTGGCTTAAAGGTATTTCTCACAATTCATTGGCCTCTCTGGAAAGTCTTTGTCAGCTCTATTGGTGACTGGATAGCTTCATTCATGTCTTGCGGTTTTCAGATCAGTTGTTCTTAGGAGACCTTGCTTATATGTCTGGTGTTGTGAGGCAGTGTCAGTTGGGGTGATGATCACGTTTTTGCAAGTTAACTTGGGCTTGTATCCATGGTGGTAGTTGTAGGATTTATAGAGCAGAAAGAGTGAGCCTCTGCTTGTTTTGTGTTTGCTAATGTCCCATTGGCCAAAGGAAGTCATGAAGCCACACCCAGATTCACTTCTTGATAGTGGGAGTGGCAGAGTCATGTTGCTCAGAAGTGAGTTACATGCTTGGGAAGGGATTTTGGCCATGTGCAATCACCCACATCTCTCTCGGGCTTCCCTTGTGTCTCAGACAGTAAAGAATCTGCCTGCAAGGCAGGAGGACCCGGGTTTGATGCCTGGGTCAAAAAGATCCCCTAAAGAAGGGAATGGCTACCTACTCCAGGGTTCTTGACTGGAGGATTGAACGGTGAGGACCCTGGAGGGCTACAGTCTGTGGGGTCACAAAGAGTAAGACACGACTGAGTGGCTAACACTTTCACTTTTTCACATCTGTCTTAGTCTACCATCTCTATTTTGTTCAAATAGTCATTTGGACATTTATCATTCTCCTGTTTTTCATGGTAGGGGAACAGAAAGGCAAGTAAGACAGGATTTTTATCTGTCAAGGAATAATTGAGATTTCTGTCTTGACACACAGTATTTAATCAGTGTGCACTCCAAACCCTGTAGTAAGAACTTACTACTGTAAGAATATGAAAACTGGGGCAGTTATCTTCCAGTCACCTTTTTCCCTCCCTCAAACCTGGTTCTGAGTTACTGAAGGCAAATAACTTACATCAGCTGTTAACTCATGATTAAATCTACCAATATTTTAATAGCGAGTTCAGTTCAGTTGGTCAGTTGTGTCCAACTCTTTGCAACCCCATGGACTGTAGCACGCCAGGCCTCCCTGTCCATCACCAGCTCCCAGAGTTTACTCAGACTCATGTCCATTGAGTCAGTGATGCCATCCAACCATCTCATGTCATCCCCTTCTCCCACCTTCAGTCTTTCCCAGCATCAGGGTCTTTTCAAATGAGTCAGCTCTTCTCATCAGGTGGCCAACATATTGGAGTTTCAGCTTCAGCATCAGTCCTTCCAGTGAACACTCATGACCGATTTCCTTTAGGATGGGCTGGTTGGATCTCTTTGCAGTCCAAGGGACTCTCAAGAGTCCTCTCCAACACCACAGTCAAAAGCATCAATTCTTTGGCGCTCAGCTTTCTTTATAGTCCAACTCTCACATCCATACATGACTATTGGAAAAACCATAGCCTTGAGTAGATGGACCTTTGTTGGCAAAGTAATGTCTCTGCTTTTTAATATGCTGTCTAGGTTGGTCATAACTTGCCTTCCAAGGAGCAAGCATCTTTTAATTTCATGTCTGCAGTCACCATCTGCAGTGATTTTGGAGTCCCCAAAATAAAGTCAGTCAGTCACTGTTTCCAGTGTTTCCCCATCTATTTGCCATGAAGTGATGGGACCGGATAACATGATCTTAGTTTTCAGAATGTTGAGTGTTAAGCCAACTTTTTCACTCTCCTCTTTCACTTTCATCAAGTGGCTCTTTAGTTCTTCTTCACTTTCTGCCATAAGGGTGGTATCATCTGCATATCTGAGGTTATTGATATTTCTCCCGGCAATCTTGATTCCAGCTTGTGCTTCTTCCAGCCCAGCGTTTCTCATGATGTACTCTGCATGTAAGTTAAATAAGCAGGGTGACAATATCCAGCCTTGATGTACTCCTTTTCCTATTTGGAACCATGTCCAGTTCTGACTGACTGTTGGTTCCTCACCTGCATACAGGTTTCTCAAGAGGCAGGTCAGGTGGTCTGGTATTCCCATCTCTTTCAGAATTTTCCACAGTTTATTGTGATCCACACAGTCAAAGGCTTTGGCATAGTCAATAAAGCAGAAATAGATGTTTTTCTGGAACTCTCTTGCTTTTTCGATGATCCAGCAGATACTGGCAATTTGATCTCTGGTTCCTCTTCCTTTTCTAAAACCAGCTTCAACATCTGAAAGTCAAGTTATTAAATCTAATTTGAATCTTAGCCTTGGCTCTTCAAAATGAGGGGAGAAAACTAACAATTATTGAATTCATCTGGGGTCATTCATTTATCGTGCTAGGCCGATGAAAATGATTCATCATGGCATCTTTGACCATTGCCTTCCTTTGTACTGAATTTTCATTTTGACCAATTGTGCTTGACATATACAACTTAAATGTTTGACCTGATCTGTTATGGCAGGTGGCAGGTATCAGATGCTCTAATTGAGAACGGAGACTTTTTCCTTTATTGTACTAATTTAAATAATAAATAATAACACTTTTATTCTTATTTTAGTTATAAGGATATTTTTGAAATAAAATATTGATTAAATGTTATTACCTGTTACATGTTTTACTTTGGAAGGATATATACTAGATGTGATGGGGAATAGCTCCCTCTTGTGGCACATTTATTTTTGTTAGATGCTTAGATTGCCATGGTGAGCTCGACTTTTTGTTTTTTTTTTTAATAAAAATTCACCAGAATTGAACCAGTAGCTTCTTCTGCTCTCACTCCCACATTTTTTTTTTTTACTATAGTAACTATCCTCGTTTGTTTGTTTGTTTGTTTTGGATTGATGATGATACTTGCTAGAAGCATCTATTATATCTTCTCTATTTAGCATGAGTTAACTATAATATATACTGTACCCTGGAGAAGGAAATGACAGTGCACTCCAGTGTGCTTGCCTGGAGAATTCCATGGACAGGTAACCTCGCGGGCTCCAGTCCAAAAGGTTGCAAAGAGTCATACACAATTGAGCGACTAAGCACATACTGTAAAGTATTCTGTGGAATTTTTAATATCTTGGGATGTTGATAGGCACACTAAAAGAAAACAGGTAAATAAGAGAAACAGATTTTGAAATTAAAACAGTTTGTCTAATGCTGGGCGAAATAAGTTTGTTTATTTTGAGTCTTCTCACAGCCTTTATAGCATTTAATAGTGTGTGGTGAACCTCCCAACCAGAAGAGCTTTCCAAACTTACTGGACTATAGAGCCTTCTCTTCAGGAACTGGCATATCAGGGAGCACATTTTGGGAAACAGCATTATTTCAAGTGAGTCATTCCTAGTGGTTTTTTTAATTACATACGTCCAATTTGCTTCCCTTGTTGCAGCAATTTTTATAACTAAAATAAGAGAAAGCAGTATATTTTTGGCAATGTATTTCCTGTCATAAAGGCTACTTTTTTCTTTTGTAGCAAGCGAAATGTGTTTTTTGTTTTTGTTTTTAAAGATTATGTGAGGAATAATGAATAGGCTTTTAAACATAATCTAATTGAACAGTCCCTTTCCCATTAACCAAAACTGAGATTATGTTATTGACAGTTACTGACAGTGGGTAAGAAAAGTCTACTATTTCCTCCTCTCCCATTCCCTTTACTTCCCTTCATAACATTTATAGAGAATAAATGGAGTAAATAAAGGGAAGTATGAAAGTGTAGTCATGATGGTGGTAGGTTTTTTGTGGAGTGGAGGACTCTAGGGGAGGTTTAGGTTAAAAATGTTACATCTGTTGATAGCTTTTACAAATATAAAAATAAGTATCCTTTCTGCCTTTTATTATGTTGTCTTCTGAGAGGTATACCTTTTAAGGAATATATATATACCTTTTAAGGTATACCTTTTAAGGAAGCATATAGGATATGTTTTAATGCAGTGGTGTATGTTCATATTTTCAATTTTTTAACTGCATCAGAAAACTAATAATTTGATTAATGTTTACTGAAGCAAATACAGTGATCTTATGCAAAGTGTCATCAGGATGTGAGTATTTCCAGATAAGTGGATTTTTTGAATAATGGAAGCATACAGTTTTAAGGACCAAGATTTTATTGAAGATACCCTTTTGACTGAGGATTGTTGTTCAGTTACTAAGTTGAGTCTGACTCTTTGAGACCCTAAGGACTGCAGCATGCTAGGCTTCTCTGTGCTTCACTGTCTGCCGGAGCTTGCTCAGACTCTCTGAGTCAGTGATGTCATCCAACCATCTCATCCTCTGTCGCCCTCTTCTCCTCCTGCCTTCAGTCTTTTCCAGCATCAGGGTCTTTTCCAATGAGTCAGCTCTACACATTAGGTGGCCAAAGTATTGGAGCTTCAGCTTCAGCATCAGCATCAGTCCTTCCAGTGAATATTCAGGGTTGATTTCCTTTAGGATTGACTGGTTTGATCTCCTTGCAGTCCAAGGGACTCTTCTCCAGCACCACAGTCCAAAAGCGTCCATTCTTTGGCATTCAGCCTTCTTTATGGTCCAACTCCCACATCCATACATGACTACTGGAAAAACCATACCTTTGACTGTGGGGACCTTTGTCAGCAAAGTGATGTCACTGCTTTTTAATACGCTGTCTAGGCTTGTCATTTTCTTCCAAGGAGCAAGTGTCTTTTAATTTCATGACTGAGCATATTCAACATAATTTATGTTTTTGTTTCCATTTAGATTTGTCCTTATGGTATTGTAATTTCGATGAGCTAGGGCAGCTGCAGTTGTGTATACCTCTTGCCACTCCTTTCCCTTGTAATTGTGGTTTCTTATCCTTTATGATTTTTGATATTAACTGGAATTATGCCAAGTGTAGAAACATATATGTAAGAAGAGTATCCTCATATGAATCATGGCCTTTGTGACATTTATTTTAACTATTTAGATATTCTTTCAGCTCTTACCTTTTTCCTTTTCCCATCCCACTGCTCTTGAATTGTAACTGTTGGATAAATTATTTTTGGATAATTGAGACTTTTTTCCTAATGATTATTGTAGATTTCTTTTTGTTCCATGCTACAGAGGAAACTTAATTATTTGCTGTATAATATTTCATTATTACAGATGTCATGTAAATCAAAGCATACTATTTTTTTTGTGAGAAGTGTGTGATTATATTCTTATATCTCAAGTTTCATCAAGAAGTATATATGTTTGAGTTTGAATATGTGTAGATTTCCATGTTTGAAAATTAATTGTTCAAATAAATTTAGTGTATGTTTGAATTATTGGGTTATTAATCTAGAAAGTGTAAGTGTTAGTTGCTCAGTCATGTCCCACTCCTTGACCCTATTGACTGTAGCCCGCCAGGCCCCTCTGTCTATGGAATTCTCCAGGCAAGAATACTGGAGTGAGTTGCCATGCCCTTCTCCAGGGGATCTTCCCCACCCAGGAATCAAACCCCGGGTCTCCTGCAGTGCAAGTTTTTTACGATTAATAATTGGTAATTATTTACCAATTGCAAATTATAAATTCTTTACCAGTAATCATATCAGATCAGATCAGTTGCTCAGTCGTGTCCGACTCTTTGCGACCCCATGAATCGCAGCACGCCAGGCCTCCCTGTCCATCACCAACTCCTGGAGTTCACTCAGACTGACGTCCATCGAGTCAGTGATGCCAACCAGCCATCTCATCCTCTGTCGTCCCCTTCTCATTCTGCCCCCAATCCCTCCCAGCATCAGAGTCTTTTCCAATGAGTCAACTCTTCGCATGAGGTGGCCGAAGTACTGGAGTTTCAGCTTTAGCATCATTCCTTCCAAAGAAATCCCAGGGCTGATCTCCTTTAGAATGGACTGGTTGGATCTCCTTGCAGTCCAAGGGACTCTCAAGAGTCCTCTCCAGCACCACAGTCCAAAAGCGTCCATTCTTTGGCATTCAGCCTTCTTTATGGTCCAACTCTCACATCCGTACATGACCACAGGAAAAACCATAGCCTTGACTAAACGGACCTTTGTTGGCAAAGTAATGTCTCTGCTTTTCAGTACGCTATCTAGGTTGGTCATAACTTTCCTTCCAAGGAGTAAGCATCTTTTAATTTCATGGCTGCAGTCACCATCTGCAGTGATTTTGGAGCCCCAAAAAATAAAGTCTGACACCGTTTCCACTGTTTCCCCATCTATTTCCCATGAAGTGATGGGACCGGATGCCATGATCTTCGTTTTCTGAATGTTGAGCTTTAAGCCAACTTTTTCACTCTCCACTTTCACTTTCATCAAGAGGCGTTTTAGTTCCTCTTCACTTTCTGCCATAAGGGTGGTATCATCTGCATATCTGAGTTTATTGATATTTCTCCCGGCAATATTGATTCCAGCTTGTGTTTCTTCCAGTCCAGCGTTTCTCATGATGTACTCTGCATATAAGTTAAATAAAGAGGGTGACAATATACAGCCTTGACGTAGTCCTTTTCCTATTTGGAACCAGTCTGTTGTTCCACGTCCAGTTCTATCTGTTGCTTCCTGACCTCCATACAAATTTTTCAAGAGGCAGGTCAGGTGGTCTGGTATTCCCATCTCTTTCAGAATTTTCCACAGTTTATTGTGATCCACACAGTCAAAGGCTTTGGCATAGTCAGTCAAGCAGAAATAGATGTTTTTCTGGAACTCTCTTGCTTTTTCGATGATCCAGCAGATGTTGGCAATTTGATCTCTGGTTCCTCTGCCTTTTCTAAAACCAGCTTGAGCATCAGGAAGTTCACGGTTCACATATTGCTCTTGGAGAATTTTGAGCATTACTTTACTAGCGTGTGAGATGAGTGCAATTGTGCGGTAGTTTGAGCATTCTTTGGCATTGCCTTTCTTTGGGATTGGAATGAAAACTGACTTTTTCCAGTCCTGTGGCCACTGCTGCGTTTTCCACATTTGCTGGCATTTGGAGTGCAACACTTTCACAGCATCATCTTTCAGGATTTGGAATAGCTCAACTGGAATTCCATCACCTCCACTAGCTTTGTTTGTAATGATGCTTTCTAAGGCCCACTTGACTTCACATTCCAGGATGTCTGGCTCTAGGTCAGTGATCACACCAAAGTGATTATCTGGGTCATGAAGCTCTTTTTTGTACAGTTCTTCTGTGTATTCTTGCCACCTCTTCTTAATATCTTCTGCTTCTGTTAGGTCCATATCATTTCTGTCCTTTATCGAGCCCATCTTTGAATGAAATGTGCCTTTGGTATCTCTAATTTTCTTGAAGAGATCTCTAGTCTTTCCCATTCTGTTGTTTTCCTCTATTTCTTTGCATTGATCACTGAAGAAGGCTTTCTTATCTCTCCTTGCTATTCTTTGGAACTCTGCATTCAGATGTTTTATCTTTCCTTTTCTCCTTTGCTTTTCGCTTCTCTTCTTTTCACAGCTATTTGTAAGGCCTCCCCAGACTGTCATTTTTCTTTTTTGCATTTCTTTTCCATGGGGATGGTCTTGATCCCTGTCTCCTGTACAATGTCACGAACCTCAGTCCATAGTTCATCAGGCACTCTATCTATCAGATCTAGGCCCTTAAATCTATTTCTTACTTCCACTGTATAATCATAAGGGATTTGGTTTAGGTCATACCTGAATGGTCTAGTGGTTTTCCCTACTTTCTTCAATTTAAGTCTGAATTTGGCAATAAGGAGTTCATGGTCTGAGCCACAGTCAGCTCCTGGTCTTGTTTTTGCTGACTGTATAGAGCTTCTCCATCTTTGGCTGCAAAGAATATAATCAGTCTGATTTCGGTGTTGACCATCTGGTGATGTCCATGTATAGCGTCTTCTCTTGTGTTTTTGGAAGAGGGTGTTTGTTATGACCAGTGCATTTTCTTGGCAAAACTCTATTAGAGTTTGCCCTGCTTCATTACGTATTCCAAGGTCAAATTTGCCTGTTACTCCAGGTGTTTCTTGACTTCCTACTTTTGCATTCCAGTCCCTTATAATGAAAAGGACATCTTTTTTGGGTGTTAGTTCTAAAAGGTCTTGTAGGTCTTCATAGAACCGTTCAGCTTCTTCAGCGTTACTGGTTGGGACACAGACTTGGATTACTGTCATATTGAATGGTTTGCCTTGGAAATGAACAGAGATCATTCTGTCGTTTTTGAGATTGCATCCAAGTACTGCATTTCGGACTCTTTTGTTGACCATGATGGCTACTCCATTCTGAGGGATTCCTGCCCGCAGTAATAGATATAATGGTTCTTTATTATTCTGAGCCACCAGGGAAGCCACAAGAATATTAGAGTGAGTTGCTATTTCCCCTTCCAGGGGATCTTCCCAACCCAGGGATTGAACCTGTATTTCCTGCTCTGTAGGTAGATTCTTTACCCAATTAGTATTAAAAGTTGTATTAATATGAAGTTGCTCAGTCTTGTGCAACTCTTTGTGTTCTGAACCCATGGACTGAGCCTATCAGGCTCCTCTGTCCATAGCATTTTCTAGGCAAGAGTATTGGAGTGGGTTGCCATTTCCTTCTCCAGGAAGGAATTAAATGGTGTGTATTAAATGGTATGTTATTAAAAGTTACATCACACTGTGTTTTATTTTAATTGGCGGTGTGCATGCATGAATGCTAAGTCACTTCAGTCGTGTCTGACTGTTTTTGACCCTGTGGACTGTAGCCTGTCAGGCTTCTCTGACATGGGATTCTCCAGGCAAGAATACTGGAGTGAGTTGCCATGCCCTCCTCCAAGGGATCTTCTTGACCCAGGGATTGAACTCGCATCTTTTAATGTCTCCTGCATTGGCAGGTGGTTTCTTTACCACTAGTGCCACCTAGGAAGCCCCTAATTGGGGTATAGTTGATTTATATTATTATTAGTTTCAAGTGACAAAATAGTGCTTCAGTTTCTTTAGATTATACTCCATTTTAAAGCTCTTATAAAGTATTGTCTGTATTGCACATGGTGTACATTATTTCCTTGTAGCTTATTTATTTTATACATAGTAGTTTGTACTTAACTCCCTGCCTCAGTCTTGCTCGTCCCCCTCCCCCCCCACCCCTCTTTCCATAGGTAACCACTAGTTTTCTGTATCTATGAGTCTTTCTTTTTTGTTATATTCATTAATTTTTTAGATTCCTTATATAACTAATAACATACATAGTATTTATCTTTCTCTGACTTATTTTACTTAGTAATATCACTCAAGTCTATCCATGTTGTTGCAAATAGAAAAAAATGTATTCTTTTTATAGCTGAATAGCGTTCAGTGTGTGTGTCTTTGAATGTGTATATATATACACACACACACCATGTCTTTGTTACCCATTCATCTGTTGTTGGACACTTGGGTTGCATTCATATCTTGGCTGTTGTAAATAAAGCTGCTTTCAACCTTGGGATGCATTTATTTTTTTGAATTAGCGTTTTCATTTTTTTTTAATATATACCCATGAATGAAATTGCTAGTTTTTTGAGGAACCTCTGCTGTTTTCCACAGTGGCTACACCAATTTACATTCACATTAATAGTGTACAAAGGTTCCTTTTTCTTCACATCCTCTCCAACATTTGTTATTTTTGATCTTTTTGATGATAGCCCTTTTGACAGGTGTGAAGTGATGTTTCACTGGAGTTTTGATTTGCTTTTTCCTGATGATTAGTGATGTTGAACATCTTTTCTTGTGCCTGTTGGCCATCTATATATCTTTTTTGTAAGTTCAGGTCTGGGCATTTTTTAATTGAGTTACACTGTATTTTAAAATGCGGATTACTTTCTCAAGCTAAGATTGTGATGAATTTAATTTTTAAAATTTAGTTTTAAATTTAAATATATTTATATCCATTCTATTGAGGCATCAGATTATTGTCTTTAATATTTGGAGAATCAATGTTTAGAAGAAAATTCTTTTTTGTTTTAAACCCGATAGCTAAGTATGTGCAATTTATATAGAGACCATACTTTCTAGTGGAATGTATGTGTGGATTGCTTTTTGTTTGTTTGGTTTTGCTGTGAACTGTTTCACGTGAGGGGTCTTGGTTCCCCTATCAGGGACTGAACCTGGACCCTTGGCAGTGAGAGATCATGGAGTCTAACCACTGGACCACCAGAGAATTACTTATCTGTGGTTTTAGTAGTGGACAAACAAAAGTACTTTACAGTTTTAGCACATTTTGGTGAAAAGGGAAGGGACTTGTGCTTTTATTATAGCAAATTATATGTGTAAATGAATTTTACATATATATGTATTTTTCCATGAGATGACAAGAAATATGAAGATTCAAGTACCATATTTAACATTATAATCCAACATGTAGAGTCTGTATTTATTTTATTCTTTAAAATTTAGTTTTTTCCATATATCCTTTGAAATATTTATGAATTTTAATAGGACAGACTTCAAAAAATCATCAACAAATATAGTGTTGTTTTAGGGGTGTCAAACATAGGAGAGGAGGAAAAATCAAATTTGTTTTAATCTATTGTGTTAAAGTTTTTAACATTTAGATCTGTACTAATTTAGACATGTGTTTCCTTTTATTTTACTTTCAAACAAAGAACAACGTATGTGAACTTGGAAATTAATGTAAAAGTGGAAATTTGAATGAAATGAGATGGCTAGGTCAGTAATGTTCTCTTCAGTCAGTGAAATAATCATTCCAATCTAAAATAGCAACATCTGGATAAATCAAAGTAAAGTACTTAAGTTATAAAATATATCTTTAATATTACCACCAAAGAAGCTTTACCCATTCTTGCTGTTACTAAATGTTGCATGTTTTTACTTAACATTTAAACACAGAAATTTTATTCAAAGAGGGCTGAATGTTAAACTTGTTAATAGTAGCTCTGTTTTTCTAATTATTAACAGTATTTATCCTCCTCTACAGTTAAGTAATGTTATAGTAGGTTCTTTTTTTAATGTTTTAGAATGGAAGTAATTTGAATTGCATGGAAACCACTTGGTAGACTCCAAAGTCTATTTCAGTTAGAGAAATAAATTATTTCATGTATAGTTTGGCCTGTTTTTACCTATTAAATAAACTGTAATATTTCAGATTAATATTTCCTCAGAGAAGATTGTCTCTGACTCCTAAATCTCTCCAAGCACTAAAGAGCATCCTTTCCTTATTAGTCTGTCTTTTGAATGTGTGTCAGTTCAGTTCAGTCGCTGAGTCGTGTCCGACTCTCTATGACCATCCCAGGCCTCCCTGTCCATCACCAGCTTCAGGAGTTTACTCAAACTCATGTCCATTGAGTTGGTGATGCCATCCAACTATCTCTTCCTCTGTCGTCCCCTTCTCCTCCTGCCTTCAGTCTTTCCCAGCATCAGGGTCTTTTCAAATGAGTCAGTTCTTCTCATCAGGTGGCCAAAGTATTGGAGTTGCAGCTTCAACATCAGTCCTTCCAATGAACAGTCAGGACTGATCTCTTTAGGATGGACTGGTTGGATCTCCTTGCAGTCCAAGGGACTCTCAAGAATCTTCTCCAACACCACAGTTCAAAAACATCAATTCTTTGGCACTCAGCTTTCTTTATAGTCCAACTCTCACATCCATACATGACTACTGGAAAAACCATCGCCTTGAGTAGACGGACCTTTGTTGGCAAAGTAATATCTCTGCTTTTTAATGTGCTGTCTAGGTTAAACCGGTTGTAACTTTTCTTCCACCATCTGCAGTGATTTTGGAGCCCAAAAATAAAGTCTGTCACTGTTCCACTGTTTCCCCATCATTTACTATGAAGTGATGGGACCGGATGCCATGATCTTCGTTTTCTGAATGTTGAGTTTTAAGCCAACTTTTTCACTCTTTCATCAAGAGGCTCTTTAGTTCTTCACTTTCTGCCATAAGGGTGGTGTTATCTGCATATCTGAGCTTATTGATATTTCTCCTGGCAATCTTGATTCCAGCTTGTGCTTCTTCCAGCCCAGCGTTTCTCATGATGTATTCTGCATATAAGTTAAATAAGCAGGGTGACAATATCCAGCCTTGACGTACTCCTTTTCCTATTTGGAACCAGTCTGTTGTTCCATGTCCACTTCTAACTGTTGCTTCCTGACCTCCATACAGATTTCTCAAGAGGAAGGTCAGGTGGTCTGGTATTCCCATCTCTTTCAGAATTTTCCACAGTTTATTGTGATTGTCACAGTGAAGGCTTTGGCATAGTCAATAAAGCAGAAATAGAAGTTTTCCTAGAACTCTCTTGCTTTTTTGATGATTCACCGAATGTTGGCAGTTTGATCTCTGGTTCCTCTGCCTTTTCTAAAACCATCTTGAACATCTAGAAGTTCTTGGCTCATGTATTGTTGAGGCCTGGCTTGGAGAATTTTGAGCATTACTTTACCAGCATGTGAGATGAGTGCAATTGTGCAGTAGTTTGAGCATTCTTTGGCATTGCCTTTCTTAGGGATTGGAATGAAAACGGACCTTTTCCAGTCCTGTGGCCACTGCTGAGTTTTCCAAATTTGCTGGCATATGGAGTGCAGCACTTTGACAGCATCGTCTTTTAGGATTTGAAATAGCTCAACTGGAATTCTATCTCCTCCACTATCTTTGTTCGTAGTGATGCTTCCTAAGGTCCACTTGACTTCACATTCCAGGATTTCTGGCTCTAGGTGAGTGATAACACCATCGTGATCATCTGGGTCATGAAGATCCCTTTTGTACAGTTCTTCTGTGTATTCTTGCCACCTCTTCTTAATATCTTCTGCTTCTGTTAGGTCCATACCATTTCTGTCCTTTATCGAGCCCATCTTTGCATGAAATGTTCCCTTGGTATCTCTAATTTTCTTGAAGAGATCTTTAATCTTTCCCATTCTATTGTTTTCCTCTGTTTCTATGCACTGATCACTGAGGAAGGCTTTCTTATCTCTCCTTGCTATTCTTTGGAACTCTGCGTTCAAATGGGTATATCTTTAGTTTTCTCCTTTGCCTTTTGCTTCTCTTCTCTTCACAGCTATTTGCAAGGCCTTCTCAGACAGCTATTTTGCTCTTTTGCATTTCTTTTCCATGGGAATGGTCTTGATCCCTGTCTCCTGTACAATGTCATGAACATCTGTCCATAATTCATCAGGCACTCTGTCTGTCAGATCTAGTCCCTTAAATCTATTTCTCACTTTCACCGTAGAAACAGAAGGGATTTTATTTAGGTCATACCTGAATGGTCTAGTGTGTGTATTCCAGGTCTGAATGTGTGTATTCTTACATATACTCTCTTGGAAAGAAAAGAGTCCAGCAGGCCATCCATTCATTTGACTTTTGTTTTAAGAGTATGTTAAAAGTACCCATTTCCTTGTAAGAGGTCTTATATTCAGTTGTGTTGCAGAAGGATTCTCTCACTGGAAATTCCTCCTTCTTCAAGTTAATTCGTTGATAATTGAGTCACTGCGCAAATCATTAAGTTGATCATTGTTGATACTGTGATACAGTAGAATGACCCAGATGGATGGCAAAGACTGGATTCTGGGTTTTCTAGAACTGGTTAACAGTTTAGACAGTAATCGAAATTTACACAAGACGAAGATGTTTGAATCACAGAAAATTAACTTAATTGTGTGAAGTGTAAATCCTGCCTCTCAAATATGTCTTGTAAATCAAATGATACATTTCAAAGCACTTGAAAACTTGTGTTTAACAACAGAAGGTGTTTGATTTCAGTGAGGTATTTATGAATTTTAATACAAGTCTTTTAATTTTAATCAGTCTCTCAGAAAATCATGCTCATTTGCAGATCCAGTACTGAAGCCACGATCTCAGAATCAGCTAACAAAATTGATACCAATCCTGATAATTTTGCTAAATTTTAAGTTGATATTTTTAGCTTTGTTAGACTGCATTACAGAAATGCATAACAGTGATTAATTTTACTTTTGTGGTATGTTAGTATATCTAAACATCTAGAGCCTAAATATTGTTGTAACGTCAGATACTCACTTTCAGTTCTGTCAGTATTGGAGATGCTAGGAACTTTTGGGAGGCAGGAGAAAGATCAGACCATGAGTACAAAATGGGCACACAGACCCCAGCTTTTTTTTTTTTTTTTTTTTTGTAACTTGAAGAATTTGGCTAACGTTTTATATTTCTGAGAAGTGAATTTATGGCACTTCATGAAAACTTAACTTTGAAATTCTGGTAAATGAACTTATTAAGGAAATAATGTATCATTGATAACACCGGTTTGCTTATTATTCTAAAAAATAAAATTATCTAGTGTTTTAGTCAAATATTTTGTTAAGATAGAACTTTAATTGTCCCGTTTTTGATGTAGGTGGGGGCTTAGATATTTTGATACATAATGTGTTTACCAACTGCGGGTGTAGGGATTCATCTTGTGATCTGAACATATTTTAGAGTCTGTGTCCCTGATGTGATGAAAATTTACTCATCTAGATTTACCTGGTGTATGGGACTTCACATTTTAAAACTGGAATAGACCCAGGTAAACTGAGACAGTGTTATTTCCCTAAAGTTAGTGGCCATAAAGGCTAATCCAGAGAAAAAGATGTTTATTTATGAAAGGAATTTGTTTTGCTTTAAAGATACTTGTGTTTACTAGCGTTAGCATGTGAGGGTTCTCTGTAAGGTCTGGATGTACTTTTGAAATTTAGGACCAATGATTCTTGAGGTATAGCCTCTTTTATTTTGGTTTAAATTTGAATGATAACCATTTGCTTACACTGTACAGGTGGCTTTACATAATTACTGTTTTCTTTGGAAATCTGAGATCAGTCTTTCCAGTTAAAGAAACTAAAACTGAAGGAATTTAACTGATTTCTACCAGCATAACTGGTAGATAGCAAATGTAGATTTGGAGCCTAGGACTTTTGGTTCTCCAGCTCTAGTAGGTTTTCATCAGAGAAGTATAAACTGAATCTTAGATTAATATGCTGAGATCTAGAAAGGAACATAATTCCTTTTTGACATTCAAAGTACTGATGATGCACTGTTTTCAGAGGGTCTGTTTTTGAAAATTCTAACAAAAAGGTATGAACCATTTAGGAAAATATAGGTATAGGAACTTTTGAATATAATTTCAGTAGCATTATAGATCAAATAATAAACTGTTGAAAGGAGGAACTATATTGTCGGGAAGTATGCTGTTTATCTCAACTCTGTTTTCATAAGCAGTGTGTAGTAATAACTAGAGAAGGTAAAATGCCTCAATTTTGTGCAGATTTTTTTTTGTTGTTTGTTTTACTGTTTGTAACAGGCTTTTTTGTTTTATTTTGCTTGCCTCACATTTTGTTTTAAAAATCTGAGATAGCATACATAATTTAGGATTATGCAGTGGTAACAGGAATTGTCTTATGTTTAATGTAATTAAATCCATATCCTTCAGGTAAAAAGAACATATTCTCACGGTACTTATAGAGCTGGCCCAATGAGACAAATCAGCTTGGTGGGAGCAGTTGATGAAGAAGTGGGAGATTACTTCCCTGAGTTCCTTGACATGTTGGAAGATTCACCATTTTTAAAAGTAAGAGAAAACAGTGTGAAGCAGTCTAAGTCATGGGTGTTAACTTTCATGCTACAAGTGATTCAAATCATGGCTTCTTCAGAATTATAAAATTTTTGATTTCAGTTGATTTGGCAGGAAGGGAAGAAGAGGTGAGAAACTAAAAGTAATTCTTGTGTGTGTGTGTGTGTAACTCTCAGGTACTAATTCTAATAGCAAAGCTGAGTGGTAGATCAGAAAATAATACTTGCCTGTAGCTGCCACTTTAGGAAAATAAGTTCCATTGGTTTATCACCTTTTTATAAACTTGAGTGCCAGAGGATTTAAAAGTACAGGATAGATGCTTCCCACAGTGTTTGCAACTGGGGAGTGACAGTTTGGGTGTGTGGAAAACTGGCCTGGCAAGTTGTATAACTGTATTTCAGCTTTGGAGATCCTAGCTGGGTTGGGCAAACCAGTTAAACTTTCTGGGCTTCAGTGTCCTCATCAATAAAATAAGGTATTTAAACAATGCAGCTTTAAGACCGCTTTAAATTCTTTAAATGATTTTGAGCTGGATTCTGTTTTCTTTCTTCCTTTCCTCCCTTCCTTTTTTCCCTTCCTCCTTTATTTTTTCCTCCCTTTCTTCCTTTTTCTTTCTTTTCCCAGCAGTTCCTACATTCCAGAAAATATTTCTTCTTATGGGCTGCTAGCACTGTCCTATTGAGAGAAAAATCTCTGAACTATGTAGTTAGGTCAGTTATTTAATCAGTAATTCAGAGGTCAAAGTGTGACAAGATTAGTTTATCTCTAATACTTGCTACATATTCTGTAGAACATTTCTCTCTCTCTCTCTGTCTTTTTAACTTCTCACTCAATTTTCTAGCCTATGTGTGTATATATATCTTTTCCTTTTTCATCCTACTCCATTTTCCTTTTATTTCCTTTTTTGTTCCTTTTAAACCATTGGTTCCTTGTCTGTTTCTCCCAGCTAGGGACATGGAATTTGGTTGCATTTGAGTGGTATTTTAAAAATACCATCATTTCTTTTACAACATAGCATTTCCTTTATATTCTCAGAATTGAATTAGAAGTTTCAAGCCTCGTTCAAATTTATCAAATTTCTTAAGATAATAAGCTTTCTAGACTTGTAGCTGCAATGCAAGATGCTAGAATAAATGGAACTATATCAGAGTTTTGAGTGACTATAAATTAGACCTAGCATTCTATTCATACTTAGTCAAACAAGTGGAACCAAAATGCCATGAAACTTTTAGTTAAGCAAAAATTCATAAGTTTTCTAAAATATATATATACATAGTTTAGAAACATAAACTGAAATGGGAGCACCAAATGTGAAATAGAAAAAGTGAAACAAGCTAAATAAAAATTAAAGATCATCATACTATTGTTTTTAAATATGGCTGCTTCATTAGAATCACATTTGGAACTTTGGAGAAGGGGGAAAAAAATGCCTGGGCATTTATATTTGACAAAAAAATTACAAGATAATTCAGTTGTGCATCTGGAAAACAGGAAATTAACATGCGATACAGTTTTTTTTAACTAAAGTACAGATTTTGTTCTAATTTCAGAACATTTTAAGCTAGTGTCCATTATTTGTTTTCATGCGTTATTTTTAAGAGTCCACATCATATTTAATTGCATTGAGCAGCTACCGCTGCATGCAGCAAATTCTGATAAATTCTTTTTTTCATTTTTATTTTGTTACAGATGTTTTCTAATTTTCCTTGTTATGGCTTCTTAGATACACCTGTCATTTAAAAGTGGATGCTTAATTTCCAAATAGATGGGTTTTTAAAAGTATGTTTGATGTTAATTTCTCACTTAAATGCTTTTTTTCCTATAATCACCATCTTTTAACTTTATTGAGGCTTTTCCAATGGTAAGTCAAAGATTTCTCTTGGTAAATATCACATTGTACTTGAAAATATGTGAGTTATTTTCAGATATCTTTTGATATTGATTTCTAACATAATTCCACAGTGATAAGAGAACAGATTATGTATGATTTCAATACTTTCAGATGATGAAATTTTTGCACTGTTTTATGTCTTGGGATATGTTCCAGTTTCTCCTGGTTTATATAGTCTATGGGAACTTGAATAGGATTTGTATCTCGTTGTGTGAAAATTCAATAAATCTTAATTATTTTGAATTGGTTCATGGTGCTTTTCAGGTCTCCTGTATTCTTCTACTTTTCTATTAATTTTATTAATTTTTGAGAGTTTGATATTGAAACTACAACTAAAAATCTTTGTTTACTTAAAAAACTATAATATATACTAGAACTATATGTAACTTTGTTCTGTATTTTCCAAGTCTCCTGTAAATGTTATCATACTTTCATAATTTAAGAAATAAAGAAGAAAAAAATCATTTAAATATTTATATTTCAGATTTTAATTTTAAAAGTAAATGAGCTAAATAAATGCATTCTTTCTGGAGAGATGTAATTTGACAACCTCCCCTTTTTGAAAAGGGGGGTAAAGTTTATAAATACCCATTTTTTCACCATTCAATGGACAGTGACTCTTGGTCATTTCTCGGTTGCTCCTGTTTTCAAAGATTTTAATCCCTGGTTTTAGACCAGCAACCTCTTCAAGAAACTACTACATAGAAATAAATTTTAATTTTGGTTTAGTTTTCCTCTTTGTTCTGTTAGGTTTTAACTACTCAAAGAGGTAGCCCTCTTTTATCTGAGGTATCCATTTTTTAAAACTCAGTTGGTCATTTTTATAGATTGTCATGGAAGATAACTTGCTTATTTTGCCAATTTGTTAACATTATATTGTCAGGTTGGTTTATTTTTCTTCCTTGGTTCTTGCCTCGTTGCAACAAAAATTTGTAACGACTGAGTAAAGGGTTTAAGACAACTGACAAGTTACAGCTCAGTTCAGCTCAAGCAGGCAGATCTTTTATTAGACAGACACCCCCAAAACATGAGAGCAGGCCCACCCCAAAGGAGTCTTCCTTTTCCATCTGGGTTCCCCCTTTTTATACTTCCAGTTTCTTCCTTTGGGTTATGCCCTCTGCAAAATAGGGCTTGTACTCACCACCAATCAATGAAAGGGAATGCAAATGGGCATACAACACAACGCAAGGCCGATTGACAATTGCAAGTCATATAACAGTGGGCTGTGTTGTTGATATCTTTCCAAAATTCAGTCCCTTAAAATCAGATATAGTATTTTTATGAACCCTTAATGAGCTCCTAACTGCCTAAGATTACTTGGGGAAGACCCTGTGGTTATTTTGTATCCACTGTGGGCCTAGTGCCCATGTGCAGGAGTTGGAAAAGTCTCTTGTTAATTTTGTAGCATATCTGTACACTCGCCTATGTGTGTCTATGCTATGCTATGCTATGCTAAGTCACTTCAGTTGTGTCCGACTCTGTGCGACCCCATAGACGGCAGCCACCAGGCTCCCCCGTCCCTGGGATTCTCCAGGCAAGAACACTGGAGTGGGTTGCCATTTCCTTCTCCAGTGCGTGAAAGTGAAAAGTGAAAGCGAAGTCGCTCAGTCATGTCCGACTCTTAGCGACCCCATGGACTGCTGCCTACCAGGCTCCTCCATCCGTGGGATTTTCCAGGCAAGAGTATGGGTTTTAGAGATCAGCTTGTATCCCTTTCAGCCAGGCCACCCCTTGTGCTCATGCTTAACTTCCTGCTTAACAATATGACCCATATATTTGGTAAAAAGAGTAACAAATGATGAATACAGTGAATCATACCTCTTGCAGAATTGGAGAAGTGGGGGAAACCATCCAAGAATAATTACTCTCTTGATGTATCTGAAATAGAATATTTTGAAGGCAAACTTATGAATATATAGAAATATATTTAAAACAGGTACCTAATTCAAATGTATATATGAAATTTTGTGAAGGACACAGTAGTCTTTAATGTATATTTGAAGATTTGTTTTAAAAAATAATCGATTTCTATGTCATTATTTGCCTCTAGTGTACACTGCCCTGGGGGACACTATCTAGTTTAAAATTAGAGAGTCGGAAAGATAGTGATGATGGTCCCATCATGTGGGTGCGCCCGGGAGAACAGATGATCCCTGTGGCTGACATGCCAAAGTCACCTTTCAAAAGGAAAAGGTATGTTGGATACAAATGTTTATTGCTGGGAATGAGTGGTTATACATTGTTATGTATGCATTTGTTTAAAGTTGGAGGAAGAAGATAGGGAAAGTTTAGAGCATAATTGAAATGTAAATTCAAAAATGGTTATCCATGCTGATATAATTTCTTATAAATATCAAATATAAATAAAACATGAAAAATACAGGTAAATGACAAATTGTAACCAGAGATGGGAAAAAATGTCATTCACAACAGGGACATTATAACCTGTATTGGAATAAATTGAATAAATATTCAGAAACAAATTTAAATAATATTTTAAGAAAATAAAACATCTATGGAGAATATAAAAAAAGATCTAAGCAGATGTTTAGATCTGTACTCTGAATTGAATACAAATGGTAGTCCTTTAGAATTTTAGGATTCATTTGGACTCACACTTCCAGCACTGGATAAAATAATTTTAAAATTCATATGGAATAACAAAGTCAGCAAATAGTCTAGAAAGCTGTGAAAGAGAAGATACATGTGAGGGGGGACCTTATCTTACTCAACATTAAAAATTACCATAAAGGTCAAAAAGATCACTGGAATAGGATAGAGTACACAAATAGATCAAAGTATAATGGGAACTTAAAAAAAGATAAATGGGAAAAAAAGGTTTATTTAATGAATAATGCTGGCATAATTGGAAGTCCATTTGAAGGGAAACCAAGCCATAACCCCAGTGTTATATAGCAAGTAAGGGACTTGAACATAATAAGTAAAAAAGAATAAAAATATCAGAATAAAAAGCTTAAGAGAGACCTTCCTAAACAAAGATGCAAGAATGTAATGGTGATACTATTGTGAGAAAAAAGACATCAACACAACAAAGCTCAAAACTGGATATTTGTAACGTGACAGACTAAAGATAATATACAAAGAGCATTTCTAAATGAGAAGAAAAATGTGGGGGAAAAAAAAAAACCCAATAGATAAATAGGCCCTAGGTAGTCAATCGTATATTCACTTCAGTTCAGTCGCTCAGTCGTGTCAGACTCCTTGCGACCCCATGAATCGCAGCATGCCAGGCCTCCCTGTCCATCACCAGCTCCCGGAGTTCACTCAGACTCACGTCCATCGAGTCAGTGATGCCATCCAGCCATCTCATCCTCTGTCGTCCCCTTCTCCTCCTGCCCCCAATCCCTCAGAGCATCAGGGTCTTTTCCAATGAGTCAGCTTTTTGCATGAGGTGGCCAAAATATTGGAGTTTCAGCTTTAGCATCAGTCTTTCCATTGAACACCCAGGACTAGTCTCCTTTAGGATGGACTGTTTGGATCTCCTTGCAGTCCAGGGGACTTTTAAGAGTCTTCTCCAACACCACAGTTCAAAACCATCAATTCTTCAGCGCTCAGCTTTCTTCGCAGTCCAACTCTCACATCCATACATGACCACAGGAAAAACCATAGCCTTGACTAGATGGACCTTTGTTGGCAAAGTAATGTCTCTGCTTTTGAATATGCTATCTAGGTTGGTCATAAGTTTCCTTCCAAGCAGTAAGCGTCTTTTAATTTCATGGCTGCAGTCACCGTCTGCAGTGATTTTGGAGCCCCCAAAGATAAAGTCTGACACTGTTTCCACTGTTTCCCCATCTATTTCCCATGAAGTCATGGGACCAGATGCTATGATCTTAGTTTTCTGAATGTTGAGCTTTATCACTCTCCTCTTTCACTTTCATCAAGAGGCTTTTTAGTTCCTCTTGACTCTCTGCCATAAGGGTGGTGTCATCTGCATATCTGAGCTTATTGATATTTCTCCCAGCAATCTTGATTCCAGCTTGTGCTTCTTCCAGTCCAGTGTTTCTCATGATGTACTCCACATATAAGTTAAATAAGCAGGGTGACAATATACAGCCTTGATATACTCCTTTTCCTATTTGGAACCAGTGTGTTGTTCCATGTCAAGTTCTAACTGTTGCTTCCTGACCTACATATAGGTTTCTCAAGAGGCAGATCAGGTGGTCTGGTATTCCCATCTCTTTCAGAATTTTCCACAGTTTATTGTGATCCATCCACACAGTCAAAGGCTTTGGCATAGTCAATAAAGCAGAAATAGATGTTTTTCTGGAACTGTCTTGCTTTTTCGATGATCCAGCAGATGTTGGCAATTTGATCTCTGGTTCCTCTGCCTTTTCTAAAACCAGCTTGAACATCTGGAAGTTCATGGTTCACGTATTGCTGAAGCCTGGCTTGGAGAATTTTGAGCATTACTTTACTAGAGTGTGAGATGAATGCAATTGTGCAGTAGTTTAAGCATTCTTTAGCATTGCCTTTCTTTGGGATTGGAATGAAAACTGACCTTTTCCAGTCCTGTGGCCACTGCTGAGTTTTCCAGATTTGCTGGCATATTGCTTTGCTTTTCGCTTCCCTTATTTTCACAGCATCATCTTTCAGGATTTGAAATAGCTCAACTGGAATTCCATCACCTCCACTAGCTTTGTTCGTAGTGATGCTTTCTAAGGCCCACTTGACTTCACATTCCAGGATGTCTGGCTCTAGGTGAGTGATCATACCATTGTGATTATCTGGGTCATGAAGCTCTTTTTTGTACAGTTCTTTTGTGTATTCTTGCTACCTCTTCTTAATATCTTCTGCTTCTGTTAGGCCATACCATTTCTGTCCTTATCAAGCCCATCTTTGCATGAAATGTTCCCTTGGTATCTCTAATTTTCTTGAAGAGACCTTTAGTCTTTCCCATTCTGTTGTTTTCCTCTATTTCTTTGCATTGATCGCTGAGGAAGGCTTTCTTATCTCTCCTTGCTATTCTTTGGAACTCTGCATTCAAATGGGTATGTCTTTCCTTTTCTCCTTTGCTTTTCGCTTCCCTTATTTTCACAGCTATTTGTAAGGCCTTCCCAGACAGCCATTTTTCTTTTTTGCATTTCTTTTCCATGGGGATGGTCTTGATCCCTGTCTCCTGTACAATGTCACAAACCTCTGTCTATGGTTCATCTGGCACTCTATCTATCAGATCCAGTCCCTTAAATCTATTTCTCACTTCCACTGTATGATCATAAGGGATTTGATTTAGGTCATACCTGAATGGTCTAGTGGTTTTCCCCACTTTTTTAAGTCTGATTTGGCAATAAGGAGTTCATGATCTGAGCCACAGTCAACTCCCGGTCTTGTGTTTGCTGACGGTATAGAGCTTTTCCATCTTTGGCTGCAAAGAATATAATCAAGCTGATTTTGGTGTTGACCATCTGGTGATGTCCATGTGTAGAGTCTTCTCTTGTGTTGTTGAAAGAGTGTGTTTGCTATGACCAGTGCATTCTCTTGGCAAAACTCTATTAGCCTTTGCCCTGCTTCATTCCGTACTCCAAGGCCAAAATTGCCTTTTATTCCAGGTGTTTCTTGACTTCCTACTTTTGCATTCCAGTCCCCTATAATGAAAAGGACAGTTTTTTGGGCGTTCGTTCTAAAAGGTCTTGTAGGTAGGTTTTCAACTTCAGCTTCTTCAGTGTACTAGTTGGGGCATAGGCTTGGATTACTGTGATATTGAATGGTTTGCCTTGGAAATGAACAGATGATTCAGTCATTTTTGAGATTGCATTAAAGTACTGCATTTCAGACTCTTTTGTTGACCATGATGGCTACTCCATTTCTTCTAAGGGATTCCTGCCCACAGTAGTAGATATAATAGTCATCTGAGTTAAAATGACCGATTCCAGTCCATTTTAGTGTGCTGATCCTAGAATGTCAACGTTCACTCTTGGCATCTCCTGTTTGACCACTTCCAATTTGCCTTGATTCATGGACCTGACATTCCAGGTTCCTATGCAATATTGCTCTTTAGAGCATTGGACCTTGCTTCTATCACCAGTCACATCCACAGCTGGCTATTGTTTTTGCTTTGGCTCCATCCCTTCATTCTTTCTGGAGTTATTTCTCATCGCTTCTCGGCCTTTTGGCTAAGATCAAGTGTGGAGTTACTTCTTCAATTGTATATTAAGTGTATGTTAAGAGAATTATGGGATATTGTTTTTACCCATTACATTGGCAGAAACTATTAATAGAGATTATATTACAGGGTGGTAGGTATGTGAGGAAACAGGGTCATATATATTATTGGTCAATGGGTGAGCTTCTGTAATAATTTTTTTAAATCATTTTTTAAAAGTAAAATAGCTCATAAAGCTTAACACATACACACACACACTCTCTCTCTCTTTCTCTTTGAACTACGATCCGTACTTTTGGGACTCTGTCCCCAAAAATAAATGCACTAAAGGTAAATATATAAGAATGTTAGTTGCACCATTTATTATAGTGAGATTGAGTATAAAATGATCTCATTGTCCATTATTAGAATGGTTGAATTCATTTTGGTATATTCCTATGAAAGAATGGGGCTTCCCTGGTGGTTCAGCTGGTAAAGAATCTGCCTGCAATGCGGGAGACCTGGGTTTGATTGCTGGGTTGGGAAGATTCCCGTGGAGAAGGGAACAGCTACCCACTCTGGTATTCTGGCCTGGAGAATTCCATGGACTGTATATAGTCATGGGGTTGCAAAGAGTCGGACACAACTGAGTAACTTTCACTTTCACTTATAGAAGAACGCAATGAAATAGTTAATTTCATAGTATGAATTTTGTCTTTTGCGCTGAAAGAATATCTGATGAAAAGAGCTAAATGTAGAGTATATGTTAAGTATGAGTCTATTGTTATGAAAAGAAATAAAAAACGTGTATAAGAGTATATATATGTAAGCACAGAGAAAAGTGTAGAAAAATGTACATTAGGTTAACATTGTTGGGAATGGAGTAGGTGATCCTGGGGGAAGTAATATCTTTTTTTTTTTTTACATATGTAAAGATGATCTCTCTTTATTATTTAAAAAAAAATAGGGAAAAATGGTGATAGAGTGAAATGTAGGTTACGTGAGAGCATGGACAATGTTGTGCTTGTTACTAATGTCTCTAGCACCAAAACAAAATGCCTGGTGGTTAATAAATAAATTTTTGTTGAATCAAATTTTTACAAGTTCATTTTTAAGTTGGGAGTAAATGGTAAACTTGGTATGTATTTCAATGGTTAATTTAAATTTATCAATCATTTAGAGAATCCAAAGGCCTCTCCCCAGAACAATGCAGATGTACATAGACTGTTACATGTAATTTAAGGGAGTTCACCAGCCCCTTGAGGAACTCAAGGATTAAAATCCATGGTATATATGGTCATTTCCCATCACATTATAGTCTTACCAACTAATGAGAACATTGCCTTAGGCACTGTGCCAAATGCTTTTGTTTTTTGCAAATGCTTTTAATAAGTCTCAATTCATTAGAATGTGGTATAATGAGAGCAGACTTGCTTGTTTGAAAACCTGTTAGCTTTTCACAGAAAGCAACATCATCGTCTAGCTTTCTGATATCTGTAAAACATTAATCACAAACAGGAAAAAAGGATATTAAAGCATTGCGTATGTGTCTGTGTGTCTCTGTGAATGTTTGTATAAAACTTTTAAGACAAGAGTGCGCAAAGAGCAGTGAAGTAGTAGAGATTGAGGGTGGGAAATAAAGAGAAACAAAAGGAAGAGTGACTCTAGGGGATAGACTAGGATGAGATAAGAAAATAATGGGGGCAATCCTGATTTGTCTGTGTAAGCAAAAGAAAAATCATACAGGCTGATAAATAAGATGATGACTCCCAAAGTAAATTCTTCTCACCCTGTTCCCCTTCTGCAGCAAAATTTGAGAGGGTTTCTGCAGTGCGTGAGGCTAGGTGGTAAACAGTTTTTGTATACGTATGGATTCTAGAAGGTGCGTGGTGGAGGAGAGGGCCAGTGGAAGATGTCTGTTCTCCACAGTGGAGCTAAAGTGTTTTCTGTTCCCTCCTACTTCTGGTAAACTGTGTGTGTTTTATGGAAGCACTTATTGCCAAGTGTTTTCTTGCTGTTTATATTTTGGTATTTCTCCCATAAGAATATAAACTCCCTCAAGAGTAAGGAATTTGTCTTATTCACTGCTGTTTTGTTGACTAGGTCTAGTGCCCAGGTAGTACCTGACTTACAGTAGGTAAATATTAATGCATTTTAAAAAGTTAAACCTGTGAATGCCTTAATACAAACGTTTGAAGGCAGTTAAGCCTTAATATTTAAGCCTACCTCTGTCTCTTTATCTACATATATATATGTAATTTTTTTTTAAACAGAACTACCAATGAAATAAAAAACCTGCAGTACCTACCTCGAACTAGTGAGCCCCGTGAAATGCTCTTTGAAGACAGAACAAGAGCTCATGCAGATCATATAGGACAAGGTTTTGAACGACAGACTACAGCTGCTGTTGGAGTGTTGAAGGCTGTGCACTGCGGAGAGTGGTATATGTTAACTACTGCTATTTAATGGCTTCGAAACTTTTTCTTGAGAAGTTTTTCAGTAATTCTTCCTAATGTGGGGAAAAAGATTTAATTTTCCTGTATTTGGATATTGTTTTTGTGTAATTGCACTAAAGATTTTCAGCTGATAGAATCTAGATTCTGTCTTTTGGATTTGACTGAAATAGTTTGATTTTCTACCTGACTGGAGTTGAAAACAGTTGTCTTACAGTAATGGAAAACCCAAGGTTCACTTGGTGCTTACTATATGTCCATTTACAAATGTTCAGTTAATTTTCTCTGCTTTTTGGCTCATAGTTTTTACACAAAGAGACTAAGGACTCAGGACTATCAAGTAGTATCATAGTCATATAGCTCATAAGTGGTAGAGCTCAGTCTGATTTCAGAACTGACTCCAGCTTCTTGTGTTTTTTCTTTATACTGTTTTAACTTGCTGTCTTTTTCAGGTTTGGTATCTATTAAGTGTTTGTTTACCTTAGTATATTAATATTTTTCCAGCTTTGCTTGCAAATGTCACTAAATCTTTTGATAGATTAGAAAAAATGGATAATTTTCTTAAGGAAAATGGGTAATATACTTAAGGTGGTTGTCTCATACATTAAGAGAATTTCCATTTACTAAATTGATCAAACCTGTAGAGCAAAGCTATATTTATACTGTAAGGTAACTTTGGTCAATTAGGTTTTATTTTCAAATTGGGTATTGTTTGGGTATGAAACTTAAGTTGAAATATGCTATTTTGCTTATTAAAGCAGTTGAATTAAATAATTAGAATGTAAGAACGTTTTCTAAGTAAAAAGAAACTAATTCTGAAAATATAAAGTGTCAATATTGTTGCATAGATTTCTAAGATGTTTTGAATAATATGGCCTGTATTTTCTACATGAGGAAATTGTATTTTCAGGAGTTGTGAATACAAAATTGACCCTATGTTCAAAAGAGAAAATTTAAAGTAATGTGTTATAAATTAATACTGAATGGGGAAGCCAGTGTAAACTGACTTTTTTCCTTAACATAAATGAAGGAAGCTTTATCAATTTCAGATATGCAAAGTAGCTAGTACCAAGCTAACACTATGAGTTCTTTAGGAAAATGATGTTAATAATTTATTAGTTTATGATTCAATAATAATAATAATTTATAATTGTGTTTAAGTTAAATGGTAATATCTATGGTGATTCCCATACAGTTTCAAAGCTCTTACTATAATCTGGTTTAAAATGCTAATTTTGTCAAAGAGTAAAGGCAAATTTGTTTGTGGAAATCATTACAACAAACCCATTTCAAATTAACGGGATTTTTCTTGAATGTTTGGTAAAAAGATTTAAGAGTGGCATCAAAATTTATTAGAGTGAAATCTGATTTATAGATAGTACTCAATAAAGTTAGCCACATATTTATATTTTTCCTCAGAGATAAATGTTCTTGCTTCTTGGCCTTAACTTTATTTAAATCTCTTTCAAGTTTAATTATTGTTCGTGTTTGCTTTTTCTCCACTTTATATGTGATTTGATGTTGGAGATTGTTTCCTGTCCTTCATAGGTCCATCATAGTTCACTATAGTGACTGAACTAAAAAGTACTTGAATCTAGCAATTTCACAGTGAAAAAGCCTATTGTCAAATTATAAATATATTAGGGACCAGATTTAAGAATATTCTTGAGATAGATTTTGGAATGAGATGTTGCTAGTTATGAATTTTCTCACTTTTGTAAAATACAGTTTACTTTATCTACCAGTGCTGCTTTGATCTCTTAGTATTATACTAAAGATGGTAAGAAAATAATTTGGTTGATACTTTTAAGATGGTTTCATGGCTCTGATGCAAACACGGTTTATGATCGCTTTATTATTGATTCTTGCTGTTAACTTAAGCTATACTAAGGAAATTGGAGCACTGTCTTAGTGTTCTTAACTTAGCATTCTGAGTTCTTTTTTTCTCAAGGAGACATTAGGTATTAGATTCTTGATTTTATCTTAGAGCCTGGCTTAACACGAATTTGAGATAAAAGACTTCAATTGATTTAGACTATAAAGAGATCTTTGGAGAAGGAAATGGTAACCCACTCCAGTATTCTTGCTTGGAAAATCCCATGGATGGAGAAGCCTGGTAGGCTACAGTCCATGGGGTCGCAAAGAGTCTGACACGACTTAGCGACTTCACTTTCACTTGCATAAAGAGATCTTAAACTAGATAGACTTGTGAAGTGTTGGTCAATTTTATATCACTTTTTAGTATTAGGAAGACAGAATTCACATAGATTTATAAATTTAAGGTTGCCTCTTTGAATTCAGTTTTTTGAAAAATTAACTACTGGAATATAATTTATATTCAATAATACAAAACTTGTTATAAATATACAGTTAGATGTGTTTTCACTAATATATACAGCCATGTTAACCACTTTCAGAACTGAAATATAGACCATTTTGTTTTTCTTGTATCCCTTGACAGTTAATCTCTCCCCATTCTTACTCGAACTTGAGACATTTATTAACCTATTTTTTGTCTTTGTAGGTTAGCATTGCCTAGTCTAGAATCTCATGTAAATAGAATCATATATTGTCTGACTTCTTTCACTCATCATGATGGTTTTTAGATTTATCTAAAATCTAAAATTTAGTGTTAGGTGTCTTAGTAGTTCATTCCTTCTTATTGCTGAGTGGTATATCATTGTATGGATATATCACAATTGATTTATCCAGTCACCTGATGATACACATTTGAATTGTTTCCAGTTTGGGGTTTTTATGAATAAAGTTCTTATGAACATTTCCTTACAAGACTTTGTGTGCACATATAACTTCATTTCAGTAAATACATAGACATGGAATTACAGGGTCTTAGAATAAGGTAAAATAATTGTGTGTAGAGATAATACTAAGTCTACAAAAGAAGTACTAGAATTTATCTAAGTCATAAAATAAGACAATATTGAAAAGTTAGTTGTATATAACTATATTTTAGCAGTAAATACTTGGAAACATTTTGAAAATGAAAAGAAAAAATGCCAGCGTATAGTAAAATAAAAATTATAAAATACTTAGATTAATTTTTTTAAATAAGTGACTTACACTAAAAACTACAAAGAACCAATGAGAAAAATAAGATTTATAGAAATGTTAAAGATATACCTTGTTTATGGATTGAAAGACTCCATATTATATGTCAGTTCATTCTTTTTCCCCACTTTTCTTTCTTACCTTTTTTAGTGTTTTCATTATACCTCCACTGACTTTGCAGGTGGTACAGTGGTAAAGAATCCACCTGCCAAGGCAGGAGACACAAGAGCCGTGGGTTCCATCTCTGGGTTGAGAAGATCCCATGGAGTAGGAAATGGCAACCTGCTCCAGTATTCTTGCCTGGAAAATTCCATGGACAGAGGAACCTTGTGGGCTTCAGTCCATGGAGCTGCAAACAGTTGGACACAACTGAGCATGCACTGTTATACTTCCACTATTTGTTTAGTAGTGGTTGCCCTAAAGTTATCATAGTGTATCTTTAAATAATATTATACCTTTCTATGTAATGTGTAAGAATTTTCAACAGTGTACTGCCATCTTTCCATGCCCCCAATTATGGTCTCTGTGCTAATTATTATTATACATTTTGCTTTCTATATTCTATAACATCACCACCCCCCCCATATGTTGCTTACTTTGGCATTAAGGATATATTTCTGAAAATATTTTTAAAAAAGAATAAAATAACTTTATATTTACTGTTACTTGCATTCTACATTCCTTTGAATAGATCTACATTTTCATTGAAATATCATTTTCCTTCAGCCTGAAGAAGTTCTTTAACATTCTTTGTTGTGCAGTCTTCTGGTGACAGATTCTTTGTCCTTATCTGAAAATGATTTTATCTCAGACTTTCTTAAGGATATTTTTTGGGGTATAGAATTCTAGATTTACCTTTTATTTCAAATACTTTAAAGATAGTCAGCTTTCTTCTGGTTTGCATTGTCTCTGACGTAGCCTGCAATCATTCTTACGCTCTTTCCCTGTATATTAATATGACACATAAGTTTTAGATATTCTCTTTATCACTAGTTTATTAAAATAAATTGGTTATGATTTGCCTCAGTATGATTGGGGGGGTGGTATTTATTTTGCTTGGAATTTTATTCCAGAATCCATTTTGAGCATCTTTTATAAACATGTATGTGTATATTCTTAATTAATTGAAGAGTTTGGGGGTTTTTAGAAGTATAATTAAAGATACTATTAACCTCCGCAAGTAGAATGGTAACAGTTTATTTTATAAGCACTAAAAAGAGTTTAGGGATTTACTGTATCATTGCAGTTATACGTCTAGATTGAAAGAATGTATTCCCTTCCTCTCCATATTTACCTCTGACTTCTGTGTTGTGTTTTTAATTTCATACTTAATTTGTTGAAGTACTGACCTTAACTATAAACACTTAGGTTTTTGATTTGCATAATTTAACCAAGTCAAGTCAATTTAATTTTTCAAAACATCGTTACATATAGCCATAATAAAATGAGATGAGGCTGCTCCTGGAAATCCCCACCTCTTTCCAAGAGTCCTGATGACATGTCTTCCTTCTACCCCTTAAAATTTCCTTTGTTCTTCTCCTTTCCTTGATCAATGAATAAAGTTTCTGCTCTGTTATGCCTGTATATTATAGAAATAATAAAATGAGTTGTTTTTATCCATATTTAGGTTAAATCTCATAGTGTTATCCTTTGTTTAAATATGTAAAGTGGTCTTCTAATTACAATTTATTTCTAAGATAATACTTTGATTTTTGACCTAAACTAGTTTTGCTTTGAATTAATATATAAATGTGTGTGTCTCTATATATATGGACACACACACACACACACATATATATACACATGTATGTGTATATATATATATGGCTGCATTGAGTTGCAGCAAGCAGGATCTTTTGGATCATGCAGGATCCTTCATCTCCGCACATAGACTCTCTAGTTGTGGTGCACGGGCTCAGGAGTTGTGGCACATAGGCTCCGGAGTGTGTGGGCTCAGTAGTTGTGGTATGCGGGCTTAGTTGCTCCATGGCATGTGGGATCCTGACTATGAATGGAACTCACGTCTCCTGCATTGCCAGGTGGATTCTTCTTAAGCAGTGGACCACCACGGAAGTCCCTTTTGCTTTGAATTTAATAAGGACTTAGCCGAGTGAAACATTAATGGCAGACTCTTCATTATCTCTTGTTCTTTTTTAGGCCTGATCAACCCCGAATAACCAAAGATGTAATCTGTTTTCATGCTGAAGATTTCTTAGAAGTAGTTCAACGAATGCAGTTAGATTTACATGAACCTCCACTGTCCCAGGTATATTTAAAACTATTATTATCCTCAATTTAATTTTTATTGTGGAAAAGACTTATTGGTATTTTGTGTTTTGTTTTAGTGTGTCCAATGGGTTGATGATGCAAAACTTAATCAACTGAGGAGGGAAGGCATTCGCTATGCCAGGATTCAGCTGTATGATAATGACATTTATTTTATTCCAAGAAATGTTGTTCATCAGTTCAAGACAGTTTCAGCCGTATGCAGTTTAGCATGGCATGTTCGGCTCAAGTTGTATCATTCAGAGGAGGACCCTGCTCAGAATACAGTTACTCATGAAACAGGCACATCACCAGATTCTACATCATCAGTTCTTGGACCTCACACTGACAGCACGATTTGTGCTGTAAGCAAAACCTCCTTGGATTCTATTTTTTCAGACAAACTTCATTCTAAATATGAATTACAGCAGATTAAACATGAACCTGTTGCATCTGTAAGAATCAAGGAAGAACCTGTGAATGTTTATATTCCTGAAAAGACTGGAGCACCGAATAATATGGATAGCAAGAACGTTAAAGCAAAATTGGATCATGTTCAATTTACAGAATTTAAGGTTGAAGTGGACTCTAAATTTGAAAATAGCAACAAAGATTTAAAGGAAGAATTGTGTCCTGGAAGTCTCATAAGTCTGGTTGATACAAGGCAACATAGTTCAACACGTTCAAATCAAGAGAGAAAAGACGATGACATTTTGTGTTAAATTTGTACATACCATTTAAAATTTTTTTCTTAAACTGAATGGTGTAATAAAGATTCATGAATTCTGAAAGCAAGCCAAGGACTTGCTCCCAAGTCTGTTACAAAATATAGTTTAAGTAGCTTTGTAACATTCCTCAGTGCCTGTCCATAACTGTGAAGTAGCAAAGCACTTAGGGCCAGATGCACTGAAAACACTGCAGGTTTAAACAAAAGCAGTCTTTGAAAAATCATTTGAGTGGAGTTGTAGGTTTTAGAATAGAGCTGACATTACCATATATATATATATATATATTTTGTAATATGAGCCAGAATTCTTTTTTGACAATTAAGCCTTTTCCATAGAGTTTATTTATACCAGTTTTTTTTTTTTTTTTCACTTTAAATGTGTCAGCACTGTAGTGTAAATAGCTTTTAAAAAATCTTTTTAGTGTGATTTATACTGAAATGTGAGCCACTTAATAAAGGTTCATAACAATAAATATGTTTTCTGTTGAGTCTGCCAAAAAAAAAAAACCCATTCATTTAAATCATTTATTTCACCTGTTACGTTTTTGCTGGTATATCAAGTGCTAATGGAATGCAAGTGTATGTATTCAAATCTAGTTAATATTTAAGTTTCCCACACTGTGCAAGCATTTTTAAAACCAAGATTCAGTTATGAAAGTATATTTATGTGTGTGTGTGTATGTATGGGAATATATATATATGTTACCATATTTTGCATAACTTCTTAAATTGCTGAATGAGTATGTGAAACTTCCTATACTCTCTGGAATATATTTTAAAATATTTCAATGTTAAGAAAGCAGTTTAGGTAATAGAAAAATGTTATAAGTTGGGAGAAAAAAGGTATTTTAGTGGTATCTAACCCTTCTAACTAATGAAGTTATGTGGCCAGATTATATAGCCCTATTAACGTGAATTTTCTTTGTAGTGTGTGGAATAAGAAGTTGAGAAAATTTTCTTATTAATCAGCACCTATACTGTATCTAATAGTAGCTGGGAAAAAATGTTCAGTTACAGAAAGTTTAATTGTGTGCAGTTAAAATATTTTATTACATATTTCTTGAGGAACAGGAGAAAAAGATGGCAAATATAGCATATTAAAATAAGAGCAGTGACTTAACTACCATATACAGAAGTATAATTAACAAAATAAAATTTGTTACCTGATCTTTCTAAGCATCCCTCTCCCTACCTTACTAAAGTAAACAACTTAGATTTTTTTTCTTTGAAAAGAAGCTCTGGAAAGTAAAACTGGCATAGGAAACAAGATTGCCAGTGCCTCGCCAAAGATGATTAAAACAAATCTCTTCAATGATGGACTTTAGCACTGTTTCAAATTGCTTTCATTATTGTAATAAAAGTCAAGCAAATGTCTCTATTGTTTGCTTTGATGTTAAGAACTCTGCATTTGCAATTTATTTTCTTCTATTTGAATTTGGTATTTTTCTGGGCACATGCTTTGGTTGATTACTTTCAGCTGGAGTTCTTTGTGCTGCTGCCTTTTGAGCTTGTGTAGCTATTCCCATTCAGTGGCTTCTACTCTGGCCCATAAAGCTGCTTATCTCTCTGATTAGGGAGAAGCCACTTAAAGGCATTTCGCTAGAAATCATAAACTGTAGCAATGGTGTCATTTCTGACCTCCAATTTAAAAGGGCAGGCAAATATTATACAGAAGTATCAGTGGTTTGTAAGAAATCAATCTATTTGCAGCATATGAATTTTCATGGAGGAAGGAATCATCAAATGTAATCATCAAATGTAAATCATCAAAATGTAAATAGGGTTTTTGTTTTATAACTTTCTTATCTTGCTTCTCGCTACCTTTATCTTCAGTTTTAAGCTAAATTTATGTATTTACATCTACTTTGGGGAGAGACAGAAATTTATAATAAACCAGTATTGAAAATTGAGAGAGAATGTGATTAAAATGTTTAGGTTTTTCTTTTTTTAAGTGAAGGGTGGCATATTTAACAAGGTTTGTTTTAGCTCCACTTTTCCAGTGTCACATGCATAGATGCATGAGACCATACTGTAAGAAAATGTCTTTAGGATATCCCTCCAAAATATATGAGCCTTAAACTTTTAAAGACATATGTAAAACAACCAGAGTGGTTACTTTTTAAGTGTAGTTTCCTATTTAACCTATTGTCAAACTTCTCCATATTTTGAAAATTTAATTGTTCTGTAAAATGCATACATCCCCTTAGAGGTGAAATACAAGTCAGTGAACCCAGATTTTCAAGATTCAGCCTTGTTACGTTGAGTCATGCTTATCTTCCTGTCTTACAGATTATAATTTTAAAATTCTCTCCAGACGCAACCTGAGAGTTTACTGGCTCCATTTGCTACACACAAATAATTCTTATTTCAATATTGTATTAAAGTGTTCCTAGCTAGTCCACTCCAGTTCTTTATCGGAACAAAACTTTTCTGCTATTATTTCCAGTTTCTTGGACCAGAACAATAAAGCACATAAGATAGTTTCTATATGAACTACACTATATGGAATAAATGTTATTATGTAAATTATTAAATTGCTATACAGACCTTTACAAAAAAAAAAAGCAAAACTAAGGTACCTCAATGGTGTCTGCTACAGAGATTTTTTTTTTTCTTTTTAATTATTTTTGGTCATATCCTTTTTGGTAAGTAATATATATTCCATACTCAGGTTAGCTATCAAAAGAATTAAGCATTTGTGATCTTTGGTTGAAAACTTTTACTAAAGCCATATTTATTATCTTCTTTGTCGCTACAGCTATTGACCTTAAAGATTAGGTTGATCTAGCACAGCACTGTGTGTGTGTGGTTGTGTGTGTGCGTGCATGTGTTATAAAGTTATTGGAAATACTGTTATGCTTCCACATATATTCATTTTTTTATCCATTCTGTAACTGTGGGGAGGGTTGGTCATGGAAGGTAGGAAATATTTTATTTCTTGGGTTAAGTATTCAAGGTTATTTCATTAGTGTTCCTGAATGTAAACAGGTTTTTCTTGAATACTTAGAGCAGGTAAGATCGTCTTTGTAAATAATAGATTAGCACTCTTCTGGTATACTTGGGTTATTTTTTGGGGTAATTTCATTGTCATGTAAAGCAAATATCAGTTTATTTTGCATTTAGCAAAGGTGCAGGATTTATTTTTGAAGTTGGAGAGGAATTTTCCTTGTCTTCCATCTTTTAATAAATACTAAAATTGATAATTGTAATATTTTAAATTTGTTTTGTAATTATTCTTATATTTGACATTTCATTTTCATCTTACCATATTTGAAAGTTCTTGTTTATCTTCAACAGAAACCGTAAGATCTTGAAAGTGATTCAAATCTGAAAACTGTTTTTTCTCTTAAAAACTATGAAAAGCTGACTTCTGTCAACAGAGAAAAGAATAGTAAAGCTCACTTTAAAAAAGGTTGCTAAACTAGGAAGGTATGGGTGCTGGGGTGTAATGGTAAATTGCCTCTCTTTCCTGTAGACATGATTGTTTTTATCTTCAGGCAGAAAGGACAAAAGTGCCATTGTTTTCAAAATACTTTTAGCCTGGTAAAGTGTTACTTGATGGGTTTTATATGTAGCTCATTCTTAATCTTCTTTCCTCTTGTTTAACTTCTGTTGGTATGTAAACAAAATTTTACTGGTTTTAGAATGTCCTATGAAAGAGTTATATTAGAATGTGCATAAGAAAGAGTTATGTTTGGTAAGATTTGGCTCTGACAGTATACCTCAAATAAGAAAGGAGGACAACTCTGCTGCTGCTAAGTCCCTTCAGTCATGTCCGACTCTGTGCGACCCCATAGATGGCAGCCCACCAGGCTCCCCCGTCCCTGGGATTCTCCAGGCAAGAACACTGGAGTGGGTTGCCATTTCCTTCTCCAATGCATGAAAGTGAAAAGTGAAAGTGAAGTCACTCAGTCGTGTCCGACTCTTAGGTAACCCATGGACTGCAGCCTACCAGGCTCCTCTGTCCATGGGATTTTCCAGGCGAGAGTACTGGAGTGGAGTGCCATTGCCCTCTCCGAGGAGGACAACTCAGGAGAGCTATAAAATCCTATCTCTGTCCTGGCTTTTCTGTTCAGCTCTTCCTGTAACCCACTGCATACTGCAGATGGGAATGAGTTTTTTAGAATGTTAAGCACAAGGAACCTAAAAGCAGTGATGTCTCCTTTAAGTTTACAGATGTGTATCATCTCTACTGGGAGAACAGGGAAAGAAAGGGGAATACATCTTGCTAAAAATTTTACATATATCTTCCCTTCAGGACTTCAGACCCAAACAGGGAATGTGAATGACCTGAGAACAAAATGTAGGAAACTGAATTATGTTAACTAGAAATTAAAAGTAGAAATTGTACACCTTGTATGCTCTATTACTATTTTCTACCTTCTAAGAACTGTACTGTTAAAATATGAAACTGGATCTTCAACACATTTTGAGATTTAGATTTTACGCATTTGTGTTTTTAAATGTTAATTAAAAAATATTTTTATGTTTATTTGGCTCCCCCAGCTTTTAGTTGCCATCAGTCTTCATTGCAGGGCATGCAGGATCTTTAAGCTGTGGCATGTACGATTTTTTTTTTGTTTGTTTTCTTTTTAGTTGCAGACTGTGAACCTTAGTTGTAGCATGTTGGATCTAGTTCCCTGACCAGGGATCAAAGCTGGGGCCCCTGCATTGGGAATGTGGGGTCTTAGTCACTGGACCACCATGGGAGTCCCTAAAATGTTAAATCTTTACACTTCCCTATAAAGTTCATTGCTACTGTACTGCTGAATACTACTAAGTGTGCAGACTCAGAGGCAAGTCAATATACTTGCTAATATTTTATGTTAACAGTGTTTTAAAATTTTTAGACAGTTCGATCCCCACTCCACTCTGCCCAGTTTCTTCTTTGGTTGAATTTTTTTTAAAAAAACATTTATTTATTTGACTACATTGGTCTTTGTTGTGGTGCTTGGGTTCAGTAGTTGTGGTGCACAGGCTTAGTTGCCTCAAGGCATGTGGGATCTTAGTTACCTGATCAGGGACCGAACCTGCGTCCTCTGCATTGCAAGGCAGATTCTCAACCACTGGAATGACAGGGAAATCCCGAAATTTTGGTTTTTAACTGTATTAGATTCTTATGTGAAAAATCTCAAGTCTGTCTTAAACAAAAAAAACTTTGAGTCTGACTTTATGCTCTTGTTCCCTCTGTCTTCCTAACAACGTTTTTGGAAATCTTCTGCTTCACTTCCTCATCTCACTACAATTTCATTTTAATTCTCTTAATTGTTCAACCGAAGTGATTCTCCCAACTGTTGACTATCAAATCCAGTGGCTCCATGTCTTAATACTTCCATTTAACCCCTGTAACACTTGTTATTGATCATTTACTCAGTAAAACTCTTCATGACCCGTTGTGGGGTTTTTCATTGGTTTTTTTGGATGGCGTCTTTTACCTATCCACTACTATTTAAAGCCCCTAGAGAAGGAAATGGCAACCCTCCCCAGTATTCTTGCCTGGAGAACCCCATGGACAGAGGAGCCTGGTGGGCTACAGTCCATGGGTTTGCAAGAGTCAGACATGACTGAGCAACTAAACCACCACCACCATTTAAGGGGGTCTCTGTGATTCTTCCCTTTAGGTCTTTAGGTTATGTCCTTGAACTATCTTCATGACACCGTGACTTCAGTCAGCCTTGGTTTCTTGAAGTGAAGTCGCTCAGTCGTGTTCGACTCTTTGCAACCCCGTAGGCTGTAGCCTACCAGGCTCCAACCATGAGATTTTTCCAGGCAATAATACTGGAGTGATTTGCCATTTCCTTCTCCAGAGGATCTTCCCGACTCAGGGATTGAACCTGGGTCTCCCGAATTGCAGGCAGACGCTTTACCATCTGAGCTACCTAATGATCCATGCTATCAAATCTAAATTCTCTTTACCCTTGTCCCCAAGAATTAGCTGTTTCATTCCCTCCTAGTTTTGCTGTTGTATCACTCTACACAGTCATCTCATGGTAATCTGATTTCTATATTTTTTTCTCTGTGTACAGTTGATTCTTGGACAATACAGGTTTGAACTGTGAGGGTCCACTAATACACATTTTTCAACCTGTACCATATTCCTACACAACCTGTTATTGTATCCAAGAATGTGGAATCTTGGATGTGGAGGGCCAGAGAGCCAACTGTAAATTATAGGTGGATTTGCCAGCATGGAGGTCAGTGCTCCAAACCCCACATTGTTCAAGGATCAGCTCTACAATGTATCCTTAAATATTTTCTTGTGTTGACCCCAGAACTGTTTATAATTTGTCTGCTCTTTGTTATAGTAGATGTTCACAGTCACAGATCTTCATCTCATCTAGATTCTTAAAATAGCATAAACTGTTCTAGGCTGCCTGCAGTCCTCTGCCTCTACCCCTATTCCAACCTGTTAGGTTGCTGCTAAGTCACTTCAGTCGTGACTTAGCAGTCCCATAGATGGCAGCCCACCAGGCTCCTCCATCCCTGGGATTCTCCAGGCAAGAACACTGGAGTGGGTTGCCATTTTCTTCTCCAATGCATTAAAGTGAAAAGTGAAAGCGAAGTCGCTCAGTCGTGTCCGACTCTTCACAACCCCATGGACTGTAGCCCACCAGGCTCCTCCATCCATGGGATTCTCCAGGCAACAGTACTGGAGTGGTGTGCCATTGCCTTCTCCAAACCTGTTATGTCACCACCTGGTAATTAATGGCTTCACTATTTCAAGCTTCTTTCTCAAAGCAAAGTGTGTTCTTTTTATAAATACCATCAGTAAACATCTCTACTATAAAGTATCCTGTAGCTAAAATCTAGAAGATAGCTTTCTGCAATACTTACTGTATTACTACATTAGTTTTGCTTTTCCTTTAAGTATAATTTCATGTCTGTGTCTTTCATTAATGTTTTAAAGTATATCCCAATTACTGAGACTGTGGTGATATGACTTTTAAGAAGTAATATATATCTAGTTTTCATCCCTGTTCCTTGCACAGGAATTGGACACCCTTGTAATTTCCTAAGTGATAACTGTAAATAATGTGTCTTTTGAATTGATGTTAATGAGAAGACTTTTGGAAAGGTCCTAGGTTTGAGGCCAGTTGCCAGGGGAACCAACCTAGTGATTAGAGTTGAAACTTTCAGTCCCCTTCTCTCCCCCAGGGCTGGAGATGATTTCAATCACCAGTGGCTAATGATTTAATTAATCATGCCTATGTAATCAAGCTTCCATAACATCCCAAAAAGTACAGGGTTCAGAATGCTTCTAGGTTGGTGAACATGAAGAGATGGGGGAAGAGTAGTCTGCACAGAGAGCATGGAAACTCTGCACCCCTTCTCCATACCTTGCCCGGTGAATCTCTTCCATCTGGCTGTTCCTGAGTTAATATCCTATAATAAACTGGTGTTCTAGTAAGTAAAATGTTTTTCTGAGTTACATGAGCTGTTCTGGTAAATTAATTAAACTTGAGAGGGTCATGGGAACCTGCAATTTAGAGCAAGTAGGTCAGAAGCAAGGTGACAACCTGAATGTGATTGGCATCTGAAGTTGGGAGGGGAAGGAAAATGTGCAGTCTTCTGAGACTGAACCTTAGCTTATGGGATATGATTCTATCTTCTGTCTCCACATAGTGTCAGAACTGAGTTAATTCCTTGGTGGTATGGGGAAAAAACAAAAATATCTGGTGTCCAGATCAGGGAGGCACACATCAATAATACTGCTATGTCAAGTTGCTTATTTAGTGTGGCAGTACACCAAATTATGGAGAAGGAAATGGCAACCCACTCCAATATTCTTGCCTGGAGAATTCCATGGACAGAGGAGCCTGGCAGCCTCCACTCCATGGAGTTGCAAAGAGTTAGACATGACTGAGCAAATTAAGAAAGAGGAGTTCTACTTTCTGGGATTCTTTCAGACACTTTAAGATTGGTTGATACTTAAGTGTAAACAAGTTGCTTATTGTGCTGCCTTTTACATACAAATCTTACCTAAACCTCTTTTCCTTTCCTTGGAGACCAGCCCCACCTCTCCTCTTAGTAGTGTCATAAAAATTTCTACTTTTGCTTATTTTATGGCCTATAGCTCAGAGGTTAGCAAACTACTTTGCCCATGGGTCACATCTAGAGCACTACCTGCTTTTTGTATAGCCTGTAAGGTAAGAATGGTTTTTGCAGTTTTAAATAGTTGAAACAAAAATCAAAAGAATATTTTGATATGTGGCAATCATAGAATGTTAAATTTCATTGTCCATAAACTGTTTTATTGGAACAGAGCTAGGGTCTGGCTGCTTTCTTACCACATGAACTAAGCTGAATAGGTGTGACAAACCTATATGGCCTACAAAAGGTTTAAGTATTTACTATACAGCCCTTTACAAAATAACCTTACTGACTCCTGGCCTAGCTGATTCTTTGCATGTGATGCTGTTTCTTCTCCTTTTCTCTATGAGAGATTATACTTTGTGATGCTTTCACAAATACAGGTTTTCCTAAACTACAAAATCTTATCTGGTTTCTCATACACAAAAGCTTTCTTCTACTTCGAATGTACCCAATTAATAGATTCCAGGGACAAATAGTTTAGATCTCTCAACTGAATTAGGAATACCTAGTTAAGTCTTGGAACATTATGTTCCCCATATTAACTATCCTTCTTAATCCTATTTTTACATATCCAAAATACTAATATATACCAATTATAAGATAGGAAAACATTTGTAATCAGTTTTTTTTTTATTTAACCTAGCTCTGTAGTTTCAAATGAAGAGTTAAGCAGTATTAATTTGTAGTGTTGTGTCTGAAACTTTGTCACGTTATCGGTCCACAAAGAAGAAAGGAAAGGAAAGTGAACTCCCTCAGTCGTGTCTGACTCTTTGCGACCCCCATGGACTGCAGCCTCCCAGGCTATTCCGTCCAGGGGATTTTCCAGGCAAGAGTACTGGAGTGGGTTGCCATTGCCTTCTCCAGGGAATCTTCGTGACTCAGAGATCGAACCTGGGTCTTCTGCATTGCAGGCTGACGCTTTACCCTCTAAACCACCAGGGAGAACTAGATCAAAATTCTCTAAGCAATCTTCTCAAGCTTCCTTGGTGGCTCAGATGGTACACAATCTGCCTGCAATGCGGAGACCTGGGCTTGATCCCTGGGTCAGGAAGATCCCCTGGAGAAGGGAATGGCAGCCCAATCCAGTATTCTTGCATGGACAATTCCATGGACAGAGTAGACTTGCAGGCTACTGTCCATGGGGTCACAAAGAGTTGGGCACGACTGAGCTAGTAACACCCTCAAGTACTAGCAGCCAGAAATCATTTTCTTGTTAGATATTTTTAAAATGAACATAATACTACTTTAAAGACTCCCAAAGCTAAGAGGGCTGTATAAGGCAAAAATAATCACCCTGACCCTGCTTTAGGGTTGTGGACTCCGGAATTCTTTTAAGTACTGCCACCTATGTGCCTGCTAAGTTGCTTCCATGGGATTCTCCAGGCAAGAATACTGGAGTGAATTGCCATTTCCTTCTCCAGGGGATATTCCCTGACCCAGGGATCCAACCCTGCATCTCTTGCAGCTCTTGCACTGCAGGCAGATTCTGAGCCACTGGGGAAGCCCTACTGCCACCTATGTTTCACTGGAATTGTTTAAGTACTATGGTAGGGGCATCTGTAATTTTTCAAACCAAGACACTTGTAAGAATTAAAGGGGAACTATGTCCCTGAGACCCCAGACCAATAGGCATAACCTGGACTGTCCTGACATAAATGGGATGGATGGTTCCCCTAACATGAGGAAGAGGCAAGCTTCTGCTCAGTTTTTAATATTCTATCTCTAATTTATTTGTTCCAGATGGAAGGCGAAGATAACAATGAAGGTAGCCTAGATAAAAAAAATGAAAAAACTCAAAACTTTTAGATTCTTTCTGAATATAAACCTTAAGTGGCACCCCAGTTATTTCAGTAACTAGGTTTTCTTCATAATTGAGAAGCACAAATGACTATTTACATGGTCATAATGGGGCCATGATATATTAAATGTCTATTCAAATGTGTAGACTAAAGGCTTTTTACTTACTTTAAAGGCTTTTGCTTACTTTTACTTTACTTACTAAAGGCTTTTACTTAGTTTATGTACTTTTAATATTGACCACATACTTAAAACAGATTATTCAAGAGTCAAGTAGAAACATAAGATCCAAAACAAACTTTATTCATATAGAACAATAAGGGTATTAATAACTCAAATATTGAATGATTAAGTTTGGGGTCAAGTAGAAGTCACCAAGACTATTTTAATGGGAGCAGTATAAAATTACATTTGGTATTTTTCTCAGTTCTCTGGCATTCTTCAAGCTTGCAAAGATTCAGTACACTTTAATAATAGCTTGCTGAACAGCAATAAAATGAGCTGATGTCCTTAGAAGTCAGTCTCTCACAAAAAAGACGTTATATCCAAGCTCTATCAAAGCCCCAGCCAGTAAGGCCCATAAAGGAATGAAGACATAGGACAGATTCATGGTAGTAAACTGTTCCAGTTTAGCACAGAGTGCAAGACAGAAGGCTAATTTAAGTAACATTGCAATGAGGTACCAGGCTTTTTTTTTAATATTGTGTGATCCATGTCGAGGGTCAAAGCCAGACTTACATCGCCCAGCCATTTTCACAATCAGCATGACAAGAAGGATAGTATCAAATATCCAGACTGGAATAAATATGAGGAACCAGTTCCAAGGTGCCTTCTCATCCAGTTTCAACACCAACATGATCAAGAAGAGTAATGTGAAAAGCCAGGTGAGTAGTACTCTCTGAGCCAAGGACATTCTCATTTAAACAATTTAAAGAAGCTGTTGCAGGGTCGAAAAAAGGAAAATATACCCTAAGAGAAGGAAAAAAAAAAAAGTCAAGATCTTAAATTTTGGTACCATAAAAAAAAAAAATATTTCTATTCCTGGTTTACAAAGCTGGCTCTTTTTCTCTCATAGATTTCCTAATTTTGAAAACACTTTATCATCTCCCTTTCATAATCCATCAAATTTGTAGCCATCTTTGACAACATCACATCCATCATTCCATACAGCTGTGACAAAATACAATTTTTAGTATATCCACTGGGTATAAGTTCTATTCAAGATGTTTTAAAAACAGCCTGCTTTTCTTGTTTTTCACACAAATGCAGGCACTCAGGATCTTTTTCCTGTACCTCAGGGATGTTCTTAATTAACCTTTCTTTGTACATTTGCACACCTATTAATTTTCATTATCAAGGAATACTAAGAAAAAGCATTCAAAATCAAAGAAAGGGTGGTATAAAGCCAGGAGAGGAGTTTTAGTAAGGAGGGAACAGTTAAAAAAAATTACAACATTAAGTAGAACTATGATTGTACAGAGTTCACTGGGCTAAGTAACATAGAACACATTGGTAACACTGGATTTTTGCATAGCTTAATCCATGGGTCTTACATTTTTTAATCAAATTTTCTCAAAGTTGTTATAAATACCTATTTTCTTAGTCTAAAACTTTTTAGTAATACCCATTTTTTGGCTTGTAGTATATAGCTTTTTTACTACTTGCTACTCAATAATCAAAACCACTTAAAAAACTTGTGATTATTAGATGCTAAATTGTTTAATAATTGGAGCTATTTCTTACCTTCCTATCTGTCTTACTGATCAATGTCTGTTTTGCACTAGTACTGTATCACTGTTACTAGATACATTCTAATATCTGGGAGGCCTAGTATCTACTTACTATTTTCTTCTCCAAAATATTTTCTCTTATTTGGCCCTTCCAGGTTTTCAATGCTAAAATCACTAAATTTAAAAAACTCGGAATTTTGATAGGAATCCATCAATCTGTAATACTTAAGTATAAACACATTTAATCTTCACATACAGGTTTACAGTATGTTCCATATTTATTCCAATTTTTATATCAGTCTTGTGACCATCTGGAAAAAGGGTAAACAGAATGGCAAGTCAGAAGCAAGGTTGCATGAAGTTGGGTGAGGAGCTAACAGAAGATAATGAAATGCAAACAGGTGAATAAATTCCTCTGAAACACTGGGAGAAGAGAAAATGAAAGGTAAGACTTACAATGATGATGATGAAGGATCAAGAAGAGATTTTCAGTAAAGGAGAGAAATTATAAACAAAAGGAAATAAGCCACTGGGGAATGATAGATTGAGGATGAGACAGCATAGGAGATGGCAAGAGGAAAAGATAAGCAGGTAATGGGGATGGTAACAGAAGCATGGGTGACAGGAGTAAAAATGCAGGAAGATAAGAAATAAGGAAAAAGGGAGGAAACCAGCTAGATAAATCAAATGTCCTAGCCTATCATCTTTAAGTAGTTATATTTTAGGACTAACTTTGATTGTTACATCTTTACTACTTTAAACAGTGGGTAGCTATCATGGTGCAAGAGTATATATATATGATCTGAGTCTCCGAGCTCCCTTCTTTCCTCTATACAACCCATCTGCTTGCACTCAATTTGTTTACTTAGCTTGAAGATACTTCATACTGCAGTATGAAAAACAGATGCTTTTGCTCCCAGGAAGGCATTTTCTGTGCTGGTCCTTTCCTGGCCAGAGGCTGCTATAATGGGATGTGGAACCAAATTTGGAAGAAGAGGTGGAGAGGTGTGTACTGATTATTAACTACAAATGGGTTTCATACTGTAAATTGAATTTGCTCAATTCCAGTTTCCAATCCCTCTGGCCGTTTTTGTTAACTTTTAAAAAAGTTTATGATAATACATTTGCTTAAACATAACTTCTATCAGCCAGCCATTAAATGAGTCAAGCTTTCCGCCTCCCCCCTCAACATAGGTCTGAGTAGTAACTCAATAAGGGTAACTGCATTCAAAACAGGTGCTTTAAGATTGGAGGTCAAAAGACTGCAAAAAAACACAACCTTGTGGCTGCAAGTTTTTTTTATGTGGGATGCAACAAAGTTTTGTGTGCACTTTCACTAAAAGCACTCTATTGATATTTAAATGATGCTTGAAGGATCATGGGTGCTGGGGTACAATTATGACAAAAAACTCCGATTTATTAATAAATCTCCATTAATTTATTATATTTGTTTCCTACTACTTCTCTTCTTTCTCTTTTAAGGAGGGTGGGGAAGCTGCATACTCCAAAAAATTTTAAAGTATTTTTCATTCGTGATTATGTTTTGCACCTGAATACAGTTAAGTATATACCGCCTATCCGCCTAACACCTGCGCTGCCCCTAAATGGAAATCTAAAGGGCCCTGCCCCCACACAGGTCCAGCATCTCGGTATCAGGTGTGGGTGGACCCGATAACTTGTCCGTGGTGCTTGCCACACTATTTGCATTTCCCTTCTCGCGACTGCCAGTACACTTCCATATGAACTCGTCCTATCCCAAAGACAGTTTTGCTTAATGAGCCCACAACAAAGAATTCCTCCAGATAATGAGTCACTTTCGAAAGGTACCTACTTCAACAACCTTGGCCAACCTGACCATCCTTCAAAGGAACAGCGTTCTGCTTACATTTACCTGATTTCGGGCCTACTTGTCTCTAGAACTTCAGGGCATTCCTAAGGGGGTTCCTAAACTATCCTTACCCTTCAACTTCAAACGCCGACGGTCCGACAGCGGCGCCCTATCCTAACTCCCCCCATTCTGCACTGCGGGCCCAGTGCATTTTGGAGTTGAACGCAGTTCTTGTACGATATGATCCACAACGCAAACAGAAGCCTGGTGCCACTTCGGTGTATTTGGGGCTGGAGGGTGAGGGGATGGGCGCGGCGACGAGGGAGGCAGACACAGGGTAGGGGCCGGGGGGCCAGTGCACTTCGGGGTATGCCGGCTCGTCGGAGCCCTGGACTCACCCGGCAGTTCCGCTGTCTGGAGAGCGGAGAGGGGATCGAAGATCAGGAAATTCGCCAGTTTGGATCCTTGGCCTTTTCCACACTTCTCCCCCCATTAAATCCAGAAGCCATCACATGATAGTCAAGAAAAAGGGACTTAAATTCCTCCTCCTCAAACGACCACAGTACAGGCTCTCTCGGGTGTACCTCAGAGCCGCGCCCACATCCGGGGCAGGGTCTAACCGCCTGGGCCTCTCCTATAGGTAGAGAGAACGCCAATCGGAGAGCTCAGAAGCTCCCTCCCCTGAATTAATTGGGCCATTCAGCCGCCAGTGCGAACCAACCGACTTTTTCGTACAATCCGGTTTGTCAAAATGACGGCTATAAAAGAAGCCACTGGGCCCGCCTCTTGACTGCTACGGGCTAGCAGGAAAGTCAGTCTAAGCAAAGCCGGGAGCGTCCGTGGTCCCATTGGGCCTATAGATGCCAATTAGACTTTGCAGCGCTCAGCCCCGCCCCCGCGGGGCGCCCCGCCCCTCCTCTGGCTCTACCAGTCAGAACTCGGAGACTGCAGGCTCCGGCGCAAAATCCTGCGGGAGAGGGGGTGGGGCGGCGGATCTGGAGGCGGCGCGCCCGCGGGCAGCTTCGTTGTGACTCCTCAGGCTCCCGCGGCGGCGGTGGCGCTCGCCTCGGTGTCTCCCGCGCGCACCCTAGCCGCCTCTAGCGGCGCGGCGCCGCGCCCTTTCCTAAGGTAAGAGCCGGCATCACCTCCACGCTCGGGCGGGCCGTGTGGAGGTCGTTGGGTTCTGACATAAGCCGAAGATGAAGGTGGATGAGGGAGGAGAGCGGCGAGTGGGATGGAGGTGGGGGGCTCCGGGGTCAACGCATCGTCCTCCCGGCCGTGACTTCGTCGGGCAGCCGCCGGCACCTGCGCTCCGGGATCCTATCATTTGGCCGGCGGCGGAGGCTCAGTTTTCCTCCTCCTGAACCCGGGTAGTTCTCGAGCTTGGATGGTGACGGCCCGAATCGCAGCGCCGCCTCTCGCCCCTCCCGCCCCTCCCGCCCCTTCTCAAGGCCCCTCTCCTTCGCTTCCTTCCCGTGGCGTTCTGTTGGGGGCGCGTCGGGTCCGAGGGCGTGTGCGGCCAGCGGGTGGCCGAGTCCCGGCCAGAGGGGAGCGGCCAGCTAGCGGCCGGAGGAGCGAGCTCGGAAGAAGGGGGCGACTCTGTGCGCGCTGAAAGCCGGCTGGCGGGGGTCGCTGCCCTGCCCTCACTGAGAGGGCAACAGTTTTCTGATTCCAGGACTGACTGCGGAGCGGGTGCTGAAATCCTTGGCGTGGGCCTTAAAGGGGTATTTCTTGTCTGGAAACAATGCCGCGGTCCATCGGCGTGCTTCACATTTTCTTATTTTATTCTGTCTCATATTGACAGCCAGTGTTTTGGTATTGTTCCTTCAGGTCATGGCTTTCTAATGCAGTGTCTCCTTTTAGAACTTTGGAGAGTATTCTGTCGGTAATCTGATACCCTTTTAATTTTTAGTGTGGTCCCCCTCCCCCTCAAAAAAGGACCTGCTTTATAACAAACAACATGTACTGAGTAGGGAACTACAGAATCTGGGACAATTTCTTAATCTCAGTATCTGTTGACATGTACCAAGTAATTTAAAAATTCGTGTGACTGTATTAAGTGTTTTGTCATTTACACTTGCTTAGTTTGTTAATAGTATATCCTGCTTACTTTGATATTAGTCTGGTATTTGTGGTACTTTGATTTTATAATTTTTGTTTAGCTTTAGCCAACTAGACTTTTGAAAATTTGTCCCCCCCGCCCCCTTTGAGATTGTGGCTGTAGCTTTAGTATTTGCTCTTATTTCAAGAGGTTATGTATTTTTAAAAACTTTTTTTCCCCCAAACTGATAGCTTTTAAAAGCTTTAAGGGGGAAATTCTAAAAATTTGGAAATTACACACTTTAGCCTAAAGATCCATAAAAATAGCATAACAATATAAAATCCTACCTTTTTGGAGTAACAGCTGCTAAGTTTAAGGGATGGCAGTGGATAGTCCCTGTCCGGTGCGGTGACTTATCCTCTAGATTCCAGAGAAATCTTGCAGGTGTGGGGAGAATGAGTTATGTCTGAGGCCAGAACACAGGTGGTTCCAGGAGCGTTTTCTTGTTGGGAAAATAACATGCCTCCCTCACAATTTAGTTGTCTGTGTGCATCCTAGGTAGTATTAAGTTCAGTTCAGTTCAGTCGCTCAGTTGTGTCCGACTCTTTGCGACCCCATGAATCGAAGCACGCCAGGCCTCCCTGTCCATCACCAACTCCCTGAGTTCACCCAGACTCAGGTCCATCGAGTCAGTGATACCATCCAGCCATCTCATACTCTGTCGTCCCCTTCTCCTTCTGCCCCCAATCCCTCCCAGCATCAGGGTCTTTTCCAATGAGTCAACTCTTCGCATGAGGTGGCAGTATTAAGTTAGGTGGTAATAAAGTAGAAAGTGTCTGTGTTCTAATTTTCAAAGTTTCTGGTAGGGCTTGAAAATGAGGTGAGCAAATAAAGTATACAATGGGGACACTCTTGCATGGTCAAGCTTCCAAGAATAAACTTTTTTTTGAATCCAAACTGGCACTGGCCAGTTGGCTATAAAAGTCAAGTTAAGTGACCTGACCAATTTTTAAGCCATGAACCTTTTTGGCTAGTCCATTTCATTCAAAATTGCAAGGAATTTTTTTTTTTTAAGTTTTTATTGGATATAGTTGATTTACAATGTTGTTAGTTTCAGGTGTACAGCAAAGTGAATCAGTTTTACATATATCCACTCTTTTTTAGACGCTTTTCCTGTGTAGGCTATTATAAGTATTGAGTAGAGTTTCCTGTGCTGTTCAGTAAATCCTTATTACCTATTTTATATGTAGTAGTGTCTATATGTCAGTCTCAATTTTCTAATTTATCCCTCCCCTTTACACCCAATAACCATAAGGTGTCTTCTACATCTGTAACTATTTCTGTTCCGTTGATAAGTTCATTTGTACCCTTTTTAAATATTCCACATATAAGTGATATCATGTGGTATTTGTTTTTCTCTGTCTGACTTCACTCAGTATGATGGTCTGTAGGTCCATCCATGTTGCTGCAAATGGAATTATTATTTCTTTATGACTTGAGTAATACCAACATTTCAAGAATTTATAATGAAAAAGGATTCCCTAGACTGAGCTGAAGAAAATTTAGGGTAGCATGTAGAAAAAAATGAGGATCAAAAAAATAGTTCATTTGCCTCTGTGTTGCCTCATTTAATTGTTATAATCCTAAAAGAGGTGGCTACAGTGATTACTGTCCTCCTATGAGTTAACGTAGTTAACACATGTGTTCAAGATTTATCAGATAAGTTTAGAGGTGGAATTCACATCTAAGCAGTCTAATTACAAAGCCTAAAAATGGCTTCATACAGATTTGGTTGAAGGCGACTGATCAGTGGAAAATAATGCTGCAGAATAAACTTAATATTTGGTAACACTTTGCGATTACTGTACAATAAGCACTGTTGACTATTGCTGGAATGTAAGGGTGGAGTCCTTCCCTGTCTTTGAGGAACATCCCTTTAGTGAGAGAGAGAGATGTGAACAAATAATGGTACTACAATACAGTGTATATTGTACTATAAGAGAGTGCCATAAAGTCCGTGGTTTCATGGAAGGAGAATTGAGTTAAAGTTCAGACCAGCATTTGAATTCCTGTTTTGCTTTGTGACCTGGAACATGATATCAAATTTCATTCATGTTTAGTTTCCTTATCTGTTAAGTGGAGAGAATAATACTTCAAAGGGGAGTATTAATATTAAGCAAAATATGTAAAGTACTGGCTTATTGGTATGTGGATGAATAAAGTCCTGAATGAAGAATAAGAAACAAATAAATTGAAGAGTTGAGATGGGTTGGAGGTTTACCAGGGTGACTGGTAACTTTATCTCTGGAGCCTTACAGGGTGACTGATAACTTTTATTAGTGGGGAGGAAGGGCATCAACACAGAACACACAGAACCAGAGGCAGGGTCTCAGAACGGGAATATGGATTGTTATGGGAATGGCAAGTAATTGTGGCTCTGTATACAAAGTATTTGCAAAGGCCAAATGTAAATGATAATTGTGTAGAAATGTGGCTGGGCAATTTTAGTAGTTAGAAATTATATAGTTTATAAGAATATCTCAAGAGTGTGAATTGTTACTTTTTTATTTAATATTTACTTTTTAATACTTACTAAAACTGATTTCCAAATGTGTTCAGGCAAGCAACTATTTCATTATTTCATTATGATATTTCATCCTAACCAGTAAAAGAAGACTAAGGCAGCTGTGCCTAATTCAAGGGAAGTATTTTGGGATTATTTTAAAACGAAAAATAATCTTGAGAATTCCCTGGATGTCCAGTGGTACACTTCCAGTGCAGGAGGTGCGTGTTGTATCCCTAGTTGGGAACTAAGATTCTGTAGGATGTGGAGTGCCACCAAAGAAATTAAAGTAAAATAGTCTTAATTAAGTGATTGCCTTTCCTTAACCTGACCTACCCCGTTGCCATGTAGAGTCAATATTGCACATTACCCTTGGCATATATGTTACCATCTTTTCTGACCCAAAACTTGAGATGTGACAGTCTAACAGAATGTTTTAAATTGAGACTGTCCTTGAAAACCTGAGAAAAATTCCCATGCTTATGTCTTCTCCTCAGGACAGCACAGAACCATAAATACTCACATTGAATTTATAAATGTGGATCACTTGATAACCAAAATCATATGACTAAGTTGAAAATACTTAGTCAAATGATGTTTGGGAAAGCTGCCTTTTTAGTCCAACTTGTTAAGTGTCATGTGGATGCGTAAATGACACAAAATAATAGAGGTGAGCTTTCAGATGAAAAAAATGGCTTCCTTAAACAGGTAATTTTAGAAGACTAGGAAAGAAAATATGTTGGACTTCATTTTGAACAGAAACTGGGGCAGGAAATGGCTGTGGCTGAACCACTACCTGATAATAATCATAACATGATTAAATTTGACATTTAATGAGAGGAAGTAAAGGAGAAAAAGTGCACTGTATGCAGCTTTCCAGTTTTAGAAGCAGTAGGGAAAGGGGCTATTAAAAGTGTATCTACAGAAATTTTGAAGACATGCAGTAGGCACACTTGTTCATGAATGAAATCACCTTGGTCAAACATGCAGCAAGAGGCCTCTTAAAGGTAGCAGAAAGCTTATGAAAGTTATGTGTCACAAGTTTTGGTGCTCTACAGATCTAGGTTCAAATTTCAATTCTGCAGTCCACCAGTTGTCTTAATTTTCGGCTCACTATGCAATCTTTTTCAGGTTTCAGTTCAGTTCAGTTGAGTTGCTCAGTCGTGTCTGACTCTTTGCAATCCTATGAATCGCAGCACGCCAGGCCTCCCTGTCCATCACCAACTCCCGGAGTTCACTCAGACTCACGTCCATCGAGTCGGTGATGCCATCCAGCCATCTCATCCTCCGTCGTCCCCTTCTCCTCCTGCCCCCAATCCCTCCCAGCATCAGGGTCTTTTCCAATGAGTCAACTCTTCACATGAGGTGGCCAAAGTACTGGAGTTTCAGCTTTAGCATCATTCCTTCCAAAGAAATCCCAGGGCTGATCTCCTTCAGAATGGACTGGTTGGATCTCCTTGCAGTCCAAGGGACTCTCAAGAGTCTTCTCCAACACCACAGTTCAAAAGCATCAATTCTTTGGTGCTCAGCTTTCTTCACAGTTTTAGTTTTATTTAATCATAAAATGCAGATACTTTGCAAAATTTTGAAAATGAGATGAACTGATACATGTGAAACACTTGATACATGGGCTGGCTTATAAGACTGGCCAAAAAAAAAGTTGCTGCAGTTCAACCAAGTTGAAAAGGATGTACTTAAGAAAATAAAAGAACAATTCTTGGGATTTCCCTTGTGGTCCAATGGCTAGGACTCTGAAATCCCGAAGTAAGGGGCTCAAGTTCAATCTCTGGTCAGGGAAGTAGATCCCACATGCCCAAGTAAAGATCCCGCATGGTGCAATGAAGAGTTAGCACAGCCAAATAAAATAATATAAATATTAAAAATGTAAAAAAATAACAATTCTCAAGTAGAGTCAGGAAAGCCAGAAAATGACAAATAGTGAAAACTTTAAAAGGAGGCAAAGGATGTTACATAGGTAATAAGCAGAATTCAGTAAAGAATTGAATCATTACAGCCACATACAACAAAAAAGGGAAAAGGTAGGGGGAGAGCTTCACATTCCCCAATCTTTTTCTGAAGAAAGTAGGTCAGACTCATTAAACCAGATGGAGCAAATAAATAGGCTCGGCTTCCCAGGTGTCTCAGTAAGAATCCACTCACTAATGCAGAAACTGCAGGACACATGGGTTTGATCCCTGAGTTGGGAAGATCACCTGGAGGAGAAAGTGTCAACCCACTTTAGTGTTCTTGCCTAGAGAATCCCGTGGATAGAGGAGCCTGGAGGGCTACAATGCATGGGATCACAAAGAATTGGACACGACTGAGCAATTGAGTGCACACACACACACACACACACACAAGAGTCTACCTTTTGGCCTCTGAAAGTTTACATGTACCATGGTTGTCATTTAGTCATGTCTGACTCTTTGCCACCCAGTGAACTGCAGCACACTAGGCTTCCCTGTCCTTCACCATCTCCCAGAGCTTGCTCTAGCTCATGTCCATTGAGTCGATGATGCCATCCAACCATCTCGTCCTCTGTTGTCCCCTTCTCCTCCTGCCTTCAATCTCCGATGATGCCATCCAACCATCTCGTCCTCTGTTGTCCCCTTCTCCTCCTGCCTTCAATCTCTCCCACATCAGGGTCTTTTCAAATGAGTCAGTTCTTTGCATCAGGGGGCCCAAGTATTGGAGCTTCAACATCAGTCCTTCCAGTGAATATTCAAGACTGATTTCCTTGAGCATTGACTAGTTTGATCTCCTTGCAGTCCAAGGGACCCTCAAGAGTCTTCTCCAGCACCACAGTTGAAAAGCCTCAATTCTGTGGCGCTCAGCCTTCTTTATGGTTCAACTCTCACATCCATATGTGAGTACTGGAAAAACCATAGCTTTGACTAGATGGACCTTTGTCAGCAAAGTAATGTCTCTGCTTTTTTAACATGCTGTCTAAGTTGATCATAGCTTTCCTTCCAAAGAATTAGAGTCTTTTAATTTCAGATGGTGATTGCAGTCGCCATCTGCAGTGATTTTGGAGCCCAAGAAAATCACTCTGTCACTGTTTCCATTGTGTGCCTGCCTATTCGTGATGGGACTGGATGCTGTGATCTCTTTGTTTTTTGAATGTTGAGCTTTAAGCCAGCTTTTTCACTCTCCTCTTTCACCTTCATCAAGAGGCTCTTTAGTTTCTCTTCACTCTCTGCTATACGGGTGGTGTCATCTGCATATCTGAGGTTATTGATATTTCTCCCAGCAATCTTGATTCCTGCTTGTGCTTCATCCAGCCTGGCATTTCACATGATATACACTTCGAATAAGTTAAATAAGCAGGGTGACAGTATTCAGCCTTGACGTACTCCTTTCCCGATTTGGAATCAGTCTGTTGTTCCATGTCCAGTTCTTTTGCTTCTTGACTTGCATGTAGGTTTCTTAGGAGACAGGTAAGGTGGTGTGGTATTCCCCTCTCTTTAAGAATTTTCCAATTTGTTGTCTTCCACACAGTCAAAAGCTTTAGCGTAGTCAGTGAAGCAGAAGTAAATATTCTTCTGGAATTCGCTTGCTTTTTCTGTGATGCAGTGGATGTTGGCAATTTAATCTCTGGTTCCTCGGCCTTTTCTAATTCAGCTTGAACACCTGGAAGTTTTTGGTTCGTGTACTGTTGAAGCCTAGCTTGGAGAATTCTGCGTGTTACTTTGCTAGCATGTGAAATGAATGCAATTGTGTGGTAGTCTGTACATTCTTTGGCATTGCCCTTCTTTGGGATTGGAATGAAAACTAACCTTTTCCAGTCCTGTGGCCACTGCTCAGTTTTCCAAATTTGCTGGTATATTGAGTGCAGTGCTTTAAGAGCATCATCTTTTAGGATTTGAAATAGCTTAACTGGAATCCCATCACCTCCACTATCTTTGTTTGTAGTGATGCTTCCTAAGGCCCACTTGACTTCATACTCCCAAGATGTCTGGCTGTATGTGAGTGAGTTTGCTGTCGTAAATGTGCCATATGTTGAAGAATAAACATATCATCTTTTCTCCTCTTGTATTGTCTATTCTAGTCAATGGCTTTTCTAATGTTCAGGCCGGGAATCATGGAATATCCTTACTCTGTTATTCCCCATACCTTTCATGTCCAGTCAGTCACTGCATCTGCTTATTCTCTCTACTAGTTATCTATTTTATTAATGCCCTATCCCAACACCTACTCTGAGTTAATAAAAATGCTCATTGCCACTGACTTACTTCATGTCCTCATCATTTCATTATTGTCTCTAGTCTCTTTACCTTTTTTTTTTTTTTTTTTGACCTTGAGGCATTCAGGATCTTAGTTCCCTGACCAGAGATCAAACCTGGGCCCCCTGCAGAAGTGCAGAGTCTTAACCACTGAACCACCAAGGAAGTCCCAGGTCTCTCTGATTTTAATTTGGCCTCATATTAACCAATTCTCTACACAGCTTCCTTCCAGAATGATTTTACTGAAATACTAACATAACCATATCTAATTTCTATCTGTAATGCTTGTACATGATAGTTAATAAATACCTGATCTCTCCATGTATTGATATGTTAAACTTAAGATGAATTTAAGTGGCTAGCATACTTAAACCTGGAGTTTTCTTTATGGGAAAGATTTTACCTTTAAATTCTGTTTATTTAATTGATTATTTCTTTTTATTTCTTTTATTTATTTCTTTTTGAGTAAGCATCAGTTGTTTGTATCTTTCAAGGAACTTGTTAATTTAAATTGTTAAATTCAGGGGCATACATGTTCATAATATTCATTTATTATATTTTTTATATCTCTAAGATCTGTAGTAATGTTTTCTTTCTCATTCCTGACTGTTAATTTGTGTATTTTCTCACTTTTTTTCCTGTTCAGTCTGGCTACAAATTTGTTTTGTTGATATTCTCAAAGAGCCAGATTTTTTTTTTTTTAATTGATTTTGTGTTTTCAGTTTCAGTGATTTCTGTTCTTATTTCCATTTTGTTGTTTACTTTGTATTTTATTTGCTTTTGATTTGTTAGAATCTTAAAATGTAAACTTATTCTGTTATTGTCTTCTAATACAAATGTTTAATGCTATAAAATTTCCCTCTAAATAGTGATTGGAGTGCATCTCACAAATGTTTATATTCGTGTTTTCATCTTTGTTCAATTCAGAAATCCTTGTTGATTTTGTTTGTGGTTTCTTCATTGAATCTGTTGGTTATTTAAAGGTATGTACACAAATTTCCCAATATTGAGGTATTTTTCAGAGGTTGACTTCTGATTTAATTTCACTGTGGTCAGAGAACGTACATGGCATGATTTGAGTCATTTTAAATTTATTGAGACTTGTTTTATGAGAGTATCATCTCTCTTGGTAAATGATTCATGTGTGCTTGAAAAGAATGTTGGGTGGAGTGTTCTGTAAATACTAATCAGATCAAGTTGACTGACAAAATTTTCAAGCCTTTTGTATCCTTACATATTTTATGTCTGCTTGTTCTCTTCATTTTTGAGAGAAGGGTGTTGAAATCTCTGACTGTAATTGTGGCCTTGCCAATTTCTCCTTGTAGTTTGATCAGTTTGGCTTCATATATTGGTAGTTTGAAGTTCTGTTACTCGATGCATGCATATTTACGATTGTTATCTTTTGATGAATCTTTTTGTCATTGTGAAATGGACCTTTGGTAATATGCTTTTCTCTGAAGTCTACTTTGTTTGTATTGCCACTCTAGCTTTGTTTTGAGTAGTGTTAGTGTTATTTCTCTTTTTCCATTTGAAAACTTTTTACCTATTTGTATTTAAGCTGGATTTATGGTACATGGGATATAGTTGGACCTTGCTTTTTCTTTTCTTTCTTTCAAATCCAGCTTTCTAATCTCTGCTGTTAATTTAGACCATTTACATTTAATGTGATTATTTTGTTGGGTTTAAATCTTCCTTCTTGGTAACGTGTTTCTTATTTGTTACATCTGTTCTTTGTTCTTTTTCTTTACCTTCTTTTGTATTTGAGTATTTTTATGATACTCAATAAATACTTTATTGGAGAATTAATTATCTGTAGCTTTAAAAAAATTTTTGCTGCTTGTTTGTAGTGGCTATATATATCTTTAGCTTATCACATCTACTTTGAGTAAAACGCCACTCTTCATTTCATGTAAGCGCCTTGTAACGGTACACTTGGATTTTCTCTTTTCAGCTTGTGTGCTATTGTCATACATTTTGGTTTTACATGTGTTTAAAATTCCACAGTGTATTTCTACTTTTTCAGCTTTACGTGGTCAGTTGTCTTTTAAGGGGATTGGTGGCTCAGATGGTAAATAATCCACCTGCAATGCTGGAGACCTGGATTTGATCCGTGGGTTTGAAGATCCCCTGGAAGAGGGCATGGGAACCCACTCCAGTATTCTTGCCTGGAGAATCCCCACGGACAGAGGAGCCTGGCGGGCTGCAGTCCATGGGGTCACAAAGAGTTGGACATGATTGACCAATTAAGTACAGTGAACTTTTTTTTTTTTTTTAAATCTCTTACATTTACCCACATGTTTACCATTTTTAGGGCCCTTCTTTCCTTTGGAATTCTTTTTCCATCTGGTATTTTCCTTTTTCCTGAAGTACTTACTTTAGTATTTATTGTAATGGTTGTAATGCTATATCACTGATGAAATTTTTTTCAGCTTTTGTATGTCTGAAAAAATACTTTAAAATATATTTTTGCCAGGTATAGAAATTTAGATCAAAACCTTTTTTTTTTTTTTTTCTGTTTCTTTCCCCAGGAGTATAACAATATTGCACCACTGTCATCTCATTGCATTTTTCCAATGTGAAATCTGTTATCCTTATTTCACTATACTGAAATTGTTTTTTTCCTCTGGCTGCTTTTAAGATCTCTTTATCATTTGTTTTAAGCACTTGTAGTAAGATGTACCTAGGTACTTTATGTTTCTTAGGTTTGGGGTTTGTTGAACTTCTTGGTTTGAAGCTTTACTGTTTTTATCAAATGTAGAAGAAATTTGTCCATTATTTCTTCAGATATATTTTTTTTTTTGTTTCTTCATTCTTCTCATTTTGGTACTGCTGCTGCTAAGTCACTTCAGTCATGTCCGACTCTGTGCGACCCCATAGACGGCAGCCTGCCAGGCTCCTCCGTCCATGGGATTTTCCAAGCAAGCGTACTGGAGTGGGGTGCCATTGCCTTCTCCCCATTCTGGTACTAGTTATTCATATATTATGCTTCTTGATAATGTCCCACAGCTAACTGATGCTTTCTTCCCCCCTTTTTTTTTCTCTCCTTGTTTCAACTTGGACAGTGTCTCTTGCTCTGTCCTCAAGATTACTAATCTTTTCACTTTCTGATTTGCTATTATCTCATTCAGCAAATTTTCTTTTTAAACTTTTTTTAACTTTTGGCCGCACTGGGTCTTTGTTGCTGTGCTTGGGCTTTTCTCTGGTCGCAGCAAGCAGCAGCTCCTCTTTATTTGGGGTGTGTGGGCTTCTCATTGTGGTGGCGTCACCGGTTGTGCAGCATGGGTTCTAGGACTTGGGGCCTCAGTAGTTGCGGCTCCCAGGCTCTGGAGCACAGGCTGAATATTTGTGGAGCACAGACTTACTTGCTTCATAGCATTTGGGATCTTCCTGGACCAGGGACTGAACCTGAGTCTCCTGTGTCGGCCAGTAGAGCAGTAAAGCACCACTGAAGCCCCACGGTATTTTTCTCAATAGGCATTTTCATTTCTAGAAGTTTGATTTGAATCTTGTCTGTATCTTAAATGTTTCTCCTTTATATGTTCAGGCTTTCTTCTCCTTTCTTGAATAAAATCGATCCTTGCATGATGTGGGGGTTAGTGATGGTGACTGTTCACACAATCAAAAATCTTTGTATAACTTTATAACACTCCATGTCATGGTTCTGCATGTGCAGATTTAACCAATCACAGATCATGTAGTAATGTAATTTTTTTAAATTGTGTTTAAGAGAAACTACACAATTCAAACTATGTTTTTTGAGGGTCAACTGTATACATGGAGTTTATACTGAGGTTTTTTTTTTTTTTTTTATTGTAATTAAAAAGTACATAAAATTTACCATCTCAGTCAATATACAGTTTGGTAGTGTTAATTACATTAATGTTGTCTTGAAACAGCTTTTCAGAACTTCTCATCTTGCAAATATGAAACTCTGTAACCATTAAACAACTTAAAAACACTACTATTTACTCTTTCCTCCAGTCCCAGGAAGCCATTCTGTTTTCTGTCTCTATGAACTTGGCTATGCTAGGTACCTCAAATTAATGGGGTAACACGGCATTGGTCTTTTCGTGTCTGGCTTATTTCACTTGGAGAAGGAAATGGCAACCCACTCCAGTATACTTGCCTGGAGAATCCCATGGACGAAGGAGGTTGGTGAGCTACAGTCCACAGGGTCGCAGAGTCGGACACGACTGAGCGACTTCACTTTCACTATTTCACTTAGTTTAATGTCCTCAAGATTCATCCATGTTGTGATGTGTGGCAGGATTTCCTTTAAGGCTAAATAATATTCTATTGTATAATTTTCTTTATTCATTCATCCATTGGTGGCCATGTGGGTTATTTTCATTGCTTGGCTGTTATGAATATTACTGCTGTAAACATGGGTATGTGAATATGTCTTCAAGACCATGCTTCTTTCGGATATATCCCCAAAAGCAAAGCTCAGTCGGTAAAGAATCTGCCTGTAGTGTAGAAGACTCAGGTTCCATCCCTGGGTTGGGAAGATCCCTGGAGAAGGAAATGGCAAACCGTTCCAATGTCCTTGCCTGGAAAATCCCATGGGTAAAGGAGCCTGGTGAGTTGCAGTCCATGGGGTTGCAAAGAGTCAGGCATGACAGAGCAACTAACACTTTTACTTTCCAAAAGCAAAATTGCTGGATCATTTGGTAGTTCTATTTTCAAATTTTTTGAGGAATCTCCATACTATTTTCTGTAGTGATTGTGCCACTTCAGCATTGTACCAATAGTGTACATGGTTTCCGACTTTTTCACATCTTTGTCAACACTTGTTATTTTCTATTTTGCTGATACTAGGTATCATAATGGATATAAAAGTGATATCTCATTATGGTTTTAATTTACATTTACCTAATGATGCGAAGAGTTGACTCATTGGAAAAGACCCTGATGCTGGGAGGGATTGGGGGCAGGAGGAGAAGGGGACGACAGAGGATGAGATGGCTGGATGGCATCACTGACTCGATGGACATGAGTCTGAGTGAACTCCGGGAGTTGGTGATGGACAGGGAGGCCTGGCGTGCTGCGATTCATGGGGTTGAAAAGAGTCGGACACGACTGAGTGACTGAACTGAACCGAATGATTGGTGATGTTGAGCATCTTTTCATATGCTTGGTGGCTATTTCTGTATCATTGGAGAAATGTCTATTCAAGTCCTTCACCATTTGTAAATTGAGATATTTGATTTTTTGCTCTTAAGTTGTAGTTTTTTATATATTCTGGATATTAACCCACTATCATGTATATAGTTTGCAAATATTCTCGTTCATCCATAAGTTGCCTTTCACTCTATTGATTATATGCATTGATGCACAAAACTTTTAAGTTTTATATAGTCTCATTTGTGTATTTTTACTTTTACTGTCTTAGGTTGTGCCTTAGGTGTCACAACCAAGTAAATCACTGCCAAGTACAGTGTCATGAAGTTTAACCATAAATTTTCTTCTAGGAGTTTTATAGCTTTAGGTTTTATTTTTAGGTCTTTAATCCACTTTGAGTTAATTTTTGTATGTGGTGTTAATTAAGGGCCCACCTTCATTCATTTGCGTGTGTATATCCATTTTTCTGCATACACGCTGTTGAAGAGGCTGTCCTTTCCCCATTAAATGATCTTAGCATTTTTATCAAAGATTATTTGACCACATATACAAGAGTTTATCTCTGAGCTCTGTTCTGTTCCAGTAGTTTGTTTGTCTTTATGCCAGTAGTACACTGTAGCTTTGTAGTATGTTTTGAAATCAGAAAGTGTGACTCCTCCAATTTTTGTTTTTACAGAATTATTTTGGGCACCTGGGATCCCTCAAGATTCTATGTGAATTTCAGGATGGATTTTTCTATTTCTGGAAAAAAATGCCTTTGAAATTTTGATAGAGATTGCATTGAATCTATAGATTATTTTGGGTATGGACATATTAAGTCTCTAATCCATGAACATGCATTTCTTTCTGTGTGTGTGTGTGTCTGTATATGTATACATGCAACATATATATATACATACCGTATTTTGTGTACAATAGCTGTTTTAGTCATTATCACTTCTGTCATTTCTAGATCCATTTCTTATAACTGATTTTTCTCCTTATATGGGTTATATTTTCCTTTTTGTTTGTGTTCCTGCTAATTTTTGTTGGATGCCAGACATTGTGAATTTTGTTGTTTGGAGCTATCTTTTTTTTTCTTTTTTTTTGTATTCTTTTCAATATTTTGAGATTTGTTTTGGGACACAGTTAAGTTACTTGAAAACAGTTCTTCAAAGCATGCTTTTTAAGCTTTGTTGGATGAATCCTGAGCATCCTTTAATACAAGGCTAATTTTAGCATTATTCTGGGACATTGCCCTCTCATTGAGTCTGGATATTCCTCTGTCTCTATGAACTTGAGTTTTATTTCCTGAAAACAAGGTCATTCCTCCATAAACATTGTACAATGATTTAAGAAAAAAAAGTCAGGAAATTAACTTTGGTATAATACTATAATCTGTAGATATTATTCACATCTCACCAACTCTCATAATACTGTCCATTTTGGCAAAAGAAAGTGCAGGTTCACATCCTGCCTTTAATTGTCATGTCTCTCTAATTTAAGTTGGAACAATTCTAGAGCCTATGTTTTATGTTTCATGATACTGACATTTTTCTAAAGCTTTGAGGCCATTCATTTTGTTGAATGTCCTTCAGTTTTAGTTTGGTCGATTTTCTCTCAAGATTAGAGTCAGGTTATATACTTTTGACAGGAATATCAAAGATTTAATGTTGTGTTCTTTTCTGTACATTATCAGTTCAGTTCAGTCACTCAGTCGTGTCCGACTCTTTGCGACCCCATGAACCGCAGCACGCCAGGCCTCCCTGTCCATCACCAACTCCTGGAGTTCACTCAGACTCATGCCCATCGAGTCAGTGATGCCATCCAGCCATCTCATCCTCTGTCGTCCCCTTCTCCTCCTGCCCCTAATCCCTCCCAGCATCAGGGTCTTTTCCAATGAGTCAACTCTTCGCATGAGGTGGCCAAAGTACTGGAGTTTCAGCTTTGGCATCATTCCTTCCAAAGGACACCCAGGGCTGATCTCCTTTAGAATGGACTGGTTGGATCTCCTTGCAGTCCAAGGGACTCTCAAGAGTCTTCTCTAACACCACAGTTCAAAAGCATCAATTCTTCTGCCCTCAGCTTTCTTCACACTCCAACTCTCACATCCATACATGACCACTGGAAAAACCATAGCCTTGACTAGATGGACCTTTGTTGGCAAAGTAATGTCTCTGCTTTTGAATATGCTATCTAGGTTGGTCCTAACTTTCTTTCCAAGGAGTAAGCGTCTTTTAATTTCATGGCTGCAGTCACCATCTGCAGTGATTTTGGAGCCCAAAAAAAGAAAGTCTGACCCTGTTTCCACTGCTTCCCTGTACATTATATCAAGAAGCAAATGTTGCAATTTCTCCTATTACTGATGATGATAATTTTTATCATTTAGTTCTGATGATATCTGCCAGGTTTCTCCAAGGTCAAGTAATTATTTTACTCTTTGCAACTAATAAGTACCTTGTGGAGAGATCCTTTGATTATGTAAATATCCTGCTGCTGCTGCTGCTGAGTCGCTTCGATTGTGTCCGACTCTGTGCGACCCCATAGACGGCAGCCCACCAGGCCCCGCCGTCCCTGGGATTCTCCTCGCACGAACACTGGAGTGGGTTGCCATTTCCTTCTCCAATGCATGAAAGTGAAAAGTGAAAGTGAAGTTGCTCAGTCATGTCTGACTCTTAGTGACCCCATGGACTGCAGCCTACCAGGCTCCTCCGTCCATAGGATTTTCCAGAGTACTGGAGTGGTGTGCCATTGCCTTAACTTCCCCATTGGCTTTAATATCTATTGATGATTCTTGTACGAATAAGTTATCAGGATAGTTTCATAAAAGTTCTTGTCACAAGGGAAAAAAATATGTACCTCTGTGAGGTGATGGTTAACTTCCTGTGCTAATCATTTTGCTCTGTATACATGTATCATACCATTATGTTGTGGAGCTTAAGCTTATGCAATGTTAGGGCAATTATATCTCATTAAAATTGGGGGCAGAAAAGATGGTTGAAAATTGGTGATTTTCTTTTTCCCCAGTTCACTGATTTCTTCTGTGTTTATAGGCTGACTTTCTGCCACAGAAAAAACTTCATTCTCTTATTTATTTGCCCATTCATTCATACTAGTATAGACTTGTTGTTTCTTGTTTTATTCTTTTGACAGTGTCCCTGTTATTATTTGATCACTTTAATTTTTTAAATGTTTTTTATTGTGGTAAAAGTCACATAGTATAAAATATACTGTTTTAACCATATTTAACATTTCAGTGGCACTAAGTACATTCATATTGTTGTGCAGCTCTCAACATCATCCGTCTACTGAGTTTTCCACTTTCTTAAACTGAAACACTGTCTTCATTAAACACTAAGTCCTCATTCCCCATTCTGACCCCTAAGCCTGGCGCCTGGCATCTACCAGTGTACTTTCTGACTTTATGAATTTGACTGTTCTAGGTACCTTGTGTAAGTGAAATCAAGTAGTATTTGTTTGCACCTACTCTATAATGTGTTTTTAAAGTTAATATTCATCTTGCAAACAGATTGTATCTTCATTTTCCCCTTGTGCTATACAGTGAAAGAAAGAAAGTGAAGTCGCTCAGTTGTGTCTGACTCTTTGTAACCCCATGGACTGCTAAGCTCCTCTGTCCATGGAATATTCCAGGCAAGAGTACTGGAGTGGGTTGCCATTTCCTTCTGTAGTGCTATACAGTAGGTTCTCGTTAATTATCTATTATTTTATACACAGTAGTGTGATGTCAATCCCAATCCCCTACCCCCCAACTTTGTGTCCATACATTTGTTCTCTGTGTCTGTGTCTCAATTTCTGCTTTGCAAACAAGTTCGTCTGTACTATTTTTTTTTATAGATTCCACATAAGTGAGTTATATACAATATTTATTTTCCTCTTTCTGACAGACTTCATTCTATATGACAGTCTCTAGGTCCATCTACGTCTGTGTGAATGGCACAATTTCATTCATTTTTATGACTAATATTCCATTGTTACATGTGTACCACATCTTCTTTATCCATTCCTCTGTTGATGGGCATTTGGTTGCTTCCATGTCCTGGGTGTTGTAAATAGTGCCACTCTGAATATTGGGGTGCATGTGTCTTTTGGAATTACGGTTTTCTCCTGGTATATGCCCAGGAGTAGGATTGCTGGATCATATGGTAGTTCTGCTTTTAGTTTAAGGAACCTCCTTACTGTTCTCCATAGTGACTGTATCGTTCCCACCAACAGTGTTAGAGAGTTCTCTTTTCTCTACACCCTCTCCAGCATTTCTTTGTAGATTTTTTTGGTGATGGTCATTCTGCCTGGTGTGAGGGGATACCTCATTGTAGTTTTGATTTGCTCTTCTCTAATAATGAGGAGTGTTGAGCATCTTTTCATGGGTTTATTGGTCATGTGTATGTCATCTTTGGAGAAATGTCTGTTTAGGTCTTCTGCCCACTTCTTAATTGGGTCATTTTTCTGATATTGAACTGTATGAGCTACCTGTATATTTTGGAGATTAACCCTTTGTCAACTGCTTTGTTTGCAGTTATTTTCTCCCATTCTCAGGGTTGTCTTTTCATCTTGTTTATAGTTTGCTTTGCTGTGCAAAAGCTTCTAAGTTTAATTAGGTACCCCCCCCCCTTTTTTTTTTCATTACTCTCGTACATAGGTCTAAAAAAAATCATTTTGCTGTGATTTATGTCAGTCTTCTGCCTATGTTTTCCTCTAATAGGTTTATAGTATCTGGCCTTACATTTAGATCTTTAATCCATTTTGAGTTTATTTTTGTGTTAGGGAGTGTTCTAATTTTATCTTTTTACCTATAGCTGTCCAGTTTTCCCAGCACCAGTTATTGAAAAGGTATCTTTTCTACACTGTACATTCTTGTCTCCTTTGTCATATTAGGTGACTATAGGTGTGTTTATCTCTGGGCTTTTTCTCCTGTTCCGTTGATATATATTTCTGTTTTTGTACCAGTACCATACTGTCTTAATTACTGTAGCTTTGTGGAATAGTCTGAAGTTAGGGAGCCTGATTCCTCCAGCTCCGTTTTTCTTTCTTAGGATTGCTTTGGTTATTTGAGGTCTTTTGTGTTTCATACAGTTGTAAAAATTTTTGTTCTGTGAAAAATGCCATTGGTAATTTGATAAGGATTGCATTGAATCTGTAGATTGCTTTTGGGGCTATAGTCATTTTCACAGTACTGATTCTTGCAGTCCAAGAACATGATATATTTCTCTGTGATGCCTTTGACTTCTTTAGTCTGTATCTTACAGTTTTCTGCATAGAGATCTTTTGTCTCCTTAGGTAGGCTTATTCCTAAGTATTTTATTTTTGTTGCAGTAGTGAATGGGATTGTTTCCTTACTTTCTGTTACTGACTTATCATTGTTAGTGTATAGGAATACAAGAGATTTTTGTGCCTTAATTTTGTATCCTGCAACTTTACTAGATTCTCTGTTGAGTTCTAGTAGTTTTCTGTTAGAATATTTAGGATTTTCTATGTATCATATCATGTCATCTGCAGTGACAGTTTTCACTTCTTCTTTTCCAATTTGGATTCATTCATTTTATTTCTTTTCCTTCTCTGAGTGCTGTGGCTAGGGCTTCTATAACTATGTTGAATAATAATAGTGAGAGTGGACATCCTTGCCTTGTTCCTGATCTTAGAGGAAATGCTTTCAGTTTTTCACCATTGAGAATGATGTGTGCTGTGAATTTGTCACATATGGCCTTTGTTATGTTGAGGTAGGTTCCCTCTGTGTCCACTTTCTGGAGATTTATTTTTTTTTTGTAAATAGTTATTGGTTTTTGTCAAAAGTTTTTTCTAGGAACAGATAAGTGACCTGGAGGACAGAATGGTGGAAGTCACTTCTGCAGAACAGAATATAGAGAAAAGAATTAAGAGAAATGAAGACAGCCTAAGAGACCTTTGGGACAACATTAAACATACCAACATTCGCGTTGTAGGGGTCCCAGAAGGAGAAAAGAGAGAGAAAGGACCTGAGAAAACATTTGAAGAGATAATAGCGGAAAACTTCCTGAACATGGAAAAGGAAATAGTCACCCAAGTTCAGGAAGCACAGAGAGTCCCAGGAAGGATGAACCCAAGGAGAAACACACTGAGACACATGGTAATCAAACTGACAAAAACTAAAGACAGAGATAAAATATTAAAAGCAACAGGGAAAAATGACAAATAATATACAAAGGAACTCCCATCAGGCTGTCAGCTGATTTCTCAACAGAAACTCTGCAAGTCAGAGAGGAATGGGGTGATATATTTAAAGTGGTGAAAGGAAATAACGTAGAATACTAAGAATACCAGCCAAGAATACTCTATCCAGCAAGAGGCTCCTTAAGATTTGATGGAGAAAACAAAAGTTTTCCAAACAAGCAAAAGTTAAGAGAATTCAGCATCACCAAACCTTAGCTTTACAAAAAATGCTAAAGGAAATTCTCTAGACAGAAAACAAGAGAAGGAAAAGCCCTACTAAAGAAAATAAACCCAAAACAGTTAAGAGAATGGTAATAGGATCATACATATCAATAATTCTCTTAAATGTAAATGGATTAAATGCACCAACCAAAAGACATAGACTGGCTGGGTGGATGAAACGTGTGCACGTGTGCACTTCCACTTGCACACCACTCTGCTCGACCCCCTCCCCCAAGTTGTATGTGATTTTTTAATCAGATCAGATCAGATCAGTCGCTCAGTCGTGTCCGACTCTTTGCGACCCCATGAATCGCAGCACGCCAGGCCTCCCTGTCCATCACCAACTCCCAGAGTTCACTCAGACTCAGGTCCATCGAGTCAGTGATGCCATCCAGCCATCTCATCCTCTGTCGTCCCCTTCTCCTCCTGCCCCCAATCCCTCCCAGCACCAGAGTCTTTTCCAGTAAGTCAACTCTTCGCATGAGGTGGCCAAAATACTGGAGTTTCAGCTTTAGCATCATTCCTTCCAAAGAAATCCCAGGGCTGATCTCCTTCAGAATGGACTTGTTGGATCTCCTTGCAGTCCAAGGGACTCTCAAGAGTCTTCTCCAACACCACAGTTCAAAAGCATCAATTCTTCGGCGCTCAGCCTTCTTCACAGTCCAACTCACATCCATACAAGACCACAGGAAAAACCATAGCCTTGACTAAACGGACCTTTGTTGGCAAAGTAATGTCTCTGCTTTTGAATATGCTATCTAGGTTGGTCATAACTTTCCTTCCAAGGAGTAAGCGTCTTTTAATTTCATGGCTGCAGTCACCATCTGCAGTGATTTTGGAGCCCAGAAAAATAAAGTCAGCCACTGTTTCCACTATTTCCCATGAAGTGATGGGCCGGATGCCATGATCTTCGTTTTCTGAATGTTGAGCTTTAAGCCAACTTTTTCACTCTCCACTTTCACTTTCATCAAGAGGCTTGGTTAATCATGTTGCCATTATGGCTTGCACTTGTAACTATCTTTTTTTTTTTTGTCTGGCTATTGATTGTGAAAACTGATAAACATCTTTTACTATTGTGATTAAGTAACTATTACTCAATACCATTGTTAACAGAAAAATAATAGTACTCTGTATCACCAAAACCAAGATCTAATAGAAAGACCTGTAATCACTTTTTAAAATCCAGATGCATATCAGAATTATCTTGATATACTCCAGCTAGGTTTCTAACCAGCAGTCATGTTTAAAAACAGCTGGACTGTATGATGATCTTTTATTTCTATCTAGTTTGTCTCACTTTTTTCTATTTCATTTTCAGTGCTCCCATTTTATTTAGTTTATGTTCTCTAGTTTCTCCATCTCTTCTTTTTTTTTTTTGGATGTTCTTTCTCAAACCTTTATCAAGTGTGGAAAAGCTTTTGTATACATATATAAAAATATGTATAATTATATATTTTAGAAAACAGGAATTTTTGCCTAAATAAACAAATTAGGACATTTTGATTCTACTTTTTGACTTAGTATGAATAGAATGCTACATTTCTAATTTAAAAATAGATGTGCACAAGCAACAAAGGTTTACTGCATAGCATAGGGAACTATAGTGAAAATTAATTTCAAAAATAAAGTACGTGTATTTGTATAACTGAATCACCTGCTGTGCACCTGAAACATTGTCAGTCAACTATACTTCAATAAAAAAATACATATTTTATAAAAAAGACTTTTTCTGCATCTGTTGAGATCATATGGTTTTTATTCTTCAATTTGTTAATACGGAGTATCATGTAGATTAATTTGCCTATATGGAAGAAAACTTTCATCCTTGGAATAAATCACAGTTGGATCATGGTGTATGATCCTTTTAATGTGTTATTGGATTCTGTTTGCTAGTATTTTGTTGAAGATTTCTGTATCTGTGTTCATCAGTAATACTAGTCTTTAATTTTCTTTTTTGTGGCATCCTTTGTCTGATTTTGCTATCGAGTGATGGTGGCCTCACAGATTGATCTTGGGAGTGATCCTTCCTCTGCAGTTTTTTTGGAACAGTTTGAGAAGGGTAGGTGTTAGCACTTTGCTAAGTGTTCGCTAGAATTTACCCGTGAAGCCCTCTGCTCCTTGACTTCTGTTTGTTGGAAGTTTCAATTTCATTACTTACAATTGGTCTGTTCATACTTTCTATTTCTTCCTTGTTCAGTTTTAGAAGATTGTACCTTTCTAAGAATTTGTCCATTTCTTCCAAATTATCCATTTTATTAGCATATAGTTGCTTATAGTAGTCTCTTATGATCCTTTGAATTTCTGCTGTATCAGTTGTGATTTTTCCTTTTTCATTTCTAATTATGTTGATTTGTATCCTCTCCCCCTTTTTTTTTTAAATTGAGGAATCTGACTCTAAAAATTTATCAATTTTGTCTCTCAAAGAACCAACTTTTAGTTTCATTGCTCTTTGGTATTGTTTTTTTAATTTCTGTTTCATTTATTTCTGCTGATTTTTATGATTTCTTTCCTTCTACTAACTTTGAGTTTTGTTTGTTCTTCGTTCTTTGGTTGCTTTAAAGCAGCTTGTAAAGTTTTGAAATTTGTAAAGGTTTGAAAAGGTTTGAAATTTTCATGTTTCTTGAGGTAGGATTGTATGCCTGTGACTTTCCCTCTAAGAACCGCTGTTGCTGCCTCCCATAGGATTTGGGTCATCGTGTTTTCATAGTCATTTGCATCTATATACTCTCTGATATTTTCTTTGATTTCTCTAGTGATCTTGTGGTTATAAGCTTATTGTTTAGCCTTCATGTGTTTGTGTTTTTTGTAGTTTTTTTTTTTTTTTTTCCTGTAGTTGATTTCTAATCTCATAGCATTGTGGTCAAAAAAAGATCCTTGAAACAATTTCAGTTTTCTTCAGTTTAACAGGGCTTGATTTGTGATCCATGATGTGATTTATTCTGGAGAATGTTCCATATGCACTTGAGAAGAATGTGTATTCTGCTGCTTTTGGATAGAATGTCCTATAAATATCAATTAAGTCTATCTGGTCTAATGTGTGATTTAAAGCTTGTGTTTCCTTATTTTCTATCTGGATGATCTGTCTATTGGTATAAGTGGGGTATTAGAATCTCCCACTGTTATTGTGTTACTGTTGATTTCCCTTTTATGTCTGTTAATGTTTGCTTTATGCATTGAGGTTTTCCTTTGTTGGGTGCATAAATATTTATAGTTGTTGTATCTTCTTCTTGGATTGATCCCTTAATCATCATATAGTATTCATATAGTATTTTTTTTTGTCTCTTGTAACAGTCTTTGTTTTAAAGTCTGTTTTGTCTGATATAAGTATCCATACTCTGGCTTTCTTTTAATTTGCATTTGCATGGAATATCTTTTCCTGCTCCCTTACTTTCAGCCTGTGTGTGTCAATAGGTCTCAAGTGGGTATCTTGTAGATAATATATACGGGTCTTGTTTTTGTATCCATTCAGCCAGTCTGTGTCTTTGGCAGCATTTAATCCATTTATGTTCAAGGTTATTATCAATATGTTAACATTTTCTTAGTCATTTTGGGTTTTTTTCTATAGGTCTTTTTCTTCTCTTGTTTCCCTCTTAGAGAAGCTCCTTTAAAATTTGTTGTAAGGCTGATTTGGTGGTCCTGAATTCTTAGCTTTGTCTACCTGTAAAGCTTTTGATTTCTCCATTAAACCTGAATGAGATCATTGCTGAGTAGAGTTATCGTTGTTGTAGGCTTTTCCCTTTCATCATTTTAAATATATCCTGTCACTCTCTTTTGGCCTGCAGAGTTTCTGTTGAAAGATCAGCTGATAACCTTATTTGGGTTTTCCTGGTATATTATTTGTTGTTTTTCTCTTCCTGTTTTTAATATTTTTCTTTGAATTTAACTTTGGTTATTTTGATTAATATGTGTCTTGGTGTGTTTCTCCTTGAGTTTGTCCTATGTGAGACTCTGTGCTTCTCGGACCTGGGTGGCTGTTTTCTTTTCCATGTTAGGAAAGTTCTTGACGGTTATCTCTTCTAATTTTTTCAGCCACTTTCTGTTTCTCTTCTTCTGCGATCCCTATAATTTGGATGTTGGTGCGTTTAATGTTGTACCTGAGGTCTCTGAGACTGTCCTCATTTCTTTTCATTCTTTTTGTCTTTATTCTACTCCTTGGCAGTTATTTCCACCATTGTATCTTCCAGTTCACTTATTTGTTCTTCTGCCTCAGTTATTCTGCTATTGATTCTTATATTTCATTTCAGTTATTGTGCTTCTTATGACTGTTCTTCAGTTCTTCTAAGTCCTTGTTAAACATTTCTTGTATTTTTTGGATCCATACCTCTGTTCTGTTTGTGAGATTTTGAATCATCTTTACTATCATTTCTCTCTGAGTTTTTTTCAGGTAGATTACCTATTTCTTTTTTCATTTGTTTGGTCTTGTAGGTTTTTGCTTGGCTTCTTCATCTGCCACAAATTTTCTGTTATGTCATTTTTGTTGATACGTGAGGCTGTGTTCCTGTCTTACTGGTTGTTTGGCCTGTGGCGTCCAGCACTGGAGTTGAGTGGACTGGAGTTTGCTGGCAGTTGGGTGGAGCCAGGTCGTGGTGCTGAGAAGAGGACCTCTGTGAAAGTTCACATCAGTTAATATTACCTGAAGCCAGTTAATAGTCCCTGAGCCCTGAAGTTCTCTGTTAGTCCAGCAGCTTGATCTCAGTGCTCCCACCACAAAGTCTCAGACTTGACCCTGGCCCATGAACCAAGAATCTGCAAGCCACATGGTGTGGCATGAAAGAAAAAAAAAAAACAACAAACAAAAACAGCAGAACAAGAAGAAAGGATAAAAAGTAAAATTAGAAAACTAAAGTTTATTAGGTAAAATAAAAACAAAATGAAACAAGATAAAAAAGCACAAGAACAAAAATATAAAAAAATTTATTTTAATTTTTAAGAAAATTAAAAAAATTAAAAAACTTCCTGGTGTTTCCATTGTCAATGTGAGCTACATCCAACCTTCTCCTCCCCAGGAGGGCCTCCAAGACCTCTAGGTAGGTCCCTGGACCCACTGTGTCAGCCCCATCTTGTTACCCCAGCATCTGCTCTTGAAGCTGGCCTGGAGTACACATGTCTGAGGGGCCAGCTGGGGCACTGGCTTCCATGGGCATGCCCACAGGGGCCAGTGCAGCAGGGGGAGGCTTTAGAGTGGGAAGCATTGCAAGTTGAGCACTTTAATTTCTTACTCAACAAGATGTTCTAGGACCACCTTGTCATGTCTCTATACCAGCCCTGAAATTAGACATTTCTCTAAGGAGCCTTGATTTCTTTACTGTAGTAGGAAAAAAAAAAGTGAAAGCAAAATCGCTCAGTTGTGTCTGACTCTTTGCAACCCCATGAACTGTAGCCTGCCAGGCTCCTTCATGCATGGGATTTTTCAGACAAGAGTACTGGAGTGGGTTGCCATTTCCTTCTCCAGAATACTATTTAAATATTTACTTGTTGCTGCTGTTGCTAAGTTGCTTCAGTCATGTCCGACTCTGTGCAACCCCATAGACGGCAGCCCACCAGGCTCCCCTGTCCCTGGGATTCTCCAGGCAAGAACACTGGAGTGGGGTGCCATTTCCTTCTCCAATGCATGAAAGTGAGAAGTGAAAGAGTCATGTCCGACTCTTAGTGACCCCATGGACTGCAGCCCACCAGGCTCCTCTATCCATGGGATTTTCCAGGCAAGAGTACTGGAGTGGGGTGCCATTGCCTTCTCCGATTTACTTGTTAAATGTGCTTATTGCTACTGAGAAATTGTTGCATCTAAGCCCTCTTAGTGGATATAGCTAAATGTATTGATTATGTATGAGTATGTATGTGTGTGGATGTATGTGATACATAGCTTTACTTTTAGAAACTATTATTGAGTTAACCAGTGTCATGGCTGCTGAAAATTTAAAAAGTGAGTATACTCTTAGGTTGTATTACTAAGTGATCATGTTCATTATAAATCCACAGTTGTTTGCATTCTTCAGACAAATAGATTGTTTTGTTGGCCAACTAGATTCCAGGAATTTAGATCTTATCTGATAAGGAAGATGACTGGATGGAGAGAGGTTTGAAAGGCATGTTATGTGAAGAACAGTTGAAGGAGGCAGATGTATTTAATCTAGAGAAAGGAAAGATTAACAGCAGCATGTACGTGCTATATTATTTGATTTGAAGGCAGAAGATATGGTAAATTTATTCTGTGCTCATGTAGAGTATAATACAGGTAAGTGTAATTTAAGAAAGACAACCAACTTATCTTTGCATAAGAAAATTTTTGATGCAAACTCTCTTCTAATAGAGTGAATTGCCTTGAAAAATCCTCAAACTAAGTTATTGTCTTTTCAACTGGTAGAAAAGTTTGCCCATTTTCATATAATTAATTTGTACCATGAGAAGTTGGAAGTACTTGAAAGATGTCTAAGCATGCCATATTTAGTGGCTTGTTAGTTAATTGTGTTGGCCATATTTAGTTAATTGTATGTGTTATGAGGTGCCTCATGAGGAAAAGGTTCTGCTGTGTAAGAAACAACATGATTATAGTTTTCTCTTATACGTTTATAATGCACAGCAACATAGCAGGCTCTGGGAAGTCCTCAAGTGAGGAAACTTGTTTGACTTTTTCTTATCTAGTGGATTTAGGGGATAGTTGAGACTAGAGAAGCAGGTCAGGTGGTCTGGTATTCCCATCTCTTTCAGAATTTTCCCCAGTTTATTGTGATCCACACAGTCAAAGGCTTTGGCATAGTCAATAAAGCAGAAATAGATGCTTTATGCTATATGCTGTATATGCTATATACAGGTCAGGAAGCATCAGTTAGAACTGCACATGGAACAACAGACTGGTTCCAAATAGAAAAAGGAGTACGTCAAGGCTGTGTATTGTCACCCTGCTTATTTAACTTCTATGCAGAGTACATCGTGAGAAACACTGGGCTGGAAGAAGCACAAGCTGGAATCAAGATTGCCGGGAGAAATATCAATAACCTCAGATATGCAGATGACACCACCCTTATGGCAGAAAGTGAAGAGGAACTAAAGAGTCTCTTGATGAAAGTCAAAGAGGAGAGTGAAAATGTTGGCTTAAAGCTCAACATTCAGAAAACTAAGATCATGACATCTGGTTCCATCACTTCATGGGAAATAGATGGGGAAACAGTGGAAACAGTGTCAGACTTTATTTTTTGGGCTTCAAAATCACTGCAGATGGTGATTGCAGCCATGAAATTAAAAGACACTTACTGCTTGGAAGGAAAGTTAGAACCAACCTAGATAGAATATTCAAAAGCAGAGACATTACTTTGCCAACAAAGGTCCGTCTAGTCAAGGCTATGGCTTTTCCAGTGGTCATGTATGGATGTGAGAGTTGGACTGTGAACAAAGCTGAACACCGAAGAATTGATGCTTTGGAACTGTGGTGTTGGAGAAGACTCCTGAGAGTCCCTTGGACTGCAAGGAGGTCCAACCAGTCCATTCTAAAGGAGATCAGTCCTGGGTGTTCATTGGAAGGACTGATGCTAAAGCTGAAACTCCAGTACTTTGGCCACCTCATGCGAAGAGTTGACTCATTGGAAAAGACCCTGATGCTGGAAGAGATTAGAGGCAGGAGGAGAAGGGGATGACAGAGGATGAGATGGCTGGATGGCATCACTGACTCAATGGACATGAGTTTGAGTAAATTCTGGGAGTTGGTGATGGACAGGGAGGCCTGGCATGCTGAGATTCCTGGGGTTGCAAAGAGTTGGACACGACTGAGTGACTGAACTGAACTGAGACTAGAGATGTAATCTTCATACATAGTAGTCATTACATACACATGGTATTTAAACCAAGATATTTTGAGTGATTACCAAGGGACTGAGTGAAGAAGACAGATGTCAAGGAATGAGATAAGGGAGAAGATGGGAGTCAGCAAAGAAACTGAGGAGTAGCCAGAAAGTTAGGGGCAAACCCAAGCGAGTGGTTTTCTTGAGGGTAAGTGACGATTGTTCTGAGTGGATGGAACATAGTCAGCTGTGTTGTGTACTGCTGATTAGATGAGGAACTGAGACTTGACCATTGGATTTGGCAACCTGAATTCATTGGTGTCCTTAAAGAGAACTTTCATTGGAGTGTGGGCAGCAAAGATATGCTTGGATTGAAGAGAGGAAGTGCAACGATTGGAGGAGATAGCAAAATTTTGCTGTGAAGGGAAGAACAGAAATGGAATATTTCCTTTTGTTGAGTACATACCTTCTGTGTATACAGTCATCCGTTGGTACTCGCAAGGATTGGTTCCAAGACTCCCTACTAGGGATACCAAGATTCACTGGTGCTCAAATCCTTTATATAAAAAGGCATTGTACTGGATAGCTGGAGAGATTAGAGACCAAGGAAAAGAATGAGTTATACATAGTTGAGCTGTTGGTTCTGGTTAAACGGTAGTTGTAGTATGTTAGAAACTACTTTCCTCTGTGGTGTGGACTTGGATGGGCTAGAAATTGAAGTGTTGGTTTCCTGATTTGTAGAAAACTCCCTCAGACACAATAATGTTATGAGTGTAGTGGCTATTAAACTGTGCTGCATTCCTGAATTTCAGGCAGTTTGGGTCACTTGGCATGGTAGTTAGTAGTAATACGAAGCAAAACCCCCAAATTTCATTTTCATTAACCTTGAATTGATTATCTGGACATATTAATGATGGTATTATTATTATATGAAATAATGAAGTTTGATCACCAACCGTAGTTTCATTTTAAAAATATAGTTCACTTGTCCCATAAGAAGTTACCTGCTGTATTTTAAGCCACATGTCCTAATTTTAAATTGGCCACTTTAACTATGGGGCGAGAAAACCCAGGGGACACAGTTTGATTCTTACCACTACTTCACCATTAATTCTGCATCTACTTTCTTAAAACTAATTCCGAGTTCATTCCTTACATATGTATGCTTTTGCTGTAGTTTCAGTTACTTATTATAAGGGAGTGAAGTTGTTAGATGCTTCTGTTTCGTCCACTCTTTTTGTTTCTTTTGGGTTTTTTTTTTGGCTTTTTTTTGGCTGTGCTGGGTGGCATGTGGAATCCTAGTTCACAGACTAGGAATCAGACTCACGTCCTCTGCACTGGAAGCATGGAGTCTTAACCACTGGAACCCCAAGAAGTTCCCATCATTCTTTCCCCTGGTAGTTTCAAATATTTAAATCTTAAGTTGTTCTTCATTAAGTCATTGGAACATCATTGTTTATATATTCTCCTTTGTTTATATATTCATCATTTAATTTCCTGTGATGATCTGGTCCTAGAAGAGTTCCAAAGTAACTTGTCAAATAGGTCAAAACAAGGAAAAAGTCATTTTAGAATGAGAAATTACCACCAGGACTAGAAGGCAAGCATAAAAATATATTTGATAATCCATATGGCTTGACTGTAAGGTATGTTTGGATGGCAGATTGGAGTGGGTAGTGTGTGGAAGAAGGTAGAGATGATGGATGCTGCTGGTTATAAAAACAATGAATTTGTGATCAGGTTGTAAAGGAAGAGTCTTTTGTATACTATGCTGATACAACTCTTTTGTTAGGTAATAAGAAATTAATAGAGATTTTTTAAGAAGAAGAGAAACATAAAGTCAGTATTTTAGATAGATAAATGGTGAAAGTGAAGAAGTAATAAGAGACTGTTAGAGTAGTCCTGGTGACAGATGATAGAGCTTGCACTAGGCATGTGGTAGTGGGGCCAGGGGCAGGTTATATAAGAGATGTTTTGCCCATGTGACAGATAGACTATATTAATTTATTCCTTTATATTTATCGAATGGTTCCCCTGTGCCAGGAATAGAATTGGTGGTGGTGGGAAAGGGAAGGAGACAAAGATTCTAGGGTTCCTTGCTTAAGTATTGAGTGGCTGCTGCTGCTAAGTCGCTTCAGTCGTGTCCAACTCTGTGCGACCCCATAGACGGCAGCCCACCAGGCTCCCCTGTCCCTGGGATTCTACAGGCAAGAACACTGAAGTGGGTTGCCATTTCCTTCTCCAATGCATGAAAGTGAAAGGTGAAAGTGAAGTCATTCAGTCATGTCCGACTCTTAGTGACCCCATGGACTGCAGCCTACCAGGCTCCTCTGTCCATGGGATTCTCCAGGCAAGAGTACTGGAGTGGGGTGCCATTGCCTTTTCCGAGTATTGAGAGAAGTAGATAGTAAATGAATAGTAGATTAGGAGGGAAAAGGCATTTTAGCTTTGTTTTTCCCTGGAGGTAGTTGTCGCAGATTCACAGAAAAGCTTAAGCTTGGTCCTGTATTTTCTGTTTAGTATCTTGATTTTATGAAAAGAATTGAAACTGAATGTCTTCCCTTTACTTCCCTCTGTTAGAAATAACAGAAGTAAAATTGCAGCTGTTGTTAGTTTAGCATCCTATTTTAGAATATTTAAATTTTGCTTTTCAGTTGAGTCATTAACTTAGAAGATTGTCATTAGTATGTAAAAAAATAAGTACTAAAAAGTAAATTTAGGTATTTGTGAATAAAAATGAAGTTCAGTCAGTTCAGTTCAGTTGCTCAGTTGTGTCTGACTCTTTGGGACCCCATGGCCTGCAGCACACCAGGCTTCCCTGTCCATCACCAACTCCTGGAGCTTGCTCAAACCCACGTCCTTTGAGTTGGTGATGCCATCCAACCATCTTGTCCTCTGTTGTCCCCTTCTCCTCCTGCCTTCAGGCTTTCCCAGCATCAGGGTCTTTTCCATTGAGTCAGGTCTTCGCATCAGGTGGCCACATACTGGAGCTTAAGCTTCAGCATCAGTCCTTCCAGTGAATATTCAGGACTGATTTCCTTTAGGATGGACTGATTTGATCTCCTTGCTGAACAAGGGATTATCAAGAGTCTTCTCCAACACCACAGTTCAAAAGCATAAATTCTTCTGTGCTCAGCTTTCTGTATGGTCCAACTCTCATATCCATACCTGACTACTGGAAAAACTATAGCTTTGACTATAGAATCACATAATTTTACTTCACTGAAACCAAATGAAAATAGGAAAAAGTGGGTAGGGGGAGAAGAGAGGGCAAAAAAAATGGAATAGAATCTGGAAAAAGAGGTATGTGCAACCTTATGCCAAATACTTCAGTAGAGACCAGAAAAGAAGGAGAAAATACTAGATGTATCTGTCAAGATTTATAATTCCAGCCCCATATCCAAGAAGCCAGACTAAGGAAAGATGAGGTCTATAAAACATGAAGTATTCTCACTAATTCTCTTCAGGGAGGCAGATCTAAGGGATGAGTAGGGAGCAAAAAGTCAACAAAAAATCCCTTAAGACCCTCACATACTATTTCTGAGCCTCACACTGTCAAGGACCATTGACTTTCTGAAATGTACTCTGGTTAAGGAGAAGAACCAAAACCCAAGAAGAGAGATAGGATAGTCCCCTGATGGGGACATGGATCCTGGTAGAGGATACGTAGAGGATACTAAATGACTTTTCAGCAGTGGCTGTTCTAGTTCAGACTTTTCCTGACCATTGATGGATTATAGAAAAAAAGATTAAAACAGTACTATCCAGTTCTCAAACTGAAGTTTGTGTGTACTGTGTGCAGGCACATGTATGTACAGAAATAAAAGTGGTTCTGGTAAGAAGGATGTTGAAATTGTCAGAGAGAACCTATTGGATGAGCTTCAGTGTAGCACTCCCCATGTTAAACATAATCAAGATTTTATTTTTAATGACATGGCAACTCTACAAATACACAACAGGAAAAAAAAAAAGACCATGAAAAAAACAATATGACTATCCTACATTAGCATAACTTGTATTCCCAAAATAGAAACTCCAACAAACGGAACAGAAAAAGATTTAAGGAAAAAAAAGGAAAAAAAAAAGTATGAGATTAAAAGTAACACTTGCAGGCTGAAAGACTCTAAACAGCAGGAAAAATTTCATGAAACGATGAAAAACTGACTACACCCTGGTAGTTCTTAACTTCAGAAATAAGCAGAGACTTATTTTGGAATCCTGGCCAAAATGAAAATCTGACTAACATGGGCAAGTGGGAGGCAGGTATCTAGCTGACTGCAAACTTCTCAGTTATATACATACAGTTCCAAAAGACAAGCCAACAACATTTATGAAGTTTTGATGGCCAAAAAAAAAAAAATATTGTGTTATCAAAACTATTATATACAAAAGTATTAGATTTGGTTTGGCTGCTAGTAACAGTTGCTAAAGCTGTAAGGATTTATAATCTTGGATACAAAAAGTTTGGAGGTAGGCAGTCCAGAATTGGTACGGTGGTTTCACCAGGCAACTTAGGTTCCTTCCTGTCTATGAATATACCTACTTTCTGTCGCAAGGTCACTATCCATGGTGCCTGATGTAACTTTGGCCATGAGAACAGCATTCCAAGAAGCAGGAAATAGAAAGGGGGAAAAGAACAAAGGGCTTTCTCCAACTGAGCTTTCTTTAAGGGGCTTAACTTGGAAGTTGTACCTAACACCTCTTGTGTCTGGACCAGAACATAGTCATAGCCACACCTGGCTTAGGAAAGGTCTTTATCTTGGGCAACAATGTGCTCAGCAGAATTTTGCAAAAGGAAGAGGAAGGTAGAATAATGAGAGTCAACTAGCAGTCGCTGGTGATTTTTATTTTTTTTAAACATTCTCTTCTTTATCAACCATTTCTTCTCATTTGACCTTGACTTCTCTCTTCCACTCCATTTGAATTGCTCCTACCAATTAATTCTAACTTCTGTTTGTTTAATCCAGTGATCTCTTAGCAGCCTACTCTTATGTAAAAGACCCTCCTCTCTTGGCCCCTCTTTTTTTGCTTCTCTGAATAGTAGTAGACTTGAGGCTGAACCCTTTCCTTCTCTAATTATAATCTTCTTAGTTGATATGGCAGTCACATGATTTTATTGACATCATCTCTGAAAGGCACAGGTGTTAAATTTTGTTTAGTTTTGACCTAAACCTGTGTAGCCTACATCTGAGTTTTTTTCCCCCCCCAATATTGCTAAAGCTTCTTTTTTTTTTTTTTTTTTTTTACCAACAAGTGTATAATTTCTTTTATTAAATATCTGTTTTTCTAATCAGTCTATGAAATATTTCAGAGACAACTGTTATTTGCAGTAGTGTTTCATCAATAAACTTTCCTAGGGACTTACTACCTGCTGTCTATATCTTTGTGAAATCAGTGGGCAAAGAAAACCAAAGGATGACAGGAGATGAAACACCAATCAATCCAGGTGTCAGAGGACTGTAATTTTAAAAAATCCAGTAATGTTTTAAATTGAGATTTAAAAAATTAACCACAAGCTGTACACTACACTATTAAACTTTCTAATCCTTTTCATGATTCATAGCCATCTTCTACACAATAATCAAAGACTTTTCACCTATGCTTATTTTAATCACTGCCAATGATTAAAACATGTAGTGCTACGGTTAGAGGGCATATTAAGGTATGAAAAGTACACACTGAGAAAACGAGAATGAGAGAGAATGTGGAAATACATGGAGCTAAAATGTGGAAAGAGAAGGAAAGAGTGCTCTACCTAAACACTCATTAAGTCACCATCATCCTGTAAAATGTACAAAGTACTTAAATCATACATACATATTTGTCAGACATGATAATTAGTGTTAATCTTCAACAGAAAAAAAAAAAAAAAACGGAAAATGAAAAATGTGAAAAAGGAGGTGATAGAGCACTGTTCTTCATTCCCTGGCCCAAAAGAAAAAGAAAATCAAGCATGGTATCACACTGCCTTAATGTTGAAAAGCTCCCCTTAAATGTCTTTTAGCCACCACAGTCAAACTGGTGTAAGTGCTTTGGCAAGGTGGGATGTTTTTTCATCAGGTGGATCTTTTTATTTTTTGCATTCTTTTTTATTGCCACTTTACTTTTGGTTGCACTGGGTCTTTGCTGCTGCATGGGCCTTCCTCCTGTTGGGGTGAGCAGGGCTACTCTCCAGTTGTGGTGCATGGTTCTCGTTGCAGTCGCTTCTCTTCCTGTGGAGCCCAGGCTCTAGGGCACCTCTGCTCAGTAGTTTGTGGAACATGGGCTTAGTTGCCTTCAGGCATGTGGGATCTTCCTGGACTAGGGATCGAACCCATGTCTCTTGTATTGGCAGGTGGATTCTTTACCACTGAGCCACCAGTGAAGACCTGCCCCCCTACACACTAATTTTAAATGTTGGCTGTGTATTCGTGACTTTTATACCCATATTTCTATCCCTCATCTTTATCTTAAGCTCAGACTCAAGGATCCAACTCCTTATTGGACATCTTTATTTTTCTGTCTAGTAGGTAATGTCCCCTTAACAAGCCTGAATCAAATTTTTTGTATTATTCTCATAAACCTTTTTTTTTTTTTTAAATGGAAGTCCATCTCAGAAAAATGGTTCACACCAAAAATTTAGATTTCTCTCCCTATCCTCTCCTCCATTCTGCCCCAAACTAGTCCGTTCCGAGATCTTGTTGATTTTACCTGTAAATAAAATTAAAAACTGCATACCAATTGCCATCTCTGCTGCTTCCCTCTGAGCCCAGCATACTGTCAGCTTCTGTGTGAGATTGACTTTCTTAACTAGCCTTGCTGTTTACACTCTGAGTTCTTCAGTCCAGTCCTTTCTCTTCACAGCTCTCAGAGTGGTCTTTGCAAGTTAGATTATCACTGCTTTGCTGAAATCACTTCAGTGGCTTCCTGTCGTTATTTGCTGTGATATCTGAGACCCTGTGAAAAGGCTCTTATCTCCCTTTCATGTTTCACAGAGCCACTGTCATCTGTGTCCATTATACTTGTGTCACACAGGCCTCCTTTCTGCTTCTTAAAAATTCTAAGCTCATTCTTAGCTCAGGGTCTTTGTGCTTCCTACTGTTCCCTCTGCTCAGGATGTCTCCCTTGGTTCTTAGCCTGGCTGTCCTCATCCTTCAGATCTCAATTAACATGTCATCTCAGAGGGGACTTCTTTAGCCATCTTTTCCAAAAGTGCTGCACTCCATCCCAACTATATCTCCCTGCTTATTTCCTTCGTAGTACCGCCTCAACACAAAATTATCTTGATGTTAATTTATCTTGTCCTGCTGTTAATTTATCTTCTCTCTTTGCGTGGTAATTTGTTTCATGGCAGGGACCTTGGTTTTTGTTTACTCTTATGTCCTTAGTTCCTGCAACAGTGCAATATTAGTGTTTAGTCAGTCAGATTCTGGCTGAAACATCTCTCAAGTAGTGTTTTTCATATTTTATTCATGGTATTTTTAGTGAGTAATTTTTGATCTCTAAATACTTTTTTAAGTTCTATTAAATCCTTAAAACATTGGATTATCATTTCATGCATTATCATTTTGATAATGGAGTACCTGGAACACTAACTTAGTTAATATTTTTAGTAGACACCTCTAATAGCATATTCATATTTGAGTGGAGTCTGAACAGTTGATGTAAAAAAAATTTCTTGTGAGTAAATGAGGAAGTTAAACTGTTTAGATCGTATTTCATTGTTGACTTCTCCAAGTGGCACAACAGTTAAAAATGAGAATCACTTACCCAGTACACTGGATAAAAATATAAAAGAGTATTCAAAGGACCTCCTAAGTATTTAAAAAAAAAGAAAGCCCAAAGGAATGCTATCAGTAGAGATTTCATAGGTATGTGCTAAAGTTAAGAAGCTACTTTAAAGGACATACAGGGTGGGTTGGTTGTACACATCAGAAAGTTCTACAGAGAGTATTCTGGGTATTAAGATTATATCTTTAGGGATTCTCTTAGATTTCACAATAGTGCAACATATTTTTGTAAATATAGATTTAGAGAGAAGTTGTTGTTCAGTAGCCCAGTTTTGTCTGACTTTTTGTGACCTCAAGAACTGCAGCATGCCAGGCCTCCCTGTCACTCACCATCTCCCAGAGTTTGCCCCAAGTTCACGTTCATTGCATCAGTGATGCCATCCAGCCATCTCATCCTTGGAGGTCCTCTTCTCCTTCTGCCCTCAGTCTTTCCCAGCATCAGGGACTTTTCCAATGAGTTGGCTGTTCACATCAGGTGACCAAAATACTGGAGTTTCAGCTTCAGCATCAGCATCAGTCCTTCCAGTGAGTATTCAGGGTTGATTTCCTTTAAGATTGACTGATTTGATCTCCTTGCTATCCAAGGAACTCTCAGGAGTCTTCTCCAGCACCACAGTTTGAAGGCATCAATTCTTTGGCGCTCTGCCTTCCTTCTTTATGGTCCAGGTCTCACAACTATATGTGGCCACTGGAAAGACCATAGCCTTGACTATATGGACTTTTTTTTTTTTTTTGACTATATGGACTTTTGTCAGCAAAGTGGTGTCTTTGCTTTTCAACACACTGTCTAGGTTTGTCATAGCTTTACTACCAAGAAGCAATTGTCTTCTGATTTCATGAATCACCATCTGCAGTGATTTTGAAGCCTAAGAATAGGAAATCTGTCACTGCTTCTGCCTTTTCGTTTTCTGTTTGCCATGAAGTAATGGGGTGGATGCTATGATCTTAGTTTGTTGAATGTTGAGTTTTAAGCCAGCTTTTCCACTCTCCTCCTTCACCCTCACCAAGAGGTTCTTTAGTTCCTCTTTGCTTTTTACCTAGAATGGTATCATCCCCATATCTGAGGTGGTTGTTGTTTCTCCCACCTATTTTGATTCCAGCTTGTAACTCATCCAAACTGACCTTTCTCAAGATGTACTCAGCGTGTAAGTTAAATAAACAGGGTGACAGGCAGACAACCCTGTCGTATTCCTTTCTCAATCCTGAACCAGTTAGTTGTTCCATACAGGGTTCTAACTGTTGCTCCTTGACCCACATACAGGTTTCTTAGAGTTAGGTAAGGTGGTCTGGTATTCCCATCTCTTTAAGAGCTTTCTGCAGTTTGTTAAGATTAACACAGTCAAAGGCTTTAGTGTAATTGATGAAACAGAGGTAGATGGTTTTCTGAAATTCCCTTGCTTTCTCTATGATTTAGTGAATGTTGGCAATTTGATTTGATCTCTGGTTCCTCTGCCTTTTCTAAACCCAACTTGGTCGTTTGGAAATTATTGGTTCTTGTAATGCTGAAGCCTAGCATGCAAGATTTTAAGCATGACTTTATTAGCGTGGGAGATGAGTGCAACTGATGGTTTGAGCATTCTTTGGTACTGCCCTTCTTGGGAACTGGGATGAAGATTGACTTTTTCCTGTCCTGTGGCCACTGTTGGGTCTTCCAGATTTGCTGGAAAAGATTGTAATTTTTCTTAACTTAGGTGTTATCCGCTAGCCCCCAATACGTGGACTATGTGGTGTTTCCATGAAGGAAAATAAAAATGCCAAATACTCCTTTTATGAACTGGTGTAACAGAAAGTCGGAGAAGGCAGTGGCACCCAACTCCAGTACTCTTGCCTGGAAAATCCCATGGATGGAAGAGCCTGGTAGGCTGCAGTCCATGGGGTCGCTAAGAGTCAGACATGACTGAGCGACTTCACTTTCCCTTTTCACTTTCATGCATTGGAGAAGGAAATGGCAACCCACTCCAGCGTTCTTGCCTGGAGAATCCCAGGGACGGCGGGGCCTGGTGGGCTGCCGTCTATGGGGTCGCAAAGAGTCGGACGCGACTTAGCAGCAGCAGCAGCATAACAGAAAGTGTGTACCTTTTAGACCTCTTTTTGCATTTGTTTTTCCTATCCTAAGATTGAAAACAATTTTAAACATATAGTTTGTGATGTTTATTCTTCACAACATTTCCATGAAATAAAGACTGTTCCAGATGAATTATTTTGTAAGCTTTCAAGAAACTGGAGCAATCTGTAGGTCATATGATTAGAACACAGCCACCCTGAAACTAGTAGAAGTTTTCCTTCTGTCCATACCACATTCCTTCTCCCAGAATTTCACTTTTTCCTAAGTTCAGTATCAGTATGAAAAAATTTGGTTTGTGCATTAGTGTTTGTTTTTTTAAAGAGAAAACTGCCTTGTTCCTAGTTTCTGAAGTCTAAAAATTACTTATTTTAGCCTTGGAGGATGCAGCTGAGTTATATTTAACTATAGCATTGTACTTCATAGGTTTGCAAATCATTATATATTTGTTGGTTGAAATGTCAGCTAATAAACCAACTGTATTAATTATACTTCACTATAGTTTTGTACCTTTTACTATTAGGAAAAGTGTTTCTTTGTTTATATGCATGTTGAGGTAGTGCAGGAATTTGACAGGTAGAGTTTTTAATTTTGGCCTGTCTACTAAAAATTGTCCCTCGCGTCTGACACTACAAGAATGAAGTTGTTAGCCACTGACCTTCAACACACCCTGAGAGGAATTCAGGGCGGGAATCTGGAATGAGGCACTCTGTGCTCTTGGAAAAACTGGCAGTACAGGCCTTCAGATAGTTAGATACTTGGAGAAGATTTTATGAGCCCAGTTTCTTGTATATTCTCACATCTGGAAAAAATCATTAATGGAGACATCTGCTCCTTGTGACTAGCAACAGCCTTCTTGTGACCAGCAGCAATCTTCTGCCAAAATGTGTGACTGACTACTCATATCCCCCTTCACTAAAGTCGCATACATGCCAACCTTGCCCCTGCCTCTTCAGAGCTACCTGAAAGGCTGTCTTTCAGGTTGTAGTCCTCATTTTACCCAAATAAAACTTAACTGACAACTCTTATGTTGTTCCCTTTTTTTTTCTTTTTCTTAAGTCAATAGGCCCTTAAATTCATTCATCTGTGATGGTACTTTGGTTGGCATCTGTTTATTCTGATTTGTAAACATTTGTGTTTATTATATATAAAAAGGTATGGGAGAGTTCAGAGGTAATAAACACATTGGACCACACAGGGACTTCCCTGGTGGTCCAGTGGCTAAGACTCCATGTTCCCAAAGCAAGGGGCCTGGGTTTGATCCCTGGTCAGGGAACTAAATCCCACATGCCACTACTAAAGATCCTGCATGCCACAACTAAGACCAGGCATAGACTAATAAATAAATATTTAAAAAGGCCAAAACTGCAGATAGTGGTAGAGGCGTGTACAGACAAGTATACAAAAGTCTGTACAAACAGAACATATTAAGTGTGACGGGAATACAGAACAGGATGAGAAATATTTAAAATGGAGGAATTTGGGAGAAACTTTTAGAGAGAGAGGAATTTAGAAGGCCTTCTTGAAATCTTTGTTTGGAAAGAGAAGAAGTGTTAATTTTGGCAGAGAGGTAGAAAGTGGAGGAAGTATGGTACGATTGAAACAGATGTGTGAGAAGATGGTGAGCAGTAATGCTGGGTAAGTAGGGTAGTGTGAGATTTTAGAGGGTCTAAATGCAGTTCTAAGTGCCGTGGGGAGTGATGCTAGGTTGTTGAATAGCATAACAACGAGGACCCAAATATGTATCATTGATTTAGATAATATTAATATTTTGTGGTGTGTTAGTAAAGGATTACATTATTAAAGCATTTGTGTAGACTTTTACATCGGTTCAGTTGAGTCGCACAGTTGTACCTGACTCTGCGACCCCATGGGCTGCAGCACGCCAGACCTCCCTGTCCATCACCGACTCCTAGAGTCCACCCAAACTCATGGCCATTGATTCAGTGATGCCATCCAATCATCTCATCCTCTCTTGTCCCCTTCTCCTCCCGCCTTCAGTCTTTCCCAGCATCAGGGTCTTTTCAGATGAGTCAGTTCTTCGCATCAGGTGGCCAAAGGATTGGAGTTGCAGCTTTAGCATCAGTCCTTCCAATGAATATTCAGGAGTGATTTCCTTTAGGATGGACTGGTTGGATCTCCTTGCAGTCCAAGGAACTCTCAAGAGTCTTCTCCAACACCACAGTGCAAAAGCATCAATCCTTCGGCTCTCAGCTTTCTTTATAGTCCTACTCTCACATCCATACATGACTACTGGAAAAACCATAGCTTTGACTAGACGGACCTTTGTTGGCAAAGTAATGTCTCCGATTTTTAATAAGCTGTCTAGGTTGGTCATAACTTTGAGATACTAAAGATGCTTTGACAGTAAAGATGCTTTGACAGGGTATGGTGACTAAAGCAGCTTCAAGGAGAGAATTAGCTCAGGGTAACTGCCTGTGGCAATATTTGAATGTTATGCCTATGGTTAGCTCTATTTTCACAATTGGATTATTTTTATATCTTAATACATTACTTCTATCAGGTCATTTGATCAGAAATTAAAATCCTCTTAGAATCCTGTGTTTAAGGTACTCAATAAGTATAATGTTCTACTTTTTTTCTGTAAATTAAACTTAGTGTTGTAATTTAGCATATAAAGTTATTTATCATGAACTATCATGATAAAAGAGATCTCTTCCTGGACAGTCAGAATCAAGTAGTTGGAAAAGCTTTATAAACAATCTTCATTATTAATGAAATCGTTTGTTGATTTAAATGTGTCTTTATGCTTTGTCAGATGTCTGATTCAGGAATGCATCTTAGCATGCTGTAAAACCTGTTTTAAAAATAGATATGAGCCACTCAGTGTCACTGAAAGGTTGTTGACACAGTGGAGAAACTGTTAAATGAGTTTGCGGAGCAAAACTTACCTTTACATGAAGAAGGGTTGTGTTTCGTTTGTTTTTTTTTAAACAAAATTGAAAGTTTATTTCTGTAGGTCCATATGAATATAATTAAAATATTTAGAACATTTTATATACCTAGTGAAATGTTATAGTTGATTTTTGAAATTTATTTCCAAGGATAGTGTGGTATAAACCAAAGCATATTAAAAAATGCTTTTCACAAAATTTTATTTGAACCAGGTACTGTTTTCCTAACTTGCATTGAAGCATTTTTCTTTAAAAAAAAAAAAAACAAAAAAAACTATTATTATGTGATAATTTAAATATTCTTCAAATGTATTAAATATCTCATATTTAGTAGATTGAATAAAAAATTCTTTCACATTTTGTATATGAAATGCCTGTTATTTACACCTTGGGACATTAGGAAAAAGGATTTTTACTTTGGTAGATAATGTGGAATTTTCATCAGTAAAGATTGGGTGAGATTAAAGGACAGTAAAGTGAAAAATTGATATTGTCATACTTTTTGTAGAATTTTTTGTAATTTGCATTTGGTAAGGTGGGGACAGAAGCCGGGGAAAAGGAGAGTTAAACCAGTTTGGACATACACATGTCTTAACAGTTACAATGACTGTGTAATGTTAATGAATAGTCCACTGACAGAATCAAGGGAAAACCTCTAGGACAAAATGTGGTTACAATTAATGAAATATTCCCAGAGGCCTCCAGGAAAAAACAAAAGGGAGATTTTTAAGTTAGTAAGGACAAGGTTCCTCCCAAAACCTTGGTAAGAGAAATGAAGGTAGTCACACTTGACTGAGGAAGTTCAGAGGATGTGGACTTTGAAGTCTCTAAATAATTGGTGTGTATATAGTTGAGAATTGACATTGCACTCTTAAGATAATTAGGTGGTGGTGGTGCTTAGTTGCTCAGTTGTGTCTGACTGTTTTGGAACCCCATGGACTTATAGCCTGCCAGACTTCTCTGTCCATGGGATTTCCCAGGCAAGAATTTTCTTTTAAATGTCAATATAAAGTGATTGAACTTTGTTTTCCTTCTTTAAACTGATTGCCATGTTTAAAAAAAATGAACTATTGATACTCCCTAGTTACTGAATTGGGGAACTTTAAAATATAAAATTAATAATATAATTATAATTGAGCATCTATATGTATTAGACATTGGAAAGCATTTTATGTTACTGTAGTATTTATTAGTCACAAGAATCTTATAGAGGATAGATAGGTACAGTTGTTCCTATTTTATAAATATAAGAAACTAGGTCATAGAGGTGAATGACCTCTTCAATATTACATATTAGCTCGTGGAGCCATTTGAATCCTTGTCTTTTGACTCTCTGCTCCTCTTTTCATGATATGTGGGAATTTATGAGGTTTTCACAACATGGTTTACTTGAATTTGATCAATTAAAGTTACAATCAGTATCTTAGGAAAGGTAATAAGTAATTTGGTCTCTAACACTATCATAAATATAGGCGATCACAACGTCGTAAATCAACTATATTTCAGTAAAAGTTTAAAAAAAATACAGGCAGTAAGTAAATTCTGCCTTAAATTTTACAAGTTGATCTATTTGAACTTGCCGGTAATTATTGTCATTATATTTGAATCATTATGCGCTCCTAAAAATGGAGTATAAAAACCTCTGGTATTTTGTTTCCTCTGGGTGAACTTGGCCCTTGCAAATCTGCATGTGCCAGGATTGGCTGAGGAGGGTGCTCTAGACTCTCAGAATTTCCTTGAGATCCTGTTTGGCCGTGGATGATCCCAATTTGAAAAATGAAATCTGGGGTCAGTATCTGCATTTGAACCTGTTTAGGCTCATCCTTAACACCTGCCAGAGGTACCCTCCTGTGCCAGTGTGGTATTAAAAACTAGAAAACTATTTCAGAGGTTACTGGAATCAGTCTGGAATTAATTTTCTCTAGGGGTAAGGAACCATTAAGTTTAGTATCCAGAAGATGCTTATAAAATTGTCTGTGATGAATTTTTAAATACTAGCAAACTGATACCTGAAAAGTCCTTAATATTAGTTATTCCTGTGTAATTAACTCTAATATTCACTTAGTGTTTAACATACATTGATTAGGTTTCTCCAGCTATTTGATCTCAGTTCAACTTTGTGTTACCAAGTATCAGGGAAAATTAAATGTGATTATAAATTTTGGCATCTCTGTCAAGCTATCCATTAGCAGCAGTAATTGATGCTAGTTCCTAGATAGAAGCTAAAACACAACTAACTGGTTTGTTACTGAGTGAATGGATTGATTCCTATCATATGTGAATTTATAAATGAAAAATTTCTTGTATACCTGCAAAATTCTGAAATTTATTTAATGACTTATTTAAAAAATCAACTATTTTATAAGAAATTTTAAATGTTCTATTCATGTAGAAAGATCCTTCTTTTATTATGGCAACTGATTTTTTGTTTACCTAAGAGAACCTGTTGCTAAAATAGTAATGAGGAAGGGTGTAATTTAAGTATAGTCATACACCCCTTGCTCTGCAAGTAACCAGAGTGCTATGTATGCATGTTGTTCAGTCTCCTTTTAGAAGGTGGAAGTCAAGAAGTCCTTTGTTTTTCTCTCTCTTGCACAGCCTAAAATGACGAATGTGTGATTTCAGTGGGATAAATGGCGTCCAAAGTCACAGATGCTATTGTGTGGTATCAAAAGAAGGTAAGTTGACAACCAGAGCTTTTACTTTTTAAATATTTTTATTTTAAAATGCATATTTTTAAAATTTGATGAATTTGTGTCAGATATTACCTAAAATAAGAAAGGTGATGACTAAAAATATTTTTCTCTAGTTTTTACTCCACATTGTCAGAGTATCTAGATTATTTTCAGTTATAAACCACATTTCCAGGATTCCAGTTCACATTTTATGAAAGCATTACATTTTTTCTTGCATTAATTTCTTTTGAGAAGAGGTAGGTTAACAGAGCTGTTATAATTTTATAACTATTTTACAGGGGTAACTATAGTTTTAATCTCTTTCTTGTAAGCTACAATTCAATAGCTGAATCTTTTCAGTAAAATAAACCTTTGGAGACTGTATTTTCCAAACTGAAATACTAAAATGTTTATTTTGACATTTTAGGAATAGTTGCCATAACTACTTAACTAGCTCTGTCATCCTATGTGTTTCAAAATAAGCTTTACCAATTTAATGTTTCCTTTATAAAGTATAAGTTCCAGTACCTTTTTTTTTTTTTGAAGATACTCCTGTTTACTCCTGAAGAGTGTTGTTTATACTCTTTAAAATGTATTGTTGTTATATGTGGTATCTTAGATTTTTAACTTCTGTAGTGAATTATGTTTGTTTTCACATTTAAAACATTTTTATGCCTTATTCATTAGGTCCCTATTAACAAAGGATAATTAGGTATTTAAAGCTTTTCCTTTGTATGGGAAAATCAGGCAATTTTAAAATTTAGTAGTAAATAAATGGTAATTAGCACACTTTCTAGACAAACCTAAGAATACAGTCTGTCTTTGAATATGTTATTTCTTTCTGGGTAGAACATACCACAGATAATTCAGTATCACATTTTTCTTATGAAGTAGTGAGTTGAAGTATTGGTGTTGATCACACTATTCAGTCTTTTATGTTTCTATTTTAGTGTTAAAGTTACTTCTAAATTTCCAATATACTTAAAGAAAGCTGAATTAAATAAAACTAATTGTTTTTGCAGATAGATCTTTGAAAGCTTTTCTGTTAATTTCTACTTATGAGAGAAATGCTTATCAAAAATTTTATCCGACTTTTTATGTGCAAACATTTCAAACTTCACTAAAGATCATTTATAGAATGTATTAGTTTAACTGACCTCTTTTAAGATCAGAGAGTTTAAAATATTATATTCACATTCAGTAAGCACAGTAGCATCCTTCTTATCTGAGGGTCTAACAGCGTTGGATGTGTGTTAGTCGCTCAGTTGTGTCCGACTCTTTGCGACCCCATGGACCACAGCCCACCAGGCTCCTCTGTTCAATGGAACTCTCCAGGCAAGAACACTGGAAAATGGATTGCCATTTCCTTCTCCAAAAGCTTTGGATATGTGCAATCAAAAAATTCTCCAGAGCAACCCTAACAGATATAACAAATTATATCTAGCAAATGTAATCACATCATAATCACCAGAACCATTAACCAGATTTGATTTGCTTGATTGTTTTATTTTGCTTTTAAATTTAATTTTCTTGAAGAATACATAGGAATACTTTGAAAGATTACTTAATCTTTCAAGGCTTATTAAAAAAAAAAAATAGCACCTGTAAGTACCCTTACCTATCCTTATCCAACCTCTGAGTTCTGTTCCCAGAGGTAGTTGTTTTAAATTCCTATGCCCTGAATACTTATTTAACCAGAATTTTTAGTCATTGGGAGGATGGAGGTGGGTTAGTGGAAAGAAATCATAAAAAAATGAAATCCTAATTATACAGTCAAAAATCAGTAAGAAATCATCTACAATGTAATATACTGTGATAATATTTCCTTTCAGTTGGACAGTTTATATTTTTTGCTTGGTTTTTCTGGATCTTGAAAGTCTCTGACAGAGCTGACAAACTTTTGTTATAGTCAATCACATTCAGGTATTCTACCAATTTCTTTTTTCCTTCTTGGGAATGACCTTCTTAGAACCCTCTGTCCACCTGCTGCATTCTTCGGTGGATTGTTCTCAAGTCATGCCTGTCACCTGCCATCTTGGTATTTTCTTTTATCATCAGCCTGAGAGTTCCTTTCACTGCTCTTAGATCATACAGATTTATTTTCCTCTTAAATATATCCTAGTAAAAAGAAGTCCTTTCAGAGGTGTTCATGTTTCAGTGAAAAAAGAAGGCTTGAGTACTGAAGCTTGATATTCCTGATTATTTGACTAAGGCAGATAATTTGATTTTTTTGAATCTCATTTCTCTGAATTAATTAGATAATGATTCACAACCTCTTTTCAGTCATGTATCTTTTTGAAATTGTGATGAAATTTCCAGTTTCCAGGTTCTTATTTCCAGAAAACTGTATGTAGGGAACAAACAAAATTTTACATCTGAGTCAAGCCCCAAATGAAGAAGTTCTGGGTTAGGTGATTTAAATGTTTTAATATTTTAGCATTCTTTGATTTTGTGTCTGTCATTCAGTAGTTATTCATGTTATATACTAGGAGGTATCACTATAAATAAAAACCAAGAAATTTCAACTTCATTTTCTTGAATATTTCTTTGCTTGTAACTCACTTCAGAGTCACCTTTTTTACTGGAGAATGGTGACATTTTCGTAATTTTGTTTTGAGTAATGAAAATGAGCTACCCCCAAAGACCATTACTTGATTTATGGACTGCTGTGGACATAAATTCTAATATCAGATGGGAAATTTCCAGGAGAAAAATAAGTATACATAAATTGGTTTTAAGTATTCAATGTGTGTTGATGATCTAGGTAAATATCTTGTTAAAAAAACTTTTAATAAATTGCATGGTTTATTTTGAGATTTTAAAAGTTCACTAGTATCTAATTCTAAACTTCATTTTGTACTGTTATAGCCATCTATAGTCATGAATTTGAAAGTTCCTGTTGAAGCAAAGTGATTTTCAATGTTAATTTGGAAGACTCATTTAACCCTCAAGAATGGTAATAGAAGAAACCAGAATAGTTTTTGATTAATATTGGGCTTTTGAACTTTTTTTTTTTTTAATAATATACTGCTTTTCTTTCGCATTTCTCCTTTCTTGTTCCTGAGAAGACGGGATTATTTATCTTTCAGAAGGCATCCTAAATAGGGGCTTAAGTTATAGGAGGTAAAAGATAATTGACACACTAAGTATTTCTTTTAAAAAAAATACAACCTGTAGAGTTCTATTGTAAATATGTAGATCATATTATGAGAGAATGAGGTTATGTTTTCAGGAAATGAATATATAAAAGCAGAGTGGCCCAGATAAAACTCCAGATTTGAAGGAGGCACTAGTGACACTGTATAGAAATAGTAAGATAGTGAACTTACTTTATAGAACTGAGGAAGAACTATATACATCTTGGTCATTGCTTTTATGGAGTCAGTAGCCAGCAAGAAAATTGGAATGAATTATGTTTAATAGCTTTTAAATATGAGCCCACAGTGGAATTTATTTAGTAGTTTAAATGAGAAACTGGCCTTAGTATCATGAACTTGATTGATAACTACTGTCAACTATTGATAGTTGGGAACGTTAAATTCTCTACCATTTTAGTAAAGTTCAGTTGTGTATACTTGTGTGTTTGTGTATATCTGTGTGTACTAAGGACATATGTAAGGCATTTCAGAGCAATAACTTGCCCGGGTCACACAGATGGTTGAGAAGTATTAAGTCTCAACTTTCATTTCCAAAAACCTGTGCTATTATTTGCAGTAAGACAAATCCAACTCAGCCTATCTTTAGCAAAACAAGGGACATTTTTTGTCTTTCAAGCTAAACCATGAAAAGTGGTGAAATGCATCTCAGGGTTGACTGAATTCTAAGACCAGAGCTTCATCAGAGGTGTCTTATCTGTCTCTTTCTTTCCTACTTTCCTTGAGCTAACATGTTTCTTCCTGGCACGTACATGCAAAAAACTTTCCTTGCTGTAGAAATACGCCCAGAGGGGCCTCCACACTCCTTTTAGCTCCTTGAGGAGGATGTGTGGAGGACTGGAATACAGTGGGTTTCCTACCAAAACTATTCCCAACCTTTTTCCCTGTTGGAAGAACCTCTATTTTGTTAGGGAATTCATTATAGAGCAGTGTGGCCTGGGAGCATGTATCTAGTCTCAGAGGGCATGAATCCTGATCAGTCTAAGCCAGTCTGGAAGTCTATTTCTGTTGCCAGTGATTGGCTTAGAAAGAGGCACATATTCCATTTCTGGCTGATGAGATATGAAAACTTCTGGGGAAATCTTCCATCACTTAAAAAGAGACCCAACAATAATAATAGCAAAAGCTATATAACATTTGTTATGTACCAGGCATTTTCTAGGTTTTATATATATATATATATATATAATTTAACATAAATGAATGAAATGAGATACAGGGTCTGCTACCTGTCTCTGGATGCTTTGGGAGAATCTCTGCTGCCTGAAGCTGTGGTAAGCAAACTTGCTCCCCAGAGGGGAACAACAGGCAGAGTTGAAAGATGGAAAGAACCTGAATATTTCAGGATTTTTTTGAGCCATGGAATTAACTAACTCTGGAAATATCTTACTTTGAAACTTCTTATTGTATGAGATACTATCCCCTCATTTTTTTCAGCTACTTGAAGTTTAATTTCCTTGCAGCTGAAGGCATGCTAAATAATTAACCAAGAAATGCTTTCTGATGATATGTAGTTTCCTGTATAGTCTTTTTTTTTTTTTCCCTTTGAATGGTTATGGCAGTAGATACAAGATTAACATCTACCAAAATAGAAGTCCTGAGCCTCAGACCAATGGATTTATCACATTTTCTCTCTCTTTTTTTTTTTCTTGAACCATATTCTTACAGGAATCATTAAATCTTCAATGTGATTTTTAAACTGCTGTGCCTTATAGTATGATGTGATTAAAAGAGCATTTGTATTTGATTTTGTGACATTGGTTAGCTTGTAATATTGAGTGTGTTATCTAATCTGTGTGAGCCTCAATTTCTTTTCATCTGAGGAGATTAATGCTTCCTCTATGTGCCTGAAAGGGTTGTGAAGCAGTAAATCAACTTTAAATACAGTTTTTAAAAAGGTTTTTATTACTGGTTTATGAATTGTTCATATGCAGTATCTCTCTTAAAAATGATTTGAGTTTGAATTTTATTTACAAAGAAGAAACTATGCTATACAGTGGTCAGTTCACTCCACCCTGAGGTTAGCTTCAGCCCTGACCCTTGAATTGTTTAGCTGATGTTTCCCCTTTTTGTTGAAGCTAGTTCAAATTAGACTGTTACTTGTAAAAGAGTCCCAACTAATGTATAGAGAATATATAAATTTTATTGAGGTATGATACATACTCAGAACCACACAGATTATAATTTATTATATATATTATAAATTTATATCTATATTTACAAACTGAGCAACTCCTTGTGTTCAGGACTTTGTTTGCTGTTTACAAAATAGGACTCAGATCAAGAAAGAGAATGTTACTAGCTTTACAAAACCTTCAGGCTCCCTTTTAGTCACAGCCTGACCCTTTTGACCAGTGTATGAGGCAGTATGTCTTCATGGTAACCAGAACACAGGTTTGGGGGTTGGCAAAAGATTTTGAATCCTTTTTCTTGAAAGCATGTATGGTTCTGGATAAGTGTCGTCTCTGAATTTCACTTTCATGATATATATAAACATTGTCCTTTATGCTTGCATGCTAAGTTGCTTCAGTCATATCCTTTATATTTACTTGAGGATTAATTGATGACATATGTGAAGTGTTAGCAAAGTGCTCTTCACAGGTAGGCCTTCAATGAATGAGAGTTATTTCTGTTATTATTGCTTCATGTTCTATGCACTGATCAGAGGAAGTTCCACTAACTTATTTCAGAGTGCTTTATTTCATGGATTCTAAAAATTCTCATGAGGCTAAAAAGATTCTTATTTGTAAATAAAAACCCTGAAATATCAGTCTTCTGATACCCAGTATTAGAACAGTGGGTATTTAGTTGATATTTAACACTCATACAACAGAGACATGATGAAGTGTAATTTATAAACCTCAACTTTCTTTGCTTCAGTCACTGCTCATTTTTTCCACCATTTCCTTTTCAAAGTCACTTTCTTGCCAAAAATAAAGATTTTTCCTAGCAGAAATAGATTGGTTAGTTTAGTTACTGAAATATTTACCTTTTCACTTAGGAATTTTCTCCCCTATTTTGGTCATGAAGTTCTTGAAATTTTCCACTCTCACAGTCTCTCCAGTTTGGGTGCTTCTAAGGTAAATAGTTTGAGTTTGAATTTCATTTACAAGGAAGAAGAAACTATGCAGTCGTCAAAATAGTTTGACTTTAGAGATCATCTGGTTCCTGTTAAACTTTTTGCTTCACTGATAAGAAACCTGATGCCTGTAGATCTAATAACTTGATCATAGTCATGAATTAATGATAAAACCAAAACTCAAGTCTGCTTTCAGGCCGCTCTTTTCTCCTGTACTAAGGTTGCTTTGAAAAACACACTGAAGAAACTTTTATAAAATTCATCTGTTGAGTGTGAACTTTTTAAAAAAACTTTAAAAAAAAAGCTTCATTTAATCTGTAGATAAACCTTAAAAGAAAGCTGAGCACCGAAGAATTGATGCTTTTGATCTGTGGTGTTGGAGAAGACTCTTGAGAGTCCCTTGGACTGCAAGGAGATCCACCCAGTCCATCCTAAAGGAGACCAGTCCTGGGTGTTCATTGGAAAGACTGATGTTGAAGCTGAAATTCCGATACTTTGGCCACCTGATGTGAAGAGCAGACTCATTTGAAAAGACCCTGAGGCTGGGAAAGATTGAGGGCGGGAGAAGAAGGGGATGACAGAGAATGAGATTGTTGAATGGCATCACCGACTTGATGGACATGGGTTTGGGTGAACTCTGGGAGTTGGTGATGGACAGGGAGGCCTGGCATGCCGCGATTCATGGGGTCGCAAAGAGTTGGACATGACTGAGCGACTGAACTGAACTGAAACCTTAATAAAGAATGTTTTATGTTCCCCAACTCCCCTTCCAGCTTCTGTCCTTGCTCATCCCTCTTACTGTTCCTTGGCTTCCAGTTAGAAAGGACTATGCCATTGTCTTTCAGTTCAGTTCAGTCACTCAGTTGTGTCTGACTCTTTGTGACCCCATGGACTGCAGCAGGCCAGGCCGCCCTGTCCATCAGCAACTCCCAGAGCTTACTCAAACTCACATCCATCGAGTCGGTGAGGCCATCCAACCATCTCATCCTCTGTTGTCCCCTTTACCTCCTCCTGCCTTCAGTCTTTCCCAGCATCAGGGTCTTTTCCAGTGAGTCAGTTCTTCACATCAAGTGGCCAAAGTATTGGAGTTTCAGCTTCAGCGTCAGTGCTTCCAATGAATATTCAGGACTGATTTCCTTTAAGGTTTACTGGTTTGATCTCCTTGCAGTACATTGTCTTTATTACCTCTTTAGCCATTGGTCCTCGAGTTGCTGCAGTCTGGCTTCTGCCTCTGCCTTTCTGCTGGAAGTACTCAAAGGTCAGCGGTGATAATAAACCGTTATTAAAACAACACCTAGTGCTTCTTGTGGATTTACTGGGTGTCAAACACTGGGCTCAGTGCTTTGTTTACATTGAAGGGAGAAACCTGGAGAATCAAGGCCATGCAGGACTTGCAGATGTTTTTGACTTAGTTGGATAAATTTTTAAAAATCAAGTCAACATGAAAGAGCAGAATATTTCAGATAAAAATATGAACTTGGGGAATATGCTGTCCAGTTTGCTACAGTCCTCATGGTGAATATATGTGTACTTGGACCTGCCTCACCTCTCCTTTATATCACCTGTCTGACCCCTGTAGGAACATGGTTTACTGTCTGCACTTTACATGGATATTCAGGGCTTTTTAAAGGTAATTTCTTTTGTGAGAGTGTTTGAAAGGGTGTCACCTTTTTTTAAAAAAATAGAATTAATATACATAGGTATTGATTTAACATTAATGATTGAATGATGATGATAATGAAGGTGCTTAGCACTGCCACGTATTTAAGTAGCATCTGTTTTTCAGAGTGCTTCCATATTATATATTTTCATGGTTTGATTTACTGTGATGATGAAATGGATTAACTTGGTGGCTATATCAAGATACTGTAAGAAGTTGTATAAGATTTCTAGGACTTTCATAATTGACCACAAACTGGATGGCTTAAAACCACAGAGTTGTATTTTCTCCATGGTTCAGGTTGCCAGCAGTTCAAAATCAGCATCACTATGGTTGGTTCCTTCTTTTGGGAGGCTCTTGGAGAGAAACTGTCCATGCCTGTCATGTAGCTTCTATGCAAACACAGTCCTTGGTGTTCTTTGGCTTGTAGATGCATCATTCCAGTCCATGCCTTCAGCTTCACATTGGCTTCTTCACTCTTTCTGTACTTCCTCTTCTGTTCCCTCTTGAGAATAATGGAATTATTGTTATTAATTATTGTTATTAATAAAAATTTGGATACTTAAAGGTTTTGGTTAATAGTTTTAAAAATTGGACATTTCTATATCTGTTAAAATAGACATCATCAAAAGAAGGGGGCAATTTTCTTTTGTATTTTTGATAGCTCTGTATTTATTGCATTTAGTTGCTCTCTCCTTTGCTCTTTGCTTTAATTTCTAGAACAAATAGCTTCTTTTTTTTTTTCTTGTAAAATGTCATTCTTTATCTGAGATAATTTGAAATACTTTTTTTCATGATTAAGGAGAGGTATTTTAGGAAGGAACAAAACAAATGATGCATTAAAAAGTGGATGGAGTAGGATAATTTCTTAAATTTAATAGCCTAATTTTACATAGTAACTGTGAAAAACGAACCATACTCTTTGATACATATTCTGATACATTTCTTCAAATAGCCAAACTTGTTTTTAAAAAATTGACTTTTTCCAAAAATTCTTTTACTGCAAATGGTATAGACATGATCACTTTTTAATATTTTCCTGAATTGTGGTTGTTGCTAATTGTGGTTTAATTGTGTTCATTGTGATTTGGTCTATAATACATTGTCGTTTACGTGTGCTCTTTTCTCATGAATTTTCACTTCTTTGGCCTTATCCTCATTTGTTTAATCAGTTAGTAAAATTGTAGGTAAATTCATTGCACAGGGCTCTCCATATCCCCAGGTTGTGTATCCACAAGTTAAGCCAAACTCAGGTCAAAGATGTTCAGGAACAAAAAATATTCATAAAGTTCCAAAAAGCAAAATGTGATTTTCCCAAGCACCAGCAACTACTTACATAGCATTTTACATTGTATTAGTTATTGTAAGTAATCTAGAGATGATTTAAAGTAAACGAGAGGATGTACATAGGTTAAATGCAAATATTATGCCCTTTTTGTAAGGAACTGGAACGAATCCCCTGTGGATACTGAAGGAGGACGTGTCTGAAGCAAAACGTGAGGGAAGATTCAAGGAAGTTTCTCTTTGGGTAAAAATTCAAGTACTCCAGTGAGCTGATTCTGCCGCCAGCTTTTTCAGTGACTCAGAAACTCTTCTTTCTGTTTTTTTTTTTTTTTGGCCTGAGGCTGTCACTCTTTGAGGTTGCCTTGTGTTAGAACCTTGTTTCTAAGGAATCAGAAATGTAGAGAGGGAAAAAGGTACCTTAGAAATTAACCTTTTTAGTATCTTTATTTCACTGATGAGGAAACTGAGACACTGAGAGATAAGAGAACTCAATAAGGTCTTGCTTTTATTTATGTGTTTGTCTTTACCTAGTCTAGAGAGCTGTCAACCATACTATGAATTATTGAATTTCACTTTTTGAGCAAGCTTTACCTGTACTTAATTGAAATAGTAGAGTCAGCTCCCATGGATGAAGCAAATGGAAACAAAACAAAACAAAACAAAACCTTGTAGGATTTCCTAGCAAAGTCCTTCTGGGCTGCTACATGGTAATGTTTACACACTCCAAGGGGATCCATATTCAGTCCTCCTTAGTATTAAAGTACTAAGTTAACAAAAACAGTATTAATAGAAAATTATTATTATTAAAGTTTTTGAAGTATCTTTCCCTGTGTTCAGATATTATGAATACATAAACACGCAATTGCTTAATATTTTATGTTTGTCCTGTTTAGAAGTTGAGTATTTGGCGATAGAAGGTTTTTGGTTTTGTTTTGCAAATATTCTGGTATGCCAGAACTAGGAATATCTACAAAGTACATAACTTCTTTGAAATACTGCAGTTCTCTTATTTGCTCATCAGTCTTTTGTGGGGGGTAGGTGAAATATTTATTCCTTTAAAAGGAAATATTCATTTGCCTAGAGCAGTTGCTGGAGATACAGTGCCTAAAAATTAAAGTAGTTGTTTACACAGATTATGAAGAGATCTAGGAGACAATGTTATTTGAAGAGAGTTGAAGTTTTTCACTGATTAAACCTTATACCTGTAGGGAGTTGGAAAGAAAAATATTAATATTTTATGACATACTAGAAAACTAGTCTCTAATCTTTTTCATTTGCTGATGAATAGATTTAAAATAGAAATGTTAGTCAAGGGTATAAGTTTGCCAATTATATTCCAAATATCTTGTAGTCAGTTTATCTTTAACCATGGTAACAGACAGAGTGGTGAAATAAGTTGGTAAGTTGCCATTGACAGCCTAAAATTAGGCAAATGTACCAGCTTTTACAAGGCCTGTAATATCTAAAACACTGATGTTAACCTGCTCTGTGTTTATAGTTCACAAAGAATGACATTTATAAATGGTATTTAACAGGGTAACTTACAAACTAAATTGCCATTTGCCAAATGGCACAAGGAGTTTATTCAAAAGAAGACCGTTAATTCAATACCAAGGACTGATTCACAAGAATAAAAAGCTGGAGAGGGTGTATTGCCTAAAAATTTCCTATTTGAATTTTTGCCCCAAATTAACATCCTTAAGATACACTTGGTCATTTAAAATGAAATGTTGCTTTAGTTTGCTTTTTGTGTTTGGTGTCTTTTCCCTTCTCCCCCTATGGTGGGATTAAAATTACAGATAGAGAGTTCTGATTTATCTAGTTTATTTATCTAGTTTATCTGGTTTATCTAGTGAAGAAGTGGGTTGGTGCATAACTGTAAACAAGTAAAAGACAGTATATAAAGGAAAGTAAGGTAGCCCTCAGTGTCTGATTCTGTGTGACCCCGTGGACTGTATCTTGCCAGGCTCCTCTGTCCATGGAATTCTCCAGGCAAGGATACTGGAGTGGGTTACTTTTTCCTCCTTCAGGGGATCTTTCCACCCAGGGATTGAACTATGTCCCTTCCATCTCTTGTACTGGCAAGCAGGTTCTTTACCACTAGCACCACCTAGAAAGCCAAAGGTAGCCTTATTAAAATTTAATTCTTTAATAGAGTTTTGGGGAATCAGAGAATGAGGTATTATTTTTCCAATATCAAAATGGTAGACAGAAGGATGTTTTAATTAAAAAGTAATTTTTAATTACTGGTTTGTGGCCACAGCACTTTACGTGGTTCATTTTTATTTACTGGTAGAAAACTAGGAGAAATTGTTAGTGAAGCCTCATTACATTGACTTCATACAGGGAAAACTCAGTACATTTAAGTTTTATCAGTACAGTTTGACTTTCATAATTAAAGCCTTTAAAAAAAAAATCAAGACTTTTCCCTCTCTCCAAAAATAATGTCCTGTTAGAATTTGTACCTGTCTGGATTTAAATAGCATTTATGAGGGGCCTGCTATTGTATTAGGCACTGAGTACTACCCTACAGCAGCTCTGCATCATGGGAGAACCAAAGTACAAACAGAAAACGATTATGTAAGTGCTACAAGAAAACCCTAGACGCACTATGGAAACTCATGTAAATTTGTTCTTTTGGTCCCCATTCTGTTACTACTTGTATTTTCTAAATAGTTCTCAGATTTGCTGTAATCTTCCTGTTTTCATTGTTTCTTAATTCTTGTTCCAGTTAAATATTTCTTCCTTAGAGACACCAGAGTGATTTATCTTAAATGAAAATTTGGACTTATATATTTAATAACACTCTTCAAAGACTTCTCACATATCGTATAAACTCACATTTCTTCAAAAACCATAAGGATTTAAAAAAAAAAATTCAGTTACCTTTGTAACCTCTTCCAGCCTTCAGCTCTCACTGAATTAATTCCACTTCTCCAACAAGTAAAACTTTGACATCTCCCCATACTGTTTTTCACCTTACTGCTTGAGGTGCCCACTTCGTTGTTACTCTGCCCCTGCCTTGTAAACTAACTCAGTTGATCCTTAATAGGTAAAACTAGTATCTTCCCCTGAAGGACATCTTTCATAATCCCATGGAGACTGGATTATGTGTTCCTTGCCAGTGCTCATATAGGAAATTTATGCATGCTATCTGTAAGGCAAGAATATGGAGATTTTTATTTTCTTAATTCTTTCTTGTTTTTTTTTTTTTTTAAACAACTTTACAAACTAATGTGATAGTTACTTACCACTTTCAGAAGTCAACACCATTCTTTGTTTTTAATTTTCATTGTGAACTCTTGGCTTTAAAGATACTTGATAATGTTTCACCCTGTTGCAGTTTTTGATGCTCAGATTGTTGTGTTGCCAATAGGAGATTATTCAGGTTGGCTTTTGAGTCTCTTTGGCATGACTAGTCAGTCAGTTAGTTGAATCACTCAGTCGTGTCCGACTCTTTGTGACCCCATGGACTGTTGCATGCCAGGCTTCCCTGTCCATCACCAGCTGCTGGAGCTTACTCAAACTCATGTCCATCGAGTCGGTGATGCCATCCAACCATCTCATCCTCTGTCGTTCTCTTCTCCTCCTGCCTGCATGACTAGTAGTGTTTGTATAAATTCAGTTATTTTTCTAACTCTGTGTTACAGTGGTATTTTGTTATTCTAGCACTTACCACAGATTGACTTGCATTATAATTAATTCCCCCTGATAATCCATAAGGGAAGGAATTGTTATCTTTGTAACTCTATTATTTATTTCAATGCTTTACTTTTTTATTTAGAGCTTGGTAATTTTTCTGCTTTGATAACAGTACTTTCAGAAGACAATACTTAAATTAAACTTTTGGTTTGTGTAGTTCTTTATTATATTGAGTGCCAATGATGTGCCATATACCAAGGCAGACACTTATTTTGAGTAATTTGATGTAATTTAGTAGTAAATATGAAATAGTCTCTGTATGCTGAATATCTGTTACATTAAGTATTAAACATAATGCTTCAGCTTATAGTAGCAATAAAGGACAGAAATGGTATGGACCTAATAGAAGCAGAAGATTTTAAGAGGTGGCAAGAATACAGAAAAAAATTGTACAAAAAAGATCTTCACAACCCAGATAATCACGATGGTGTGATCACTGACCTAGAGCCAGACATCCTGGAATGTGAAGTCAGGTGGGCCTTAGAAAGCATCACTGTGGGGGAACACATGTATACCTGTGGCAGATTCATTTTGATATTTGGCAAAACTAATACAATATTGTAAAGTTTAAAAATAAAATAAAATTAAAAAAAAAAAGATAGAAAGCATCACTACGAACAAAGCTAGTGGAGGTGATGGAATCCCAGTTGAGCTATTTCAAAACCAAAAAGATGATGCTGTGAAAGTGTTGCACTCAACATGTCAGCAAATTTGGAAAACTCGGCAGTGCCACAGGACTGGAAAAGGTCAGTTTTCATTCCAATCCCAAAGAAAGGCAATGCCAAAGAATGCTCAAACTACTGCACAATTGCACTCATCTCACACACTAGTATAGTAATGCTCAAAATTCTCCAAGCCAGGTGTCAGCAATACATGAACTGTGAACTTCCAGATATTCAAGCTGGTTTTAGAAAAGGCAGAGGAATCAGAGATCAAATTGCCAACATCTGCTGGATCATTGAAAAAGCAAGAGAGTTCCAGAAAAACATCTACTTCTGCTTAATTGATTATGCCGAAGTGTTTGACTGTGTGGATCACAATAAACTATGGAAAATTCTGAAAGAGATGGTAATACCAGACCACCTGACCTGCCTCTTGAGAAACCTATATGCAGGTCAGGAAGCAGCAGTTAGAACTGGACATGAAACAACAGACTGGTTCCAGATAAGAAAAGGAGTACGTCAAGGCTGTATATTGTCACCCTGCTTATTATATGTGGAGTACATCATGAGAAACACTGGGCTGGAAGAAGCACAAGCTGGGAATCAAGATTGTTGGGAGAAATATCAATCACCGCAGATATGCAGATGATACCACCCTTATGGCAGAAAGTGAAGAGGAACTAAAAAGCCTCTTGTTGAAAGTGAAAGAGGAGAGTGAAAAAGTTGGCTTAAAGCTCAACATTCAGAAAACGAAGATCATGGCATCTGGTCTCATCACTTCATGGGAAATAGATAGGGAAACAGTGGAAACAGTGGCTGATTTTATTTTTCTGGGCTCCAAAGTCACTGCAGATGGTGACTGCAGCCATGAAATTAAAAGATGCTTGCTCCTTGGAAGGAAAGTTATGACCAACCTAGATAGCATATTCAAAAGCAGAGACATTACTTTGCCAACAAAGGTCCATCTAGTCAAGGCTATGGTTTTTCCAGTGGTCATGTATGGATGTGAGAGTTGGAGTGTGAAGAAAGCTGAGTGCCAAAGAATTGATGCCTTTGAACTGTGGTGTTGGAGAAGACTCTTGAGAGTCCCTTGGACTGCAAGGAGATCCAGCCAGTCCATTCTACAGGAGATGAGTCCTGGGTGTTCTTTGAAAGGACTGATGCTAAAGCTGAAACTCCAGTACTTTGGCTACCTCATGCGAAGAGTTGACTCATTGGAAAAGACTCTGATGCTGGGAGGGACTGGGGGCAGGAGGAGAAGGGGATGACAGAGGATGAGATGGCTGGATGGCATCACCAACTTGATGGACATGAGTTTGAGTAAATTCTGGGAGTTGGTGATGGTCAGGGAGGCCTGGCATGCTACGATTCACGGGGTCGCAAAGAGTCGGACACGACTGAGCGATTGAATTGAACTGAACATTCCCTAAGTGTTTTCTCTATGATGTTAATAGGTGTTATTAGAATAGAGGTATTTTTATGGTCAAATAAGTTTGGGAAATACTGAGTTAAACAGAGGTTAACAACTTTATTATAGGATTTCATAGTTTATGTGTAGTGTTACTGCCTATAAGACAAACAGAAGAAACATGTTTAATTTTTCAGTTTGTTTAATTCCCTCTCCCCCACCCCCCAAATATCTGTGTAACATACTGAGGAAAATGCTGGCCAAGTTATATAAAAGAGTGCAGTGCAGTGGAAAAGGCATGTTGTTGTAAGTCAGGACTTGAATTTCTTCCCTGAAACCCTAGATGCAGAACTCTCTGACAGCCTCTGTTGTCTCATCAGTGTAAGAATATATATAGCACTAGTATGTACAGCCTGGTATACTGGAGTGGGTATAGCCTTTCTCTTCTCCAGCGGATCTTCCCAATCCAGGGATTGAACCCAGGTCTCCTGCTTTGCAGGCCGATTCTTTACCAGCTAAGCCAGAAGGGAAGCCCAAGAATCCTGGAGTGGGTAGCCTTTCCCTTCTCCAGAGGATCTTCCCAAACCAGGAACTGAACCGGGGTCCCCTGCATTGCTGCAGGAGGATTCTTTACCTACTGAGCTATCAGGGAAGCCCATGTACAGCCTAAGATTACAAATTCTTTACAAAGCACTTGACAAAGATTAGTAATTTAGCATAATCTTACTATCTAGATAAACAGTTCATTCCTTCCTCTGCGAAGTTTTTCCTATTTCTACATACTGCTACTGCTAAGTCGCTTCAGTTGTGTCCAACTCTGTGCGACCCCATAGACGGCAGCCCACCAGGCTCCCCCGTCCCTGGGATTCTCCAGGCAAGAACACTGGAGTGGGGTGCCATTTCCTTCTCCAATGCATGAAAGTGAAAAATGAAAGTGAAGTCGCTCAGTCGTGTCCGACTCCTCGCAACCCTATGGACTGCAGCCTTCCAGGCTCCTCCATCCATGGGATTTTCCAGGCAAGAGTACTGGAGTTGGGTGCCATTGCCTTCTCCGAATTCTACATAGGGAAGATGAAACAGTCTGTTTTCTAAAGGCATTCCTGTAGTCACTCTTGGTAGCAATTTTGTAGCCACCTGGATTCGTGAATTAAAGCAAACCTTTTCTTAACTAATAACAATAGTGGCCCAGGTCCCTTAAATTCTAATTCTGAGGAATCTGAACTAAGCACCCAGGAGCAATTTATCTTAACTTCTTCTCCACATTAATTGTATCTTATGTAGGTAAGGGGAAGAAAGCTAAACACTTCAATGTGTTTGATTTTGAATAACTTAGATCTATTTCATCATCTCATTTTTAATTTCAAATGATTGAATTAGTGGCAGTAATATGTTAGGTATTTTCTAAAATACAAAGGTACTTAAATAACCTAGATATTTTAATACTCTTGGCATTTTAATTGCTTTATAAATATGATACAGCTTTTCATGCTATTTATAGTTAACTATTGGAAATATGTAAACAAGGAAGGTGCTGTAGTCTTGATTCATAATACGTATGCATCATTTAGTCAGGGTTTTGTTTTCGAGTAATAAACCAGAGTATATCCTGTGATAAACATTAAAAGAATGCAAAAAAGGCATATATACCTTGCTTCCTTGTCTCATGCTGTGTTATTAAGGAAAGGGAAGCATTAGGTAATTTATCAAAATGACATAATAGCTAACATTTATTGAGCTCTTATGTGTCTGTTACTGTTGTTAGCTCAATATGATTTAGCACATTTAATCCTTATGGTTATCCTGTGGTTACTAATAATATTAAATTTTTTGCATATTTTTAGAACTGAGTAAACTGTACTTCCGGAGGAGTTTTGTGTATTTTCATTTGCTCTCTTAATAGGTCTGACAGCTTCCCAGCTGGCAAGGCAGCCATGGAGAGTCAGTAGAGCATCTGACAATGATTAGGGGTTAAATACTACCCTTCTCAGATACCTCTTAGTGATCAGAGCCAAGGCAGAAGAACATAAGGTGGTTTGTGTAAGGATGTGAATGAAATTACTGGTGGGTAAGACCTCAATTGTAGAGCCAGTCCATCTGGATTTGAATTCCTATATTCCGCTACTTACTGTTAAATTTTGTACAACTTAAGTTTTTGTAACTATAAAATAGGTATAGCAGTAGTATCTACTTCATAGAATTGTGAGGATTCATTAAATTAGTTTGTGGAAATTGTGTCTGGCAGTTGGTAAATAACAAATTTTAAAGACAGACCACCTCTTATTGACATCTTGGGTGATATAAAGGTTATTTTCAATGAACATGACTCAACACCAGTACTTTCTCTACTTTTACTTTCAAGTTTTCTGTTTTTCAGACAAAACTGATACTGATGCTATTATTACATGATTTCCTGAATGGAAGGATTGGGGGAGAGATTTCTTTTTAAAAAAAAAAAGGGTATTTCTTCAGAAATGTCTGTCTACTGCAATAAATGAGAAAACATCAGGAGGTTGAAGTAATTTGAGTGAAGTCATTAGTAACTGATAAGGCTGAAGTTTAAGTCTAGGATTTTAATTCTGTGTCCCCTGCTTTAAAAATAAAGTGAATAATTTTACAGTGAGTAGAAATTTTCTGATTTAATTTCCTTTGTAAACAAGGCTATATCTTAAATTGGTCTTAAATAGAACTAGATTCTTTTTTGTTTGTTTGTTTTTTTAGAAATTTCTTCCATGTCTATGTATAGAAGGACTCTTTTCCTGAAAGCAAATTGGAGACAGAGTAAAGCAAATACTGTTGTCAACAAGCTGCAGTCTAATAGCGTTAGATGTTAAAAAGTATCAGATGAAAATGTACAGTATCCTAGGTTAACGTCTATGTAGCACAAGGTTCCTTTTTCATTTACTTGGCTGTTTATTAGAATTGTCTATGAAAGAGGGGATCTTCATTTGCCCTTAAGCAGAAATGACTACACAGGGGCTTCCCTGGTGTCTCAGTGGTAAAGAATCCACCTGCCAGTGCAGAAGACATGGGTTCTATTCATGGTCAGGGAAGATCTCACATGCCACAGAGCAGCTAAGTCCATGGGCCACAACTACTGATCCTGTGCTCTACAGCCTGGGAATCATGGCTACTGAGCCCGTGCGCCACAACTATGAAGCCTGCAAGCCCTAGAGCTCATGCCACTGTATGTATGTAGAGGCCACTGCAAAGAGAATGCATGCATTCTTCTGCCTCACAACTGTATCCCCCGCTCACTGTAACTAGAGAAAGCCTGCACAGCAATAGACACCAAGTGGAGACAAAAATAATAAAATAAATTAAATAATTAATTTAAAAAAATGACTACACAGGAGTACCAACCATTGAGAAATAAGAAGCTGAGAAATTCTTAGAGTACGTGGAAGAATGCTCAGATACAGTTACTCAGATTTGCTTTGTTTCTCAGTGTGTGAGTCCATTTCCTGATGCTTTTGTTCTTTGAGAAATTGACTTTTAACTGAAATTTTTTTTTTACCTGTGATGCTTAAGGAAATATTCTGATATATTTTTGATAGGTTGAACAAATCAAAAATTGAAAGCTGCAAAAGCTAGATTTTCCTATAAATACTTCAGTTTAAGAATTGCTTATTGTCTAAGTTAAATATGACCATTGAATTTCTTCATAGCTTAAATTGCTGTTAATATGAATGTTTAACTTGTCATCCCTATTTACAAGTTCATACCATAGTGCCATAGATGTCAAAATCAGAAACTAACTCAGCTTTCTATTATGTTTAAAATACTATGTCATGGAGTAAATAACTCAGTGTTGATCCAAAAATTCTAGAGAGGGCATTTTGATGAAATCCAATTACAGCAGATTTTCTCCAGTTGTATATGATATTTTTGTGTAATGCTAGACATAGTTGGCATTAAAATAAAACTTAAATGCCTGATATATATTAAGTGCTGCACTGTCCAATTTCAAAAATGTCACTGAAGAAGCAAGTTCAGAGGTTTTTTCATTTTTGCTCTACTCACTGAGTGCTCTACTCACTGAGTAAATGGCAGAACTTGGCTTGTCCAGATCTTCTGTCTCTAAAGCCCTGCTTAAGGAAAACAAAAACTCATTATTATTTACTTTCATAGCAATTATCTGATTATCCAAGCAAAAATTACGTATTTAATAATTGCAGACAAGTTTCTTATACATATTTACAGAGCAGTCCTAAAATTCCCTGCAATGGAAGTGCAGAATCTTAATCCCTAGACTACCAGGGAAGTTGCCGGATGTCTTTTTAATTATAGACATATCTACCTATATATCTATATCTATTTATATGTCTTTTCCCTTTAAATGTTGTTATGTTATTTTAGTTAAAGAAATTTTGCAGAAACATAGCTATTCCTTTTTACAAAACAGCTTTTATTGACATGGGGCTTCAATGCAATAAAACTCATTTGTTTTAAGTGTACAGCCATCACTGCAATCTAATTTCAGAACATTTTGATCATTAACCCCAAAAATGTATTGCTTATTTGTAGACAGGGAAGACTGACATGCTGCTGTCCATGGAGTTGGAAAGAGTGAGGCAGGACTTAGTGACTGAACAACAACATTTGTAGTCACTCCTCATTTCCACCCCCACTGGCACACAACCACTGATCTACTTTTTGTATCATAGATTTGTCTTTTCTGTACATTTCATGTAAACAGAATGATGGAAGAGTGGTCTTTTGTATCTGACTTCTTTTCTTAACGTGCTATTTATGAGTTTCACTCCTGTTCTAGCATATGTGAGTACTCCATTCCTTTTTATTGCTGAGTATAATACCATTGATGCTTTTGAACTGTGATGTTGGAGAAGACTCTTGAGAGTCCCTTGGACTGCAAGGAGATCCAACCAGTCCATTCTGAAGGAGATCAGCCCTGGGATTTCTTTGGAAGGAATGATGCTAAAGCTGAAACTCCAGTACTTTGGCCACCTCATGTGAAGAGTTGACTCACTAGAAAATACTCTGATGCTGGGAGGGATTAGGGGCAGGAGGAAAAGGGCACGACAGAGGATGAGATGGTTAGATAGCATCACCGACTCGATGGACATGAGTTTGAGTGAACTCCGGGAGTTGGTGATGGACAGGGAGGCCTGGTGTGCTGAAGTTCATGGGGTCGCAGAGAGTCAGACACGACTGAGCAACTGAACTGAACTGAACTGAACTGAGAATACTATTGTATAGCTGTGCCATGTTTTGTTTATTCACCATTGGTGAACATCTGGGTTGTTTACACTTTTTGACTGTTATGAATGGTGCAGGTATAAACATTCACATACGCATCTTCATATGGACATACGTTTTCATTTTTCTTAGAATAATAACTAGGAGTGGAATTACCAGGTCAAAACTGTCAAACTGTTTTCAAAGTGGCTTCTTCATTTTACATTCCCACAAGCTTTGTATGAGGATTTTAGTTTCTCCCCATCCTTGCCAGCATCTGCCAGCATTATTGCCTTTTCTTTTTTTTTTGGCCATGCTGCCTGCGGCATCTTAGTTTCCCACCTGGGATCTGTCCTGTGCTCCCTGCAGTGGAAGTGCAGAGTCTTAACCTCTGGACCACCAGGGAAGTTGCCTGATGTCTTTTTAATTACAGACATTCTGGTGGATATGAAGTGCTATCTCTTGGGGACTTAATTTGTATTGTTGTTCCTTTTATTAGTTTGGTATTATAATTGTAATCTACAGTCTGATGCAGTAAACCATCCATAGAATTATCCTATTCATGTGCTTTTTTGGTTTTATTCAGTACTAGACCAATGAAACCCTGTTCAGGGAATTTACTTTTGATTAAAAAGAAAAAAAAAACTTTTATTAAAAAACTCGTCTAAAGTAATTAAACAATACAGTTTAGAGGAAAGTATATGCATTTATGTTTTAATAAATAGTTAATTTGTCTCCTCAATGTACATGAAGTGCTTTGGTGTGGAATCTTTTCTCTTCCTGGTTGGTGTTAATCCTCTTATATGCAAAGTAAGTAATAATACTCCAATCATGAATGCAAAGGAAAAGTGATAGTTATTCTTGGGAATGTAATTGATTAAAAACAAGTCTTGGCAAATCAAAGAATTGATATATCTGAAGTAGTTGGTATGGTTACCTAATTCTTACCTAAACAAGTAATTTGAAGTGGTTTCAGCTACTAAGAGATAGCAGTTTCCACAGATTGCTGTTATTTTGAGAAAAGAAAATGAAGATTTACCTTAGGAAGATAGCACTGTGTAGTGGAAAGTCAGCCTGTGGGTATCAGTGTTTGTAGATGAGATCCAAATTCTGTATCCTATAAGCTCTCTGACCACGAGCAAGTTGTTTCAAACTTTTTGAGACTCAAGTTCCTCATCTTCAAAATGGAGTGAAAAGGTTGACTTTTTTTAATTTTATTTTTTTTATTGAAGTATAGTTGATTTACTGTGTTGTGTTAATTTTTGCTGTACAGCTAAGTGACTCAGTTATACACATACATACATTCTATTTTACATTCTTTTTCATTATAGTTTATACCAGATTATTGAATGATTCCTTGTGATTTATAGTAGGACCTTGTTGTTCATCTATTATGTGTAATAGTTTGCACATACTAACCCCAAAGCCCCAATTCATCCCTCTTCCAGCCCCCATTCCCACTGGTAACCATAAGTCTGAATGTGTTTTGAGAAAGTTCTAGCACAGTGTCTGAGAGGTTTTAAAATAAACATTCTCTCTCATTTTGACACAATTTGAATTTGTAGCACATACAGATACCCTGTCTTAATAACTTGAAAGTCAACCAGGAATAAACAAACAAAAAAACACAAAAAATAGAGCCTATGTTTGAATCTGGTTCCGTCATTTGCTATGTTGTGACTTTGGACAAATTATTGAATTTCCTATGTCCAATTTTCTTTAAAATATGAGGATTATATAATACTGTATAAGTAAAGTAGTTGGCCCAGGGCTTCCTATGTCATGATTGTTGAACTCATTGAATAATAATAACAGGTAGCATTTATTGAGTACTTACTATGTGCTACAATACTGTCCTAAGTACTGTACTTGCATTTAATTATCACAGCAATTTTGTGAAATAGACATTACTGCCATTATCCAGAATTTATAGCTGAAGAAACTTAAGATTCAGAGAAGTCTATTGGTTTCTTCAAAGTCACATAAAGAAGGCATGATAAGCCAAAATTTGAACCAAGTTGTAGTAGGCTTCATAATCTGCACTCCTTAACTGATAGCTGTTCAACTCCCAACTTTGTATCCAAATCTGGCCTGTTTCTTCTTTCATTTTCCATTTTCTTGGCTATGGGCTCTCAGGTGGTTGTGAGTGGTGTGTGTCTTGTTTCCTGCCAGGACTGTAATCTATGACAAAACAACAAGTGCTCAGCAACTAGAACAGCAGTTATGTTTATTCATATAACTGTTATTTTAGCTTAAATGTATTTAGTCTATTGGAAGTCTTGTACATATTCTGACTAGCTTGGTTTGGGTCAACTTGTTATTGAAATGTTAATTTTTATAAATGCATGTTTGGCTAGGAGAATTATAATCTGTGTTGTTGGTGAATATCTTGTCATGGACTTGGTGAGATGAAGTTTGTTTTTTGGGGGGAGGTTTTCTTTCTTAAGCTTGATATATAAACTATGTGCAGCACTGGAAATGGTAAAATGAAGACAAAGTAAAGTTTATATTTGGTCTTTCGCTGTGTTTGGATGATTTAGAAACTAAAGAAGTGAACCCTTAATTTTTAAAACTTTATTTTAAGTAATGAATAGATTTTTAAAAGCTTTTTAAAATAGTTTAATAATTTATTTAAACTATTAATAATTTCCATTCTCATTGTTGAAATAACATTTACTGAAAGTTTTGAGTATTAATTGCATGATGTCAAATTTTATAGACTTGGTTGTAAAAACTTTAACACCTGGGAATTGATGTTATAGATTTGTTAAACAGAACTTTAGTATTTACCCTTGGTAATGTGTTTTTGACCCTCTGATTGATTAAGTAAGGCATATTTGAATTATTTTCCTATGATTAATAATAACAACGAATGCTCCCTTTTTTCTCACTAGCAGGGTCTTTTCACAATTTACTGTGCAAAGTTAGGTTAAGTGAAAACGTAGAAGTAAAATTATCTTTGCCAAGATGACTTCTTGGAGAAAGTTTTTAATTGGATAGTGTCTTGATTAATAAATCCACTGAGAATACACTGCCATGTACTAGCACATTGGAAAATAAACAGTCTTCGTAAATTATGCAGAGCGGTGTTGGTTTGCATTAACAGCAACGTTCTCATTAAAGTTGGACCCGGAAAATACACCACTGTGTTCTGCTTCTACTTTCACTACACATATAAACTGTGCCAACAGCGGACAGCCAAGAGCTGGGATGGAAAGACAAACCAGGACTATGTTAGGCCCCGTAGCAGCAGAATTTCTAGAAACTTCTCTGTAGGGCTCTGTGGTATTAATTTTATTTCCCTCTGTTTGCCATTCTTCTGTTTCTCCTGTTTACCTGACATTGAAATGTAGGGAGAATCTGATTGGTTCAGTTTGAGTCAGCTGTCTCCCCTGAAATCACTGGAGGAGGGGCCTGTGCAGGATCAAATTACACAGACCAGGTCCTTTCAAGTCCTCCTCAGAGTGTAGTAGGACTTCAGTCCTTTATTTTTAGTGATTGAATGATTTTACTTAAGTATTAAAGGCATTAAATCAACTATATACTTTTTAAGCTTTAAGTTACAGATTACAACTCCATATTACAGTTGGAAACTTGGCATTCAGGGGCTGTTGAGGACCCCTGATATTACACTGCGTCACTAGATCTCGTTAGTTCTGAGGGTAGATTTTTAATCTCTTGAGGATCCCTGATACCACACTGTATCACTAGCTCTCAGCTCTGAGGGTGAACTTTTAATCTCGTTAGGGTTCCTGATACAACACTACATCACTAGCTCTCATTTGCTCTGAGGGTAGACTTTTACTCTCTTGAGGATCCAAGGGGACACCAGGAGAGGATTCAGAAGAGACAGTCCACGGCTGCTGCTTTCTCCTGTATGTCCAGCCCCCACTGGTGGCTCCAGAGGCCAAAGAACTGATGATGGCCTTTTCTCCTTGGCTTCTTCCAGAACTTGGAGTTCTCCCAGTTCTACCATGGAGCTGTTTGCCAGGCTCCCTTCCTTCTGTTCCCTCCCTTTCCTGTGTGAACCAGTTAATTCCTTCCATCACCACCTAATGCAATTTAAGTTACACTTCTACCACAGGAGTCCTCTGTGAAATGTTGTTTTCTTGGGCTTTTGAGTATTTTAGCATTTTGCCTCTTTAACTCCTTTTTTCCCTTGTTATTCTAGGATGTGGATATCTATCTGCCCTTTCACAGTACTAGAATTTCTGACAGTTTTGTTATTACGGCATAACTTCTCAGCTGAAAATTTCTGTTATATAACTCATAGAAAAAGCCTTATTTATTTTCATAATGAGACTTAAATTGATTTTTTAAAATGGCAGTTGCTTTTCTTGACAGTACTTTCCCATGAGAAAATGTATTCAAAACCATCTAGCCCAGTACCTACGGAGAAGGCAATGGCACCCCACTCCAGTACTCTTGCCTGGAAAATCCCATGGATGGAGGACCCTGGTGGGCTGCAGTCCATGAGGTCGCAAAGAGTCGGACACGACTGAGCAACTTCACTTTCACTTTTCACTTTCATGCATTGGAGAAGGAAATGGCAACACACTCCAGTGTTTTGCGTGGAGAATCCCAGGGATGGGGGAGCCTGGTGGGCTGCCGTCTATGGGGTCGCACAGAGTCGGACACGACTGAAGTGACTTAGCAGTAGCAGCAGCAGCCCAGTACCTAAATATTCGATGCTGTGTTGTGTCACTGAGTCGTGTCTGACTCTTTGCAACCCCATGGACTGTAGCCTGCCAGGCTCCTCTGTCCATGGGGATTCTCCAGGCAAGAATATTGGAGTGTATTGCCATGCCCTCCTCCAGGGGATCTTCCCAACCCAGGGATTGAACCCAGGTCTCCCTCATTGCAGACGGATTCTTTACTGTCAGAACACGGGGAACCCAATACTTGATGCTATTCAGATAATATGAGCTTCTATTTCCTCTTGATTTTTTAATGTTTTAGTCATAGTTTAAAAGTAATATATGTCTCCATTACAAAAAGTGGAAAAGGCAGGTAAGTATAATAAGGTCACACAATTACCCTACTATTAACATTGTGAATTTACCACAACAAAGTTAGGATTATATTGTATTTAGTTTTTATATCCTGTTTTCATGCAAAAATATTACTGTTTCACATCACTAAATATCCTTTTAAAGCATAATTTTAAAGAGTATAATAGGCTCTTGACTAAATATGCCATAATTTATTAATGAAACACCTCTACTTATATATAGCGTTCATGTTATTGAACTAATTATCTCTTTTACTTTAATAGCTTTATAGAGATTTTTGAGTCAACAGAGGAACATTTTCAAGCTTTTGAGATATTAGTCCTTATAAATGTAACCAGTCTCTAGTCATACCATATTGTGTATGGATACCCTCTTAATCCCGTTCAAGCTCTTTATTCTAGACCTTCTTTATGTTTCTTGGGCTCTGATACCCCACATCAGCATATTCTCCAAGTAGTTGATCTCTTTACCCTGCAAGGCTGGGTCACTCTCACATGTGGTCCTCTCCTTACCCTTCCCACAAGGTCCCCTTCTATACCCCTCTTTGGTTGATAACCCACCATGGTTACCCCTGTGTGTCAGAGTCTCTGACACCCTGCTTTGCATGTGCCACCCCGCCCCCGGCCCCGGGAACTCTGACCCATCTAATGGCTGTACTCCTGAATTGTTTGGGAGAAGCAGAAGAAAGAGAAAGGAGGTTATGCAGTTTGAAGACTTAACGAAGGGCCTTGCCAACAGCATAGCATTATGCCTAGTATGTTGTAGATATTTGGTGGCAGGGTGTGTGTTTGTTTGTATATTTAATTCTTCTCTCCTGATCCTGAGATTTGGTGGTGAAAGAGAAAATACAAACATGTAACTCAGCTGATTCCCAGCTGACTGTTTCTAATACCAACTCATCTGCATTTGCTCTTCCTGGTGTCCCTAATTTAACTCATTCTGGTTGATTCTGTATTGTCTCCCCGACTGGTTATTTCTTACCTTCATCGTTCCTCATTTCCTAAACTGCCAGCTTCCATATTTCAGCTAATGACTTGGCCTCTGTTTAAATGTGATCAAGATTATTTGACGTGAATATGTTTATCTAATAACTTCAAAATGTTTCAATATTTTTAGCTGTCTTTACCTTCTTTCTTAAAACTCCTGGTTGCCATTTATTATAGTATATTAATATGTATATTATACTCCCTTTATATATATAAATATAATGCTTTAATTATCATATATAAATATATTATACAATCTCTTCCTACCTAATTTTTCTAAGTCTCCTTACTTGATTTCTATAATTCTTCCCTCCAGTTGAATATTTGTCCTTCTTAATAACTTTACTTTGATACTTCTCCTCTCCAGTTGAATATTTACCCTTCTTAATATTTTGTTCTTAAAAAAAAAAATATTTTGTTCTTGATCTCACTAAGTTATTCTATTCCTCTAGATTATCAAATTGACCACATAATGTCAAAACACCTAGTTTAAGCTTCTGAGTTCCAATTTTTTTTTTTTTTACCTTTTCAACTCTCTGATCTCAGACATAATTCCTAGCTGTCCTAGAGCTCCAACAGCTTTTCTCAAACCTGTGGGTTTTTTTTTTTTTTTTTTTTTAATTCCATGCCGTGGTTAGTGATACCTATACAGTTCAAGATACTTAAGCCAGAAATTGTCATGTTACCTCTTTCCCATGCCCCCATATCCAGTAAGTTTCCTGTTATACCTTTTGTCTCACAAATACTGCTCATTTTCAGACCAACTCTCAGTGATGTGTAAGATGATAGTCCTTACTTCATTCTGAAGTCCTGCCTTCATTACTTCATGTGAATTATAATGAACTCTGAGTATTTTTTCTTTGGATTTATAATGTCTTAGAAGCACATTCTACCACGATCATCTCTCTTTATTGAATTAAAGAATACCCTTCAAGACTTTTTTTCTAAACTTGAATCAGTGTTTTTACTATATCATTAACTGGCTTTTCTTAGGCAATAGAAACTTGGTCATGATTCATGATTTGATAATATGTATGTGGCCTGTAATACACTATTCTTAGGGTTAATCCAGGTAAGGGAGTAGTTTTAGATGATGTATAACGTAGCAGAATCTGTGGGAAGATGTGAAATGGCCTTAGCTGTTATTATTAATAATGACTGGAATCTTTGCTAATTAGCCAGATTTTAATATCTGTAGATGAGGATGTGTTTTCAAACTTTGATGTTTTAATCCAAATGCCAGAGGCCGGGTAGATATGTTATAATTTAAAGTGGGTTAAATTTCATAAATCTGTTTTCTTCCTTTAAAGTTCTATTCTCCATCTAAAAAGACTTTTTACTCTTTAAAAAAAAGGAAGTTTTATTTTTTACTTTGCCTTCTACTTAAGCAGCTTTGCTTTCTGTAGTAAGACTTTTGGTATAATATGATTCTGGTAGTAATTGATAGCAAAAGAAATAAATGACAGTTGAAGCAGAGATTGCCAGGAAACCTCTTTGCTTATGATTATTCCTATTTATTCTATGATTTAAACTTCTTTCCCCAATTAGGATACAGGTATCCCCAACTTGTTGAAAGTGTGGTGTACACCACTTGCTTTTATAAAAGGCCTACATTGGGTTTGTTGCTATCCACCCTCCCCAAAAAATCCAGAGTATTTCCACTTTTATGAAAAAAGGAGAAAAGTGAAAATAGCATCCAGCGTTTGTTTTGCAGTGAGTGAGCTGTTCAAGGGGCCGCACACACCCCAAGCAGCAAGAATGTACCGCCAAACTCCTTCCCCAGGAACAACGTGAAGCATCCCAGCTGCCACTGCTTTGAACTGTGCCTGTGAGCATCTGTGCTTTATCTCGATTTATTTTGTGCCTCTATTAGCAAGATGTGTCCTAAGATAATTGAGTCTTCATTTTTCATTTTAAGCCATTTTGGCCTATAAACAGTTTCATAGGAATGCTCTACTTTCAGAGAGTGGGAGAAATCCTATCCTAACTTTGAATGCTTACCCATTTTAGGTTCTTCTCTTGCCCCCAAAAATAGAATTATAGGGCAGTATTTTAATTATTGGGTTAAAAGGCTTCCATGATTTGGCTTGGGCTTCCCTCGTGGCTCAGACAGTAAAGAATCTGCCTGCAGTGTGGGAGACCCGGGTTCAGTCCGTGGGTTGGGAAGATCCCCCGGTGAAGGAAAAGGGATACTCACTCCATTATTCTTGCCTGGAGAATCCCATGTACAGAGGAGCTGGCAGGCTCCAGTCTGTGGGGTCTCAAAGAGTCAGACATGACTGAGCTGCTGACACTTTAACACTATGACTTGGCGTCTCATATGATTTTAGAGTTCTAAAACTGATTCAGAAGAGTTAAAAAGTTCGTAATTTGGTAGTTGTTACACATTCAAAGGAGTTGCTGACTCATGCCATGTCTTTATGCCACACATTTTTTTCTGACATTATCATCACTCATAGTTTATATTGTGTAATGAAATGATTTAACTTCTTCATTTGATCCTCATCATTAAAGTTACCTGAGTGACTGACAATTATAGGAGTGTGTCTGTATGTATGTAATGGACAATCAGAAACATTGGACAATATGTTGATTAAAATAAGACATTGTGAAAAAGCAAGAGAATAGGATAAGAGAGCATATAATTGGAGACGTAATGGGAATTTGCTATTGAAGATACATAGCAGGTTAGGAGGAGAAGGCAATGGCACTCCACTCCAGTACTCTTGCCTGGGAAATCCCATGGACGGAGGAACCTGGTAGGCTGCAGTCCATGGGGTCGCTAAGAGTCGGACACGACTGAGCGACTTCACTTTCACTTTTCACTTTCATGCATTGGAGAAGGAAATGGCAACCCACTCCAGTGTTCTTGCCTGGAGAATCCCAGGGACAGGAGCCTAGTGGGCTGCCATATACATGCTACTCTACATAAAATAGACAAACAACGAGGACTTACTGTATAGCGCAGGGAATTATATTCAATATCTTGTGATAACATATAATGGAAAAGAACTTTTAAAAGAATATGTGTGTGTGTATATACATACTATATACTAACTGGATCACTTTTTTGTTTACCTGAAAGTAACACAAGATTGCAAATTAACTATACTTCAATTAAAAATGGTTATAAAATTAAATTTTAAAGTTTAAAAAGGTCAAAAGAATTAGTTTCCACTAATTCTGGGGAGAGATTTATCTGGAAGCTAATAATCCTAATGATTTTAAATGATCCTAATTGTTTCTTTAGGATTTTTTAGTAATATGAACAGAAGTACCATATGATTTCAGAATGTCTACCATGACAACATAATTTTTTTTATTATAGATGTAAATTTTCTTTCACTGGTGATCAGTATTCTGAGATCTACTGTTTGGTTCAGTAACTTCACTTCTGTTGGTTTGCTCACTGCACCCCTCCGTCTCATGTTTCTTACCATCCTTGTAGACAGATCATTGTGAGAGTGGAAGCCATGTAGTTTAGTTGTCTGGGTAAATGAGATTTTGGGTGTTGACAATTCTGGTTTCACTAATAAACTGTATGTAATTCTAGAAAAATTTTTTCTTGGTTATTAAGGAAAGGATACTTAACTTTACACCGTCATTTGCTTTTTTTCATAGTACCTTCTGCCTCGACATTTCCAGCTATCCTTTTATTTCTACTTTTTTCCATAGTAGCACTGAGTCTTTTCTCTTCCCATACTGGTACATAAAAAAAACTATCTCTGGTCATCCAAATTATCATTAGTGAATCTAAATGTTGTCATACAACCTAGAGGGGTGAGTTGTTGGGGGAGAGTGGGAGGAAGGCTCCAGAGGGAGGGAATATGTGTATACTTACAGCTGTCTTACGTTGTTGTATGGCAGAAACCAACACAACATTGTAAAGCAGTTGTCCTCCAATTAAAACTTTAAAAAAGTTGTCCTGATTTAATTTAAATATAATTAACTTCATCAATTTAAAAATGAGGTATTTGAGGCCTGGAGAGATTGAGATTTGCCAAGAAAGGAAAGAACTAACCTTCACAGAGCACTGACAGTATACCAGACACAGTCATTTTATATTCCAGTTCTGTGAAATATGTTCCGTTTCCCCCATTTTAAAGAATCTCAGAGGTCGAGAAACTTGCCAAGGACCATAAGACTAGTCATGGTGGAGGCAGGATGAAAAGCCAGTTCTCTTGCAGAGTCCAGGGTCTGTTCTAACTCCTGTCAGCAAACATTAAGAGCTGATCAACTAAGTCAGTGCAGGAACATAGGATTAAGAAACCAAAACTTATAAATATAACAAAGGATATATTCTGATTGATAACTTTCATTTTTATAAAAAGACTCAAAAACTAATTATCGTGAGTTGTACTGGAAATCAGTTATCTCGAGATTCTTTAGCCTCTCGTCTTGTGCCTTTAACAGACACTCTTGCTGACAAAGGCAGGCTTCATTTGTCCTGGCACGTGATTGGCCTTTGATGTTTGTTGAATGAGGCCAAGCTTGGAGAGGATTGGGCTCTGTGTTACCTTTTAAAATATTTACTTATTATTATTATTATTATTTTTATTGTGGCATGTGGAATCTTTTAGTTGTAGCATTTGGGATCCAGTTCCTCGACCAGGGCCTGAACCCAGGCCCTTTGCTTTGGGAGCATAGAGGCAGAGCCACTGGACCACCAAGAAGTCCCACCTTTTTAAACCTAATTTGGTGTTTGTGAGAATTAATAGCCTACTTTCCAGAGTTTCTGAAATGAGATTGCAAAAAAATGAAACTGAGCATGAAAGTAGTAGGAAAAATTAAGGCTCTAACATAGTATTATGGAATGCCCATTCATTAATGAAAGAGCTGAGTGTTTAAAGTATGTGTGCAAATCTGGGCCTCCATTTGCCCTGCTTATATTTATTTGTGAACTCTCAATCTTTTATTTAAGCACTTCATGTAATTAACTGTTGGTAACTACATTTTTGAAACAACACCTTCTCTTTAGCCTCCTGATATCTGATCCACTGTTCTTGTGAATGTGATGACCTAAGTAGTAATCAGATCACCCAAGAGTAGCTTTTCAAATTGTTTTTCAGAGGTATTTCTTTTCTGGAATCATAACTGGTACATATTTCCCACTTCACCATTTAATTACCTAATTTTTAGTATTTGTATTCTCGATACCTTCATTTTCATTATAATTTCTTTTCCGGAGAAGCCAGAGCCAAATGACAGACACCTGGACAAAGACAGTCTTTTTCTTTACCTACCAATTCTTTCCTCTCATTCCCCTCCATCCCTGACTGTCCCTCCCACCTCTCCCTCTCCTTGTCCCACCCCTCTATTTCTCTTCCCTATTTTGTCTCAGTATATAGAAAAATAAAAACTAGAATGATTACAAGAAGAGGTAGATGATTCCTTGCAAAGATAATATTCATTGACAGAAACGTATTAGTTTCTTAGATAACCAATTCAAATTACTTTGTGGTTCACTAGACCTGTGTTAGACTCCTGCTTTATAAAAATAGCACATATCCATTGTAGGGAGAAAAAGTGATACAGTATCAGTGAATATAAAGCAGAAAGTAAAAGTGCTGTTCTTTTCTGTACTTTCCAGAGATACTATTAATGGTTTTAATATATCTTTTTGAAATATCTGCTCTCTCTATATATTTATATACATGTTTAATGTAGTTAATTAGCTCCATCCATTTGCCTTTTATAAGTAGGTCTTCAGAATGTCATAAAGCAGTTAGTTCAATTTTAGTGTGCTTGATACTACTAAATTATAATATCTCAATTTCTTTTCTCCTTTTTTCCTTAAAATTATTTTTTTAACCACTTTCAGGACACTGGTCCCTCGAATATTTTCTTTATTTTTTAATTGTTTTTTTAAACCAATCCTAACATTTGCATCATATGGCTTAGATGCAGTTGAAATAATTGATTAAAAGTGCTTCCAGGAGTGTTATGTTCTGAGTAGGAATTAAAGCCTGTGAGGAGAAAATTTAGAATTATGCTTGCTGTCATTATGGGGAGTATTGTAAATGATCCATATAAGATTAAAAGACCTCTTGTTGAAGATACAGAATGCATCTATAGAGGGCAAAATGTTTGGTCTTCTGGGACCTGGTGAAAAAGGCTGACTGCTGACTAGCTCTGGTTGGATAAGATTACACTAGAGTCTTAAGGCAGAGAAGGCGATGGCACCCCACTCCAGTACTCTTGCCTGGAAAATCCCATGGATGGAGGAGCCTGGTGGGCTGCAGTCCATATGGTCGCCAAGAGTCGGACATGACTGAGCGACTTTACTTTCACTTTTCACTTTCATGCATTGGAGAAGGAAATGGCAACCCACTCCAGTGTTCTTGCCTGGAGAATCCCAGGAATGGGGGAGCCTGGTGGGCTGCCGTCTATGGGGTCGCACAGAGTCGGACACGACTGAAGTGACTTAGCAGCAGCAGCAGAGGCTTAAGGTGTTCGGGGCATCTGTGGGAGTAATAATCAGAGCATTAATAAAATTTGCTTTTTGTAGCCAGGCACCAGAGAATGAATGTTACTTTCTTAACATGTATAAAACTGTTGGCTGCACATCAAATGTTAATCAGAATTTGTGTCCTCTCTTATAATACAATAGAAGCAATGTTTTTCCCTCCTTAAAGCACAACATCACATGGAGAATATGGTCAAAATCATGGAACTACTCATACATTAATTATGTAGGTATTTGTCTACCAGTAAAACATTATTTGCCTATATATCCTTTTGTTCCTACAGAATGTTAGGTGCTTTTCTAAACACCCAAACAGTGGAGGCATCTTGTAGGTCAGGGGAGAGCAGTTAGGCAGTTAGGAGGTAGCTAAAATTTGAAAGTGGCCAAAATATTACATATTTCTCAGTTAAAGAACATATTATCTGATTAAAATGCCGTCTCTGTTAGACATGTGTTACTACTGAACTTCTGTTAATATTTTGTATGGTATTAAAATGTAATGTAGTTATTGTCTTCCTGATTTTTCACAGAACTGTATTGGAACTTGACCTTGACATTTAATTTTTTGTAGAAGAAATAAATACACAAGAGAAACAGCTATCAAGGTTAGGTGATTTAGTCAAGTCTGTGTAGTATGTATGAGTTAGAAATAGCACGTAACCTTTGGAAAACTTGTCAAGTTTTTTTTTTTTTTTTTTTTGTACACAGCTCTGCAAATTATTCTTGATCTATGACCTTAAGTCTTGAGAAGTTCGTTCTTCTCTTCAGTTTGTTTCACTTCTCTTTTTGGTCTGTTACGATTGACCGTAGATTATGTTTCTTTCAAGGGAAAAGCTTGACCCCAGCCGCATGTGTTCCAATCTTCTATCTTGCCAGATTTCAGGGTGGAATAAAGTGAGGCTTTAGGTCAGAAAGGAGTCTTCCCTTCTGAATTCCTGTCTTGTCCCTTCTAGTGCCCTGCCACCACCCTGGTTTCATGATGCTTCTGAGGTCCTATACTCATATCCCAGGATGCAGTTTTCAGAGACAATTAAGCCTGAATTCATATGTAAGGGTAGTTTGTTAATGGCGTTATATATTACTAAGCAGAACCCTGAGCATTTCCTGAAACACCTGTGGTTAGCTTTAAAGGCTCCTATCTCGTAGTTTTCTTCAATAAATGAGGCAGTCTGTTTATGTAACTAAAGGGTCTGCTCTGGTATTATTTTCAAAACAAAATGAAAACTAAACAAAAGAGAACTGATGTTTCCACTTTAGAGAAATTTAAATGCTTGTAATTGAAAATGACACTTAAACCTGGTTTAAAACAACAAAAAAGATCCCACAAGATGTTCTGTTATAGCAAAAGTTGTGCCTCCTCTCATCCATGAAATCTTTGAAGAAAAGTTGATTACCCAGTAAAACAAGCCATCATTTTCTTTTTTATATTTTTATAGCAATATTCTACATCACCATTCTGCTGTTTGCAAGAATTTCAGCCTTCAAAAAACTTTTCCACTTTTAACCACTGCTTCTGCAAGGTTTATTAGACTTTCTACGCCTTTAAAATATGAAGCTGTTTAGTAGCATACTGTGGTTGTACTGGCATGCTTTTTTGAGTTGGTCTGTTGTACATGCATTATTTTCCCTGACTTTAGAACCGTGGGGTATATATTCCCATGCCCATATTCTCGAGTCATCTTGAAATAAAAACACTTGGATCCCCTCGTGATCAAGTTAAGCATGGTCAGACTCCATGCGTCCATTGCAGGGAACTAACATCCATCCCTAGTCAGGGAACTAAGATCTCTTATGCTGCATGGCACAGCCAATAAATTAATTACTTTAAAAAACAGAAAACAAAAACCACCACAGTTCTTTTTAAAGAGAGCCTAGTGCATTGTTTTGTACCTGTAAACAAAATACTGCCAAAATAATTATTAAACATATTGGTACCTGTGTCTGGGAAATCCCATGGGCAGAGGAGCCTGGTGGGTCATGGTATATAGTACAAAAGAGTTTTATGTGACTTAGCTACTAGGGTTTCCCTGGTGGCTCAGATGGTAAAGAATCCGCCTGCAGTGTGGGTGACCTGGGTTTGATCCTTGGGTTGGGAAGATCCCCTGAAAAAGGGAACGGCTACCCACTCCAGTATTCTTGCCTGGAGAGCTCCATGGATAGAGGAGCCTGACAGGCTGCATACAATCCATGGGGTTGCAAAGAGTCAGACACTACTGAACGACTTTCAGCACTTACTCACTAGCTACTAAACAATAACAACAAAACCTACTATTTATTGGTTTTGGTTATTGTTTCACTGAAGAGGATGCAGTGCACTGAAATAGTTACATATTTAAAAAAGACAAATGTTGATTGAATTAGCCCAGTCATTCTGAATTATCATGTTAGAGCAGAATTACTCCTATGGAATCTATATTCTGATACTCACCTTTATAATTTTAAGAAAGATGATTGATTGAATTCAGAATTTAAGAGAGTAAGGGGAAGCTAGTCATCTCAGTTCAGCACTACCATTAGGACTAGCCATTCGGTTATTGCTTACCTAGGACCTAATAATCATGCTTTATAGAGACTGATGGCAGTTTCGGTTAAGTATGTGTGACTTGGTCTACATGTTAAAGGATTTTAATTTGCAGGGTATTAGTATATCATAAAGTGGTTTTTAAAATAAGAAACAAGTCACAGGAAAGTGATGAAAAAGAACAGTATTTCAAGGAACAGAGAAATTAGAATAAATAAGATTAACATGTAAGAGAGAATAACAGAAATGAAGGGTACTTACAGAACAGCCCCAGGTACTGACTGGATGTCTGGGCATTTCTTTCTCTCTGCTAGAAAATGTGTAAAAGCATGTACATCTTTAAAAAGGCTTTGTAAAAGTCACACCTTTAAAAAATGATTTAATATTTTTTTAACCTCCTTTATGTCTATCTTTAAAATATTATCAGCTTATCAATTTGTTGTTTCTTGAAATGAGATTTTAAAAAGAATGGGTAGAAAAGAGGACTTGTGGGTAGAAAGATCTTGTGAGTCAGAAAATACTTTCTTGAATTTACTCATGTCTTTGCCTGTCTCTGGTCACTGTCTCCAGTCTCTAAATTGTAATTATCTGAAGTAATTTTAATTTCTCAGAATTCTAATTTTCAATTAATGCTCATAATGAAAACTCTTATTAAACTATAGGCTGTTGACCCATTTCAGTGTCCTCTTGAATATAGGAAATTGAGTGGAAATTGGAGATAATAGGAGGCAAGAGAAAAGAACTTGGTTAGGAACAGTAAGAATGGTTTGTTCATCCTGCCCAAATAAAGGTATATTCAGAGAACTTTCCAGCATGTAAGAGTAATAGGCACAAGCTACAAGGAATTCTACTTCTTGATGCTTTCTCTGTGTCTTCAGTTGCTTTTCTGACTTTATTTTTCAACTTAAACCTTAATCTAAGTGGATAATTGTGGTCTACCTGCTTATCAATTTTTACTTCTGTATAATATTGATATTTTTTCTTTAAAAATAACTCCATAAAGAGTGTGTCACTTGGGAGTTTTTTCTTGAATATACCAGGGCTTTACCAGTTATGTTAGTTTAAAATAAAAGATTCCCTAGGGTCATTGCCCTAGGCTTATAAACTTTAGTAGTGTATCAAAATCATCTAGAGGGATTTTAAAAACAGATTGTTGAGTATGAAATCCGTATTTCTGATTCAGTAATTCTGAGGTGAAGACAGTTGGCATTTCTATCAAGTTTTGAGATGGTGCTAAAACTGCTGGTCCTACAAGCTTTGTTTGAGAACCACTGCCATACAGCACTGGTACAGAAGTATGAGACAGAGCTGGGTCTAATCTGTGTTGAATGGACAACTTGTTGCTTGTAATTCAACAGAGTTGTACTTGTTGGATGGGCTCCAATAATGATCATTTAATGTAGTACTGTTTTTATTTTATTTTTATAGATTGGAGCATATGATCAACAAATATGGGAAAAATCTGTTGAACAAAGAGAAATCAAGGTAACGAGTTTATTTTGTATATTCTATAAATTATTAACCATAGTTAATTTAATATCTTTCTGCAGACCTTTTAAGGTACAAATTAATAGTACTCATTCTGTCCACACTTTTATATAACAAAGTAAAGTCTTTTATGATGGTATATTCATGTGTCTTCACCTCTGATTTTTCTTTTTGGGATCTTTAGCATCTTTCTGTTTTGTTTTAATTTAATTTCTAATGATTATTTTTTGTCAGCTTTTTTCCCCTTTCACTTGTCACCTTATACTTCTAGTTTACTTTTCCTCCCTTTTGATGCTGTCATTGCTCTGTACAGTTTATTAAACTGGTAAGTGTTTCAGGATTTTTCCCGCCTGAGTGATACTGTGCAAACGTTGCTCTGCTTAATCGAGATCTGCTTTTTGGTGCTACTAACAATGACTTGGACGCAAACAGAGTCGCTGAAAAGTTGGTCATTTTTGGAAAGAATTTAGGAAAATAAAACATTAATTAAAATGTTTCTATAGTTCGCAATTTCTTCTTGAACATGTAATCATTTACAGTGATAAGATATCCTCATAGGCTACCTTGCTAGCATGAAAACTATTTTTTAACTAAATTTGTTTTGTTTCTCAGCAGTCACACCTTTTCAGTAATAAGATTTATATTTTTCATTTGCATAGATGATACTAATCAGTGTTTTCCTGCACGAGCTAAACTTAATATTGGCCCAGAGAATGATACTTTAGTTGCTTTATATTTTGTACAAAAAGTTTACATTAAATTGAAAACCCGTGTCTATATTTGCTTAAAAATCTGTCAAAAAAAAATCTAGTGTTTAGACAAACTTAGTCATCTAGAATAAAGAGCAAGACTCTACCATTTGTCAGTTTTAATCTTTGAACTGTTGTCATGAAGAGTTAATACAGTCAACAAAGTTGCAGTGAGCACTTGCTATGTCTTGAATATAGGATTAAATCATGGGGACAAAAAAGATAAAGTATACTATAATTATGTAGACGAGATACATGACACAAACGAGATAGATTCAGTTGAGAGAGGGATGTATAGTTCTCTGTTAGGGTACAAATTTGAGAAGCACTGCTAGTGAGGTTAGGAAAGATTCACAGACGAAGTGACTCATGAGTTGAGTTTGACACACATTAGTGAGAATGAGGAAAACATTCCAGACAGAATGAAGAGCTTATGAAAATAAACAGGATGGAAGGAGCATGACTGACTGAGGAATCCTCAAGGAACTTGATGGGTAATAGGTTGGATGGAAGAAGGCAATTAGAGTGATGTGGAGAAAAACAAGAAAGGAAAATGAAGTCAGATCTTGAAGAGGCTTAACTGCTTTACCCAAGAGTCTAGACATAATCTAGAAAACAACGGAAGAGACATGAAAGAATTTTAAGCAGAAAAGGTTATCTGGTTAGATTTCTATTTCAACAACTTCACTAAGGCAGCACTAAGTATGGTGGGAAATATTAGAAGAGGAGCAGATACATAATTCTGTTTTAGAAGTATTCAGGGTACTTGGCAGAGAGATTGAGGAGTCCTCAGTATATAAAGTATGTATGTCTGTATATATGTATATGTATGTACCTGTGTGTTAAGTCGTTCAGTTGTGTCCAACTCTTTGTGACCTCATGGACTGTAGCCCACCTAAGTCATCTGTTCATAGAATTCTCCAGGCCAGAATACTGGAGTGAGTTGCCATATCCTTCTTCAGGGAATCTTTCCGACCCAGGGATCAAACCGGATCTCTCACATTGCAGGCAGATTCTCCACGTGTATATGTATGAAAGTGAAAGTGTCTTAGTTGTGTCTGACCCTTTGTGACCCCATGGAATGGTCCTTGGAATTCTTCAGGCCAGAATACTGGAGTGGGTAGCCTTTCCCTTCTGCAGAGTATCTTCCCAACCCAGGGATCAAACCCATGTTTCCTGCATTTCAGATTGATTCTTTACCAGCTGAACCACCAGGGAAGCCCAAGAATACTGGAGTGGGTATCCTATCCCTTCTCCAGCGGATCTTCCCAGCCCAGGAATCAAACCGGGGTCTCCTGCATTGCCAGCTGAGCTACCTATGTGTGGGTGGTTTTTTGTTGTTCAGTCGCTAAGTTGTGTGCCTGGGTGTTATGTAGATTATATATGGTACACATTATACAGATACGGCCATAGGACTCAGTGGATTTTTACATTGAATGATGAGAGAAAAAAGCTGAGAACAAAACATTGGGAAACAAGATTTAACAGATAGGTTTATTAAAAAAAAAAGAGAGATGTAAGTGAAGGAGGAAAGAGAAATGAGAGATCACGAAACAATAGTCTGAGAATGTCACAAAGAGGTGGGATAGTAAAAAATATTAGCAGAGAGGTCTACTAAGATGCTTTAAAATGCTCTTTGACAGTCTTTAACTTGTTGGGCAGGAAATGTTAACTACCTTAAGAAATTGTGTTACCGGTTGGCACACTTGGATGTTTTTGAAATTAACTCCCCTCCCCAAATCTGTCTGTCTGTCTATGTGCAGTTTTTTAGCTTTAAGTGCTCATGACAAATTACTGTTTTACTTATGTAATCTCCTCATTTTTAATAGATCTATTTTAATGCCTAAATAGAAGCTAAAGTAAGGGAGGATTATATCAGTTGGTACTTGGTGTGCTGGCAGGATGAACTTAGGGAAGGCTAAGACTTATGACTTGTTTCTGAAATATGTCTTCCTTTTAAAGATAATACTTTGAAATAGTAACTGAAGAATTAAAACTTACTTTTGTTATTTTGCATTAAAAGGCTCAATTTGTTGACAAGCCTCAAAGCACATTCCATTCTTATTAAACGTTCTATTGAAAGCAAGCTATTTATAGTGTAAAATAATTTTGTTATTTATTCTATGGAAGGTAGAGAAGTTGTGTAACTGGTGTATTAATGTTGATACTTGATTAAAAAAACAAAAACACTGTACCTGTTGTGTTTAGAGAATACCATTACAAATGTATTGACTTTGTCCTTTTATATAATTAGTTCTTTTATTATCTGTCAAAGCAGTGAGCAACAATTAAAGGAAACCATGAAAATATATTTCTTGAAAATTGTTTTTATATAAAGACCCTAGCTGATATTGCTAAAGTGTAAAGTCTCTTGTAAATTGCAAGTTATTTTTTTCTTAAACATTTTAGAAATTATAACTGAAAACTATAGTTTTCTGTTCCCCTTGACCCAAATTTAAAAGTAAATATGGAATTTCCCTGTTTTAGTACCCACTAGCGTTGTAAAGTTTCAACAAAACAAACTCTGTTGTTTCAAGTCATTAAAGGGATGGGCGAAACTAAATAGGATTTCCAGAAAGTAAAACTGTGGTTAGTATATATTTCAATAATATATATTCAATAAAGAATATATTATTTGAATTCTTGGCAATTGTATTCATAGTACTTATTTCTACTTTCTAGTTAAACCAGTAGTTTAAAAAATCTTGCTAAAACTAAGTTAGTTTTCATTTTTTGTTTGTTCACTTAAACTTCTTGAAGGCTCATAATTTTTTTTTAGTACTGAAAGCTATGCTGTTTTGTGTAAGTGTAGTTTACTCAAAACCAATTTAAAGTTGTCCGACTTAAAATATCTACTTAATTAGAATCACATGTTGTAAATGACCTTGGTACTAATATCTTTTGTTTTTGTGAATAAAGTCACTAATGTTAGAAGATTTATCAATAATAATTTTCTATATCCTTTTTTTTAAACCCTTTAAATACTGATAGGCTACCTTGAAGGGTATTGTCAACTGTGCTGTGACTTTACAATGCTATGATTTCACTTTGTAGCTCAAAATTATGCTATGACTTTACAGTGTATGATAGTTCAAAATGTTTTAATAAAATATAAAATAAGAAATTAATCACATTTAAAAGGCCAAGTAGAATAAGCATGTTGAAAACAACATAATTGCATAAATCAAAATACTTTACTATTTCTCTTATAAGGACTTGAAGTTCTTAAAACAGTCTTGAGGTAAAGTTTAGGTATACAGCAGTAAATTAGGCTTCAGATTTGTTATAAACATTAGCAGTAAGGTTATTTTCAAAGTGCTAGAAAAGCAGTTTATGAAAGATATAAGTAAATGAAAATATGTTATTGTTTTCAAATTTATTGGCACTAATGAAGGTAAAATAGCATAATAAACTTCATGCCAAATTTAAATAGTGTTTGATCAGTGAATTTTTTGTTTAAATATGTTTTACTAGTTTACCTTTCCAATTTGCAAAATATTGGGAGTGATTTACAGCCTATGAATGACACTGTCATGACATGAAAGTGGGAAATGACATACAGATAGTTGTTTTTTGTGATGTGCAGTAGTTAATGTTCTTTCAGCTCACCGTGAATGCTGATTTAGTGAATACTGACTGTTGTTCTTAGGAGGAATATAGAATTAAGTTCCTGCAAGCCCCTAGTCACAACAGTTGTCAGCTAATCAATATAAAACCTCGTTTAAATGACATCTTATTTAATATATGGTGTTGATTCATTAACACTGAACTAACAGGAAACATCTCATGCCTGAACAGAGCTTATCTAACACATTTTCTCAGTGAGCCACATCACAGCCTTCATGCACTTAGGGACACTAGATCACCTGTCAGCACTATCTCAGTGACCATTTCAACACAACATTACCAACAGAAAGCACAAGATTTGACGCTGAATAGATTGTGAAAAGGAACTGAAACAAGAGAGCTAAACAAGAAGGCAGAGTGATGCCTTGTTTGATCTCAGATGGGAATGTGAACATTGAGTGACTCAAATTGTTTGCCACTCTCACTGTGTATGTCTGCAAATGACCGCAAGATCACAGCAAATATTGATTTTAGGGACAAATTAATTTTACCATATAGGTGAGCTTGCAGGTATGGACTCTATGAATACCAGTATTGACTACATGTAAGATGATCATGGCTGTGTCTTCAACTCTGACCCTTTCTTTCTTTTGTTTTTGTATCTGTGGGTAGTTTGCATCTTCACACGGACAGACTATTTGAAGGAGTTCCGAGGTTAATTGCATCTTGATTTCAGGGTACATTTTTGGTTTAAACATCTCAGTTAATTTTGAGCTCAAATGTCCTATTCTCTGTTTCAGATAAAAATGTTACTTGATTAAATTTTTATTTTAAGGGGTCATTATTACTTAGATTAGGACTAAACAAAGGATTTACTTTATAGGTACTTGGTTAATTGAAGGAACAATAAACAAATCTTTGAAACACTAGGTCATCTCTCAGCACTTGGATTCCAAGGAGTTTAGCCTGGGCTCCTCTAATTCTTAACATCCTAGTCTTAAGTTATAAAGCATAATTTATTTTTTGATAGTTTTTTTTTTCATCAATTTTGATCTCTACTCCTACTCTAACTCAGTACACTGATGCAGAAACTTAATCTTAGTTCAATAATTCCAAGTTGAAACTAATTGATTTCATGATTTCTGCTTTCTCCTTCCTCCTCCTCTGGGGCATGGCATCTAAGTTATGAGGTGATAAGGTGGCATTGTGGTCTGGTTAGTGGTTGGCATGTGAAGACAGTAGCAACCCTGAGATGTGCATCGTCCTCTCTGGTCTCACCCTACATGTTGGCATCTGCTAAGAAGTCTGCATTGCTGTCTGTCCTCAGCTCTGTGACCACTGCTTCCTTCAGCATTGCCTCCAGCATCACACCTTAAAGGCCCTTTAGGGCCACTGTTCTCCCAGGCAGCTTCAGCACTTTCCTGTGCAAAACAAGGGCCACCTCGGTCTCCTGGACCATCTCAGGCTGTACATCTAAATTGGTGGTGATAGTCTTTGTTTTAAAATTACGCTTTTAGTAATAAACAGACCCCATGTGTTACATACATCCCTAAAGTTATTCTTTTGGAAATAATAAAATTTATTACACTACTGTTGTGTTCCGTTTGTCACAAATATATGTGTTAGTTTTTGTCTATTAAAGTTTTTCTTCTTAATCGAAATCTGTAGGCATTGATTTTGGGTATTAAAAATGTACATGTGTTGAATTTCAATACTACTTTTTTGCTGAGTTAAAATCGACATATAACATATTAGTTTCAGGTGTAAAACATAGTAATTCGATATTTTTATATATTGAGAAATGATCCCATACTTAAGTCTAGTTTAAATAATTATCCCCATACATACTTACATATTTTTTTTCTTGTGATAAGAACTTTAAAGATCTACTCTCTTATCAATACTACTTTTAATATGTTATAGGGGTTAAGGAATAAACCAAAGAAAACAGCCCATGTGAAACCAGACCTCATAGATGTTGATCTTGTAAGAGGTGAGTCTTGAATAACCAAATATTTAATGAAATTAGAAACTGTCCTCGAAGCAACAGAGTTCAAAATGGGTTAGATGTATATGTTTGCAGGAATAAAAGCAATGTGAGGCTAAATGAAGATAGAAGTAGTATTAAAAAAGAGAGTGTGGAGACCTTTAAATACCATTGACTAGTCTTTTCTCTCACTAAAAATCATTCCAATTAATAAGTGTAACAGAAAAGCAGCTCATATTTGCTTAGCAGACTATGAAGCTTGTTATAAACATTAAAGTGGTATTTTTAATTCCTAACTGAAACTGACATTTGAAAATTGTCTTGTATTTATAAAATATGTAGGAGAAATTTTGCTGTTATTTCAGTTAAAAATAGTTCTTTTCAAAGTACCTGAGTCAATATAAAGGCATATGTGATTTTTTTAAAAATGTTTACTACCCACAATTGGACAGTTGACACCCATAGTACAAAAGAAATAATATGTTGTATTGTTCTTCAGATGTTTAAATTTTTTTCTTTAAGGAAATTAAGAAATAATAAATGTTGTCTTTCATTTTGCATTACTTTTCTTAGGGTCTGCATTTGCTAAGGCAAAACCCGAAAGTCCGTGGACTTCTTTAACTAGAAAGGGAATTGTTCGAGTTGTATTTTTTCCCTTTTTCTTCCGGTGGTGGTTACAAGTAACATCAAAAGTCATCTTTTTCTGGCTTCTAGTCCTTTATCTTCTTCAAGGTACAACTAAATGAAGGAAATGCATTTTGCTTTTAACTTTCAGCATTTTTTTTTTTTTTTTTTTTGGTTAGGATTACTAAGGCTTTGTTATTTTTAAAATATACTGCTACTGAGTATGGAAAAAAATTTATTGTGATGCTTCATTTAATAAGACACAAATAGTTTGGGATTAAAAATGTTTAAGAAAGCAAAGTAGTTATTTTCCAAAATAATTTTATGATAATTTGAATGTGTGGATTGCTAAAGAAAAATACAAATTGAGAGGATTTTTAAAAATTACAGAATCTCTTCCAAATGTACCCCTACATATATGGACACACGAGTCTTTTTTTATGAAGCCTTAGGGTTCATTCTTCCTTTCTCAGCAGTATTCTTTTTTTTCCCTTAACCACTGTTTTCTGAGACTGTTCTCATTCTGGGTTAAAATTCTGTGTACCATGTCTAAGAGCTTGTTACAGATGCTCATTTAATACAACCATCCAGTGAAGCATGGGTACTATTAGTATGCCTAGCCTATAGACAATGGGACCTGAAGGACCTGCAGGTCCAAAGTTACATACTCAGCAAGTGTGGCGGTCCAGGTTCAAGTCTAAGCAGTCTGACTTCAGCACCACATGCTTCGCAGCTCTGTAATGTTGCATCCCAGCACAGCAGTGTTCCAGTGCACAGTCACAGCAGCAGTATACAGTGCAAAACGCACAACACTCTAGAGCATTTACAGCCTAAAAGAAGAAATTGCTCACATTTCTTATCACTCTGACAAAGCAAAAATTTTAATTTGGTTGATACCTTGTTAATGTTTTTAGTATCTTATATATATATTTTTAAACACAATTGTATTCCTAAGGGGCTTCCCTCATGGCTCAGCTGGTAAAGAATCCGCTTGCAATGTGGGAGACTTGGGTTTGATCCCTGGGTTGGGAAGATCCCCTGAAGAAGGGAAAGCCTACCCACTCCAGTATTCTGGCCTGGAGAACTCCATGGATTGTACAGTCCATGGGGTCGCAAAGAGTTGGACATGACCGAGTGACTTTCACTTTCTTTCTATCAAAAAACACGAATTAAAAGATATCTTTTAAATAAATGAAAACAATAAAAACAAAAGACTTATTTAGGTTATTTAAGCTTGTGTATGGAGAAGGCAATGGCACCCCACTCCAGTACTCTTGCCTGGAAAATCCCATGGATGGAGGAGCCTGGTAGGCTGCAGTCCATGGGGTCGCCAAGAGTTGGACACAACTGAGCGACTTCACTTTCACTTTTCACTTTCATGCATTGGAGAAGGAAATGGCAACCCACTCCAGTGTTATTGCCTGGAGAATCCCAGGAATGGGGGAGCCTGGTGGGCTGCCGTCTATGGGATCGCACAGAGTCGGGCACGACTGAAGCGACTTAGCGTATGTATATATATATCTTATATACTCAAGAGGGAGTGAACTTGAAGTTATCCTGCAATGTTTTCTAGTTTACCTAGAGGAGAACACTTTATTCTAAAGTGGTCAGAAATTGCAATTGCTTATTAGAGTAATAATTACTCAGTACCATTCATTGTAACTACTGTGCCTTGTACTTTTTTGATATTATTGCTTTATTGTATTTGAGGACAAACAAGTTTCCAGTGTAATTAGAAGGTCGTATATTGTGGCTGAAATTCACATATTGGCTTGCCTAAATTAAATAGGGAGCATAGCTTAGATTAAGCATGAAAACCAGATATTTTTCAGTTCCAAACCAAAGTTTAACGTTATTAGTGTTTATAAGTGATGGCCACTGACGTCTTCCGTGGTAAAGCTTAGTTTAAAAAGTGCCTTAACCTGTTTCAAGTCACACAGTCAGTGACAAAGCCATGATAAGACAAACCCTCAGCAATCTGAGTGCCTTTAGAAACCCCTGTGCTTCTGCCTCTTTGCATACTGAGCAGAGTATAGTGCTCTGAATTATGTCCTCATTCTCCCACCTTCTTGTCCTGAAGAGTAGAAAGAATTGTGTGTAGTCAGACTGGGTTTTACATAGCTACAGTTTTTCACTTCAGTCACATGCCTTTTAAATATCTCAACTATGTATTTTCAGCTTCATCCTACTTATTGCTTATGTCATTTCTCTCCTGGATCACTGACTGCCAAGAGCTCTTGTGTCTTTTACTTTCTGTCCATTTACCTTTTGGGCTTCCCTGGTGGCTTGGTGATAAAGAATCCACCTGCCTTTCAGGGGACATGGATTTGATCTCTGGGTCAGGAAGATCCCCTGGAGAAAGAAATGGCAATCCACTCCAGTATTCTTGCCTGGGAAGTCCCATGGACAGAGGAGCCTGGGGGCTACAGTCCATGGGGTTACAAAAGAGTCAGACACGACTTAGTGACTAAACATACACACACACACATTTACCTTTTACATTACAAATCTAAACCAGCCACTCAAGTTCTAAATCTTAATTATCTTTGCTTTCAAGATAAAGAGCCAGTTTTTCAGTCAGTCTCTTAAATTTCTCAACTTTAACCAAACTAAACTGGTTCTGTGCTGTTTCTTAAACATTCTGTGCCTTTTTTGGTAACCTGTATGTTTTGGAGGTAACTCTGTTTGCCTGTGTAGCCCTTTCCCCTTTTATTTACTTAGTCCACTACTTATTCTATGAGTTAGTTAACTTTTGAGAATTAGGTGTTAGAATTCCTTCATACCTCTCCAGTTGACATGTCTTTTTTTATGTGTCATAGATATTCTGTTAGTCTGCTCAGGCTGCTATAATAAAATACTACAGACTGAGTGGCTTAAACAACAGACATTTGTATTCTCATGGTTATGGCAGCTGGAAGTCTAAGATCAAGGTGCGGTTAGGATTGGTGTCTGTCAGAGGTTTCTTTTCCTGTCTTGTAGATGGCTACCTTCTTGCAGTATCCTCACATGGCCTTTATTCTGTGCATGAGCTGAAAGAGATTTCTGGTACCTCTAGCTCTTATAGGAGCACTGGTCCTTTTGGATTAAGGTCCTACCCTTATGATTTTATTCAGCCTTCATTACATCATATAGACCCTATCTGTTAAGATGATCATGTTGGGGGTCAGGACTTTAACATACGGAATGAGGGTGGAGGGCACAATTCAGTTCATTACAGGGGTTTTAATTATTTCTTTATATGTCCCCCTTTTGCTTTAAGGAGGGTGTGTCTGTCATCTTACCAGGAATGAATGCCTTTAGATTTATATGTATCTAGTTTTCATTGCAGTGCTAAGGTGTGACTTTAGAGGCCACGTTGGCTGTTACTTAGTTCCAAGAGTTTATTTCTGAATGGCATGATTAGCCAGGGGCAAAGAAGTCTTGAAGAGCTTGTCTGAAGTAACTTTTATACTCATTTAAATTTAGAAAAATAATCTGGCAAAGAACAATGTTAGAACAGTTTTTAAAGTTTTTTTTTAAAGTTTTGAGGACATGACTATCAGATCTATAATTAAATGTCTTTTCTTTCCCTTTTTGTAGTTGCCGCAATAGTATTATTCTGTTCCGCTTCTAGCCCACATAGCATACCTCTGACGGAAGTGACTGAGCCAATATGGCTGATGCTGCTCCTAGGAACTGTGCACTGCCAGATTGTTTCAACGAGAACACCCAAACCTCCCCTAAGCACAGGGGGTAAAAGAAGAAGGTACTGTCTGTTTAAAAGTGATCTTTTTGTAGATTTCTGTAATTGGAATCCAGTATTGTTCTTGACTTGAATGAAATGTTATCTTGAAACAGTGAGCTTCAGTCAGAATCAGCTATTGAATAATTTAGTTTCTTTTATTTGCTCCAGAGCCATTTTGAGACCCCATACCTGTTCGTTTTTGGTTTCTTTCTTGAAGCTCATTGCTGAGGCATGTGATATCACTGTAGGGAATATATGTTAGTTGGAATTGCTAATAATTTCCACTATTACAGAACCTTGTGCTTAAAAGATGCTTTGGCAAAAACAAAGTCAAGGAAATTTTTTAGCTAAATTCCATTTATTATATGTCATTTGAAGCTGTTTAATATTGCCCTTTGATGAAGTAAGCATAGCAAGTCTTACTGGCCACTTAGCACAATGAAGTTCTGTTTTAAGGGTCTTTGGGAACAATTTCTCTTTTGAATATTGTTGCTAAGAGATTGTGACATTTGCTGTTTTGGAATATTGATTTAAGCTGTTTATTTAAAAAATAAATAATACCTAATTAGATAAGTAGCACTGCTGAACAGATAGATTATAAATCTCTCCAATTTAAATTTTCTTCTTCATCTGCAAATAAGTGGCATTCCAATAGGGAAGGGGTACTTCTGTAAATAATCTGCCTAGTGCTATCCTTACAACCTAGTGTCCACTGACTTGTCAGTATGAGCAAGAAACAATAACTTAACATTTATAGAAACTGGTCTTGAATATGTACTTAATATTTGGCATAACTTTTATGCATCAGCCTGAGTTTTACTGTGTATTCAAGTTCCTGTGTTTATGTTTTCCAAATTTTTAAATGTACTGTCGAGAAAGTGGTTATTAAATTTTAAAGTTACCTTCCACTGTTAATCTCTTCTAATGAAGGAAATTAAGAAAAGCAGCCCATTTGGAAGTACATAGGGAAGGAGATGGTTCTAGTACCACAGATAACACACAGGAGGGAGCAGTTCAGAGCCACGGTACAAGCACCTCTTACAGTGTTGGCGCTGTCTTCAGAGATCTCTGGCATGCTGCATTCTTTTTATCAGGGTTTGTATTTATTCAAGACTTTCTATGGCTTAGAAATGCACTGTCCCTTTTTTGGTACTATAGTCTTAATTAATGAGTACTAATGATTTTGAATATGATAGTCCTAGTGTGGATTTTATTTTTATAAATTATAAAGCTATATATAATGGAAAAAATAGAGACCATAAAATTCACTCTGAGATATATATATGTATAAATACATCTGTATGAGAATGAAAATATACTATCAAAGTATATTTAGTATTTATCTTAGTTTCTTTTGTGATTTCTCAAGTACTATTTTATTTCTATTAAATTGCTTATTTAATCTTCATCAGCACTGTAGGACAAATTGGCTTTGTTAATATACCATGTGAGTTGTATGACATTTTTAAAAAATTTGCCTCAATTACATAAAATTATCTGAAATAAAACATATAGGTATACGTATTGTTACTTGAAAGAATAAAATATATACTATAATACAAGATTCTGTTTTTTGTAGTTTGGGTTTTTTACTTAGTTTGTGCCATAATAAAAACTGATGAAAATTGCCAAGTTAATAAGTCAAGAAAAGGGATACTGCAGGTAACTTATTTTCAGTCACTTCTGGTAACTTCTCTGCTAGTATCATTGTTTTATCAAATGTGATTGTGTTCTTACGATAAAGTTTATCATGCACTATATAATTATAGTGCATATAATTAATTATATAATTAACCAGTTATATCCTGAGCGTATTCTTATTGATAGTAATTTGGGGAGAAATTTTCACAAATTTTAATAATTTGCAGTAATGTGGCATTAAGTTGATTCTCTGACTTTTCAACCACTTAGTCTTCTAGAAAATACATATTTTATATCAGTTCACTTCAGTTGCTCAGTTGTCTGATTCTTTGCCACCCCATGTACTATAGCATGCCAGGCTTCCCTGTCCATCACCAACTCCTGGAGCTTACTCACTCATGTCCATCGAGTCAGTGATGCCATCCAACCATCTCATCCTCTGTCGTCCCCTTCTCCTCCTGCCTTCAATCTTTCCCAGCATCAAGGTCTTTTCTAATGAGTCAGCTCTTTGCATCAGGTGGTGAAAGTATTGGAGCTTCAGCATCAGTCCTTCCAGTGAATGTTCAGGATTGATTTCTTTTAGTATTGGCTAGTTGGATCTCCTTGCGGTTCAGAAGACTCTCAAAAGTCTTCTCCAATACCACAGTTCAAAAGCATCAATTGTTCAGCAGTTAGCCTTCTTTATAATCCAACTCTCACATTCATACATGACTACTGGAAAAACCATAGCTTTGACTGTATGGACTTTTGTTGGTAAAGTAATGTCTCTATTTTTGAATATGCTGTCTAAGTTGGTCATAGCTTTTCTTCCAAGGAGCAAATGTCTTTTCATTTCATGACAGCAGTCACCATCTGCAGTGATGTGATTTTGAAGCCCCCAGAAATAAAGTCTGTCATTGTTTCCATTGTTTCCCCGTTTGCCATAAAGTGATGGGACTGGATGCCATGATCTTAGTTTTCTGAATGTTGAGTTTTAAGACAGCTTTTTCATTCTCTTTCAATTTCATCTAGAGGCTCTTTAGTTTTTCTTCGTTTTCTGTCATAAAGGTGGTATCATCTGCATATTTGAGGTTATTAATATTTCTTCCGGCAGTCTTGATTCCAGCTTGTGCTTCAGCCAGCCTGGAATTTCCCATGATGTACTCTACATATAAGTTAAATAACCAGGATGACAATACACAGCCTTGATGTACTCCTTTCCCAATTTGAAACCAGTCTGTTGTTGCATGTCTTGTTGCTTCTTGATCCGCATACAGGCTTCTCAGGAGGCAGGTAAGGTAATTCCCATCCCCTTAAGAATTTTCCACAGTTTATTGTGATCCACATAATCAAAGGCTTTAGCATAGTCACTGAAGCAGATGTTTTTCTGGAACTCTTGCTTTCTTCATGATGTTGGCAGTTTGATCTCTGGTTCCTCTGCCTTTTCTACATCTAGCTTGAACATCTGGAAGTTCTCATTCATGTATTTTTGAAGCCTAGCTTGGAGAATTTTATGAATATAAATAAATATCTCTTAATTTCTGACAGTGAAAATATGATAGTCTTACCACTGCAGAATCAAGTTTTTAAATGTTTCTCAGGACTTTCTGTAAGCAAGTATCAATGGCATAGTAGATACGTTTTACTTTGACGGGATCATTTAGATGTTTTGCTCATTTGAAACTGGTGTTGTATTATTATGTAGTATTCAGAATCCTCCTGCCTTTAGAATTCTGCCTTGTTTCTCTAGTCAAATGAGTTCCAGACTTTAATTTTCTAATCTTTTGGGGCTGTACCATGACTTTGACTCCTAGTTATTGATATTATGATGGCTAAATCCCTTTGGATTTATTCTCTTTAATCATGACAACTGTAATCTAACTTTCTAAAGAAGCACTGTTTTGAACTGTCTGATTTGGGATAGTTTGCCAGCATATGAATGAGACTGTTTTAAATACTGGGTATAAAAAGATCTTAAGAAAAATGTTAATTTCAAAAGTTCTAAACTGAGTTCTGGAATCCTGATGGTGTCTTGGTCTTTCAGGCTTTGATAAGACACAGAGTGCTTAAACTGAAATACCAACCGAGACTTAAAATTGTTTCCGGTGATAACAAGTTGAATTAGCATAACTGGTGGAAGAATAAATGCATAATCACACAAATATCTAAGCTTTGTGTTTGGTGAGTTGATGGTTTTCTGGAGGGTACAATGAAAACTGTATTTTTAATACCCTGTATTTATGTTCAGTTCAGTCGCTCAGTCGTGTCAAATCTTTGCGACCCCGTGAATCGCAGTACGCCAGGCCTCCCTGTCCATTACCAACTCCCGGAGTTCACCCAAATTCATGTCCATCGAGTCGGTGATGCCATCTAGCCATCTCATCCTCTGTCGTCCTCTTCTGCTCCTGCTCCCATCCTCTCCCACCATCAGGGTCTTTTCCAATGAGTCAACTCTTCGCATGAGGTGGCCGAAGTACTGGAGTTTCAGCTTCAGCATCATTCCTTCCAGTGAACGTCTAGGACTGATCTCCTTTAGGATGGAGTGGTTGGATCTCCTTGCAGTCCAAGGGACTCTCAAGAGTCTTCTCCAACACCACAGTTCAAAAGCATCAATTCTTTGGCACTCAGCTTTCTTCACAGGCCGGCCCTCACATCCATACATGACCACTGGAAAAACCATAGCCTTGACTAGATGGACCTTTGTTGGCAAAGTAATGTCTCTGCTTTTGAATATGCTATCTAGGTTGGTCATAACTTTCCTTCCAAAGAGTAAGCATCTTTTAATTTCATGGCTGCAGTCACCATCTGCAGTGATTTTGGAGCCCAAAATAATAAAGTCTGACACTGTTTCCACTGTTTCCCCATCTATTTCCCATGAAGTGATTGGACCAGATGCCATGATCTTCGTTTTCTGAATGTTGAGCTTTAAGCCAACTTTTTCACTCTCCTCTTTCACTTTCATCAAGAGGCTTTTGAGTTCCTCTTCACTTTCTGCCATAAGGGTGGTGTCATCTGCATATCTGAGGTTATTGATACTTCTCCCGGCAATCTTGATTCCAGCTTGTGCTTCTTCCAGCCCAGCATTTCTCATGATGTACTCTGCATATAAGTTAAATAAGCAGGGTGACAATATACAGCCTTGATGTACTCCTTTTCGTATTTGGAACCAGTTGTTCCATGTCCAGTTCTAACTGTTGCTTCCTGACCTGCATACAGGTTTCTCAAGAGGCAGGTCAGCTGGTCTGGTATTCTCATCTCTTTCAGAATTTTCCAGTTTATTGTGATCCACATAGTCAAAGGCTTTGGCACAGTCAATAAAGCAGAAATAGATGTTTTTCTGGAACTCTCTCGCTTTTTCCATGGTCCAGTGGATGTTGGCAATTTGATCTCTGGTTCCTCTGCCTTTTCTAAAACCAGCTTGACTATCTGGAAGCTCATGTTTCATGTGTTTTTGAAGCCTGGCTTGGAGAATTTTGAGCATTACTTTACTAGCGTGTGAGATGAGTGCAATTGTGCGGTAGTTTGAGCATTCTTTGGCATTGCCTTTCTTCAGGATTGGAATGACAACTGACCTTTTCCAGTCCTGTGGCCACTGCTGAGTTTTCCAAATTTGCTGGCATATAGAGTGCAGCACTTTCACAGCATCATCTTTCAGGATTTGAAATAGCTCAACTGGAATTCCATCACCTCCACTAACTTTGTTCGTAGTGATGCTTTCTAAGGCCCACTTGACTTCACATTCCAGGATGTCTGGCTCTAGGTGAGTGATCACACCATCGTGATTATCTGGGTCGTGAAGCTCTTTTTTGTACAGTTCTCCTGTGTATTCTTGCCACCTCTTCTTAATATCTTCTGCTTCTGTTAGATCCATACCATTTCTGTCCTTTATCAAGCCCATCTTTGCATGAAATGTTCCCTTCGTGTATCTAATTTTCTTGAAGAGATTTCTAGTCTTTCCCATTCTGTTATTTTCCTCTATTTCTTTGCATTGATCACTGAGGAAGGCTTTCTTATCTCTCCTTGCTATTCTTTAGAACTCTGCATTCTAATGGGAATATCTTTCCTTTTCTTCTTTGCTTTTTGCTTCTCTTCTTTTCACAGCTATTTGCAAGGCCCCTTCAGAGAGCCATTTTTCATTTTTGCATTTCTTTTCCATGGGGATGGTCTTGATCCCTGTCTCCTGTACAGTGTCACGAACTTCCGTCCATAGTTCATCAGGCACTCTGTGTATCAGATCTAGTCCCTTAAATCTATTTCTCACTTCCACTGTATAATCATAAGGGATTTGATTTAGGTCATACCTGAATGGTCTAGTGGTTTTCCCTACTTTCTCCAATTTAATTCTGAATTTGGCAATAAGGAGTTCATGATCTGAGCCACAGTCAGCTCCGTAGGAACTACTATTAATGTCATTTCTAAGTATATTTCATTTTCAAGGTAAAACTTTTTAAAGTAAGGCATAATATTTCTCATTTGAGAAGAAATGGGAATTATTGTAAAGGAATTCTGTAAACCTGAGAAAACTGAACCAGACAAAATATCAATTAGAAAAGATACACAAATCAGTCATATTTTCTAAGGACTTAGCACTTTAATATCAGTTAGTTATAATCTTAAATTAGCTTAATTATAGAAAGAGTAAATATGAAAAATTGCATCTAGATTGTACATCTTTTCAGCACGGTACCTGCTTCAAAATTCAGATAGTTCCTAAGTTCTCTTTCATGTCCTTTAAGAACTCATTTGTCTGTCACAAAATCATTAAAAGCATTTGGAATTATGCTTTTGAGTAAAAAAAGTAATTATATAAATTGAATTGGTAATTTAGAGACAGCAGAATAAAATCAGGTTTCATGTTAACTCCTCTGCGTAACTGACCTACCTTGAAGTGTTCTGTTCTGTTTAGCTTCCATATTTACTCTTTTTAATACCAAATTGAATATTAAAGGTTTAGTAAATTGATTTTCTTCACATAATGGAGTATATTGCATAGTGTAAGTAGTATACAGTCCCGCCAGAAACTTTAGATACAGGGATTAAAACTTGGCTTTTACTGACTGTAGTTTAAAATTCAGTTATTTAAGCTGTCGACTAGGTGAAGCTTTGTTGCATGTGTTTCACAGATAAGGATGAAGACCATGTAAAAGCCAGTGTATTCTGGCTTCTTCCAGATTTTTAAGACTGTCTTATGGACACAACTAGATAACTTATTAAATTTGCTAGCATCACTGTATTTTAGGGTTGGATTGATCCTAGAAAGATTACAGGTACTATAAATAATTTGGCACACCTCTCAAACTTATTTGTGATAGAGGATGCCTAGAGAAACATAGGGTCCCCAGAGTCTTTGAAAGGGGTATGTTAGCATGTAATCAAGGTGTAGTCATAGATCCAGATAGCAGTGATGGTTGTATAAGGCCCCTGTGTCATTTTCTTATATCTGAGATTTTATGCATTTTGTTTCTATAACTTTCTCTCCCCCTTGATTCCTAACCATGTGCAGATGAGAGCAGAACCAGAAATTTCATACTGTATTCTAGAGTAGAGTTACCTGCTGCTGTTAACTTTTTCCCTAGCATGTCTAATGTCCTTTACTATCGAAAGCATGATCTTCAGTTGGCTCAGTTTATATACCTCTGAACAGTTTTGAGAGCACCAAAAAAATACTTGCAACATTTTTTTCCATAGCAGTACAGAATATTCTGAGTGTTCTTGATAACCTGACTAGGTTTTTTAATGTAGAAACACACTAATTTTCATGTTTGGTATAGTAGATTGGATATTTCATAAGCTAAGTAGTTCTTTAAAAGTTGTTAACTTTTTGGCCAAAGTTTTAATGTGAAAAAATTTAATTTCATCATTTATTTACGGTGTAGATCGTACATGGACATGTACAAAATTTACTTAAATTTTTTTCAGAAAAGAACCAAATTGTCTCCCAATGTTTCTCACAGAGGAACTAAGGCAATTAAAGTCATGTCCTCCTAAGATATTTTTGACATAGAGCAACCTCTTTTGAACATCAAGCATGATATTTCAAAGAAAGTATTACACAGGTCGTGCCTTCCAAAAGTGTTTATTAGTTATTAGTCCCTTTATAAGCCATGACCATGGCAATGAAATTGGACATTCTGTCATTGCAAATGCTTTTTGTTCAAAATCCAATGCTGCAATGTATAAATGCTGAACCACTATGTTGTTACAGCTGAAGCTAAAATAATATTGTATATCAACAATACTTCAGTAAGAAAAGGCCAAATGCAAGAAATACCACTTCTATTGTGGAGTAAGTAAAATCGGTATAGACTTGTATATCTCCCTTTTTTAAGAGACTGCTTATCACTGCCCATTGTTAACTCTGGTTTTATTAGGTGACTGTATTATATGCATTAAATGTAGCTATCAAAAGGTAAGATCTTCTTGTTCAGTTCAGTTCAGTTCAGTCGCTCAGTCGTGTCCGACTCTTTCCGACCCCATGAATCACAGCACGCCAGGCTTCCCTGTCCATCACCAACTCCCGGAGTTCACTCAGACTCACGTCCATTGAGTCGGTGATGCCATCCAGCCATCTCATCCTCTGTCGTCCCCTTTTCCTCCTGCCCCCAATCCCTCCCAGCATCAGGGTCTTTTCCAGTGAGTCAACTCTTCGCATGAGGTGGCCAAAGTACTGGAGTTTCAGTTTTAGCAACATTCCTTCCAAAGAAATCCCAGGGCCGATCTCCTTTAGGATGGACTGTTTGGACCTCTTTGCAGTCCACGGGACTCTCAAGAGTCTTCTCTAACACCACAGTTCAAAAGCATCAATTCTTCGTCGCTCAGTTTTCTTCACAGTCCAACTCTCACATCCATACATGACCACTGGAAAAACCATAGCCTTGACTAGACGGACCTTTGTTGGCAAAGTAATGTCTCTGCTTTTGAATATGCTATCTAGGTTGGTCATAACTTTCCTTCCAAAGAGTAAGCATCTTTTAATTTCATGGCTGCAGTCACCATCTGCAGTGATTTTGGAGCCCAAAATAATAAAGTCTGACACTGTTTCCACTGTTTCCCCATCTATTTCCCATGAAGTGATTGGACCAGATGCCATGATCTTCGTTTTCTGAATGTTGAGCTTTAAGCCAACTTTTTCACTCTCCTCTTTCACTTTCATCAAGAGGCTTTTGAGTTCCTCTTCACTTTCTGCCATAAGGGTGGTGTCATCTGCATATCTGAGGTTATTGATACTTCTCCCGGTAATCTTGATTCCAGCTTGTGCTTCTTCCAGTCCAGCGTTTCTCATGATGCGCTCTGCATATAAGTTAAATGAGCAGGGTGACAGTATACAGCCTGACGTACTGCTTTTCCAATTTGGAACCAGTCTGTTGTTCCATGTCCAGTTCTAACTGTTGCTTCCTGACCTGCATACAGGTTTCTCAAGAGGCAGGTCAGCTGGTCTGGTATTCTCATCTCTTTCAGAATTTTCCACAGTTTATTGTGATCCACACAGTCAAAGGCTTTGGCATAGCCAATAAAGGAGAAATAGATGTTTTTCTGGGACTCTCTTGCTTTTTCCATGATCCAGTGGATGTTGGCAATTTGATCTCTGGTTCCTCTGCCTTTTCTAAAACCAGCTTGAACATCAGGAAGTTCACGGTTCATGTATTGCTGAAGCCTAGCTTGAAGAATTTTGAGCATTACTTGACTAGCATGTGAGATGAGTGCAATTGTGCGGTAGTTTGAGCATTCTTTGGCATTGCCTTTTAATAGTAAAAAGCAACATTTCTTTCTATACTGTTTTAATTCCTAAGTAGCTTCTTTCTACCTTGCTTTTTGTTTTTGGTTATCTCCTGTAAAAGAGGAAATTCTATTAAATGATCCCCCCAAAAAAAGAAAAAGGAAGAAAATCAAAATGATATTTAACTCCCTTCAGTTTATTTTTTAACATGTTATTTTTTAACATTTTAAAGTTGCCTTAACTTCCCTTTAAACTTTTTAAACTTCCCTTTAAAACTTTTTTTCCCTTTTTAAACTTCACTTTAAAAAATATATTCTAAGTAGAATTTCACAGTTATCTATTTTTTAAAACTGAATGTCACTCCCACTGTATCTCTAACAGTTTTATTCTCTCTTGTAAAGAAATGGGAGGAATTCCTTAAAATCTGAGTCTCGGTAATCTGTGATCATTTTGAGAAATTATTACTCTGTGAAGTTCTTACTTTCAGCTATTAATGACAATATCAATGATACAGCAATCAGTGGTAAAATTAAACCTTGCCTGGAGGTTTAACCTCTTTAACTTACATTTTTGACCTTCTTTAACCTACATGTTTTTTTGAATTTATTCCTTCCTGCATTTCTCCTATGTTAAAATCTAAAGTAATCAGTTTGTACTTTTAAAAATGTATAGTTTTACTTTGAAACAATTTTAACAATTGTTGTTTAACAGAAAAGTTGAGAGAACAGTGCAAAGAACTCCCATATATTTTTCACCCAGAGACCCTGTTCAATCTGTTAACTGTCCCTATTAATGTCTTTTACAGCAAAAGGATCTAATCTGGGATTATATGCCACACTCAGGGGTCATGTCTTTTTCATCTCCTTCACTCTGGGACAGGCTTCAGTCTTTCCTGCAGTTTCATGTTTTTCACAGTTGGGACGATACAGGGCAGTCACTTAGTAGAATGTCCCTTAATGTGGGTTTGTGTCAGTGGTTTTCTGCGTCTAGTTCCAGGTGACTCATGAGAGCTCAGTGTATATCTCTTCCCTATGCTGTCTTCAGCATCATCAGTTGGTACTTGAAATTGGTCATGGTAGGATTATCTACACCATGGAAATCAGAAAACACTACAGACAAGGACTTTTTACACCTGAATAGCTGATTGTTCTACATTTAGCAGCACACCACAGAGTTAGTTGTGTGATATTTCTTCATATTTAAACCCAGTTGTGCATTTTTGGTAGGAATATCATTGTGTACTATCAGGTGGCAAACAGCGCAGATTTGTTCCTCACTAGTGATATTTATATGAATCACTTGATTAAGACAGTGTCTGCTAAATTTCTGGAGAAGGAAGTGGCAGCTCACTCCAGTGGTCTTGCCTGGAGAATCCCAGGGACGGTGGAACCTGGTGGGCTGCCATCTCTGGGGTCGCACAGAGCTGGACACGACTGAAGCGACTTAGCAGTAGCAGCAGCAGCTAAATTTCTCCACTGTAAATTTTTATACTTTTCCTTTGTGGTCAACAGATATCCTGTGTAGAGATACATTAACTGTAAAAATGACCTGTTTCTCATCCTACCTTCACTTTCTAGTTTTAGCATCCATTGATGATTCTTGCTTGAATTATGGTAGTTGCCAAATGGTAATTTTTCTAACTACATCATTTCCCTCTACATTTATTATTTGGCATTCACTTTAAGGAAGAGCTTTCCCTTAATTATTTACTTAGGGATTTTTATTTTTTCAATTTGTTATTGTCATTTTTTATTTGGATGATTAGATTGGCTTCAGTTTGGCCAGGGGATACCTTAGAGCAATTTCTTTTCTTTTGGGGATGTCCTTGTTGTTTTCTGAACCCTTCCTTACGTTTTGGTACAACAAAATGTTTCCAGGTTCAACTTGTACTTTCTCTTCCTCAGGCTTGGAATGAACTGCTTCTTCAAGGAGAGTAATGTGTGGAAACTAAGCTCTGAATGCTGGATATACTCATTGCTGTTGTAGTGTTGCCACCCTGGAGCCTTCTCGGTGGAAAGAGCTAGAAAGTGTGTGTGTGTGTGTCCTTTTACATTTATATTTATTTCTTTGTCTAGATATAAGCCATGGATTTTCAGAGATAGTTCCAATTCAGATACAGTACCACAAAGCTCATTGTATCTTTTCTCTCCTTTATATTTTCATTCTCTGTTACTGAAAAACCTGGTTCTAATCCTGAATATACTTATTTGATTAATCCTCTGTGTGTATTGATAACCCATTTCCAGTCCTCTGGGCTGCACCTTGCCCCCTGCCCTAAAAGTGCCTTCAAATTAGTTGCCATTATTGCTTGTTGCTGGGCTGCTCCTGCTGTTCCATTCCAACTACTGTATGCTCTTGCAATTCTTTTATTACCACTGCTGTTATCAGCCACTGCCAGGATACCTCAATTTGTATTTTAAGCTGCTTTGTAAACCCTGAAGTTGGTACTTACATTTAGTATTTTCTTTGTTATTTCAGCTTGATTTTCAACTTATCTGCATTTAGTGTGAGAGAAATATCAAATAGCTACTGTAGCTTAGTAAATTACTGTTCATACCTTCTGACAGCATTACTTGTACTTTGAGGAGATATTGGGTGAAAACAGCCCAGAGAAAATTAGAAGGAGGCAGAGATAAGGAAGAGAGGAAGTAGGAGATAGCTGAAAAGTATATGAAATGAGTGCTACTAGAACTCTTTCTCTTGGCTTAATACAGTCTTCACTCTGTCCTGGTAAAGGAAGAATACATTCTCCTTAGAAATATTCTTAAAGCAGCCATTAATACAGATTCAAGCCCTTTTCCTAGGTTCATATCTTTTGGTCCTCTGGGGTTCTGGGTCACTCTTCAAGGTTACAGCTACTTTTTCTGCTTTAACAATTGTCTTCTAGGCCTGTGTTATCAACTGTCTACTGATCTTTTTCAGGATGTTCCTGGGGACTTTAGCTCCAACATTTTCATCTTTCTTCCCAAGTAAATTTCTCTCCTTGCATATCCCGGCTGATTAATGACTCTATTCTACTAACTTCCCAGTCTCCCTTCCTCTTAATCACGACCTTACCCCTCCCTTTCCAACCTAGAACAATTTCCATGAAGCTTCATAATACCTTTCCAGCACACTCTTTTACTGTCTGAGTTTCCCACATTTTTATAAGGTCAAGTAATTTCACTTCTTTTGGTCTTTTTCTACATCTCCATGTTGCACAGTGTTCAAGGGAGAGGTAAAGGGAACAGTAAATAACATTTCTCTAGACAGAGAAGGTTACAGGTGTTCTCTGCACCTTTTATTTTCTCTTTCGCCCTGTCTCTCCTCTCTCCCGTAGTTAATTTTCCTCCCTGCATCTGCCACTCTTAAATGATCTTTGTTCTGTAGTGCATGCCCTTAGTCTCTCTGTGCCTCTTAGGGTCATACAGAAAGAAAAGGGTGAGATGATTGGGCATTGCGTCTTGCACCTTTGTGAAGATCTGTTCTTTGTGACCAGGAAGGAAGCATTAGAGCTCTGTAGAGCATATGGGAAGTATGATCTGTCTGTCCCCTTTCATAATCTTACAGGAGAAGGTCGGAAGTATAAGACAAACTTTCTAGGCTTTGAGTGTGTTAAGAAGAAATCTTAACAGGCTGTTTCCCAAAGAGTGGGCTGTTGGAGATCATATAGAGAATAAACCTCATAGTCAGAAGGTCTGTGTTCTGATGTCAACTTTGGCTCTAACTGACTGTGTGACCTTAAATTAATCATCTACACCTCTTTTTATTTCTGATTTATTGTTTCCAAAGCAAGCATTTAGCATAGATGAGTTACAGTGTCTTGTACAGTTCTGATAGATTCCAATAGAACTGAGCAACTGTAGTGTTAAAGGTAACATTTTTCTCCCAAAGAAACATTTCCCCCCCATTTAAAAGTTCTTCTGTTTTTTGACCTACATGAAGGCATTGTACTAGTTTTATTTTTCCTGTCTTCCTAAACTGATACTCTAGAGAAAATTCAAGGAAATTTATTTTGAATACAATTAGACACGGTTGCTTTTTAATAATGTTTTATGATAGACTTAATCTGCATTGAGTACATTTTAAGTTTGTGTGGGGTTTGCATTGTATTTCTTCTACTAACCATTTCTTTTGGATAGCCATTCTTTCACCCACTGGATCCTTTAAGCATTTGCCTATTAATCAAAAATGATTTGTTATTTTCCATGTTACATATTATGTATTGAGAAAAACTTAATTCCTGTAAATGAAGAACTTCAAGTGTAGTCTTTTAAATACTTGTAAGCTACATGATTACTGACATTTTTTCTAGAGTATTGCAGTGGGTAAAAGAGGTTACTTCTTTATCTTTGTGTTCTTCATTTTTACTTCTTCCTTTATGTAGAATTTTGTACAAAGTTTTCCCTTTTTTCATGTGCTTTTATGTTACAAAAGGTCTGTGTCTCCATTGTGTATTAAAATGAACTTATCAGAGGTATTTAGGTATCCACACTTATGGTAAAGTTTTTGGGTAAAGGAGAGTATTAAAATTAAGTTAAACCACTAATTGTAACTTAATTTTGTAATTACTGAGGTAGTTTTTTTTTAAATTAGTCTTTAAAAGTATATTATTAACTATAATAAAATGGGCAAAATTTTGGTCTAGGTTTTGCTCAAAGACCTGTTAATTTTGACCAAATATTGTTTGATAAGTTAGGGCATGTCTCTTAGAATTGCTGTTTGTAAAACCTTAAAACTTATAAAGTAAGGTAAAATAGGACCTTGATTTTCATATTTATTTTTTATGATATATATTATTTTTATGAATTACTTATTGTAAATATAAGATAGCAATTAAAATCTGAGAAATAACTACCATGTTTAATTTTTAGCAGACTGTAATTTCTACTGGTAACCTATCCAAAATAAACTAAGTCCATGTAACATGTTTCACATATTTTTCTTTGTAGATCAAAGAAAGCAAAGAATTCAATTGATAAATCAACTGAGACTGACAATGGCTATGTATCCCTTGATGGGAAAAAGACTGTTAAAAGCAGTGAAGATGGAATACAAAGCCATGAACCTCAGTGTGAAACTCTTCAACCAGAAGAGGCAACCTGGAACACCGGAACACTGAGGAACATCCCCAGCAAAGTAAATGTGATTAAAAATAATAATAATACTTTGTGTGATTTTACATTAGTTAATGGAAAGTGACTTAGACGTAGTAGTTACCCTTAAATGTATATATATTCTCCAGAATTTATTCTGTGAGCCTTTACAAATAACACTGATAATGCTGAAAATAGATAAAGTAATATTAATAAGCCTGATTTCCATTATAACCTGGTACCTTCTAAATTAATTGATTGACTCCAATTTTTCTAAAATGTTAAATTAGATTTAAATTTATAATTAATGTCGTTAAACCTTTTTATTTTTGCATTTCCTTATGTGTAAATGAATTTGTTTCAAATGGAAGATCTATGTTAATTCAAAAGCTTAACCTAGGACCCGGTTTTCCTTTAATGTTCTCTATAAGAAAATCTTACTTTGTTTTTCCTACCTTTGTGACCTTTGGTGTCAGCACATTTGTTTTGTTTTTTAAAATTCTTAGAGAAAATTCTTAAGGATAACAATTGTTTATTTACTTTTCTAAAAGAAACCCTAGGTTTATTGTAACATAGCCTAATATAAATATCTTCTTTCTCTTCTTTTCCCTGAAGTTTTTTGGTTAAATAATTTTTTTCTTTAAAAGCTGTTACAGAGGAAAAAATGTGGTCAAATTAAAACATAATACCTTAGTTACATTTAGAAATATAAGCATGAATGTGGGTATTGAGGAATAGTAAATGAAGAAAAGAGGATTCTCTATTTGAGTAAAGTATGTGTTATTGCTTGACAGTAGTACATATATTTTCAGTACCTGTAGCTATATAATAAATATCATGGAGTGGCAGTAAAATAGAGTCCCTTACCATAATTTTAGATTTTTGAGGCATTTAACTCTCTGGTAATGTGAGCCTCACTTCACTAGCATGTCTTAACAAATAAAGTTTTTAGTTATGCAGTTTTCAAACACATTTCCAGGTATGTATTACCTACTAACGTTCTATAAGAGGAACATGAAAGTATCAATAAAATACCTGTTCTGAAGTCTCTTGGTTTCAAAATTTCTGAAATCTGGGTGTCTTAATGTGTACATGATGTTGTCTGGCTGATATGTGTTTCATTTGGTTACAAGTCACCTCCTCTTGCCTTGTAAACCATTATTAAATCAGGTTTTATGGCATTTTTGGTTTGTGAAAATATTAAATTAATTTTAGGTCTCTTCAGCTTCTTTTAAAAGGGTCTCTTTTCTCATAATTTTATAAGCTATTTCAGATCTTTTGAACAGAAACGTTGTAGGACAGTATTTGATAAATGACTTTTGAGTTACTCTTGAAAGAACAGTACCAAAGTCACTGATTTAAGACTTTTTTAGAAAATCAGGTGGTATTAATCAGTTACTTTGAAATTTTTAGTGGTATTTGAAGGTATATGTATATATGTATGTATAATTTAAAATTTTGCAGTTTTAAAGCTACAGGTTGAGTCAGAAATTAACCAATGACCCTCTTTGCATAATCCTAACTTAGGATACCCAAAGGACAGTAACAAATGTCTCTGATGAAGTCTCCAGTGAAGAAGGTCCAGAAACAGGATACCCATTGCGCCGTCATGCAGACAGGACTTCTGAGAGCATTCTTCGGAATAGGAAATCACACCATTATAAGAAACATTACCCTAATGAGGTATTTACTTTGGCCTTACATTTGTGCATATGTATCTATATGTTTTCAACTTACAACTTCTTTCATCTATTGAATATATTACTGAAATAAATATCTCCCATCAATCTCAATATCTTACTGTTACATGATCTGGATTTATAGAAGAGTACTTTTAGATTTATATATTTCACATATAAATAGCCGCACACTTTTATTCACTTTGTGCATCATCTCTAAGGATTCATACATTGAGTTTGTTGTTTTCTTTTAAAGAGCATTCTGGAGACACAATCTGTGAACTCCCATGTTAGACTTCCACAATTTGAAAACGCTTTACAACTTCTAAATTATAGCAGTGTTACTATTCTAAGTGACTTCTTTCCTGTCACTGTCACCAGTTACATTGCCCAGACTATAAAATTCAATTCCGTTTTCTTCTATAACTCTTATATTTCTTTATTAATGTGTGTTTTTCTTTAAACCTTTTTTCCAACTTTATTACATCTCTTGATGTTGTCATATCTCTGGAAACTATTTCAATAGAAAAAGATTTTTTTCATTCAATTGTATTTTCACATTTTCTTGAGGATAGAACATTGTCTTTCTTCAGGGCGCATGAATTACTCCTTTTGTCACTTGCTGACAAATGTTACCTTCTGCTCTTTTTGTACTATATTAGAATATATGTTTTTTTCTTGATGGTTAAGAGTCAAACTTCTGAAAAATCTAATATTATGCTATGTTGTAATATGAAAACCTTAAGAGTTTTAAGATTAAAGGAGTTACTTGTTCTTCCTATATTTTTCTTTGTGATTCTGTCTCTAGTTAATCTTTCTTGTGAACTATGGCTGTTTTTTCTGTTATTGGCTCCATTTGAAAGACACATAATGCCAGTGTGTCTGCTTATTGCCTCTTCGCCCACAACTGATGTTCCATCTCCTATTCCTAAGCCAGATAACCATGCTTGTGAAATTCATAGTCTTAGTCTATAAACAGGTGAAAGTCTGTTGGTCCTGGAAAGGCTTCAGAACCTACTATAAAAAGAGGTCTCCAGTCTCCTATAGAATAAAGTATTTGGCTTTAAAGTTACTTTTCTTTACCCATAATCTTTACTTTTCTTGATTTGCAACTATGTTTTGAGATTTGAGATTCTTTTTTTTTTTTTTTAAACTCTTTGTTTATTTGGCTACGCCAGGTCTTAGTTACCGCGTGTGGGATCTATTTTCCTGGTCAGGGATTGAACCTGGGCCCCCTGGATTGGGAGCTAGGGCTCTTAGCCACTGGTCAACCAGGAAAGTCCCGATATTGAGATTCTTGAAGGACAGAACATTATTCTGCTAATCTTAACTTTTAAATAAATGTTTCTTCACATCTTCCAGATTCCAAGCTAAGTAAGGCTGATAATTATTGAGTAGGCATTGGTTGTTTTAAATCTTTTAAAAATGATGTAAAAGATTACATTAAAAATAAAATCAGATCTTCAAATTCTTCATCTGTGAAGTGAGAAACTTGAGACTAGAGGATATTTAAAAGGCTGTATTTCAAAATTTTTTACTCTCAAATCAAACCAACTGAAAAGTTGTTCTTATGTTTTTTTTATTAAAAAAGCAAAACAAAACCTCCTTTGAATAAGTAAAATTCAAACAGGATTTATAGTGTTGTTTTGCATCTATATATAGTTATTGCTGTACTTTTCAAATTACTGGTGATACTGTTTTCTTTTAGGGTGAGGCACAAAGAAATCATTTGGGGAAACACTTTGTGCAGGAGCAGGACTGACGGGCCTCACTATAAGAGTACTTTTCAGGAACTCAGCCGTTTATTGTAAGCCTCCCAGATGTTAGCATCTGTACATATGCTTCTTAGGGGCATTTTGTTTTTCAGGAAGAAATCATCCAATCTTCTGGTGGCATGGGAGTGGTAGGTACTCTACCATGCTATCATGGTGTTTGGCATCAAGGGAGTTGGGGATGAGGTGTGATCTTGCTATTCAGTATCTTGGACTTTGACTTAACCCTTCTGTCTCTTACCCCTCAACTCCCTACCCTAGTTCCTTGCCTGTTTCTGCTGTTAATATCTACCATGTCTGATGGGTTTCTTCCAGTCTTCTATTGGGAAGATGGTGGTGGAATTACTTGGTTATCTGGGATATAGGAGATGTCCTGGGTAATTGGTAGCTCCTTCCTTTTAAGTATTTGTACTATTTCTTAGCTCTCTCTTGTTTTGTTTAACTCTGCAAGTGTCTCAGTTTTTATTTCCTGCTGTGAATTAGCTTTTCATCTGATAATGGGAAGCATAATGAAGAAACAATGGGCTTGGAGTCAGACTACTTAAGTAACTTTGGAAAAATTGTTTAACCTATGTGAGTCTCAGTTTCTGCTTCTGTACAGTGGGGAGAGGAGGAGACTGGCCTCATCAGATTGTTAGGTTTAAATAAGATTATGCATAATTGCCTGGCACAAAGCATTTATGTTATAAATGCTTCTTCCCTTCAACTATTTCAGTTCAAATAAATAGTCTTTATTAATATGATTGTATCCTCAATTGAAACTACCAGTCTAGAGATTTGAGATAAGCAGAGCAAACCATATTAAATGACCCATTGAGCTATTTTCTTCAGTTCTAAAATTTCCTACTTTTAGGCTTAATTCAGCAATTTGTAGTGAAATTTAAAGTGGCCATTAACCACCTAAATATTTCAGGTTAAATTCTGTTTGAAATGTAAGCAATTATAGGTAGTAATTTTTAGATTTGACATTTGTGAAATGGCCCACTTAGCAATGAATATTTGATGAAATACATTTATTAAGAATTACATATACATTTTTTTAATCCCTGAAATCACCCATTAGTTTCACCTAAACAGTTATCAGGCCTTTAATCTTATTACTTATATTTGTATCTGGTTAGCAAGTCTGCATCAGAAATTAGTTACAGATAATCTAGTTTCATAAAAAATTTTGATTTAGCAATTACTGATTACTTAATACAGTGTGTCTCCCTATCTAATGAAAACAGCTTATGTTTCAAATATTATGGTTGACATTACTGAGTCTGAAGTATTTTGGGAGTGTATGTCTTAAAACAAAGTTGACTTATTTTAACCCTTTTTTCTTTCTTTATTCATTTTCCTGCTCAGCTCTTCTGGAAAATTTTCCTCTCTTAAACAATGTTTCTCCCATAAATACTCTTATCAGTACAGTAAACTTATGTTTATGGTATCCTATCCTGGTATCAATAAATTAATTATCAATAATATATCTAATTCATTTAAGATATTTTGTTACTTGTACTAATGATGGCAAAAAAAAAAAGTGGTTTCTGTCTTTCATGGACTTACAGTATATTTAAGAGAGATGATATATTTGAGAATATGAACTACATGAGCATTTAATTAACACAGATAAATTTCAGATGCCACAAAACAATGCAAAATTTGTCATTAAATGAAGATAAAAAGTAACAACTTGCTTTAGGGACAAAATGATTGCTCTAAATAGAGAGTAGCTTTATTTTTTTTAATTTATTTATTTTAATTGGAGGCTAATTACTTTACAATATTGTAGTGGTTTTTGCCATACATTGACATAAATCAGCCATGGGTAGAGAGTAGCTTTAAACTAACATTTGTCGAGCCCCTGCTTTGTACTAGGTTTGCATTAAAAGCCACAGCGCTCATTTCAGTATCTCTTTAAGGTAGGTAGTTTTATTTCCCATTGGTAGATGATTCAGAAACGACGTAAGACAGCCAGAAAGGGTAGAGATGGTATTTTCCTGGTACTTTGTAGAGTGGACTTTAAAGGAGAGTAGAATTAACAGTAAGTGCTAAGAACATGATTAGAGGCTAGAGTGGCAAAGAGCAAGCTGTGTTGAGGGGCTAGGGAGTAGCCCAGTGTCGCTGTAGGAGAAGTAGACAGCAGGGTCCGAAGTAGCACATTCAAAGACAAGCATGCAGGTTGAAGGAATGTGAGAAGCCACAGAAAGATTTTAGTCTGAGGAAAGAAAGAGCAGCTGCACTGTGGGAAGGTTAATCTAGAAATAAGGAAAGGCCTTTCAGATAGGGGTCCGTAAGGAAGGTCTTACGGTAAAGTGTGAATGATGAAATCTGAACTGTTGTGGTAACATGGCAAAGAGAGAGGAATAAATATAAAACATTTGCAAGTAAAATTGACAGTCTTACCGACAGAGGATGGGTAAAAACAAAAGCAAAAATTTCAGCATACTTGACTATAAGGATGGCTATTACCATTCTTTATTTAGGAAGTTATTTAAAAAAAAACGAAAAACAAAACTTCCCTGGTAGCTCAGATGGTAAAGCATCTGCCTACAATGCGGAAGACCTGGGTTCGATCTCTGGGTCGGGAAGGTCCCCTGGAGAAGGAAATAGCAACCCACTCCAGTATTCATGCCTGGAAAATCCTGTGGACCGAGGAGCCTGTGGGGCTACAGAGTCGGACACAACTGAGTGACTTCACTTTCACTTTTGAATTTATTTAAATTAAAATTTTACTCAAAGGTATTTATTTTGTATTTGAAAAAACTCTTAGTGGAAAAGTATATTGATGAGAAATTACTTAACTTAGGCCTTTTAGTTTTTCACTTTTTTTTTTTTTACCATAGATTATCTAAAAAACCTGGGACTTCTGGGTAGCTCAGCTGGTAAAGAATCCCCCTGCAATTCAGGAGACCCTGGTTCAATTCCTGGTTCAGGAAGTTCCACTGGAGAAGAGATAGTCTACCCACTCCAGTATTCTTGGGTTTGCCTGGTGGCCAGATGGTAATGAATCTGCCTGCAGTGCGAGAGACCTGGGTTCGATCACTGAGTTGGGAAGATCCCCTGGAGGAGAGCATGGCAACCTACCCCCTGTATTCTTGACTGGAGAATCCCATGAACAGGGGAGCCTGGCAGGCTATAGTTCATGGGATCACAAAGAGTCAGACATAACTAAGCACAGCACACATCTAAAAAACACAAGTTGGCAGTTATCTTCCTGGTATAGAGTATTTGTTAATTTTATATCAATTTATTGAACTTCTGTTTGAAAAATGAAAACAGTAGATATATGAAACCTATTGTTGCTTTAAAAAAAAAAAGACTAGAGTAAGAAAAGAACTTCATTAAATATATCAATTAAAGTGGGTTAGTATTCACTGACTATGCAGTCCATATAGATTTAGGCTAGTCTTTGAATTCTGAACTTTGTATAAAGTTTAAGAGAAAACAGGCACAGCTTTTGCCTGCAAAATAATACTGGAGCTGAGATGTGAAATCACATTTTGATATGAGAAAATTTTGTTACTCCTTAAAAAGTAATATGTATTTTAATGTTTTGCTGTTTATTTCACTGTCATTTGGCAGTGTGTTTGTTGTTTTAGTAAAAAGTAGCAATATATGTTTCTGATAAAATCCATTGAGTTGGAAAGGGTACATAAATTGTATTAATGTCAAAGAATATCTTGATTTCAGGATGCCCCTAAATCGGGTACTAGTTGCAGCTCTCGCTGTTCAAGTTCCAGACAGGATTCTGAGAGCACAAGGCCAGAATCTGAAACAGAAGATGTGTTATGGGAAGACTTGTTACATTGTGCAGAATGCCGATCATCTTGTACCAGTGAGACAGATGTGGAAAATCCTCAAATTAATCCATGTGTGAAAAAAGAATATAGAGACGACCCTTTTCATCAGGTTGGTTTGCAGTGTTGGATTGTGTGGGGCTGTTGGTCCAGCTCCTTTGAATGTATGTACATTTTACAGAGGTGAGAGAAAACTTACATTCAATAGAAATAATGTTCCCATGTTTTAATTTTTATGTGACCTGTGATCTGGCTTCATAGGAACATAGAATCTCAGTATTTATATAGTGATTGTCAATCACCTTGCAAACATATGTTCTCTTCCTGAGAAATTGTTGGCAAATAGAATTTTCTAAGTCAGATTGTACTTTAGATGTATTAGTCCTTTTCTCACTAAGCATACTTCATGGTCAGATTCATCTATACCTGCAACCTTAATTCCACACAAATATACGATTATAATTCACAAATCTACACCTCATGAATATCAGATTTCTATTTCAAAGTGCCTGTAGTAATGCTATCCAACAGAAATAAAATGAATTACATACATAATTTAAAATTTTCTGGTAGTCTCATTTAAAAACATTTAAAAAGGTAAAATTAGTTTAAATATGTTTTTAGCCCAGTATATTTAAAATATTATCATTTCAACATATAACTACTATGAGAAGGTCCAGTGTACTGCAACTAAGACCAGATGCAGCTAAATAAATAAATAAAATAAATACTAAAAAAAAAACCCAAAAACAAAAAAGAAGAAGCATAACCCTGACAAGTTGGAGAAAGTGAAGGAATGTTTTGGTCCCCAGCTGCTAGATGTGAAGATGGGAGAGCACTTACGTGCATAGGAGAAAAGCAGGTGGGAAAACTGGTACAGTTTTGGTTTCCTAGGGTTCTGGAGAAAAGGTATACTTAGGAAGCCTAGCCTCCAACAGGACAAGGAACACATCCTCTGCTGAAACAGGCAGGGGAGGAAGAGTTCATGAAGTCAGTCAGACCATGAGAGTTACTGCATGATCTCTGTTTGAAGTGCTGGAGGCCAGATGGTCTCTTAATAGAAGAGAAGTGAGATGATAGGATAAGGGGCTTATGGATAGTGGTGAAGGCTTGGCATTATCATTTATGGGAAATGGAGATGGTGAGGAGAGAGTATATGTTTATTTGTGTTCACGCCATATAACACATTAAAAGAGTCACCCTCCCACTCGGTTGAGTGGAATCTTGGTTTAGCTGGAATCTAAAACTATGAATTTGTAGCTGCCCAGTCTATACATTTTCCAAAGCAAACCATTCAACATTACAGTAATTCAAGTCTGTGCTCCAGTCACTGATGCTTAAGAAGCTGAAGTTGACTAGTTCTGTGATGACTTAACAACACCTTCTAGAACTAACACCAAAAAAAGATGTCCTTTTTATCATAGGGGGTTGGAACACAAAAGTGGGAAGTCAAGAGATAATCAGAGAAGCAAGTTTTACCTTGGAATATAAAATGAAACAAGGCAAAGGCTGACAGATTTTGTGAAGAGAACTTGCTGGTCATAGCAAACACTCTTTTCCAACAACCCAAGAGATGATTCTACACATGGACATCACCAAATGGTCAATACCGAAGTCAGATTGATTATGTTCTTGGTACCTGAAAATGGAGAAACTATATATAGTCAGCAAAAACAAGATCTGGAGCTGACTGTGGCTCCTATCATGAGCTCCTTATTGCACAATTTAGGCTTAAATTGAAGAAAGTAGGGAAAACCATTCATGTATGACCTAAATCAAATCCCTTATGATTATACAGTGAAGATGATGAATAGATTCAAGGGATTAGATCTGTTAGAGTGCCTGAAGACTACGGATGGAAGTTCATAATGTTATACAGGCGGCAGTAACCAAAATCATCCCAAAGAAATGTAAGAAGACAAAGTGGTTGTCTGAGGAGGCTTTATAGATAACTGAACAAAGAAGAGAAGCAAAAGAAAAGAGAGAAAGGGAAAGATATACCAAACTGAATGCAAAATTCCAGAGAATAGGAAGGAGAGAGAGTCTTAAATAATGCAAAGAAATAGAGGGAAAAAATAGAATAGAAAAGCCTAGAGATCTCTTCAAGAAAATTGAAAATATCAAGGGAACATTTCATGGAAGGATGGGCACCATCAAGGGCAGAAATGGTAAGAACCAAAGAGAAGCAGAAGAGATTGAGAGTGCATAGAAGAACTGTACAAAAAAGATCTTAATGGCCCAGATAGCCACAATGGTGTGGTCACTCACATAGAACTGGATATCCTAGAGTGTGAAGTCAAGTGAGCCTTAGGAAGCATTACTATGAACAAAGCTAGCAGAAGTGCTGGATTTCTAGGTGAGCTGTTTAAAATCCTACAAGATGATACTGTTAAAGTGCTGCACTGAATATGCCAACAAATCTGGAAAACTCAGCAGTGGCCAGAGGACTGGAAAAGTCAGTTTTCATTCCAATCCCAAAGAAGGCCAATGCCAAAGAATGTTCAAACTACCATACAATTGCACTCATTTCACTTGCTAGCAAGGAAACACTCAAAATCCTTCAAGCTAGGCTTCAATAGCATGTGAACCGAGAACTTCTAGATGTACAAACTGGGTTTAAACCAGAGGTCAAATTGCCAGCATTCACTGGATCATGAAGAAAGCAAGGGAGTTCCAGAAAAACATCTATTTCTGCTTCATTGACTATGCTAAAGCCTTTGACTGTGTAGATCTCAACAAGCTATGAAAATTCTTAGAGATGAGAATACCAGACCACCATACCTGCCTCTTGAGAAACCTGTATGCGGGTCAAGAAGCAACAGTTAGAACTAGACATGGAACATCCAGTTTTCCAAATTGGGAAAGGAGTACATCACGGCTGTATATTGTCACCTTATTTAATTTATATGCAGAGTACATCATGCAAAATGCCATACTGGATAACTCACAAGCTGGAATCAAGATTGCAAGGAGAAATATCAACAACCTCAGATATGCAAATGATACCACCCTAATGGCAGAAAGTGAAGAGGAACTAAAGAGTGTCTTGATGAAGGTGAAAAAGGATAGTGAAAAAGCTGGCTTAAAATTCAACATTAAATAAAACTGAGATCATGGCATCTGGTCCCGTCACTTATGGCAAATAGAAGGGGGAAAAGTGGAAGCAGTGATGGATTTTCAAGAAAATATTTTCTTGAGCTCCAAAATCACAGCCAATGGTGACTGCAGCCATGAAATTATAAAAAGAACTTTGCTCCTTGGAAGGAGAGCTATGACAAACCTAGACAGCATATTAAAAGCAGAGACATCACTTTGCTGACAAAAGTATGTGAAGTCAAAGCTTTGGGTTTTCCAGTAGTCATGTACAGACATGAGAGTTGGACTATAAAGAAGGCTGAGCAAAAAGAATGGATACTTTTGAACTGTGGTGTTGGAGAAGACTCTTGAGAGTCCCTTGGACTGCAAGGAGATCCAACCAGTCAATCCTAAAGGAAATCAACTCTGAATATTCATTGGAAGGACTAGCGCTGAAGCTGAACCTCCAATACTTTGGCCACCTGATGCAGAGAGTTGACTCATTTGAAAAGATCCTGACACTGGGAAAGATTGAAGGCAAAAGGAGAAGGAGGTGGCATAGGATGAGGTGATTAGATAGCATCACCGACTCACTGGACTTGAATTTGAGCAAACTCTGGGTTATAGTGGAGGACAGAGGAGCCTGGTGTGCTGTAGTTCATGGGGTCACAAAGAGTCGGATGTGACTTAGCAACTGAAAAATAACAGTTTTATACAGTTGTATGATATTCTCTAGAATATAGTTGTAATAATTATAATAACAAAGATTTAATAAGCATTGACCCTATATATCATCCATTGTGCAAGTAATCTAGATGCATTGTCTCATGTAATCTCCATGATCTATGTCAGCGTAGTTTGTTTTTTGTTTCATAAATGAAATGAAGGCTCAGGATTAAGTAATGCACCCAGAGTCACACAGTGTAGGTGCCAAGTAGTTGCTATTCAAGGGACACGAAAGGGGATGCTATGCTGGTTAAAGTAATGGATAAGGCAAGAATCTAGACATGTTAAATTGAGAAGGAAATATGAAGAAGAGACCGATAGGTTGAAGAACACGTGTGTTCAAGGAAAAGTGTGTTTTAAATTGAAGGTTTGAGGAATCTTTCCTTTCTGGTAAGATGGAAGACTGTGGTTAGAGGCTCACTTCAGAAGTAGGCATTTCAGTGTGGTGACAGGGTCCAGAGTGTGGTCATGGGACTAGCTGAAGATCCCTCGAATTTAAGAAGTGAAAAAAAAAAAAAAAAAAAAACCAGAGAATAATGCATGTGAAAAGGGTGATGGATGAGTCACCTGTATATTCATCTAAGTCACTGAGGATAATAACTGGATTTTAGGCTTATGAAAATGTCTGTGAGCTCTTTTCTCAGCAACCGCGTAAGTGGCACAGAGCTAGGGACGACGCGTGCTTTGCTCATTGTTGTATCACACAGCGCCTGGTACATAGTTGGTGCTTAATATTAGTTGAATGAAATAATGAAACAAAAAATTTTCAAAAGGTGCTAAGTAGACCTTTCTTAAATGATTAAAATTTTTGTTGTAATGAATGCTTATAGAGTAAATTTTGGTCCTAAATCTATTATATCTCTTTTTTCCTTTTTTTTTTTTTTTTGGTAAGATAAATTTTTTTTTTTTTTTACTGTTTTACTCTACATCTTAATTACAGTATTCTAGATATACAGTGGTTTTGCTTTTTGATTTAGGACGATTTCAAATGCATTTTGTATTCTCAGGCGTCTAAAAACAAGCTCATGTTTTCAGTTTTAGCTGAAATTAGCTCCCTTTAATGAAAAGCTGCCTTGTTTGTTTGGCTAAGATCTGTATAAGGTTTGGAGGACCTTTTCCTGCCTATGATAAAGACTGGAAAATTCCTCCCCATGAAGATGCACTGAGCATTTCAATCAGTGTGTTCTAGACAGTGTGTCACCAAATATGTAGTTTTATTTTATTTTCTTGGTAAATAGTTACTGAAACATTTCTAAAAGAGAAAACTTTTATTCTGTAGCCATGGATGAGTATATAATATAAAGGCGCATTCCAGGGGCTTCCCTGGTGGCTCAGTAGTAAAGAATCCACCTGCCAGTGCTGGAGACATGGTTTCGGTCCTTCTGTCAGGAAGATCCCATGAAGAAGGAAATGGCAACCCACCCCAGTGTTCTTGCCTGGGAAATCCCATGGATAGAAGAGCCTGACAGGCTACGGTCCATGGGGTCGCAAAGAGCTGGCACAACTTAGTGACCAAACAATGACCAAGACACATTCAAGTGAAGTGAATTTTTCAGTGGGTAAAGCCATACTTTAACTGCTATAGTTCCCAGAGCTGGAAACTTCAAGAAAGCTTTGAATGAACAGGGAGCAAAGCAATTGAGATTTTGATAAGGATAACAAGAAGTATTGAATGAGTTCTAAACTTTAGCTTGAAAAACATAGCTAAGAAGAACCTGTTATCTGATGAAACTATAAAATGTAATGATTTGCTCTTATGTTTTCTTTGAGGCTTTTAAAAAATCTTTCATGTACTAAAGGCAGTGTATATTTCAATAAGACTGTTTTTTTGAGTACATTACACATGCACACACACATTCCTGTATCTTTTTAAATTCTCCAGGTTTTAGTTGCTTTTTATGCTCTTGCCTTTTTCCTTTCTAGAAATAGGAAAATTCTATCAAATGCTAGTTAGAAGTTACCTGGGCAAAATGAGTACTTTTAGAATTAGAATGAAGATTTTTTTGACTTCCCGTTTCTTTTTCTAGATGGACATTCTTGGTATTGTATATCTTGCTTCATATAATTCACTGTTACAGACTGAGAGTTTAAAAAAAAGGAGCGTGCATATCGATGCTTTAATCTATTATCTCTGTGGTTTAATAATCTTTCCATTCAGCTTCTCATACTTGTTCCAGGCTTTTTGGTTTCATCATTTTTCATAATTATTATAGTTTCAGGGAAAATTTGACATTTTAGTGTAGATTATTTGTTTTGTTTGGGGATAAATTATACAATTTGAGGAATTAGGTGGATATTTAATAACTCCTGTCAGTATCACATAGCTCTTAAGGTTCTCCAATAATGAAATATATACTATGAAGGTTAATGTATATTAAGATACTCTGTTTTTGCAATAGATAAATTTTCAGAGGAACCGTCTTGGTAGCCAAATAACTACATATAAAAGGGCTTTGCCAATAACATGACTCCTGGCATTATGGTTTGCCTGTATAATTGTTCATCACTTTTTTTACTCTGTGCACATAAATGTGGTATATTAGCTTTACATAAAGAAAATTAATGTATGAGGTCAGAATAATAAGTTCCCATATTTATTTTCTTGCATATTATTATGTTACTTTTTCTACCTTTTATTGAAATGAATCAGTGCAACTTCCTCCGGAGGAAAATATATTCCTTAAGTCTGCAGAAGCATATCTTTTATCATATTTCACATTTTTATCTGCCAAATAATATTTTAAAGTAGATTATTTTGTTCATTGTTAGAAGTTCTTTCAATGAAATATGTTATTAAAATAACTTAGAAATAATATAATATTAGAAATATCAATTGTATCTCATTCTGGAACTAATCTTTTTTGAGGGGAGGGACCAGTCTTTTTGTGTTATTTCTACTGATATCTGATAATGTAAAGATTAGTGTTTTATTGTGTTGCTATCTTTAACCTTCAACTATCCTATTTTGAAGTTTTATTCTTTTAATTATAGATCTGAAACAAACAGAAAAAACAAACACACTTAAGTATATGATTTTGTTTGTATTAAAGCTTTCAGCTTTTCTTCCTACCATTTTCTATTCTGTGAAACTGTGAGGGATACTTTCTTTTACTTGGGGGAATACTTCTAGTTCTATGTGCTTCAGTTTGCAATATTTGTTCCGAAGGGAAAAGTTAAATGGGTCCTTTGGAGAAATGCTAGATTTAAAAAAATCAGAAAAGTAACTAAATCAAGTATTAAGGGTAAGTGTGTGTCTTTCTGAATGAGATTGTATCACTGTTTAGTCTTTTAGAAAGGTTCAAATCTCAGTGATCATTGTCTTTCGTATCACACATGCATAAGTTGAATAGTCAGTAATATGAATAATTAGTAATATGAATTTGATGCACATTTGTCTTTGAACACTAGTATATTAGGAGTTATGTAAACAGATTGACAACTAAGTGCCTTTGCTGACAATTTTTAGAGTATTTTTGAATAAGTTGCCTAGTATAGGTTCTGAAAGTTCTTAACTTAAATGCATTTTTATAACTCTAATTACTTATGCTACAAATTAGTATATGCTAACTAATTTTAAGATAGAATTTTAGTGTCCCTGAAATTGTACATGAGATAGCTTTGTATAGATATGTGTTCTATAAATATAAATGCATTCACCAGTTTCTATTTTTTAGTGTATATAGATAAAATTGTGTGTGTGTGTGTGTATATATATTTTATTTTGAAATACAGTTAATATACTCACCAATTTCTGGTTATTTTTTATAGAGTCATTTGCCCTGGCTCCATAGTTCCCACCCAGGATTAGAAAAAATAAGTGCTATCGTATGGGAAGGCAATGACTGCAAGAAAGCAGATATGTCTGTCCTTGAAATCAGTGGAATGATAATGAACAGAGTGAGTTTTTAAATTTTATTTGTTTAGATAGTGATTATTAATATAGTAAATGATTACTGAAGTGTTATATTTACAACCTACTCACCTCATTTCTTCAACCTGAAAAAAAAAAAAAGTTTCTTGTATTTGAGTGGTTTGTCACCAAACATTTTTTGGTGCTTTTCATTTTCTGATCAAGAATAGACCTTGATGGTTTAAAATTTTCTTTTATATTATTCTTTTTTTTTGCTTTCAGTGGATCAAATTTAGGAGCTGCTAGGTATATACAATTGTTAATGAAAACATTTTTCTGTATCATTTACCTCACTTCATTGATTTATTACTACTCAAAACATTAAAAAGAATTCACACTGGAAAATTTCTACTGATGCTTGCCTCTTAAATATACAAGAGTAAATCAACTAATGGTAAAAGAATCTTAAGTCACTTGAAGATGTGGAATACAAATCCTACAGATTTAAACTTCAGTTTGTATTATTTCTTTTATTACATCATTATTACTTTTAAAATTTTGCCTAATTCCCATGGACAGCTAGGCGTGATTTAACTTGGCAATTTTAAATTTCTTGTGTGTTGCTAACTAGAACTGTGCATACTTTTATGTAGGACAGGAATTAAAATAACTGGTGTCAGAAACTGAGCTACTTCCTATTACATATTTCCATGTGAGCTATGAAAAGCTGTTAATAAGGAGTCTCCAAAAACTTGCATCTGGTTAATACTCTGTACCTTTTTTGTGAATTTTTACATACTATGCAATATGATGATAAAAAAGGTAGCTAGATGATATTTTGGAGAAGGCAATGGCACCCCACTCCAGTACTCTTGCCTGGGAAATCCCATGGACAGAGGAGCCTGGTAGGCTGCAGTCCATGAGGTCACTGAGAGTCGGACATGACTGAGCGACTTCACTTTCACTTTCCACTTTCATGCATTGGAGAAGGAAATGGCAGCCCACTCCAGTGTTCTTGCCTGAAGAATCCCAGGGACGGGGGAGCCTGGTGGGCTGCCGTCTATGGGGTCGCACAGAGTGGGACACGACTGATGCGACTTAGCAGCAGCAGATGATATTTAAAATCCCTCCCAGTCGTGCCAATTTTGTATTTTCCATTATTTAATTTCGAAATTCCTTTTTTTTCTTATAATTCCCCTGCCCCTTTTTCCCTCTCTCTTATTTAATTTTTACCCCTCTAGCAAATTCTCTCTTCTGAAATGGTTTCAGAAAACAATATGTATATACATATATGTATATATACATAAAAGAAAGTAGTTTTACAGTTTAAGGAGATTATCCATTTGTATTGTGAACTCTTTGAAGCAGAACATCAAGTATAAATTCTAGATTTTTTTCTGTAACTGGATTTAAGTGGATACAAGATCTCATTCTTTTCAGTATTCTAGTATTTGTAAATATGTCTAAATTTTTAAATAATGAGATAAGTAGAATATTTTTTTCAAGATCCAGGTAAGACCAGGTAAGTAAATCGTTTTGCATCTACTTAATGAATTAGAGATCTGATAATGAACTATTTTTAAAAACTGAGAAATATTGACTTACATTTTATGTGTAATAGGTTCTCAAAACTTTGAGTAAATTTAAATTGCATTATTCAGGTATTAAAACTGATATATTTTAACAGTAATTTCATATTGCTGTAAATAAAATAATGCTTCATTAGGAATTAATTTTACTGTAGATAAAATTTGTGTGTGTGTTTTTTTTTCTCTCTCTCTCTCTCTAAAGGTAAACAGCCATATACCAGGGATAGGCTACCAGATTTTTGGAAATGCAATCTCTCTAATCCTGGGTTTAACTCCATTTGTTTTCCGACTCTCCCAAGCTACCGACTTGGATCAACTCACAGCACATTCTGCTTCAGAACTTTATGTGATTGCATTTGGTTCTAATGAAGATGTTATAGTTCTTTCTATGGTTATAATAAGTTTTGTGGTTCGTGTGTCTCTTGTGTGGATTTTCTTTTTTTTGCTCTGTGTAGCAGAAAGAACTTATAAACAGGTGAGTATAATATGGACATCTCTATAGAGAATTTTAAACTTTTCATAATATTCATGGTATTCCTGAAGTATTTTAGTGTTTCATTAAATCATTTTGACATGCTAATTATTTCCCCATTTTGTTTTTATAATAGTTAACCAAATCTTAATAACTTCTATTTTGTTAATTTTTATTTTTATGTGGTAATCTACTTGAAAATTAATTTTTATTTTAATCTTTTTTAGCGATTACTTTTTGCAAAACTCTTTGGACATTTAACATCGGCAAGGAGGGCTCGAAAATCTGAGGTTCCCCATTTCCGATTGAAGAAAGTACAGAATATAAAAATGTGGCTCTCTCTCCGATCCTATCTTAAGGTAGAATGGTAGTGATAAAAGTACTCTTAACGTGCTGGCTCCCTCTCATAGTTCCAGTTCTTTGTCAGTATGTATGTATGTCTAGATTTATAGTCAGATTTGTATTCACATGGTGCTATGTGGCCACATCTAGTGTTCATTTTGATCCATATGCAGAAATTCAGAATGTTTAACTGGTTCTTTACAGTAAAAGATCTGAAGTCCAGAAGGCTAAAATGCATTTTAGATAGATGATTCAAGATCAGATTGTCCAAAATTTATCTTTGTTCATAAATCTCACCAACTACTACTACTCATTCAAAAGCTAGATTAAAGATTTTGTTTCTACAATAGAATGATTATATCACAAGCCAGCAGAGGGAGCCCACTGCTTAAAAAAGGAAATTAAAAAAAAAATCTTGTCAATGAGCTGCCTCACTGAGGTGACCTATTACTATTTGAAAACTTTAGCTTCCAATTCTAAGCCATCCTTTTCATGCCATTCTTTTCCTTTAATCTTTTAAAGTAACTTTCCCAATTATGGAATTAAGATATAGAAGCTCAGGAGGGAAATGGGAAACATCTGAATTAGTTTTAGGAAAACATTTTTTCTGAGGATTATTACTTTATTGCATACTCATTGTGTATGGAGTAATCATAGCTTAATAAAATTGACCTAAAGGCCAACTATCCTCTGACATGCTTAGATCTTTAATGACTTTTATTTTGAGGTAACAAGGAAAAAGTAGAAAAATTTTGCATTATTTGTCTACACTTCTGTTTAAAAAAATTCATTATGCTGTTTATTTAACTTGTTAAACTCAGCTAAGTTAGTCTTCACTGGGCAATGCCACAGATCAGTGTAGATTGTTTTTTCTCACTGTGACACCGCTGGAAGGATGGATGTGATCCTTGTTACCTGTCTTAGTGAGAAGACACCTAAAATTTGCTCTCCTTATCATCCCTGAGCAGGTATTGCATTCTTTTATGCATTGATTATTTTAGTCAATAAACATTCATTTAATGTTAACCATGTGCCATTCACTATTGATGAGATGGAACTCCCTGCCATTAGGAGCTCATTCTTCAGTGAGGGAAACATGTAACCCCAGGTCTAGGAATTATCCTGAGTACTGACTTCCTCTTTTGCATTTCCAACATTCAGTTTATCGCCAATTCCCACCCTTTCTGTTTCCAAAATGTATCTCAAATCCATTTACTTCTCTCTCTCTGTTTTTATTTCCCCACCCTAATTGCAGCCACCAATTATCTCCTGTATTGGATTACTGCAGTTTTGTCTTATATGGCCTCTCAGCATTCCTGTTTCCTCCTTTTAATATTTTCCTCAGTTTGCTGCCAGAGGTGTCTTAAAAATGTAGATCTGACCATATTCTTAAAATTTTCTGAAAATTCTCCATTGATCTTAGGATGTAGAACCAAATCTTAATAGGGCTTTTAATGCCCTTCATGACTCAGCTCCTGCAGATAGCCTGTCCCGCTTGTCTCATTTTGAAATACTTTCCTCCCTGCATTCCAGCCAGACTACACTGCTTCAATGCTTTGAATGTACTGTGATCTTTTCTGTTTTACACTCTTGCACTTGCTTTTCCTTCTACCAATAACAATACCAATAACTGCCGTGTGCCATCATGCTACTGCACCCTACTTTGGGGTAAATATCACTTCCTTGGAGAGATCTTCCCAGGCCTACACAATCTTTCTGAGAGTTAGAAGTATGGGCCTGGGAAGATCTCTGTAAGGAAATGCTATTTGTACCAAACTTGTCACCAATGTTCTGAAAGCATTCTATACCTTTCTTTCATAGCTCTCATCACAACTTGCACGTATATCTGTCTCTATGAGCTTGATGTTTGACTCCTTGTCTGTTTTGTTCTCTACTATATTTCCAGCACCTACCACTGTCCCTCATTCTGAGCAGGTGTTCAAAAAACCTGTTCAGTAAATGGTTAGTGTTTGACAAAATGGAATATTTGGGATTTATCCTTCTACAAATTCTAGGCTATATATTCACCATTTTTCATGGTGTTGCAAATCCTCAGGCAATAATAACAGTTTATAATTAAAATTCGTCTCACTAATCAGGTATATTTTCAATGTCATAAGCTATGGTCAATGTGCAGTGATGGATCAGTACCTTAGTTGAAAGCATGGAATTAGCTGCTAATTAGTAAATATATTTAAAAGTGTTTTCACTTTTTTCCCACCAGCGTCGAGGTCCTCAGCGATCAGTTGATGTCATAGTTTCATCTGCTTTCTTGTTGACTATCTCAGTTGTATTTATCTGTTGTGCCCAGGTGAGTTACCTTATTTTGTGTAGAACTTAGATAATCAGATCTATAAATATTCAACCTCCAAGGCTTTCTAATAATAAACAAAGTAATAAGTAATTTGAAATTGAATTTTTACAGTTTATTTTTTTCAGTAGAGTAAGTAAATGCATCTTACTTATTTACATGATGAACAATAACTAACTTATTTTCAGGTGTCTATTAATTGAACATAAAATAATTAGTTTTTGTCTACAATTCATCTTTATTTCCAAAACAAACTGATGAGTGTCTAGAGTTATGAAATTTTTCAGACTATTTTCCATGATCTCTGCTTTATTCACATTTAGTATTAACTTTCATTTTATACCTGAATTATCACTGTGACTTAACTGTCTCATCTCTGAAAAAAGAATTCTCATTGACCAAGATTAGTCAGGAAGCACAAAAGTATCTCAGAATATAGTCTGTGCTATGAAATTTAAACTTCTGTTTCAAGTAATAAGACATGCTAGATTACCTGAAAATTCTTCTGGTTTAAAACATACAATACTTGGGGGAAAATACCCAGCATCGTAATATGTGTAAGTGAGGTGTTTTATAAATATACATATTGCTTGTATATTTCAGTTTATAACACAGTAAGGGGCCAAAAATGAGGATAAAAGTGAAAAACAGAGCAGTTACGTATATGTGTTAATGTTAGGTTGAAGTGCTTTGTTTGTGTTAGTATGTGAGAGATGAGGCCTTGATCTGCTGTACCTCCTTATATATACGCTACAAGGCCAAAATCCTCAAAGGCCTACAGTCTCGGTGAAAAGGTGCAATAAGAAAAAGTCTGCCCTACAGCACAGGAAGACAATAAGGAAGCTTGGTCAGTTTTGCCAGGATTCTGGCCAAGGAGGCAGAGAAAGTCTCTCTTAAGAATATATAAATGTAGGTCAGCTTTTAATACAGATTCAGGGTTCAAGTGTACATTACAGATCTTGTCTTGTAGCCGCTGTGTCAAGAAGTTAATATAACAAGATCCTAGACTCCTGGATACCTGAAAGAAGCTAAACCAAGACTGTTCTTGGGGATATAACATCCACCCTAATCCTCAAAGAATTTGCACAGTTAAAGCCCCTTCAGGTCTCAGAACACTTGAAAAAACTTTCTAACATGAGCGAGTCAACAAATTAACACACAGCAGGAATACATCTCCAGCAACTTCAGATCTGATCAGATAGAAACTATAAGCTTGTTTAAAATGACTGAAGATGTAGATAACACTATTTAAAAAAGAGAAGATAGATTTGAAAAATACCCAAGCATTGCTTCACAGAAGTTTAAAAAAAAAAGTCACTGACATAAAAAACACAACAAACAGAAGAAACAGCAAATTGGAGACAAAGATAATTGGTGAGCTGGGAGATGGAAGAAATTACCCAGAATATAGAACAGAGATGAAGAGATGGAAATATGAAAAGGAGATCCAACATATATCTAATAGGAATTTCATATTGAAAGAAGAGAGAGAACAATATTTGGAGAGATGATGACATAAGAGTTTTTCTGAATTAGTAGAAGACATTAATTTTCAGGTTTAGGGAAGGACAAGAAGAAGAAGAAGCCACAATAAAAACAAATTGACACTTGGATACATTATAGAGATACTGCAGCACACCAAAAACAAAAATCTAACACAATCAAAAGGAAGAAGACTGGTTCTTTACTCACAATTGCTTGTTGCATTTCAGTCTTTTCTTCAAGGTTTTATTTCCATGTTCCTGAAGTACATCCTGCAATATTTTTGTCTCTAATGAACATAAAATCTATTTCTGTCAACAAAAGACACATGGAACATAATAACATTGTCAAGTTTTAAATGTAAAAAGATAGAAAAATACATTGCAGATAAATACTAGCCAAGAGAAAGCTGGTGAAGTAACATTAATAGCAGATGAAATAGACTGTGATCTAAGACGTGTTACTGGGATAGAGAGAAACCTGACAAAAAGTTTGAAGAGTTGTTAGGAAGATCTAACAATTCTAGAATTGTATATGTGTTGTCACATAACTTCAGTCTTATCTATATAGAGCCTAAATAATAGCACTGTAGTGAGGAATTGACAAAATGCCACATTGGGAGCTTTGAACACATTTCTTTCATTATTGATGAAGCAGACAAAATATGAAGACATGTATCTAAACAAGACAGTGAAAATTTTATTCTGAAATTGGGCAATACATACTCTTTTCAGACACAGAACAGTTTATTAAACTTTCCCATGTACTAGGTGACAAAATGATTCTCAACTGATACCATACAGACCTCTGGTTATATACAGTTAAAGTAGAAAACAATGACAGCAAAAAGAAAACCATGCATTTGGAAATTTCAAAACATACTTACAGATAGCAGTGTTTAAAAAGAAAACTCACAGTATTAAACTGAAATAGTTGAGAATTTTTTTAAAAAAGAATAGTAGTATATATTAATGTCATTAAAGTTAAAAGCTTCTGTGGACAGTTTTGTAGAAATATTAATTAAAACTGACTCAAAAAGTAACTGAAGAGCTGAGAAGACCCTGTAGCCGTACAGCAGTATTGATTCAGTAGTTTGAAAATCTGCTACCAACAAAAATCCCCAAGACCCATGTGATTTTTACAGATTAGTTTTGCCAAATGTTTTAATAAACAAGTAATCCTAATCCTACACAAAAGATCTAGGGAGTAGAAAAAGGGAATATTCCTCCAATTCATTTTATGTACTTCATGTAACTTTGTTACCAAACCAGAGAGACAGTATGGGCACAGGAAGCAGTGAACCAGCTTAGATGCAGAAATACTCAGAAGATGAAGCCAGCAGTTAATAACAGTAAACATGCCATGACCTAGACAGCCTATCCCTTGGATGCAAAGGTTTTTGACTTTAGAAAATCCAGTTATCTAGTTTAAACTCCTTTAGTTGATTAAAGGAGAAATTATCTGATCATCTCAATAGATACAGAAAACAAATTGGTAAATTTCGATGGGAGATTCACAATACAGTTACTGAAAAGTACTGTTCTTAATTTGATAAATAAAAAATATTTCAAAAACTGGAGCAAACATTGTACATATGATATTTATTATCTTTGAGATACTTTAAAATCAGAAATGAGATGGGTGCCCTCTTTATCACTTCTAGTTAAGAAAGGTACTAACCAGTGAAGATAGGGAAAAGAAAGAAATTGTATAAAGATTGGAAAAGAAAAAAGAACATAAGACTGTATGGATGTGTATGTACAATATTCTAGTAACTTTCCAGACAAATTATTAAAAACCTGACACTTTTTTTTAGAAGTGCAAGATCAATAAAAATGGATACAACCTCAATATAAAAGAATCAGTTTTGTTTCTGTAAGTCAGAAATCAGCAAACTTTTTCTATAAAGGTCCAGACTAAATATTTTAGACTTTTACCTGATACATTCAGTCTCTCATATATTCTTCTCTCCTGCCTCTCCCTAAAAATTGTTAAGTATTAAAGAAGCACCATAAATGACAAAAGAGAGTCTGAAAAAATACTGCCAAAATACATCGTTTAAATAGCTTTGTTATTCACAATATGCAACAAATCAATAAAAACAGACAACCTAATAGAAAAAGTTAGATACAAAATTTAAAAAGATAACTTAAGAGGAAACCCAGTGACCAGTAAGTATATGAAACATACTCATCCTCCCTAAGTAATGTGGAAAAGTAAAAGGAAAAGAGTAAGAGAACAATTCACACCCATTAGAATGGCAGGTGTTAAAAAGTTAAATAATACCCAGTTTGGACAGATATGAAGGCAAAGGAAACTGATCCACTGCTGAGAGTATAAATTGGCACAACTGTTTTCAGAGACAAATTTGTAATATTTGCTAACACTGAATGTGTGACTATCCAAGGCTTTAGCAGTTTTACGCCTAGATATTAACTCCTCAAGAAGGTCTTACATGTGCACAAGAAGACCAGGAGAGGCAGAAGAGAATATTTAATGCAACATAGTTTGCAATGAGGAAATTGGCAGCCCAGTGAATATTATTAATTGGTGGTGTAGGCAAATCCACTGTGGTTGATTCTTTTACTGTAATACCTTGCAGTAGTTAGAATGAATGAATTTAAGCTTAATGAATCATGGATAAACTTCGAAAACAAAATCCCGTAGATTAAAAAGCAGATTGAAGAATGATAAGGTCAATGTGATAGCATTTATACAAATTCTAATATCACTTCAGTTCAGTCGCTCAATCGTGTCCGACTCTTTGCGACCCCATGAATCACAGCACGCCAGGCCTCCCTGTCCATCACCAACTCCCGGAGTTCACTCAGACTCAGGTCTCTCGAGTCAGTGATGCCATCCAGCCATCTCATCCTCTGTCGTCCCCTTCTCCTCCTGCCCCCAATCCCTCCCAGCATCAGAGTCTTTTCCAATGAGTCAACCCTTCGCATGAGGTGACCAAAGTACTGGAGTTTCAGCTTTAGCATCATTCCTTCCAAAGAAATCCCAGGGCTGGTCTCCTTCAGAATGGACTGGTTGGATCTCATAATATAACATAGTATAAGCATAAATACTTAGCTAAACTATAAAAGCTGAGTGGAAGAGGTAAATGTAAAAGTCATTACCCTTACAGAGGGGTGGGGAAGAAGGGGAATGATGAAAAGAACAGTTTAAAGGGGCTTCCTTTGAATCTTTACTCTTATGTTTTTGAAAATCAAAAACAAAATTGCAAGATATTAAGATTTAGTGAAAGTAAATATATGGGTTTTGATTACCTCATACTCAGTACCTTTCATGTGCTTGCAGTATTTCCTAAGAAATGTCAGATGTTTGAAAAATGTAACACTATATCCATGATATATCTGTATGAAGTAAAATTTTACTTTCTTTTAATGAATGACATTCTTCTTCATATTGCCTTTTCCTTACATTTTTAGTTGCTTCATGTACATGAGATCTTCCTTGATTGTCACTACAATTGGGAACTGGTAATCTGGTGCATCTCGTTAACACTTTTTCTCCTAAGATTTGTTACCCTTGGATCAGAAACAAGTAAAAAATATAGCAATACCTCAATATTACTTACTGAACAGGTGAGAATTCATGTTTATTATGTTATAAATTAATGTCTGATACCTACATGTTAAAATTAAGAGTTTTCATTTACTTCAGAATTTTTCAGGAACCTCTGTTAAGACCATTTATGTTGCAGAGCAAAACTTGAAATTTGGTAGAGTACAAAACTTTCTTCAGTGTTCTGCCTTGATACAGATTTCAAGTCTAAGCTATTGTTTCTGTGTCCCATTTTCATTAGATAAGCAGGAAATACCTTTTGTAGAAATGATGGACTTTAAACCGTTGTTGGGATATGTTTGCATTGGAGTGTAGCAGAGCCATATTTGAAAGGCATAAACTTTTATTCAATAGAAAGTGTAAAGCCTAATAATTTTGATGCTTAACTTTATTTTGTATGAATTAAAAAAAAAACATTTTCCTTATTTCATAGGAATTATTTAAACAAACTTATTTCTAGTGAACTTGTTGAGTATTTTTGTCAGGAATAGTTTGGTTTTTAGAAATTGGTAACCCTGTCAAACCAAGTCAGTTAGAGGGAAAGGGGAAAGTAGGAAACAAACCAACTGATTTACTTTACTCTAGTTATTGTTTATTTTCTGTGTTGATTTGGATCTGGGACTAAAGTGTTGCACATTTTTAATAATGAAATCCAGTTTTCCTTCTTTCAGCTTTTAGTTACATTTGAAAAGTTAAATATCATTTTCGTATAAACTATTTGCTGTAAGAAGTTAGGAATATAGTGAAGTGTGAAGAAGAATATTAATATCACCTATACTCTTAATAACAGAGAACTACTGCTAATATTTTAGTAAATGTTTTTCAGTTCATCTTAAAATGAGTATTATAATTTTAAGTATATTTAATTGTTAATTCTTTTTTAATAAAAGATAAACCTCTACTTGAAAATGGAAAAGAAACCTAACAAAAAGGAGGAATTGACACTAGTGAACAATGTTTTAAAACTGGCTACTAAATTGCTAAAGGTAAGAGTGAAAATGAAAATGGACATCATGAAGAAAATGCTGTTCTAACTTTTCTTACTTTTTTGCTTGTAGATCCTACTTTGTGTTTGTTTTTCAGGATTATCGAAAATGTTTTCCAAATTATTTTTGAGCACATTCATGCAGTTTACATTTTCTCATTGAAAAACTAATCAAAGTAATTCAGATTATTTCATTTTGAAATTTTATTCAGTTTTGAAATTTTAAGACTCTTAATAATGTTCAGAATATTGTAGAAGTTGGCATCCTTGGAAATTTTTGCATCCTAGAACTTAAAATAGATTATAAAAAAGAAGATTTGATGTTAATTTGCTATTTTTTTTTTCATTTTGTATTTCTCAAAGCAGTCTTCTGTTTACTTGACCTGAGTTGGTTTAAAAAGTAGTAATACATTATCACTGTAATAATTATATATCACCAATAAGTGAATTTTCAAAACTTTTTTGGGTAGCAATAAAAAATAATATAATTTCAGTATATCTGATCTCATAATAGTAACTCTTTCAGTTCATTTCAGTTCAGTGTCCGACTCTTTGCGACTCCATGAATTGCAGCACGCCAGGCCTCCCTGTCCATCACCAATTCCTGGAGTCCACCCAAACCCATGTCTCTTGAGTCAGTGATGCCATCCAACCATCTCATTCTGTCGTCCCCTTCTCCTTCTGCCCTCAATCTCTCCTAGCATCAGGGTCTTTTCCAATGAGTCAATTCTTGGCATCAGGTGGCCAAAGTATTGGAGTTTCAGTTTCAACATCAGTCCTTCCAATGAACACCCAGGACTGATCTCCTTTAGGATGGACTGATTGGATCTCCTTGCAGTCCAAGGGACTCTCAAGAGTCTTCTCCAACACCACAGTTCAAAAGCATCAATTCTTTGGCACTCAGCTTTCTTCACAGTCCAACTCTCACATCCATACATGACCACTGGAAAAACCATAGCCTTGACTAGACGGACCTTTGTTGGCAAAGTAATGTCTCTGCTTTTGAATATGCTATCTAGGTTGGTCATAACTTTCCTTCCAAGGAGTAAGCATCTTTTAATTTCCTGGCTGCAATCACCATCTGCAGTGATTTTGAAGCCCAGAAAAATAAAGTCAGCCACTGTTTCCACTGTCTTCCCATCTCTTTGCCATGAAGTGATGAGACTGGATGCCATGATCTTCGTTTTCTGAATGTTGAGCTTTAAGCCAACTTTCTCACTCTCCTCTTTCACTTTCATCAAGAGGCTCTTTAGTTCCTCTTCTCTTTCTGCCATAAGGGTGGTGTCATCTGCATATCTGAGGTTATTGATATTTCTCCCAGCAATCTTGATTCCAGCTTGTGCTTCTTCCAGCCCAGCATTTCTCATGATGTACTCTGCATATAAGTTAAATATGCAGGGTGACAATATACGGCCTTGACGAACTCCTTTTCCTCTTTGGAACCAGTCTGTTGTTCCATGTCCAGTTCTAACTGTTGCTTCCTGACCTGCATACAGGTTTCTCAAGACGCAGGTCAGGTGGTCTGGCATTCCCTCTTTGGAGGTAATTTAATAAAATATCATTATCACTGCAGTGTTAATAATTCCTTTCTTTCTCAAAAGGAAACTATTTTTTAAAATCTCTGTTTCTGTAACAAATTAAATGGAAATTTTAGAGTTGTTGATAAAGTGTTCGTAGAATAGTAGGAAATTAGTTGTGTCTCAATGCCATGGTTACTTCTTCAGTTAACTAAAATGCATTAACTGACTCGAGATTGTGCCTCACAGTATATTAGGCACTGAAAGGAGTCAGAAGAGTTAGGTGGATTTTGTTTTTGTTGTTTCCAGTTTTATTTATTTATTTTTGGCTCTGCTGGGTCTTTGTTGCAGCATGGGCTTTTCTCTAGTTGTAGTGAGCAGAGACTCCTTTCTAGTTGTGGTGAGCAGTCTTCTCTTTGCGGTGGCTTCTCTTTTTGTGAAGTATAGGCTCTTGAGCACATGGGCTTCAGTAGTTGCCAGTCCCGCTCTCTAGAGCACCGGCTCATTAGATGTGGCAAATGAGCTTAGTTGCTCTGCAGCATGCGGGATCTTCCCAGACCAGAGCTCAAACCCATGTCTCCTACCTTGGCAGACAGATATTTTACCTCTGAGCCACCAGGGAAGCTCTGGGTGAGTTTTTGACACAAATATTGAGTATCTTGAGAGTGTAGGCACTGTGCTAGCTAGGAGGAGGCTCTAAAGTTGAGACTTCATGTGAGCAGCTTCACTTGCAAAATAGAGAGAAATACAAAGTTAACCATAATACAAAGCACTCAGTGTGATCTTTCTTGATCAAACATCATCTTCTATTCAGAACCTGTGACATAATATAGATTGCTCCTTCTTTCTCTTTCTTCACAGCCAAGAAATTCTTGGGCCCATTGACTCACCCTCTCAAATATTGTCCAGTTCATCCTCTTTTTCCTACCAATACTGCTCTAAGTCAGACCCACATCATTTTCAGTTGAGCTTCTGATAAACAACTCTGAGGGCTTCTTCTTTCTGGTCTTGCTGCTCTCTAATCTGTAGTTCTCACATGCACATCTGATATACTACGCCCCAAATTAAATTCCATTCATGCCAATCTCCTGTCACACTTTGCCTAAAGAATGACCCTTACCTAAGTAGCCAGTTTTATAAAATTTATACTTGCCTCATACAACCTATAGCAATTCAAAGGTGCCATGTTCTTGTGTCTTGGGGAATACTTCTCTCCTCCCATGAACCAAGTTGCAGGAGCACCTTCTACTCTGGCTCTCTGCCATTTATACATATTTCTTTTGTGGTACTCATAGTTGAATTATGTCTTTGCTTGTATATTAGACTGCAGGGTCCTTCAGCATGGGGACTGAATCTTAACTTCTCCAGAGTCTGCCATGGTGCCTAGCATGTATAGAACTTTACTTAAATGTTTGAGTCAGTCTATCAATTAATGAATCTATGCATTTGAAAATTATCTCAAAGGGGGATTTTATATATATATACACACACACACACACATATATATATGTATGTATGTGTGTGTGTGTCTGTGTATAGACAGAAAATTTGGCTAACTAAATTTCTAATTCTTATGCAAAAATATATTATTCTCTTTCTCTTTCAATTTCTATTGTTATAGTGAAAAGTATTCTTTAACCTTGTAGCTACCAGACCAATAGTTTATTAGTCATTCATTTGGGACAGAAATTGGAGTTACAAATTTAGGTTATAGATTTCTTTTAAATGAAAGTCACTTTCTCCTGCTGCTAAGTCACTTCAGTCTTGTCCGACTCTGTGTGACCCCATAGATGGCAGCCCACCAGGCTCCCCCATCCCTGGGATTCTCCAGGCAAGAACACTGGAGTGGGTTGCCATTTCCTTCTCCAATGCATGAAAGTGAAAAGTGAAAGTGAAGTTGCTCAGTCGTGTCCGACTCTTTGAGACCCCATGGACTGCAGCCTACCAGGCTCCTCCATCCATGGGATTCTCCAGGCAAGAGTACTGGAGTGGGGTGCCATTGCCTTCTCCACATTTTCTCCTAAGAATACCTAAAAGTATATTTACTTACTTCAGGTTTAACCAAGTTTATTCTAAGACTATCATGATTTGTAACTATCTTTTGAAACAGTGGTTGTAAAAATTCTCTTTGCATATTGCCCTGAATTAGTTTAATAATTCTCAATGAATCTGGGTTCATGGTTTTTTCCTCTTCTACTAGGAATTGGACAGTCCCTTTAGACTATATGGACTTACAATGAATCCACTGCTTTATAACATCACCCAGGTTGTCATCCTGTCAGCTGTTTCTGGTGTTATCAGTGACTTGCTTGGATTTAATTTAAAGGTAAGGGCTTGCAGGTATTTTTAAGTTTCTTAGTACCCTATTACATATTCGTGACATTTATTTCACCCTAACACTCTTGAGATCTCACATGTATAGTAATGGAGTCATTTTGATTATATTATATACAATTAATGAAGATAACATTTAATTTCAAAGAATGATAAATATTCTTGGCTTATAATGCTGATGGACCTTCTTATTCAGAACAGTATTTGTTACAAATGGTACTCTTGGATAGGATAAGTGGAAGTGTTTATTTTTACTCATATATAAGATGATTCTAATTTAGATGATTTTTTAAAAAAGAGACCTATTACTGGCTTTGGCCAAAAACTATATTATTTATCTATATAGCAATATATGCATCCTCCAACATGTGCAAAGCTGCTAGCGAATAAGATGTAGAATGTTTATATTAACCGGTAGTAGATGTGTATTGTCACTTTCCAGTTAGAGAAAGCAAGAGAAATTGGAGTCTCACTTTTTTATTTGTTTGAGGTGAATTCTTAAAAATAAAAGAATAAAAGAATTTAAAATAGTAGAACCTTCAGTTGTTTATGAATGAAATTTAGATTAAAAAAATATCATGTGATGTAACTTAATAAGTAGCAATATCAAAACTGGCTCTAATGGTCCCTACTTATATTATTTTTTCACTAGCTCTGGAAGATTAAATCATGACAATTCAGAGAAAAGAAGATGTAGCCTCTTTTCCAGAATAAGAGTACCAACTAAGCTGCCTGAAAGCAGTCACTGACTCTTTGCTTCAGGAATCTCAGCTGAGAAATTGAAGTGTTTACATCAGACTGTCCTGTGCAATTCTTATATTTATTTCACTTGTTCACTGTTTTTTACATTTATTTTAGTCTTTATATTTTATTTTTAGCATTGATATACTTAGTTGTTGAAAGGGTGATGAAACTGATGTCCACATACTTGAGATCCTGGTAATTGCTCATAAAAAATGACAACAAATTGTGAGAATAGAAGCCATTGCTAAACACTGTTTCTCCATCAGTGCCGTGACTTGCCTTACTTGAAGTAAATTTCTTTAACTTTGTAATCTTGCATTAGACTCAACTAAACACATAAAACATTTTTCTTTAGTAAATCAAGATCCAGTCCGGGTTTCTTTTGAGTTATTTTGGAACAATGCCAGGATCTAAACTGATAAAGCTGCAGTTTAAGCACCCTTCAGTATTAATATCTATGGTATTACACAACAGGTCAACAAGTGCTCTTTGATGATAAAACTCTTAATAGAGCAATAATTGTAAATGGTTACCATACTGTAAGATATTTTGATAAAAATTAGTAATAATTGTATTTATTTGAAACACTGGGCTGTTTGCACAGCTCCAACTGTGCATGCTCAAAATGTGCACTTTTTAAAATTGTTACTTTTAATGTGTGTCTTTATATGGGGTATGTTATAGTGTACTAGGGCATGATATGGTATCCTTTTGAGTGAGGTATATACTCATCTCACAAGTGAAGTGCCTATTGATATTACTCAAGTATGTTATGTTTACTCAAGTAAAATAATTTTCTCCCCATGGTACACTATAGTGTATGCTATTCATACCACACTCAAATGAACAACTTAAGAATAACATTGAGAACCAATCAGATATTCCTGATTGCTAGCTGTAAAACTATATATGAGTTTTCAGGAAAAATAGCGATAGCTTGCAAATTCTGCTATCTAGTATATCTCCCTCCTCAACTCGCAGTTACATAAGGGCTATTTTAGATGCTTTTAACCTAGAAAGTAACCCCCTCCCTCCCCTCCAAATAATTTGCCAAGTGTCCAAATGAGAACTTATCTGTTGGCATGTTAGGTAAATAGGGCAAATATGATGGTCTCTTACATTGGGCCTTGATTTTAAGTTGTTATATTTGTACAATCAAATTTTAGGAGTCACATGAAATACTAAATGTTTTAGCAAACTTTTTTTTTTTAAACTGGGTGTCTAGTTTTTAAAAGACTTTATTTGAAACAATCTAGAATTTTCTTGGTGCAAGTTGTATCATGTTGAATATCCTCACCTTTTTTTACCATGTTTTAGAGAATTTAAAATAATTAATTGTAAATGATTTATTTGACTGGTGCAGTTTTAATCCCCAAATCATAATCTTAAGATCAGGAATGTGTGGAGAACAGAGCCATATCATAATATCACTTTGCTCTCACCATTCCTTTTGATCAGCCTCAAATCAGCCTCATTGTATAGTATATTTTCTTTCTATAGAAAACAAAAACATTTTGTTTTATTTGCCTATGTTCTAATATGTTTAATAATGACCAAAGTGCATTCTGAGTTTTTTCAAGGAATGTATTACTGGAGCTTTAAGAACATACTTATTTTCTCCTGTGAAAAATTAGGCTTTGTCTGATATGTTTATTCTTCCTCTATTGTCTAATGTTGAGGTTGTTTTTAGGAATTATATTTTATAAAGTTTTTCAAGATAAGGTACATACCTATACAGAACTTAACATTTTGCACAGAATATATTGAATATATTTTGAGAAAAAAAAGTACAGCATGAGTTCTGTTAGGAATAAAAATGAAACTATTGTATCTCACAAAAAAAATCTTATTTCAGAATGGAAATATTTTTGAGAAAAGTAGCTGAGTAAACTGATTTAGGAAAATGCTTGCTTTTTGATTGAAGTTCATTTCAACTTGGAGTTGGGAGTTGATTTATTAAGTACAGTGTACCTCTCAACATCGTATTAATAATATGTTGAATTATGTCACTAGTATGGCAGCGGTAGAATACTAAGAGGGCAAAGTTGTCATTTTAAGTAATTTCAGAACATTAATGGAACTCTTTTCAAAGCAGAAAAATTGACATTGCTGCCTTTAAGAATACAATGAATGTAAGAAATTAAAAGAAATTGTAACATACCACATAATATAGAAAAGACAGTTCAAAGATAGAATTGTGGCAGATGTTGTGTGTTAACTGTTGTTTCTTTGCCACATGTATCGTATTTGAAAGTTTGAATGGCAAGTTTAAAATAAACGTTCTATGACTGACAGTGTTAAACCTGGAGTGGGTTTGGTTTTTTTGGTTTGTTTTTTCAGATTTTCAAGTCATGCACATTTCTATGGTAATTTTATATTTACTGTAGCATAAACTTTAGGTGTAACTGTTAGATTTGAGGGGAGTGGGAATATATTTTTAAAACCTTTCCAACATTTCAGATTTTGCGTTATGATTCTCAGAATATGAAAGAAGAATTAGCGCACAGGCTTTTCATCACCAAAATGCTATGACATCATTAATGTTTGTTTGCTTGTTTGTTTGTATTTAAATACAGAAAACTGGCTGTAGCCTGGGGTATTAAAATTCATTATCAGGAGGATTGTGTTTTTAACCAAGTGATTTTACACATAATTCAACTAGAGAGATCATGGCCAACAATAACATGGGTAAGCATTGTAATATTTCTGTTCTCTGACTGGTACAAATGTTCATAGGCCTTAATCAGGGACTCTTCATTCAAGTGCACTTTCCAACTTTCTTTGAGCTTAGAATTGGGTCTCTTAATGAGTCTCCCTTCACACTTACAGATAGAGTAATATGACTTGCATCTCTTTATACTGTATCACTTAGAACACTAATTCTCAACCGTTTTTCTACCAACCTTATAAGAGAGATACCACAAATGCTTATTGATATCTCTGGCCCCCAACGGTGCTTACTTCCTGGGGAGTAGACTGTGTATCTTGGATGTGGTACATGCATATTCTGAAACAAGTATTCCATAAGTGATTTTGAAATTTTGTTCCACTTATCACTCCTCACCACCTTGAGAATTACTGTCTTAAGATCAGAAATTTTAGAGCATGTAAGTTACATGAGATTTTTAACTTCATTGACCACTGTTTTCCCAGCACATAAAATAGTGCCTAATCTCAGTCTATTGAATGAATGAATTTTGAATGATAACTTGAGTCACACAGAACTCGACACCACCTAGTCCAAAGCCCTCATTTTACTATTGATAGGTTTAAAAAAAAGAATCCAAAGAAAAGATTGAAAAGCTTGCCTAAGTTTCCATGAGTAGAATCCACACTCTCCTTTATTCCCTTTGGAGGTATATTCTGTAACAGCATCTCTTAACTAATCAAAATGCTCAATAGTAGGAAAAAATTCTGGAATATTTATAAATATTTATAAGTCTATACATATATGTAGTGAGATCATGTGTGTACTAAGAAGCTTTTGGTGTTAGGAAAGGGAATTCATTTGATGGCTCTCCTGTTCTAGGAAAGAGAATTCATTTGATGGCTCCCCTGTTCAGCTCTGCAGTGGGACTTGCTGGAGAGATCACATACTTTGGAGTCAGACTTATTTTATAGTCTTAGGCAAATTATTTAACCTCTGTGAACTTTGGTTTTCTCAACTATAAATTACTGACAGTTATTTTACAGGACTATTAGAGGGATTCGTAAGATTAATATAATATGCAAAGCACCAGCACTGGAACTGACATGTATTGAATGTGCAAAAAGATTGGTTCTCTTTCCCCTCCAAATAAGTAATGGCTTAGGAAAATTAACAAACAAAAAGTTCCAAGCTAAAGCATTCACATTACAAAAGATGTATGCATCCTTACCAAAATGAGACATAACTAAGTATCATGCTTCATAGGAATTATCATACATGAAGAGTTCTTTTACAGAGTTGACATCTAATTCCTTTACTTCATAAGTAGGCACACTAAAATGTGGAAGGGAATTATTCTCATTCTTTTGTTAGCCTGTGTATTATATCCAATTATGAATGACTTTACTAAATTCTCAGGTGCATATTCCATTCATATCTTTTTATTATTAGATTTCTGTTTCGTTTATGTGGTAGATTCCCTTACTAGTAACAGCCTAGAGTTTTTGTGTCTTCTACCTGATCTCACCTCTTAACTTTTAAGTTTCTGCTCACTATTTGTGCTTTGACTAGCTGGAGAACATCTGACTTCACTTTCTACGAATGGTGCTTATCAAGGTATTACTAGAACTTTTGAGTCCTGTATTTGGCAGTGCTTTTTCTTTAATCAGTCTTTTGTCCACTTAGATGTTGCCTACAATGGCTTTTCCAAACCGCCTTTGTTATCATCAAGCTCCTAATCCCTCTCATCTTATAACTATTGGTATTTTATTCCTCTAACTTTACCAAAGAGAGAAAAATCATCATGCATGAATTCTTTTTCCACCTTCTTCAGTTCTGTGAAGGAAACATTGCTCTGTGAGGCCAGCTCTCTATCAGTGCTCAGGATTCTTTTGCTGCCCTCCTGTAGGATACCTCCTCTGCTCTCCCCCATCATCATCTTCAGTCTTACCCTTTGCAGTTTTATATTATAAATCATTTGTATTTCAATGAGAGGTGCTTGGATCCTTAGTATGAGATTGAATTTATTGGTTATAGGTTGGATGGGACCATTGTCTACTAGATGGCCCTGTAAGGGCTTGCTACAACCCTCATCTGAACAAAGCAAGAAGTTGGTCAAGCTTGGTTTTCTTCACTTTTCTCTCTCAGCCATAGCTGAACAGGTCAGTGATTAGTCCTGGGCCCAAAAGCAGCCAGCCATTTTACAGGCCTCGAGGAACCTGTGAAACCAACAGGTATGAGAGTTTTGCGCAGCACAGGCTTTCCATCCTTCATGGTTACTTCCTGACCCAGTCAGAATTTCTGTTAGTGCTGCGAGAATGAATCAGGCACAGTGTAAACAGGAAGAGTTGGTAGGATAGCAGAGTCCCAAAAGAAGCCGTGAATTAAAAAGCCTTAAAGTAGAGAGACAGTGGTGAAAGTGAAGATAGGAGAAGAAACTAACAGAAACTTCCTAAGCTGTTGGAGGCAGAGAGACCGAGTGATAGCTTGACCAGCTGTGCCATTGAATCATTAGAGCTGGTCTCAGACTGTGGTAGCTTCATCTTGTGTCCTGAACCGTGAGGCCAGATGCCCCCATTTATCTTTATGATAAATTCATCACCTCAAGTAACCAAAGGATGACTGTCAACCTGGATAAGCGTCATACATTTGACTGACTGTATAATCTCAAGCCATTTTTCTTCCCTAATTGGCTTTCCCTCTGCATCTTTCTACTCCTATCTCGTTAAGGATAGTGCTTGGCTATCAGTGCTGTCTACTCTTCCAACATATTTATGTCTCCTGTGTCTACAAAATAGTTAACAGTCTCAGGACTAAAAGTTTTGCTTATTCCTTTCTTTTTATGCTGCTGCGTTTCTCAGTTCTGTGTTTTCAACAATGATCTGAAATTTAAATTAGCAGCTTGCTTTCTTTTTTGTCTTTTAAAGCAGAAACTGACTCTTTGTGCCAAATGTAATCATTTACTTAATGCAGTTATTTAGCAATCTCTCTGGTTTTTAAGAATTTGGGGTTGTCTTTGTCAAATTCTCTTACAAGTTTTGATCAATTATTTATATTTGGGAATTTCTGGTTTTCCTAACCTTGTGAGAGGTGTATTTTAAAGCAAAATAGACGTGTTGCCAAAGGCTGTGACCAATTTGCATCCCTTGGGATATATACCCGATGTTTGCAAATGCATTTGCTTGTTTTTGCCTGGAAATGCAGACTGACCTGGCAGCTTTCTGGCCTTCTATTTATACCCTTACTCTTGCTCTCAGCCAGAATTTACTGTGTCAGGTTAGTGGTGCTGAAAGATTCTCAAAATGTGAGTCTACTGTCTGGGGAAACACATTCAAGTAAGAGGCTACTCTAGCAAATGGGAAACAGACCAAATGCTTTTAAAATTGCAATTTTATTCTGTTTTTCTTCCATCCATTCCATGGTTAGTATTTGAATATCACATGCTAGGCACTGAACTAGGTACTAGGGAAATAGAAATTAAAATACAGTCCCTCGTTTCATTTACCATGGAGGCTAGGAGGTACAAAGTTTAGCTTGTGAAGGGTACGTGCTGTGGAGGTGCCAGTGTAAGTGTCACATGCAGGCAGTTCAGTATGGCTGGTGATATTTGTAGACAAGGGTTGGAAGATAACACTAGCAGATGATTTTGTGAAGTTAAGGGATTTGAATTTTATCCTCAAAGATTGAGACTGCCTAGCTCAGTTCTGGCATGTCGTAATTACTTGGCAAATACCAAACTCAGGGACCACATTCTTCACTTGAGTACTTAGTGAACAGCTCCAGTCTGAGAATTAAGGTTTTTAATTTAAAATTTTTGTCCATGTTAAATCTATGCTAGAATTTTTGTGTCATAAAAAAAATGACATGGCACAAATCTGTATCTAAGAGTATTGTAAAATTAAGTTGACTTCAGTTTCTTTGTCCATGTTTGGATGATAGAGTCAGTTTATAATTATTGATATTTGCAAAATTGCATCTCTCTCTCTTTTTTTTTTTTAATTACAGAATAGCCCAGCTCATCTGCACTATGATGAGGACCATGGGTTCTGAAGTTAGGCAGAGCTGGGATACTTCACAGCATGTGTATGGCCTTGGGCAAGTTCCTTACACTCCCTAAGCCTCACCTGTAAAATGAGGTGTGGAGCTGCTGCTGCTGGAGCCTAAAGTGGTTCTTGTGAGTATAAAATTAGAAAATGTCCGTGTACTGGGCATAGTCCTGGCCCACCAACCTCCTGTGCAATAAAACATCAATTTATTTGTCCTCAAACTAAATCCAGCATTGAGCACTTACTGAAAAGATTATTGAGAATATAGTATGTTATGTTTGGAAGAGCCTCTCTTCCCTAGAGTGACACAAAATCCCAGGGGGGATTCACCTAGTACTTGGAAAATACAGAACTGGCCCAGTCCTTATTCTCTGGTGGTAGCTATTCCTCCATTTTGATGCTCCTGCCTGGCCAATGTGTCCTGTGTTTATTGGGCATGTATGCTCTAGCTAGCTCAGAGATGCTCCCCACAGAGGTCCTCCCCGACCCTGACCCCAGGCTAAGCCTCAAGGTCCTCATCTCTGCTTCAGGGTTTCTGTTATTAGTGCCCATCTCCTTCCACAGATGCCCCACAGCTGTGGGCCATTGCACATCTGCAGCCTGTCTTGGGAATGTGCCCCTCTTCCAGTAATACACACCCCCTCATTTTCCACTAGATCCTCTGAATCCATGAGACTGCTGAGCCAAAGCCTGGTTGAGTTGTTGTCCTTCGAGCCTTGAGAACTACTGTTTTCTGTTCAGAAGTTCCAAAGATAATGATACCCTTGCAGGGAGGGACTTGAACTCAAAATAGATTTGTGAGACTGTGTTCTTAGAATAGTAGAGGGGAGGAGAAGGCAATGGCAGTCCACTCCATTACTCTTGCCTGGAAAATCCCATGGACGGAGGAGCCTGGTAGGCTGCAGCCCATGGGGTCACACAGAGTCGGACACAACTGAAGTGACTTAGCAGCAGCAGCAGCAGCAGCAGCATGCAGTTACAAGCATAATGTAGATGGATCCTAAACTACATATCATGTGTAATACATAAATGAGATTGTGCTTACATAAAGAAATGATCCTCTTAAGTGTAGAATTAATGGACTTTTTAAATATGCAGATGACACCACCCTTATGGCAGAAAGTGAAGAGGAACTAAAAAGCCTCTTGATGAAAGTGAAAGAGGAGAGTGAAAAAGTTGGCTTAAAGCTCAACATTCAGAAAACGAAGATCATGGCATCTGGTCCCATCACTTCATGGGAAATAGATGGGGAAACAGTGTCAGAATTTTATTTTTTGGGGCTCCAAAATCACTGCAGATGGTGATTGCAGCCATGAAATTAAAAGACGCTTACTCCTTGGAAGGAAGGTTATGACCAACCTAGATAGCATATTGAAAAGCAGAGACATTACTTTGCCAACAAAGGTCCATCTAGTCAAGGCTATGGTTTTTCCAGTGGTCATGTTTGGATATGAAAGTTGGGCTGTGAAGAAAGCTGAGCGCGGAAGAATTGATGCTTTTGAACTGTGGTGTTGGAGAAGAGTCTTGAGAGTCCCTTGGAGTGCAAGGAGATCCAACCAGTCCATTCTAAAGGAGATCAGTCCTGGGTGTTCATTGGAAGGACTGATGCTAAAGCTGAAACTCCAAAACTTTGGCCACCTCAAGTGAAGAGTTGACTCACTGGAAAAGACTCTAATGCTGGGAGGGATTGGGGGCAGGATGAGAAGGGGACAACAGAGGATGAGATGGCTGGATGGCATCACCGACTCAATGGACATGAGTTTGGGTGAGCTCCGGGAGTTGGTGATGGACAGGGAGGCCTGGCGTGCTGCGATTCATGGGGTCACAAAGAGTCGGACACGACTGAGCGACTGAACTTTCTGTGTTGGTCCTTGTATTTAAGACTGTAAATGTCATCGGCTTTTGCACAGTTAATGTCTCTATTAGACTCTTTAAAAAAGTATCTTCTATGGTTAATAAAATGTAAAGACTGCAAAAAAAAAAAGAACAGTGGAGGGGAAGACATCACTCTTTTTTTTTTTTTAAGTCTTTTCCAGCATCAGATATTCCAAAGAATCCTGCCACTTAAGAAACGTGTTTAGTTTGGTACCTGACATACAGTCATGTCACAATAACTGTTAAATATTAGCATTATTATTTTTATTAGCATCCTTTTCAGGTAATAAGCAAAGATTCAATGATCTCCATAAATTAATTATCCAATTGGAAAATGAGCTAGAAAAATTGAAGCTGTCTAGAAAAAAGTCTAAATTGTTAAAGAGATGAAAAGTCAGACTTTGGGAGAAAGCACTTGGACTCAATATGGAAATGAAAAAAAAAAATAGAAGGTCACATTTGTCTTTGGGCATGTGATGGCTTACAGTGAAGTCCCTAATCATCTGCTCTTCATTCATCTCAGAATTTAAAGCAACAGGTAGCACTTGGATTGTATTGTGGGATTTTAGTTTGTTATACACACACAAAGTATGAAACAAAAAGCGTCTTATTCAACACTGAATGTTACTAGAAACTGGGGCTACCCCAACTCTAGAGACACTTCAGCCAGTTATGGGCTTCACCTGCTTGGAAATAGGAACTGGTTTAATTGGTGCATTGAATCCTCCTCCTCTTATCAGTGTAGAACGATACCATGTAGAGTACATTGTCATTCAGTAGCTGATCCAGAAAATCGTATTTTCTCATCTGCAATGGAAGATTTTTTCATCTCAGTTGAATATGAAGGAGATGTGGCATAGGAGGAAGGTCTTGCTCTGAGAATCAGGAACCTAGATTTTTATCTTTCCTTTTAGGCTGATTTCCTTGGTGACCTATAGTAGCCATTTACTCTCTATCTGAATAAAGATGGGACAGAATTAAAATAACTTGGTCTGTTCCCATTGAACTTTACCATTCTGAGACTTTTTTCTTTACATTTTCTCTCTCTACTCCTAATTGTTTAGTTTGCCCTTACTTTTTCTATCTTCTTTAAGCATCTTATTAAAAGATTAAGTAGGCACATGATTCTGCCATCATAATAGAATGTAACATCTTTGTGTGTGTAGGTTATAAGAAACAAAGTCTTTCTTTTATATCTTCCCAAACATCTAATGTAGATCTTTGAACATAAGCTTCTCACTGCTGCTGCTGCTAAGTCACTTCAGTCGTGTTCAATTCTGTGCGACCCCATAGACGGCAGCCCACCAGGCTCCCCCGTCCCTGGGATTCTCCAGGCAAGAACACTGGAGTGGGTTGCCATTTCCTTCTCCAATGCGTGAAAGTGAAGTTGCTCAGTCGTGTCCAACTCTTAGCGACCCCATGGACTGCAGCCTATCAGGCTCCTCCATCCATGGGATTTTCCAGGCAAGAGTACTGGAGTGGTGTGCCATTGCCTTCTCCGAAGCTTCTCACTGAGGGGAAGATAAAGAGGGAGTAGCAGAGGGAGACCATAAGGTTTACTTAAGAGTGTGGTGTCTTCATGAGCGTCTCAAGCTTGGCTATTAGAATGACGTGGACCCTTAGGAAAACTGATATATTTGTTCCAGTCCCAGAGATTCTGAGAAGAGGATTTTTTAACTCTGCCCACTATTACCAGTTACTCTTGGGGAACCAGAATTGTGATTATTAAAATGTTGGTCTTCATTCTCAGAAACATTTAGACAGTGTTGAAGACATTGCCAGTGGATTCATGATTTCAGAGGCTAGAAGAAATGTGTTTGCTATGTTGACAACTGAAAATTTTGTGCCCGAAATAATGTACCATTGTTTTCTCTTTTTTATTTATTAGTTTCCTGGCGCTTCTCATACCTGGAGACCCTGTTGATCCTCGTTAGCTGCTGACAGCACCTGTGAGTAATATTGCTCCTGCCTCAGGGCTTAAAGATTGTTGATATGTTCAAACAGAATATGTCAGCTGAGTGTTGTCGGTGATGTTTAGCCTGTCTCTGCTTCCCAGAGTGCTCATCTGTGGTACAGAGGTACAGCAGGTCTTTTAGGTACTTTGTTTCAAGAGGATATTTAAAGAGGAAAGCACAGTAATTTGTTGCAGACATTGAACTGATCTAAACTACTCATCAAATCTAATCTTTAAATCAGCATGAGGATTACCTTCCTTACTTTGTCACAGATTCTTTAGGGTCAGGTAGGCCCCAGGAGTTGCCTCCATCTCAGTTGATAAAAGATTGAATAATCTAGATCTGCCATTGAAAAGTGTGGTTCAGGGCATTTAGGAGATTACCAAGACTCTTTCATGGATCTGTAAGACAATGGATCTTTCATGAATGAGTGAAAGATCCATCCAAGTGTAATATGGATCAATGTATTTTAATGTAGCAGCATAAAATATGTAAAATGTGGTTTCAGATTCCACCCAGTGATGTTACCTTTAAATAATCTATGTACACTTGAACTTGTATTCTGCTATTGTTTGGTAGTGAAAAGTGAAAGTTGCTCAGTCGTGTCCAACTCTTGGCGACCCCATGAACCATACCGTCCATGGAATTCTCCAGGCCAAAATACTGGAGTGGGTAGCCTTTCCCTTCTTCAGGGGATCTTCCCAACCCAGGGATCGAACCCAGGTCTCCCACATTGCAGACAGATTCTATACCAGCTGAGCCGAGAGTGCGTGATAAATATTAGGTCAAATTGGTTGATTGTGTTGTTCAAGTTTTCTGTTTACTTACAAATTCTCTACTTTCTCTATCAGTGATTGAGGAAGGGGTGTTGAAATCGCCAAATGTAATTTTTTTTTTAGTATTGGTTTATTCAGCTGTGCCTTCATCATAGCATGCAGGGTCTTTAGTTGTGGCATTCAAACTCTTAGGTACAGTATGTGGGATCTAGTTCTCTGACCAAAGATTGAACTCAGGTCCTCTTCATTGTTAGCACAGAGTCTTAGCCATTGGACGGCTAGGGAGGTCCTCCAAATATAATTGTTATTCAAGAGAATAACAGTTCTCTTTTTATTTCTGTCAGTTTTTGCTTCATTTATTTTGATTTTCTCTTATTAGGTACATACATATGTGTTTAGCCTTGTTATGAACTTACAATAAATTGATCTCTTTATCATTATGAAATGACCCTCTTTATCCCTATTAATATTCTCTGTTCTGAGATCTACTTTGTTTGATATTAATATATAGCCACTTTGGCTTTCTTTTGCTTAATATTAGCATGGCATATATTATCATATCCTTTTACTTTCAGCCAGTTTGTATTTTCATTTTTAAAGTGAGTTTTTTTGCATTTGGGATGTATTTAGGTCTTGCTTTATTATCCAGTCTCCTAATCTCTCTTTTAAAAAATTTTTAATTTATTTTCACCTGTGTTGGGTATTTGTTGCTGCATGGACTTATTTCTAGTTGTGGCGAGCAGGGGCCTCTCTCTAGTTGTGCTTTGCAAGCTTCTCACTGTGGTGGCTTCTCTTGTTGCTGAGCACAGGTTCTAGGGTGTGTGAGCTTCAGTAGTTGGAGCGTGAGGGCTCAGAAGTTCTGGTTCCCAGACTCCAGAGCACAGACTCAGTAGTTGTGGCGCACAGGCTTAGTTGCTCCACAGCAAGTGGGATATTTCCAAATCAAGGATCAAACCCGTGTCTGCTACACTGGCAGGTGGATTCTTTTACCACTGAGCTACCAGAGAAGCCCTATCTGTCTTTTAATTGGGAAGTTTAGACCATCTACATTAAATGTTATTATTGATATGGTTGGATTTAAGTCTGCCATGTTGACATTTGTTTTCTATTTGTTCCATCAATTTCTTGTTTTATGTTTTTTCTGCCTGCTTTTGGGTTGAGCATTTTTTATGATACTTTTTATCATTTTTGTTGGCTTTTAGCTATTTATTTTGTTTCAGTGGTTGCCTTAGGGTTTGTAATATACATCTTAAACTTACCATATTCTACTTTCAATTGGTGTTATATCACTTCACATATAGCAGAATTCTATAATAATATACTTTCATTTCTTCCCTCTGAAAATTCGTGTTGTGTCATACATTTTGTTTCCATATGTTATAAATTCCACAGTACATTGTAGTTGTTTTTACTTTGAATAATTGGCTGTTTTTTAAATGTATTTAAACAATAAAAAAATATTTATATTTATTGACATAATTACCAGTTCTGATCTGTTTTATCCCTTTGTGTAAATCTAGATTTCCTATCCCTTGAAGGATTTCCTTTAGTATTTATTTAGTGTAAATCTGCTGGTGACAGATTCCTTTAGCTTTTGTATGTCTGAAATAGTCTTTATTTTGCCTTTGTTTTCGGACAACTAGTTTTAAGCAGTTTGTTTTTGAAGTGACTTGGTTTGGCTTTGTTTGTGTTTCCTGTTCTTGGAACTGATTAAGATTCTTAGATCTAATGGGCTTATTAATTTTATCAAATTTGATTTCAATAAAATCTTGGCCATTATTTCTTAAAATTGTTTTCTGCCCCTCATCTGCTTTAGGGATTCCAAATACATGTATATGAGTCTACTTAGAGTTTTCCCAAGTATCACTGGTGTTCTGTTCACTTTTTTTCAGCTTTTTGTCTCTGTGTTTCATTTTGTATGGTTTCAATCATGATAGCAAGTTTACTGATCTTTTCTTTCTCCACATGTAATCTGCCATTATATATTTTTTCCTGTTTCTTAGATGATTCATGCAGGATGGTAAATCTGATTGCTGTTTTTCCCGTCTATTTTGGAAGCAGAAATCCCATCCATTCTCTAGAAGCCACATATTAAAGAGATTTGCAAAGATTCAAAACAATTCTACACTTTAAGCTATTTTTTGTTTGTTATGGAAAATGTTTTTTATAAAAATATTTAGATTAACATGTAATTGATTTATTATCATGACCTTGAAATAAATTAACAAATAAGTGTTTAAACTTTTTCTGTTTTAATTTTGAACGTGGTAAATAATGATAGATACAAGCCATGCAAGCAAAAAGTCTTTGAATTTGTCAGTAATTTTTAAGAGTGTAAGGGCTTCCTTAGTAGCTCGGTTGGTAAAGAATCCGCCTGCAATGCAGGAGACCCCAGTTCGATTCGTGGGTTGGGAAGATCTGCTGGAGAAGGGATAGGCTACCCACTCCAGTATTCTTGGGCTTCCCTGGTGGCTCAACTGGTAAAGAATCCGCCTGCAATTCGAGGGACCTGGGTTCGATCCCTGGGTTGGGAAGATCCCCTGGAGGAGGGAAAGGCTACCCACTCCAGATTCTGGCCTGGAGAATTTTATGGACTGTGTAGTCCATGAGGTCATAAAGAGTCGGACACGACAGAGGGACTTTCACTTCAAGAGTGTAAAGTGATTCTGAGACAAAAATAATCTGAGAACATGTGATCTACATGTCTACAGTAGTTAGTGGATTGCTTGAACCTACAAGTTGGGTAACCCTGGTGCTGAGGAGGGCATGGGTATAAACATGAGAAGACCCGTAAGCAGATAGAACAACAACAAACAAAAGTTAAGTCACGTAGCTCCCAAGAGACTCAGGGTAATGTAGATTTTTCACTTTTCAGCTGCTGTATAGACATTTGTAAGGCCCACTTATCCCTCCTGCCCTTAGGATTTTTGAGACAGTACTAAAACTAAATTCCATCTTTTTTTTTTTTTCCCTTTAAGGAGGAAAAAGAAACAGGAAGGGAAAATAAAACACTATGGTAGACTTAAAAGGGAGACATTTTGAGAGGGTCCTTTTGGAGTCCAGAAATTACATCGCTATGACAAAGGATCTTACTGTTCACAATGCTTATGGGGAGGCCAGTAGATTGCACGTCTGAGGTGTAGAAAAGGAATCTCTAGTTTTGTGACTCTGTGGTTATTTTCAGTATGCTGGTAGTTGATTGGCACACACTGGAGAATGAGGACCTTCCCTCACCTTACTGTCCAATCTGGGCAACATCTCTCTGGGACTTATTATAGTTTATCTGCAGTTACAAAGTTGGAGTCAGAAGCCTTTCTAGGTCTTCGTCTAAGTTACAGAAACCTGCATCAAACTAGCTTAAGCACAAAAGAGCATTTATTAACTCATGTAACTGGGAAACCAGGCTGAGCTAGAGCTGGCTTGGATCACTATGGCACTATCACTGCCATAGTGGCTTCACTCTAAGTTCTCTTCCCTCTTCTTATCTCTTCCCATTTTCTGCCCATTCCCTCTACTTACCTCTGTTTACTTTGTTCTCCATTCAGCCACAGAATAGCCATCAGAAGCTCTAAGCTCATATGGACCTTTGAGCTCGTGAGCTCAGAGATAGAAACAAAGATGTACTCTCAGCAGTCACAAACCAGTCCTTTGGAGACTCTTTCATTGACTGGACTTGGGCCACATGCCTGTCTGCAACCAATGACCTTAGACAAAGCTAAGGAGAACCTCAGTTATCCAGACTGGGTCATATGCCCACTCCTTTGGCAGGGAGTGGTGGATCAATTGGTATTGGTATCCCATCAGAACTACCTGGAATAAGACAGAGGCAGCTCAGTGACTGAAATGGTGCTGGGCAGACTGCAGCCTGCATCCTGCATCTTCAAAGTGTCGTGAAGTGAAGCAGACTGTGCTTATTAGGTGTTTATGAACTAAAAAGAAATACAATCATGTGGCTATTACAGCACTGTTGAGAATTTCGACTTTTCTTCTGGGTACCCTAATTCTCTTCTTAGGAACAGTTTCCTCTTTGCCTGTTGCTTTTCAGATAGTTCATCTGCATGCTTTAGAAATCATCTTTCCTCTAAAGCCTTTTACTAACTTTTGTTACATCAAAAACAGAGTCAGCTGCACCCAGAGCATTCCTACTCAATGATTTTCCTTCCTGGGCCAACACATTCATGCTTCTTTTCAAATTTAAATCTTTTCTACTTGAATATTTTCTTTAACCCTGGTGTGTAACAGACATGTATAGTCAGAGTTGGTATTAAAAGTGTACAGATCAATAAAAAGGCTAAGAGGATGATCTCTTAATACAGAATCCTCATCAGATTTAATGTTTAGTTGAGTAATCACCTCCAGCCTCTTTGGGAGTGCAAACACACAGAGTGAACACATAGGTGAAGGATTATGCACACTGCCAGAATGTTTATTATATAAGACATTCTGTTTTTTTCTGAAGCGGCAGCCTTTATAAAAAGCTCTCTCTACCAATCCACTTTAGAATCTCATTCCTATGTTTTTAAGCCTAGAAGAATTGAACAAAAATGTAGAGTCTGAATTTGTGCACTCATACAAATAAGATCCACAGGGTCACAAAGAGTTGAACACGAGTGAGTGAACAACAACAAAAAATAGGATTAACAGTGTCATTTTAGTTACGTTTTGGAATTTAGCTTATCACCTACGTGTTATATTTAGATTGGTACTACCACAATGAAAAGGCAACACGCCAGGTGGTTATTACATTCTAGAATATTCAAGCAAAGAAATTTGCATTTGAAATTAAATATAAGGCCTTGATCTTTCACAAGATCCAGCCAAACTCACAGTTCAATAAGAGACAAGAATCTGGCATTCACTTGTGTTTAAATGGGTGGGTTGCTGGAAGAAATGCTACAAAAAGTTATTGGAAATTGTCTCTGAAGACGAAAATATGTGTGATATTAATTTCTTTACTGTCCAAGTGTTTTTGCAATGAGCACATATCACTTTCACATTAAAAAATACTATAGATATAAAGAACAAGTAAAGGCTATTAATTCAGATCTTTGATATAGCAAGGGGGGTCAACCACTGTCACTTGCATTTTAATGGAGACTCAAAGACAAGTAGAAAAGTGGGATAGCTTTATAGTGGAAAAAAGGGAAGGCCTTGGCTGTGCTGTGACTGGAAGCTGTTTGCATGAGGAAGCCATAGGTGGTCTAAGCTAAGCTAAGGTCACTTCAGTCGTGTCTGACTCTCTGCGACCCCATAGACAGCAGCCCACCAGGCTCCCCCGTCCCTGGGATTCTCCAGGCAAGAACACTGGAGCGGGTTGCCATTTCCTTCTGCAGTGCATGAAAGTGGAAAGTGAAAGTGAAGTCGTTCAGTCGTGTCTGACTCTTAGTGACCCCATGGATTGCAGCCTACCAGGCTCCTCTGCCCATGGGATTTTCCAGGCAAGAGTACCAGAGTAGGGTGCCATTGCCTTCTCCAATAGGTGGTCTAACTAGAAGCCTAAAACAGGTTTATGGTGTATGTATTTGGCTTTCTCTGACTGGTCCTAAATTGGAAGTGAGGATACAAATTAGCAAAGCTAACAGTTGTTAGTCAAGTCCTTGTCAGTTTGAGCAAGTTATTATAAAAGTTATTGTTTGGCTTCTTGGATTATTATTAGAGATAGCAATCCAGTCTCCTGCGAGGAGACTTCCAGGGCTGATTATTGTATACAGTATAAGACGGTTGGTTTCCTGGGCAAATTGCTGCAAGTTATGGGTCAGAGTTCTGTTTTTATACCCAGTTTGGTAATTGTCTCTTTGTATATTCAGTCTCTCACCAGGTGGCCCTGACTGCCCTTCTCACTGACTGCCTTTTCTCTTTCATCCATTATTAGTTCACACTGAGTCTGTCAATATCAGGTCCTCAAATAGCTAAAATAAGTTTTACAAAGGCGTGTTTTAGATTGGTGTGATATGGTGATTTATAATAAGAAACGTATGTTTGGTCTTCATCCAGCACATAGGTCTATAAAAAAGAATTATTTACTTGGTTGTGCTATTTATTTTTTTAGTTGTGGCACACAGGATCCTTTAGTTGGGGCATGTGGATCTAGTTCCCTGACCAGGGATCAAACCGGGGCCCCTATGTTTGGCACATGGAGTCCTACAACTTTATAGGGAAGTCCCATAGCACATAGCTCTTAAACCTTTGGAGTTTCTTAGGTATTGAGAGCCACTGGGGAAACAGTGGAAACAGTGGCTGACTTAATTTTGGGGGGCTCCAAGATCACTGCAGATGATGATTGCAGCCATGAAATTAAAAGACGTTTACTCCTTGGAAGGAAAGTTTTAACCAACCTAGCAGCATATTAAAAAGCAGAGACATTACTTTGTGAGCAAAGGTCCGTCTAGTCAAGGCTATGGTTTTTCCAGTAGTCATGTATGAATGTGAGAGTTGGACTATAAAGAAAGCTGAGTGCAGAAAAATTGATGCTTTTGAACTGTGGTGTTGGAGAAGACTCTTGAGAGTCCCTTGGACTGCAAGGAGATCCAACCAGTCAATCCTAAAGGAGATCAGTCCTGGGTGTTCATTGGAAGGGCTGTTGTTGAAGCTGAAACTCCAATACTTTGGCCACCTGATGCGAAGAGCTGACTGATTTGAAAAGACCCTGATGTTGGGAAAGATTGAGGGCAGGAGGAGATGGGGACGATAGAGGATGAGATGGTTGGATGGCATCACTGACTCAATGGACATGGGTTTGGGTGGATTCCAGGAGTTGGTGATAGACAGGGAGGCCTGGTGTGCTGCGGTTCATGGGGTCGCAGAGTCGGACCCAACTGAGTGACTAAATTGAACTGAACTGAGAACCATAAGGGTATCTTTGCTATGTTAATGAGATGACTTTTTTATTTTAACAAAAATAATTGTTAAAAATTGCATCTGTGCTGAATTGTGAAAGTTCTTAGAATACACCAAATTATGTTTAAGCAGGATACACCTACTGAATGAGACCCACTGACCCACGACACTCAGGAAACTGGCTTGAACCCCATTCTGGGCACTCTGATTCTGCCCTAATTCTGGGGAGTCCCAGTGTGGTCTGGCATGTGTACCCACCTCAGGACCCTTTGTTGTGCCATTAGGGCTGCAGGAGAGCTGTCTGACAAGCACCATAAGGCCTCTTAGGACAACCCATAGGAAGTTTTGGAGCTTAAGTTCAGGTCTCCAGTTGCCAAGATTTATGACTGTGTTGCAAAGAAGAGACATTTCCCCCAACTTCTGAGAGTAAGCTCCAGAGTGGAGAGGGAGCATATATATCCCTTTCAGTGGGGAGGGAGAGACATAGGCACACTGCCCTGAGAGCAGGCCTTCATTCCCAGGCCCTCCCTTCAAGCATTACCTGGTTTACACTCACAACGTATCAGCAAGACCACTGGCTCATCTCTTCTGAGTAAGCTCAGGTGTCTGCCCCCACACACAAACCCGTTGGTGAAGAGTGCAGTGTCATCGTGTCAAATCTCTGACCCAGTCTCTGGGAACTGCTCCTTCTGACTCACAGACCACTTGTTAAAGAACAAAGTCATGATTAGAAGCCTCAGAGATACCTGACCACCATCTGGTAGCTCCAGGCCCAGGTTAAGACTGAGAATGGGTCTTCAAGGTGGTAGGTTTGATGTGAGTCCTGGCTCTCAGCCAGCAGCGGTGAGATCTTGAGGCAGAACTTGCCCCTCAGATGATTTTCTCATGTTGAAATAGTTGGATAGTTTATTTTAGAAAGCTTACCAGAAATAAGATGGGGTGAAATGTTGGCAATAGAAATTGCTTAATAAGTGATAGTTCTCATTAATGCCAAATCATATTTACAAAATAAATTCAGTCCCCGTCTGGCAGTTTTTATCAGACTCAATCTTTAAGTTTCCCATCGAATCTGTTAGTAAAACCAGAAACTATCTGTTGCTCATCTCTAAACCAACTATAAATTGTCTTTATTATGCTTCAGTTAACATTGCACAACCTGAAACAGCTTCAGTTCAGTTCAGTCACTCAGTCGTGTCCGACTCTTTGTGACCCCATGAATCACAGCACGCCAGGCCTCCCTGTCCATCACCAACTCCTGGAGTTCACTCAGACTCACGTCCATTGAGTCGGTGATGCCATACAGCCATCTCATCCTCTGCCGTCCCCTTTTCCTCCTGCCCCCAATCCCTCCCAGCATCGGGGTCTTTTCCAATGAGTCAACTCTTCGCATGAGGTGGCCAAAGTATTGGTGTTTCAGCTTCAGCATCAGTCCTTCCAAAAAACACCCAGGGCTGATCTGTAGAATGGACTGGTTGGATCTCCTTGCAGTCCAAGGGACTCTTAAGAGTCTTCTCCAACACCACAGTTCAAAAGCATCAATTCTTCGGCGCTCAGCTTTCTTCACCGTCCAACTCTCACATCCATACATGACTACTGGAAAAACCATAGCCTTGACTAGACAGACCTTTGTTGGCAAAGTAATGTCTCTGCTTTTGAATATGCTATCTAGATTGGTCATAACTTTCCTTCCAAGGAATAAGGGGCTCTTAATTTAATGGCTGCAGTCACCATCTGCAGTGATTTTGGAGCCCCAAAAAATAAAGTCTGACACTGTTTCCACTGTTTCCCCATCTATTCGCCATGAAGTGATGGGACCAGATGCCATGATCTTCGTTTTTTGAATGTTGAGCTTTAAGCCAACTTTTTCACTCTCCACTTTCACTTTCATCAAGAGGCTTTTTAGTTCCTCTTCACTTTCTGTCATAAGGGTGGTGTCATCTGCATATCTGAGTTTATTGATATTTCTTCCGGCAATCTTGATTCCAGCTTGTGCTTCTTCCAGCCCAGCATTTCTCATGATGTACTCTGCATATAAGTGAAATATGCAGGGTGACAATATACAGCCTTGACGAACTCCTTTTCCTCTTTGGAACCAGTCTGTTGTTCCATGTCCAGTTCTAACTGTTGCTTCCTGACCTGCATACAAATTTCTCAAGAGGCAGGTCAGGTGGTCTGGTATTCCCATCTCTTTCAGAATTTTCCACAGTTTATTGTGATCCACACAGTCAAAGGCTTTGGCATAGTCAATAAAGCAGAAATAGATGTTTTTCTGGAATTCTCTTGCTTTTTCAATGATCCAGCAGATGTTGGCAGTTTGATCTCTAGTTCCTCTGCCTTTGCTAAAACCAGCTTGAACATCTGGAAGTTCACGGCTCACGTATTGCTGAAGCCTGGCTTGGAGAATTTTGAGCATTACTTTACTAGCATGTGAGATGAGTGCTTCCATCTTTCAGATTCCCAGGATGACCTTTGTCAGCTTTGGGAGGCTTAGGCCTGTTATTCATAGGAAGTGCTATTAACAGGGCAGACTGTCATTGCTAGTGTTCAAAATGTATCAGATTTTTTGGGGTTTGTTTGTTTTAATGAGAAAAGAGAAAGCAACTCTACTGAGTCTACTAATTCTATAATGGAAGTTCTCACTTTTTTGTATATTCTTATGTATATAAGTTAATTTTGATAGTTTACTTTTCTCTCTTAATAAAACTGTCATTGACAAAGTAACTGGTCACCAAATCAGTGTGTTTCTCTAATAGGGTAAAACATGTAAGATATGATAGAAGTCTATGAGCATCTGGTCTTACTAAATATAATGTGGCCCTCAGTGGATTGGAGCAAAGAAAGCATAACCTTTGCAGTTTTCATTACTTCATATACATTATGTATATTCTTATTTTCCACATGCAAATGTTAGGATAAGGAAATGGCTACATTCTTTTTTTTCCAAAATCATAAGTCACCCAGTAATTTCTTCTTAGCAATCTGATGTTCAGTGTTTTATTGAATCTAAGATGTCATCTATTATAAAATACATCATTATTCTGTGTATTACTAGAAAAAGCACTGTCATAGATTGAGAGATGTTAAATGTGAAAATGTGAGTCTTGAAATCAGTCGAAGATGGTACAGCCTTCTATGTTTTTACATCCTTTGTGTCTGTTTGCTCACAGTAATACTTAAAGACATTAGTTGACCAGTTTGAGAGAATCAATCACAATTAAAATATATGTTCCACTTTATACAACACAAATACAGCATTTCACTGCTGGATGCCCTAATCATAACATTTTAAGTACTAATGAAATGAAGCTAGTTTATATTTTTTGAATTGATTAAATAATACAAGGGCTCAGTCATCAGGCAGATTGAGACAGGCATCACTGGGAGGACTGGCTGGGTCTTACAGTGTTCAAAGGGTTTGTAAACGGAAATGCCATTTTGTTGTTCCTTCTGTCTTGCGCACTGTTCCTAACAAATCCTTGGGATAATACCAGATTCCCCCCATCCCTGCCTTTTAAAGAACCAGTTATAGAAGAGCTTCAGATTTTGGCTAATACTAATCAGCTTACCCCAGGCAGTTATGATACTTCCCTCAAGAGTATAACAGGCAGAATTATTTCAGCAAGAAACTTTGCTAGCAGAATGCTAAGAAAAAGCTCAGCAAGGAGAATGGTAGATGGAAAATGTCAGGAGAGAAATTGATTTCTATTTTGAGGATAGTAAAAGCATTACATTTTAATGCATTCAAGTTTGGACTGATTCATAGCCAGTGACCATGCAGGTTAAAGCCAGAGGGTGCACACTCCCACTGAGAGGTAGGGCATTCACACTCTGCCTTTCAGCAGTCAGAGGACAGGAGGTAGGGGCTTGATCTTTGGAAGCCTCAGTTTCCTCATCTCTGCTATTGGACTTAAGGATATGCACACCCGTTTTAGTCTTTGATGCTGTGATCTAGCCAGAGGTCATCGTTGAGCCCCAAAAGCAGGCCCGGGGTCAACCTCCCTGTGAAAGGAGGTTAGGACTGAGTAATGGTCATGGTACCAAGGACTTTAGGCATCAGATTGGCCCATAGGAGCTGAGATTCTGGGTTCCTGGACCATTCAGACTGAGATTGTTGTTTTGTCTAACTCCCTGATCTCTGTCAAGGTCAGGTCTGTACTCAGCTCAGGAAAGCGGGAGATAAGGGCCAAGCATAGTGGTGACCATCAGGGCACTGCTGAATAAGGCAGAAAGCAAGGACCTGAAGCATTGTCAGGTCTCCTGGCAGCTTAGAAAACTCCTCTGAAAGAGTTGGCCTACCTGGTAGATAGTAAGTCTGACCATCTGCCTTTTTACCCTTGTCCCTTCTGACTATAAACCCTTCCCAATGCCCCAGGCATGCAATTAAATACTATTTTTAAAATCAGGTTTTATCTCAGCATCTTATAGGTTATCTCTGCTCCCACAGAGGTGCAGGAAACTCAGCCAACACACTAGTTACACCCCACTTGATAGGGGGCAGCCTAGGGCGCTGAGATGCACAGGGCAGCTGTTTTGTTGGCCCTGCTAGGAGGTTTCAAGATACAGTGCTTATCTCTTAAGTCTCTGAGATTTTTGTTGACGTTTTCCCACAGTATAGAGAGTTCCCTCTATCACAGTGCTGGGGTAAGATGGATTTCTTTCTTTCTTTTATTTTAAACCATGCTTATTCAGGCTCTGGGGAATATAGTTCTGGTACTTCAGAGAAGGTGCCCATTTGATTCTGAATAAGGCATTTTTCTCTGCAGTTAGAGACTTTGGCTCAAGCAAAACCTTTTCCGAGAAACCATAAGCCCCTATTCTGGTATTTCAACATCTCATTCCTCATCCTGCCACCAGTCCTCACTAGGGTTCATACAGTCCTAGAAATTGAATGGCACCATGAAACAGCCAAACTCATTGTTCCACTTTACAGGCTTAAGAAAATGAATTTAAAAACACACCCCAAAAACTTCTAGTGGAGCTTTACACCTAATATACATGAAGGACCTTTTCCAGAAGGATTAATAACTAGAAGCCACAAATAAAGCACTGAAATAAAATCCCCCCATTTGAATTATGTATGGAGAAGGCAATGGCACCCCACTCTGGTACTCTTGCCTGGAAAATCCCATGGACACAGGAGCCTGGAAGGCTGCGGTCCATGGGGTCGCTGAGGGTCGGACACGACTGAGTGACTTCACTTTCACTTTTCACTTTCATGCAATGGAGAAGGAAATGGCAACCCACTCCAGTGTTCTTGCCTGGAGAATCCCAGGGACGGGGGAGCCTGGTGGGCTGCCGTCTATGGGGTCGCACAGAATCGGACACTACTGAAGCGACTTAGCTTTGAATTATGTATAAGCAAAGTAAATTAGTAAAATCCAAGTGTACTTTAAGAATAGAGATTTGTGGTTTGCTGGGACTGGGGTTTATTTCATTATTGAAAAGTGAGGGGAAAAACAAGTAATAAAATCAGTTGTACTTATTAATAGTATTGATGACAAATGTGCTTCACATTTTTGATGCTCATCTCTCTAATCCATCAGTATGTTGTCTGAGCTGCTCCTGGGTTTAAATTGTCATTAAGAGGAGAGTTGGGCTTCCCAGTGGCCCAGTGGTAAGGAATCTGCCTGCCAACGCAGGAGATGCAAGATGCGGGTTAAGTCTCTGGGTCAGGAACGTCCCCTGGAGAAGAAAATGGCAATCCACTCCAGTATTCTTGCCTGGAAAATTCCATGGATATAGGAGCCTGTTGGGCTACAGTCCATGGGGTTGCAAAGAGCTGGATATGACTGAGCACAGGCACAAAGACAAAACAGGCAAAAGTTATAGAATTTCCCTGGTAGCCCAGTGGTTAAGAATTTGCCTGCCAATGCAGGTGACGCAGGTTTGATCCCTGGTCTGGGAAGACCCCACATGCTGCAGAGCAACTAAGCCTGTGCGCCACAACTGCTGAGCCCACAGGCCACAACTGCTGAAGCCTGTGCGCCTTAGACCCTGTGCTCTGCAACAAGAGAAGCAACCACAATGAGAAGCCTGAACCTGAGCACCACAACTAGAGTAGCCCCTTCTCTCCACAGCTGAAGAAAGCCCACATGTTGCAGTGAAGACCCAGCATAGCCAAAAATCAATCAATCATTTTTTTTTTTTTAAGAGGTATTTCATTTGATGGGGTTGATTGTCTCTTGAGCTGAGGAGATGGAACATGAAGGTCTAATTTTTCTTTATTCTATTTGTTCATTCATTCATTTGTTCATCATGAAGTCCCTTCACTGCCTGGTACTGAGGAAGGACATTAACACAAAAACAGCTCCTACTCTTCAAGGCCTTCAGTATTTAAGAATCATGCCTCTTGTCATATGTTTTCTTCATCAGATGACTATGGGAGATGTTTAACTAGTGGTTCTGTTTGAATTTCAAAGGAAAGTCACTGCTTCCTGTCACAGTAATCAGGGGTAAATCCATGGAGAACAGTGGTTTGAACTGGGTTTTCAAGGATAAGTGAGATTTTGACAGGTGGAAATGGATAGGACAGAGGCACTTCAGGGAGTGGGGAGAATGGGCTAAGTGTCGGGGAGATTCCAATAGTATTTATTCAGGAAGAGAGTCCTTTGGAATAAGATGAGAAGAGTAGTGTGGGAGGCCCTTGAATAAAGAACAGAGTTATTTTGAAGAAGTTTGGGGCACGGAAGCCCTAGTTTCTTTTCTATCCTTGAAACTTCCTGTAGGAATTGTTCTCTGCATTTCAGTTGATGAGCTCAGTTCATGAAAATCTAGGGGGCTTGCTGTTGGATCCTCGCCCTTCCACGTTTGCTGCTGTTGATAAACTCAGGAAACTTCCACTGTCAGAGTGGAGTCAGAGGAGACAGAGTGACCCTGGGCTTCCTGTGCAGAGAGGCTTCCTGCATGGTTGAGGTCTGACCACCCGGTAACAGTAGTGCTGCTCGTCCATGTGGGCCGACAGTGGAAGAGAAGCCATGTGTAGTTGGATGGAGACACCCCAGATCTTTCTGTGAAGTGAAGGAGTTGAACTTGCTCCTCCCTGGGATGACTTCTTTTCATGCTTTAGTCTCCCCTAAACTGTCATTCTGTCATTTGGTGGGCAGTCCCTGCCTCATTTGGCATGGGTTTTGCAGGTCTCCAGGCTATGGTTTGCTGAGCTCATTTGCTAATATATATATTTAAAAAAAAAGAAATTCTTTTTTGTTTCTCTGGATTGCTTGAATTTTTAAAAGTTGAGTAGTTGTTTAAACAGCAAGGTTTAAAATCTCGAGTCATCTTAGGGTCTGTGATTTCAGCTCCCTAGCCTCATTCCAGATGTTGATCATTGACTCTGCTATCATGTTGGATAATTAAAGGGATGTGGACGTTAGGGAGAGAGCAGGTGGGGAGTAACATGTGACAGGCTTGATGAGTCTTATGTAGTTCAAGTAAGGTGAGCACAGGATGTTGTTAAAACTCTTTAAGTTCTGGTACTCTGTCTCTGTGCATAGATACTCTAACATTTCAGAGGTTTTGCTGCCCTTTGAAAGTTGTCAAATTCATAACCCAACTATGAGCATTAGCTTGTTTTATCTCAGAATACCTTTATAGAATTAGCCTATTTCATCCAAGGAAACACAGCTAAGAAGATTTTACATGTGCTCTAGGCCACTCACAGATAAGGAGTAGTGCCTGATCAGAATCTCTTGGTTTGCTCTTAACCCTTACACTGTCTTACCTCCCCCGGAGAAGTGTGCAATGACACCTTCTAACTTTGTGTCTGAGGGTTTCTTTTCCTGATTTAGCAGAACCAAGTCTGTAGAAACTACTTAACCTCTGAAGGTTTGGCTTACTATGAATTTTCAGCAAAGGAAGGACTTGGGCAGGGTAGCAAGTAAGGGAAGATGATAAGAGAGGAAACACTAACCTTTTTCTATTCTTGTGTATTATGAAATTTGAACAACTCTTTGAATTTATTTTCTTACATTTTTTTTTCTGATTTAAAAATATAAAGAAGAAAATGAAAATCGTCCATTATCCCTCAATCAGGAAGAAACACTGTAAATATTTTTTGTGTGCTTTGTTATTTCTGTGCATATACATATGTATGTATGTAAACAGACTGGGGCTTTAAGTACTGAGCCACTTTGCTTTCGATGGCGAGGTTGCACAGTTAAATTCAGAATAAAATTTAAAATAAAAAGCATCTTTGTTAATAGCTATCTGTGCCATTGGTGCTTCCCAGGTGGCACAGTGGTAAAGAATCTGCCTGCCATTGCAGGAGACATGGGTTTGATCCCTGGGTCAGGAAGATCCCCTGGAGAAGCAAATGGCAACCTCCTCCAGTATTCTTGCCTGGGAAATCCCATGGACAGAGGAGCCTGATGGGCTACAATCCACAGGGTCACAAAGAGTTGGACACGGCTGAGCACGCTCATGCCCACATACACATACCTGCGCCATGTTTGATGTTTCATTCTTTCTTGTACCACAGGGAAAGATCTTTTCTTTTGCCAGGTCTTGCTGACGTATCCCCTGCCTTATCTGTTACAGTCTATCTATGCCCATTGCTATTTCCATGTACAAGTCTTTTTACCTTTCTTCTTTTCCTTTGCTCCAAAACGGCTCTTATCAAGGTCACCAAAGCTCTGACTGTTGATGACCCTGTGGTGTCCAGTTTATCTATTTGTTTCTTTTTTGCTTGTGCTTTTTGGTACTGTTTTGGTACTAAAGAACCATCATGGTCACAGAGAGTTATGCCTAGGTTCTCTTTTAAGAATTCTGTAGTTTTAGTTCTGACATGTGGGTATTTCACAAGGCATTTATTAAGGGGGGTATTTTATAGAATTAGAAGAGTTTGAAGAAATGGCCTACAGCTCGGGCTTCCAGGAACAACCCTCTAGACCACATTATAGAACTGTGCTGCCAAGAGCTGCTGTCTTAACCGTGAGCAGGAAGCTGCACCCCTGCAGCTCTAGGGCCTCCCGCACCTCTGCCGTGGTCTACTACCCCTCTTCCTGTGAAGCTCAGAGCTTCATCTCCTTGTTGATAAACTGGGAGTGCTGTCTATGTCCAGGCTGTGTTTAGTACATTTCCAACCGGTGTGGCACGGGCACAGACCAGTGGTTGTGGATGAGGATTGTAAATCACTTGTTAGGACCAACTCATGCCAACCAGCTGAATATCAGCCCTTTTGACAGTATTGAAAGAATTAAATGAGCTTGGCACAGCAATGGCGTGTGGCAAAGGTTCTCCTGATGGTCCTGGGTGCATAGAGCTTGCTAGTTTGACTGACATTACTCAAGGTACCAGTGGTCAGACTGAGGTTGGAATTCTTGGAACACCCACAAGACCTTAGTGAATGCTCTCACAGACATAGAACAGAAACTGGGGATGGTGGGGCAAGAGGCTGGCATCGTGGTCTAGCACTCCTACATCTGGACTGTCCACCTGAGTGCAATGCCTGCACACACGAAAGGGGGCAGAGTGGGGCTTGAGTGGTAAGTCAAGGAGGAGGCTGCTCTGTTTCTCAGCTGTTACTCTAGTGAAACAGGTGGACAAATTTGAGCCTGAGAGGTAAGAGGAGAATAATTTGGAGCATTAGATTTTGGGGTCCCTTCTGCATGATCTTCTGCTTCCCTGATAGCTCAGTTGGTAAAGAATCCACCTGCAATATAGGAACCTGGGTTTGATCCCTGGTTAGGAAGATCCCCTGGAGAACGGAAAGGCTACCCACTCCAGTATTCTGGCCTGGAGTATTCTATGGACTGTATAGTCCATGGGGTCGCAAAGAGTTGGGACATGACTGAGTGACTTTCACTTTCACTTTCTGCATGATAATGATGGTCACTCAAGCTGTCCAAGGGAGAGATGTGGACAGGAATAAACACAGCAGAGACTGGAGTCCAGAACCTTGAAAACTTGATGAGGACAGTTAGTGAAGCAATACCTTGTGATTCATCACTTCAAAACATCACCTAAATCAAGTGGGATCATAGTGGACAATGACCATTTAATTTATCTATCAAGGGACATTTGAAGCTCTGAATAGAGTGCTGTGAGGAGAACTTGACTTCTAAATCCAGGCAGATGAAGGCCTATTAGCTCCCCAGAGTAGAGGACTTAAGATCTGAGCCAACTCGGCAGACCTGCTGCACCTGAACAGATGGGAAAAGACAAAGGGACACGTATCACGAGAAGCAGAGTCACTGAAGGTGGCTTGTTTGTTTTGCGTCTTTTTAGTTTTTAAACCTCTTACTTGAGGTCCTAAAAAAGTGATGTTAAGAAAGGCAGTAACTGAATACATGTTGTTAGAGGGAATATTGCTATCATGTTTTGTGCGCATACTGGACATGTTATGTAAGCTGCAAGTTATAAAAGCTGTGTGCAAAGAGCAGACTTTAATATTTTAATCAGAAAAAAATGAGGCTTACAATTGAATGTCCCTGATGCATATTTAATGGAGAACATAAGGGATATTGGAGCTATAAAGGACCTGGCCGGTTGTCTAGTTCAGCCTCCTAATTTGCGCAGATGAGGAATATGCAGAGATGACTTGAAAGTCCTGAGCTTACACAGTCATGAGGAGTGTAACTGGGATTACCACTGGCCACTCCATTCTCTCCAGGCCCATCCACTTAATCGTTAACTGTGCTGAAGGAGCCTTTGCTATAAAACAGACACCTCATGTTTCTGTGCTGCTGCTGAGCAGACTTCAGGGAGGCACCTGGGAGAGGAAGAGTCAGACTGAGCCAGGGTTGCTCAGGAGATCCTGAAAGGCTATGGGTTTGGAACCTCCCTCTCTGAGAAAGAATGTCTAGGCTTCAGGCACCTGCCTGTTCACCCTTTGCTTCCACCTGCCCACCCAGGTGGCAACTGAACTTGGAGACGGTCTGGCTAAAGGGGGCGAAGGGATGGGTGCACTGCCAGTGAGTTACGGGGAAGAGTTCTCTCAAATCAGTGCCTTCCTCCTGGTGACCATCGTCATTTCATCATTCAAATGCCCTGCGCCTTTTTCTTGCCTTACTGTTTTTTGAATGGCTTGCCTGTCCTTGCTTGTTTTCTTATTCCATATCCCCGTTTTCACGGATTGGGAAGTTAGACCCTCTACTTCTACAGTATTAGTGTTTGTCCTTGAAACTTTAATATGCACACTTATCAATACAAATGTAATCAGTATCTTAATTCCTTTACTATAAAAATAAGGAGACTTGACCACTTTTAACTCAGATCCCCTCTCCTTCCTTCCACGCTATTGGTGAGTGTTTTAATGTCTTTTTAACCCCTAAGAATTAGACACTGTTATTATTTTACATAGTTAGTTGTTTATATTTACTAACAGATTTATCAGTTTTCTTACTCCAGGTCCTTTCTCAGTCCTGTCTTTTCTTCTGTAGGATACCCTCCCCTTAGGTGCAGGTCCTGTTGGTGGTAAACTCTCTCAGTTTGGGTATTTCACCTGTCTTCTCGAAAGGAGACATAATTCTGTGCTGACAGTTATTTTCTCTCAGCAGAGATTTCCCCACCCTTTCCTGTCTTCCTGTATAGCTGTAGGCAAGTTGACTATTGATCTGATTGTCATTACTTGTGACCAAGATGTCTTTCTTCTCTGGGTGCTTTTGTGATCATCTCTGTTTTTCTTGTTTTGTGGTTTTACTCTAGCAGGTCTAGGTGGGGATATTTTTTCTTTTCATTTATCTATGTGCTTCTTGTCTATAGTAACATCTCATGAATTTAAAAAGAAAACAAACAAACTGCTATTTCTTTATATTTTCTCTATCATTTCTTTTGAGTCTCCTTCCGTTGAACCTCATTCTCTCTTTCATTTCTCCTTACTTTCTTATTTTCTATTTCCATGCCTCTATGTAATTGTGGGTAATTTCTTTGAATCTATCTTTCAGTTTACTGCCTTTTTTTTTTAACAGTATATCTAGTCTACTGTTTAATACAGTCATAATTTTTAGTTTTAATATTTTTCCTTTCTAAAATTTTCGTATGAATCATTTCAAGTCTTTCTGGTTCTCTGTTTCTTGACCCTTTTCTGATTATATCTTCCTCTTTAAATATTTTATACATACTAATTTTGTTTCCAGTGTTTCTAACATCTAGGGTTCTTGGAGATGTAAATCTGCTGTGTATTGTTTCTCCTGACTCCCACCCATGTTGTTTTATTTCCTTCTATATTTGATGGGATCATTTTTGATGGAACTTACTTTGTTTCTCCAGAGAATTTGTGCTTCTGCTTAGGCATTAGGTAGTATTACTAACCTGACACCACTTTCACCACTCTATTATGATTTATTTTTATTTTTTAAAATAATTTTTACTTAATTATTTTATTTTTACAGACCCTAAGGGGGGAGGGAGAGAGAATAAGGAAAGAGAAGAGACCATTCTATCAGGAACACTGGGCATACTTAGATGGATTCTTCTGGTACCCTAAGAGTTCAGTTCACACTGTGTGCATTTATCCATTTAAGTAGTAGTGCCCTTAAAGATGCTCAGGGAAGAAGGGTAGAATAGAAAAGTAGCAAATGAAATCTGAAGCTCTTAAATGTTGTGTTGGTTTTTCCTCTTTCTGAGGAATAGAAATACTGTGAGCTGTAAAACAGTGACGCGAGTGGGTCTGTAGGAATGGCCCCACGTGATCCTGCCGCTTCTTTCAGCAGCTTTTCATGCAGTTTGCTGGGTTCGGGTGGTCATGATGAAAACTGCCTGTACACTGTGCCTGCAGCAGATGGAGGGGTGTGAAAGAAGCACGAATGGCAGGGCACCTGTGTGAGACGCAGGGCTTTGGGTGTAGTTGTACTGGCCCGAGGAGCCGCAGTTTGTTCTAGAGGAGAGGAGAGTCACTGCCCAACGACATGAGGTCTAGGAAGGGGTGTCCATGTGATTAGCAAGAAAATAAGTCATTAGGACGGTACTAAACTCGCCCAGAGGGAGTGCTATTTCCATCTTTAGTGCTCCGCTCCTCCAGGAAGCCTTCTAGGATAGCACCCCTTCCCCACAGACCCCTGAAGACTGAATGGACCAGGTTCCCCAGTGGTTTCTGCTCAGCCTGTCTCCGGATCCTGGTTTTGCCCAGAGGTGAAGGGAGGCCAGGGAGGTACAATAGCTTCAGGAGGAGGGGGTCCTGGCAGCCTGAGAAGTGACTGCTGCCTGGCCTGGGACCTGGGTGTGAGTTCACAGGTGGAGGGGACTAGACTTCACCAGCTCCAGGGTTAAGAGCAGAGAGCAGAGCACCCACGTAATTCCACCTGGAATTATGATGGAGACAATCCACATTCTGCCTGGGTTTGCTTTGCTGGGAGGTGAGTTATTTTTCTGTCCTGAAGTCCCACAAAGGGTATACTCCTCTTGAGAGTCCTTAAATCATTGTGAGGGTTCGAGGTTCACTTCCTCACTCTGTATGATCCAAGTTGGTCTGTGGTTCTTTGTGTGATAGAAGCATTGACCTTCAGGAGAAACCAAGCTTGTTTGTTTGGTCTTGTTTTTTGGTTTGTTTTTGGTTTTTTATTTTTCATTTACTGTCTACAGACCTGGTTTTAGCTCACTGCTCCTATTTTGCCCCTTGAACCCGTATTTTCATTTGAGCTCAGCAATACTTTGTTTTTCCCAGTTTTATTGTGATATAATTGTCATATAATACTGTATAAGTTTAAGATGCAGAATATAATTTGATATATGTATATACTGTGAAATGATTGCCATGCTAAGTTTAAATAATATCCATCACCTTACATAGTTACAGAGGTTTTTTTTTTTTCCTTGTGATGAAAACCCTTAAGATTTACTCTCTTAGCAGTATACAAATACTGTATTATATATCTTTCACATATACAATACAGTATTGTTAACTGTAGTCATGTTTTACATCACATCCCCAGAACTTATTTATAACTCAAAGTCTGTGTTTGTACCTTTTGACCACCTTCACCCATTTCTCCCACCCTCAGCCCCTCCCTCTGGCAACTAATAGTCTCTATGTTTCTATGTTGTGTTTCTGTGTTCTTTTTAGATTCCATATATCATTGAGATCAAAGAGTATTTGTCTTTTTCTGCCTGACTGATTTTACTTAGCATAATGCCTTCAAGGTCCATCCTTATTGTCACAAACTGACAGAATTTCCTACTTGTTTTCTTTTAGCCACGCCATGCAGCAGCCAGGATCTTGGTTCCCTAACCAAGGATAGAACCTATGTCCCCTGCCGTGCAAGTGCATAGTGTTCATCACTAGACTACCAGGCAAATCCCACTTCTTTTTAATGGCTGAATAATACTCAACTGCATATATATACCATGTCTGCTTTATCCATTCATCCACTGATGAACACTTAAAATGTTTCCATCTCTTGGCTATTGTAAATAATTCAACTGCACTTTAAAGAGTATGTTTATTATTATTAATCCAGAATTTAGTATTCTCAGGGGAGGATTTTCATAATTGCAATCTATAACCTTACCAGAAGAGCAACCCCCACATGTGTATTGATCTGTTCATTTTTAGTACCCCACCTAATTCCAAAATTATCTTAGGTGGCCTACAGATAGTGGTATGGTGGAGTCATCTTGTACTGGCTTATGAGAAATTTATTGTTAAACTTTTAAGAATCTTGCAAGCCGTCTGTTAAACACAGCCATCATTAAAAATTAAATTATATAAACTTACAATTAAATAATTAAAAATGTAATAAATACTCAAATTCATCACTTTCTTATTATGTTCCACTGTTACTTATACTGTTGAGGTTATTTATGTCCATCGTATCTGCATGGTGAAAATGCTACAGAAAGGTGTCCTACTGCACATCTCCTCCTAAATCCACATTGGACAGCTTCATGTTAGTATCTTGAAATGGGCCATGGTGGGAGTATTTACACCAGGGAAAATGGACACACATACAAATCAACTCTTATTTATTTCTTTATTGATTGTCTAAATTTCATATAGTGATGAAGAGAATAACAGTGCAAAGTAAATACTAAAAGTGTGTCATATCCACAGCAGTTACATTCTGAATAGCACAAAAAGTTGAGGAAATACTCTCCCAGCGTTTGGAAGCAGTTAACAAATTCAGCAAAAAAGTTGTTTATATGGGGAAGAGTGAGTGGATTTCTGATGCATGACATAGATCTTTGTTGTTTCACTTTTGTCTTCCTTGTTAAAATGGAAATATTAGCCAACATTCATGTCTAAACTATTCTTATTTATTGATTGCAACCACAGATTGGCTGTGGGTAAAGGATTTGACAAAAATGAACAAAAGCATTCTATGAGAATCAATTGGCTGCTTGGAATTTACAATAAATATTGTGTATTTTACTATTATTTGTTTACTGTGTATTATACATATTTTATAGCACGTTTGTAATATACATGTACATTGTTTTCAAAGAACCAGGTGTGGCGCATTCACCAGCACACCTCTGCTTACAGGGACATACATAGATACACTAAGGTAAGATTTGAAGTAGATGAGAAAGATAAAAGGAACAGCAAGGAGAGGGCCTCACTAGAGCTGGAGATGATGCTAACAGAAAATTTCATATTATGGAGGGCAGACATGGGACATGGTGGGCTGCAGGTTTGCCTCTAAGCTTCCCAGCACATCTTATTAATATATAAAGGGAAATTTGATTGTGTACCAATTTTTCAGTGTTTGGGTCAGAAATTGTGGCAATTCTCCTAGGCTAAGTCTGGAAGGAATTTTACTCTGAGGCTGTGTATAGAGGAACAATGTGTTTTTCTAAATATCAATAATATCCTTAAAGCAAACCCTCACTTAGAGTCAAAGGAATACTTTTGGGAGAGCCCCTCTCTGAAGGCTGGACACTTCTTGCCAAACTGCATTTCTGTAAGATACACTATTGAAGTATTTGTGGATGAAATCATAAGAACTCTGGGACTTGTTTTAAAATTCTCCACAAAACAAAGGAATAAACATCTGTTGAAGTGAATAATTGAAGCAAAAAGAGCAAAATACTGATAAATATTGAAGCTGGATGATGGGCAATTGGGGATTCACTGAACTCTTGTCTGTACTTTGAAACAAGACTGAATCTTATTAATGTAGTCTAACAGCTCCTCCTCCCTTCTCCCCTGCATACCTTATCTCCGCTTCTCCCTCCTTGCTATTCCTGTGGTAGAACAACTGGGTCTTTTGTCCTTCCCACATTGTGGATTTGGCTGTTGCTACTTCATGGTGACAAAAAAATATTACCTAACAGAAATCCATTAAACTTAGAAATTATCCTACAGGAATGAGACAGGTCAGGGATGTTTTAATGAAAACAGAAGGGAAGAAAAATGAGCCATCTGACCCAAAGAAAGGAATTGCAGTAACAGGGGCACAACCCACAGGGAAGGTGAGGAAAGTGGGGGCTGAAAAGCAGAGGATCTGCAAAGAGAAGCACTGGAGATAACTTTTGCCTGCTGCTGATTTCTGAGTTCTTTGTCTTCGAGCACCTCCCCTTCCTCACCCTGCCACTTCAACCCTCAGGCAGAGTGGTGGGGCAGGGGCATTTTCCTCATTCTGGTTGCACTGTTGAGCTAAAACTTAAGGGATTTGAAAAAAATTTTTTTTTCTTGAACCACATGCTTTTTAAGAAAAAAAAGACAAATACATTTAAAATCAAATCAATTTTGAAGGGGCAGCATCTTTATCATCTCCCATCCTTGGGATTCATTTCACATTCAAATAAATAGAAAACTACTTGCAAAAAGGCAAATTACATCTAGATTTACCCACAGGTGGCATTTCATGC